>NC_086317.1:127122392-128498642 GCF_036172605.1 Pelobates fuscus
GCCTGCTGATTCAATAAGTAGCAGGATAGTATCGTACTGGTACTAAAAAGTCAGTTGCTAACAGCTTACATTATTCACTTTAGGAAGAACTTGCCAACTGGTTCCAACTCTGTCACTATATTTACTGGCTGCCTCTAACATGCTATTTACTAAAGTGAAAATTACCAGGAATGAAGAGTGGATTTCACATTTAAGTCCATAGTAGTTGACCTATAAGCATGGCTGGCTTGGAGAATTTTCACAGTTCAACTGTTTTACCCTTAAATGGACACTATGGTCACCACAACAACTACAACTTATTGTATTTGTTTTGGTGAGTAGAATCAGTCCCTTCAGGCTTTTTGCAGGAAACACTGTGTTTTCAGAAATAAAGCAGTGTTACCATTACAGCCTAGGGATACCTCCTCAAATGGCTGCAAGATGTGCTTCCTAGGCAGTGCTGCACAGTGTGCAGGACTGCCATTCAGTGTCTCCACCCTCTGCATGGAGACACTGAACTTTCCTCATAGAGATGCATCGATTCAGTTCATCTCTATGAGAAGATGCTGATTGGCCAGGGCTGTGTTTGGCTTGTGCTGGCTCTGCCCCTGGTCTGCCTACTTGACAAGCTCAGTCAATCCAATATTTTCCTACAGGAAAGCATTGTGATTGGCTCAGAGAATTAATTCTGATTTCAGCCAAATAGGCAGATCCAGCAGCAGCAGCCTGGAATAAAGGTAAGATGTTACTATATTAAGGGGGAAAGGGGGATTTTAGTGTTTTTAACGCTATAGGTTCAGGAAAACAAGTTTGTGTTCTTGCCCCTTTGGTGTTCTTTTAAATGTGAAATTCTCTTTGAATTCACTTTGATTTTCCAACAATTCTGACTAATTGATAACGTTGTAGGTGCATTCTCCCTGTTAGTAAACTGTTGACAGCGGATACATGGAATCTAAATCTTTTTGATGAGCACTTGTGTAGTTTATACAACACTTGCTACTTTGAATACTTTACACTAAAGCAGTACATGGACACTATTTTCTAATACCACAGGCCAGACTAGTAATTCTCACTGATGTTTTAAATGAAATACAAGCATAAACCTTCTTTTTTTCCTTACACTGCTTTTATGTGCACTAATAAACTGAGTCTCAAGTAGTGGTCAGTAAAAGAGGATGCAAATTAATATAGCAAGCAAATGTAAAATACAAGTGTTGACTATAGAACCTGTCAGTACTTTTTAGCCATAAACATCTCCCAGTGTTTGGTATGAACAATGCTTTTTTCCAGCAAACTTGAGAAAAATGAACCCTTAATAAGTTTAACTTTTGTAACTTACAGGTTGGATTTTTTTTTCCAATTTGTTTTGCCTCTCATTAGCGGGCTTTATTGTACACCACTTTGATAGTGAATTTAACCGATAAATGCTATTCCCGTAGATAACCTGGAGCAGAAACCATTGCAAATTTGTCAAATGATCAATTAATTTAAATTGGCAAATTACCCTTTTAATAGCTCAAATAATCTGCCAAATTAAAGAGGCAATGATGCTTGTGTGCAAAGTTTTAGTGAGACTTGATTCATGTGTCATTAAACTCCAGTGTTGCACAAACCTCTTCAGAGTGTCTACGTACAATAGGCAAAGTCGCATCAATGTACTAAATAATATAGTTGAAACTAGACTTGTACATTCAGGATAAAAAAATGTGTAATTTGTTAAAATTTTGATTGATTGGTGTGTCATCAAAATTCCGTAACTCAATCATTCACACAGATTGATCAATAGATGGGAAAAAAGGAGATATGGTAAAAAATATTTTATGTACCGTATATTTATATTTTGGACATTTAATAAATGTACATTATATACATTTACCGCTCCTCCTTTTTTCTCTAAAAAAATGAAAATAAGCATATGGCAAAATATATTCTACATTTATTTTGCAATACACTAATGCGTGGATTTTCCTGCAATTTGGTTCATATATCAAGTGAGAAGACGTAACAAATAGAGGAAAAAGGAGGATCAGTTATACATATATCTTTATATATTTACTACATATATAAATATGTTCATATCGATGTATTACTGCTCCTCTTTTTTTCCCTCTGTTGGTCATTTCTCACTTGATCTATGATTAAATTTAGCATTTAGTGACTGTCCAATAAATCACATTTTTTTTATTTTTTTTATGTTTCTCATTTTACTCGTTATTTGTCACTTCTCACTTGATCTGATTAGATCAACATTTAGTGGCTGTGCACAAATCCATCCTTTTTTTTTTTTTTGGAGCCACAGACAGAACTTACAACGCAACTTAAATGTTTTATCCAATCCTCATTTTCTTTTGTTTCATGATTAGGTCCTACAGTGATTCAAAGCAACAGGAAACTTAACAAATGCCCCAAATTCAGATGAATTGCAATGAACTTGAAATCTTTTTTCAAATTCCTTTCATGGTACTTTTTTCCACACTAAAGGACAATAAAAGACATTTCAAAAATGGGAGCAGCAGCAGTAATTTAATTTGAAATTTGTGTATTTTTCTAAATAAATGAAAGAAAAAAGTGAGTCGCAATTGACTACCCCCACACCCACCCTACCCTTTTCCACTTAAATGACTCCTGCTGCGGCATACACAGTTTTTCTTTCTTTTGTTCAAGATTTTTTTTTCTTTAACTGAAGTATGAACACTAATGCTAGAGACTAAATATGTGGGAAAGCATTGTTCTTCTTAGGGTGGAATGGGTGAGTGGGTGGTTGATTGAATTTTCCCTTCATTTTTAGAATAAAAAGATAAAGGAAAACGATTACAATCAATCATTCTATAAGTTCTCTTACTACCGGTTTAACCCCTTAAGGACCAAACTTCTGGAATAAAAGGGAATCATGACATGTCACACATGTCAAGTTTCCTTAAGGGGTTAAAAAAAATAAAAATAAAATGTAGATTTATAATAAAATGGGTGATATCGCGGAGCCATTAGGCCAGGCAATATTGTATTAGTTTTTGCATAGGC
Organism: Pelobates fuscus; assembly: GCF_036172605.1. Classification (NCBI taxonomy): domain Eukaryota; kingdom Metazoa; phylum Chordata; class Amphibia; order Anura; family Pelobatidae; genus Pelobates; species Pelobates fuscus. Next base: position 127,125,393 of record NC_086317.1, read on the forward strand.
AGCATTTTACCTGCTGCTCCACTTGCTTGAAGGACCTTCCCAATATTTTTTGGTAATTGGCTCTGAAATTTATCATAGCCAAACTGCAACAGTAACTAAATTCTACAAACACTTTTTTTTTTCTGGAGAACCAAAATGTTTTCATCCTCCACAAGTCTAGTTACAATAATATTTTTTCTCCTTATAGTATACTCTTTCATTTTATGAAAAATTATTTTTTTTCCATTTAAATGACTCCTGCTGCTACCAAGACACAGTTTTTTTTGTTTGTTTGTTTTTTAAACAAAAGTACAGTCACAAATACTTAGACGATATGTAGCTTTTCGGAATCCAAAATGAAATATTTCAAAATTAATAGGATAAGGTAGATAAGCATCAATTCGAATCTAATCTTAATATTTTATTATGATATAAATGAAATTAATATGATAACATTAGGAGGAAAGTAATAGAGTTAAACAATTTAAATTTAGAAAAGAAGGCCAGACATATTATTACAGAAGCCAGAGAAAAAAAAAAGGAACATAAATAGGGTTGTAGAATGTTTAAATAACAATATAAGCAGGCAGGTTCAGCATTCCAAAGTTCAACTCACTGTAGCTATTTAGCCCTGGTGAGTAAAATTCACCAGTTGTATGTGTGCCATGGACACTGCAGGATTAACTTTAAAGGCTTGGTAGTAACATAGGACTTGAAATTGTAAGACCCTGGATACATGCAATTACAATAATCAAGAAGATGTACCATTCCTAGATAATGGGTCCATGATAAGCCTCACTTTCAGTAGGAATGGAAGAAAAACTAAGGTTAACCTCTGTTGTCCTAACACCACATCACATCTAGTCAATTTAGGGGTTACTAAAGGATATTATGTTAGTAGCTTATAGAAAACCTGAACAATAGTAGTCTTATAATGGATATGAAAAACTGATGGAAAGCTGTAAAAAGGCCAGTCTACCAGAATGGTACACATGTTTTCGCATAATTAAGTATAGATTTCTGTGAAGGAATATCCCATCACTTGGTTCGGTAACATTAAATTTTTCCCTGTTCGTTTGCTTGTTCGAACTCACCTAGTTCGGCTGCCGAATGAGTACCACCCCAACACCTTATTAGAAATACTAAGTATCCAGTGCGAAACCACAACAGAAACTTACTAAAATGCTCCCCTGGATCCCCGCCATTTCGTGAAACCGAATGCACATGGTCGACAGAATGGATGGCGGCTATTTTGTCTGCCAAACGCAGGCAGCAATACCTGGTCATCAAGTGCCTGGAACATATTTTGGCTTGGCACACTCGTGAACACTAGTGAAGATGGAACTGCTGCCCGTTGCCCACTGCCACCAAAAGAATGGCGTTCGGGAGATATGAACTACAGACTGGGGGGAGCATACAACACTTGAAAGCTTTTGGATATTTGGTGTGCTTTTCATGTGGAAGTCCTCAAACTGAGACCGGCCGCTGTCACTATTTCTCTGGAACTATTTTGGGTTTCTACCTCGAGGCCGGTCAAAACATTACCCCGGTGGCAATTCCAAACCACCGAACCGATTGCTTTTTGGATTTGTTGAGCACTCAGATCAGTGCTATGCAAGGATGTGACTCTTGAGTGGTATATATATATTTTGGGGGTACTTTCGGTGTTTTATAAAATTGTTAATATTTTTCTCTACCTAGGAGATAATTGAATTCTAAGTTTCCTGACTCAATAATCTCTCAGGCACAGGGAGGAGTTTACTGTATGTATAAATTTAGAGTGCTTGCCTGTAATAAACAGATCTACTCCCAGCATTCAGTCTCACCTAATGTGTGGAGGGAAAGGCTATACCAGCGATATTTACTCTCATGGTCGATAGAGCTTGTGATGGACCGCCTGGCACCCCGACCAAGTACCTCCATCAATCGCTGATTCCTAGTACTTGAGAGTACCATAAGCACTGCACTGGAATACCATAAACCCCATGAACTGCCGCAGCTTGGTTGGGGTCTCGCCGTCCTCCACCCACCCTGGACCCGAGACCAGGAGCCAGCTTCCAGTGGGTAGACCTATCCTATCGCAGAGAGCGTAGCAGGAACAGCTCTTATAAGAGCTAGTGATTATACTCAGGGGAGTATAGTGATTATAGCAATCCCCAGAGTGAATGTAGTTCTCCAATCCCCCAAACATGAGCCAAGACCTCATGAAGGGGTAAACAAATCTCTCTTTAACCCCTTAAGAACACATGACGGAAATATTCCGTCATGATTCCCTTTTATTCCAGAAGTTGTGTCCTTAAGGGGTTAATGGAGCCAAACTGGCCTTTTATGCAAGTCCTCAAGCAAGGTGTATGTCCACATGGACCTTGTTGGGGACAGGGACACAAACTTATAAACCAACAACACATTTACAATGTAAGGCATTCCCACACGTAGCACACAATCCCTCCCCTCTGCTTGGGAGATAATTGGATCAGTAACTGTACTAATTCTAATTCAATTATCTCCAAGCACAGAAAACATACTTTTTTACCCCAAAAGTACCCTAAAAATAGATAAAACCCCACAAATGTTACACCCCCTGATAGCCCTGATCTGGGTGACCAACATATTCAAAAATCACCCAGTTTAGGGGTTCAGGAATTTCCTGGAAGTTTTATTTTTGACCGACCATGCACATGGTCTGATGCCCAAAACAGTTCCAGAGAATTAGTGCTAACGGTCAGTATCTCTGTCTGCAGTGCAAAAGTACATACTTCACATGAACAGAGCCTTTTAAAAGTATTTTAGCCAGGTCTATTGCAGGGGCCATAGTCACAGGGTAGGAGGCTGGCAAACAGGCCCCTCCAAAAACTCATGCAATCTCACAGGAAAATGGGAGTTTGTCACAAAGCTATTTTACTTTGGGAAAGGGAATCTGTGGCAGCGATCCACTGGAGGTCCGCCACAATTTCTATAAGTTAATACAATATTGTGATGGTTGCTCCTATGGAATAACGTATCTACCGTCTGGGCGTCCTCCTTCCCAGTACTGGAGACCATGGCAGAGCTCCAACTCACGGTCCTGTAGAGTGGGTAGAGCGGGGCTCCCTCCTCCAGGAGGGTATAGCTGGGGCTCTCCTTCCAGAAGGGGTAGCAGGGTAGCTGGAGAGAGCTCTTATAAGAGCTAGTAGTGATATGGCTGGTATAGCTGTTCCCTACAGCAATAGACAAGGCTACAAGTTGAGGGTAAGAAGATCTGAATGCACTGAGGCTTTATTGCTCCTTTTATACAAGTTTTCCAACAAGGTTACCACCCATGTGGATACTGAAACTGCAAACTTTACAACCAATCAGGTACAGACACATAGATAAACACTCCCACTTGTTACAGCAAATTCCTCCCCTCTGCTTGGGAGATAATTGAGTTTAATAGTTGGATTAACTCAATTATCTCCAAGCGAAAAACATACTTTTTATACACTTTTTATAACTTTGCAATTATACATCCAAAATTATTTTCATAATCAGCGTAACTAGGAGACAAACATATTCAAAAATCAATCAAATCCGTTCAGCCGTTCGGGAGTTAGCTGGAAGTCATATTTTGACCGACTGCACGCACATTTTCATGCCCAAAACAGTTCCAGAGATTTGAGCAGTGTGGCCAGTCTATTTCCCATGTTAAGTTCTGTTCAAATAGGCGAATGGCGTTCGAATTGTCGAATGAGTTAGTTCCAGGGAAGGTAAAACTTCAGCGGTGTTCGTGCCATCGTGTATCCTATTTTAGTTCCATGAACTCGACGGCAAAACACATCTGACTGTGTTCCAATGAATTAAAATGTCCGCCACGTGTTCGGTTGTCAAATGGCAGCCACTTTGACTACTTCGGCACTTTGGCTGTATCTGAAGTGACAATTTAAAAGTACAGATTCTTTCCCAGCAGAGTTAAAGGGCCAGACATAGTGTTTAACATCCAAGTTGCAGAAATTTAGTTTTTAACAGGTAATGCCCTCCAGGGGCCATAGTCCCAGGGTAACCAGAGTCTAAGAGCATGTTCTTGGAATACAATGCTAGTACCGGGATCCACACCACAACCACTGTGAGAAGTAACAAAACCACCATAACTGCTACAAACAATCAGGGGTTTTGTTACAAATATGGACTCCTAAAATAGAATATTGCCTTCATCCACTTGTTCTCCATCCTGGGGTGTGGATTATGGAATTGCCTGTGATCTCACTGTGAATCTTTATTAACGTTAAACTTATGTTTGGATACAGAGGGGAATGAGACTGTAAGTGAAACTGACTGCCAAAAGAAACAAGTGGCCAAACAAGATGCATTAAATTAAAATGTTTCCTGACTGTTTGAATTCTATCAAGTTAGAATACATTAAAAAGACACACGTGCAGAAGCCTCTACTACTTTACTGCTAGCAAATTCACTATTAACCCCTTAAGGACACAGCTTCAGAAGCTTGTCTTACGCTTAATGACACAAGCCATTTTTGCATTTTCTTGCTGTATGCGTTCAACTTCAATTTGCATCTCTCTCGTTTATTGCACCGACGTATATTATATACTGTTTTTTAGAGGACAGAAAGGGCTTTAATTTGATGTAACATATATATATATATATATATAAATGCTTATTTATTATTAAAAAAATACAGAAAAATGCAAAAAAAAGAGAAATTTTGAGTTTTTTGTACAGTTTTTGCAATAATAATGTGTGCCTAATTAGTGCAGGTTAAAGAAAGTAATTAAAAATGAATTCATTTAGTTGTTCTGATTTACAGAATATATAATGTGTCTGGGATTTTCAGTTTTTTTTTGGTAGTTACAGGTCACAAAGCACAAGGAGTAAAATAAACTTTTAATATGGAGCGATTTTAGAATTTGGTATGTTTGTCTTGTAAGCTTAATAGCCATAAAAGAAAACAAAATTGCCACACAAAAGTATATATTTATATAAAGTAGACATCACATGCTATTGTCCTAAGGTTGTTTTGACACTTTCTAAGTAGCCATTTCACCGCCAATCTCTGCTAAATATTGGAGTAAAATTTTGGTTTTGTTTTTTTTGGCACACAAATTTATAACAAAGAACTTCTCATGTGTATTTTGTAAAGTTGGTGTGTGCTATTCCTGTACAAGGTTTTATTATGTGTTCAGTTACTTCTGCTGAGTACAACGGTACCCCCATTGTATGTCTTTGGCACTATTTCGTGAAGCTACAGTGCCATATAGGAGACCTGTCCGTTTCAACATTTACAGTAGAATTTTGAGAGGCGGATTTAATGGGCCTATGCTTCAATTTGGGGTATTATAGCTGTTTGACTGTTCAAAAAAAACCTCACAAAGGCCTACCATTTGTAAAAGTAGACACCTCAGGGTATCTCATATGGTGCAAATTGTGCTTTAACATGCCCCCATTTTTTTCACCAATACATGCCAAAGTATGTGGTAAAATATAATTTGGGGCATTTTTTACATATGGATTACATTTTTGCTGGGCATTTTGTACATTTCATATGTGTCACTAAGTTCAAACCCCCCAAATTATGCTCAGCTAAGCCTTCTGAGTAAAACAATATTCCCAATGTATGACCTAGACACTATTTTGTGAAGTTACACTGCTGTAAAAGAGACATAACAAGTTAAGTTTTTTAAGTGTGAATTTTCATGGAGGATTTTGATGCATCCGTGTCCCACTTTGGAGCACTTGAGCAGGCTACATATTACAACTACACTATAAAGGCATACCATTTCTTAAAGAAGACATCCCAGGGCAATTCAAAAGGCATTTTATGAACCTTAGCGTGGGATAATTTTTCCGCTAGCTTGTACCAAGTGTAGTGGTAATACGCATTTTTTCTGCCTTTTTGACACACAAAGTGAGTTTGCGCAGTATATTTTTCAAACCTTATGTGTACTACGACTGTATAATACTTCATATGTTGCTCAACTATGTCGGCTGAGTACAGCAATACCCCCGTATGTACCTTTGCCAGGTATATGTGGACATTGAAGGAGCACATTTGAGACACAGCCATTCCAGTTTTTTTCAAACTTTGAATTTTTACGCTGTGTCCATGTCCCATTTTAGAGTATTTTACAAGGCTATATAATCCAATTACCCCATAAAGGCCTACCATTTCTTAAAGAAGACATCCCAGGGCAATTCAAAAGGCATATTTTGAACCTTAGCGTGGGATAATTTTTCCGCTAGCTTGTACCAAGTGTAGTGGTAATACGCATTTTTTCTGCCTTTTTGACACACAAAGTGAGTTTGCGCAGTATATTTTTCAAACCTTATGTGTACTACGACTGTATAATACTTCATATGTTGCTCAACTATGTCGGCTGAGTACAGCAATACCCCCGTATGTACCTTTGCCAGGTATATGTGGACATTGAAGGGGCACATTTGAGACACAGCCATTCCAGTTTTTTTCAAACGTTGAATTTTTACGCTGTGTCCATGTCACATTTTAGAGTATTTTACAAGGCTATATAATCCAATTACTCCATAAAGGCATACCATTTCTTAAAGAAGACATCCCAGGGTAATTCAAAAGGCATATTTTGAACCTTAGTGTGGGATCATTTTTCCGCTAGCTTGTACCAGGTGTAGTGGTAATGAGCATTTTTTAATGTAGTTTTTTACTTTTTAAATCTTTTTTTACTTTGTAAAACCTGTTTTTAAACTTTTTTTTTTTACTTATTAAATGTTTTACATATTCTTACCTTTTTTTACACTTTTACATTTTTTTCTAAACTTTTCTTTTACCGTTAACCCCTAACTAGCAGTAAGCAGCACTAACAGTAAATTCCCCATTTTCCCATAACTCCCACCCACCCCAGCTAGCAAAATATATAATTATAAAATATTTAAATGAATTAATTAAATAAATTGAACCCATGAGGGTTAAAAAAATAAATAAAAGTTAATCCTCAGGGGTTAAAAAAATTAGATCACAGTATAATACTGCAATCTGTATGTTGATCACTGTAGGCAGTGATCAACTGGCAGGGAAGGGGTTAATTTTTATTTAGGCTGGGTAAAGGGGGGTGGTATTTTTTTTTACTTAAACGTTACTAAAACAGTTAAAAAAAATGTATTTACTTTTTTAAAGCTTATTTAAAAAAAAAATTAATGTTAACCCCTAGTTAGCCTAACACCAAATTCCCCAATTCCCCACTAACTTCCACCCATCCCAGCTAGCTAAATATATAATTTTTAAATATTTAAATTAATTAATACAATAAATGTAACCCCTGAGGGTTAGAAAAAAATAATAATTAACCCTCAGGGGTTAAAAAAAGAAATCAGATGACATTAAAATGTATACCCTGCCAATTGATCACTGTAGTCAGTGATCAATTGGCAGGGAAGGGGTTAATTTTATTAAAACAGGGTAAAGGGGGGGGGGGGGGATTTCACTTTAATTTTTTTTTTTTAACACCAGGGGGCAGGATCTTTGAAGATCCGTCTCCCTGCACTTCAAACAGAACCCGGAAGTGCAGGGAGGCGGAAGGTGAGTATGTGGAGCACATGTGCTCGCTCTGACATGCTGTCAGAGCGAGCACCAGTGCTGGGACAGCCCGACCAGGTGGCAGAGGCAGACCGGAGCACCGTTAACCCCGCGATCGCCGCGATTGCGGCGATCTGGGGTTAACTTTAGTAAATGACGGAAATTTTCCGTCAACGGTCCTTAACTGAAGGACAAGGTTGACGGAAAATTTCCGTCACCGGTCGGGAAGGGGTTAAATATTGATGTCAAAATAGGGACTCCAAAATATAATGGTGCTGCATCTCTCATTCTTGGTGTTTAATAGTTTGAGCCTGACATTTTGTTTGTTATTATCCAGTGGATGCTCTGTTAGGGGTTGCAAAGTATGCTAGATAGAAAACATGTCTAGCACCCCTTTATTGAAAATTATATTTACAACACTGATATCATGCCTTGTCTTTTAATGCTGCCATTTGTGGGGAGGGTCAGGAGACTATACACATCTTCATTTGCCAAAATAGTCTGTTTGAGGAATGCTCACTACTATACTACTGTTTGGCAGGTGAGAGGTTAAACTAAAGTTTCCTACCTTCCTATACCTCCATCTGATGTGATATTTGTAAAATAAGGAGATAGATGAGTTTGCGTGCCCAGATTCAAATGTAAATATGTTTTGTTACATATACATTGAAAAACATAAAGTGAAAGTAACAGTAAAACAAAAATTTCATCAAGAGCATTGTTGACATAGGTAAATACATGTACCATAACTCCCACCATTTCAGATGGACGAGGATGGACACTTTAATTTTAGGGTTGTGAGTGAGGCAGTGGTCAGTAGTGGAATTATTCTGATAAATGTTATTTTGCTTACTAATAAAAGTTTAAACTAACATGTAATTTATAACAAGAACAAGGCAAACAGATTTCTAAACACATTTATTGTGGTTTAAAGACACATTACTGTAAGTATTATTGCTGTAAAGCTCTGTTATACACTCAGACACAGGGCCGCTGTAGTGGATGGCATTGGGCTGTCCTAAAAATTACAGTTATGCCTATGTTCAGTTAAATTGTAACCTATGTATGTGAATTGTACGCAGCATTTGTCTGATTGTTCGATAGAATCACTCCAGTTATTATGAGAATGAAACTACCGAACAGTCAGACCACCCCAGTAGTAAGTGTGCCTCCAATTACCATTTGCAACAATGTTGTGAACGGGTAATTGGCCCTCCATGCAGTGGGTTCTTTGTTCTCTGGGGGGCCGCCATTCGTGAGACGAACAGCGGTGTTTTGCCGTTGAGTGTCTGGAACTCAAATCGGACACTCGGCTAGGCAAACACCGCTGAGACCTCCACACTGCCTTAAATTCGTATAGAAACTACCGAAAGGGGATTAATGCGAACTCTCCCTACCCTCCATAGCATAAGTCTTTCGTGCAGTTTATTCCCTTTTTCTGTGACCGACCGCAGGGCCAAAACGCATGGAACCAATTTCGGCTGTTCCCTCCAGCGCGGTCGGTCTTTTTATTACTTCCACAAATTTCCCGAACCCCTGGTCTGATCTGGGTGATTTTTGGATATTTTTTGGATCACTCACCCAGATCAGGGCTACCAGGGGATGTAATATTTAAAGGGGTACCCCTATGTTTAGGGGTACATCCAGAAACCCAGGGAATTTGTGTCCTGTATAATGGGATTATGAGTCAGGCTAAGGGGAGGAGATGTGTGGGCGGCTACTCAAGTATGATTGGATACTGTACTAATCATTGTAAATCCCTCCCTTGCATGGAAGAATGCTTTATAAGGAAGTTGTGTGATTAAAAGTTCAGTTCTGCTCCTGATGCTGTGTGTCGTCCAGTCATTGGGATCCGTATTGGGATATTCGTGGATTACCTTGCTTGCTGTAATTATTATTCTATGGTATTTTATAACTTGTTCCTGAGCCTTACTGGGATCTTTAGTGGAGTTAACCTGTGAAAGACCAGCTCTCCGCAACAGCCGTCATCGGAAATTTTGGGACTCCTAACACAGCTCAGTGTCTGGGCCCATGGGCGTCTGCAGAGGGGTAAAGGGGGGGGGGGGGGCACTTGCTCTCCCTTGAATTTTTCAGCTTGCTCTGCTATTTTTCGTGTGAGATTGAAAATACAGTGCAATACCGGCACCGGCCAGTAGGTGCTGTGGATGGAGAGAGACAGGGATAGGAAGCTACATCTTATCCCTGCTTCTCTCTCCTGACTGAATCTGCAGGGGAGCAGTACATGCAGCCAGAGACAGCCTACAGATCAGGGAAGTGAGGCAAGGAGGGGGAGAGAGAGCCTAAAGATAGGGTGGAGACAGCCTATAGATCAGGGAAGTGAGGCATAGTGGGGAAGCCTATAGATCAGGGAAGTGAGGCATGGGAGGGCAGCCTATAGATCAGGGAAGTGAGGCATAGGGGACAGCCTATAGATCAGGGAAGTGAGGCTGGGGGGCAGCCTATAGATCAGGAAAGTGAAGGGGGCAGTCTATAGATCAGGGAAGAGAGGGATGGGGCGCAGCCTATAGATCTGGGAAGTGAGGGATGGGGGCAGCCTATAGATCAGGGAAGTAAGGGAAAGGGGGCAGCCTATAGATCAGGGAAGTGAGGGATGGGGGGCAGCCTATAGATCAGGGAAGTAAGAGATGGGGGATCCACCTACAGATCAGGTAAGTGAGGGATGCGGGGGGAGACAGCCGATATATCAGGTAAGTGAGGGATGGGGGGGAGGCAACCTACAGGATGGGTCAGCAAGGAGCAGGAATGTAAAGTAAGAGAAGGAGCAGAAACAGTAATACGCAGGAAGGGACACAGCAGCTAGCATTTCTGCTTTTATTATTTTATACCAAATAAATGTTTATTTTAACACTTCACCTTACCTGGTTCCTGAGTTCCTGCTAAGAAAAACTTATTGCAAACATCTAAGAGGAGGATCAGATCCAGTGTATCCCTTGGTGGATGAAATACCTTTACAGTCCAGAGCCTAACTTATGTGGCTCTGGAAAGTGTGAGTGAACCTTTTTTATTTTCCACATATTGTAAATAGGTTTCAACAGTATACACTAAGTTTTTTTCTTGTATATATTATATATAGGGTCCACAGTTACTGTGTGTTGCTGAAAATAGGACCTATACAAGATTTTAAAGGTAAAATATTCCACTGTTTGTGCGCTTTCACCTTTTTTTCTGTTCACTATATCTCTCATTTGGTGTAATAATTGACTGTACACCGAGGTGTTTTTAAGCTGCACCAGTTGTAATATTTTGTGTATAGCGCCCTTTTCCCTTCTATTGTGTATTTCTTGTATCAGTGTTAATGTGTTCACTTTTATTAACTGAGTGCTGCTGAGTAGGGGTGTCACTGGCTAGAGCGGTCAGCTGGCACTTTAATGCAATCAGTAGCTCCCCATTCATAGCAAAAGTAAAACATTTTTATGAACCGTGAACTAGCGATTGGCTTAGAGTGTCAATTGACCACTCTAGCCAATCTGCAGTACCCATGCCTGACGTCAGCCTGCACTTCCTGACACTCCGTTTCAGAAGCCAAATACCACTGAGCGACCTGGAGATCTGGAGCTGGAGGAAGCCTTTGAGGTTAAACCATTTGAGAGGCATCATTTCCTGGCATCATAGCATTTTCATTTAGATTAGGTTGTTATGGTGACCAGAATGTTCCTTTAATTTGCTTAACCCCTTAAGGACCAAACTTCTGGAATAAAAAGGAATCATGACATGTCAGACATGTCATGTGTCCTTAAGGGGTTAAAGGACCACTATAGTGTCAGAAATACAAACATGTATTCCTGCCACCATAGTTGTGAAAACGCTGTTCACCCTGGCTTTATGTGATAATGACTATGCCCCTTCCCTTTCATGACACTGTCAAAAAGGGACCAAGCATGGATGTCATTACAACTATGCCCCCCCTCCCCCCCCCCGGAAATATTCCTGCGGACACCCATGTCTGGGCATCCAGGACCCGCCTCCAAATCCTACCCACAGGAATACACACACAAACACACGCACTGATATAAAAGGACACAGATACACAGACAAAGATACACACGTCTAGGCGTACATACTGACACACACATACTGAGACATACACACATATAAAGACACACGGACATACAAAGTGACACACAGACACATGCTAACATACACAAACACATACATACTGACATACATTCATACAGACAGACATACTGACATACAGACATACAGACATAAACACATACTGAAATACATACAGACAGACATACACACATACATCAATACTGACATACAGACATACTCACATAGATACTGACATACATACACACATCTCAGTTTTCAGCCACCCTCCTGTTTGTTACCTTTTCATTGCAGGAGGGTGGCTGGGATTGATGGGAGTCGGCTGGCTCTCCCTCTTCACGGCCTGGCTGTCTCTTCTCCCTCCCTCCCAGCACAACTTGCGGCTGCAATTTTTTTAAAGGGGTCCATCGCGCTATTACACAGCCACAGTGACTAAATGGTTGGGCCCAGGGCCGGACTGGGGATTCCAAAGCAGCCCTGGAAAAAAAAATCTATGCCAGCCCCATAAGTCATTGCGACATATATTGTCGCATGTAATATGTAAGGCTATGTCTTGCCACCTTAGATGATTGATTTTATATATATATATATATATATATATATATATATATATATATATATATATATATATATATATATATATATATATTGCTTATTCCAATATAAAATATTGGTCCTTCCTGTGTCAGTGCGGATTGGCTGAGATCATCAAGCTTGATGATCTCAGCCAAACCGCACTGACACAGGAAGGACCAATATTTTATATTGGAATAAGCAATATATATATATATATATATATATATATATATATATATATATATATATATATATATATATATATATATATATATATATATTATATATATATATATATAATCAATCATCTAGGGTGGCAAGACATAGCCTTACATATTACATGCGACAATATATGGCGCAATGACTTATGGGGCTGGCATAGATTTTTTTTCCAGGGCAGGGCCAGTTGAGGGGAGACCAGCACGACGTGGGGGGGAAAAAAAAGGTGAGTAAAAACACACATACACACACACATAGCATGACAGACACACACCATGACACAGACAGACCGTGACACAGACACACACACACCGTGACACAGACAGAAACACAAACAACCATGACAGACAGACACACCATGACACAGACACACACACCATGACAGAGTTACACACATACCATGACAGACACACACCTTAAAAAAGACACACACACACACACACTATAACACAGACAGACCATGACACAAACACACACACACTATGACACAGACACACATTACATGACACATGCAGACACACACACACACCACAACACAGAGAGACCTTGACACAGACACACATACACCGTGACACAGGCAGACACACACACATTACATGACACAGACAGACACACACACATTCCATGACAAACACACACACACACACCGTGACAGACAGAAACACACACACACACACCATGACAGACAGACACACCATGACACAGACACACACATACCATGACAGACACACACCTTAAAAAAGACACACACACACACACTTTGACACACACACACACCATAACACACACATACACACATTACATGACAGACACACACACACAATGACACACACACATTGCATGACACAGACAGACACACACACCATGACACAGACAGACACACCATGACAGACAGAGACAGACACACACAATGACACAGACAGACACACACAATGACACAGACAGACACACACACCATGACAGACAGAGACACACACACAATGACACAGGCAGACACACACACACCATGACACACACACATACACTCACACTGACACACATAATTTTTACCTTTGTGCTGGCGGCCGCATGGGGAGCTCAGTTTGACGGTGGCTGCATGGGGGAGCTCAGCTGGCTCTTCTGGTGGCCGCAGAGGGAGCCGTTCTGGCGGCCGCTGGCTGGGGGAGCTCTTTTGGCGGCCGCAGGGGGAGCAGGCTATTCTGTCTCTGCTCCCCCGCCCTCGCGCGCAGCTTAATGAGACCGCGGCCGGAATATGACGTCATATTCCGGCCGCAGTCTCATTAAGCGGCACGCTGGGGCGGGGGAGCAGAGACAGAACAGCCTGCTCCTTCTGCGGCCGCCAGAACAGCTCCCCCAGCCAGCAGCCGCAGGTCAGCCAGATGCCTGCCCGGCCCCAGGTGCCGACGGCCCACCGGGAAATTTCCCAGTATCCCGGTGGGCCAGTCCGGCCCTGGTTGGGCCCCATCAGCATGCGGACCCTGGTGCAGCTGCCGTCATGGTTGTCACCCCCTGATGGCGGCCCTGCTAAGACACAAACAATATGGAGCACCTAGAAAAACAGGACAGAGGGAATTGGGCCCAAAACAGAGATCACCCCTTCTAATGATAGATACTTGGGCATATATACCAGAGCTACATTAATGAGAATTGTGGAGCTGGTATTGATTTGAGATATTAAAAGAATAAATGCATGTCTTTTCAAATCACAAATGTAAGACAGTAGAAAAGAAGCAAATGGAAGCTGTTTAAACTATTTTTTTATGATATATTTTGTCGTGGTGTAAATATAGCTGTTCTCTATTTTGAAATGTTACCAGATGTTCTGCATTAAGCTGTGTCATGTTGTGCAGTGCATAGCTTGTAGCCTTGAAAAGACTAGACACAACAGTGATAGGGGAGGGGTAATGCCAGGAGAATGGAACAGCATATCTCGTAGCGGACTTGTTGGTACAATGTGTACAAAGATGTTAAAAATATTTGATCCTGTAGCGAAAATTAAAAAGATGGGAGCTATTTCTGGTTCATTCGTTTTTTTTTTAACTCATCAAAATCAGTAACATTTATATGAGGCTGTGAAAACCTCAAGCCCTGCAGCTGCTCTGGACTATAACTCCCATGATATTAAACTATCCAGAAGGCGTGATGATCATCGTGGGGTATGAAGTCATCAGATAAATACTGCCAGATGTTGCCTTTTTCCGATAAACAACCCATCCCACTGGTCCCTGAAAGGATATGGGCACAGTGACACATCTGCATTTCAGATCTATTTAGATTTTTTTTTTAAATCATTCATTGTTGCTATAATAACATGGAAACTGTCTTTTGTTATAGTTCTTGTATGCTGAAACAAAAAAGTAACTTCTAATAGTTACGTGACTTTAGGTCAGGATGTATTAACGTTAATGATAGAAGAAAGATCCATAAGCACATCAGCAGTAAAGTACCTTTGAGAAACGTAACCTCTTTTTGCATATTGGTAATGGTTTCAAATTAGGTTTATTGCTTTTCTCAGAGTAGTGATCTGAATAAGAAATCCCCTCTATCTCTCTCTCTCTCTCTCTCTCTCTCAAAAGTGAAACAATTTGATTTATTGTTATATAATTACAAGCAGAAGATTTACGTTTCGACTCTGTCGGGTCTTTTTCAATATATATATATATATATATGTGTGGTTATATATAAACAGTTGTAATCAAAATTAATTAAGCCCCTCTGAAATCAGATTTATTGTAAAAAATTACAGACTTTCAGATGTTAACAAAAACAATTGAAATAGCTCAACACAACAAATGATTCAAGTAATTTTCCAAAATTCAACTGAAAATGCAACTTATAAGGACTTTTCCAGTATCAAAATGATATAAGAATACCTCACAACAGCACAATTATGCAAAATAGGTGTTGCCTCAAGCACACCTGATGCAACAAATCAAGCATTTCAATAGTTGCACCAGGTATGCTTGAGCTGTAACACTTGAAATACCTGAACTGGCTAGGGGTTTGTTGAGTGTCACATTTGACTGCATGTTGGAAATATAGCTGAGTTGAAAAAATGGTCCACAAAGTTAAGAGAAGAGATCATCACTCTTCACAAAAAGATAGCTGTCACGATTCGGGGAACCCAACACGCTAACACACACACAGACACACAGAAAGTGTGCAGTACCGGACCTTAGAGTGGCCGGGCTAAGCACACACAGAATAGTCAGGAGACAAGCCGAGTAAGGGGAACCAGAAAACAGAATAACGAGAAACAAGCCGAGGTCAAAGGGTAGGAGAAAGTCACAAAGTCAGTATAACAAGCCAGAAAGTACGTAACCAGAAAGCACACGTTCAGTATCAATACTATAAAGCAAAGACCACAACAGGGCACTGAGAGACAGGAAAGGTAAGTATATATATCCTTGCCTTGATTCTGATTGGATAACTTCCAATCAGAATTAACAAACACACGTGGGGGATATCTATACCCCCCACTGTGATTGTTGCACTGTCGCTTTAACGCCGGGTCACGTGAGTGACCCCGGCGTACTGATAATAGTGCCGGCTCCCAGCGTGCAGCATTAGACATGCTGCCGCTGGGAGGAGGAGAAGAGGACGCGAGCGGCGTGTCAAGGGGAGAGGACGCCGCTCGCCGACCGGTAAGAGGAGGGGGGACCGCAGAGCCCTGACATAACCCCCACCTCGAGGACCGCCCAGAGGGCGGGAAGCCGAAGGCTTCAAAGGAAACCATGCATGAAAGGAGCAGATCAAAGAGGGTGCGTCCAAGTCAGAGACAGAAACCCACGACCGCTCCTCAGGGCCGTAACCCTTCCAATCAACCAGATACTGCAACCGACCTCGAGAGAAACGAGAATCAAGGAGAGCAGCCACCTCATATACGTCACTAGAGACCACGCGGAGGGCATCGGAACACCTGAGAGACCCAGAGAACCGATTACAGAGCAAGGGCTTCAAAAGGGAGGTGTGAAAGGTGTTAGGTATACGCATGGAAGGAGGCAAGGCCAGGGAGTTGGACACAGGATTCACCCTACAAAACACCTTATAGGGACCAAGGAACTTGGGCGCGAACTTCATCGAGGGAACCCTAAGGCGGAGATTCCTAGAGGACAACCAAACCCTATCACCCGGAGCATAAGAAGGAGCCGCACACCTACGACGATCAGCAAATCTCTTTTGAGTAGCAGCAGCACGACAAAGAGCAGCATGGACCTGATCCCACAACTTCCGTAAGGAGGCGAGGTGCTCGTCCAAAGCGGGCATTCCCTTGTCGGAGAACACACCGGGAAGGACAGCGGGCTGGAACCCATAAGCCACCATGAAAGGACTTACGCCAGTAGAAGAATGAGACACAGTGTTCCTGGCAAATTCAGCCCAGGGAAGGAGATGGGACCAGTTGTCCTGGTGTGCATTCGTGAAACAGCGTAAATACAACTCCACAGACTGATTTGCTCGTTCGGCAGCTCCATTAGATTGCGGATGAGAGGAGGAAGTAAACGATAAGGAGACCCCCATCTCAGCACAAAAGCCCCTCCAAAACCGAGAGACAAACTGAGGGTCCCTGTCAGATACGATATCTTGTGGTATACCATGCAATCGGAACACCTCTTTGGCAAACACCTGAGCCAACTGAACCGCAGAAGGTAGCTTCTTAAGCGGAATGAAGTGCGCCATTTTGGAGAACCTATCCGTTACAGTCAAAATTACTGTCTGTCCATCAGATGAAGGAAGATCCACAATAAAGTCCATGGATAAGTGTGTCCACGGTTTCTTGGGTACAGATAGGGGCATAAGGAGTCCCAGGGGTTTAACATTAGGGGACTTACACCGGGTGCAGACACGGCACTCCTGCACATAATCTACCACGTCTTTTTTGAGTGAGGGCCACCAAAACTGTTGGAGGAGACCCTTGTAAGTCTTGGTAACCCCTGGATGGCCATCCGTTTTGGCTGTGTGAAATAAAGTTAACAACTTCTTTCTGTCTTTTACTTTCACGTATAGCTTACCAATAGGAGTCTCAGGGGGTGCTTGGGATTGGTATGACTTGATACCATCAAGAAAAAGAGAAAAAATAACCAAACGGGTAGTAGCTATTATATTAGTTGTGGGTACAATGGGCTCAGAGTGGAGGTAATAGAATCTACAGGTTCGTACTGGCGGGAGATAGCATCAGCCTTGACATTTTGATATCCAGGCCTGTATGTGATTATGTACTGAAAACGTGAGAGAAATAAAGACCATCTAGCTTGTCGAGAGGATAACCTTTTAGCGTCTGCGATATAGGATAGATTTTTATGATCGGTTATAACCAGAATCTTATGTCTAGCTCCTTCTAACAAGTACCTCCATTCTTTAAATGCCATCACTATAGCTAATAATTTCCTGTTCCCGACGTCGTAATTCTTTTCAGACTCTGACAAGTGTTTAGAAAAGTAACCACAGGGAAGGAGGGGTTCGTCATACGATTGTCTTTGTGACAATACTGCTCCTATACCTGATTCAGAGGCGTCTACTTCCAGTACAAAGGGAAGGGAAGGATCAGAATGGTGTAACACAGGGGCAGTGGCAAATGCCTTTTTAAGTGTCTTGAAGGCCACAATAGCATTAGGATTCGAAACCCTGGGATGTAAACCTTTTTAGTCAGTTTAGTGATAGGGGAAATAATGGATGAGAAGTTTTTAACAAACTTTCTATAATAATTGGCAAACCCTATAAATCGCTATATTGCCTTAAGTCCTTGGGGAAGGGGCCAGGACAGTATAGCTTCCAATTTAGAAGGATCCATGCTGAATCCTTGTTCAGAAATAACATAACCCAGGAATTGTACAGAAGTTTGGTCGAATAAGCATTTTTCTAATTTACAATAAAGACCGTTCTGCAACAACCTCTTAAGCACCATCCTAACATGAGTATGATGTGTCTTCAAATCCGGAGAATATACAAGTATGTCATCAAGGTAGACTACGGCAAAAACATGCAGTAGATCTCTAAGGACATCGTTTATGAGATCCTGAAATACGGCAGGAGCATTACACAATCCAAAAGGCATGACCAGATACTCGTAATGCCCACTACGTGTATTGAACGCCGTTTTCCATTCATCGTTCTCCTTGATACGAACAAGGTTATAAGCCCCCCCTGAGGTCTAGTTTTGTAAAATATTTAGAACCTTTGACACGATCAAACAACTCAGTAATGAGAGGGATCAGATAGGCATTTTTAATCATTATATTGTTTAGAGCTCTGTAGTCTATACACGGTCTCAAATCGCCCTCCTTCTTTGCCACAAAAAAGAAACCAGCACCAGCAGGAGAGGAGGACCTTCTAATAAAACCTTTACTTAAGGCTTCCCGTATGTACTCCTCCATGACCTGGTTTTCTTTCTCAGAAAACCTTACCCCTAGGAGGCATGGTACCCGGTAATAGGTTTATGGCACAGTCATACTCACGGTGTGGGGGTAGCTTATCTGCCTCCCTTTTTTCGAAAACCAATGTAAGGTCTGCATACACAGAAGGGACAGAAACAGAAAGTGGTTTAGCCGTGGGCACGTTGAGTAAACAAACGGGACGTACATGGGCCATACAGTCTCGTTGACAGGATTCCCCACAGGAGAGTATGTCTAAACAACCCCAATCAAGTACTGGGTTGTGTTTAACTAACCAGGGAAAACCCAGAATGATGGAAGCAGTAGGGGAGTCAATTATTTGGAAGGTTAACATTTCCTTGTGTAAAGCACCCACAGACATAACTATATCTTGGGTTTCATGGGTCACCAGAGGTTTCTCAAGTGGTCTACCATCTATGGCCTCAACGGCCAAGGGTGTGGCCTTTTGGATCAAAGTCAAGGCTGCGGTTTTGGCAAAGTTCTCATCCATAAGGTTGTCTGCCGCACCTGAATCGATCAAGGCTTTGGTTCTTATAGTGGTTTTATTGACCAAAAGAGAAACCGTAATACATTTCTGGAGATGGACACATGAGGGGACAAAGTCATAACACCCGAGGCCGACCCCTCTCTAGGCCTTAGGTGCTGGAGTTTCCCTGTAATTTAGGGCAGGTATTACAGTGGTGCCTCCTCTTTCCACAATAAAGACATAACCCCTCCCTTCTACGATACGTTCTTTCAGCCTCAGTTAACCCCGTAGCACCCAATTGCATGGGTTCGGGGGATGGTTGCCTAGGAGCGGGTAACGCTAGTAATGCAGTACTGGGTAGAGCAGGTAACACCCGTGTATCCAGCCGTCTTTGACGGCGTCTCTCTCTAATGCGGTTATCAATAAGGATTACAGTCTATAACATCATCTAGAAGGACAGGCAGTTCCCTGGATGCTATTTCATCCAGTATGTAAGCAGCCAAACCCTCCTGAAAGGCTGTTACGAGGGCGTCGTTATTCCAAACCACTTCAGCTGCTAGAGTGCGGAATTCGATAGTATAATCCGCTACAGATCTGTTACCCTGTCGAACCCTAAGCAGAGCTTTGCCAGCAGAGGCAACCCTACCGGGTTGAGCAAACGTGCGTTTGAATGCTGACAAAAAATCTGCAAAGGACATAGGAGATATATTCTCCCACATGGGGTTTGCCCATGCTAAAGCTCTCCCGGACAGGTGGTTTATCAAAAAGGCAATTTTGGATCTGTCGGTGGGATAGGAACGTGGATTCATCACCAAATGGATGTCGATTTGATTGAGGAAACCACGCACAATGCTGGGTCACCACTATAGCGCTGTGGCGGTGTCATATGGACTACATGAGCAGGAATGGGTACTGGAGTGGCAATGGGTTCGGGCACAGCAGCAGCCGCCTCCTGGACGGCAGGCTGCAAGTGTGCAGTACGAGCCAGTATGGTCTGCAAAGCTTGAGCAAACTGATCCATACGGTGGTCCAAGCCATCCATTCTAGCCTCCTGATTAACTAGGAGCTGTGGTATGTCAGCAGGTTCCATTATGGCCATGTTGTAATGTCACGATTCGGGGAACCCAACACGCTAACACACACACAGACACACAGAAAGTGTGCAGTACCGGACCTTAGAGTGGCCGGGCTAAGCACACACAGAATAGTCAGGAGACAAGCCGAGTAAGGGGAACCAGAAAACAGAATAACGAGAAACAAGCCGAGGTCAAAGGGTAGGAGAAAGTCACAAAGTCAGTATAACAAGCCAGAGAGTACGTAACTAGAAAGCACACGTTCAGTATCAATACTATAAAGCAAAGACCACAACAGGGCACTGAGAGACAGGAAAGGTAAGTATATATATCCTTGCCTTAATTCTGATTGGATAACTTCCAATGAGAATTAACAAACACACGTGGGGGATATCTATACCCCCCACTGTGATTATTGCACTGTTGCTTTAACGGCGGGTCACGTGAGCGACCCCGGCGTACTGATACCAGTGCCAGCTCCCAGCGTGCAGCGTTAGACATGCTGCTGCTGGGAGGAGGAGAAGAGGACGCGAGCGGCGTGTCAAGGGGAGAGGACGCCGCTCGCCGACCGGTAAGAGCAGGGGGGACCGCGGGCAGCAACAGACCGAGGGTGAGTGCTGCGAGAGGATTGCAGCCTCCCCTCACCGCTGCCCGCGGAGCCCTGACAATAACAAATGCACTGAATGTTCTTAGAGACACTGTTGTAAGCATAGTTTGCAAGTTCAAAGTTGAAGGACCAGATTTCTGAGAAGGACAGGTTGTGAAAAACGCTCAAATAACTGCAAAAGACCGTTGGCAACAGGCACTGAAGTTTCAGTGAGCACAGTAAGGCACGTACTAAACACAGAAGGCTTCCATTGTAGAACTCCTAGACGTACACCACCACTGACCCAAAAGCACATGGGAAGTCACAGAAGTATTGGTATTCTGTTCTGTGGAGCAATGAAACAAAACTGGAACTTTTTGGCCCAATTGATCAGCGGTATGTCTGGAGGTAGAAAAATGAAGCATGTGCTGAAAAGAACACTCTGCCTGCAGTTAATGGTGTTGGTGGTAATTGGTGTTGGCTCAGTGATGCTCTGGGGCTGCTTTCTATCCTCTGGCATTGGAAACCTGCAGCATGTGGAAGGCAAGATGGATTCACTGAAGTATCAGGAAATCCTAGAAAAATAGCATAATATCATCTGTGAGGAAGCTGAAGCTTAGGCATAATTGGACCTTCAAACAAGACAATGATTCAAAGCATACCTCAAATTCCTACAAGGCTTTGTTGCAGAAGAATTCCTGAAAAATGCTACAGTGGCCATTACAGTCACCTGACTTGAGCCCCGTAGAAAATCTCTGGTGGGATTTGAAGAAGGTGGTTGCAGCATGCAAATCCAAGAATATTACTGAACCATTGCTCATGAGCAATGGGCTAAGATTCCTGAGAAACACTGCCAGAAGTTGGTGTCTGGCTATGCATCTCATTTGCAGCAGGTCATAACAGAAAAAGGGTGCTCTACTAAGTACTAAAGATGCTTGCCGTAAAGGGGTTGAATAATTTTGAGACTGAAAAAGTCATTATTAGTTGCATTTTCATTTCAATTTGGGAAAAACGCTTGAAGCTTTCTTTGTGTTGAGCTATTTCAGTTGTTTTTGTTTGATTTGTTCATTGCAAACAGCTGAAAGTCTGCAACTTTTGACAATAAATCTGATTTTCAATGGGGGTTGAATATTTTTGATTACAACTGTGTACTATGAACTGTGTTATTTCTGGTACTCATGATGTAATAGCAGTCATTTCTCTTACCTGTGATGGCATAGGTTAGGTCAGGGGTATGCAACCTTCGGCACACAAGATGTTGTGGATAATGCTCCTACAGCTATAATGCTGGCAAAGCATCGGGGGAGATGTAGTGCACGCCATCTGCAGTGCCAAAGGTTACATACCCTTGGGTTAGGTTGTATTACAAAGTTTAACAATTCTCTTACTTATAAAAACAAACAAACAAAAAAAAAAAACGCTCTTCATTCCACATCTTTCCTGATGTACCTATTTCTTGGGATTGCATTGCAATGTTTTTTCTAGAGCACAACCAAAGTCAATTAATTTTTTGGTTAGTCTGTATTGCAGACTCTAGACTTGAAAGATCACTTATTAAAAGTAAGCTTAAAACATCACTGAAAAAAGAGTAACTTTTTTTAAGTGGATGTAATATTTTGTATGATTTTATTTTTTATGATTCTACATGGTTAATAATGTTATAAGTATTATGTTTAACAGCTTGTTTATGGGAAGCTGGGGACGTGAGTGCTTATTTGTGATCCTCCCCACCAGCAATCAGAAGCTAATATGTACATATATGCAAGTTCTGGTTATAATTCTAGATGGAAAAATGATAATAAAATATAGTAAAATTAGTAATATTAAAACTGATATTTTAACCCGTTAGTGACCAGAGCGTTTTTCAATTTTCGTACCATTAAGGACCAGGGCTGTTTTTACATTTCTGCTGTGTTTGTGTTTAGCTGTAATTTTCCTCTTACTCCTTTACTGTACCCACACATATTGTATACCATTTTTCTCGCCATTAAATGGTCTTTCTAAAGATACCACTATTTCCATCATATCATATAATTTACTATAAAAAATTATTTAAAATATGATGAAAATATTTTTAAAAACACACTTTTTTTAACTTTGACTCCCAAATCTGTTACGCATCTACAACCGCCATAAAACACCCATGATAAACAGTTTATAATGTTGTCCTGAGTTAAGAAATACCCAATGTTTTTTTTTTTTTTTGCAAGTTATAGGGCTCTAAGTACAAGTAGGACATTGCTGTTTCAAAATAAATTATGGATGCACTGTAATTTCAGCCACCGAAATTTTCGCCTGAAAATGGGTCTATCCCATTTCGGCACAGAGACTCTTTCAAAGAGAGCCGAAAGAGGGGGAGGGGCTTCTGCCTCGTCACATGACTCTAGCGCCAGATCAGGAGCTGCTTTGACGCGAGACAGCAGGGTTGAAGGCTGTGCAGAGAGTCCGGTCAGGAGAATCCAGTGTCTGTTTCACCAACCAGCAACATGCCAGTGGAACAGCTCGACACCGGCAGCGGTGAGCGGAACAGGAAACTCTCCGGCTGCTGTGGACTCCACTTCCCATGGTGCTCAGTCACAGATCACTTATTTGGTTGGCTAAGCATTATGGGTAGCACAGTCCTATAAAGATTTGCTAGGAATGGCAGTCCTTTATAGCAGCCAGCTCCCCATTCAGACTTCTCAGGGGCCCCATGGCTGCAAGGAGAATGTGTGTAATTAGTTCTGGGCTGGGAGACATTTTACTCAATTGTCTAATATCGTTTCTTTAGAGCAGGAATGGCCCTTCCCTGACAACCATATTCATTAAGGGAGGACTATTTACCATGGTAACAGACTGGGGGTTCTGTAAAAAAAAAATGATTCTGAGGCAAACATCTAAAGATGAAAAATCAGCATCAGGGACTCCATTTTCTAAACACTGCCCTGGAATTGCTTTTCCACAACTCCCAGTGTCCATAGAACATTCTGCCTCAGAATATTAGTAACATGGTGTGAAGTTCTTTGTTAGAATGTTCAACATGTGTGCCTGTTGAATGCACCTGTAGAGACAGAGCATGTGCCATGCATATTGAATGAGAAATGCATTTTGTTTAATGATTTGTGGGAGGGCAGTAATAACACATGCCTGTTGCATTATCTAATAGATTTTCCTGCAATGTGCATAAAACATGTGTCTATTGAGGGAGTTTTGTATTTAATTGTAATGTGACATTACATACAGTTTGACATGTGCTCTTATTGCAATCAAATGGGTCTTACTTTATACCCTTTTTGCTAAACTCATTAGTATATCATTACTGTGTGTTATCTTTTTATTTTGTTATAAAATAATTCATTAAAAAGTCTAATATTAATAAAATTATAGAAAAAAAACTATTTTAAAATAATTTGTGGAAAATAGTCATTTTTAGTTTCGGTTTAGTTTTTTTCAGCCAAGGGCATCCTGAAGTTTTGGTTTCGGCCCAGAATTTTCATTTC
Organism: Pelobates fuscus; assembly: GCF_036172605.1. NCBI lineage: Eukaryota > Metazoa > Chordata > Amphibia > Anura > Pelobatidae > Pelobates > Pelobates fuscus. The sequence continues at coordinate 127,149,753 of NC_086317.1, forward strand.
GGTGCATCCCTAAAATATATATTTTTAGAATTTATCTATAATGACATTGTAACACTGTTATCTGTTATAAATCTCTGAATCACACCTCACATGTACATATTTATTTAAAGTAGACAACCCAGAGTATTCAATATGGGGTATGTCTAGTCTTTTTTAGTAGCCACTTAGTCACAAACGCTGGCCAAAGTTAGCATTTATATTTGTTTGTGTGTTAAAAATGCAAAAAACTATTATGAGCGCTAACTTTGGCCAGTGTTTGTGACTAAGTGGCTGCTAAAAAAGACTGAACATATCCCATTTGCAATACCTTTTGCAAATGGTATGCCATCATGGGGGTAATTCTCATTCCTGGGCTACGATACGCTCTCAAAGGCAACACAACCAACCTGGCAAATTTAAATGTGAAAAAAATGGAAAATCAAGCCTTATATTTGACCCTCTAATTTTCAAAAACACGATAAAACCTGTACATGGGGGGTACTGTTATATTTGTGTTCAGCGAAGTCTCCCGAGTATTAGTGTTTCAAAACAGTAAAACGTATCACAACAATATCATCAGTGAAAGTGCCATTTGTGTGTGAAAAATGCATAAAAAATAATGCAAAAAAAGTCACTTTCACTGACGTTTTGCTGTTTTGAAAAACTCATATTTGTGTTTTAGCGAAGTCTCCCAAGTATAACAATACCCCTCATGTACAGGATTCATGTTTTTTTTTAAAGTTACAGGGTCAATATAGGGCTATGAACCAGAGTGAGTTTAGTACAATCTGGATGTAACGTCCAGACTCTACTAATCAAGTGAGTGGAGTGCTAAAGGTATAAAGGAAACAAGGAAATAAAACACAATATAGTGTAAATCCACAAGTGATGGTGTGTTTTAGTAATGATTTAAATAGTCAAACTCACAATGATTAGAGCCTCAAAGGGACAGGCTGAAATCACTTGCACAGTAGTGTCGTATGGAGACACGGCACCCTTTTGCCTGGAATGGATTTCCTCAACAGAAAGAGAAAGGGAGACTTCCTAGTGTACTAAGTTTCAACCAAAATAAAAAACACAGTGGTTATGGTTGTGCTCACCTTTCCCTGAGCCAATGAGAACCTGGCTCTGGATGATAGACCTGGGTGCCTCTAGAGGGGGGCATCTGCCCTTCTTTAGCAGCAAGAAGAAGTTGAAAGTTGGTGGGACTTGGTTTAAAACACAAATGTATTGCAACTTTAAATATAAAATCAAAAGCATAAAATCAAAGTAAAAGCATCCAGTTGCTTCTATATTATATATTATATATTACTTTGATTTTATGCTTTTGATTTTATATTTAAAGTTGCAATACATTTGTGTTTTAAACCAAAGTAAAAGCATCCAGTTATAGAATATAGAAGCAACTGGATGCTTTTACTTTGATTTTATGCTTTTGATTTTATATTTAAAGTTGCAATAAATGTATGTGTTTTAAACCAAGTCCCACAGGTATCCCAGCCTTTCATTTTATTTCACGGCTCTTCGCCACTTTATTTTCTGCTCTAGGGTTGGTTTCACGATGTTAAAATCCCTGAGAATGCACAGGCAGGAATCGAACGATCGCGCCATGCAGTTTATGTGCATGCACGAAAATACAATTTGTGCATGTGTATTCTGTAATGCTAGTACGGTTGCAGTGTCGTGTTGGCTTCCCCTTTTAAGCATCAAAAGCACAATTCTTTTTCTTACATAGAAACATAGATTGTGACGCCAGATAAGAACCATTCGGCCTATCTAGTCTCCCCAATTTTTTAAAATACTTTCATTAGTCCCTGGCCTTATCTTATAGTTAGGATAGCCTTATACATATCCCACACATGCTTAAACTCCTTTACTGTGTTAACCTCTACCACTTCAGCTGGAAGTCTATTCCATGCATCCACTACCCTCTCAGTAAAGGGTAGTGGATTAAAAGGTATATTACATATTTTTATGTATCTATCAATCTTTTAGTAGAGATTTGCTTTGCTAAGGATAAAATAGGAATTTTTTGCAGTTATGGATTTAGATCCCTCTGCTCCCAGAAAATAGGTCACACTCTAAGAGACATAGGTAAGCCGTTCTAATTTCTCTGTGGTTACCAAACAAAAGAGTGCCTTATTAGGGATGAATGGTTTATATACACCCCTATACATTATTAACCCTTAATAGGGAACCCTATTGTGTATTGTGTTCCCTATTAAGGGTTAATAATGTATAGGGGTGTATATAAAAAATACCCCTTTCTGTCTCATTAGAGATTTTTGCCAGAGGCTCAAGGAAGCAAGGTGAATGGTTAGAGTTAGGACCCACCTAGGGGGGTCTGCCTTGATGTGGCAGGTGGGCTCAACCTCTCATGGCCATTGGAGGTAACTAAAAGACCTCCATTTGTTTTAAAAATACATAGGGATAAAGGAGAGAGCGCAAGTAACATGTTTTTCTTTGTTTTTTATTGTGGCCAGCCTAAGGCACACTTGAGCAATAATCATGCTGTCTAATCAGCATCTTGATATGCCACACCTGTGAGATGGAGGGATTATCTCTGCAAAGGAGAAGTGCTCACTAACACAGATTTAGACAGATTTGTGAACAATATTTGAGAGAAATATGTCTTTTGTGTACATAGAAAAAGTATTTGACTTCAGTTCATGAAAAATGGGGGCAAAAACAAAAAGGTTGCGTTTATAATTTTGTGTTTGCGTTTATAATTTTGTTCAGTGTATGTGTATATATACCTTTTATATATATATATATATATATATATATATATATATATATATATATATAGAAAAGGTATAGATTGGGCACTCACCTTTAAATGGCTGTAGCTGGTTCTTGCCTTTGGTGCTGCCTGCGTCCAAAATATATAATCAAAGAATAATCGGAGCACTCAAAAAGGACTTCTTTTTCTGTGTTTTAATGTGGCAAACGATTACATCAAATCTTCAAATCGACGTTTCGACCCCTTAGGGTCTTTTTCAAGATCAAACAATGTGTGAAATGACAGAGTTTAAATACAAAATACTAATTGACAACTCACCAATCTCGTGTGTGCGGCTACCCGGACCCGGAAGTGTTCCACCACCTCACGTGACTCATGGGACGTGCGTCCGTGCGTACGTCATGGTTGCTAAGGGATGGAGTGTAAACTCCGTGAAAGTTACAACGTGGTTGCTAAGTAATGGAGTGTAAACTCCGTGTGTGGATAGTGTACATACCGGAGAACCTGTACATAAAGACATATGGCTCAAAGGAGTTAAGAGATCCCTAAGAGAGATCATAAAGTGATGATTAAAAACAAATGAATATGAAAACATATTCAAACGGAGGATTTCTGGTATGTTGACAAATTTCACAATGAGACGAATGCCGAAAAAGGTAAATAATCTAACTGTGAAAAAAGTGAAATGTGTGAATAAGTGAAAACGTGAAAAAACCCAAAACATATAAGCAATCAGTTCGGCAAAGGTCTCAAGAACATACCACAAAAGCGGGTAGTGATAGATAGAATTAATGTAGAGCATAAATATATCAAGTGATATTTTAAAGAAAAAATGTACATTATACAATAATATCTAATAAATAACAATGGTCGTAAATGTCGCTGATCACAAGGTTAAATATCCATATCTGGAGAGTAGGGCTGATGACTAGCTACTGAGAATAATTCACAGAAACATGGTGAATGAAATATATTCGTTTAGTCCCTTTGGTGTAACAGTGTTTAGGCGGTGTATCCAGTAAGTTTCACGTTGGAGTAATAGTTTAGATCTATCTCCTCCTCTGGGACTGGGTGGCACATGGTCAATGGCCATACATTTAAGTGTAGGAAGTCTATGGTTCAGTTGGAGAAAATGTTTGGCGACGGGTTTGTCGGATTTTTGGTCCCTAAATGCAGTGGTGATGGTAGATCTATGACCTCGGATCCTTTCTCGGAGAGTTAGGTCTGTTTTTCCAACGTAGGACAGACCACACGGACAAGTGATTAAATATATTACATGATCAGTCATGCATGTGATATAGTAGGTGATGGGAATTCAAATGCCACTATGTGGGTGGACAAATGAACTGCCTGTGTTCATGTGACTGCAGGTGACGCATCCACTGCAACGATAGCAGCCTTTCTTGATAGGTCCTGTAGGTTTCTGGTAACATAGAATGGGATCGCTTTTGACTAATAGGTCTCTCAGGTTCTTATTTCTTTTTAGGCTGATATTAGGTTTTTGAGAGAAAATTGATGGTAGATTCTTGTCAGAACCTAAGATGCCCCAATTCTTGTGCATAGCTCTTTGGATTTGTGGGGTACCAGTGTGAAGAGTTAGTGGTAAATACATCTTGGTTGCAGTTGGCGTTTTTCTGGCAGTCTCCATGGGTTCTCTTGTCATGTGTCTGTTGGCTTTATCCAATGCTCTTTCGAGGACTTCACGGCTATAGCCTCTGGCCAGGAATCTCGTGGTCATCTCTTGCAATTGGTTTGCTTGATTCGTGGGATCACTGTTGTATCTCAACACACGCATGTACTGGGATACTGGAAGTGACTCTTTCAGCTTATGTGGATGATAGCTGTTGAAGTGGAGTAGAGTATTCCGCGCGGTCTCCTTGCGGTAGAGAGTATAGCCCAACTTGCCTGTCTCTCTGTCTTTATATACAGAGACGTCCAATAATTGAATGATCTGGGTATTCACTGTGAGTGTCAATTTCACCGGAAGTTCTGAGGAGTTGATTTCATTAATCATTTGTTCCAGATTGCTAGTAGTTCCCGTCCAAATCAAAAAAATGTCGTCTACAAAGCGATGATATACAAGTATCTGTTGATGGAATTTCTCCAGAATATGTTGGGTTTCGAAGAGAAACATGTAGGCATTGGCATATGAAGGTGCCATTGCTGCTCCCATTGAAGTACCCATCAATTGTAGGTAGAAATGGTCTTCAAACTTAAAATAATTACAAGTAAGAGCTATATGTAAAAGCTCCATGAGAAATTCGATAGGTGGACCATTGTATTTGGAAGAATTAGAGAGAATCTGTCGTAGTGCCTGAACACCTTCTGTATGAGGTATTATTGTATATAAATTTTTAACATCTAATGTAACCAGTAGGTGTTGTGCTTCCACTGAGGTTACCTTTTTGATGTTGTTCAGGAAATCACTGGTGTCTCGTAGGCAGGTTGGAAGATCCGTGACTGAGGTTTTGATATGGTGGTCGATGTATTTACCGATAGGTTCTAGTAGGCTATCTCGAGCCGAAACTATCGGTCTTCCTGGCGGATTAAGTGGGTCTTTGTGAATTTTTGGTAGGGTGTATAGAACAGGATGTTTGGGATGTTCAACGTATAGAAATTTGGCCAAATTAGAATTAATGAAACCCATCTGAACTTGATAGTGATTTGAATTCTATTTTGGAATTTCTTCACAGGGTTAAAGGTTAATTTCTGGTAAGTAGTTGTGTCGGAGAGTTGATTGTATATCTCATCTCTGTACTTGACATAGGACATCACCACAATGGCTCCCCCCTTGTCCGCGGGGCGGATAATGATATTAGGGTCTGATGTTAGGTCTTGAAAAGCCCTCTTTTCAGAGCTAGTTAAGTTCTGTCGATTGTCAGTGGGGTTCTTGAGTGCTTGTTCGGATTCGTTCTTCACTGATTGCATAAATGTCCTGATGGATGTATTAGAGGTTTTTACATCGCCTTTGTACTTCACTTTGAATGGTTGTTGGGTGGTTGTGGTGGTGTCTGATATCATAGGACTGTCTTTCCATCTCTCATAGTTTATCAAAGTACGTTGGATTTTGTAAAATTCGATGTCAACTTGTAAAGGAGCTGGTTTGGAGACAGGTACAAAAGTCAGTCCTTTGGCCATTGACCATGTGCCACCCAGTCCCAGAAGAGGAGATAGATCTAAACTATTACTCCAACGTGAAACTTACTGGATACACCGCCTAAACACTGTTACACCAAAGGGACTAAACGAATATATTTCATTCACCATGTTTCTGTGAATTATTCTCAGTAGCTAGTCATCAGCCCTACTCTCCAGATATGGATATTTAACCTTGTGATCAGCGGCATTTACGACCATTGTTATTTATTAGATATTATTGTATAATGTACATTTTTTCTTTAAAATATCACTTGATATATTTATGCTCTGCATTAATTCTATCTATCACTACCCGCTTTTGTGGTATGTTCTTGAGACCTTTGCCGAACTGATTGCTTATATGTTTTGGGTTTTTTCACGTTTTCACTTATTCACACATGTCACTTTTTTCACAGTTAGATTATTTACCTTTTTCGGCATTCGTCTCATTGTGACATTTTTCAACATACCAGAAATCCTCCGTTTGAATATGTTTTCATATTCATTTGTTTTTAATCATCACTTTATGATCTCTCTTAGGGATCTCTTAACTCCTTTGAGCCATATGTCTTTATGCACAGGTTCTCCGGTATGTACACTATCCACACACGGAGTTTACACTCCATTACTTAGCAACCACGTTGTAACTTTCACGGAGTTTACACTCCATCCCTTAGCAACCATGACGTACGCACGGACGCACGTCCCATGAGTCAAGTGAGGTGGTGGAACACTTCCGGGTCCGGGTAGCCGCACACACGAGATTAGTGAGTTGTCAATTAGTATTTTGTATTTAAACTCTGTCATTTCACACATTGTTTGATCTTGAAAAAGACCCTAAGGGGTCGAAACGTCGATTTGAAGATTTGATGTAATCGTTTGCCACATTAAAACACAGAAAAGGAAGTCCTTTTTGAGTGCTCCGATTATTCTTTGATTATATATATATATATATATATATATATATATATATATATATATATATATATATATAGACATAGCAGAAATGACCGCACTTCAAGGACTTTATAGAGATTTTCAAATAAAATTTCACTTTTATTCAATCCATTTAAAAAGTCAACGTTTCAGCTCCCACATGGAGCTTTCATCAGGACAAAACAGGTTTTGAAAATCTCTATAAAGTCCTTGGAGTGCGGTCATTTCTGCTATGTCTACATGATCCTTGCCAGACCAGCACCGGGCACCACAGGATTACACCAGGAGTGCAAGCCCTCGCTATATATATATATATATATATTTATACATATACACACACATACATACATACACTTTTATCTCCTATATATGTATAATATATTAGAAAATAATAAATGCATTTTATAATATATTATACATATATAATATATCTATAATATATTTATTTTATTATTATATTTTTTTTACACTTTTAGCAGCCTGGGGGCTGCCTGACAGCTCAGACAGTACCCCTGCTGGCAGCTCCATAGACTCCTATTGCGGCCACGTGACCATGGTGATCACATGGCCCTGGAGGGCCAGAGAGGCCGGAGCTGCTGCAGTCAGACTGCTGGGGTCTCAGGCAGTCCCCTCCGACTGGGATCGCCGCGGACCGCCGGTCCAAGTAAGTAAATGGGTCAGTTTTTGCCGCAGACATACTAGGTACGTCCAAGGTCGTTGACGACTGTTTTTTTGTCGGACATACATGGTACGTCCATGGTTGGAAGGGGTTAAAAAATTAAGTTATTACAGCAACAGAATACAATGGAGTATTTTCAACTTTTTAAATAATTTAAATACAAAAAATTCAAGTGGCTTCTATAGTTTTTCTAACAATATTGAATCATTTGGAAACTTGTTAAAATCGAGGTCTGTGTGTACATGTGCATCAGTCACACTTTTTTACATGAGTATAATTCTAGTGCAGGTAGCATTTTGACACATTAAAAAAAAAATAGGATAGAGGTAGAATATTTAGCACAAAAATATATTAAGAATACAATTCCTCCTTTTTTTCCCCTTCAAATTGAAAATGTATACTTTATTAATGATGTGGACTCAGCATCAAATTGCCCAATTTGTTATACTTCATTAAAACCCAAATGCTAATAAAAGTATTTCTAGTTTGAAATTTTGCAGCTTAATTGGAAGCAATTTTCAGTAGAAGCCTTTTCAAGGTCAGTGGAATCTTCAAAAGTCTTCTTCAAATTATGGGATACCTTAAAAATCTGTGTCATTTAGCAAGAGCCACAAAAAAAAGCACAGTACATCTGATTGTAATACTTATTAAAATATAATGTGACCCCCACATACACACATTGCTATATATTTAAATAAAAAATGTTTAAAGGAGAATAAAACATAAAAAAATTGAAATAAGAGAAGGACAAAACCCACAAAGTTTTTCCAATCTTGCAAAATCATAAAACATAACATTTATTATCCCAGTGTCAGGTTGGCGGTCCGAAGACCGGGACCCCTCTGTGCCTGATGTAGATGATAGGAGTCTCAGCGTGGGTATGGACTATCAGGGTCTGGTGCAGAGTAACCACACGCCCCCTGGTGTTGAGCACCAGCGTTTGTGCGGACACAAACCAGAACCCTGATGCAGCTTAAGTGGATGCCAGGAGCTAGATGATAAGCTGAGATGCATCCAGTACTAGAAACAAGGTAAGACTTGACTAGGCACCAAACAAGACAAGACTAGAAGAACCCAGAACCGGAGAAGGACAGAAAGCAGAACCCAGAACATGTACACAATACATAAGGGAAACATTAACAAAACATGGGCAGGACAGGACTGTACATGAACTGGGAATACAAAATAAAACAAGACAAGAGATCCAAGGCAAAACTAGAGGATACATAACTAAGTACTATATATGTAAAACATTGGAGATTTAGACATACATAAATGGCCAAGAGGTATGCAGCACACCACTGCCCAAAGTACTCCAATTACGATGGGTCCTAACTGCCTAGATATGCGTGACTAAATAAACAATAAAACACACACAGTACTTACCTGCAAAGAAATTGGCAGAGGACATGAAACCACTGCCTGCAGGAACCAACTGGAACAAAAGGGATTAATGGAAAAGGAGTTGGTGTTGCAACAAAAAACAAACATTTAAAGGAATCCAGGAGACTGGGAATTTCAGAAACGGAATAAAGGAATGAACCGAGAAAACACAGCATCAAGAAAACCAGACATAGAATAGAAAACCAGAAAAACCAACAAAAACTAAACAAGAATTGTAAAAAGAGTACTGGATACCAGAAGTCAAGGTCAGACATCAGAACAGAACGGAACAGGTCCTGACACCCAGATAGTGTCCCCTTTCAGAACAACCAAAGTACAAGATACAGTTGTGCTCAAAAGTTTGTATACCCTGGCAGATATTGTGAAAATGTGGCATTGATTTTGAAAATATGACTGATCGTGCTTCTGGCACACTGTAATTTGGAGTGACAAGACCAAAATAGAGATTTATGGTCGCAACCACAAGCTCTATGCTTGTAAAGGGGTCAACAAGATTTATAGTGAAAAGAATACCACCCCTACTGTGAGGTATGGTGGTGGCTTACTGATGTTTTAGGGTGGGGGGTGGGGGTGAGCTCTAAAGGCACGAGGAATATTGATGTGAAAATTGATGGCAAGATGAATGCAGCATGTTATCAGAAAATACTGGCAGCCAATTTGCATTCTTCTGCACGAAGGCTGCACATGGGGAGCTTTTGGACTTTTCTGCATGACAATGACTCTAAGCACAAGGCCACAAAAAGTACAAAAACAGAGTGCGCTCACCATTAAATACAAGTATTTAATGGTGAGAGCACTCTGTTTTTGTAAGGACATGCATTGATAAAGGGATAACCTGAAACATTTGTTCTTTTGTGCACATTTGCAATTGTTTGCTTTTCCCTCATTTCTATTTTTGTGGATTGCTTTACTCTGCTTGGAGCTGCAGAGGGAGGCGTCAGCAGCACAATAAGAAATGTTTGTATTTTGATTTTCTCTAGGTACTGCAGTAACCCTTACCTCAGCTATATACTGGTCATAAGCAGGCCAAGTTGATACTCCAGTGGTTACAGTAGAAAAAGGTGAAGGTCCTGGAGTGGTCATCAGAGTCTCCTGACCTCAATATCATCGAGCCACTCTGGGGAGATCTCAAACGTGTTGGTTATGCAAGATGACCAAAGACTTTGCATGACCTGGAGGCATTTTGCCAAGACGAATAGGCAGCTATACCACCTGCAAAAATTAGGGGCCTCATAGATAATTATTGCAAAAGACTGCACACTATCATTGATGCTAAAGGAGGCAAAACACAGTATTAAGGGTATGCAAACTTTTGAACAGGGGTCATTTCACTTTTTTCTTTTTTACCATGTTTTGTTTAATTATTGTGCCATTATGTTAAAACCTATATTTGAATCCCATAAGAAATTAAAGAAATGTGTTTTGCCTGCTCACCCATATTTTAAATGGTACATATATTACCAATCCTCCGAAGGTATGCAAACCTTTAAGCACAAAGGTACATAAGGGATGCAACTGTAAATCTACAAAAGAAATGCCAACATGTGTAATACAGTAAAAACAAATAAAAAACGGAGCTGGTAAAAGTGCTCTCACAGGGTGTAATTTAAGTATATTGTCTCTGGTTGTCTCCCCTAAGTATTCTGGTGGGTTATCCAATGTCACCTTTCACTGGATATTGCCTGGAGGCGATAAACTTACATTGCATCCTGTAAGTTTCTAACAGTGCAGTTTTTTTATTTTTCTTTACTGTATTACACTATGTTGGCATTTCTTTTGTAGATTTACAGCTGCATCCCTTATATAGCTTATGTTTTAAGAGCAAGCCTACCCTGCAATATCCTGCAGCAAATTATGAACTTGTTATCTGTAGGGCTATTGGTGAGCACAGATTTTGAGTGGCTGGCATTGCTAATACTATATTTTATTGTAATTTGTCACTATGTTTAGCCTCTGCTTTACTTATTTACACCAATAATTCTCAAAGGCTGTCTTAATATTAAAAACCATAGTAATTACACTGCAGGACCTTCATTTTCATTTTCAAATACGTACCTACTCTAATAAGATGCTCAGTTGCATACAAATCCCCACATATCACTGGGTGTTTTCAAATTGTAGCCATTAACTATACAAATTGTTCCATTACACGTTTTTTTCTTCTATATTGTTTTTCTAATTTAGCACTATTCTGTCCTTTTCTGTGAAAGCTATTTAAAAAAATAAAATAAAATAACCAGTTAGGGTTTATAGTTTAATTCCTTTACCACGCACTGACAAATCTTACAACAATCCCATCAAAAAGTAGACCACTAACTGTCTTTATTGTTTTTCCAATGAGACTGTCTGCCAGGGTCCTGTGGAGGTTTGTGAATATGGTACCCAATTGATGGACAAAGGAGGTAGTAACAGGAGCAGCTAAATTGACTGTAAATTGAATGTTACAATAGGATGTTAAACATGTTTAGAAATACTTTTATTAACTCTCTTTTTTTAATACTTTTGTTCAGAGGTAGTAATGGTTGGTGGATGTTACACAAAACACATAGATTATTGTTTTTTTATTAAATCAATATGGTTGGATGGATACTTTGTGCTTTGTTATTTAAATGAATGTGCAAGGTTAGGAATACACAAGCCTATAGTTCAATACTAACATTAACTGTCTGATTTGTAGATAATTTGTAATTCTTTATTTTTGTGGTTAATCATAAACATCATATTACACCGTGTGTGCGATAGGTATTCAGCATGTAGTACATTTCACGGTAAGAACAGCATCACATGCAAATCATAAACCAAATTTTATGTTTTGTCTAGCATAAATTCCTCTTGGCTGCACGATCGGCTAGGTTGTCACTTTGCTGGAGGTTGCGGGACAGTGGCTAGCGCACCTTCCGGGTTCTCGGATAGGGTTGTGTATGGGCTTAATTTAGCTTAGGGTGCGTGGGTGTTGGGTAATCATGCCGTTTTCATAGGGCTGGTAAGAGCCTAGTGTGCTCGTGGCCGTAGGCCACTGGGCGGTTGTGCCATCATTCCAGCTGTTAAGCGTGAAGGGGCTTGTTTAGGTAGATGGATTAGATGGATGATGGCGGGGGGGGGGGGGGGATAGTTGGGCGAGACGCCTGGCTGTCAGCTGTCGGAGCCAGATATAAGGTATGGAAATCTGTACATTTAACTAAGACATCGTAGAGTCAATCGTAAACTTATAACAAAATAATACGCTGTCAAGACATAACAATAAGTCTGCCGGCGCTGCTTGTTTCAGGTGGGTGAATCGGGTGCGCCCGGTCTTGTTCCCCTTGGCACAAATGGACTGATGTGAGCAATAGTCCATGGAGGTTGAGTTTCCGGTGAGGCCACGTCTGCTGGTAGGCCCAGGGCCTGTAGGAAGGCTGGAGACTTGTGTGTTAGAAGGTGCATCTTGCCTGCTTTGTCTGCCGTCAGTCGGTGCTGCCCCCATTTGTATGTAATGGAGTTCTCGCGGAGCAGTTGAGTGATCTGTCTAAGAGATCTCCTCCACGTCAAAGTGTGCCTGGAGATGTCTCTATAAAATGTTAAATGTGCCCCCTCAAATTGAATCGTGGGTGAGCCTCTTGCAGCTCCCATGAGCACCCCCCGGTCAGAGTCCCGAACAAACTTCACAAGTATATATCTGGGAGCTTCTTGGGGAGCTTTGGTGGCTTTGGGTAATCGAAAGCATGAATCCACCCCTATTTGCTTTACTTGTTTGGGTAGTAACAGAGTGGCTATCAGCCTTTGGCAGTAGTGGGTCAGCTCAGAGTCGGTAACCAATTCTGGCACCCCTCGGATCCTCACGATCCGTGCCTTCGCCCTGTCTTCCTGAGTAGCTAGTTGTGTTGTTAGGGTGCTGCATTGTGTTTGCAGCGACAACAGGGCTGCATCTGTGGCAGTTTGGGCTACCCCTGCACCCTTGAGGCCCTCCTCCACCTTCACCACTCGGTTTGTGAGTCTGGAGACTTCCTTCCTGACCAGCGCCATGTCAGCTTGGAACATCGTTTGTATCTCTTTCACTTTTGCCTTTATGCCGTTTTTTCTGGCAGGGGCAGAGTCACCCAGCTCCGGGGATGTGATGGTTTTTGCTTGTACCTTTTTTGTTGGTGAGTAAGTGGCTGTTTGGCTCTCGTCTTGGAGGTGTAGGTCCCGGTCGGCACCATCTTGAATGGGTCCAGCCGCATGGCTGTGCACAAGAAAGCCCCGATATCTCAGGAACCCGAGCTCGGGTCAGCTTTGTATTTCTTCGCCTTCTTGCCCATGATGTAAGGCACTTGGGAGGCTTAGGGTGGCTCAGTAAATTAGCTTTTTTCCGCCTGTATTTAGCGTTTTGTTTAGTTTCCTCAAGGAGCTGCTGCAGGCTGCGTCCAACTCGCTCGGACGCTGGCTCTGCCCCCTTATTGGTAGATAATTATTGGAAATATAATATCAGATTGTATTTAATCATATGATGAAATTGCAATTTTCGATTTATTGGTTTATTAGTGGTTAACTATGTTGAACATTTAGCTGGTATCCATTACAGCTGTGCATATAAGTTACAAGCTATGATGTCACTATATATTGATGGTGTCATAATGTAGCCGGGACAACATTTTCAAACATATTAAAGGAACACTCTTTACCAACACAACTTATGTGCATTTAATAGGGTTCAACATCACAATCATTTTCTGTTTTTGTTTTTTTCTTCTGTTCAAAGTAAATCTCTTTACTTTTGCTAATAATAGGAAACAGAAAAATGTTTTGCAGCAGGAGACATCTTTATATTTCACAGGGATACTCTCCATTTAATCATTTAAGGATATGGAATTATCTGCCCGAAGAAGTAGTTTTATCAGAGTCCATACAGATGTTTAAACAGCAATTGGATAAATGAGGAAAACGAATTGAATACAGCTAAACCTGGGTACACTAGGAAAAAAAGGGGGTAACCCCTAATGGAAATAGGTACAGAAATAAAAGAAGTGTACCGGTTTGAAACGGATACTGGGAATACCTATAAGAAGGTTGGAAAATTAACTAAGATAACAATAGGAGGCTAAGAAATATGGAAAACAAAAAAGAATGTATTGTATATTGTTAAAAATTGCAAAAAATTGCAATCACCAAAAGTGTACTCACAAAGTAAATAGTGGTAAAAATTAAATAAACAACATGGCTTGATAACTAAATGAAAAAGAATACTAAGTTGCACAGTGAAACTGTATAGAACACTGGAGCACACATCTGTGCTCACCAGGAGGTACTGTTAAATACACACAAAAGGTTGGAGAGGGGGGGGGGGGGGGACACAGGATAGTACACGCCGGCAAGATGTATCAGATATGTCTGAAAATAACATTCGTGACAGTAGCTGACAGTTAGCTGATTAGAGAAAGCACGCTAATGAGCTATATGCTTATCAAATATCCGGGATGATATCAGTACTATTGAACAATCTCTGGTCAATCCGTAGCTACCAGTGCTCCAGTGTTCTATACAGTTTCACTGTGCAACTTAGTATTCTTTTTCATTTAGTTATCAAGCCATGTTGTTTATTTAATTTTTACCACTATTTACTTTTTTGTGTGAGTACACTTTTGGTGATTGCAATTTTTTGCAATTTTTAACAATATACAATAAATTCTTTTTTGTTTTCCATATTTCTTAGCCTCCTTTTGTTATCTTAGTTAATTTTTCAACCTTCTTATAGGTATTCCCAGTATCCGTTTCAAACCGGTACACTTATTTTATTTCTGTACCTAGCAATTGGATAAATACTTGCAGAAACATAACATACAGGGATATAATTTCTAATTAGTGGGGCAATAGGTGCTTGATCCAAGGAAATATCTGACTGCTATTTTGGGGTCAATACGGAATTTCTTCCTAGTTTGTTGCAAAATTGGAAGCACTTCCGACTGGGTTTTTTGCCTTTTTTGGATCAACAGCAAAAACATATGTCAGGAAGGCTGAACTTGATGGACGCAAGTCTCTTTTCAACTATGTAACTAGGTAATTTAATCCACATACCAACTCTCTCTATCTTGCCTCCAGTGTGAATTTCTACTCTCCAACTTTGTCATGTGTATTAGCTTTGTGTGGGATAAAAAGAGGACCATTCTTCCTCTTGCATATGCCTCCATCACTTAGTATGTCTCTCTTTGTTGTATGCGATGCAGGTAATGGGCACAGTACATAATATTGCAGCCTTCTCTCTCAGGAAAGTGTTGCAAGTCCTTCTGAGCTTTCTGAAACTCAATCTCTCTAAAACGGAGTTTCTTATTTTTCCTCCTCATAACACTGATCCTCCTCCTTCACTGTCCCTGCAGGTTGACGGTACCTGCGTCACCCCATCCTTTCAAGCTCGCAGTCTTGGTGTCATTTTTGATCCTGGCCTTTGTGCCTCATGTCCAGTCTGTTGCTAAAACCTTTCAATTCCAGCTTAAAAACATTGCCCGCATACACCCCTTTCTTACTCAAGATGCTGCCAAGGAGCTTGTTCATGCTCTAGTAATCTCTCACATGGATTACTGTAATTCCATCCTAATTGGTCTCCCCAGAAGTCGTTCTGCCCCCTACAATCTGTGGTGAATGCTGCTGCCAGGCTGATCTTTCTCTCATGTCGCTCCTCCCACACCTCACCCCTCTCTCAATTATTTCACTGGCTTCCTGTACCCTACAGGTGTCAATTTAAAATACTAACCCCTACCTATAAAGCCCTATCCAACTCTAGTCCCTCTTACATTTCTTTACTGATTCATAGGTATGCCCCCTCTCAGTCTCTCCGCTCTACTGGTGACCTTCTCCTGTCTGCTGCTCGCACCCTTACTACAAATTCACGCCTGTAAAACTGTTCCTTTCCTTTGGAACATCCTGCCTACCCCTGTCAGACTCTCCCTTTGTCTTCAATCCTTTAATAAGTCCCTCAAAACCCTTCATTTCAGGATTGCTTATGGCCTCCAAGAGTAACTTCTATCTCTCAAACCTTCCTCTTGCTCTCTCCTAAAGGGCCACTCTCCACTCACACCTCCAGTTCTGCTACTTTCCCACCATGTCTATTTGCTGTCTCCCTTAATACCATTCCTATTGTGTTTTTATACAACACCTGCTCTAGATTGTAAGCTTGTTTGAGCAGGGTCCTCAACTTTCTATTGTTCCTGTTACATTTTGTTATTGTCTCATTTGGTAAATTCCCCTCTTATTGTAAAGTGCTGCGGAATAAGCTGGCGCTATATAAATAATAACCAATAATAAAATTAATAATAATAATTCCTGTTATTGAGATGTGTGCTGGAGGAACACTGTTGCGCAAGGAGGGATGTATACTTTGTGAGATGCTTCATATTGCTAGACAAAATGGTATAACTGCTGTCACCAGCCACAAACTGTATTTGTAAAAAGAAGCTTGGCCCATACCACCCTTGAATCAAAGCCCTATACTTACCTTAAGGCCTTACTTAAGTAACGGTCTTAATCCAGTAACTGTGACAGGTGTAACAGAATTGGCATCTATAACAATAAAATCTCTTAAAGTGTCTCTGTCACCAAAAATAAACTTTATCTAATCTGTTTCTGTATGGTTCCCTGTGTCTCAATCTCTCTCTATATTTTTTTCCTCTGTGCTCTAGTTTTCATAAATTACTTAAAGGAAAGTAGGGACTACTTGTTCTTATATATAGAAGTTACATTAACAAAATTTGACAATGGGATGGTATAAAGCACGGTTCTGTTTCAGTTGCCAATCACATTCACCCTTAGTCCATCAGTAAAAGCAATCCCATTGAAGGGGAAACAGCAGACATCATGGACAGAGGGAAACAAAATGGTTGCTTCCAGATATTGAGATCCGGCACACGAAAGAAAAGATAATAATAAACAAATAAAGACAAGTGGCAATGGGGAGAGAAAAAACATGACAAGGCCACTTTAATATAATGGTATCAGAAATAACAAAAATCATTTTGCCACAAAAAAATCATCGAAGTAGCACAGTGTTCTAAAAAAAACAACAACAGTATATAGAGTGCTAGTAGTTTAACAGACTTAGGTCACATAAATTAGTAATGTACAGATCACTTTTCAGCTGTTCAAGTGCTTTGTTGATTTTTTATTTTGTGAATGTATGTTCTGCTTTTCTATTTCTATTCTATTATGTTCTGTTTTCTATATATATATTTTACAAGTGTATTCAATAAAATTTAAATTATTTCAAAAGCTTATACAAAAATATTAACTAAAGGCTAAAGTTAGAACTTTCAAATTACATTTTTATTTTTTTCCTCAGAATAAAGCAGTTATGGATATTTTGTTTTGCTTAAACCTGAAAAGAACTAAAACAAACTATGTATCTACAAAATAAATATTTCCATATTCAGCAGATTTTCAACACATACTAAGTACATTGGTACGTATGAATGCACTAACTACAGACAGAAGTAATCTACATCCAGAATATATAGCACAGTAACACACTGTAATGTGCAGTAGGCAGCCATTTTACAGAATGTATTGGCTTTTTAATAAACTTGTTATACTGCGTATAGAGCAAATGTATGTATTTGTAAACTATGTTTTATATCTTCTGGGAAAAAAGGTCAGTCTTTAATATTGCTTTGGGCAACCCATGCTTAGATTACACTGATGGCCAATCTAAAACCGCAGTAAAATACGACTTTAAAATGTTTAAATACACAATTGATGTACATGTATGTCCAAGGGTAAGTAAAGAGTCTATAAAAAAAACTTATATTTATAGTTAAGCCTCTGGAAAACAACATATTCAGATTTCTGAGCAACAGAGTACATATTTAGAAGTCATGGAGTCTATAGGTTTCTAAGCAATGGGAAAGGGAGTGCTATTGATATATTAATGTTAATTAGTTGAGTTTATGTAGCTTAGAGAAAGCAAATGGGTGCATTTGCCACCACTAATATTAATCATGGTGAACTGGAGGCTGTAACTAATTTTTTATTTCGTTTTGGAATAAAATATATGTTTAGCAATTTAAAATAGATAAAATAGTGAAGTATACGTATACAAGGTACACCAAAAATGGTATGTTGTAATGAATATGTGATAGTTTACACCTGTGTGGAATCCCCTTAGCCTCCACATACTAACAAAATCTACAAATATATCTACAATAGGTGGAGTATCTCACATCAAGCAAGGCGACAATAATTAGGTAATACACAGGACATAACCTGTCGAAAGTAAAAAAGTAAGAGACAAAATAATAGTGCAATATTGTCTGTATAGGCAGCCAAAAATATATATGCATATGTATATTGCACTCACAAAGCCAGTGATTACTTGTAGAGATGTCCCGAACAGTACGCCAGGAACTGGTTGCCGGCGAACATAGCTTGTTCGCGGTCGCCGCGGCGGGCGAACATATGTGATGTTCGGTCCGCCCCCTATTCGTCATGGAGGTGGGAGGGTCTGGGAGGTAGGGTCTGCTGCTGATTGGCTGGAATGTGTCTGCTGACTGTGAGGTACAGGGTCAAAGTTTACTCAATGATGACGAATAGGGGGCGGACCGAACATCGCATATGTTCGCCCGCCGCGGCGACCGCGAACAAGCTATGTTCGCTGGTGAATAGTTCCCGGCAAACTGTTTGGGACATCTCTAATTACTAGGCTCAATCTGCAGGCCTAGTAAGATTTTATGGAATTCCTGTCCCCTCTTCCATGTACTGCTGGTAGGATGTTTCATCCATGTTAGAATAAGGATCCACTGGCTCCCTTTGCAGTAATACTGGCACTTTAATGCTTTAAAAAATCTCAGTCACTGTAACTGTTCAAAGTATTCATCCACAAAGCGCAGATTAGTTATAGGAGCCCACTAGTGCAGCCCAAATTTATTCAAAGATCATCCAAAGTACAGATGTTTTGGGACCCCTATTCCTTTAGCAATGATACATGCCCCCCATATATCATTGTATTATTTTGTCACTTTAGACTGTGTATTACCTAATTTTTGTCGCTTTGCTTGATGTCAGATACTCCACCTATTGTATGTATATTTTTTGAAAATAGTGAAGGATGACTGCTGTGCTGCTGTATTACATGTGAATAAACAACTGTAACTGTAATTGTAATAATTAGTAAAACCACCTACCATAACAGTGCACATTATTTATTCACTATTAAGTATAAAGGGACACTATAGTCACCTGACACTATAAAGGGACACTATAGTCACACTGTGCAGTATTGCCATTCAGTGTCTTCTCCCTCTGCATGCAGACACTGAACTTATCTCATAGAGATGCATTGATTCAATTCATCTCTACGAGGAGATGCTGATTGGCCAGAGCTGTGTTGACTTATGTTGGCTCTGCCCCTTATCTGCCTCCTGGTCAGTCTCAGTCAATCCAGTAGTAAAGCATTGTGATTATCTCATATAATCACTGATAATGTCAGCTTGAAGGAGGCAGATCAGGGGCAGAGACAGCAACTGCAAACTTGAATACAAGTAAGATTTTACTATATTTAGGGAGGCAAGAGGGTCATGATGGTGGTTTTAACACTATAGGGTCAGGGATACATGTTTGTTTTCCTGACCCTATAGTGTTCCTTTAACAATTTTTAAGTCTCTCTGAAATCTTTCAGAATTATATTATCTGCTGCTCTGTCATTATATCCCAAGCGCAAGAACAGAGCATGATGGCAACTTATATTTACTCCTAAATAAATATGTTGTGGTCTAGTCTTATGGTATCTGTAACGGACCGTTTCACTTACAAGAGGATAAAACCCAGTTTAGGCGATAATCCCCTTTTCTAGAGACAGGCACAGCTACTGCAGAACACCAAACTCCCGACTGGATACGAAATAACACTCCGAACTGGAACAGCTGAACAAGAAAAGCATACAATCCGCTTACACTCTTGGCAGTCAGCTTACAATCCAATTCCCCCCAAGAACGAGACGACACTTCATTTTGAGGGTTAAGCAGGAACAACACTGATTTATTCACACACAGGCTTATATGAGATTCTCCCATGCAAGGGAGGGGTTTACAGTACACCAATCCAGTTTAAGGTACAACCCACACATCTCCTCCCTCCAACATATCTGTTAACACAATTAACAGGGACATATTTTTACCCAAGTTTTGGATGTACCCTAAATACTTGGGGTACATCCACAAATCCAATATCTCCAGATAGCCCTAGTCTGGAGGGACAACATATGTTAAAATCAGCCCATTCGGATAAACGGTTCGGGAGTTATGGGACTTTAAAGTATTGACCGACCGCATGGGTAAGGTATCCGAAAACAGTTCCATGCATTTTGGCCCTGCGGTCGGTCACAACCAAGGGAATGAAAACAGACGAATTGCCTGTGTTATAGAGACTAAGGGGGATTCGTATGAATCCCCTAGTTCGTACGTTTCTTTCTACCGAACGGCGGGCCGTTCGGTAGTTTCCCCACGAAATCCTGGAAGTCTGGAGGTCTCAGCGGTGTTTGCCTAGTCGAGTGTCCGATTTCAGTTCCAGACACTCGACGGCAAAACACCGCTGTTCGGTAGTTAAAGATGGCCGCCGCCACGTGGTTGTTTCCCGAATGGCGGCCACCCAGAGGACACAGAATACATTACATGGATTGCCAATTACCTGTTTGCAACATTGTTGCAAACGGTAATTGGAGGCACACTTATTCCTGGGTTGTCTGGTTGTTCGGTAGTTTCACTCAATATAATGAATGGAGTGATTCTACCGAACGATCAGATGAATGCTGCATATATATCACCCAGGTTAAACTTAACACATAATACATATACAATATTACAGGCAGTACACTAGAATATGCTTCACGGCCTTAAAGGGACAGTAGTCCCAAAAGTCCCAATCTGTTCCTAGATGCTTTTAAAGGGCCGGTAGCAGCAATATACATTATTACATGCCCAAATATAGTTTTTACAGTACAATATGTCCAGGGCCATAGTCGCAGGGCAGGAGGCTAGCAACCAGGCTTCTCCAGTCCACAGTGGCGAAGTTGGTTTCGCCACAGTATCCTTAATTCCATAAAATTATTGTTTAACTGCCATACCCACATCAGGTTCTATCAGTGTTTATGGCACAAACAAGTCTTTGGTTGCTGTTTCCTCAATTTTCTTGTCAGACTGTGTATGAGTAGTTTGTCCCAGCATACAAAAACATTTAATTTCTGCCTTATGCGTACAACAATCTTGAATGCTACGAGTGTTCAGCTTTACTTCTCAAGAGTTAATTTATGATGAAATTAAAAATCTACAATGAGTAACAAACAAACAGGAACTAGATCAATAAATTAAACGTACTCGTGTTTTAATTAGATATCATCGAAACTGATTGTGTGATATTTTACTGAAATTAACAATCTTATTTGGTAACAAAGCAAACAACATACATTTAAACATTCACAAAATCAGTGGATACTCCATATTCGCTTGTCTAGTAGGGGGAAGATGTACTGCCTCTTTACTTTCCAACAGCAACTAGAGAAGGCATGTCTTCAATTATAATAAGAACATGCAAACACTATGTAACATTATTCATATAAAAACTATTTAAATTTTGTTGTAATAGAGTTGTGGCTTCTAATTGTGGCTCATGATTGATTGGTGTAACATTGATTGGCTTGTGATTGTGGAACAGTGATGCAAATGAGGATATGACATTATACACTAATAGTGTTGAAATATAGCACATTAGCAGAAAAGGGAAAGAGTAGAAAGGAATTGATTAACCTAATTGATTATAAAATACACTGGATTTTATTTATAAGAAGTTTATTTCTACGTGATCACGTGAGCGGGACTTTCGAAACCCAGCGTTGTTCGTGACTGTGGCATTCTACCTTTTGTATACATACTTTTATGTGGGTAGCTTACACAGCTGATACCCACCACTTCTAAAGTAAGAGTTTTTAACCATTTTTTATTATTAAACTTTGAAGATACTGTTCAATTGGGGGTGTTTTTGCCTTTCTAAACCACACAGAGTCGTTCTTTGGCTTGATAGTATCCAGCATACAGCCTTCATCTACAGATTGTGGGATTTTCCCTCTCCAATAGAGCTGTGAAAACCCAGAGCCAGGGGTGATAGGGCTCTGGTCCATGTGAGTTCTTTCCCCTCACCCCTACCTATATATGGTTTTATACATACCATCTGCACTATATCTTTCCTTGCTTATTTTCAGATCTACCATCTCCAGTACCCTTATTTGGTAATATTATTAATTTTCTGTGTATACTAGTTTGTGTCATTTGGGTATAGTGCTGCTATACTGTTGTAGCACATATTTTCTTAGTGCTCACTTGTTATTGGATTGTTTACGTTCAAATATATATACATTTGAGTACAATTAGCAATTCATGGCAAGTAAAAAAACTGGCCGATCGGTCGAATGCCCGAACTCCAAGCCGAAAAGTACCTAAATCATGAACCAACGAAAATCTGCAATTGCAGAGCATGTTTTTTTTTTTTTTTTTTTTTTTTTTTGTGATTCTGGAGTCAACCTATGGCACCAAAAAGATTGATGAAAAAAAAGATGATCGATAGCTAGGGGACAGTCATTAAATGTTTATTTCCTACACAGATCAAGTGACAAGTGAGTAATAGAGGATAATAGGAGGCACAGCTAAGAAATCTATATTTACATATATATTTAATATATTTAACAATTTTTATATATATTTTCAAATATATATATATATATATATATATATATACATATACATTTTTTATTTTTATTTTTTTTTACTGTGCCTCCTCTTTTTTCCCCACTATTGATTGCTTTTTCTTACTTCACCTGTGAACCAAATGACAGAAAAATACTTCTATCAGTGTACTACAAAATACATTTATAATATTACACTATGTACATATTTAGCAGTACACTGCTTGGCCTATTTTCACACCCTTTCGGTTCATCCGATTTGCTTCCTGAATCATTAATTCTGTAAAAAAATTCGGGCATCCTAAAATGTTTTCCCTTTTCGTGAAAAGGCTATTGGCATATTTACTGTCATACATTTAAGGCAATTTTGTCACCCTGTAATGCTTCCTGTCTACTCACGTGCATTCAAGCATCTACATAGCATGTGCATTAAAGCAGTCCTTCTGTCTGGTTCTGAAGGGGTTCATTTAATTTACATGCAGATCCTGGGGTGCAGAGCATGTAAGTTAAAAAAATAAAAATAAACCAGTGAGATTCTCAAAATATAAATACCACTACCCATAACTAAAAGCTAGGTAGGTAATAATTTGTGCAAAAATCTCATACATGACATTATTCATTTTATATATGTTTTAGTTTTTGTTTATATTTCTCCCTCTACACTAGAAGTGATCTAAATATATTATAAAAGATGTCGGTCAGCTTAAACATGATCAGATTCCATGATCGTGCTGGTGCCAAGCAAGATCTTTACAAACAGTAAGAAGAGATACAGGGGAAGACCCCAGGGGAACATCAACTCATGTAACTGCTGGACCACATTCAATCAACACACATATGGATGAATAAATGAAGTCTGTTTGAAGGATTGATCAGGGAATTGAGAAGCACTCTAATGCACTCATCCATAGCTCGTGACAAACAATAAGAAGCATGTAACTGTGTACAAAGGGGAAAGTTTATGAATGCAATATTAGCAGTGTAGAAATCAAAGGTAATGGAACAGAGCTGATTGTGATCAGTGAAGCAAATATAATGTCAGCTGCTCAGTCAGTCAAAGAACCCCCAAGCAATGAAACAGTGTGAGGTTTATTCACTAAACAGTGAATTGTAATGCATTGAAAACCAAAAAGTGATTTGGAAAAAAATTCCAATATATTGAAAGCATGGCTATATTCGCCTGGAATATACAGTTGTTTTCAGTTCAATACATGGTCATGGAAGCTACAAGCAGACTGTGATGAAATTAAAATATTTGCACATTTTCTAAATATAAATGAACACAAGTCAATGAAAATTTGTACTTTTTGGGAATGAAAATTATCTTGAAATGTATATGCTGAATGGGGTTGAATTAGGGAAATTATTAACTCCTTCAAAACCGAACTTGAGTATAAATGTTTATATTTAACATGTATTTTACAGTATAAAAGCCAAACTCACCATAATTTATTCTATGGTTATGATTACCAATCTGTAAATAAACAAATTCATCTGCCAGATGCTACTAGTTACTAAGAAAATTACTGTAAATTTGCTGAAAATTACTGCTTACCCCTTGCCTGCCAACAGTACAAGACGTTTTAATTAGAGATGTCCCGAACAGTTCGTCGGGAACTATTCACCGGCGAACATAGCTTGTTCGCGGTCGCCACGGCGGGCGAACATATGCGATGTTCGGTCTGCCCCTATTCGTCATCATTGAGTAAACTTTGACCCTGTACCTCACAGTCTGCAGACACATTCCAGCCAATCAGCAGCAGACCGTCCCACCTCCATGACGAATAGGGGGCGGACCGAACATCGCATATGTTCGCCCGCCGTGGTGACCGCGAACAAGCTATGTTCGCTGGCGAACAGTTCCCGGCGAACTGTTCGGGAGATCTCTAGTTTTAATGAGTCATATTATTCCTAGAATCAGGGAGGGAGAAGCAGTGAATAGACTCTACCATTTAACACTTGGGCATCCGAACGTGAATTTCATATATTCATTTATTCGCCAGAAAGACGAATAAATGAATAGAAATTTCAAACGAATGAACAAAGACGTCTTTGTTCGTTCGTTTGGTTTATTACAAGGAGGGAGCTAGCGGCGCACAGCTCCCTCCTTATAATGTGTAAAAATTGAATCGGCAGGGATTAAAAAGGGATTAAAATCTCCTGAATGCCCTTACTCGCTATGCCACGAGTAGGGGCATGTCTACTAAACAGTGAGCAGCCAGTTGCTGTTCACTGTTTTAAACCCCCCGCCTAACAAATACCCCCATGGTGGTGCATCTATTAACTACCTATCCAATCAGAGTGTTGCTATGAGTCAAATTACACAGCATTGGAAAATTCCAAAGAATGTTCCCACACTGTGTAAAATGACACAGAGCACTCTGATAAATGTTGAGACTTACCTGTCAGTCTCTTCAGTTACCTGTCAGAGCATTCTGATTGGTTGGCTTAAACCAACCAATCAAAGCACTCTGAGCCTAATTGCAGAGCATGGAAAGGCTTTATAAGCCTTTACCTGCCCTGCGGAGCTCAGTCTGTGCGTGCCCTCGCTGGGTGAAGATGGATTACTTTTGCGCTCTGGGTTTTCATTTTATTTTCTAAGTTCAACGGGTATTATGGATTTTTATTTGGCCTTTTTTGGGGCTGAAAAAAAAGAAGATTTTAGAAAAAAGAAGACATTAAATGGTAAGTTATTTTTTATTTACAGAAATTTCATTTTATTGTTTCCCCCTCACTTTTTTAGGGTGAGGGGAGTAGGTAGGTCTTTTTAAAAATATTTTTATACTAACATTTCATACAATGTGTGATATATTTCAAGATACAAGAATATTGTATATTGCATATTGTCTAAAGCTTTTCACACTGTGCAGCACTGCTACAGGAAGCACCTTTTGTAGCCATTTGAGAAGTGGCCAGTTAAGGTATCCCTAGGCTGTAATGTAAACACTGCATTTTCTCTGAAAAAAAAACTGTGTTTACTGCAAAAAGCCTGAAGGGAATGATTATGCTCAGAACAATTACAATAAGCTGTAGTTTTTCTGGTGACTATAGTGTCCCTTTAAGCTTATGCTGCTGCTTTACCGCATAAACCCCTGATGTATTGTCTAACTGGCAATTTAATTTTAAACTATATTAAACTAAAGTGTTATTTTTCCATGAGATCAATGCTACTTTAATAAAACCCTCATTAATACATTTTGTATTGGTTTTTATACAATTTAGATGATATGGTGTCATGATACACCTTTCATAATAACACATTAGTACACAATCTTTACCAATAACAAGCTGTAAGTGTAGATATTAAAAGTAGAACCTGTGGTTATAGCCCAATCAAGCAACACCCCAGGAATCTTCAACTTTGTGTGTTTTCAATAGTTAAGCTTGCCTTAAGTCATAAGCAATAATCTTACAGTTTCTTGAAACAGACCAGATGAGACAGCACAACCTCAGCTGATAGGATAAAACCAACGCTGGAGGCATTTGCAAAACAACAGTGCCTCGGCAAGGACAGAGACAAGCACAATAATACATTGTGAAAATAGAAATTCTAAGTTAAACTGCATGCATGGATTTTGTGTATTCCAATGCAGGCGCGCGCGCACACACACACGCACACACACACACACACACACACACACACGCACAATTACATTTCCCTGTGCAGCAGAGCTACTTATAGCCTTGCAAATTAATAACAATTTTATGTCTGTTCACACTGTATAGGTTTCTGTAAATGGATTTGTGAAACCAAATTATACTCCAGAGACATAGACAGCATTCCAATTCATGCATTTCGGTGAATACGTTAGTGGGTGTCTGTGTGCGTGTATGTGTTAGCATTTGCATGTTTTTTTTTGTTTTTTTTTTAATATGTGCATATATGTGTTGTTTATGTAAGTGTGGGAGCATGATGATTTGTTGTATCTGCTTATAAACATTTTGTGAAAATAAATATTAACACCTTCATGACATATGAAGTGTCCGGATTTCCGGGTTTGCCTAAATCTAGTATTGAAGACGTTCAGCATCAACAACCATATTTGCAGAAATTACATCAATACATTTTTTAATTGAAAAGTAAATGTTATTTAACCACTAGCATATGTCTATAAAAAAAAAAAATAAAAAAAAAAAAATGAATGTATAAATACTGTACATGCTTATTGACAACATATTAAATTTTGTTAAAAGGGCATGCTGGACGCAAACACAAATTTCATGCATTTTACAGCTTTTTGCCTAAATAGCCTTATTTTAAATATGACAATTTTGCAAATATTGTGCAAAATAAAAAAATAAATACATGTTTTGCAGCATTATGAATTTGAATCTTACCTTCTCTATCTCACCTCCTATAAAGGAGTTAACATTTCATAGTCAAGATTTAGAGAGAATTAGAGAGATTTGCAAATTTTTTAGTCTTGGCCTAAATTATCTTATTTATTCTCCACAATATCTGACATAGTACATACACTCAATTATTATGTTCTCCATATATCATCATATATATCATTAATTGCAAAAATAACTGCTTGTTTAATGTATGTGTGTTAAACCTGCTCTTGCTCTTAGATTAAACACTGATAAGTTTCACAATGTATCCTTATGAACAGTACATTAGCTTAAATCGGCAATCTAAGCATTCCATTGTAGTGATTATGGTGCTAATAGACTGGGGACACTGTCCCTTGTCACTTCTGTTTAAATACAGACAATACTGATTTTGGTAATGAGGTGGGCGAACTTCTGCATTAGCAATTTGTTGAGCAGCGGTGGGCCATGGGTTGCATTAAGCAACCTCTATTTTGGGCAACATGCTAACACAGTATGATCTAGAACCAGGGAATGGTGCTCATAGTATACTAATAATGGAATACAGTGGTTATGATGCTTAGATTGCCCCTAAAAAAATAACACTAGCCACATCAATGTACTTTCACCCTAGTAGTGCATTTTTGTTACAAGAGAGATTCAGTAAAGTTACTATGGTTAATAAAAGTTGTAATGATGAGTTAAAGTGTAGCTCCTGTCCCTACTAAGTAATATAATATTTTAACAATTTTGATTAAACCATTTTAGTTTGTGGGCGATTTATCTTGTTAATTAGCTCATTTAAAAATAAATGAGCTAATTAATCCACAGAGAGCTGTAATTCTTAATATTTTTTAATTTAGTGATATTACAGAGAAGATGAATTAGAATTACAATATATTAATACAATAGATTATACTCTATTAATATATCTCTTTTCCTACTCCTTTAAGTGTAAAAACTTACTGATTGCAAGATATATTGTTGCCTATATGATGAGTTTGACAGATTGAAGAAAAAATCTTCTCCATATGTCTACTTAATGCCCACATTACTTTCATTGTATTTTCAATGTATTTTACAATATAGCTCCTGAGCAACTCTGGGCCATATTCCAGCATGCCCTTACATATGATCTAGGGGCAGGGTGAAGTGCACATTCAACCCCAACTTTAAGAAAGGAAAAGAGTGGCAATGGAAAATGGTGGCAACTAATCAGTCAGGTATCCACAAAAATCCAGTACTCTATTCATTCTTTAAATAGGAATAGGTACAACTGATGGGTCGGTGCTCAGTCCAAAGCACCATGTGACAGCCCACAGTTTACAGAGAGCATGTCTCTCTCTATTAGAGCATGTGAGCATTGACATAGCAAGGGAATGAATGGGTTGTTGCTCAGCCCAGATGTAAAAGCATTGTACGTCTAAGAATCTATCACTATGGGTCTAAAAATGGACAGAATCTACTGCTAGGCATAGATGCTGAAAACGCATTTGATAGGGTAGATTGGACCTATCTATTCAGAGTGCTGGAAGGTCTGGGATTTGGCCCGAAACTCAGGAATTGGATACACACACTGTATAGAGGACCCACAGCCACCGTCAGGGTAAACGGCTACTCATATGCCCCCTTCCAAATAAGCAATGGAACCAGACAAGGCTGCCCGTTATTGCCCCTCTTATTTGTTCTGGCGGTAGAGCCATTCCTAACAGCAGTCCAAGGTAATTCCAAAATTAGAGGCCACCAACATCCTGGAGGTTAAGTGAAAATCTCCGCATTTGCGGATGATGTCCTCTTCTCTATTACGGAATCCACTCCACACACTCCCTCACATACAGGAGGAAATTGAGACCTTTGGAGCCTTATCAAACTTCAAAATTAGTACTAGGAAATGCGAGATCCTGGGGATCTCTCCCCTCTCCCCCCTCCCCCCTCCCCCCCCCCATTACCGGCTCGCATTCGACAGCTCCACAAATTCACCTGGACAAAGACGGGACTAACATACTTAGGGACTCGCCTAACCTCCACACTCAAAGGCCTATACGCTCGGAATTACCCGCCCTTCGTTGAACACATTGGTCGGGACCTCCAAAAATGGGACCTACCCCAGTTCTCCCTAATGGGCCGGGTTAATATAATAAAAATGATGGTACTACTGAGAGTGTTGTACTTATTCCAAGCACTACCTGTCCCCCTCCCGGGAGAATTTTTCAGACGCATGAAATCCATGATAACGAACTACATATGGGGTCATAAACATGTAAGACTAGTTTAATCCACCCTAACGTCCACACCTGGGATGGGAGGGCTGGGTCTACCCCACCTATACAAGTATTATGCTGCGGTTCTATTCACACGCATTAAGGAATGGACAGGGTTGGTTAAGACAAAGTCATGGTATAGCCTAGAACAGAACTTTGCAACAGTGCCACTCCGCACCCTACACTGGCAGACGTGCCAAATTAACAAGATCTCCCCCACACATCACCCATTCATACTCAACATACTCCGAATCTGGAGCAGGCACAAGGAGGACTGGGGCTTGTCCCCTGGTGTGTCTCCGTACTTCCCAATAGCAGACAATCCAGACTTCCAACATGGACAGGGTAGCACCATCCTAGCCCGATTGTTTGGGACCCCCCGCCCTGCAATTGCAGAAATTACAACAGAGGACATCCCACCCAAATTAAAAGCCTTCCCCAAACTCAATAGACAGGAGACACTCCTAGACACTATGGGCAAGGCACAACTGACCAACTTCCTGACCCATTCAGATACCCGATGTGGCGCAAGAGAGACAAAACTCAGTTTGAACAACTATGCTCACAGGGAAACACTACCAAACAACCATTATCTACCATTTATGCCATTCTACAGGCAGACACGGGGAAACAACCTAGACCCTCATTCCAACGCAAGTGGATGAGAGGTCTCCACATTCACATGACCAATGAGGATTGGTCACACATCATGACCTCAGGGATGAAAACCCCGATTAGCATAGCTCGCAAAGAGACCTTTTACAAGAGAGCCACTAGATGGTATAGAACTCCAGAACAGCTACACACCTACTGGCCTACAGTCAGTGACTCCTGCTGGAGATGTGAGGAAGCACGGGGGGACATGGAGCACATTTGGTGGGGTTGTAGGTTCATTGCGCCCTACTGGACGCAAATATTGACAGACATTAAAAATATAATGCTTATGTCATCGCGGCCTTCCCCCTCCCAGGTGCTACTGGGTTGGCCACGATCATTCAAAGAAACTTCCAAACAGCAACTCCTGAACACACACATGGGGGAAGCCAATGCCCTAATCCCAATGTACTGAAGACAAACCAGTGTGCCATCTAGGGAACAATGGGTGCAGAGGGTAGAAAGGATGAGGGAACTAGAGGAGATCCACTGGTCGACTCTGGGGAAGAGGGATAGATATCTCAAGACCTGGGACCCATGGCTCGGTTTCTGGAAAACCCCCACATAGGGAATACCACCCTTGGTCACTCTAAGTCAACTGCACTTAAGGAACATAAGACAACCGTATATAGCCATGAGAGTTTTCTTAATGTCTCTGCTGAAGGAGATCAATTTCTACACGACTTAGTATACAGCAGGACACCCACCACCCCCACCCCCTCCCGCCTTCCTCTATACCTCCCTGCCCTACCACTCCTATCCAGAACCTTAAGCCACAAGTGCAGCATTGGTAACACAATACGGTAATACCGAAGGACTTGTAAGGTTTAAATGTTACATGGCATGTTACCGATCCCCACTATGTTATACTTGTGATTATCCCTATTTTTATTCTGTACCCCTTTTCATTCTGATCTTTGATAAAAACAATAAAAAGATAATAACCCCTTAAGGACCAAACTTCTGGAATAAAAGGGAATCACGACGTGTCAGACACGTCATGTGTCCTTAAGGGGTTAAACAAAAAAAATTAAAATGGGCAGAATCAGCCCTCTCTTGACATGCAGTATTTGAATATGGGCAGTTGGATAGCCACCAGTGGCTGATCCCTCTTACAGTCCTGCAATGTTTGCAAGACTAACATTCGGCATCCTCGTGCCCAGCATGAAGATGCCAAATGCTCCCAATAGACATGCATTCATACAATGCATATCTATGAGGATTTGCTGATTTGCACAACACATTATTGCTGTTAATGCACAGTAGGTCCATCATTGCTTCTCTCTGGATAAGCTTTGAATTGTCTGAGATCATCATTACTGATGTTCATGGTGAGGGGCAGAGAGGTGGTTCACAATTCCAAGGGGAAAAAGGTAAGTAAGTTAGGGTTATTTTCATCAGATAGAAGAAACTCTAATGCTAGCAATGTACATTGTGTGCTGTGATTAGTTGATAACAAGGTGACAAATGTAGCTAAAGTGATGATAATGTTAAAACATAAAAATATGTCAAACTGCACTAAAAAACACCAAATGATAATAATGCTTAATGCAAGGGAGTTGTTTTGGGGTTGTTTGTTTTTTGTTTGTTTTTTGCTTAGTTTTTTGTGCCATTTTGACTTGTGCCATTTTACCACAAGTCAATGTTTATTGAAAATATATTTTATTCTGAATTCTGCTTCAAACAAGATAGAGATGTGCACAGTAGCAATTGCTAAGATCTGAATTTGTGGTGATAACAAGACTAAAAGCTGTCACCAAAAAATATCATTACAACAGTAACTGGAGCAAAAGATGACAAGTAGTCAGAGCAATCAGCTATGGAAGAAGTGTGAGAGCTTGGTGGTTTGGTAGGGTGGGATATTCCAAGAGCTCTCTTTTGTCTCTTCCACTCATGTTCCACACACTGATGCTCTAACAGCTACATGTATGCACAGTCTGATACTTCATCATGCATCACAGCAACACTTAAGCTTAATACCTTCAGAAATTAAACAGATATTTTTGTTACATTTATTTGTGTAAATTAAGTGTGCAGTCTTATCAAATAAACCACTGTTACTTTCACTGAGTCTATTTCAGTGTGTGGTTGTGTCACCTGTATTCACACAGGATTATTAATTAAAATAAGAATTTTAAGAATTCATTAGTGAATTGCAATTTTTTTGGCCAATAATGGAGTATAGAGTTATATTTTTTTCAGTTTGGCTGCACTGACCTTTGCCACCCAGTGGTCAGTTCCAGATAATTCAATTCCCAATTTAATGAATACAACTCATGTGAGTGTGTGACTTTTTTTTTACCTAAACAAAGTGCAGCAAAAAGCAAAATGGCACCCTGCAAATGTGTAGCCATTGGTAGCTGACAAATTATCCTTTTGACTACTAGCACTCTCCCATTACATTGTTTTAGCGCTTATTTTCCTCCCTGTGTTAGGAGTTAAACCACTTTGTTTATTCAGCCATACCCACACTCTCCTGACTGAGACTCACACACTATCCCTACACACATCCTAAAAAGAGTAAAAAAATTACCTTCCCTTATTGCACAGTGTGTTTCATTTAGAGGTTATCATCTCTTCCTCTGTTGATTACTTGCTAGAGCCTGCAGGAGCCTCATGTTTGTGATTAAAGTTCAATTTACAGAGCAGGAGATAAGAACTTCTAAAGCAAATGGAACCTTGTTTTGTCATGGAGGCTGTGCGAGTCACAGCCAGGAGAGGTGTGGATATGGCGCATAAACAAAATAAAAAGTGATGTAACTCCTAAATGACAGGGAATTGAACAGTGAAACTGCAGGGGTATGATCTATACACTATAGCTGCTTCATTAGGCTAAGTTGTTTTGGTGAATAAAATAGTGTATACATGATAGATTGACAAAAAGATTAAGATGGATAGAAAGATTTGACATTGATAGACTGATAAAAATGACATGGATCGAAAGACATGATACAGACAGATTGATGTGACAGTTTTTACAATGTAATGCAATTTAATGCAGACTGTGTTTGAAAATGACAACAAAGTGTCAGAACTACCTCTCAGTACAATTTCACACCCAGCAGGATTTAGCTTTACACTGGCACATGAACCTTTAAATAACCCCTGTTGCATTTAGTCAAACTGATCTATGACTCAATCATAATGCACAGAAGACATTGGATCAAGAAATGAATGGGCATTTACTGAAGCTGAAAACACATTTTACGTTTAATAAGCCAAATACACATTTGGTCTGCTCTGTTTGTCACCTGAAGCGAAGAACCCATCTGAGATAATATATTAGTTGCAAATCTCAAGGCATCAAACTCTTTCCCTTCCTCGACATACAAAGAAACAAATAAGCTGAAAATTTGGTGTAATCAGTGTTATTCTAGTAAATTGAATATGCAAAACTACACTTAACCCTCTAAGCCTGGAGCATCTAAAAGCAGGAGAGTTAAAATGAAAGTCACACAGTTACTACAGACAGTTCTCACTATTACATTAGATATATTGGCTTGCAGGCGATTATAAGAGTTTAATTCAACTATAAGTTATGAATAATTTGAAACCACTGGTTTAAATTCTAATTGGTTTATGTCAGGATTACATACACCCCAAAAGACGGAATGCAGAGAAAGATGGAAGGGATAGAAGAGAAGATGATCTCCTCCTTGTATAATTGACCCTCTACTCTTTTGTGCATTATTCTGTAATTAAGCAAAGGTATGCCTCATATGACCTCTACAGCCAAGGGTATCTACTATTATGTAAGGGGAAGAGCAATCAAGGTGGCAAATGCAACATCAATACCATTTTCAGTTGCCCAAGTTAGTCCATAGTATAATGGTGCAAAATACCTCAGGTAAGGTAAATAGATATCATTCAAAAGGAGGCGGCTTAGGGGACATGTTATAGCACCCAAAAATGGTGTTCTTATTTGGAGAGTTTATAGGGACATTCTCATGTGCCCCTTTTTCATACAGTATAAGAGTAGCCCCTCTCATCAGCTTTAGATAAATTAATAAATTACAGTTGTATAGGGTACTGTACAGTTGTATTGGGTAGCTAAGAGAAGTACATTATGACTTCAATTTAGTGTTATGTATTCCTCCTAAGCTATCATTAATGTGTGAAAGGTAGATGAGAAAGTCCTCTATTTACTCAGGTTAAGTACATGCAAAATCCCTTCAGTATGGGCTGTGGCTAATGTACTATTGTTCCAAATCACCTATGATGTATAGGCATGTGGCACTAATTACATATTCTGCAATGAATCTAGATCCTATCTAAATTCTCATTAGTGCCTTGGAGGAATACCTGACCATGAGGGTCAAACATGGTAAAACAGCAGAGAAGCTGTTAAAAATACCTGATAATGAAAGGCAATAGAGCAATCATTCCCCCATAAGGGATCATTCCAAGATAAGACTTTATCATTAGACAAATTAATGAAGAAGCCCACCCTGACTCTGTCAAATGGTAAGGAATGTGGACACATCTCAAACACCCTAGCATGCAATAGAAAAGGTTAGCTTGGCAATCTAAAAAAGAAAAGGTAGAAAAATAGTATAGTAACATATTGCTGTTTGTTATAATGACTGCGTTTAACACAATGGCTACAGAAAGGTAAAAATAGTTTAAGGACTATAGGTGGGAGAAAAGTAGTTAATAGAGAAGGAGTTAAACGTAAAAAAAATGTTAACCCCATGGAGGGGTTATTTATCTCCCATTATCAAGATGTTGATTATACCAACTGTACAGCTGCCCTGAGGAATTTTTATGGCGCTTTATAAATATTAATAATAATAATATATATATATGTTCACTTTTATGTATAATAAATATTATATGATCTACACATCGTGGGATTTTATATTTTAGAGCAACAGATACCTTAGAACCACCTTTTATGGCACCAAAGTATCCAGTTAATTGAACATTCCAAGCACCATAACTACAACAGCTTACTGTAGTGGATGTGGTGCGGGGAGTGCCCTTGTGCCCCTCCATTGTAAGTAGTCAAATTGTTTTTGAAGGTTTAACTTCTTGAATGTGATCCTCAAGATGCTGCTCTGCACTTCTCTCATGAGCTAAGCCCTGCACCACTGAAAGCGATCAGCAAATGTTTAGGAATTTCCATCTCTCTAGTGTCAGTAGTGGAGGCAGGCATTGGTAACCAGTGGACCCCAGGAAAGAAGACAAATCATTCACTGGTTTGACTACTTACAATGGGGATGGCACCAGGACACTCCTGACACGATGACCACTACAGTGACCTATAGTAGTTACAATTAGTGTTGTCGCGAACCCGAAATTTTCGGTTCGCGAACGCGAACTTCCGCAAATGTTCGCGAACCGGCGAACCGCGCGAACCGCCATTGACTTCAATGGGCAGGCGAATTTTTAAACCAACAGGGACTCTTTCTGGCCACAAAAGTGATGGAAAAGTTGTTTCAAGGGGACTAACACCTGGACTGTGGCATGCCGGAGGGGGATCCATGGCAAAACTCCCATGGAAAATTGTACAGTTGATGCAGAGTCTGCTTTTAATCCATAAAGGGCAGAAATCACCTAACATTGACACCTGTCCTCAAAGCCCCTGATACACACTGACACAGAGCCGAATAGAGACTGTTCCCCGTCCTCAGAGACCATGATACACACTGACACAGAGCAGAATAGAGACTGTTACCCCTACATAGGGTCACTTGGCAGATATGGCGGGGTCGTGGGAGGGGGAGGATGACTTTCACCTCTTCCCCTGTTACATTCCCGTTGTGCTGTGACATCACCCTTATACGCTGTGTAAAGCATACTATTTAATTTGATCAGCATGGCCACTTGAGTTTTTATAGTTTTCACGCTGCTTGTAGTTTATATATGGTTCACAAAAATCAAACAAACGATAAAGTACACATGTAAGGATTCAGAATATTCTTTCAAACCCTTACACATTGTGTGTACGTATTTTTTGTCTTAAGTTTGTGGCTTTAAAGAGGTTTACGTTGTTTCTATGATGTGCATAACATGTTCTTGTAAATGTTTGTTAAATTTTTCCTGGAATTGTAATTTTTGAATCTGAATAAAGATAGTCAAATCCCTGATACACACTGACACAGAGCGGAATAGGGACTGTTCCCCCTACATAGGGTCACTTGGCAGATATGGATTGACACCTATCCTAATGATCCCTGATACACACTGACACAGAGCAGAATAGAGACTGTTCCCCCTACATAGGGTCACTTGGCAGATATGGATTGACACCTGTCCTCAAAACCCCTGATACACACTGACACAGAGCAGAATAGGGACTGTTCCCCCTACATAGGGTCACTTGGCAGATATGGATTGACACCTGTCCTCAAAACCCCTGATACACACTGACACAGAGCAGAATAGGGACTGTTCCCCCTAAATAGGGTCACTTGGCAGATGTGGATTGACACCTGTCCTCAAAACCCCTGATACACACTGACACAGAGCAGAATAGGGACTGTTCCCCCTAAATAGGGTCACTTGGCAGATATGGATTGACACCTGTCCTCAAAACCCCTGATACACACTGACACAGAGCAGAATAGAGACTGTTCCCTGTCCACAGAGACCATGATACACACTGACACAGAGCAGAATAGAGACTGTTCCCCGTCCACAGAGACCATGATACACACTGACACAGAGCAGAATAGAGACTGTTCCCCGTCCACAGAGACCATGATACACACTGACACAGAGCAGAATAGGGACTGTTTCCCCTACATAGGGTCACTTGGCAGGTATGGATTGACACCTGTCCTCAAAGCCCCTGATACACACTGACACAGAGCAGAATAGAGACTGTTCCCTGTCCACAGAGTCCATGATACACACTGACACAGAGCAGAATAGAGACTGTTCCCCGTCCACAGAGACCATGATACACACTGACACAGAGCAGAATAGAGACTGTTCCCCGTCCACAGAGACCATGATACACACTGACACAGAGCAGAATAGGGACTGTTTCCCCTACATAGGGTCACTTGGCAGGTATGGATTGACACCTGTCCTCAAAGCCCCTGATACACACTGACACAGAGCAGAATAGAGACTGTTCCCTGTCCACAGAGTCCATGATACACACTGACACAGAGCAGAATAGAGACTGTTCCCCGTCCACAGAGACCATGATACACGCTGACACAGAGCAGAATAGGGACTGTTACCCCTACATAGGGTCACTTGGCAGGTATGGATTGACACCTGTCCTCAAAGCCCATGATACACACTGGGGGGAGCTACTGTCCTCCCCAACCCCTGCGCGATGGGTGGGGGCCATAAATCACAATGGGGGGACCTACTGTCCTCCCCCCTCGGCCCCCACCCCTGCGCGGTGGGTGGGGGCCATAAATCACAATGGGGGGCCTACTTTCCTCCCCCCCGGCCCCCATCCCTGCGCGGTGGGTGGGGGCATAAATCACAATGGGACGGACCTACTGAT
Organism: Pelobates fuscus; assembly: GCF_036172605.1. Classification (NCBI taxonomy): domain Eukaryota; kingdom Metazoa; phylum Chordata; class Amphibia; order Anura; family Pelobatidae; genus Pelobates; species Pelobates fuscus. Next base: position 127,186,998 of record NC_086317.1, read on the forward strand.
AGGAGTGTTCATATCAGTTTAATACCTTCCGCGTCTCCTATCAGTGGACGTGCATATGGCAGCCATTTTAGGAACCACACACCTGGGACCCGAGCAAGGTCACCTCGTTCAAGCTGCTCTGGTTCCTTGATGAGCCAGCTGCCCGTGAGTTAACATGTCCCGTGGAGAAGCACTCTGTCCTGTAAAGCCTCACCACAAAAAAATTTAATAAATAACAGCACTCGGAGTGGTGAGTTTAGTAAATGTTCATATCAGTTTAATACCTTCCGCGTCTCCTATCAGTGGACGTGTATATGGCAGCCATTTTAGGAACCGCACACCTGGGACCCGAGCAAGGTCACCTCTTTCAACAGGCGACATGATTTGGCCCTGTAAAACTATCCTGGATATTCTCTACAATTTCTATGGATATGGCATTGATTTATGTAACAGGGAGATGGAAGAAGATGCTTGGTCGGTCCTCTTACTTGAAATTTGGGGCACTGCGCGGGCAAGCTAATGTGCCACCAGATAGGAGTGGTGAGTTTAGTATTGTTCATATCAGTTTAATACCTTCCGCGTCTCCTATCAGAGGACATGTATATGGCAGCCATTTTAGGAACCGCACACCTGGGACCCGAGCAAGGTCACCTCTTTCAACAGGCGACATGATTTGGCCCTGTAAAACTATCCTGGATATTCTCTACAATTTCTATGGATATGGCATTGATTTATGTAACAGGGAGATGGAAGAAGATGCTTGGTCAGTCCTCTTACTTGAAATTTGGGGCACTGCGCGGGCAAGCTAATGTGCCACCAGATAGGAGTGGTGAGTTTAGTATTGTTCATATCAGTTTAATACCTTCCGCGTCTCCTATCAGAGGACATGTATATGGCAGCCATTTTAGGAACCGCACACCTGGGACCCGAGCAAGGTCACCTCTTTCAACAGGCGACATGATTTGGCCCTGTAAAACTATCCTGGATATTCTCTACAATTTCTATGGATATGGCATTGATTTATTTAACAGGGAGATGGAAGAAGATGCTTGGTCGGTCCTCTTACTTGAAATTTGGGGCACTGCGCGGGCAAGCTAATGTGCCACCAGATAGGAGTGGTGAGTTTAGTATTGTTCATATCAGTTTAATACCTTCCGCGTCTCCTATCAGTGGACGTGTAAATGGCAGAGATTTTTAATTGTTGAATCACCTCCCCTTTTTAGGCCAAGGTGGGAAGATGCTTAGACCACTGGTATATTGGTGCCATCTTGGAGGATTTTTTTTTGGTTTGGTTTTTGAAGCCACAGTGCTGCACCAGTGGGCCTAAAAATTAGGCATGTACACATGCCTGAAAAATTTGGTATTGTTGCAGCCGCTGCTGTAGCAGCGGCCAGAAAAATTGATGTTTGTTTCACAGGCAGAAAGTGCCCTAAAACATGGCGGCTTGAACCCTAGTTGGTGGCGGATAAGTCACGCAAGTCAAACGTCATTCAGAGCTAAAATACAGCAGCGTGTGGACCATTTTTAGCCCAAGGCAGCTCATCTCATCAGGCCTTTTTTAATCGAATGTATCGCTCAGTGTCAGTCCCTTCGGGATCCATCCCTCATTCATCTTAATAAAGGTGAGGTAATCTAGACTTTTTTGACCTAGGCGACTTCTCTTCTCAGTGACAATACCTCCTGCTGCACTGAAGGTCCTTTCTGACAGGACACTTGAAGCGGGGCAGGCCAGAAGTTCTATCGCAAATTGGGATAGCTCAGGCCACAGGTCAAGCCTGCACACCCAGTAGTCAAGGGGTTCATCGCTCCTCAGAGTGTCGATATCTGCAGTTAAGGCGAGGTAGTCTGCTACCTGTCGGTCGAGTCGCTCTCTGAGGGTGGATCCCGAAGGGCTGTGGCGATGCGTAGGACTTAAAAAGCTCCGCATGTCCTCCAACAACAACACGTCTTTAAAGCGTCCTGTCCTTGCCGGCGTGGTCGTGGGAGGAGGAGGATGACTTCCACCTCTCCCCCTGTTAGATTCCCGTTGTGCTGTGACATCACCCTTATACACTGTGTAAAGCATACTTTTTAATTTATTTTGCAAATGCTGCATCCTTTCCGACTTGTTGTAATTCGGTAACATTTCCGCCACTTTCTGCTTATACCGGGGGTCTAGTAGCGTGGACACCCAGTACAGGTCGTTCTCCTTCAGCCTTTTTATACGAGGGTCCCTCAACAGGCAGGACAGCATGAAAGACCCCATTTGCACAAGGTTGGATGCCGAGCTACTCATTTCCCGTTCCTCCTCCTCACTGATGTCATTGAAGGTATGTTCTTCCCCCCAGCCACGTACAACACCACGGGTACCAGATAGGTGACAACAAGCACCCTGGGATGCCTGCTGTGTTTGGTCTTGCTCCTCCTCAAAGCTACAATCCTCCTCTGACTCCTCTTCCTCACAATCCTCTTCCAGCGTTGCCGCAGGTCCAGCAAGCGATGCTGATAAGGCTGTTTCTGGTGGTGATGGTGACCACAACTCTTCCTCTTCCTCTTCACGCTCATCTACAGCCTGATCCAGCACTCTTCGCAGGGCACGCTCCAGGAAGAAAACAAATGGTATGATGTCGCTGATGGTGCCTTCGTTGCGACTGACTAGGTTTGTCACCTCCTCAAAAGGACGCATGAGCCTACAGGCTGTCAGGGATCTTACCTGGAGTGGGAGTCCGGCAGGCAGAGTTAAGGCACCCTTTGCAATTCGGCACAGACCGAGGGGACTCAGGACAGAAATCCCCAAGGCTGTGACACAGTGCACTGGGGCTGAAATAACCAGTGCTTCCTGGAACGCAGTACAGACAAGGGAAATCCAGAAGAGTAGTCGGTAACAGAATCAGAAGTCAGGGCTGGCGGCAATCAGGCAAAACAGTAGACGAGCAGGGGATCAAAACCAGGAGTCAGATGAACAGCAGTGAAACCAAACGGAACAGGAAACACGATCTGACAACGAGAACCAGACTTGCGGAGTTTAAATAGGAAGACTCAGCCAATGATCATGGAACCAGGAACAGGTGTGCAAATCCCAGGCAAACAGGCTCAGACTACAGGATACCAAGAACATCTAGGAACAGTCAAAGATGCGTGGAGCCCAATGCAAGGATCCAGACTGGGATGCAGGAAACTTAGGTTCGATCCCAGCCAGACCCAGATACACAATATTGTGTAAAGCACAATGGTGATCCTGACACAGGCATTGCGCATGAGCGTCCAGTAACGTGGCAAAAAAATTCTCAGCTCCCCAGAGGCTGTCCTAGCACCCCGGTCATACAAATATTCATTAGCAGCTTTTTCTTGTTGGAGCAGGCGGTCGGACATTAGGAGTGTTGAATTACAACGTGTAGGGCTGTCGCAAATCAAGCGCCTCACTGGCATGTTGTTTCGCCGCTGGATATCGGCAAAGTGAGCCATGGCCGTGTAGGAATGCCTGAAATGGCCACACACCTTCCTGGCCTGCTTCAGGATGTCCTGTAAGCCTGTGTACTTATGCACAACGCGTTGTACGATCAGATTACACACATGTGCCATGCACGGCACATGTGTCAACTTGCCCAACTTCAATGCCGCTATCTTTTTTCCGTTGTCACACACCACTTTGCCGATATCCAGTTGCTGCGGAGTCAGCCACTTTTCCACCTGTGCGTTCAGGGTGGACAGGAGTGCTTGTCCGGTGTGACTCTCTGCTTTCAAGCAAGTCTAAACCCGAGACGGCGTGACACTGCCGTATCCGGGATGTGGAATAGTACCTGGGGAGCTGGGGGGGTGCCGTTGATGTGGAGCAAGACGCAGCAGCACAAGAGGACTCAGCCGAGGAGGTTATGGAAGAGGATGGAGTAGGAGGAGTAGAGGAGGTGGCAGCAGGACTGCCTGCAATTCGTGGCGGTGTCACCAACTACTCTTCAATGCCACGCATTCCTTGCTTGTCAGTCGTCAGCAGGTTTACCCAATGCGCAGTGTAGGTGATATACCTGCCCTGACCATGCTTTGCAGACCAGGTATCAGTGGCCAGATGGACCCTTGCCCCAACACTGTGTGCCAGACATGCCATGACTTCCTTTTGCACAATCGAGTACAAGTTGGGGATTGCCTTTTGTGAAAAGAAATTCCGTCCGGGTACCTTCCACTGCGGTGTCCCAATAGCTACAAATTTTTTGAACGCCTCAGACTCAACCAGATTGTATGGTAAAAGCTGGCGGGCTAATAGTTCGGACAAGCCAGCTGTCAGACGCTGGGCAAGGGGGTGACTTGGTGACATTGGCTTCTTACGCTCAAACATGTCCTTGACAGGCACATGACTGTGGGCAGATGAGCGGGAACTGCTCAAGGCGGGAGACGGAGTGGCGGATGGTTGAGAGGGGGCAAGAAGGACAGCAGTGGTTGACGTGGCTGAAGATGCTAGACCAGGAGGAGGATGGCGACTTAGAGTAGGCGTGCTGCTTGTACGTAGGCGTGCTGCTTTTGATCCCATAGGCGTTTGTGATGTGAGATCATGTGCCTACGCAAAGCAGTTGTACCTAGGTGGGTGTTGGACCTCCCACGACTCAGTTTCCTTTGGCACAGGTTGCAAATGGCATCGCTGTTGTCCGAGGCAGACACACAAAAAAAATGCCACACTGCTGAGCTCTGCAATGACGGCATTCTGGTGGTGGACACAGCATGCGATGATTGGCGTGCTGTCGGGCTGACCCCGGGTGCCAATGCATGCTGTCTGACTGTGCCACTAGCTCCTTGCGACGACCCCCCCCTGCTTCCAACTCGTCTCCTCCTCCTCTCTGTCTCCCCATCTGAACTTTCGCCCTGTTCTTATTCTTGCCGAGTGGGCACCCACGTGACATCCATGGACGCATCGTCATCATCAACCGCTTTGCTTGTATCTGACAACTCAGAAAAGGAAGCAGCAGCGGGTACAACATCATCATCATCACACCGTACCACCATGTGTTTAATGCTGCCTGCCTGAGACATATCCCTGTTATCTACATCCTCTAGCAATAATGGTTGCGCATCACTCATTTCTTCAAACGGGTGTGTGAATAACTCCTCTGACATACCAAGTAAAGTGGCTGTGGTGCTAGTTTTGGTGGTGGCGGCAGGCGGGTGAGTGCTATCTTGAGAGGTGCCTGAAGCTAAGCTGGAGGAGGATGGTGCGTCAAGGTTCCGAGCGGAGGCTGTACAAGATTGGGTGTCCTGTGTTAGCCAGTCAACTATGTCCTCAGAACTTTTCAAGTTCAGGGTACGTGGCTTCTGAAAACTGGGCATTGTTCTAGGGCAAAAGGGAATCACAGCACCACGACCACGACGGCCCCTGCGGGGTGGCCTGCCTCTGCCTGTCATTTTTTGGGGGATTAGTGGTACTATGCGTGCAAGCTACTGTGAGACCAGATATGATTGGCAATGTGAACTGTAACAGTTCTGCAGAGCACACACTGTAGGCCTGACACACCCGCTTGAAGACAAGTAACTGCTATTCAATCTATAACAGTGAAAAACTAATTTTCTTTGTAAAAGCACGCTATAGAGACACCAGATATGATTGGCAATGTGCACTTGAACAGTTCTGCAGAGCACACACTGTAGGCCTGACACACCCGCTTGAAGACAAGTAACTGCTATTCAATCTATAACAGTGAAAAATAAATTTTGGTTTTAAAAGCACGCTATAGAGACACCAGATATGATTGGCAATGTGCACTGGAACAGTTCTGCAGAGCACACGCTGAAGGAAGGACTGACAGAGCCGCTTGAAGGACACTGACTGGCTGCTATTAGCTTACACTAGAAACCTTTTTTCTTTGTAAAAGCACGCTATAGAGACACCAGATATGAGTGGCAACTGTCAAAGTACGCTGGCAGGGTTGTGCAGGGCACACGCTGAAGGAAGGCCTGACAGAACCGCTTGAAGGACACTGACTGGCTGCTATTAGCTTACACTGGAATCCTTTTTTCTTTGTAAAAGCACGCTAAAGAGACACCAGATATGATTGGCAACTGTCAAAGCACGCTGGCACAGGTCTGCAGAGCACACGCTGAAGTAGGCCTGACACCCAGACGCTTGCAGACAACTAACTGCTCTTCTATTACAGTGAAATAAAAAATTTCTTTTAAATGTAAAGCTTAACCTATTGTAAAAAAAGATATGAGTGGTGGCACTGACTGTGCAAATGGGCAAGGCATCCAACCTGACACAGAAGCTGGCAGGCAGGCAGGCAACTGCTCTTCTATTACAGTGAAAAAAAAATATTTCTTTTAAATGTAAAGCTTAAGCTATTGTTAAAACAGATATGAGTGGTGGCACTGACTGTGCAAATGGGCAAGGCATCCAACCTGACACAGAAGCTGGCAGGCAGGCAACTGCTCTTCTATTACAGTGAAAAAAAATGATTTCTTTAAAATCTAAAGCTTAAGCTATTGTTAAAACAGATATGAGTGGTGGCACTGACTGCAAATGGGCAAGGCATCCAACCTGACACAGAAGCTGGCAGGCAGGCAACTGCTCTTCTATTACAGTGAAAAAAAATGATTTCTTTAAAATCTAAAGCTTAAGCTATTGTTAAAACAGATATGAGTGGTGGCACTGACTGTGCAAATGGGCAAGGCATCCAACCTGACACAGAAGCTGGCAGGCAGGCAACTGCTCTTCTATTACAGTGAAAACAAATTATTTATTTTAAATCTAAAGCTTAAGCAATTGTTAAAACAGATATGAGTGGTGGCACTGGGCAAGTAGGCACAGTATCCAATGTGAACCTCACACAGAAGCTGGCAGGCAGGCACCTGTAATTACATTACACAGGAAAAAAAAAAAAGCAGCCTGATGTTCTAGCCCTAAAAAGGGCTTTTTGGGGTGCTGTCCTTACAGCAGAGATCAGATGAGTCCTTCAGGATTGTAGTGGACACTGAATACCCTAGCCTAGCTATCAATTTCCCAATCTAATCAGCAGCAGCTAAACTTTCCCTCCTCTCACTAAGCATGCAGCTTCAGAATGAATCGAAAATGGATGCTGGGAGGGAGGTTGGAGGGTGTGGAAGGGAGGGAGTGCTGCTGATTGGCTGGAATGTGTCTGCTGACCGAGAGGCACAGGGTCAAAGTTTGCCCAATGATGACGAATAGGGGGCGGATCGAACTGCGCATGTGTCCGCCCGCCGCGGCGAACGCGAACACGCTAAGTTCGCCGGGCACTGTTCGTCGGCGGACAGTTCGGTACATCACTAGTTACAATGCATGAAGTGCTCATTTCAATGATTCATACATGCAAATATAACATTCTTACCTTTGAAACTGGCATACTTAACTATTTTGTGTGTTTAATGTGTTTTTTTTTGGGGGGGTGCACTTTTCTTGTATTTACTTTGTCAGCAAATACAGAGAAATATATATATATATATACATATATATATATATATTGTAAAGCACTGCAGAATTTGACGGCGCTCTATAAATATCATAATAATAATAATAATAATAATATATATATATATATAAAAAAAAAAGATATGCACTCCAAGGACTTAATCAATGAAAAAAAGGGTTAATTTATTCCAGTAGGTATGACATAAAAAATAGCCAACGTTTCGACCCATTCGGGTCTTTCTCATGTATATATATATATATATATATATATATATATAGTGATGTCGCGAACATAAAATGTTTGATTCGCGAATGGCGAACGCGAACTTCCGCAAATGTTCGCGAACGGGCGAACAGCCATAGACTTCAATGGGCAGGCGAATTTTAAAACCCACAGGGACTCTTTCTAGCCACAATAGTGATGGAAAAGTTGCTTCAAGGGGACTAACACCTGGACTGTAGCATGCCGGAGGGGGATCCATGGCAAAACTCACATGGAAAATTACATAGTTGATGCATAGTCTGGTTTTAATCCATAAAGGGCATAAATCACCTAACATTCCTAAATTGTTTGGAATAACGTGCTGTAAAACATCAGGTATGATGTTGTATCGATCAGGTAGTGTAAGGGTTACGCCCGCTTCACAGTGACAGACCAAACTCCCCGTTTAACGCACCGCAAACAACCGCAAACAGTCCATTTGCACAACCGCAAACTCCCGATTTGCACAAGGTTGGATACCAAGCTAGCCATGTCCCGTTCCTTGTCCTCACTGATGTCATTGAAGGTCTCTCTTCCTCCACACAGGAAGCGGGAGATGGAAAAAGATGCTTGGTCGGTCCTCCTACTTCAAATTTGGGGCACTGCGTGTGCAATCTAATGTGCCACCAGATAGGAGTGGTGTGTTAAGTAGTACTATTCCTATCAGTTTAATCCCTGTTACGTCCCCTATCAGGGGACGTGTATATAAGGCATCGATTTTAGGAAGCAGGAGATGGAAAAAGATGCTTGGTCGGTCCTCCTACTTCAAATTTGGGGCACTGCGCATGCAATCTAATGTGCCACCAGATAGGAGTGGTGTGTTAAGTAGCACTATTCTTATCAGTTTAATCCCTGTTACGTCCCCTATCAGGGGATGTGTATATAAGGCATCGATTTTAGGAAGCGGGAGATGGAAAAAGATGTTTGGTCGGTTCTCCTACTTCAAATTTGGGGCACTGCGCGTGCAATCTAATGTGCCACCAGATAGGAGTGGTGTGTTAAGTAGTACTATTCCTATCAGTTTAATCCCTGTTACGTCCCCTATCAGGGGACGTGTACATAAGGCATCGATTTTAGGAAGCGGGAGATGGAAAAAGATGCTTGGTCGGTCCTCCTACTTCAAATTTAGCGCACTGCATGTGCAATCTAATGTGCCACCAGATAGGAGTGGTGTGTTAAGTAGTCCTCCTCATCAGGCCTTTTTTAGTCGAATGTATTGCCCACTGTCAGGCCCTTTGGGATCCATCCCTCATTCATCTTAATAAAGGTGAGGTAATCTAGACTTTTTTGACCTAGGCGACTTCTCTTCTCAGTGACAATACCTCCTGCTGCACTGAAGGTACTTTCTGATAGGACACTTGAAGCGGGGCAGGCCAGAAGTTCTATCGCAAATTGGGATAGCTCAGGCCACAGGTCAAGCCTGCACACCCAGTAGTCAAGGGGTTCATCACTCCTCAGAGTGCCGATATCTGCAGTTAAGGCGAGGTAGTCTGCTACCTGTCGGTCGAGTTGTTCTCTGAGGGTGGACCCCGAAGGGCTGTGGCGATGCGTAGGACTTAAAAAGCTCCGCATGTCCTCCATCAACAACACGTCTGTAAAGCGTCCTGTCCTTGCTGGCGTGGTCGTGGGAGGAGGAGGATTACTTTCACCTCTTCCCCTGTTAGATTACCATTGTGCTGTGACATCACCCTTATATGCTGTGTAAAGCATACTTTTTAATTGATTTTGGAACTGCTGCATCCTTTCCGACTTGCGGTAATTCGGTAACATTTCAGGCACTTTCTGCTTATACCGGGGGTCTAGTAGCGTGGACACCCAGTACAGGTCATTCTCCTTCAGCCTTTTTATACGAGGGTCCCTCAACAGGCACGACAGCATGAAAGACCCCATTTGCACAAGGATGGATGCCGTGCTACTCATGTCCTCTTCCTCGTCCTCAGTGATCTCTCTGAAGTTATGTTCTTCCCCACAGCCACGTACAACACCACGGGTACCAGATAGGTGACAGCGAGCACCCTGGGATGCCTGTTGTGGTTGGTCTTCCTCCTCCTCCTCAAAGCCACATTCCTTCTCTGACTCTTCTTCCTCACAATTCTCTTCCAGCATTGCCACAGGTCCAGCAAGTGATGCTGATAAGGCTGTTTCTGGTGGTGATGGTGACCACAACTCTTCCTCTTCACGCTCATCTATGGCCTCATCCAGCACTCTTCGATGGGCACGCTCCAGGAAGAAAACAAATGGTATGATGTCGCTGATGGTGCCTTCGGTGCGACTGACTAGGTTTGTCACCTCCTCAAAAGGACGCATGAGCCTACAGGCATTGCGCATGAGCGTCCAGTAACATGGCAAAAAATTTCCCAGCTCCGCAGAGGCTGTCCTTGCACCCCGATCATACAAATACACGTTAATGACTTTTTCTTGTTGGAATGTAAAGCTTAAGCTATTGTTAAAACAGATATGAGTGGTGGCACTGACTGTGCAAATGGGCAAGGCATCCAACCTGACACAGAAGCTGGCAGGCAGGCAACTGCTCTTCTATTACAGTGAAAAAAAATGATTTCTTTAAAATCTAAAGCTTAAGCTATTGTTAAAACAGATATGAGTGGTGGCACTGACTGCAAATGGGCAAGGCATCCAACCTGACACAGAAGCTGGCAGGCAGGCAACTGCTCTTCTATTACAGTGAAAAAAAATGATTTCTTTAAAATCTAAAGCTTAAGCTATTGTTAAAACAGATATGAGTGGTGGCACTGACTGTGCAAATGGGCAAGGCATCCAACCTGACACAGAAGCTGGCAGGCAGGCAACTGCTCTTCTATTACAGTGAAAACAAATTATTTATTTTAAATCTAAAGCTTAAGCAATTGTTAAAACAGATATGAGTGGTGGCACTGGGCAAGTAGGCACAGTATCCAATGTGAACCTCACACAGAAGCTGGCAGGCAGGCACCTGCAATTACATTACACAGGAAAAAAAAAAAGCAGCCTGATGTTCTAGCCCTAAAAAGGGCTTTTTGGGGTGCTGTCCTTACAGCAGAGATCAGATGAGTCCTTCAGGATTGTAGTGGACACTGAATACCCTAGCCTAGCTATCAATTTCCCAATCTAATCAGCAGCAGCTAAACTTTCCCTCCTCTCACTAAGCATGCAGCTTCAGAATGAATCGAAAATGGATGCTGGGAGGGAGGTTGGAGGGTGTGGAAGGGAGGGAGTGCTGCTGATTGGCTGGAATGTGTCTGCTGACCGAGAGGCACAGGGTCAAAGTTTGCCCAATGATGACGAATAGGGGGCGGATCGAACTGCGCATGTGTCCGCCCGCCGCGGCGAACGCGAACACGCTAAGTTCGCCGGGCACTGTTCGTCGGCGGACAGTTCGGTACATCACTAGTTACAATGCATGAAGTGCTCATTTCAATGATTCATACATGCAAATATAACATTCTTACCTTTGAAACTGGCATACTTAACTATTTTGTGTGTTTAATGTGTTTTTTTTTGGGGGGGTGCACTTTTCTTGTATTTACTTTGTCAGCAAATACAGAGAAATATATATATATATATATATATATATATATATATATATATATATATTGTAAAGCGCTGCAGAATTTGACGGCGCTCTATAAATATCATAATAATAATAATAATAATAATATATATATATATATAAAAAAAAAAGATATGCACTCCAAGGACTTAATCAATGAAAAAAAGGGTTAATTTATTCCAGTAGGTATGACATAAAAAATAGCCAACGTTTCGACCCATTCGGGTCTTTCTCATGTATATATATATATATATATATATATATATATATAGTGATGTCGCGAACATAAAATGTTTGATTCGCGAATGGCGAACGCGAACTTCCGCAAATGTTCGCGAACGGGCGAACAGCCATAGACTTCAATGGGCAGGCGAATTTTAAAACCCACAGGGACTCTTTCTAGCCACAATAGTGATGGAAAAGTTGCTTCAAGGGGACTAACACCTGGACTGTAGCATGCCGGAGGGGGATCCATGGCAAAACTCACATGGAAAATTACATAATTGATGCATAGTCTGGTTTTAATCCATAAAGGGCATAAATCACCTAACATTCCTAAATTGTTTGGAATAACGTGCTGTAAAACATCAGGTATGATGTTGTATCGATCAGGTAGTGTAAGGGTTACGCCCGCTTCACAGTGACAGACCAAACTCCCCGTTTAACGCACCGCAAACAACCGCAAACAGTCCATTTGCACAACCGCAAACTCCCGATTTGCACAAGGTTGGATACCAAGCTAGCCATGTCCCGTTCCTTGTCCTCACTGATGTCATTGAAGGTCTCTCTTCCTCCACACAGGAAGCGGGAGATGGAAAAAGATGCTTGGTCGGTCCTCCTACTTCAAATTTGGGGCACTGCGTGTGCAATCTAATGTGCCACCAGATAGGAGTGGTGTGTTAAGTAGTACTATTCCTATCAGTTTAATCCCTGTTACGTCCCCTATCAGGGGACGTGTATATAAGGCATCGATTTTAGGAAGCAGGAGATGGAAAAAGATGCTTGGTCGGTCCTCCTACTTCAAATTTGGGGCACTGCGCATGCAATCTAATGTGCCACCAGATAGGAGTGGTGTGTTAAGTAGCACTATTCTTATCAGTTTAATCCCTGTTACGTCCCCTATCAGGGGATGTGTATATAAGGCATCGATTTTAGGAAGCGGGAGATGGAAAAAGATGTTTGGTCGGTTCTCCTACTTCAAATTTGGGGCACTGCGCGTGCAATCTAATGTGCCACCAGATAGGAGTGGTGTGTTAAGTAGTACTATTCCTATCAGTTTAATCCCTGTTACGTCCCCTATCAGGGGACGTGTACATAAGGCATCGATTTTAGGAAGCGGGAGATGGAAAAAGATGCTTGGTCGGTCCTCCTACTTCAAATTTAGGGCACTGCATGTGCAATCTAATGTGCCACCAGATAGGAGTGGTGTGTTAAGTAGTCCTCCTCATCAGGCCTTTTTTAGTCGAATGTATTGCCCACTGTCAGGCCCTTTGGGATCCATCCCTCATTCATCTTAATAAAGGTGAGGTAATCTAGACTTTTTTGACCTAGGCGACTTCTCTTCTCAGTGACAATACCTCCTGCTGCACTGAAGGTACTTTCTGATAGGACACTTGAAGCGGGGTAGGCCAGAAGTTCTATCGCAAATTGGGATAGCTCAGGCCACAGGTCAAGCCTGCACACCCAGTAGTCAAGGGGTTCATCACTCCTCAGAGTGCCGATATCTGCAGTTAAGGCGAGGTAGTCTGCTACCTGTCGGTCGAGTTGTTCTCTGAGGGTGGACCCCGAAGGGCTGTGGCGATGCGTAGGACTTAAAAAGCTCCGCATGTCCTCCATCAACAACACGTCTGTAAAGCGTCCTGTCCTTGCTGGCGTGGTCGTGGGAGGAGGAGGATTACTTTCACCTCTTCCCCTGTTAGATTACCATTGTGCTGTGACATCACCCTTATACGCTGTGTAAAGCATACTTTTTAATTGATTTTGGAACTGCTGCATCCTTTCCGACTTGCGGTAATTCGGTAACATTTCAGGCACTTTCTGCTTATACCGGGGGTCTAGTAGCGTGGACACCCAGTACAGGTCATTCTCCTTCAGCCTTTTTATACGAGGGTCCCTCAACAGGCACGACAGCATGAAAGACCCCATTTGCACAAGGATGGATGCCGTGCTACTCATGTCCTCTTCCTCGTCCTCAGTGATCTCTCTGAAGTTATGTTCTTCCCCACAGCCACGTACAACACCACGGGTACCAGATAGGTGACAGCGAGCACCCTGGGATGCCTGTTGTGGTTGGTCTTCCTCCTCCTCCTCAAAGCCACATTCCTTCTCTGACTCTTCTTCCTCACAATTCTCTTCCAGCATTGCCACAGGTCCAGCAAGTGATGCTGATAAGGCTGTTTCTGGTGGTGATGGTGACCACAACTCTTCCTCTTCACGCTCATCTATGGCCTCATCCAGCACTCTTCGATGGGCACGCTCCAGGAAGAAAACAAATGGTATGATGTCGCTGATGGTGCCTTCGGTGCGACTGACTAGGTTTGTCACCTCCTCAAAAGGACGCATGAGCCTACAGGCATTGCGCATGAGCGTCCAGTAACATGGCAAAAAATTTCCCAGCTCCGCAGAGGCTGTCCTTGCACCCCGATCATACAAATACACGTTAATGACTTTTTCTTGTTGGAGACGGCGGTCGAACATTAGGAGTGTTGAATTCCAACGTGTCGGGCTGTCGCAAATCAAGCGCCTCACTGGCATGTTGTTTTGCCACTGGATATCGGAAAAGTGCACCATGGCCATGTAGGAACGCCTGAAATGGCCACACACCTTCATGGCCTGCTTAAGGATGTCTTGTAAGCCTGGGTACTTATGCACGGCACGTGTGTCAACTTGCCCAAATGCAATGCCGCCAACAAATTTCTTCCGTTGTCACAAACCACTTTGCCGATCTCCAGTTGGTGCGGAGTCAGCCACTGATCCACCTGTGTGTTCAGGGTGGACAGGAGTGCTGGTCCTGTGTGACTCTGTGCTTTCAGGCAACTCAACCCCAAGACGGTGTGACACTGCCGTATCCGGGATGTAGAAGAGTACCTGGGGAGCTGGGGGGGTGCAGTTGATGTGGAGCAAGACGCAGCAGCAGAAGAGGACTCAGCCGAGGAGGTTATGGAAGAGGATGGAGTAGAGGAGGTGGCAGCAGGCCTGCCTGCAAGTCGTGGCGGTGTCACCAACTCCTCTGCAGAGCCACGCATTCCATGCTTGGCAGCCGTCAGCAGTTTTACCCAATGCGCAGTGTAGGTGATATACCTGCCCTGACCATGCTTTGCAGACCAGGTATCAGTGGTCAGATGGACCCTTGCCCCAACACTGTGTGCCAGACATGCCATTACTTCCTTTTGCACAATCGAGTACAGGTTGGGGATTGCCTTTTGTGTAAAGAAATTTCGGCCGGGTACCTCCCACTGCGCTGTCCCAATAGCAAAAAATTTTTTGAATGCCTCAGACTCCACCAGCTTTTATGGTAAAAGCTGGCGGGCTAAGAGTTCAGGCAAGCCAGCTGTCAGACGCCGGGCAAGGGGGTGACTTTGTGACATTGGCTTCTTACGCTCAAACATGTCCTTGGCAGACACCTGCCTGTGGGCAGATGAGCAGGAACTGCTCAAGGCGAGAAACGGAGGGGCGGATGGTTGAGAGGGGGCAAGGAGGACAGCAGTGGTTAACGTGGCTGAGGATGCTGGACCAGGAGGAGGATGGCGGCTTTGAGTTTGTGTGCTGCTTGTACTCATGTGTTGATCCCATAGGCGTTTGTGATGTGCGATCATGTGCCTTCGCAAAGCAGTTGTACCTAGGTGGGTGTTGGACTTCCCACGACTCAGTTTCTTTTGGCACAGGTTGCAAATGGCATCGCTGTTGTAAGAGGCAGACACACAAAAAAATGCCACACTGCTGAGCTCTGCAATGACGGCATACTGGTGGTGGCAACAGCATGCGTTGATTGGCATGCTGTCTGGCTGACCCTGGGTGCCGATGGATGCTGTCTGACTGTGCCACTAGCTCCTTACGACGACCTCCCCCTGCTTTCAACTTGTCTCTTCCTCCTCTCTGTCTCCCCATCTGAACTTTCCCCCTGTTCTTCTTCTCTTCTAGCGGGCACCCACGTGACATCCATGGACGCATCGTCACCATCAACCTCTTCACTTGTATCTGACAACTCAGCAAAGGAAGCAGCAGTGGGTACAACATCATCATCATCACACCGTACGTGTGTAATGCTGCCTGACTGAGACATATCCCTGTTATCTACATCCTCTGGCAATAATGGTTGCGCATCACTCATTTCTTCCAACTGATGTGTAAATAACTCCTCTGACATACCAAGTGAAGCGGCTGTGGTGCTAGTGTTGGTGGTGGTGGCAGGCGGGCGAGTGGTAACTTGAGAGGTGCCCGAAGCTAAGCTGGAGGAGGATGGTGCGTCGAGGTTCCGAGCGGAAGCTGTAGAAGATTGGGTGTCCTGTGTTAGCCAGTCAACTATGTCCTCAGAACTTTTCAAGTTCAGGGTACGTGGCCTCTGAACACTGGGCATTATTCTAGGGCCAAAGGGAATCACAGCACCGCGACCACGACGGCCCCTGCGGGGTGGCCTGCCTCTGTCTGTCATTTTTTTTTGATTAGTGGTACTATGCGTTCAAGCTACTGTGACAACAGATATGAGTGGCACTGGTGTGACACTGTCCCCTGGCAGGCCCTGAAACGCATACTCGTGAAGGAAACGGACTGCTATTATATTACAGTACAAAACATTTAGTTTTTTCTAAATGCAAGCTATTGTGACACCAGATATGAGTGAGTGGTGGCACTGGGCAGGCCCTGAAACGCACACTAGTGAAGGAAACTGACTGCTATTATATTACAGTCAAAAAAAGTTTAGTTTTTTTTCAATGCAAGCTATTGGGACACCAGTGAGTGAGTGGTGGAACTGGGCATGTGGGCACAGTATACGCTGTGAGCCTGACACACACGCTGGCAGACAACTAACTGCTATTGAATCTATTACAGTCCAAAATGTGTTATTTTTTTTAAATGTACACTACTGTTACACCAGATATGAGTTGCACTGTTGTGACACTGTGCCCTGGCAGGCCCTGAAACGCACACTCGTGAAGGAAACTGACTGCTATTATATTACAGTCCAAAAAGTTTTGTTGTTTTTAAATGCAAGCTATTGTGACACCAGATATGATTGAGTGGTGGCACTGGGCAGGCCCTGGAACGCACACTAGTGAAGGAAACTGACTGCTATTATATTACAGTCAAAAAAGTTTATTTTATTTTTTTTAAATGCAAGCTATTGTGACACCAGATATGAGTGGTGGCACTGGGCAAGTGGGCACAGTATACGCTGTGAGCCTGACACACACGCTGGCAGACAACTAACTGCTATTCAATCTATTACAGTCAAAATTGTATATTTTTTAAGAAAAATGTACACTACTGTTACACCAGATATGAGTTGCACTGGTGTGACACTGTGCGCTGGCAGGCCCTGAAACGCACACTAGTGAAGGAAACTGACTGCTATTATATTACAGTCCAAAAAGTTTTTTTTTGTTAAATGCAAGCTATTGTGACACCAGTGAGTGAGTGGTGGCACTGGGCAGGCCCTGGTACGCACTCTAGTGAAGGAAACTGACTGCTATTATATTACAGTCAAAAAAGTTTTTGTTTTTTTTAAATGCAAGCTATTGTGACACCAGTGAGTGAGTAGTGGCACTGGGCAAGTGGGCACAGTATATGCTGTGAGCCTGACACACAGGCTGTCAGGCAAGCAACTGCAATTACATTACACAGAAAAAAAAAGCAGACTGATGTTCTAGCCCTAAAAAGGGCTTTTTGGGGTTATGTCCTTACAGCAGAGATCAGATGAGTCCTTCAGGACTGTAGTGGACACTGAATACACTAGCCTAGCTATCAATTCCCCTATCAAATCAGCAGCAGCTACACTGTCCCTATTCTCACTAAGAATGCAGCTTCACAATGAATGTAAAATGGATGCTGTCCAGGAGGTGGGAGGGTCTGCTGCTAATTGGCTGGAATGTATCTGCTGACTGTGAGGTACAGGCAGGGTCAACGTTTACTCAATGATGATGAATAGGGGGCGGACCGAACAGCGCATGTTTTCGCCATCCGTGGCGAATGCGAACAAGCGATGTTCGTCGGGAACTATTCGCCAGTGAACAGTTCGGGACATCACTATATATATATATATATATATATATATATATATATATATATATATAAAAGTATATATATATATATATATATATATATATATATATATATATATATATATATATATATATATATATATACACACACTTTAATGGAAAGCACATGCATGTAATAGGAAACATTATGCAACACAAGAATCTTTGTTCTTTCACCTTCATGTTACTATTTTTGGCTCATTATAACGCACAATGCTTATTCAACTAACAATCTTGGGTCACTGAATTATGTTTGTGTTGCAAGTAGTGATGGGTTGAGTTATGAAGGAAGCAACTGAACACTTATTTTGACAACTCTTTGCTCTAAGGGACTGTGATATTAACGTCTTAGTGTAACAATGTATAAAATGCATAGACAAAAAAACAAACAAATATATCTTTGCATCTGATCTAGACTGGCTGTATAGGTACAGATAAATACAATTTAAAAAAAATAGATTTAAAATTGTTAATTAAATTACACGCACAACTTAAATTACATGTGGATATTGGAAATTGTATAAAGATTGAATACAAGCTAAAAGCAACAAAAAAAATATTACTTTTTTTTTTTATTAATCGTACCTAAAAAACAATGCAAATCTAGCCTAGCTTAGTGCAACAAGGATCTTTCCCCTATATGTAGACAAAGTTAAATCAGTGCTATATGCTCTGAACATGTATTTAAAGGATATTTATGTCAGTCAGACAAACTGGACTAGAAGCCCAAATCCATTTTCTCATTCAAGCGTATGAAAGATTGTAAGCCTGCAGACAAAACATATTGCATCTCTTCTGACATCTGCTTCTGTCAAAGATTTTTGATCATTCTCATTACTCAATATATCCAGCAATGTGGGTGTTGGTATTATATAATTAATAATTACAAATAATAATTACAAAAATAGTAACTAAAGTTGCACCACAGGTACAGATCATGAAAGAATGCACCTGAAAAAAAAGAGTATATATATATATATATATATATTTGTGGACGGAACCTAATAGTAATTGTGACAGTAGAAGGAGTGATAAGTTGGTAGTGTTGTGCTGACACCAACGTAAGGGTAGGCCTATATAAAGAGGGCCAGAAAGGCATCAGTGAAAAACACACTTTTAGCATACTTACAAAGATAACCTTGAATGATTCCCTGAGCTCTTATTCAGGAAGCAAAATCTAAGTATTGAATACAGGGATTACCCTCTATTCAATTTAATAAAGTGGATTGGATGCCTAGGCAGTGACTGCAACAGAGTTAGGTGGAAGCTGTTGCGTGTGGGTATGTATGTATGTATGTATCTAGTATTAATAGGGGTTAAATTGCCGTCTGTTGGTTATAGTGATATTGTGGTTGGATGGTTGGTCTGGTTAGTTTGGAAATCTTTAAGAGTGAGAATGTAGGGGTGATGTGTTTGACAAGGTCAGAGTTGACTTCCTATTGGTGTACCACTGTGATTTCTCTGGACCTCGAGAAACCGTGGAAGGCAATATAGGTTGCTACTTAAATAACTGCATTATCTTTACTATCGAATAGTTTGGTATCCAAAACGTTGGATACTCCTAAATATATGTTCAGTTATGAGTAGTCTAATGGACGAAAGAGAATGGTCTGTTTGTGCTGCCTTAGGAGATTGCTGTAATGGGATATGAGGAAAGAAAGGGTGTATAATTGGGAAAAGTAGTGAGATGTTATGTACTGATTTGTAGATGGTAGAAAGGCCCAAAAGTCATCATGATCTTGTTGTAGCAATTCCCCGTGGCGGGACTCTCAAACTAAGTCTACTAACATCTGTTAATAGCTTGACGTAAGAGGGATTCATGGAATAAGTGTGATGGAATAGTGACTGGGTGAGTAGCATAAATCCATAACCGGCTTCTGTAAGTGCGGGGATTTGGGCCAGATGTGTGTTGATGGTAGGTGTAAGTTGCTGATGAAATTGAAATTGAGATTGGGATAGTGCGTCTGCTGTGATGTTATCTCCCTCCTTGACCAGCGCCTGAACCTTAAGGTTAGTTCTCTGTTCCCGTACGGGGCTTGATACATATTGAATTTGCCCATAATGATAAACGTACATATCTTGGAAAACAAGATGGCCTCTAAGAGAGTACCTGGAAAGTACACACCTATAGGGATATAACAACCTGATTATCATGAAGCATGAATAGATACTAGGGAAAATTGAAAGAAGGATATAACTCAATTAACCCTTAGTAATAGATGGTGCACATATTTTGATTGTGAGGGAAGAGCCTGATTGTCACCTATGAGTAATATCTTATATATGTAAAATCTGATATCTATAAACGGAGAAACAACATTTGAGAATACAGTACACCTGTGGAGATTAAGAAGAACAAGTGAGCTACTTCTACACAAATGTAAAATACAGCGTAAGAGAAGTCAATTCCCCTTAGACAGAAAACGTAGACAAAGAGCATAAATGAGAAATTAATCACAGTTTGATGAAAACGGTTGAATGTATACGTAGGGTGGACCATGCGTGTGTCAAGTATAAAGAGCAAAGCCTCTTGATGTCCCATGAATAAGGGGTGAATAAGCGAGTAAACCTGTGGGTTTTTAGTGCGTACACGATAGGCTGAGTAATACCTTGATCGAGTGAAACTAACCTATCAAGATAAACGTAGAGGCAATGAAGGACCACTTACCTGTAACACAAATAGTATTGAATGGAGATACTTGGTGACAGCCAACAATGGGAGACCACTAAGGGTGTAATTTGAAATACCTTGTAAAATGCAGGAGGAGTACATTGTACATTGAAAATCTGGAGTGTGCCGAACACGTGAGCCATACGTGGCCAAAGGTAAAATAGTTGTAAACATATGAGTGACAGATATAGTGAGGAAAAATTTATTTGATCCCCTACTGATTTTGATCTTTGCCCACTCACAAAGAAATGATCAGTCTATAATTTTAATGGTAGGTCTATTTTAACAGTGAGAGACAGAATAACATAAAACAAATCCAGAAAAATGCATATCAAAAAAAGTTATAAATTGATTTGCATGTCAATGAGTGAAATAAGTATTTGATCGCCTGTCAATCAGCATGATTTCTGGCTCCCACGTGTCTTTTATACAGGTAACGAGCTGAAATTAGGAGCATTCTCTTAAAGGGAGTGTTCCTAATCTCAGCTTGTTACCTGTATAAAAGAAACCTGTCCACAGAAGCAATCAATCAATCAATCAGATTCCAAACTCTCCACCATGGCCAAGACCAAAGAGCTGTCCAAGGATGTCAGGGACAAGATTGTAGACCTACACAAGGCTGGAATGGGCTACAAGACCATCGCCAAGCAGCTTGGTGACAAGGTGACAACAGTTGGTGCGATTATTAACAAATGGAAGAAACACAAAATAACTGTCAGTCTCCCTCGGTCTGGTGCTCCGTGCAAGATCTCTTCTCGTGGAGTTTCCATGATCATGAAAATGGTGAGGAATCAGCCCAGAACTACACAGGAGGATCGTGTTAATAATCTTCAGGCAGCTGGGACCATAGTCACCAAGAAAACAATTGGTAACACACTAAGCCATAATGGACTAAAAATCTTGCTGTGCCCGAAAGGTCCCCCTGCTCAAAAAAGCACATGTACAAGCATGTCTAAAGTTTGCAAATGAACATCTAAATGATTCAGAGGAGAACTGGGTGAAAGTGTTGTGGTCAGATGAGACCAAAATCAAGCTGTTTGGCATCAACTCAACTTGTTATGTTTGGAGGAGAAGGACTGCTGCCTATGACCCCAAGAACACCATCCCCACCGTCAAACATGGAGGTGGAAACATTATGTTTTGTGGGTGTTTTTCTGCTAAGGGTACAGGACAACTGCACCGCATCAAAGGGACGATGGACGGGGCCATGTACCATCAAATCTTGGGTGAGAACCTCCTTCCATCAGCCAGGGCATTGAAAATGTGTCATGGATGGGTATTCCAGCATGACAATGACCCAAAACACACAGCCAAGTCAACAAATGAGTGGCTCAGGAAGAAGCACATTAAGGTCCTGGAGTTGCCTAGCCGGTCTCCAGACCTTAACCCCATAGAAGGGAGACCTTAATCCCATGTGGAGGGAGCTGAAGGTTCGAGTTGCCAAATGTCAGCCTCAAAACCTTAATGACTTGGAGAGGATCTGTAAAGAGGAGTAGGACAAAATCCCTCCTTACATGTGTGCAAACCTGGTGGCCAACTACAAGAAACGTCTGACATCTGTGATTGCCAACAAGGGTTTTGCCACCAAGAACTAAGTCGAACTCATTGACATTTAAATCAATTTATAACTTTTTTGACATGCGTTTTTTTGGATTTTTTTTTGTTATTCTATAACATGAAATTAAAACCTTACAGCATTATGTCTGTTTGGAATAATTCACTGATGACTTGATGTTCAATCTGTTTAAAATTGGCTAACTTGGAGCATGTCAGCTATTTGCAATAATACATTTTATCTATATCCAATGCTTAGTGAATATACCTCAGACAATTAAGAGCTGTAGAACACCATGTAACAAGTAAAAGGTTTTATATCCTGTATTCTTCTGTCTGTCGGCCTTATTTCCTGTTTTTCTCCCTTTGATCATAACTACATAGTAATGTGTAATTTAGAACTTAGTAATTCGTAGTGTGCATACATATTAGTTTGAAGTGTGTAGTTATAGTGAAATTTAGCTTTGTGCAAGGTCCGAACATGAAGATACACCTGCAAGCTTGCTATAGGTTAAGATTAGTGATGTCCCGAACTGTTCGCCGGGAACCGTTCGCCAGCGAACATAGCTTGTTCGTGGCGAACATGGCGGCCGAACATATTCGATGGTTGGTCCGCCCCCTATTCGTCATGGAGGTGGGAGGGTCTGGGAGGGAGGGTCTGCTGCTGATTGGCTGGAATGTGTCTGCTGACTGTGAGGTACAGGGTCAAAGTTTACTCAATGATGACGAATAGGGGGCGGACCGAACATCTCATATGTTCGCCCGCCGCGTTCGCCACGAACAAGCTATGTTCGCCAGCGAACGGTTCCTGGCGAACAGTTCGGGACTTCACTAGTTAAGATGTTGAGATAAGATAGATGATTTTGTTAGGATTGGATAATACTTGTAAGACCACCCCTGTTTCCTCGTGAACATAAACTGTTACACAGCTCTTTAAACGCTCAGAAGTCACTTTGAACCTTGTCTTGTATAGTTCATTGGGGCATCTTGCCAGCTGGTTTGGGGAGAAATACAGAGAGTTGCAAATTGATACAAAAGACCATGGCGAGGCCCTGCTAGGTGCCAAGTGGCTGTGAAAGGCTCTACCTATGATTTGGGCCATGTGGGCTCATAGCCACGATGCGTTGTAGTGGGGTGTTGGCCTTTTGGTGATGGTAAAAGAGTCAATAGGTGTAGCTGTGGCATGTGAGGCCCTGACTATGACCCTGCAGAAGGGTATGTGAGTCACTAACTATAAGTTGGGCCATTGAGCGAAACCTCCATGATGAGATGGAGAGTTGGCCTTGTGGCACTGATATGTTACATTTTTTAGACTAAAGGCAGTTACAAACTCTAAAAGTTCTCTTTCCTTAGATGGGGCTTGTCTCTTTTGTGATTGAGCAAGAACGTGCGTAAACAAACTGAATAGAATCAGAGAGAAAAGTACTGGAAAACGGCACTTGATGAAACCACCAATTGTGATGTGAATCGTGAAATAGAAGGGAAATACAGTGACCAACAGAAGGAAAAAATGTGCTCTTCATGTCTCTATCCTAATATGCCTATTGCCTAATGTTTATAGACGGAAAAATAGATAGCATGACAGAATGTTGATATCTTGAAACGTAAAGGAACATAGTAAAACGCATTTAATATTGAATTGTGTATCATATGATCAAATGCCTGTGGAGGACCTTGCGAGGGTCAGGCATGTAGAGACAAGCCTCTTGTTAATGTTTTAGGGTTTCAAATTGTATTCAGTAGTCGTAACAAAGGCAGAGTGAGACCATGATATTTGATATGAATGTAAACGGAAAAAAACATAATGTTTGAATACCTGAAAAAACTCTAAAACTCACAGAGAAACTCTTGTTTACTGTATCTTTTGGTAGACATGCTAATGGCTTTTTCCTGAATAGTATTTGTTAAGTGAATATCAAACTTAAGCCAATTTAGTCAAGCAGGAAATATAACTGGTATACCAATAAGCAGCATGCTTCAAATGTTGTTCAGGAAATAATAAAATAAACACATATATTGCAGATTATCTTGGTATTGTTAAGTGATTTACACTTTTCTCACTTTAGTGTATAACCCTGCTAGTGGTGTAATAATAAATGTGTTTCCTGAAGTTGTACATGAAGTTGTAGACGTGTTGTAGACGTGTTTGATTGGTAGCCAATGTATCTGAATGTACCTAATGTTAGCTTAACACCACATGACGTTTGTAACACACTATTACTGTAACAGGGGGATGATCAACACTACAATATAATTTGGTACTGAAATTAATGAAAGGGTTTACTTGGACGGATTTTACCTGAAAGATTTGATTTTAAGAAAGAGTTTTAATCACCTCATGGTATAATTAGAAACTGGATATACGGTAAAACCCCACTAATGGGTCACCAAAGAAATGATCTGTAAACCCAATTAATCAATTACCAGCAGGATTTAGCAGTTTGTAAGTGAACACTTAAATTAACTTAACAGTACCTACCACGTAACCGTTGTAGCGTAAAGCTTTTTACGTTTAATTGTATGCATTTCTGATTTACATACATGTGAATTAAATAGTTTTATAGATAACACAATAAGACAAATTTCTAAATACAATTCTATTTTGGGGTATTTGCTTTGTTTCTGTACTCTTGTTTCAAACAGAAAATCCACAAACGGTAAACCCCGTGAAATGTATTACAGAGTAAATGAGAATTGAGCGTTTGTTGATTTAATGCAGTGCGTGGCTCTAACAGTACGTGTAAATGGTACATGAAATACTAGCGTTTGTGAGTTAGCGTAATTGATTTTGATCGGTTTGTGAACTTATAGTATAACATGGTAAGGGGAGTTTGTGAGTCTAGAGTTCATATGTTTGTACACGAGTTTGAATTGTCTATGTTGAAATTAGAACCAATGACTTGATAGTTTAGCGAACAACTAAACCCACAAAATGCCCTACGTGCTTAAGATATTACAGCAGAGTGCCAAACTGAAAACCCACATAGAGTAAAAGGAATGTATAACAGATATGAAAATCGAATGGAGCCGAACAGAGCCAAATGATGGCAACGGAAGTGCAATTAATAGAACTAAGCGAAAACTAACGAATGTACATGCATAATGTAACAAAAGCAAAGGAAAGGGAGCCAATCCCCATGATTTTTAGTCTCGAATGTGGGAACAAACCGAACGATTATTCCCACGTGTACATGCATAAATGTACCGGGTCTCGTGGAAGGAAGCAGGAACTAACTGCAGTGGAGCCGGAGGTCGAAGTCAGTGAAGGCTACAACAGGAGCAGAGACCAGGTAGCAGCAGCATGGCATGGACCCAACGGAAAGTGTAGGTTGACCGGAAGTGCAGGTTGCCATGGACACCACGTCACTCGAACGAAAAAGTGGTGCAGGTAAGCAGGGGAGATTACATTTTATAGGACAAACTCCTCGCACAAATTCAGAACTATGGCCTTCTACATATAAACTAGAATCATGTTTTTTTGTAGAAAATGCAAAAAAACCTCATAATTAGAGTAATGCGTGAGAGACCTAGCAGGTATGTTGCAGATACCTGGACATGTTTGCAATAAATGTCTGTGCATTATTTTCTTAAACAAGTGAATACGAAGTACTTGTGTGTGCACAAACCTAGCACTATTATCCACTGCACAACAGTGCCCAGAAAATATTACCTTGACTACATTAATTGCAAACTCACTCAATTCTCTCAATTTCTTTATTTTAAAGTCATTATTTATAATATTTGCAGACAATTGGCTCTTTGAAAAGGGTCAACCTCCTTCCCTTATAGAACATATATTTATAATAATTTCTAATGTAATACTCATCACACTTTATTCACTAGATGTGTGCATTCAGTTCAAATGAATAGTGATTTGTCCTAATTTTGGGCAATCAGCGATCCGTCCAAATTCTGCAATTTTGAAACACCATATGGGGGTATCATGAAACAAATTAAATGGCAATGGTTGTGCTACTTTGTTTGTTTTGTAACACAGAGGTACTTACATTTTGCCAAAAAAAATGATTTGCAGGGGACAGACACTAAGTGTGACTTTCTTAGAATGTTTTATGACTAGTGTTGTCGCGAACCCGGAATTTTCGGTTCGCGAACGGCGAACGCGAACTTCCGCAAATGTGCGCGAACCGCCATTGACTTCAATGGGCAGGCGAATTTTAAAAACAACAGGGACTCTTTCTGCCCACAATAGTGATGGAAAAGTTGTTTCAAGGGGACTAACACCTGGACTGTGGCATGCCAGAGGGGGATCCATGGCAAAACTCCCATGGAAAATTGGACAGTTGATGCAGAGTCTGCTTTTAATCCATAAAGGGCAGAAATCACCTAACATGGACACCTGTCCTCAAAGCCCAGCCCTGATACACACTGACACAGAGCAGAATAGAGACTGTTCCCCCTACATAGGGTCACTTGGCAGATATGGATTGACACCTGTCCTCAAAACCCCTGATACACACTGACACAGAGCAGAATAGGGACTGTTCCCCCTACATAGGGTCACTTGGCAGATATGGATTGACACCTGTCCTCAAAACCCCTGATACACACTGACACAGAGCAGAATAGGGACTGTTCCCCCTACATAGGGTCACTTGGCAGATATGGATTGACACCTATCCTAATGATCCCTGATACACAGTGACACAGAGCAGAATAGGGACTGTTCCTCCTACATAGGGTCACTTGGCAGATATGGATTGACACCTATCCTAATGATCCCTGATACACACTGACACAGAGCAGAATAGAGACTGTTCCCCCTACATAGGGTCACTTGGCAGATATGGATTGACACCTATCCTAATGATCCCTGATACACACTGACACAGAGCAGAATAGAGACTGTTCCCCCTACATAGGGTCACTTGGCAGATATGGATTGACAAATCCCTGACAAACAGCTACCACATGCAAGGAAGGCAGCAGGGGCGCAAATGACCCACTCCCGACGCGGGAAGGTAGTGACGACAAATAACAATACAGGACTCTTTAGAGGCCCTGTAATTGTAATCAGTCCACTTGAAATCCTTTAACTTTGGTCAATTGGAGGGAAGTCTGGTGCAGAGCCACTGACCTATGCGCAGGGCCAGCCTTAGGCCTTTGGGCGCCCTGTGCAAGAAATCTTCACAGAGCAGAATAGGGACTGTTCCTCCTACATAGGGTCACTTGGCAGATATGGATTGACACCTATCCTAATGATCCCTGATACACACTGACACAGAGCAGAATAGAGACTGTTCCCCCTACATAGGGTCACTTGGCAGATATGGATTGACACCTATCCTAATGATCCCTGATACACACTGACACAGAGCAGAATAGAGACTGTTCCCCCTACATAGGGTCACTTGGCAGATATGGATTGACAAATCCCTGACAAACAGCTACCACATGCAAGGAAGGCAGCAGGGGCGCAAATGACCCACTCCCGACGCGGGAAGGTAGTGACGACAAATAACAATACAGGACTCTTTAGAGGCCCTGTAATTGTAATCAGTCCACTTGAAATCCTTTAACTTTGGTCAATTGGAGGGAAGTCTGGTGCAGAGCCACTGACCTATGCGCAGGGCCAGCCTTAGGCCTTTGGGCGCCCTGTGCAAGAAATCTTCCCGACGCGGGAAGGTAGTGACGACAAATAACAATACAGGACTCTTTACCGTACCTCCATGTGTTTAATGCTGCCTGCCTGAGACATATCCCTGTTATCTACATCCTCTAGCAATAATGGTTGCGCATCACTCATTTCTTCAAACGGGTGTGTGAATAACTCCTCTGACATACCAAGTAAAGCGGCTGTGGTGCTAGTTTTGGTGGTGGCGGCAGGCGGGTGAGTGCTATCTTGAGAGGTGCCTGAAGCTAAGCTGGAGGAGGATGGTGCGTCAAGGTTCCGAGCGGAGGCTGTACAAGATTGGGTGTCCTGTGTTAGCCAGTCAACTATGTCCTCAGAACTTTTCAAGTTCAGGGTACGTGGCTTCTGAAAACTGGGCATTATTCTAGGGCAAAAGGGAATCACAGCACCACGACCACGACGGCCCCTGCGGGGTGGCCTGCCTCTGCCTGTCATTTTTTGGGGGATTAGTGGTACTATGCGTGCAAGCTACTGTGAGACCAGATATGATTGGCAATGTGCACTGGAACAGTTCTGCAGAGCACACGCTGAAGGAAGGACTGACCGAGCCGCTTGAAGACAAGTAACTGCTATTCAATCTATAACAGTGAAAAACAAATTTTGGTTTTAAAAGCACGCTATAGAGACACAAGATATGAGTGGCAACTGTCAAAGCACGCTGGCACAGGTCTGCAGAGCACACGCTGAAGTAGGCCTGACACCAAGACGCTTGCAGACAACTAACTGATCTTCTATTACAGTGAAAAAAAAAATTTCTTTTAAATCTAAAGCTTAACCAATTGTTAAAACAGATATGAGTGGTGGCACTGGGCAAATAGGCACAGTATCCAATGTGAACCTCACACAGAAGCTGGCAGGCAGGCAACTGCTCTTCTATTACAGTGAAAAAAAATATTTATTTTAACTGTAAAGCTTAACCTATTGTTAAAACAGATATGAGTGGTGGCACTGGGCAAATAGGCACAGTATCCAATGTGAACCTCACACAGAAGCTGGCAGGCAGGCACCTGCAATTACATTACACAGGAAAAAAAAGGGCTTTTTGGGGTGCTGTCCTTACAGCAGAGATCAGATGAGTCCTTCAGGATTGTAGTGGACACTGAATACCCTAGCCTAGCTATCAATTTCCCTATCTAATCAGCAGCAGCTAAACTTTCCCTCCTCTCACTAAGCATGCATCTTCCGAATGAATCGAAAATGGATGCTGGGAGGGAGGTTGGAGGGTGTGGAAGGGAGGGAGTGCTGCTGATTGGCTGTAATGTGTCTGCTGACCGAGAGGCACAGGGTCAAAGTTTGCCCAATGATGACGAATAGGGGGCGGATCGAACTGCGCATGTGTCCGCCCGCCGCGGCGAACGCGAACACGCTAATTTCGCCGGGAACTGTTCGCCAGCGGACAGTTCGGTACATCACTATTTATGACTTTTGTTGAATGCTTTATGATATTTTGATTGGACAACTGTATACCCCTGAGGAAGTCTGGTTCTCCAGACAAAACACGTAGGGTTGTCTTTTTCATTAACTTTTTATTTATTTTATATTGGAACTTTATTTGTTTATTTTCCCTATATATTTTGCTTTGAAGATGGAATTTTTATCTTGTTCTGCACGTACACTTTACTACTTAAAAAGTATTTTTCGCTTCCTGAGATTATTAGATGGGCTTGGAAATACTTTTCTTTTTTTAAGTTTTCCTTTATTAAACTGTGTGCTGTTTTGTGTCTTTCTTCCACATGTCCGCTATAATTTCTGAGTATAAGATTTAAAGTGGGGGAATCATCCCATTTTATGAAGTGCCTATTATCACTACTATACTGTGAGTGCAATCAGTTGATTTAAATTATAAGTAGTTTGTTACTGTGCTACGCTATGTATACTGCTTTTATCTTTGTATATCTGTAGATATTGTTGTATTTTACAAAATTCAGGAAGTCTGGAACAAAAAATGTGTGGGAGGAACTACATTTTGTTTTGCCATGCTCTACTACTTCCACACATGTCACTCATTAAGAAAATAAATATATTTAATTTCTTATTGCATTTGTACATACCTTCAAGCACTGTCAGGATTTTTCACCAAAGCGAGAAATGTAAAGTGAATATCAAATGTAAGCCAATTTAGTCAAGCAGGAAATATAACTGGTATACCAATAAGCAGTATGCTTCAAATGTTGTTCAGAAAATAATAAAATAATCACATATAGTGCAGATCATCTTGGTATTGTTAAGTGCTTTACACTTTTCTCACTTTAGTGTATAACCCTGCTAGTGGTGTAATAATAAACGTGTTGCCTGAAGTTGTACATATTGTGGTTTTGTAAAAAAACAAAAACAAATGGACGTTACGTCTGCCAATAATTGTATCCATTACACCAGAAAAGAAAAATTTTAATAATGGTAAATTCTTCAGAGCATGTATTCACTGGAATAAGGTAACATATATCTAAAAAGTCTAATCTAGATTTTTTTTTTTTTATAAATAAAGCAACTTTGCATACAATTGAAAGCTTCATAGTAGGTCACTGAAGTGCCTCAAGGATTACAAAGAATGCCCATACCAATGCTACCATTGGGAGTTCAAGAGATTCTTAGTGAAGATGAGAGGCTTTGCTCCACAACATTCGTTGTATTTGCTCAGCATTAAACACCTGCATTCTGGAATGTTTTTCTTTTGGTTGCTAAATAGTGATGTCCCGAACTATTCGCTGGCGAATAGTTCCTGGCAAACATAGCATGTTCGCGTTCGCTGCCGCGGGCGAACACATGCGATGTTCGATCCGCCCCGGGGACCTACTATCCTCCCCCCGGCCCCTACCCCTGCGCGGTGGGTGGGGGCCATAAATCACAATGGGGGGGACCTACTGTCTTCCCCCCTGCCCCCACCCGTGAGCGTTGGGTGGGGGCCATAAAAATAATGAGGGGGGACCTACTGTCCTCCGCACTGGCCCCCACACCTGCGCAGTGGGTGGGGGCCATAAATCACAATGGGGGGACCTACTGTCCCCCCCGGCTCCCACCCTTGCGCGGTGGGTGGGGGCCATAAATCACAACGTAGGGACCTACTGTCCCCCTCTGCCCCCACCCTTGAGCGGTGGGTGGGGGCCCTAAAAAAAAACAATAAGGGGGGGACCTTCTGTCCCCCCCAGCCCCCACCCCTGAGCGGTAGGTGGGGGCCCTAAAAAAACAATAAAAAAACGACTGGCCCCCACCCCTGAGCGGCAGGTGGGGGCCCTAAATACAAATGGGGGGGACCCTTGTCACCCCCTCCCCCCAAAAAAAATTATCCCCCTACCTACCCCCCTCACCCTAAAAATAATGAGGGGGGAACCTTTAACTAAGAACCTGTCAAAAAAAAAAAAAAAAAGCTTACCATTCGATGTTTTCTTTCTTCTAAAATCTTATTTTTTCAGCCCCAAAAAAGGCCAAATAAAAAACCATAATAACCGACGCAATTAAAAAAAAAAAAAAAAAGAATCCATCTTCACCCATGGTGGGCTCCGCGCAGACTGAGCTCTGCAGGGCAGGGGAAGGCTTATAAAGCCTTGCCACGCCCTGCAATTAGGCTAAGAACACTCTGGCTGGTTTAAGCCAATCAGAGTGCTCTTTGTCATTTTACACAGCGTGGGAAAATTCCAAAGAACTTTCCCACGCTGTGTAAAATGACACAGAGCACTGTGATTGGATGGCTTGAAATCCATCCAATCACAGTGCTCTGTGTCATTTTACACAGCGTGGGAAAGTTCTTTGGAATTTTCCCACGCTGTGTACAATGACAAAGAGCACTCTGATTGGCTTAAACCGGCCAATCAGAGTGTTCTTAGCCTAATTGCAGGGCGTGGCAAGGCTTTATAAGCCTTCCCCTGCCCTGCAGAGCTCAGTCTGCGTGGAGCCCTCCATGGGTGAAGATGTATTATTTTTTTTTTGCACTCGTTTCTTTTTTTGTTATTTTTTAATTGCGTCGGTTATTTTGTTTTTTTATTTGGCCTTTTTTGGGGCTGAAAAAGAAAATTGCTATAAGCAATCGGTAGCATTATCATTTTCAAATCATTTGGGTGCTCATAATGCACAGAAGTGACTGGAACAAGAAATCAGTGGCATCTACTAAGACCAACATTTTACATCAAATAAGCTAAATACACATTTGTGAATACTGAAGGAAATGAGATACACATTTGTATCTGCTTGTTTGTCACTTGAGGCAAATAAACTATCTGAGATAACATTTTAGTTGTAAACCTCAATGCATCAACACATTCCAACAATAAACATAAAAAGAAACAAGTAAACGGAATTTAATTGTGTAATCGGTTATTCCAGTAAATATGCAAAATCATGCTTAACCATCCCAGGACAGGCACAGTTGAAAGAAGCAACTTCCTTAGTGAAAACTCTGCTCTAACAAATTTGAGTTATTCATTTCAGTAGCGAATAGACATGTTTAAAGAATATTTGCATATTTCTAAAAAACAAATTTGTTGGAAAATTCACTATGGGATTTATTTTTAAATTCTGTACTTCTTTCTCTGCTCAGGAACTCATACCATTAAATGAACACTATAGGGTCAAGAACACAAATATGCCTTCCTGGCCCTTTAATGTTAAAACCACCATTTAGGTGGCTTGCCCCACTTATCCCCCTTGAAAGGTACTCTGCCGGTGCAGGGCCTGCCCCCGATCCACCTCCTTGGCTGACACAATTGATGATTTCAGCCAATCCAATGCTTTCTCATATAGATGCATTAAATCAATGCATTTCTATGGGGAAAATTCATCATCTCCATGCAGAGCATGAAGACATTGACTGTTAGTGCTGCACCCAGAAAGCACCTCCAGTGGCCATCTGAGGACACTGGAGGAGTCCATAGGTTTTAACGTAAACACTGCCATTTCTCTAAAACATTAAACTATAGTTGTTCTGGTGACTATAGTTGTTGTGTTTGAGGTATTCCTCTAAAATCATTACTTTACTTTTCAGTATTAAGCAGATAGCTTGCTTTAAGAATGGCCAGAACTTTGAGAAGCCCCAACAATGAAGGGTGGCCTTTCATATACTTCTCTGTTGTTTTCTCCTCTCTTTGCAGACACTTGTATTAACAGCAAGACGTAACTCATTCTTTCCTAAAATCTTTAGTGCTTCACAAATGATTGAATCCATAGTAATTTATATGCACAATGTGTCTCTTGATTTGTTTACCTAGGTTAATGAATGAATAACAGGTTTGGCATATGTGTGTGGTAAATAATAAACAGCTAAATACTAAGATTTTATTCTGAATTACAAACATATCTACACTCGTATATAACCAATTCAATGTTATTCTAACTAAAAATCAAGGTTTTGGCAGAACAAGGTCAAGGAAGCGCTATTTTTCTACAAAGTTTATAGAAATTTATAGGACAAATACAATAATATTTGCATCAAAACAAAAGTAAATCCTTAAATCCGCCAGGATGGGTAAGAGGAGGGGAACATTGACATCTAAGCTCCACCAGAACTAGCAGCACACAGGAAGACCTCAATAGTGCAGTGCTATTCTTAAGTACCCTAGTTAACTCCAGGTTCTATTTCCATTAATGGTTCCACTGAGAAACAACCATCAATGTTTCCATTCCATCAATGAAAGGTCTGTGGCCCAACAACGATAAAGGCACTTACGGGCAAGATAAAGGTAGGGGTAGTGATAATACAACGGAGTCCAGTATAGTGGAACTTGGATCCTAGATTGGTCTCTGGAGTTGTAGGGTTCTGCTCCTTACCGGTTTCGAATGTATGGAAGAGGGCAATGAGTGATGAAAAGGGTGGTCCAAGAGATAATGTAAATAGAAGAGATCTTACTCACTTTTTGTAGAGCTTAAACCAGCGCTGGGGTGTGAATAGCTTTCAGCGGTATGATCCCCGCTTTGGGATGTGCGTTGAGTATCCTCTTCGGTGCAGTAACAGACAGTCAGTAGGAAGATAAAATGAAAACAAGAATGTTGCAATATGTTCCAAAATTAGATTAAAAGTATTAAAATATAGTAGAACCACTCACATTTGATAGAGCTTATACTAGCTCTAGTGTAGTAGGCATACAGCGGTATGATCCCCGCCTCTGGGATATATGGTGAGCGTCCTTGGAGATGGTAACAGGAGCTCGGAGAGAAGATAATAAAACAGCAATAGTGCTCTCAGTAAAATATTTCTGGTATATAAAATATACTCACAGTATATAGGGCAGACTAAATGCTCTATGACGCGGGCACGGGTGGTATAACCCCCACCTAAGGATTCTTTAGAGTATAAGAAAAGGTAAAATAAGGTAAAAAGCCAGGTAGTAGTAAAAATAACAAAAGATAAAAATAAAAGATAATGGTGCAAAAGCGTAAAAGGACCAAAATCTATTTATTAACAATCATTTAAAAGCAGTACAATATCCAAACGCGTTTCACCAATATAGGCATTATCAACGGATTAAAAAACTTTGCAACCTGGCTAGTTGGGGTACATATAGTCAAGGGACAAATTGAAAATGGCGCCAAAACTGCTCTGACCAATTACAAAGCAGATTACACATTAAAAAAAACAGGTATATGTCTTTAAAAATCCATAAATATTGCTTGTGTTTTATGGAATATATAATGTGATTTTAAAAACGAGTGATAATTAAAAGAATTTTCAGGAAGTAAAGCCGAAACACGTGACGCGCATCATAAGTGCGACGTCACTTCCGGCCGCTCGGTATTATGTGGCATGCAGTTATTAAGTGAACTACATGCCTCAGCTACTGGCCAGCATCATAATAGAGCCATGTATTAGGCTCAGAGAGGGAGGGAGTGGCCGGGGACCGAAGGGGGAGGAAGAGGGGAGTGGCCAAGGACCTGCTAAGAATAGTGGAAAGGGGGATGGTCGCGGCGGCCATCTTTGTAGGGGAATGATTTGAAAAAGCTATGCTGATCATAGCAACGGCCACATTGAATGTGGCAGAATAAGAAATACTAATAAAACGAAAATATATTGAATAAACGAGAATAAAGGTGGTGAAGATGTTGGGGATACATTTAAAGATGTACATACACATAGTAAAATATTGCATAAATATAGCATAATGACAAATATAAATAAGTACAATAAAATCAAATGGTGAATAAGTAAAATGGAATAAACAAAATGATAAATGAGTATAAAAATAGTTAAAAGTAGATGTAAAGATAAACACTAATGGAAAAAGGAGAAATTGTTCCCAAATAGAAGATTTTAATCAGCAAGCAGAGTTTAAAAAAAAAATACATTTACCGAAAAAAATTACCAATTGGATATTCTTAACAATACTATAGATGTTATCAGAACTAAAGAAAGAATAGAACTTTTAAATTATAAAGAGAACTCCTGACAATCACCTTAGTCTCCCCATTATATTTAATTTTAACAATAAAAGCAATCATGTCAAGAAAATAATTAATAAACACTGGTACTTGCTTAAACAGGATGACATTTTAAAAGAAATTATACCAGAGAGACCAAATATTGTATTTAGGGGAGCTCCCAGCTTCAAATCCATTTTAACTTCCAATTTCACTAGGGAAAATGTTACAAAACCCCAATCCTACGCTGTAAAGGCACCAACCAGTCTATTAAATCTAAGACTACACAATTCTTTAAATCTAATAAAACAAATAAAACATATGATATTAAAGATTTTATTACGTGCCCCTCTAAGAATGTTATCTATCTCCTGAAAAGCCCATGCGGTTTGCAGTACATGGGCATGACCACAAGGAGCCTTAAAACAAGATTAGGCGAAAACTGTCGAAACATTACCAATGGATACCAAAACCACTCTGTATCCAAACACTTTTCTATCCACAATAACAATCCGGGTAATTTAAAATGTATTGGCATAAAAAAATTTACTATTCCGTGGAGAGGAAGCAATATAAAAATATCTTAGGAAAATGTGAAATGGAATGGTTTTTTAATTTAAAAACGTTAACCCCCTAATGGTTTAAACGCTGATTTTGACCTATTTAATTTTATATAACATCCTATTTTTATTATCCATTAGTGTTTATCTTTACATCTACGTTTAACTATTTTTATTCTCATTTCTCATTTTGTTTATTCCATTTTACTTATTCACCATTTGTTTTTATTGTACTTATTTATATTTTATATTTGTCATAATGCTATATTTATGCTATATTTTACTATGTGTATGTACATCTTTAAATGTATCCCCAATATCTTCACCACCTTTATTCTCTTTTATTCAATATATGTTCGTTTCAAACATCTTTTATACTTTTATATGAAATACTGAGATACACTCCTTCCTTCTTTGTGGACATGTGCCAAAAGCTAACTTTTTTTTTGGTATACTTTAAGAATAAAATGGAATGTTCCTTTATTTAAGATCTTTTAAGTCTAAATAGTTTAGTATGTCTTATATACATGTTCGGTAACACTATTTTCCTAGTCTTTCTTGGATGTCATCAATTTGCCGAGTGTACAAGTTCAGAAAAGAGAGTTGGGATAGTGCTCACTCACACCCCCAGTGCAGGCAGAATGTTGGCTGCGTTCACAAAAAGCACTCTATCCCTACCCATAGTAACTGTAGCCACCAACTAAAAGGGCAAAGCTAAGGACTATCTACTAAGTTTCTGAAAACCAAACAAAATAAAAACATGCCCTAGTAAGATTGGAGAGAAGACAAATGTTAGATATTTTTTATTGGTATTAATTAAACAACCTCAGAAATGCATTTCCTTTTACCTAATGCTTTATTCTACAGCTCATATTATATGCAACTCGGCAAATTAATAATTACTGTCAAGGAATAAATAAATCGACAAATCATAGCATCTATGACCAATAAAAGTTTGTATGCAGATGTGTGCCATAAGCAACATATAGCCAGATCACCTTTTATATCCCACTGGTGTAATGTCTTTAATGACTAGAGCTGTAAATGCATATGTTTAAAATTAATGTGCTTAATCCTTACTCTGGATATGCTATTTTTCAAACATATAGAGAGGACAAAGGCATAATGACGTGGCGTTACCAATGAAATTTCAGCCATGTTACAACTTGTCATGCTATTTCACCCACAGTAAGTATATCACCCCAGCAGAAATCTTGACAATAATGGTGTGTCGGCACTTGATTAGGAATCATTGTATTTTAAAGATAACCCAGAATGCTTTATGCAACACAAGGACTAGATATTATCAGTTCTACATTATTATTATTATTATTATTATGATATTTATAGAGCGCCGTCAAATTCCGCAGCGATTTACAATGGGTGGACGAACAGACATGCAGTTGTAACCAGACAAGTTGGACACACAGGAACAGAGGGGTTGAGGACCCTGCTCAATGAGCTTACATGCTAGAAGGAGTGGGGTAAAATGACACAAAAAGGTAAGGATAGTATTAGACTAGTGACAGTTGCAGAAGAGGAATCAGTCAGGAGCTCTTAACAGTTTAATTGATACGCTTTTATGAAAAAGTGGGCTTTTAACGATTTTTTGAAGGAGTGGAGACTGGGTGAGCATCTAACGGAGGAGGGAAGCGAGTTCCACAGGAATGGTGCAGCCCTCGAGAAATCTTGAAGGCAAGCATCAGAGGTGGGAGTACGGACAGAAGATAGACATAAGTCTTCAGCAGATCGTAAGGGCCTAGACGGGACATACTTGTGTATAAGGGAGGATAGATAGGTGGGAGCAGCATTATGAAGAGTTTTGAAAGCAAGAACCAGAATTTTAAATTGAGCTCTATATTTTATAGGAAGCCAAGTACAGACTGACAGAAGGGTGAGGCATGGGAGGTGCGGGCGGACAGGAAGATGAGCCTCGCTGCCGCATTCATTATGGACTGTAACGGCGCAAGTTGGGAGAACGTAAGACCACTGAGAAGCGGATTACAGTAGTCAAGGCAAGAAAGGACAGTGGAATGGACCAACACCTTAGTCGCATCTGGCGTTAAGTAGGGGCGGATATGCGCAATGTTTTTGAGATGGAAATGACAGGATTTGGCAATAGATTGAACATGAGGCTTGATACAGATATTATATTAAGTATAACAATTAAGAGAAACATGTACATCATAATAACATAAAATATCACTGGATAACAGAGCAGGTAAGTCAGGAGTATACTTTAACCAAACAAAAATCATTGTACCTGCAATAATAATAATAAAATTCAAATATATTCAAATACATAACAGACAATTTAAGTATTCAGAAATCTTCATCCAACATTCTCACAAAAGTGCTAAAGAGAAAAAAACAATTTCCACATTTGTGATCTCAAGCACCTTTCCTCCACCTCCCCCGCCACCCCCGTTGATACACTGCTTAACACTGTGAATATAAATAATGTGAATATATGTAATGCTAAATTAATGTGATAAAAAACACAATACAAAATATGCAGTGCCATAACTAAACAATTAAAGTGAAAATGCTTTGATGTATATACTTAACTGGAAGGAGAAAGTGCAAGAAAGCTAGAAGGGGAATAAATAGGTCTAAATAGTATCCCTTCAAGCTCTTGAACTATTACAGCAACCCCATGTATACTAATAATTAAGATCGGTTTAAAAAGTCCCTTTATCTAAATCAATGGTAGAAAACAGAGGGGAACAAAGAAAGGGAGATTCTTGCTAACCGGTGTTACCCCTGTCGGGTGGTAGAACCTGTGCACAGGGATTTTCAGGGTAAAAGTGTAAATAATATCAGTTAGATATTAACTGATATTATTTAGATGTTAGCTCCCGATTTCCCTCTAATACGCAGGACAATGGGAGCAGTTTGTGCAGGGTTCCAGGTGTGCATTGTGGTTGGCATCTCAGGTGCTGCGGGTCCCCTTGGGAGTCCCAGAGCTTGGAGAAAGGCTTCAGCTTCTGTCGGTGATGTGCAGCGCATGATGGTGCCTTTTTTCTTTACTGTGAGGGCTCTCGGTAGTGCGCATCTGTATTCCACCACGGCTTCTCTGAGTCTCTGGGTTACCGAGCCAAGGGATTTCCTCCATAATAGTGTGTTCTTACTTTAGTCCTTAAAGAAGCTGAGCTGTGTGGATGTAAATTCTAATGGGGTTTTTCCCCGGACTATTCGGCTCTTATCAGACAGGGATTGGCAGCGGACTATCATGTCTGGGGGTGCTGTCTCTGGCACTTACCTGGGCTTGTTGATGCCTTCCAGAGTAAGCCTTTTAACCAGCGTGTTGGGTCATAGAATTTAGAGAAGGCATTAGAGATAGTTGGGCAATTCCGTCGTGCCGATGGCGTCTGGTATGCCCCTGATCTTTATGTTTGTGTGGCGTTCCCGGTCATCCACTAGGTCTAGCCTGGTCACTAGATCTCGGTGTGAGGCCTGTAGCTGTGATACAATGTCCCTAAGTCCTTGTACCTCCTATCATACATGTAAGATGTCCTCCTCTGTGGCGTGGACTCGAGCAGTCCCAGCTTGGACTTCAGTTCTCATTAAGTCCATATCAGCCATCAAAATCTGCTTTATTTCCAGCAGCAGATTTTTGATGTCCAGCTTAGTGGCTGAAGTCAGAGCATCTGGACCAGCAGAAACCGTGGTGGCTGTCTTGTGGTTAGCAGGTTCCACATGATCTCTAGAGTTCGAGTCCGAGCTGCAGGAGCTAGCATCATGTTCTGATGGGGCCGCCATTTTGTAGGACGTGGGTCGCTGTAGCAGAACTCTTATATCTTGGGAGTCTTTGGACGTACAGGCCTGGGCTTTCTGTGAATTTTGGCCCATTGTATCACCATAGTAGTAAGGTAAGCTCTCCGGCGTAGTAAGGGTACAGGCTTGTGTCCTCCAGTGTGAGCTCTGAGACGTACGATGCGGCTTGTTGAGCCGATAGGTTGCGGTAGGCCCCAACTCTAAAAGTACGTTTTGACCCATTTGCGGAACAAGAAGGGCATCTGGACAGAGCCTGTACTGCTGGGCTGGTGAGTAGTCTGGCGTAAATGCAGGGCTCTGTTTGCAGCGATTATGCCGGATTTATTATTATTATTGGCAGGAGCTCGGGAGAGTAGAGTCCGTTCAGTTTAAGCATTAGGCTCCCCCCCACAAATTTTTTTTTTATATAACCCCGAAGTATCATGGGATAATTTCTTAACTATACAATGTATTTAGCTGTTTTTTTACTATGAGGATAGTGCCTTCATTTGGATAACTTTGTGTCACTTTTCACAAAGTCTGCATATACTGCAATCTTTTCAAAGCCGACACAATGTTAACTGAATGCAATGCTCCAGTGGACATAACATCTAGCATTATGCTCCTTCGTCTAATGTTTTAGTGGAAATAAAGAAGATTAAATTAGTGTCAAGTTTTCAATCAAAGAATTACTGGTATACGCAGTTTATAAAATCAATTTTAAGGATCAGGATAACTTTCTAATTCAAATTATCCAAAATACTTGTTTTGTTGACATTAAACCCTACAGTGTGCACTAACGTAGAGCCCCTTTGTGACATTTTATTCTACGGTTAAAAGACTTAATGCTAAACTAACAAAAAGCCCATTTTCAATGTACATATATTTGTTTACCTTATTTAACTGTTGTAAATATGCCTTTGTACAAACATAAAGTGCTTAACCTAATGGGAAAGTAATGGAAATGTATTCCATTAACTACTTGAACACGAAAAAATACTAATTTCACTCATTGACATGCAAATCAATTTATAACTTTTTTGACATGCATTTTTCTGGATTTTTTTTTAATGTTATTCAGTCCCTCACTGTTAAAATACACCTACCATTAAAATTATAGACTGATCATTTCTTTATCAGTGGGCAAATGTTCAAAATCAGCAGGGGATTTTCCTTCACTGTATATATATATATTCAGAGTAGATTCAGAGAGAAGATTTTTAAAGTGAAATTTAATTTTGTAAATTTTAATTCTTGTTGTGAGTGTTACACTCATATACTTACAGTATTATGTCAAACAACAGCAAGAAGAAATATCCATCATCTTAGCAATAAAGAGTGAGTTGCACAATTTTTTAAATGTTGAGATAAAGAGAAGTGATTTTCACAGAAGTGTAACATAGGAGAACTTCTATCAAGGCACATAATAGAATAACAATTATGAAACACTTTTAATAGCCCTGCTGGAAACTGCAGCTGTAGAGTTCACCTCAACCCACACCCATTCAGGAGGTGCCAATATAGAGAATATGGATCCGAG
The DNA here is from genome assembly GCF_036172605.1 of Pelobates fuscus. NCBI lineage: Eukaryota > Metazoa > Chordata > Amphibia > Anura > Pelobatidae > Pelobates > Pelobates fuscus. The sequence continues at coordinate 127,227,499 of NC_086317.1, forward strand.
AACAGCCATAAAGACACAGGTCTGACTCAGAGTAAGCATCTATTTTGCAGAAGTGGACCACTCAGATGGCTCAGCCTTGCTGCATCATCTTGCCAGTAGAGTCTTCCCAGTCGGTGAATATGTGGGAGAAAGATGTAATTTTTTTGCGTGGGTCTCTGAGCCACCTTGCTGCCAAAGTGAGTCTGGTTCTGGAAGTTGCGTTATTTGTGGTTGTCGCTCTGCTGGTGGCTGTTGCAGTGTGAAATCCAGTCGGGAGAATTGAAGACCGCAACTTGAAGCATCAGGGCATTTTCTCTGCTCAAGCTTCAGCCAAAATTTTGCACATATTAAGTCAAATGCCTCAAGGCTGTCTGCAAGAGTGCTCTGAAGTGTGGGGATATTTATGGGATGATAATAGTAAACAGTTGAGAATTGCCCACTATTTCAATTCTCAGATCCCAAAGATCGTTATCATGTAAGTGAAATGTATTCCACATAAATAAAATCACAATTTGTTATAAACATAGATACAATTTATTGTGACAAATTAAATAATAATAATAATAAGTAACATGCGTAATAATAATCAATGAATATTCAGTATAACATAAGTATGCAATACAAATGGCAATACATCCCAATGGCTGACACAGTCAATTGTCAAGACAAGATTTATGATGGGCTTCACAGAAAAAGAAAGTGAAAGTTTACACACACAGAAAAGCTTTCTTTCACACAGCTTGCAGCGTAATGCCATAAAACTTTAGCTAACAGTTAGAATAACCCTTTCAATGCTGGCTAGACCTCCTAGGTAATTAAGACCTATTCTCATGTAATTTTAAATAAAATAACACCTAAACCAGCTCATTAGTCATTTCCTGAAACCATCAAATAAAAATAATCTACCAGATTCTACAAGCTGAAATTTTAACTTGCCTAAACAGATATTTTATCTTATTTTAGAGCAAATCAATACACCTGGATAAATACCACGATATGCTAACATGTGATATGTCACATTAATACATAATTATTCTAATTCCATCTGCAGAATGGAATGGTTATAACTATATATTTCTTAGTTAACTAAGATTTCTAAATATCGAAATCTGATCGTGATTTATCCAGTCATATATCATGCTATAAGAAATTTTTAATTAATTTAGATTAATTAAATAAAACCAGTATAATTACCAGTTGAGTAGACATTCTCATCAGATGAGTAGGTAGTCTCAGGAACTGAATGGATGGGTGATTGGTGTGTAAGAAATTCTGAGTGCCCTGGAGTGGATATCTGTCATGGATTTCTCTGCATGGCCGAATCTGAAACCCAAACTCCAACTCACTTCAACTCCGACTCTTTGACTTAGCCCCCTCTTCCCTTTGTCTTAACTTTTTAAAGGAAAAAAAATCTCTGTTCATCACTAGGTGATAGACCAATAGGGAAACTTGAGGTGTGGTTACCTTCCAGATAGCAATTTAGGTATTTGGTTCATAGAGGACAGTCTCCTCCCACTAAACATACCTATCCAGGAAAGAGTTAACTTTTCCTGGTGGCTATTTTGATGTAATTTGGCTTATCTATATGACTACCTATAACTTAAGTTTTCTGTCAGTTCAAAGCTTTTCTTTGGGTTTTGCCCAGACAGTGTGTCTTCAATTCCTGCTGTAATTTCTAAAACTGACAGTTTAAACTTAATTTCAACTTTTACTTTACAATGATGCCTTGTGAAATTTAGAATATAAAATTTATTACTGAGTCTTATCTGGTCACTGGTGTCTGGCTTTCTTGTGTGAAGCTAACATTAAGAATAGTATTCCATCTCCTTCTCTGTTAGACTCATTGTATCACTTGGTTTGTTTATACAAAGCATTCCTTAGTTCAGGCTAGTGTTTGGTTACAGAAAGGATAGAAATTCCGTGTCTCTTTGTTAGCCTGAAATCTAAAATGGAGTCTGCTCTGTTCTGGCTATATACACTTTTAATTTCTATCATAGCACAAAATGTCTGCCAATATAAATATCCTGACAGAAGACTCCCACTCCTGTCAGATTATTGCAACCAAGGATGGCTAATTGTGGCAAACCTAGCCACTTCTGGACTATAATATAGAAAGGCTGTCTGTAGGCTGTACTGTGTGCTATGTATATTTTGCTGTGTGTGTATTGTGCTATGGTGATTCGCATGCTGGCAGCCGTAAGCTACCAGCATACAAGTACTTTGTTCGACGAACAGCGGCTATCTGGGCTGCTCGTCAAATGAATACGGGCTCCCCTGATAGACCACACACTTAGAGTCGTGTGGCGCTTGCTAACCGATTGCAACAATGTTGCAATCGGTAATTAGAGGCTCTCCTAGGTGGCCGTCGTTCGACTACCGACCATGCGGCAGTCGGCCATCTTGGATCGTCTATTATTCAGCGGTGTTTGGTCGTCGAGTGCCTGGAACTGAAAACGGCTACTCGACGATACGAACACCGCTGCACTTCCAGGCCGTTCGGGAGCCCAGTTTTTGGTAAGATCGTTCCCCTAGATACAATCGACAGATTGAGGGGAACTTCCATACACAACAGTATTTGTTGCGGCGTTCGGTCATTTCAGCTGGGATCTGAGCGGTATTCTCACAAAAGGTGCGCTCAGACCCCAGCTATCTACCGAACGTTCGATTACATTAATGTACCGAATATTGTCTAGAATATGTATTTTAAAGTAAATTGTCGGTTTTGCTGCACGAGGGGATAATCCACTTAATCGTCCATTTTGGTGGGAGTATCCCTCTCGTGCAGCGATGCCTGTTGGGAGAATTACAATGCCTGATGGGAGAAATCCCTTGAATTATCTGTAAGGAAACCCCTTGCATGGGGAACTGCATAAATATGCAAGCTTGTGAATAAAGCGAGTTAGTTGACTCCCAGATTGTGTTTCGTCCGGTTATTGGGAGGATTTGGGGACTTGCATTACTTTTCAGCGCTGACTGTGGATTTACCTGTGAAACTAGCGGAGATCGTGGATTATAATACTGCCCTCCGATACAATTGGTGGCAAGCGACGGGATCCAACCTTACAGCCGAAAAAGCGCAATTCGTGCAAATTGCAACTGCCGAATGAGAAAAGGGAATGGCAAGTGGAATTCAGCGAAAGAACCGACTACCGAAGTGAATGGAGACGGATTATTCTAAGCTAAAGAGACAGACGTTAAAAGAACTGCTAGAAGCCAGGGGTAAGATAGCCAGCAGCAAACCCAAGGCTGTACTAATTTCCGAGCTGATGGAGGGAGACCAAGCAGGCAGCGCTACACCCCCAGCAGCCATGGAAGAGACCCTCTACCAGAGAGAAATGAGAACCAGGCTGGAATTTCTGCCACAGCCTATATCAGAAGCCATGATGCAAATGGTAATGGCGAATGTGCAGGAGTACGTGATGGCACACAGTCCACAGCATACACCGTCCCGAGCGGTATCCCCGACTGGGTCACCCTACAGCCAGGTAAAACCCAAAATCCCCTATCATGCATTTAAAGTATACTGCGAGGAGAAGGATGAGATTGATGGGTTTTTATAAGATTTTGAAAGGCTGTGTGATTTACATGACTTGGAACGGGCAGTATGGGTCCCCGTGCTAGCAGGCAAGCTGGCAGGGCGGGCAGCCGAAGCATATCGTGCTGTACCCAGCGAGGACAGCAAGGACTATGAGAAAGTGAAGCGAGCAATATTAGAGAGGTATGCCATTACCCCAGAGGCATACCGGCGAAAATTTAGAAACCTGCGAAAACCAGATAAAGATTCTCATGCTGAGTGGGCACACAAGCTGGACCAAGCATCACAAGGGTGGATACAAGCGAGCCAAGCCACTACCATGGAAGGACTGCGACAGTTAATGCTGTTGGAGCAATTCTTCAACGGTTTGTCTCCAGAGACACAAGAATGGGTGCGGGACAGGAAGCCTCTCACCCTAACAGAAGCGGCTCGCTTAGCCGACCAGCATTTTGATGCAAGAAGGCATCAGGTAACCCTCCCCAAGAGTTACCCGTGACCCACGGGGTCACCCAGCATTCCAACCCCCCACGCTCCCACTGCATCTCCTTTTCGCCCGTCCCCAGGGAACCTACCACCAACCTCTAGGTATAATGGACGTGCCAATATCCAGTGCCACACCTGCAAACAGTGGGGGCATATGGCCCGGGAGTACACCCAAAATCAAGGCAGACCCACCTGGAACCAAGCTCGACCGAATCCAGCACCAAGGGCTGCTGCCCACCATTATCAGTGGGAACCAGCTGCCCAAGAGATGTGGAGCGATCAAGCCGAGGAACCTCTAGGGGTATTGCACGAGGTGATGTCAGTTCGAGCCACCGACAACAGGCAGCATCATCGCCAGCTGGTGACCCTGGAAGGGAAGGAAGTACAAGGGCTCCGAGATTCCGGAGCCACGCTCACCTTGATCGCACCTCATCTAGTTCCAGGTTCCGCTCACACTGGCGGATCAATGGCCGTAAGGGTGTCAGGGGGAGCAGTGTACTGTTTACCCACTGCTAAAGTACATTTGGATTGGGGTGTGGGAGAGGGGGTTGTGGAAGTAGGCCTCATGCAAAACCTACCAGCGGATGTTGTACTGGGGAATGACTTGGGCCAGATGACCTCTGCTTTTGTCCCACAGGCTCCCTACCAAGAAGCCCATCCAGTCACCACATGGCAACAGGCTCGCACCACGGCTCCACCAACACACTCTGAGGCTCAGGTAAGAGACCAAGACCCCCACGCGACACGTATGTCCTGGGATACCCCAGCTAAGTTTGAAGCCGAGGTGAAGTCAGATCCCACATTACAGGTGTACAGAGACAGGGTACGCACTGACCAGGGGGGGCTAGAGGGGGAGCGGTACACTTGGGAGAAAGGGCTACTTTACCGCATTTCTGGACGGGAAGGTCACAGTGACCACCAAACAGTTAGTGGTTCCCCAGAAATACCGTCCTGAACTACTTAGGATTGCTCACGATATCCCCTTGTCTGGACATCTAGGAATGACCCGTACCCGATATAGGTTAACCCATGCATTTTTCTGGCCAGGGATTTCTAAAGATGTGAGACAATACTGCACATCCTGTGATATATGCCAGCGAGTAGGCAAGCGAGGTGACTGTCACAAAGCTAAATTATGTCCCCTCCCGATTATTTCAGAACCTTTCAGTAGGGTGGCCGTTGACATAGTGGGACCCTTACCCAAACCCAGTCCCTCCGGAAAACGGTTCATCTTAACGGTAGTGGACTATGCCACCCGATACCCCGAGGCCGTAGCACTCTCGAATATCCATGCAGAGACGGTGGCCGAGGCTTTAATGAAAATATTCTCCTGGGTGGGGTTTCCCCAAGAAATAATATCCGATAGGGGCACACAATTAACCGCCGAGGTCACCCAGCAACTGTGGAAAATATGTGGCATTAAGCCAATAGTAAATTCTGCGTAACACCCCCAGTCCAATGGCTTATGCGAAAGATTTAATCGTACGCTGAAGCAGATGCTCCGTATATTTGGAGAGGCTCACAGAGACTGGGAGCGTTTTCTGCCCCATCTGCTCTTCGCATATAGAGAGGTACCTCAAGAGTCAACAGGGTTTTCTTTTTCATCCTCGGTGGAGGACTGGCTGTTGGGTTTACAAGCAGTAAAAAGATATATACACGGGGTGAATATACAGGAAGTGTACTTCAAACTAGTATACCGTTGGTACCTGGTGCCTACTCGCCTTCATAGATTTCAACCCACACTCCTACCAGATTGTTGGAGATGTGGTAGGGAGTTAGGTTCATTCCCCCACATCTGGTGGGACTGTGAGTAGTTGAAACCTATGAAACTAATCCTAGCGGAATTGGTAGACTTTATGTTTGAGGTTCGGACTGAGATCACGCCTCAAATGTTTTTGTTTCATTTAGATTTTCCAAAAAGTAACATAAAACTAAAAATTCTCATGATTCACATCTGTATGGCAATAAAAATAGTTATGGCCAGAAATTGGAGAAATATGGGTGCGTTAAATTGGCAGGATATATGTACGCAGATTGATTACCAACGCAGCATGGAAGCTGGGATAGCCCTAAACAAGATATCTAGAGAAAATTATAATGAAGTCTGGGCCCCTTGGGTTAGATTTACTAACTATAAAATTTAATCCACCCCCTGCCCCCCCCCCCCCTCACATAGATAGCTACCCGTAGGCAGTAGAGAGAATGGGATGTATGGTCAAGATGTATGGTATGTTTATATGGCTGTAGATACAGTAGAATATTGGTAGATGTCGATTAGAAACACGGTCCTACTGTTAATTATAATTACTATTATTATTATTGTATCACTATTGTAAAGATATCTTTTTTACTGTGTTTAAAATTCATAGTGGAAAATTGTATCCGTACTTGAATGAAATTTAAAAAAAAAAGGAAAATAAAGATAAAAAAAAAAGAGTCAACAGGGTTTTCCCCTTTTGAATTGCTGTTTGGGAGAAGGGTACGGGGGCCATTAGACCTAATTAGAGAACATTGGGAGGGAGAGAGTAGCCCAGATGGAACCCCTACTGTATCTTACGTACTGGAATTCAGGGACCGTCTGGAGGCGCTGACTCAGGAAGTGCGCACCAACCTCCAGGCGGCCCAACAACGCCAGCGCCGCTGGTACGATAGGGGAGCCAGAGACCGCAGCTTTCAAGTGGGACAGAAGGTTTTGATTTTAAAACCTGTCCGCAAAGACAAGCTGCAGGCCATCTGGCAAGGCCCATACCAGGTGGTGGAACAGAGGTGTGACACCACCTATGTGATTGGCCCCTGCTCAGGGGTAGGGAAGAGACGCATGCTCCATGTGAACATGCTCAAACCCTACCATGAGAGGATAGAGGACGTGGCGGCGATATGCGCCTCAGCCTCTGAGGATCAGGAGAATCTGCCTCTACCTGACCTATTAGCACAGGAAGAACAGACAGAGCCCTCCAAGGGGGTTCAGCTGGGGGAGCGGCTAAGTCCTCAGGAGCATGCCCAGGTACAAGAGCTGATTGTAGCTAAAGGGGCTACCTTCTCCAATTTGCCTGGGTACACTCCGCTAGCCACCCACCGAGTCGAAACCCCGGGACAGCTACCTATGCGTCAGACTCCCTGAAGCAGTCAGGACGCATATGAAAACGGAAATTGACGAGATGTTGCAGCTAGGGGTTATCGAACCTTCCGATAGCCTCTGGGCATCGCCGGTAGTGCTGGTACCCAAGAAGGACGGCACGACACGTTTCTGTGTCGACTACCGGAGGCTAAATGACAAAACGGTGTCTGATGCCTATCCGATGCCCCGGATAGACGAGCTGCTGGATAAGATGGCATGGGGCCAGTATCTCACTACCATAGATTTATGTAAGGTATACTGGCAGATCCCCCTAGCCGAGGATGCCATCCCCAAGTCGGCGTTTGTCACCCCGTTTGGCCTATACCAATTTCGAGTCATGCCATTCGGGATGAAAAACGCTCCGGCGACTTTTCAGCGGATGGTAGATCGGTTACTGGACTAATTCCAGGAATACGCCTGTGCCTACTTAGACGACATCGCTATATTCAGCCAGACCTGGGCAGAGCACCTACAACACATAGGGGCCATCCTAGATCGTATTGGAGAGGCAGGGTTAACGCTGAAACCCAGCAAGTGCCATATAGGGATGGCAGAAGTGCAGTACTTGGGCCACCGGGTGGGAAGCGGGCAACAGAAACCTGAACCAGCTAAAGTGGAAGCTGTAGCTAAATGGCCCACCCCTAGGACAAAAACCCAGGTGCTAGCATTCCTGGGTACCGCAGGGTACTATAGAAAATTCGTGCCCAATTATAGCGCCCTGGCCAAACCCCTGACTGACTTGACATGTAAGAATCTTCCTCGACAGGTTGTCTGGGCCCCAGAGTGTGAGCAGGCATTCCAACAACTAAAGACTGCTCTAACTAATGCTCCCGTACTTGCTGCTCATGATCCAACTAAAAAATTTCTTGTTCACACAGACGCTTCAATGTTTGGATTGGGAGCAGTGCTGAGCCAAGTTGGAACCGATGGCGGAGAACATCCCGTAGCTTACTTGAGCCGAAAGTTATTGCCCCGAGAAGTAAGCTACGCCACCATTGAGAAGGAGTGCCTGGCCGTGGTGTGGGCCCTTAAAAAGTTACAGCCTTATTTGTATGGACAACCTTTTTCCCTACTCACAGGTGTGGCTGAACCGTGTGGCTGGGGACAACGCCAGGCTGCTGCGCTGGAGTTTGGCGCTGCAGCCCTTCGATTTTACAATCCATTATCGCCCAGGGAAACAAAACGGTAACGCCGACGGGTTATCTAGACAGACTGAACTTGAAAAGTGATCTGTGAGTACTCTCCCGGACCTCCCCAAGCCGATCCGTTGGGATCAGACTGTGTATGCCGGATTGGTTCTGGGGGAGCATTGTGGCAAACCTAGCCACTTCTGGACTATAATATAAAAAGGTTGTCTGTAGGCTGTACTGTGTGCTATGTATATTTTGCTGTGTGTGTATTGTGCTATGGTGATTCGCATGCTGGCAGCCGTAAGCTACCAGCATACAAGTACTTTGTTCGACGAACAGCGGCTATCTGGGCTGCTCGTCAAACGAATACGGGCTCCCCTGATAGACCACACACTTAGAGTCGTGCGGCGCTTGTTAACCGATTGCAACAATGTTGCAATCGGTAATTAGAGGCTCTCCTAGGTGGCCGTCGTTCGACTACCGACCATGCGGCAGTCGGCCATCTTGGATCGTCTATTATTCAGCGGTGTTTGGTCGTCGAGTGCCTGGAACTGAAAACGGCTACTCGACAATACGAACACCGCTGCACTTCCAGGCCGTTCGGGAGCCCAGTTTTCGGTAAGATCGTTCCCCTAGATACAATCGACAGATTGAGGGGAACTTCCATACACAACAGTATTTGTTGCGGCGTTCGGTCATTTCAGCTGGGATCTGAGCGGTATTCTCACAAAAGGTGCGCTCAGACCCCAGCTATGTACCGAACGTTCGATTACATTAATGTACCGAATATTGTCTAGAATATGTATTTTAAAGTAAATTGTCGGTTTTGCTGCACGAGGGGATAATCCACTTAATCGTCCATTTTGGTGGGAGTATCCCTCTCGTGCAGCGATGCCTGTTGGGAGAATTACAATGCCTGATGGGAGAAATCCCTTGAATTATCTGTAAGGAAACCCCTTGCATGGGGAACTGCATAAATATGCAAGCTTGTGAATAAAGCGAGTTAGTTGACTCCCAGATTGTGTTTCGTCCGGTTATTGGGAGGATTTGGGGACTTGCATTACTTTTCAGCGCTGACTTTGGATTTACCTGTGAAACTAGCGGAGATCGTGGATTATAATACTGCCCTCCGCTACACTAATGCTGACAGACTTTGCAGTTTGCTGGAGCTCCACAGCTAATTGGATGACCCCGCCAGAGGGAGCTGGGATAACCTCCAGTGGTCCAAAGGGAGGAAAGACAAGGAAAAAGAGCAGTGCTCCACCAGGCAGGACATCGGCTGATTCTCCCACCAGAACACTGTCTCGGTAGCTGACATGCTTTGCCGGTGTAGAACATTCAGGCTCCAAATTGCTTGATTAGATCCCCGATATGTTCTGGTGCCCATTGGAACCATGCCAAGGCTGGATATGCAGGTAAAACAAGACTAATGGCTTAAATATTTCTAGTAGCTACAGAGCTCTTAATATTTGCATTTGTTTGACAGTGGTCACCACCTAAAGATAATTTCAAATTTAAATCCAAAGTAGCCAAAATGGAAGCATAGAAGCTTTAGATGACCTTTCAGGTTCAGCTATTTTGAACTGACATTTCAAATTCCCTCTGAATTCTCACTTTAGTGGATAGCCATGCATGCCTCTCACATGTCTTGTCAGCTTTCACAGACAAACAGATCTTTTGAAACCTGTTATATCAAAATACTTGACGGTCAAAATAAGTCTTATTGTTCACCCTTACTCAATGTATCCTTTGCTGTGATAAGTAGCATTTATCTTTACCCTGTGGTTCATAAATGCAGTATATCTTTGGAATTTACTGGTGGAATATTTACTTAATATCTAGCTTTAGAAAAATATTCATATATAAGTGACTTCTGCTGAATATGGAAGCATATTATATTCTTTTAGATTTGTAATTTAAGGCACCATATGCCTTTAAATTTACTGAATGGATTAAGTCAAAGTGGTAGAGTAACAGTCACTAGTTGTGTGACACATTTGGCAAAGGCATACGCTGAAATTAGTTTGTGCCTATGAGTTTACAATGTGCCAAAATGGTCAGTGTGGCATTAACTTTTGTCGAAAGATCTAACATGTGAATCAAGGATGAATTCTTTAAGTATTTTTCCTGGATGCTTTTGGCCAACTACAAAAGAGCTGAAGTATGAATCTTGGTCTGTGAATACACTGGTGAAAATACATTATAACAGCTATTGGGCTGCAAAGAAATATAGGGATCCTGCTATAATAAAATAAAAAATCGACATATTCAATTATTGTGAATATTTGAATTTCTATAACAATTCTATTTTAAAAATTAAAAGTGAGCCAAGATTGTTTATGATTTTTAAAAGTATTATTTTTTTATTATTCTCCTGACTGAAAAGTAGAATGCAGACAATATGTTTACCTCTATCCTGGGCCTGAGAGCATGCATCTTGGTTCCCAGTCAACATTTGCATCTGTCAGTCAACATAGAGAGAGCTTAGAGTGCATAGAGATAGGACAAGAAAAAACAACTATTTTTCTGATTCTTCTTCTTCTTTAATGCAATATGTGAACTGGAATGTGATGTTATTTGCTAAATCTTTATCACCATTCTTCTATATTTATATTCTACACCTTTTCCATGTGTATTCTTTATCCCTATTTTATATCATAACAAATAGAAATCAATAATAACAGTTGTAACCCTCCAGCTAGTAAACGTCCAAAACTTTCAAAACTACAAACTACAAAATTAAATAAGGGTATTACAGAAGAGGAATTGGCTAAGACAAATACGGATTGAAAAAAAAAAAAAACCCAGGCCAGATGGATATACTGGTCTTTTTTATAAGAAATGTGACAACCTTTTCCTCAATCATTTGGTAGGAATGTTTAATGAAGCAACACAGACAGGAACATTTGCAGAGGAATTATTAAGAGCCAACATAATACCTATATTCAAGCAAGGAAAGTGCCCCACTAGAATGGAAAATTACAGGCCCATCTGACTTTTGAATAACGATCTTAAATTATGTACATCTGTATTGGCTGATAGACTTAAGAAGGTCATAGATACCGTCATACATCCTGACTAAGTGGATTTTATCCCAAATAGAACAGCTAGCATGAACACAAGAAAGATTTTGAACATTTTGGATCTAGCAAATAGAGCTTGTCTTCACATGCTTACCCTGTCGGTAGATGCAGAGAAGGCCTTCGACAGGATAGATTGGGAATATCTGAGTATGACTTTTAAAAGAGTGGTTATAGATGGTTGGATGCATAAGGCTATAATGGCCCTTTATATATCACCATCAGCCAGAGTTGTAGGACAAAACATCTGCTCTGATTGGTTTCCATTATTGAATGGAACACGGCAGGGGTGTCCACTTTCCCTATTACTTTATATAATTTCTTCATAACCATTTGCATGTAGGATTAGGGAAAACAAAAATATCAAATAAGTTGTATTCCAATCACTAGAATAAAAAATAAACGTATATGCAGATGATACACTGATTACGCAAATAGATCCAACTATTTCATTGGAACATCTAATGGTAGAGTTCACTAAATACACAAAAGCTTCTAATTTTAAGATCAATATAGAGAAATCTATTATCATGGGCTGTAATTTAACAATAGAGATACAAAATACAATTAAAACCAAATATGGCTTTGTATGGTCCAAAAAAGCAATAAACTACCTAGGCGTTAAAATACCTAAAAAATATTAAAATTTGTATGAAATCAAATTTATGGCATTATTAAGAACTACAAATCATACTCTGAAAGAGTGGAAAAATGTGGAAGTATCGTGAATGGGTAAAGCCAATATAATTAATGCATATGAGATGAGACTGGGCCCCTTAAAACAGCATTAACACCCAGCACTCCCAAGCAACCAAGTCCTGCAGAATCTTCTGAGCAGAGACTGGGCCCCTTAAAACAGCATTAACACCCAGCACTCCCAAGCAACCAAGTCCTGCAGAATCTTCTGAGCAGAGGTATCATCTCTGGAAGATCTACTCAAGAATACCTGTATTACTGTTTCCTTTAAACTCTTATTTTAAAATTGTGTTCTATTCCATCTCCCTCCCTATACTATCACTACTTAATTGATAACTATATCTCCCATCCTGATCTTCTGTTTTTGTTTTTCTTAAAGCTGGTATGATCATGTCATTTTATGTTCATTCTCTAAGACTCGTTGTTAATTGTTTGTTTAGCTAGTGTTACTACTCTCACTGATAATCTAGTAAATTTATGTTCATGGTTTATGACTTTCACCTATCTGATCCTTCCTATCTTTTTATCCCAAATGTTCTCTCCTTTTAGTTTTTCATCTCTAATTAATTACCTCAATAGCCCCATGTCTCCCCACCCATAATAGTGTGTTTTATTTCTTTTTTTTTCTAACCTCAGACCTTATATTTCAGACTGGGCCCCTTAAAACAGCATTAACACCCAGCACTCCCAAGCAACCAAGTCCTGCAGAATCTTCTGAGCAGAGGTATCATCTCTGGAAGATTGCCCACCCTACCCTCCCCACACCATCCCACCCCATGGTCAACAACTTACTTATAGATAGTGCACATCAGCTGGTTTCCTTAACACACCAATCAAGTCACTAAACCTCTCCTCACCTGAAATCCTCTAACACACTGCATCCTTACAATGGTTTAAACACTCATTAATATTTGTGTGTGTTTGTATATATGATCTATATAATACACATTTTCTCTAATATTCTCCCTTCTATTTTTCACTTTAACACTAACTTCTCTGATCACTAAAATATCCCTATCCTTTCACTCACCTGTCCCTGGCAACACAATCATCATTACTTTCACCTTACTCCCCTCCCCTCTCTATTCATCCCATGCACTCTACACATACATTTCCAGCCTTTCTCCACCAACTCCTCCCAAATCCTCTACATACATACCCTCCTACAAAACTTTCAAATCCTACTCCCACCTTCACTTCCTTTCTATCCTTCTGCTCCTAGCAGCTGGTGATGTCTCTCCAAACCCCGGTCCCCTCTCAACAAACACAGCACATACTAACCCAAGGACCCACACTAATCTCAGACCCATCTCATGTTCCTCTAGATCCTCCTTCAACACTGCCCTCTGGAACGCACGCTCTGTTTGCAATATAACTAAATTCACTGCTGTCCATGACTTCTTTATCTCTCGTTCAATAGATTTACTAGCCTTAACAGAAACCTGGCTCTCCCCCTCTGACACTGCCACCCCTGCATCTTTGTCCTTCGGTGGTCTCCAACTTAGCCACAACCCAAGAAACTCTGAATGTAAAGGTGGTGGTGTTGGGTTTCTCCTCTCCCCTCACTTCAACCTCTTCCCACCCCCCCATTCCCTCTCTTTCCCGTCATTTGAAATACACTCAATTCGTCTTTTCAAACCCTTCTCTGCTAACATTGCTGTTATTTACCGTCCCCCTGGTTCCCCTCTTCTCTTCCTTGACCACTTTGCTGCCTGGCTACCCTATTTCCTCTCTTCTAACATTCCATCCCTAATCCTCGGGGACTTCAATATACCTATAAACCCACCTTTGACCTCTGCAGCCACTAAACTACTTTCAATGACTTCCTCCCTCGGGCTATCGCAGTGGGCAAATCCTCCCACCCATGTAGCTGGCAATACCCTTGACCTAATCTTCACTTATGCATGTACAGTAACGAATATCTGCAACACTCCATATCCACTCTCTGATCACCACCTCTTATCATTTGCTCTTGCCTACCCCCTCACCCAACAACCTCAGCCTAACCCCCCTCAACTCGGGAGGGACCTCAATTCTCTTGATCTCCAACAGTTGTCAGCTGACATTGATTCACAACTGCTGTCCATCCCTTCCCTCTCCTGTCCTTCACTGGCCATCTCCATATATAACTCTACTCTTACATCTGCCTTGAACACTGCAGCGCCACTCCAAACAAGCACCTCAAGGAGGACCCGCCCCCAACCATGACATACTAAATCAACGCGCTACCTGCAAAGATGCTCCCGTTGTGCTGAACGCTCCTGGAGGAAGTCTCGTACCCAATCAGACTTTCTCCATTATAGATTCATATTGTGTTCATACAGTGCAGCCCTTGCCCTTGCCAAACAGTCCTATTTTTCCTCTCTCATTAGTTCATGTTCCCGCAACCCCAGGCGTCTCTTTGACACCTTTAATTCTCTTCTTTGCCCTGCTGTGGCCACCCCCAAAACTAACCTTACTTCTGATAACTTTGCATGTTACTTCACTGACAAGATTGAACAGCTAAGGAAAGAATTATCCCCTCCTTGCCTTTCTGTTTCTCAATCACACATAGATCATGCCTTTCCTACCCTTCAGACCTTCTCCCCAGCTACTGACCAAGAGGTGGCTGCTCTTCTTTGCTCCTCTCGCCCCACCACTTGCCCGCTCGATCCTGCCCCATCTCACCTTATCAGATCTCTCTCCACTTGTCTCGTGCCTTCTCTAACACACATCTTCAACTGCTCGCTCTCTTCTGGCATCGTCCCTGCTGACCTTAAGCATGCCACTGTAGTACCTATACTAAAAAAAACATCCCTCGACCCATCCACCCTCTCTAACTACCGTCCCATATCCCTGCTCCCTTTTTCCTCAAAGCTTCTGGAAAGACTTGTCTTTACCCGTGTGTCTCATTTCCTCAATTCCAACTCTCTCCTTGACCCCCTTCAATCTGGCTTCCACCCGCTCCACTCTACAGAGACTGCCCTTATCAAAGTCACTAACGACCTAATCGCAGCTAAATCCAAAGGCCACTACTCCATACTAATTCTTCTTGACCTCTCAGCGGCCTTTGACACCGTTGATCATGCTCTCCTTCTTCAAACTCTTCAATCGCTTGGTCTCTGTCCTCTCGTGGTTTTCCTCTTATCTCTCCCAACGCTCATTCAGTGTCTCCTTTTCTAATGATACCTCCTCCCCTCGCCCTGTCTCGGTTGGAGTCCCCCAAGGCTCCGTCCTTGGTCCCCTTCTATTTTCTCTTTATACTGCCTCTCTTGGCAAACTTATTACCTCTTTTGGATTCCACTACCACCTGTACGCTGATGACACCCAGCTATATCTCTCCTCCCCGGACCTCTCCCCTGCCGTCCTGCAACGTGTCACTGCTTGCCTTTCTTCCATCTCTGACTGGATGTCCTCCCGCTTTCTGAAACTCAATCTCTCAAAAACTGAGCTCCTTGTCTTTCCTCCTCCTAATACTGATCCTCCTCTTTCGCTCTCCCTTCAAGTTTGTGGTACCAACATCAGTCCATCCTTGCAAGTGCGCTGTCTTGGCGTCATACTTGACTCTGGTCTCACCTTTGAGCCTCACATCCAGCATGTGACGAAACCAATCTCGCCACATTGTATTGGAGGAGCCTGGTTGCCTGCCTGCTGCCTTTGGACTATGGCCCTGGGAGATTGGGCCCTTTACAAACAGTATTCGGCCCTAACAGAGTGCATGTCACTCATTCTGGCCCTTTAAATACAGTGGGGCCATTCGGTGCTTGCCCTGTGTGAGCAGTGATACCCCCCAGATGGCTATGCCATGGAGCCTATTCATATAATGAAAGACTATGGGAAAGACTTTGGCTCCATGGCAATTAAACTGTATTTGTGTGGTCTGCGTGCCATTCACCTAATAATGTGCACGCAGACCTGAGCTGTCTAGGGATATGTTAAATGTCTGTGTTTAATGTATAAAATGTGACTTTATGTATTTTAAAGAGTTTTATGTTGTTTTGCAACCATGTGGTTAATGGAGTCTGCCTCTAGTCCTGGATAATTAGATTCCTTCTCCAATTATCTCCAGGGCAGAAGGGAGGAAGTCAGGATGCATTGTGGGGATGTTTTACTTTTACTGTTTGAGCCAGGGTTAATAAAAGATACTTTTACTAACTTTTGAACCCCTGGTCTGATTCATGCCATTTTTTAATATGTTGTTCCCCTGAATGGATTGATTGAGGATATGTATTTTTATGTGAATGTGAAGTATGGTTGTAAAGTTATGAAAGTTATGTAAAAGTACATTTTGAACTGTACACATAATGGGATTAAGTGTCACACTAAGGGGAGGGGATGTGTGGGATGTAACATCTATGTCATTGGTTATTTTATGCCTCCCCCTGGGTGTGGCCTGTATGTGTACTCATGTAATAAAAACCAGGCTGGGTGCCCAGCACCTCAGACCACTGCTTGACCCTCAACATGGAGCCTTGTCTCGTTCTTGGGGGGATTCACTGTATGCTGTTGGAGATTGATTGCTAAGGAGTGTAAGCTGATGTCTGCTTTTGCTATTCATCTGCTAGCAGCTATTTGTGAGGTTCCAGCTGGAGTGCTACCTTATTCACCTATATCCAGTTCGTGAGTTTTGGTGCTTTTACAGTAGCTGTGCCTTTTTGGGAAAAGGGGATTATCGCCTAAACGGATTTTTCCCCTTTTATGCTGAAACGGTCCGTAACAATTGGTGGCAGCGGTGGGATCGTTCCTACTGCCAGAAGGACAGCTACAGAACACCATTGCTTTGGATTTTTACAATTTGAGGGCAACGCATGTCCCAGTACAGCGACCCTAAAAGCAACAGCATGGAACCAGCAGTGGAGTACGATGAGGGTGACATGGATGACCGGGAGGCATTAAGGAAAGGCATCTGGTACCAGGCACTGGGCATTGTGGAATACCAACGAGGTGAGAGACTTCCCAAGGAAGATCAGCGTTTGCAGGAGCGACTAGCCCTGCGGATGCCCTTCCTGGGAGAGCAGCCCAGGGAGGAATGGGTAAAAGAATTGGAGCTCCGGGTATGGCAGGAGATGTGGCTGGAGGATGCCTACCAGGCGCTTTGGTGGTATGTTGCACAGCACCTGCCCTGGACAGCCGAGCATGACAAGCCAGAGGGAGAGGAGTTTGATGGTCCTGGCTTGTTATGGGAGTCTTTCTCAGAGCCTGAATTTGGGAGCCCCACACAAGCCCGGTTCAGTGATCTCTTTGAGTGGAGGGAGAGCAGGTATGACTGGGACGACACTCAGGAGATAGAGCAAGACCTGGTCCACCTAGTAACCCGAGAGATGGAGCTGGAACAGGGCTACCAAAATCTGTTCCACTCCAGTGAGAAGGCTCAACAGGGAAGCGCAGACCCAGATCCAGACCCCTTCAGCTGGGAAGATATTGTACAGTTTTACTGGGAAGAACCCCAGGTGGCCAGTGGAGATGGGACCGAGGTCTCTCCACCGGTCCGGCAGGGAATTGGGAGCCCAGTCTCCATTCCCCAGCGGCAGTGTAAAGTGCAGGGAGAGGAGAGCAGTATCCTCCCTCCCCAGCGGCAGGCTGAGTTACAGGGGGCAGAGGTAGTTGTTCCTGCCCCCCAGCAGCAGAGTGATATGCCAGGAGGGCAATGTAAAGTGCAGGGAGAGGAGAGCAGTATCCTCCCTCCCCAGCGGCAGGCTGAGTTACAGGGGGCAGAGGTAGTTGTTCCTGCCCCCCAGCGGCAGAGTGATATGCCAGGAGGGCAATGTGAAGTGCAGGGAGAGGAGAACAGTGTCCTCCCTCCCCAGCGGCAGGCTGAGTTACAGGGGGCAGAGGTAGTTGTTCCTGCCCCCCAGCAGCAGAGTGATATGCCAGGAGGGCAATGTGGAAAACAGGGAGAGGAGAGCAGCGTCCTCCCTCCCCAGCGGCAGCGTGATTTTTCGGGAATTGGGAGCCCAGTCTCCATTCTCCAGCGGCAGAGTATCCAGCAGGGAATAGAGAGCCCTGTCTCCTTTCCCCAGCGGCAGGACTCTGTATTGGGAGGAGAGACAGTCGGTCTCCCTCCGCAAAGACTAGAAATATGTATGGGAGAGGAGCTTGTTACCACCTCTCCCCAGCGGCGGATCATTAATGGGCAAAGTGTTCTATCGGGAGAGGAGCTTGTTACCCCCTCTCCCCAGCGGCAGCTTAATGTACCAGGGGGAGACTGTAAACCCCGCACCAGTGCAGATGGGACCGTGGTCTCTGCACTTACCACACAGGGGGTAGGGATGGTCGGTCCTACCCCCCCACGACAGAGCTGTGTATCCAAGGGGGAGACAACCGGTCTCCCCCCTCAGCAGCAGAGCTATGCAACTAAGGGGGAGACAGTCCGTCTCCAGCAACCGGGCTCCAACCAAACTACTCCGGTGGTAGTGCTGGCACCAGGACAGAGTACCGCTGGTCTCTGCCCACTCAGCAACCCACCAAGGCAGCCTACCAGTCCCCCACACAGCCGTGGTGAGGCACCTGGACATGGACAGACTTCTCCTCTACCCAGGTGTAGTAACTATTTATTGTGGGTGGGCTGTACTGTTTTTTTTGCTTTGTGGGTGGGTTGCTGGACTAACAAGGGCACCGACCGGCAGGAGGTCAGGTACCATGTTAGTCTGTTTGGAAAGGGGGAGAGATGTGACGAAACCAATCTCGCCACATTGTATTGGAGGAGCCTGGTTGCCTGCCTGCTGCCTTTGGACTATGGCCCTGGGAGATTGGGCCCTTTACAAACAGTATTCGGCCCTAACAGAGTGCATGTCACTCATTCTGGCCCTTTAAATACAGTGGGGCCATTCGGTGCTTGCCCTGTGTGAGCAGTGATACCCCCCAGATGGCTATGCCATGGAGCCTATTCATATAATGAAAGACTATGGGAAAGACTTTGGCTCCATGGCAATTAAACTGTATTTGTGTGGTCTGCGTGCCATTCACCTAATAATGTGCACGCAGACCTGAGCTGTCTGGGGATATGTTAAATGTCTGTGTTTAATGTATAAAATGTGACTTTATGTATTTTAAAGAGTTTTATGTTGTTTTGCAACCATGTGGTTAATGGAGTCTGCCTCTAGTCCTGGATAATTAGATTCCTTCTCCAATTATCTCCAGGGCAGAAGGGAGGAAGTCAGGATGCATTGTGGGGATGTTATACTTTTACTGTTTGAGCCAGGGGGAATAAAAGATACTTTTACTAACTTTTGAACCCCTGGTCTGATTCATGCCATTTTTTAATATGTTGTTCCCCTGAATGGATTGATTGAGGATATGTATTTTTATGTGAATGTGAAGTATGGTTGTAAAGTTATGAAAGTTATGTAAAAGTACATTTTGAACTGTACACATAATGGGATTAAGTGTCACACTAAGGGGAGGGGATGTGTGGGATGTAACATCTATGTCATTGGTTATTTTATGCCTCCCCCTGGGTGTGGCCTGTATGTGTACTCATGTAATAAAAACCAGGTTGGGTGCCCAGCACCTCAGACCACTGCTTGACCCTCAACACGGAGCCTTGTCTCGTTCTTGGGGGGATTCACTGTATGCTGTTGGAGATTGATTGCTAAGGAGTGTAAGCTGATGTCTGCTTTTCCTATTCATCTGCTAGCAGCTATTTGTGAGGTTCCAGCTGGAGTGCTACCTTATTCACCTATATCCAGTTCGTGAGTTTTGGTGCTTTTACAGTAGCTGTGCCTTTTTGGGAAAAGGGGATTATCGCCTAAACGGATTTTTCCCCTTTTATGCTGAAACGGTCCGTAACACAGCATGTTGCCAAATCCTGTAGATTCCATCTTAAAAACATAGCCCGCATCCGCCCCTTTCTTGCACCAGATACTACCAAGGAGCTTGTCCATGCTCTAGTAATTTCCCGCATGGATTACTGTAACCCTCTCCTGATTGGTCTTCCCAAAAGCCGTACTGCACCCCTACAGTCCGTAATGAATGCTGCTGCTAGACTGATTTTCCTCTCTAGTCGTTTCTCTCACACCTCACCCCTCTCCCAGTCCTTACATTGTATGCTATAGGAGTCAATTCAAGGTACTAACTCACACCTATAAAGCACTGAACAACTCTAGCCCATCTTATATCTCCTCACAGATCCATAGGTATGTCCCTTCTCGGTCTCTCCACTCTGCCCGTGACCACCTCCTGTCTGTTGTCCGCACTCGTACGGCCAACTCGCGCTTGCAGGACTTCTCGCGGGCGGCTCCCTTCCTATGGAATAGCCTGCCTACCGCCATCAGACTCTCCCCTAGTCTTGCATCTTTTAAGAAGTGCCTTAAAACCCATCTCTTTAGGAAAGCTTATGGCCTCCAAGACTAACCAATACCTCACATACCTGTCTCTTGCCCTCTCCTAAAGGGCAGTCCACCTTATTTGATTGCAAATTCCTGTCCTAATGTGTTTTACACCCCACCTCCTATAGAATGTAAGCTCGATCGAGCAGGGTCCTCTTCAACCTATTGTTCCTGTAAGTTTATCTGTAATTGTCCTATTTATAGTTACATCCCCCCTCTCATAATATTGTAAAGCGCTACGGAATCTGTTGGCGCTATATAAATTGCAATAATAATAATAATAATAATTACCGAAATGGCTATACTTATTTCAAATGCTCCCCCTTAAATTACCAGATAGTTGGCTGAAGATGATACAAAGGAGTTTTATTCTATAAATGTGGAAGGGGAAACACCCGAGATTAAATCTTTCATTACTTTCTAGAAAAAAAAAAAGAAAGGTGGCCTAAATTTCCCTAATTGTAATTATAACTATTGTGCAAGCATAGCTACTCACATATATAACCTTCAGTTAAAAACAGAATTTTAAAAAAGTTGTTATGAGATGGAAATGATCGGATTGAATAAATTTTGTGTAATTCAAATAATATGGAACTTTTTTTGTAAACCTCTACCAAACATTCAAAGTTATATTCCAAAACATTTAAATGAGACTTGGGATTCTGTCAAAAATTCATATACCGTATATACTCGAGTATAAGCCGACCCGAATATAAGCCGAGGCCCCTAATTTTACCCCAAAAAACTGGGAAAACTTATTGACTCGAGTATAAGACTAGGGTGGGAAATGCAGCAGCTACTGGTAAATTTCTAAATAAAATTAGATCCTAAAAAAAATATATTAATTGAATATTTATTTACAGTGTGTGTATATAATGAATGCAGTGTGTGTGTATGAATGCAGTGTGTGTATGAGTGCAGTGTGTGTGTGTATGAGTGCAGTGTGTGTGTACGAGTGCAGTGTGTGTGTATGAATGCAGTGTGTGTGTACGAGTGCAGTGTGTGTGTATGAATGCAGTGTGTGTATGAATGCAGTGTGTGTATGAATGCAGCGTGTGTGTATGAGTGCAGCGTGTGTATGAATGCAGTGTGTGTGTATGAATGCAGTGTGTGTATGAGTGCAGTGTGTGTGTGTACGAGTGCAGTGTGTGTGTATGAATGCAGTGTGTGTATGAATGCAGTGTGTGTATGAGTGCAATGTGTGTGTATGAGTGCAGTGTGTATATGAATGCAGTGTGTGTGTATGAATGCAGTGTGTGTGTATGAATGCAGTGTGTGTGTATGAGTGCAGTGTGTGTATGAATGCAGTGTGTGTATGAATGCAGTGTGTGTGTATGAATGCAGTGTGTGTGTATGTGTGTGTGTGTATGTGTGTGTGTGTGTGTGTGTTGCAGAGCCTTGGTGGGGGGTGGGCAATTTTTTATTTTTTTTTATTATTATTTATTATTATTTTTTATTTAATTTCATTATTATTATTTTTTATTATTATTTATTATTATGTTTTATTTAATTTAATTATTATTATTTTTTTATTATTGTTTAATTTCATTATTATTATTATTAATATATGTTTTTTTTCGTCCCCCCTCCCTGCTTGATATATGGCAGGGAGGGGGGCTCTCCTTCCCTGGTGGTCCAGCATTGGCAGTTCAGTGGGGGGAAGAGGGGGGCTGGCGCGGAGGAGAAGGGAGCTGACAGGAGCTGCAGGAGAGGTAAGTAAGATCTCTGCAGCCCCCACAGCCCCCAGTCTGTATTATGGCAATGCAAATTGCCATAATACAGACTATTGACTCGAGTATAAGCCGTGTTGGGGTTTTTCAGCACAAAAAATGTGCTGAAAAACTCGGCTTATACTCGAGTATATACGGTATGTTAAGGAAAAGATTTTTAGTTTTATGCCAATAGAGGTACTGGAGGCCAACTTGGAAAATTTTGTCTTAGCAAGTTGGAAAAGATGTAATATCACAACTATAGACCAGCTAATAGAAAATACTAGAATAAAATAATTCTCGGATCTAGCAATAGAGTTTAATCTTTCTCCATCTGAGCTCTTTAATTATTTAAGGGTAAATATACACTGATGCAACATCTAAGGTTCAGTAAATCAGGAACAAACGACGCTTTACACAATATTTTTAATCAAAATAAAGTCCATAGAGTTCTTTCCAAAGCACTGAGTATAATCAAAATGAATCGAAATGATGATCAAATTAATGCTTTTGCAAAATGGTAAAATTAATTAAATATTCAAATTACAAATATGGAATGTAATAAATCACTAATAGATACGAAGAAAGCTACTCACTTTGCAAATTTGCAGGAGACTCAATATAAACTTATTAACAAGTGGTGTCTGATACCTTCAAGGTTAGCTTGAATATTTACGTGGACAACTGATATCTGCTGGAGGTGTGAAAAAAGTATACATACTTGGTGGGACTGTATTGAAATAACAGTTTAATGGAAAAATATATTTGTTTTTATACATAAAATGATAGAACATATTATTATTATCATTATTACTATATTTATATAGAGCCAGCATATTCCATAGTGCTTTACAATATTATCAAAGTATGAGATTTAACAATAAATGAGACAATTACAAAAACTTATAGGAACAATAGGTTGAAGATGGCCCTCTCAAATTAGCTTACAGTCTATAGGAGGTGGGGTGTAAAACACAATAGGACAGGAGGTAACAATCAAACAAGGTGTAATGAAGCAGAAAGCGGACCTGGAGGAGAGAAAATAGAGCAAGGAGAGAGCAAGGGACAGGTATGTGAGGTAGAGGTAACTATGGGAGGCCATAAGTTTTCCTAAAAAGATGGGTTGTTAGGCACTTTTTAAATGATAATAAAGACTAGGGGAGAGCTTGATGGTCGTAGGCAAGCTTTCCCAAAGGAAAGTAGCCATCCGCGAGAAGTCCTGCAAGCATGAGTTGGCTATATGGGTGCGAGCAGCAGACAGGAGAAGGTCATGAGCAGAGCAGACAGAACGAGAAGGGGCATACCTGCGGATCATACCTGTGGAATTTGCTTCCCTCCTCCGTTAGATGCTCACCCAGTCTCCACTCCTTAAAAAAATTGTTAAAAACCCACTTCTTCATAAAAGCGTATTAATTAAACTGTTAATAGCTCCTGACTGATTCCTCTTCTGCAACTGTCACTAGTCTAATACTATCCTTACCTTTTTGTGTCATTTTACCCCACTCCCTCTAGCATGTAAGCTCATTGAGCAGGGCCCTCAACCCCTCTGTTCCTGTGTGTCCAACTTGTCTGGTTACAACTACATGTCTGTTCGTCCACCCATTGTAAAGCGCTGCAGAATTTGATGGCGCTATATAAATAACATAATAATAATAATAATAATAATAATAATCAGTGTAGAAATATAGAAGGGGCTAGAATTGGTCAGTGCTTTATAGGTGTGGATTAGTACCTTGAATTGACTCCTATAGGATACAGGAAGCCAATGTAAGGACTGACATAGGGAGATCTGTGAGAGAAACGACAGGAGAGAAAAATCAGTCTAGCTGCAGCATTCATTACAGACTGTAGCGGGGCAATACGACTTGAGGGAAGACCTATTAGGAGAGAGTTACAATAATCCATGACTCAGGTTTGTGCCGCAGCTGGCTCTATTACATCTGAGATGGACTAACCTATAAAAGATGGAAAAAACTTCATTAACCCCTTAAGGACCAAGCTTCTGGAATAAAAGGGAATCATGACGTGTCACACATGTCATGTGTCCTTAAGGGGTTAAACATTTTTTTTTAGCCTTTAAAATTCTAATAGTCAGAAACTTCAAAACTAAAACAGTCCCAGATACTGGAAAACCAAAACATAATAAACCAATTAGTGTTTCAATTACGAATGGAACTGATAGTCAATGAATATTCAAATGTTAATGAACAAAACAATGTAGAGATTAAGTATCTGAGTAATAAATTATCATCATTGGAGTCCCCTGTACAAGAAATTGACACTACTTAGATAGATTAAACGATAATAGCCATTGGAACCCGTCGATCCAAACCGTTTTTAATGCGATATATGTTGTTGTGTAAATTTGTGTATATATGTCTGATTGGTATGAGTTTTATTATATAGACATAATCTTATTAAAATGAATTGAAATGTGTGTTATATGTATAATGTCATATAAAGAAAATAATTTAATAAAAAAATAAAATAAAAAAATAAAAATAATAGTTGTAACTCCTTAAAGCTCTATAATATTCTTTGCACTCATCAGTTTATGGTCCTTGGAAGCATAATGCCAGCACTAATTAACATGCTTATTTAGCATCTGCAAATGCCTACAGCACAGAGCTGATGCCACATAATGAGCAGAACATTGTATTTTTGAATTATCTCTTTAACCCCTTAAGGACCAAACAAACCTCTGAAATAAAAGGGAAGCATGACATGTCACACATGTCATGTGTCCTTAAGGGGTTAAAAAGACCATTATGGCAAAATAGACATCATTGATCCTAATGTACAACTGTCACCTCAAAACTATTTATTAATAGAATAACACATTCAACAAGCTGGGGAAATAGGAAAATAGATTTTGTTTTTAAATGAAGTATAAGTAAAAAAAAAAAATAATAATCACAGGATCCTTCAGTCATATACATGCACCTTCGGTCAGACAGTGCTTGAATATGACACTCAGTCTGATGATGTCACTGCACTGTGCAGGGAGTGTAGCAGGGAAGACCAAAAAGACTGACTGTCGGTTTTCAAACACTATTTGACCCAAGGTGCAGGATCCTGTCCTATACTAGAGGGATGAGTTTTTCATCATTTTATTTCACATATACTTCCTTTAAGAAAAATATATTTCCTTGGAAAACTCGATGAAAGGATTATTATATTACAAAATATTTTCAGGTGACATTAAAGGTTTAAAAAAAAGAATAACATGCATACTTGAAGTTTCGTGTTATAAAAGTGTCACTCATTGGAGAAGTGCAATAGACTGTTTTACTGTTGGCAAACTGAGGATCATCTTGGTTCTCAAACATTAGATAAACTGACTGAATTAGATCTCTGTCTGTTTCTTCACTACCATCTGCTTGATGCCTGAGTGACAGCAGAAAATAAACAATTGGCCAGAATAGCTTTGGCAGTACATACGGCCTCAGTGGGGATCTGGAAAATCCCCATAATATTATATACTATCTTTGTTAATATTAAATGTAATGACGCAATACATTTGGACTACCTAATTGCAACTTACTAAAAAGTTATAGAAACTGGAAATGTCTCATTGTGTTACTCTGCATTTTCTCGAAAAAAATGTTTTAAATTGGGTTTATTCTTCTCTTCTTTTTTATCATGTCCAATGCTGTTATCAACCCTATTTTTATTTCAGAAATTAGTACTGAATTCCCATATACTGTACATGCTGATTAATGTTTAGCTTGCAATTGTTCTTTTTAGTCCCTTTTTTAATCAGGACATTCTTGAAGAGAGTAGAAGCTAAGTGTATCCTTCCTATTTTAAAAAAAAAAAATGAAATGATTATTATTACATGGTACCGTTTCTTTGTGGTTTATTCATGCATAACGGTAGACCATGTCTTTTTAGGAATATATTGCCATTCTGAGTTCTAAAGACATCATAAACCATGACATTGAAGGGACAATTATGGTTGGCTATATTATGTTATTATGATGACGATAGGATACATTTTCAAAAAAAAATGGTATCACAGAGACATAAATATTAGTTCCTTATGTTTGTTTAGATGATTGGAGGAAGAGAAGAAACATTCATATTGTGCACTCTAGAAGTCCCTGTTGACACTAGCTGTCAGACTGATGTAAATTGTTATAGATAAAGAGAGAGATTAGCAGCTTTGATGAAGAGTGCTAAGCACTGTTGGAATTTCTTGTGTTCACAGTGATCTGGGAGGCTGAGCTCTCTTTAACTCTTCACAACAGCTTGGCAATTTGATGCATTTGCTGGCCTCTAGAGAAAGGGAGCTGATCACTTCTCTACCTCCTCATGTTGGCAGCAAGTCCCTGCAAATAATAGAGAGACGAGGACAGAGTAACAAGGATCCCGTCTTCTCCTCCAATTCACAGTCTTTATACCCACCCCTGCAGGGCATTTATTGAGGAGATTCCAAATCCTGTCATTCCTGTATTAAGAGCAGGGGTAGCCAACAAAGGGAAGCTCATCAACAAATAACAGAAATACATTTATACTAGCCAGCCCCATTACAAGCTGACAGTAATTTATTTCATTTTTAAAATACGGTTGTGTGACTTTACACAGAAAACTTCATATACACTTGTCTGGCAATATAGTCACATGCTGAACTTTGATTTCATGTTTTGCAGGCATTGTGGAACACTACATTCCCAAACAAAGTAGTTGACATTTTAGAAATCACTGGTTTCTATTAACATTTCTGTGGCACAGTTGAATGAAAATATTGGTGCAAACAAAAAAATCTGAACTTTTTTGGTGCAAACGTAGCCATGCCTTTTTACACAGAAACCCTGACCATGTTCAAGGTGGTCTATTTCAAGGCCCGATTTTATATATGTAAGTGATGTATAACAGTAAAGTTTTAATTTGCATAAAATTATGGGGAGTTTTATTGTGTTTGGTCTCACCACAACTTATTTGAAACCTATACATACATACATACATATGCACACGTCTCTCTCTCTCTCTCTCTCTCTCTCTCTCTCTCTCTCTCTCTCTCTCTCTCTCTCTCTCTCTCTCTCTCTCTCTCTCTCTCTCTCTCTCTCTCTCTCTCTCTCTCTCTCTCTCTCTCTCTCTCTCTCTCTCTCTCTCATAGAAGAGCAACAGACAGATTCTCTTGATGGCGATCTGGGTTGTTATAATTTCGAAGTGTCAGCTGATGTATTCATTACTAACCCCTTACTAATAAAACAGTGTTATACTGCGATCACACCACTATATGGCTATTTCTAAAAAAATATTTCACAATTAGCTCAGCCTGTTTTACAGTTTATGCTGATTCATTCTCTAAATCTCTTTTACTAATAAAATGACCTGCAATAATGAGAACACAACACTACATACACAGTTCTAAAAAAATATGAAGAAACATTCACTAATAGGTCAGCCTGTTTCACAGTTTATGCAGGAACAAATTATGGTGCATTTGCCACAAACTAGGAATGAAAATGAGCAATTGCTGTTGAAGAATGACATATTAACAATTTTACAGAAAGTAGCAAGTATCCACAAGCAGATGGCACTATTTCTTCTTCTCAATGCATGATGTATTAAGCCCTTTTTTTCAGTTGAATGCTGCTGAAATGCATGGCATTTTGAATATTACAAAAGGCAACACGTAGCATTGGTGTACACTCTTTAGTTATAGCACTAAAGCAAATGATATGTGCGCTGCTATAGGTTACATTCTTTGATTTTATTTAATACTGGGTGGGATTCCTGTTCTGTCTTGTAGAGAATGATGGAGAGAGATTTCAAGGCGAGATAAGGTTTGAAGATGTGTCAGACACTGACCAGCAGCTGATCAAACTGAATGAATTCAGTGGAGCTGTCCAAGGTGCTGACTGCTGAAATCGCACAGACACGAGCTAACATGGAATGCTCAGTTCTCTGAGCTCTAGCCTCACACCCATCAATATATCCAGACAGACAGACTACTACACGTGGAAGGCTTAAAGAGGGAGCACCGCAAAGCATCCAAGGAGGGGGTGAGTGATGTATTTTCTATAAAAGTGGTTACAACAAAAGCTAAGCTTGATTCTTAAATACTTCAGAGAAATGCAAGAACCAAAAATGTATATACAAATACAAAATGAAAAATACAGACACATCAATGAATGGTACCATATACTACAGAAATGCTGTTGTCTATAACCTGTTGATCTGTAATGCAGAGAAGTCTGTTGTCACTGTAGCAGTCTTTTATGCCATTTCTCTACTAGTTCGTGCTGCATGAATGAGTGGGATTGCACCATCCCTGTTGCTGCCTGTTGATAGTAGAGAGTAACATAGAGATTTTTAATATATATAATTAGTTAGAACTGTAATATGTTGCTTGACACAAGCTCACGTTACCTACACCTTTCGCAGCAAGTATGCAACGCTCCTGTACATGTAAAGATCACATCAGGGGGCTGATTTAACACTGACGTTATATGTGATTTGCTTCTGCTGGAACAGTGCAGTGTGCCTGCCTGCTGTTTGCTGCTATGTCCAGCGAAGACTGGTAAATTCGCCTACCCATAATGCTTCATACAATCAAATTACTGAAAATGATGGTTTAACCCCCGCCATGCACATTATGCAGACCACAGTTTCAGATCTGCCACAAAAAGCCTGTTGCTAATCTCACTGGTTTGCAGCAGATTGAGGGCAGAGCATTGGGGGGAGCTGATTGCTTTGCAAGACATAAAACGATATAGTTAAAAAGAACATTCAGAAATGGGTAAAAAATAAAAATAAAAATCATGATACTGCAGCTGGATGAGCGGGGGGCGGGGGTCGTCTAACAAGCCATGTAATGAATGCAGTTCAAACATCTAAAATAAACATCTAAAATAAATACTTAACACCATTCTACAAGAGATGCACATGTATTTTATAAACATGCTTAGTATGCTTCTAGTGTGTTATTATGAATGTAATTCCATGTAAAATACCAGACAAGACCTTCCCCTTATTATTTCATAATAATTGCTCGGAGATGGGGAGAGATCTCCCTCATTGCAGGTCTCTCGCACCACAGCTATCAGAATCAATCTAATGAGACATATTCACCAGCCAGACCACTAACGTGATGTAAGCACTGCTGGCACGTCCGTTTGCGTTAGTTTGTTATTTCCCATGAATTAAAAAGCTGCAAAGATACAATTTATCTTGACATTCCATTTAGAACCATCGTGAATCAACAAGAGCGAAAGAGCCCCAGCCATTGGAAACAAAGAAACGATAGCCAGTTCTCAAAAGTATTTGGTGGTGATATATCCCTCTTGTATTTATTCCTCTCTGGAAGGAGGTACAGCCCCTGTGGCAGTTGATTCAGGGAGGAGTGGTTGGGCATGGGGGTGGGGGGCTTGGCAAGAGGAATGTGTACAGTATAGATCATGCTGCAATAGAAGACATCTTCGTGATGTATGATGGGGTATATACACCTTTTAGTTTAGGGGTGGGGTGGGGGTGTTGTATTGTTGGTCATTTGGGCGTTAGTGTCGTTATGTCTTGCTAATCAATTATCACTGTGTCAATGTGTAAGTTTTCAAGTTCAGTTTGGAGTGTGATTGGCATTGCTTAATGAATGAGATGGAGAGATTGAGGGGTCTGGGGTATCAGTTATTCCACTGTATTAATGACTTGAATGTTTATTTATTTCACCTCTGCATTTCATTTTTTTTTATTGTTATTTTTCTGTTTCAGGTCTTTTTAACTGCATCTGGATGTACCAGTAGAATCTATGAAGAGCCAGATTTTTGTGAGAATTGCAGCTGCATGCAGAGAGGGATTAAGAGGGGTTTGAGGGGTTTACCATGTCCTTCCTGGATGCTGTCATTTTAACAGTCTTCTGAAGTAATGTGTTGACAGGCTAAATAATCGCCTGAGACCAATGAAATACACAAAACTGTATCTATGCGATGATCATTCTACTGCAACAATGAGACTTGTGTCTTCAAGGCTGTGGCTCAGACCTCATCAAAGAGAATTAGGGATTTAAAAAGGGGCGAAGGGAGAGGATTTCTGCAGCTGTTAAAAACCCATACTCATCAAATTACGTCACGATTTTCCTTTTTTTTTTTTTTGGACCTTATCTTTTTTGTTATCTGGAAATTCTCATCCTATTGAAATTCTACCTCCTACCACTAAAGGTGCAGAATGGGACTCACTTAAAGTGGATTTTGATACTTTTCAATGACAGATCCCAACTCCTTTTTCTTTTTATCACCTCCACAGAGAACATGGTTAAGTAAAAGACTTTATTTTTCTGCAGGTTTGGACAATGTTCTATTTTAAGTTAAAAAGGGCAGGATTCCCTTATAAACTCAAACACCCAAGGTAGACTATTTACTGGAAGAAGACTAATCTTAACTCATTGTATTATTATTTTTTTTTAATCTAGTCTGCTCCACTTTGCACAGAATTTGTTATACACTAGTGGAACCGGAGTGAGTTCTTCTAGTTGGGTTGTCCTCATTACAAACTCATCTAGCAAAGTAGTGTCCTGTCTTAGTGCCCCCAGTAAGAGAGAGATATGCAGTTACAATGAATCTATTCTGATATGGGAGGGTCTCCTTATGTTTGTGATCCCTGATGGTCCTGGCCAGGCTCTGGGAGAGCCTTGGATCTCAGTCTGTGACTCTCCCCCACCTAAGCTCCCTCTGCACTAGGATGTTGCGGAAGGTTCTGCATAGGGGGCTGAGAACGTGCTTTTCGAGGCTAGGATTTTTTATTGCCAGCCATCCAGTATTTTTTGTGTCAGCCCCAGTGCTGATCTCTATCTTGCTAGGGGCCAGTTTTAGCAGGTACAAGGTTGAGGAAAATATCGAGTATTTGCTGGCCCCTAAACACAGCCTGGCAAAGATAGAAAGGAATCTTGTGGATAGTCTGTTCCCAGTGAATCGTTCCAAACATCGTCTGTATTCAGATCTTCAAACACCTGGACGGTACGGCAGAGTTATCATCACATCTTCTAGGAGAGCAAACATGCTGGACCAGCATCACACAGATCTTATTCTCAAGGTAAACTACATATTCCAACCACCTGTTAGCTCATTCTGCATTGTCCATTTGTCTCACACCACTCAGATTACAGTTTTTGTTGATATTTGTAAAAATTGTATGCTCCAATTGATATGTTTTAGCAATTGTGTGATTGTTAAAATTATATGTTGTTACTTTGTAATTAAGGTAAGGAGGGTATGTTGCCTTAACTGACTTGAAACATTTAGACCATAAAGGCAAAGCAAAGCTGTAAAATATGTCAAATTCATCATATTGTACATCCAAATTGAATATTTTGGTCACCATATTGCATATTGGCCCTCAGTTTACCACAGCTAGTTATTTAATTAAATAGAGTGTGTTATATATATATATATATATATATATATATATATATATATATATATATATATATATATATATATTGTATTGGGTTGTATGGTTTAGCCTCCTGCTAAGTATTAATGCATTGTTAGTTTAGTAATACTTAAAATAACAATTTGAGACTCAATGTTTTGAACAGTTCATTCTCAGACATAATATATAGACAAAAGATAAAGCTGGACACAAGGTTGAGACATCACAAAAATGTATAAACCACTGACATATCCACTAGAGGGGTTTACTCACTAAAGAGTGGGCTGAGGGGAGCTGAAGAAATGGCAGATTTGCAAAAAAAAAAAGTTTTCCAGTTTGGACATTTTTATTGTTTGTTTATGTTTAACAGCCCATTTATTTTGGCCTACATTTTGGAATTAAGTAGTCAATTCACTATAATCAGTTGTTTAGTGAATACATTTCAAATAGCCCAG
This sequence comes from Pelobates fuscus, assembly GCF_036172605.1. Lineage (NCBI taxonomy): Eukaryota > Metazoa > Chordata > Amphibia > Anura > Pelobatidae > Pelobates > Pelobates fuscus. The sequence goes on from NC_086317.1 coordinate 127,259,362, forward strand.
AGTTTACACAGACTGATGACCGTGTTTTATCTTCTAAAATAAATGTAGTAAAAATATACATTTTTCGTTATCTTTGTCAGTCATGTTTACACAACATTTACTGATTATGAATAAATCCCACAATGCACCAGTTCAAACTTTCTTTGCATTTAAATGTAGAACCAGAGAAAGCTACTATTCTTTTATACTATTTAAGTCAACACAGGTAGGGTCATTGACTAAATTCTTGAATTGTCAGTAACTCAAATTGAATTTCAACCTATGGGCAAAATACTCAAAATGTAAAAATTCTCCAATTGAAAATTTTTTCGAGTTTGGCGACTATGATTTAATTAGTTATTTGGTCAAAATGTAATCTGTCTTAAAGTTAAATGTGAACCAATGTAGGCTAGTTTACTATTAATAGACATATAGACCTAACATATCTGTCTTAAATAGATCATGCATTGTAAAAAAATACAAAAAAATAAAGTTTAATAATAAAAGAAAAAGAATACTCAACTTTAGAGTTCCTGTTGCTTCTGCAAGTACTTCAAAGAGAGAAGACACAGGCAGACGAAGAAGGGGTTCAACCAATCCAAATTCCTTATTTTGATTTTTTTTTTTGTTATCCCATAAATTCCTGTCCAGTAGAGGCTTCTTGGATAAGCATTTAATCTCTCAGCTACAATTCTACTCATCACATAGAATTAACAGAACTTCTTCGTAAGTGGATAGTTGCCCAGTTCACAGTTTTGTGATTCAGGATATGACAACTGATTATTAATCCATTGACCATGAGTGCACACATGTGTGGTGGCTCAAGTTCTCTCCTGAGGTGCGAGATTAGGATTTATCTGATACTCAAAAATGTGTCTGCTTTCAAATGCATATACGGTGCAGGGTACTCTCTGTGCCATCTTATTGCCAATTATAATGGTGCTTAGAGTAACAATTTAATTAGCCTTCAGAAAAAAGAACATATGATAAAAGGGTTCCTACTTTACCTTAGCACTTACCTTTAAAACAGGACTCAGTAACAAGAAAATGTAATAATTAAAATACTTCCATACTTATAAACCTCAGAAATCATATAAGTATACTGTGTTTAATAAATAAAATTTCAATTATCTTTGTAAAAATAAACAAAAAAATACAGCCTTTAGCAGAAATGGAATGTTTACAATGTAAAATCAAGCAATTGTTAAAGAGACACTATAGTCACCAAAACAACTTTAGCTTAATGAAACAGTTTTGGTGTATATAACATGCCCCTGCAGTCTCAATGCTCAATTATCTGCCATTTAGGATTCAAATTACTTTGTTTATTAACTCCCTGCATGTGACTTGCACAGCCTTCCTAAACACTTCCTGTAAAGAGCCATCTAATGTTTATCCTTCCTTTATTGCAAGTTCTATTTAATTTAGATTTTCTTATCCCCTGCTATACTAATAGCTTGCTAGAGCCTGCAAGAGTCTCCTGTATGTGATTAAAGTTAAAGACCACTATAGTTCCAGGAAACCAAACTCATTTTCCTGGCACTACAGTGTTAATAGCCCCCCCCCCCCCCCTCAGGGTCCCCCTCCCGCTGGGCTGAAGGGGGAGGAAGGGGTTAATCACTTACCTTTCTTCAGCGGCGGGCTCCCTCGGCGCTGGGGACTCTCCTTCTTCTGACGTCATCCGCCGAATGCCACGCGTGCATTCAGTCAGTCCATAGGAAAGCAATCTCAATGCTTTCCTATGGACGCTGGCGTCTTCTCACTCTGAAAATTACAGTGGGAAGCGCGGAAGCTCCTCTAGCAGCTGTCAATGAGACAGCCACTAGAGGCTGGGTTAACCCAAATGTTATCATAGCAGTTTCTCTGAAACTGCTATGTTTAGAGCAGGCAGGGTTAACCCTAGATGGACCTGGCACCCAGACCACTTTATTAAGCTGAAGTGGTCTGGGTGCCTATAATGGTCCTTTAAATTTACAGAGCAAGAGATAAAATTGTTTAAGGTAAATTACATCTGATTGAAAGTGAAACCAATTTTTCTTCATTCAGGCTGTGTCAATCAGAGCCAGGGGAGGTGTGGCAAGGGCTGCATAAACAGAAACAAAGTGATTTAACTCCTAAATGGCAGTGAATTGAGCATTGAAACATGAGAGGCATGATCTATACACTAAAACTGCTTCATTAACCTAAAGTTGTTTAGGTGACTTTAGTGTTCCTTTAAGTTAAAAACTGTAGCATTTGCTGGAGATTCCAATAGCTTTATATAGGATTACCAATGTTAAATATTAACATGGGTAATTATCATATTATTAAAGGGAGATACTGCAAATCCAAGTCATACTAATTTACCTATAAAGACTGAATGTATGGTTATGGAGAGTATTCTCACAAATGCTGTATCATGAAGCTATTTAAATATGCAAAACCGACCAGTGCCTTGAAGCATTAGTCATCAGCTTCATAGACAGAGCCTCTCTAACTGTGCCTGCTCTAATTCAACCAATCATTTCCTGCCTGCACTGTCATAAAAGCCATGCATGAACAACTACCATCCATCAATGCTCCCTCAGGTGTTTTTTACGCTTACTATTTTTCTGAGTAAACACAAATCAATATATTGCTTGAAAAAAAGCAGCAAAATATAAACAGATCTTGCAAACAGTTATATAGAGATTGTTGCTGGGCATTAAAAGTGAATTTCAAACTTAAAGCTAAAATAGCCAAACTAAACACAGAATTGACTTTGACAATATCTCTTAATTCGGCTATTTTGGCCAAATTTTTGAAATTCACTTTGAATTCTCTTTCAGTTCCTGGCATTTCTCACTTTATTGAATAACCGTGATAATAGACTTGCTAATTGTTCTGTCCTGTTTATGCACTAGATAGATAGATAGATAGATAAATAGATAGATAGATAGATAGCACGATAGATAGATAGATAGCACGATAGATAGATAGATAGCACGATAGATAGATAGATAGATAGATAGATAGCACGATAGATAGATAGATAGCACGATAGATAGATAGATAGATAGCACGATAGATAGATAAATAGATAGATAGATAGATAGATAGATAGATAAATAGATAGATAGATAGCACGATAGATAGATAGATAGCACGATAGATAGATAGATAGCACGATAGATAGATAGCACGATAGATAGATAGATAGCACGATAGATAGATAGCACGATAGATAGATAGATAGCACGATAGATAGATAGATAGATAGCACGATAGATAGATAGATAGCACGATAGATAGATAGATAGATAGCACGATAGATAGATAGATAGATAGATAGATAGCACGATAGATAGATAGATAGATAGATAGCACAATAGATAGATAGATAGCACGATAGATAGATAGATAGCACGATAGATAGATAGATAGATAGATAGCACGATAGATAGATAGATAGATAGATAGATAGATAGATAGATAGATAGATAGATGAGAAATATTGAATGAGAAAATGTATGGCAAATATGTGCTATTTGTCTGCAAGCTGCTAGATGTTGGGAAATATTGAGGGTTATGTATAAACATGTTCTTTTCTGAAACATGGTCTAACATATTGAAAGTGGGGCAATAACCATAGAAACCAATGGACCTATTCAAAACAAAACACTTTAATACGCATGATTGTCATGCTCTTTACTTAGCACTATGCTCCAGAATAGCACTTGTTGTTTGCCTTTATAAATTTCCCCCCAAATGCCTTGGTGCGTGCATTTACTACTCAGGCCTAGCCTTAAGTAATGAAAGTTGGTTGCTCTAACTGCTGACATTTGGTAATTTGGTATGGTGGTGTTACCAAATGTCAGCCAAAAGTTTCGATACTCTTGCAGCTTTGGGTTTGCAGACTCTCAATCATAGAGAGTACTAAAGTGAATTTCAAATGTTAGGCATAAACAGCCAAACTGGTATAAAGTATAGCTGGATAAAGTTTGGGCATTGTGGTCTTAGATTTGACATACACTTTAATTTCCTGACTATTTTCATTTTAGTGAAAAACCCTGAAAGTGTTAGAAGTTTTTAGTCTACCATGCAACGTTAGGCGAGGCAACGGTTTCCAGAAATAGCTGCAATATTGTGCTATAAGTTGTGCAATTGTTTGGATACATGTTTCTCTTATTAGGAATTCCTGGAGACCTCGCCCACTATTGATCTAAAAGTCCAGTGGTGGGTGAACAACAGGGATTCCATACACAAGGAGGACATCCATGGTTAATCAGTTAATCACTTGATCCTCTGTAGTTTTTCACTGTTTTTCATGAAGTATTTACAAAAGGAAATTGGGGCACACCCGGAACATGCATCTTGCAGGAATGGTGCTGCCGTAGTGACCAAAACTTATACATAACATAAATTAAGGAACAGCGCACTCAGATCATTAAAGGATCACTATAGTGTCAGGAAAACAAAGTGGTTTTCCTGACACTATAGTGCCCTGAGGGTGCCCCCACCCTCAGGGTCCCCCTTCCGTGGTGCTGAAGGGGTTAAAACTTACCAAGGGAGCCCGGTGCTGGTGACCTCTCCTCCCCGTCCGACTTCAGCTCCCTGTCCGACGTCACTTGAGCCGAATGCGCATGCGCGGCAAATGCCGCGCACGCATTCAAAGTGCCCATAGGAAAGCATTTCTCAATGCTTTCCTATGGACCCTCTGCACGATGGAGGCGAAATATGCCTCCAGTGTCGCAGATGCGCCTCTAGTTGCTGTCCGGAAGACAGCCACTAGAGGCTGGCTTAACCCCAAATGTAAACATAGCAGTTTCTCTGAAACTGCTATGTTTACATGTGAAGGGTTTAAACCTGAGGGACCTGGCACCCAGACCACTTCATTGAGCTGAAGTGGTCTGGGTGACTATAGTGTCCCTTTAATTTTTCTAAATTCTATACGGCTACTTACAATCACAGATCTCATCAACAAATATGAGGATTGAGTTTCACCATATGACCATATTGTGTTAAGCCCACCACTACAGTTCTACAATATCAGTACGTCCTACACTAATTCCAAAGTGGGAGACAAATCAAATAGAGCTAGTGCTAAAAATGCTGCGGTGTACTTAAATCTGTTTGTAAGAGCATTGTGAATATATAAAAAAATACAAAATTAATGTAATAAATGCAATTTAAAAAATGCAGTTTCAAAACTAAACAATTAAAGTGATAGTGCTTTTATGTATAAACTCACAATACTCACCAATTATATATCTGCTCAATGAAAATTAGAAATTGAGTGACATTACTATCCAAAAGCTCTTTAAATATATACATGTGGTAACCTCAAAAAGGGCCTCTGAAGCCATGGGGCTGGGCGGGATGCTTAACCCCAAAGGGAATCTGGTCTGGATTCCAAACTTACATAGTAAAAACCAAAGGAATATGCCAATGTCATGAATTATTTACCTTAATAACCTGCGTCTAAGTATGAAGTCAGCATAAGCAACAGGCACAATGGTTAGAAAGCAGTAAGCACATGCATTCGTGTTTGACAAATGCCAAAATGAATGTAAATTTTGTTTTTCATTAATATTGTTTAAAAATGAACAGGGTATTGCATTTTGTGTTGCCACAAAGCAATACTATCTCCCACTCAGCACACCGTGAGTGGAAGCATGTCTGCTCAACAGCAAGTGCATGTTTGCTGTAATAAAAAATAGTGACTGGGTAACTATTGCTGCCCAATCCCTAGTAACATACAAACACACATGCTCCTACCCGTAGGCAGCGGGTGTGGGCTTCAGTTTAAAGAAAGTGATCTGTCCACCTTACTGTGCCTCCACTTTGTGGCTAGTAAATAAATAAGATAACTCGAGGGGAGATAGTGCCCCACTGTACGTCCACACATGGCCAATGGGTGGGAGCAATAATTTAAATGACGGTGGGGTCTTAGTATCTCCCCTGGCTAGCACCAATGGTCAGTAGGTGAGAGCTCAAACCAATAAACCAGGGGGGAACTACCAGGTGTCACCCCAGTCCCCACCCATGGACAACAGGTGGGGGTTCCAATATTGTTAACAGGGGATCTTGTGTCGTTCATGAATTGTTTATCCCCTAAAATAAGAAAGAGAAAAAAAACAATGAAGTTTTTATGGTGCCTGGTGGTTCCTTTTAAGAAAAGAAGAAGATGTACAATTTATTAAAAGGTATTACATTTATTGTCCTTCTCAATAATATTAGAGTGAGGAAAGGTTGGCAGATATTTTTCTTAATTGGGTCCTGCAGATCCTCCCTGTATGTTACTAGCAATACCTATAAAACAATAGTATTATTACAGTGAGTACACCGTGGTGGCATGTCAAGTAGGGATATGGGGAGATATAAAACTTCCCTTGTACTAATGTTGGGGTCACATTGACCCCCATATGCTTATATTTATTTATTTTTCACTTTTAACCCCTTAAGGACACATGACATGTCTGACATGTCATGATTCCCTTTTATTCCAGAAGTTTGGTCCTTTAGGGGTTAATGTGGGACTGCCAATTAAAATTCAGAGTTATTTTTATTTGGTAGTATTCCTGTTTTACAATCAGAATTCATTCTTTTTTTTCCCATAGAGAATGTCTGTCTGAAATTCGGCAAGTAAAGCACTTTCAGTTCACATGTCTAGTAAGAAGCACATCAAGGCTGACATAACATATGAGTTTCAGTGGGTTTCATTGCAACTTGCATTGTGTTTTTATTACAGGCCAAGTTGTTTAAGACAGTTGCAATAAATGAGTGTGCAACAAACTTCCATTCATTGGGTGAAACAACAGCAAAAGAGTTTCAATTTGTGTGCCTGTCACTTGCAAGTGCAGTTTGACCTGTACTTAACTGACAATCAATTTCTCTTTAATTACAGCATACATATATTTGTGCACCCCTATTGATCATATGCATAATCAATAATTTTGTTTAGAAAGGGAGAGCTGTGAAACTGGGCAACTTGGTAAATTCCACAGCTCTCCCTCTCTATATAAAATGGAGGGCGGGAATGTTTTAACGGAGTACTGTTTGTCAATAGAGCAGTTTTATACCATGGAACTGACTATATAGAGGTGTGTTATACACACGGTCTGTCTGTAGAGACAGGTGTGTTATACAAAGAGACTGAATATTATAATGTTATATACAAGAGCTCTCTCTCTCTCTCTCTCTCTCTCTCTCTCTCTCTCTCTCTCTCTATATATATATATATATATATATATATATATATAAAAAAATATATATAGAGCTCTCTCTCTCTCTCTCTTATATACAAGAGCTCTCTCTATATATATATTATATATATATATATATATATATATATATATACTGAGAATCTGAGAATGTCCATAGAGACAGTTGTGTAATACTTATTTTAAACAGAGGATTGAATATAGACCACCATCTAATATTATTACTCTTCCTATAAGCTTGCGATCTTTCACACTCAGTCAGCCATGCATTACTCGGCTGGCCACCCTAGTACTACTCATACTGAACTATAGCCTACCTGGCACCACCTACATTACATTCTACCTTTCAGCCTGGCACCATTTACCCTAAGTAACATGCACTGAAAGGTAGCCTGCTACCACACGCAGCCTGGCACCAGTCATATACAGCCCATCTGACATCACTAATGCTCACACTCAACTCAGCTGGACCACTCTCACACCCAGCCACTCAGCCACAGACTGCTTATCACACGCATTCTACATGCCATCACTACCTACTGGTAGTTCTCCTATTCTCCAACATTGTGGTTGCTATGGTTACTTCCATCACTGACTACAGGTGTTTGGGTATGGAGTGACTGATGTCACGCCCGACACCATTGCACTGACAGAAAGTCATGGGGGAGTTGGAGCCAAGGTAAGTATTACTAATATCTGTAAACTTTACATGGAAACGTGATGTACCCATTCATATCTGGGCAGAGGGAAAAAATGTGGAGCAGTTAAAAAAAACAAACTTTTTTTTATATATATCATGCATTGATCTAACATACAGTAAGGGAAACATTATTTAATCTCCTGCTGATTTTGAACAATTGCCCACTGACAAAGAAATGATCAGTCTATAATTTTAAGTAGGTGAATTTTAACAGTGAGACACAGAATAATAATTTAAAAATCCAGAAAAACTCATGTCAAAAAGTTATAAATTGATTTGCATGTCAATGAGTCAAATAAGTATTTTATCCCTTTGACTTAGTACTTGGTGGCAAAACCCTTGTTGGCAATCACAGAGGTCAGAGGTTTCTTGTAGTTGGCCATCAGATTTGCACACATCTCAGGAGGGATTTTGTCCCACTCCTCTTTGCAGATCCTCTCCAAGTAATTAAGGTTTTGAGGCTGACATTTAGCAACTTGAACCTTCAGCTCCCTCCACAGATTTTCTATGGGATTAAGGTCTGGAGACTGGCTAGGCCACTCCAGGACCTTAATGTGCTTCTTCTTGAGCCACTCCTTTGTTGCCTTGGCTGTGTGTTTTGGGTCATTGTCATTCTGGAATACCCATCCACTACCCATTGTAAATGCAATGGCTAAGGGAAGGAGGTTCTCATCCAAGATTTGACGGTGGAGATAATGTTATTGGGATCATAGGCAGCATTCCTCCTCCTCTGGCGAGTTGAGTTGATGCCAAAGTGCTTGATTTTCTCTGAATCATTCAGATGTTCATTTGCAAACTTCAGACGGGACTGTACATGTGCTTTCTTGAGCAGGAGGACCTTGTAGTGCTGCAGGATTTTAGTACTTTACATCGTAGTGTGTTACCAATTGTTTTCTTGGTGACTATGGTCCCAGCTGCCTTGAGATTATTAACAAGATCCTCCCGTGTAGTTCTGGGCTGATTCCTCACCGTTCTCATGATTAGTGAAACTCCACGAAGTGAGATCTTGCATGGAGCAACAGACCGAGGGAGACTGACAGTTATTTTGTGTTTCTTCCATTTGTGAAAAATCGCACCAACTGTTGTCACCTTCTCACCAAGCTGCTTGGCGATGGTCTGCAGCCCATTCCAGCCTTGTGTAGGTCTAATCCCTGACATCTTTGGACAGCTCTTGGCCATGGTGGAGAGTTTGAAATCTGATTGATTGATTGATTGCTTCTGTTGACAGGTGTCTTTTATACAGGTAACAAGCTGAGATTAGGAGCACTCATTTTAAGAGAGTGCTCCTAATCTCAGCTCATTACCTGTATAAAAGACACCTGTGTCAGGGTGGTAGTCTGGTGCCCAGAACCCAGACACAGTGTCCAGGCGGCGGTGCGTGGACCGGGACCCAATATGCCTGATGTTAAGTGGGAGTCTTCAGCGTGGAGGTGGATTAGCAGGGTCTGGTGCAGGGTAACCACACGCCCCCTGGTGTTGAGCACCAGCGTTTGTGCAGCCACATATCAAGACCCTGAATCAGCTTCAGCGGATAACAGGAACTAGGAGCTTGGAAATTAAGCAGACCTCAGAGGAGCTGAATAGGGAGGCTCTGCAGCAAGATTTTATCCAGTACTAGAAACAAGGCTAGACTAGAAAAATAGGCACCAAACATGAAAACAAGACAGAACTAGTAGAACCCAGAACCAGAGAAGGATAGTAAACTAAACCCAGAACATATACACAAGACATGAGGAAAACATGAACACAACATGGGCATGACTGGACAGGACTGTACATGGGCTGGGTATACAAACTAAAACAAGACAAGATAACATAGGCAAAACAAGAGGAGAAATAACTAAGTACTACATATGTAAATCATGGGTATTTAGTCACACTATATGATCATACATTGCATAAGCCTGTCAACAACGCCAATGTACCCCATATCTGGCAGGTCCTACACTGCCTAATGGATACTAAAACATCCTAAGTAGACATATATAGCACTTACCTGCAAGAAAGGGCAGAAGCTTTGAGCAGCTGCCTGCAGGACTCTGAAACATAAAGGAATGATGGAAAACAAACGGGTGTGGCAACATAAAACAAACATTTAAAGGAAACCTGGAGAATGGGAAATCCAGGGACGAACTAAAGGAATGAACCCAGAAATCCCAGCATAAAGAAAACCAGACATAGAATAGAAAACCAAAAACCCAGAAAACTAAGCAAGAATAGCAAAAAGAGTACTGGATACCAAAAGCCAAGTCCAGACATCAGAACAGAGCAGATCATGACAACATGTGAGCCAGAAATCTTGCTGGTCGATAGGGGATCAAATTCTTACTTCACTCATTGACATGCAAATCAATTTATAACTTTTTTTGACGTGCGTTTTTCTGGATTATTTTTTGTTATTCTGTCTCTCACTGTTAAAATACACCTACCATTAAAATTATAGACTGATCATTTCTTTGTCAGTGGGCAAAAGTTCAAAATCAGCAGGGGATCAAATACTTTTTCCCCTCACTGTGTAATGTGTAAATATATACAAATATCGATTTTTCTACAGCTCCTTTTTTTCTCTATTGGTCACTTCTCTTCATCTGTGAATAAAATCACCATTTAGTGTCTGTCTCAAACATTTATTTTTCCCATCACTCATCTCTTTTTTTTTTTTGGTGCCCCAGGCAGAACGCAGAATCGCAAATCAAAATGAGCATGGTTGTCCATTACGTAAGTCGTTTGTTCATTCATGCGGTGGTTTGGATGATAACCTGATCAACAAAAATTTGGACGAATTGTAATTTGGAAAGAACTGAATCTTAAGTCTATTGTCTACTGCTGTAACAAAATATAGTGATGTCTTATTATAACATATAATTTGTTATATCCATAAACCACAACAGCCGAAGGGTTGCCTTTAATAGAAAATTTTAAAAAACAAAAGGAGAGAAAACATACAAGGCGATCCTATCTTATGGAAATAAATCCTCATACTAATTAGTATATAAGGAATTAAGGCCTCAATATAATATTGTTGGAAACGTTTTTCGAATGATTTCATATTTTTGGATAAACCTTTAAAATTATTCTTTCAACATATTAAAATATCAATTTTTTTACCATGTGTAAAAAAAATATTACTATATATAAAAAAATCTAAATATTCCAACATTAAAATATTTTTCATAATATTAAATAATTTAAAAGTTTTGGAAAGCTTACTAAATCTGTATTAAGTTGAGGCCTAAGTCCCAAGTGCTTTGTACTAAGGAAAAGCTCTGCAAGATTTTGTATAGATCCGTGCTAATAACAGTTTTTAAATAATCAATGTATGTTACAGCAATTTAGCAGGTCATGTGATTGTAGAAATTAACAAGACGAAAGGGAGGGATTTGAAAATTGAAACTGGAATGGTGGAAAATATATTCAACATGATGATCAAATATCTACATGTACATTTACATTAAATTAATCATATTGATCAAACAACAATATGTACATTACCTTAAATTGTTTAAAACAAACTACACGTCAAATAATTTTATGAACCTGGGAATTTTTTAATAGATTCTTAAGCTTACGGTCCCTAAATGCCATGTAAATACATTTGCTGAACCTGAGCATTGCTCTATATAATAATAAATGACAAGTCATTGTTAACAATGTCTGCCCACTGTGTTAAAAAGCATTGTAAGGAGTTAGCCTAAAAACAAACAATAAGCTATCTTCAATATTAAAGAATAATACATATCAACATGCAAGTAGATTCTAAAAGGCTTTCCTTCACATCATGAAAGCCAAGCAAAAACAGTTTAAGGGTCATTTGTTAATGAGAATCTTGCTCCATGAGGGAAAAAAGATTGGAATACATCCAGACATACGTAACTTCTAGAGCATATATAAAATTCGTAGAAATCGCACAGTGCATCAGCAGCATATCTACTTAAAGATGTGAACAAAGATTCACACGTGCCTCCTCACCTCCCCTCAAAAAATATTCTTTGGAAAAACATTGCAGTTGCATGTATTCCACATATTCTGTATATTTTAACGTTTATAATTTTTTATTTCAAAATCACTGCTGTACATGATATCATGACTTAGGATTCTCGGAGTTGTAGATAAATATAAATAATTAGAGATGAATAGATATATAAATAATGTGTATATAAACATGATGTACATACTAACGGTTAAGCAGGTGTGTATAGCTTACAGTAGTGGTTAATGGGTCAATATAACCAGAAATCTAGCTTAACTTGCAAAAAAGATGCACTCTACATTACAAACCTAGAACCGTACCATATATGTAAACAGTTATCAAATATTGTTTTTTTTTTCTATTGTGTCTAATTAAGCATCCGTGGCACCATAATTTAAAAAAAATTAGAAGATAAAAAACATTTCATTATGATTTTAGAAAGAGGGAAGAAGGTTCAACAGAAAGAAGAAGAAAAATGGTATCTAACACACCTAGTAATTGGGAGGTCTGTCCCAGAGACAAATTATTTATTCTTTCCAAGTATGACTTTACAGCTCGGGGGTAAGTTAGGGGAATAGTCATTATATTGTTCATCTTGTTTAGGTGAGAACTTGAGACCCAACAATTAGTAGGTTTATATAAGGACATCAGTCATGGTCCTTCTCTGCTAACATGGGGGTCTTAGGAATTCTCACACCATTTGTATTTATGTGTGCTTGATGAAGTAAAAGGGAAAGAGTTAGCCCTTAAAGGGACACTCCAGGGCCAGGAAAACTATCCGTTTTCCTGGCACTGCAGGTCCCCTCTCCCTCCCACCCCCCATCCCCGGTTGCTGAAGGGGTGAAAACCCTTTCAGTCACTTACCTGAGAACCCCACCGATGTCCCTCGGTGGTGGTTTCGGGCTGCCGCCACTTCTCCCCTTCCTTACGTCAGTCGGTGGGCGAGACTGATCCCGCCCGCCGGCCGGGAGACCTAATGCGCATGTGCGGCAATGCCGCACACGCGCATTAGATTTCTCCATAGAAATGCATTGAAAATGCTTTTCAATGCTTTCCTATGGGGAATTGAGCGACGCTGGAGGTCCTCACACAGCGTGAGGACATCCAGCGACGCTCTAGCACAGAAACCTGTGCTATAGACACAGAAGTGCCCTCTAGTGGCTGTCTAGTAGACAGCCACTAGAGGAGGAGTTAACCCTGCAAGGTAATTATTGCAGTTTATAGAAAACTGCAATAATTACACTTGCAGGGTTAAGGGTAGTGGGAGTTGGCACCCAGACCACTCCAATGGGCAGAAGTGGTCTGGGTGCCTGGAGTGTCCCTTTAACTGTTGCAACACTAAAAAGCTAGGTCAGTCTGAGTGTTTAGAGTTTAAAATATTATTTTTGTTTATATTAGTAATGTGAACAGTGGGTTGTAATGGATTCACAAGGTGAGAAAAAATAGAGAATATTTTGAATCATGTATTTATTAAAGGATCACTATAGTGTCAGGAAAACAAACCCGTTTTCCTGACACTATGTCATCCTTGGGGACCCTCAGGGTTTCCCTCTAGTGCTGCTGAATGGGTTAAAACCCCTTCAGCAGCTTACCTTAATCCAGCGCTGGGCTCCCTCGACGCTGATGACCTCTTCTCCCCCGCCGACGTCAGCTCCCGAGTAAAGCGGACTACGCATGCGCGACAAGAGCCGCGCACGCATTCTAACAGTCCATAGGAAAGCATTTCTCAATGCTTTCCTATGGACGTTCCGCACGCTGGATGCAAATTTCGCGTCGCAGAAGCGCCACTAGAGGCTGTCAGTAAGACAGCCACTAGAGGTTGGATTAACCCTTAATGTAAACATAGCAGTTTCTCAGGTTTTAACCCTTCACATGTAAACATAGCAGTTTCTCTGAAACTGCTATGTTTACATGTGAAGGGTTAAAACCTGAGGGACCTGGCACCCAGACCACTTCATTGAGCTGAAGTGGTCTGGGTGACTATAGTGTCCCTTTAAGATTTATGGTAGCACTAAATAATAAAGATATTTTTTTTTCTGCTGAGCCAAGTATTTAAACATTCTGTGAATTGATTGTTAATATTTTGGGAAGATAATTATATTTACTAGATATAACATATGTTCTTTTAATTACTGAGGATCTTCCCTATTAATTAAAATACAACTTCCTGGTTTCTGCATGCTGAACATATTGATATATTGATGGTGGATTCAGTAACAAGAGATACAGTCATATCTTACAAACAAATGACATTTTTCACAGATTGCAATAGAAAAAATAAATAGTAAGGATGAAATGTATCTCCATTGATAGAATCCAGTCCTTTGCTTATAGACATCTAGAGAACCATCCATACATATATAATAACTATGAGTGAGTAAAAGGGTTCTAAAAAGTTAGAAATCATGCATTTTAAATAACCCAGTCTTAATCTGATATTCAAAGAAATCAAGCAATGCATCACGAACATGTTCACATATTGTACCACGCACAGTAGTCATAATCTGCACAAAAAATTAATTAGGCTCTACAAAAAAAAAAAAAAAAAACAGAAAGCCTAATGTATATTAGCATGCTGTGATGCATCAGGGGGTACAATACAATTTTCTGACTCTTTTTCCAAGATCAGCACATTAAGACGCATTATACTATTTAGAAATCAATGTGTTTCTTGAAAAACAGAAATAACTTGTTGGTACAGTGGAAATAACTGAATTACACAACATGTTGCATTTCATCAGCAGGTTGTTTATATTGGTGATAGTAAATGTATAGCTTTTCAGCCAGTTAGAGTCACAGAAATTGGTGTTGCTTATCTGGAGATTAGGACATTGATCCATCATATATGCCATGCTACAGCTCTAACCTAAACATTTCTGCATATTAGATCAGTCTTTTTTCTCATCTTACTTTTTGAGCATTTAGGCCCCTAAAGCATTTCAATTTGCTGAAGTGCTTTATGTGTGAAGAGTGTGTTCACTTTTTTTATTTTACAAGAAGTTGAGATTTCAATAGAAATTGTAATTTCTTTAAATTATCCTGGTTACACCCCTCTGGTTTTCAAGCAGACAACAGGTCCTGTTGCTTCCTTGTTTAATTAGCTCAGTAGAACTAAACACAAGAGACAGGCAAATACCCAGAGGACCTGCCTTGTAAAGACTTCTCATAGAGCTGCATTGGGAAGTTTGTGATTGAACAGCCAAATAAAGTATGGGCTGGGAAAAAGGGAGGTCTTGCAAAGTCTTTAGACAAGCGATCTTCAGCTTTTGCAAGCTGTTTTGAGGTATACCTTCTATGAAAAAATTCACAATTAACTGCTGGCATGCTTTTATTGGTGGTATTTCTACTACACAGTATTTTTTGCTTTCATTTTTTTGGGAGAGGGGCAGTGGAGTGTCATTTTCAATATTCTACTTAATTTTATAAGAAAAGTTGGTAATATACTCCAAAGTATAATAATAATACTGTAAAATATAATTGTATAAGAAAAGTTGGTAATATACTGCAAAAGTATAATAATAATACTGTAAAATATAATTTTATAAGAACAGTTGGTAATATACTGCAAAGTATAATAATTATACTGTAAAATATAACTTTATAAGAAAAGTTTGTAGTATACTGTAAAGTATAATAATTATACTGTAAAATACGTATTATATCTATTGAAGAGAATCTTTAAACTAGTTTATTATTTTTTAAGCCTAATGAATAGACTATTTGAATATAGCGTGCAATGAGCATCTTTACAGCAGCAAATTTAAAGGTTAACATACATTTTTGTTTAACTTTACAAATGACTATGGACATCTGCTAAGGCTAGAAGAAAAATGATGTCAAGTTAAATAAAGTATTTTTAGCAGCCCGGGTTCTTAAGATCTGGTGATGTGTCCAGATTTGCTTCCTGGGCTTTGAGTTTGGCAGCCTTAAATCTTCTAGGCTTGCCATGACCCTTTGTTGTTCTAGAGTAAGTATTTATTATAGATCTATAGTTTCTAGGATTTGCACCTATTAAAGCTCCACATTTGATACTTCTACAAGGCAATTTTTTTAAGCCTGAATGTTACCATGCTTAGGCTCAGTTTAAGTGAAGCTCCTTCGTGGCTCTTGTGATTTTATCTTCTTGATTTCTCATTTCATGTTTGATTTAATTTCCTTTTTTTTTTTTTTTTTTTTTTTTTTAAGAGGGGGTGGGTGAGATTTTTTAACTGTTTACTAAAGTGACTTTTGGTTTTGCTGCCTGATTCATCTACACTGTTGTCTCTAGTCCCTTAGAAATTAATTTTAACTTTGACTTGCCCCATGACTGTTATTTTGACACGTTACCCGATATTTTAGCATGTATCCTCATGGCTTTATTGTTTTGGCCTGTATTTAGCCTTAGGTACTAACATTGACATATTATTTGAGTATTAAGTTATCCAAAGATTTATTTTTGAGATTAGTGACTCGCTATAGTCTAATAGGGCTATTTACTAAAGTGAGAATTCAAACTGAATTAAAAATGGATTTACAAATTTAGGCCAGAGCACAAAGGCATTTGGCTATTTTGACAGTACATTTGAAATTACTTTGAATTCTCACGTTAGCAATAAACCTTTTAATCTATATCTCTAGGTTTCATTATTTTTTTCAATTGTTTTTTATATTAAAATCATTATTTTATTTTTCTATAAACTTTGTGGATGTTTATAGGAGCTATTTGGCCAAAAAATCTAATTCCAAGTCACCAAATGCCCCAATCCCGAAGCAACTAAAATGGCCAAGCTGTTTTGGCTGCTTCAGGGTTTGGGGTTAACTGTTTTCTCACTGGCAGCACTAGCAGCCAACATACCTATAGTTATAAATCGTCTGTTAAAGGAATATGTTTTACCTAACACATGCCCCCTCAGTCACTGGTTGATCACTCTAATAATACATCAGTGATTTGGAAGCTGCTGCTGCCCAGTCATTAGTAACATGCTTGGAGGATCCATGAGCATCAGGTGGGGGCTTTAAAGTAAAAATGGGGGGGTAGATAGATCACTGTCTACCTAACATGTCTCCACGGTGGGACTCCACGCAAAATCTAATGACATGAGCATAGTGTCCCTCAACCCCTGCTCATGTCATATGCTAGAGGATCTTATAATAATAGCTGTGAGTACTTAATATCACCCAAGCCCCCACCCATGGGCAGCAGGTGGGGGCTCTAATAATAATATTTAACAGGGGCACCTAATGTCCCCCTAGTACATTTCCATTGGTTGCAAGTGGGGGCTCTTAATATATATAGAAGGGGAGTGTACATGCCATTGTCCTCATCCCCCAAAAATATCCCCACCCCCTGGGCATTTTAGGTAAGAAAAAGATTACATCTAATGGTATATATACATTTTGTTTCAACAGGTATTAATTTTATTAGCCAATTTACTATTAATAGGGTAAGGGGGGATAGTGGTTAAGGAGTGACACTATGACCCCTCTGTTATTAATATTCACTGTGTATTGAAAGTATTCTGGTGCTACAATAGCATAGGAAGCTGTGCTAGTCCAACCATCTGAGTTGCCAAGGATAATTACCGTTTATAATTACAATTTTACTATTTCAATTTTTTCATGTATCATTCCCTTCCAAATTATATTAAACACACTGATAAAGTATATTTCACTTTAATATAATATGGACTATCATATTTAGCAGTATACATACGTTCATTAGTGGTAATAACAGTATTGCAATTCTATTTTATATACCAAATTCATAATCACACATAAAGTGAATGACCTTTACTACCGTCTTCGAAATAATGTTTTTGTACTATATTATGCATCTCAAATGAATGCATCCACTTTCTGTTTAAAACTAATGTTAGTAATGAAGCTGTTTTTTTGACAAGTGTCGTATTGGTTTTAAGATTCAACACTTGTAATGGGTGTAATGTAGCATTTTCTCTGCCAGGTCAAACTTGTGAACTGATTAATGAGGTCGATTCTAACCTGTTATGCACATTAACTCTGGTAACTTTAAGGCTTATAAAATTGAATGTAACTTAATCCCAGGAGCGCACTAATATTTCATTTCTGTCGTCAGGAACAACTGTTTAACCAATATAGAGGCCAGGTCATATTTGCTATAAAACAAATTACATACATGGCTGGAGACAGACATCATATAAAAAACTGTACACATGCTTCTTGACAGATAAATAAACACATTCATACACAAAAAGTAAATAATAATGTAATTACAGGCATCTGAATTTCCTATAAAATTCACACATATATACCAGATATATTGGTAATTTAAATATGATTTACATCTTCAATACAATTTACCTTAAAAGCTACAAATATGTGTGGAAATCTTTCCATATCATATAAATGTAGATACTAATTGGAAGATAACTTTGTAACTATTTTATGTTTAATGAAGTTATTTTTTTATTTTTTTATTTTAATTGAATTGATAATTGGCAATTATTCTACAAAAAAAGTTGAAAAAAAGATTTCTCCATGGATCAATAACCTATATTTAATGTATAATGTATTTCCTAAAAACTGAACCTGACAATCTCTCTGGGAGAATTCTATATCTGTATTGTTATTTCTATAAAGAACACATTAATTTTATGTAGGTGAAATCGCCTTTCTTCAAATCTCAATGGATTATCTCTAGCCTGTTGTATATTTCTATAAATAAGCAGGTGACCAGGCAGCTGTTTGTACCTACATATATTTAGGTACAATCATATAATATCCCCTCTGATACTACTTTTTTCCCCGCTAAGAAATCTGAGTAGAACGTCTTCCAGAGGTGTTGGAAAAGTACATTGTACTATATTGGTAAAATTGAGTCAATTAAATCTGTACACCTTACTAAATAATCTGGAAAGATCTGAACATGGACACTTTTATCTAGATTTAATACTTTTGGTTTTAAAGATTTTTAAAAATATTAAAATATAAATCATATAAAAAATATAAAAATATTAGAAAATTCTCAGACATATTAGCCCCTTAAGGACAGGGCAGTTGTACAAGTTCTGACCAAAATAAAACCAAAACAAAATCTAGAATTTGAGCTATATGTCTGTTCAACCATAATCTACCTATTTCATATTATGTATTATATATCATTTTGTTCAGGGGAAACAGGGATTTTTGGGGATTTTATTTCACATCAAATATTTATATATGGGACACAATTTAATATGAAAAAATCTAAAAATAGAAACTAAGAAATTTTATTTTCTAACTTCTGCTTGGCATTTTAACTGTGAATATCATAATACTGTTAGCTTTCACTGCAATAGAAAACATATTGTTATGCTGTGATGTCCCACGGATACAACAATGTCCCCATGTACGGGTTTCATGGTGTTTATGAAAGAGACAGGGTTAATAGTAATGTCCCGGACGGTTCTCGCTGGCGAATAGTTCCTGGCGAAAATAGCTTGTTCGCGTTCGCCACGGATGGCGAACATATGGGATGTTCGGTCCGCCCCCTATTCGTCATCATTGAGTAAACTTTGACCCTGTACCTCACAGTCAGCAGACACATTCCAGCCAATCAGCAGCAGACCACCCCTCCCAGACCCTCCTACCACCTAGACAGCAAACAATTTAGATTAAATTCTGAAGCTGCATTCTTTTTTTATTTTTTTTGTGTTTGTGTTTATTATACATTATCCTCCATAGCCAGTAACCTGTGTTTATTATACATTATCCCCCATAGCCAGTAACCTGTGTTTATTATACATTATCCCCCCACAACCAGTAACCTGTGTTAATTATACATTATCCTCCCCATAGCCAGTAACCTGTGTTTATTATACATTATCCCCCATAGCCAGTAACCTGTGTTTATTATACATTATCCCTCCCATAGTCAGTAACCTGTGTTTATTATACATTGTCCCTCCTATAGCCAGTAACCTGTGTTTATTATACATTATCCCCCATAGCCAGTAACCTGTGTTTATTATACATTATCCCTCCCACAGCCAGTAACCTGTGTTTATTATACATTATCCTCCCATAGCCAGTAACCTGTGCTTATTATACATTATCCCCCCATAGCCAGTAACCTGTGTTTATTATACATTATCCCCCATAGCCAGTAACCTGTGTTTATTATACATTATCCCCCCATAGCCAGTAACCTGTGTTTATTATACATTATCCCCCATAGCCAGTAACCTGTGTTTATTATACATTATCCCCCCATAGCCAGTAACCTGTGTTTATTATACATTATCCCCCATAGCCAGTAACCTGTGTTTATTATACATTATCCCTCCCATAGCCAGTAACCTTTATTTATTATACATTATCCCTCCTATAGCCAGTAACCTGTGTTTATTATACATTATCCCCCATAGCCAGTAACCTGTGTTTATTATACATTATCCCTCCCATAGCCAGTAACCTGTGCTTATTATACATTATCCCCCCATAGCCAGTAACCTGTGTTTATTATACATTATCCCCCATAGCCAGTAACCTGTGTTTATTATACAGTATCCCTCCCATAGCCAGTAACCTGTGTTTATTATACATTATCCTCCCATAGCCAGTAACCTGTGCTTATTATACATTATCCCCCCATAGCCAGTAACCTGTGTTTATTATACATTATCCCCCATAGCAAGTAACCTGTGTTTATTATACATTATCCCCCATAGCCAGTAACCTGTGTTTATTAAACATTATCCCCCCATAGCCAGTAACCTGTGTTTATTATACATTATCCCCCCATAGCCAGTAACCTGTGTTTATTATACATTATCCCCCATAGCCAGTAACCTGTGTTTATTATACATTATCCCTCCCATAGCCAGTAACCTGTGCTTATTATACATTATCCCCCCCATAGCCAGTAACCTGTGTTTATTATACATTATCCTCCCATAGTCAGTAACCTGTGTTTATTATACATTATCCCCCCATAGCCAGTAACCTGTGCTTATTATACATTATCCTCCCATAGCCAGTAACCTGTGTTTATTATACATTATCCCCCCCATAGCCAGTAACCTGTGTTTATTATACATTATCCCCCATAGTCATTTATCGTTGGACCTAGGCAGCATGATGTCTTAGGCCGGCCCAGAGAGTGAGTGAGTGAATAATATAATATATATGTTCAGAAACATAGTAGTAATATATGTAAATCGGGTTCATGCAAAGAGGGTGAAAAGGTATTAAAGAAAAACACACTTATTGCATCAAATTTACAAAGCCAAACTTTTAAAATCTTTCCTCATTTCTTTCTCGGGATGAGGAATATATCGGTTGTAGACTGAGGATTTCCATCTGCCCAATCTTTTAATAATATGCACTGGAGTGTCAGTGTTGAAGGAGACCGAAGCTGCCCCTATTCTAAATGAAAGACCCGAGACATGGATACAACCCAATCTTAGGAGTAGTGTTCTGATGTAGAAGATGAATTTAGCCGTAGTCAGAGGGATTCAGTGAGAGTAGTAGTGAAATGTGTGTGGCATGACTGAGTGTGGGTAAGTAAGAGTCAAGTATTTTAACTGGGCACTAGTTCTAGGTGGGATAAAGTGATATAGCGGATGGATGAGAAGTTTGGTTTGTTTTAGAGAAAGTATATAGTGATCATGATTTTTAGCGATATCCAATATTTTTAAGGTGGTCTCAAACAAACATAAAATGCTATATAAAATTTGTGGGAATATCGAATAGTTGTGTACAGTAAATCATTGAGGGCTTAGAATATCGAACCATCGATCGGTAACCTGGATGAAGTAAGGGGTCTATCTGTTTTATTAAATATGCTTTTAATGGGATAGGACGTTAGGAAAGGTGTGTGATTGGGATAAGTGGTTGTGGCTGTATTTACCTTATCCTGGGACCGACCTGGCTCCTAAGCTTGAGCCGCGCGTGGCTGGATCACTCCTGCCTCCACATGAGCCGCATGCGGCTTGATCTCCTCTTCTGACTTAGCCACGTGCACTGACCGCAGTGATCGGTCACGTGGCCCGCCTGGCACAAGGAGCACGGCTCGAGTTACGAGCTAGCTCTTAAAGGGGCAGTGGGAGCCAAAAGTTGATTCAGGCTCCCATTGGCCCACGTCATTCCAGCACCCCCACACACGAAAGTTTTGGGTGCATAGGCATGACGTGGGCCAATCAAATGTTAAAGGATATTTAAACTTCCCTAGCCCTATCCACTTTGTCCTATCGTGGTTTCTGTGTCAGTACCCTTTAGTGCGTTCCTTGATCTATTTTGTTTATTTTGGTATTGACCATGGCTTTGTTATTGACTCTAAATTTATCTTTAACCCTTTCCTGTCTTGTTTGCCTGTGTGACTGATTACCATCTGTTACAAATTGCTATTTGTATCTGGCCCGTTAAATGAGAAATTGCCCTGCTTCCCTGGATTGTGGAGAAGCCTGTTTGCCAGTCTCCTTCCTCATGACTATGGCCCTGGGAGATTGGGCCCTTTAAAAACAGTATTCGGCCCTAACAGAGTGCATGTCACTCATTCTGGCCCTTTAAATACAGTGGGGTCATTCGGTACTTGCCCTTTGTGAGCGGTGATACCCCAGATAGCTATGCCAAGGAGCCTATTCATATAATGAAAGACTATTGGAAAGACTTTAGCTCCATGGCAATTGAACGGTGTGAATAGGATCTGCGCACTATTCGGTAGTTTTGTGCGCTCAGATCCCAGCTATCTGGGGATATGTGAAATGTCTGTGTGTTATGTGTAAAAGGTGACTTTATGTATTTTAAAGTGTTTTACTGTCTTTGTGTCCCCATGTGCTCAATGGAGTCTGTCTCTGTACTGGGAGGTAATTGGATTACTTCTCCATTGTGTCTCCAGGAGAGAGGGCTCTGTAAAACCGGTCTGAGCCGGAAAGCCATGCTGGCAGGGGTTTTAAAAGATACTTTACTAACTTTTGAACCCCTGGTCTGATTCATGCCATTTTTTAATATGTTGTTCCCCTGAATGGGTTGATTGTGGATATGTATTTTTATGTGAATGTGATGTATGGTTTTAGAGTTATGAAAGTTGGGTAGAAAGTATGTTTTAACTGTATGTATAATTGAGTTTCCTCTCAGGATAAGGGGAGGGAATATGTGGGATGTAACTGATGTGTGAGTGGTTGTTTTATACCTTCCTGTGGGCGGACCTGTATTTGTAACAACTGCAATAAAAACCAGGCTGGGTGTGCCAGCACCTCAGACCTCTTCTGACCCTCAATACGTAGCCTTGTCTCGTTATTGGAGGGAACTGCTATATCACACTGGGGATTACTATGCTCTGCATATTCCCCTGAGCTTTAATCACTTAGCTCTTTTAAGAGCTGGTTCCGGATACGCTCTCCTGGAGGAGAGGTCTTCCCCACACGGTCCTGGAGGACAGAAGCCGATCCAGGGTGGAAGGAAGACGGCGAGGCTCCAGTTAAGCTTCGGCGGTTGTGGAGTCTGCGGTGGCTGTGGTGTCCGGTGCGGTGCTTGTGGTCCTCGGCGCAAGCTAGGAAGCGTCCATCAACGGAGGGTACTCGGTCGGAGTACACGGAGCTCCGTTACACCATCTACCTGACTCTGGCTTGTTCTCGTTTTCGTAGTCTCTCTGTTACCATGACCTTGTCTCGATTCTGATTACGCTTTATCTCTGTCCGACGTTTAGTCTGGCCATTCTAAGTCCAGGTAATAAGTTATATACTAGTCTTGTCCCTTGCTATCCTAAACTCTGCGTGTTGGGGTATTACATTATGACATTATGATAGGACCATGGGCCCTGCAGGTTTAGGACAGCAAATGGCCTCCTATGAGGCAAGATTTTAAGAACAGGATCACCGTATGGACCAGATTGCCCAGACCCATCAGACACTTTTGTCCAGAAATGCTTATTTGGCCCCTGAGACACTGGTATGTGTACCATCTCAACCCGTACCTCCCATTCCAGAGATATCTATCCTGACTAGCGATGTCCCAAATAGTTCGCCGGCGAATAGTTCCTTGCGAACATAGTTTGTTCGCGTTTGCCGCGGATGGCGAACATATGCGATGTTCGGTTCGCCCCCTATTCGTCATCATTAAGTAAACTTTGACCCTGTACCTCACAGTCAGCAGACACATTCCAGCCAATCAGCAGCAGACCCTCCCTCCCAGACCCTCCCACCTCATGGGCAGCATCCATTTTAGATTCATTCAGAAGCTGCATTCTTTTTTTTATGTTATATTTGAGCATGCTAGGCTGAACGTGCGTATATCATGGCTAGTTGCACTGAGGGTATGAGTATATAGCAGTACATTGATGTGAAAGATGGCTGTCATGTTTAGGATGTAGCATGCACGTTATCAACTGTGTATTTATATCAGCAGCTCCACCACTAGTTATAAATCAAGTGTGAGTCGCCCCATGAGATGAGACTAGTGAATAACATAATACATGAACGGTTAAGGTAAAGGCATGTAAGGAACTACGACAATAAACTCTTTAGGAGGTGAAATAATGACATGTTTAAACGCTTGCTACTTTACGATTAGTTAATGTGCAGAGAGCAGTTCATGTGATCAAAGGCATGGTGTGGAGGATCGGCTATAGTGGGACATGCTTGGCAGGCTGCTGTTTACTGCTTGTGCTCATCCGATCCTTTCTGGGCGCCAGGTGCAAACCCTGGGAGTCCCTGATACCTGGAACAACAAAGGCAAGTCTCTGGCTGAGTGCCGGGTTCGCGGCTTGAGTTGGTGGAAGCTTGTTTTGTCGGGTGGTCGGATCTGTCCCGGTGGTGCTTCACGTCCGGGATTGTGGTGGCTTAAGGTGGAGGCGAGTGCTTGACGTGGGGCAGGCTCTGCATTTCTGTTTGTGCCTCCGGTACCATCTTCGACGCCTTTTGCGTTGGTGGATTTTAATGGGGACTGCTTTGCTTAGCTGTGGTGGAGCTTGTTGGGGCTGTGGTGGAGCCTGTTGGGGCTTCCTGCTTGTTATTTGCTTCCAAAATTGATTAAAGAGTCTGTCCAGCTTAGACTCAATATCCTGCCATGCTTTGCTGGTACCAGGAGGACATGTGGCTGCCGCCATATTGGGAGAGTCGCAGATGAGTATGTCAGCCTGGGTGGCTGTGCTCTGTGCGTCCATTAGCTCCAGACAGCCTCTCAGGGGTGGACCGGGATAACCCCCACCGGTCCGAGGGGAGGGTAATGGAGCTCCTGCTGGGAAGTAGCTACTCCTGGGCATCCCAGGATCGGGAGATCGGCCGCCTCTCCCGCCCGGTGAGCACCAGGCCACACTTGCCACGCGGAGGTAAGTAAGACTCTGTCGAGTTACTGACCGCTATTAAGCATGTCAGGTCGGTCAGGTAGGAGCAACATTGCTGGGTCATCCCCTTCTGGGGTGAAATTCGCTTGTTGATAGCTGCTTAAAGTGAGATATTGAGGGAGCTCACACGAAGTGCGTCTTTCCTCCATGACAGCTAGGCCCCGCCCCCCGGAAGCTGCATTCTTAGTGAGAGGAGGGACAGTGTAGCTGCTGCTGATTTAATAGGGAAATTGATAGCTAGGCTAGTGTATTCAGTGTCCACTACAGTCCTGAAGGACTCATCTGATCTCTGCTGTAAGGACAGCACCTCAAAAAGCCCTTTTTAGGGCTAGAACATCAGTCTTCTTTTTTTTTTTCTGTGTAATCGAATTGCAGTTGCCTGCCTGCCAGTGTGTGTGTCAGGCTCACAGCGTATACTGTGCCCACTTGCCCAGTGCCACCACTCATACCTGGTGTCACAATAGCTTGCATTTAAAAAAACAACAACTTTTTTGACTGTCATATAATAGCAGTCAGTTTCCTTCACACGTGTGCGTTTCGGGGCCTGCCAGGGCACAGTGTCACACCAGTGCAACTCATATCTGGTGTAACAGTAGTGTACATTAAAAAAAAAAAACTAGAAATTTGACTGTGAAATAATAGCAGTCAGTTTCCTTCACACGTGTGCGTTTCAGGGCCTGCCAGGGCACAGTGTCACACCAGTGCAACTCATATCTGGTGTAACAGTAGTGTACAGTTAAAAAAAAAAATACAGGGGGCTTGTTGTCACCTTTCGGGGACCCTTGGTGTTGTACGTGGCTGGGTGGAGGAAGAGACCTTCAATGATATCAGTGAGGACAAGGAACGGGACATAGCTAGCTTGGTATCCAACCTTGTGCAAATAGGGAGTTTGCGGTTGTGCAAATGGACTGTTTGCGGTTGCTTGTGGTGCGTTAAACGGGGGGTTTGGTCTGTCACTGTGAAGCGGGCGTAACCCTTACACTACCTGATCGATACAACATCACACCTGATGTTTTAAAGCACGTTATTCCAAACAATTTAGGAATGTTAGGTGATTTATGCCCTTTATGGATTAAAACCAGACTCTGCATCAACTATGTAATTTTCCATGGGAGTTTTGCCATGGATCCCCCTCCGGCATGCCGCAGTCCAGGTGTTAGTCCCCTTGAAACAACTTTTCCATCACTATTGTGGCCAGAAAGAGTCCCTGTGGGTTTTACTCTTAGGTATGTGAAGGCATCTTGAGGTGCTAGACACATTTTTTGTAAGCACATTGACTGGGAAAAATGCTTCCCTCGATTGCAGGCATGCTCTCTTAAAGAGATTTCAACGTAATACTAATTGATGTAGTTGTCCTCAAGTTTGCTGATCTCAGTTCTCCTCCAGCTTATCTCCAGCCCACATCTCTCGTCATTCATGATTATATCAAACCAAGTTGCTGGAGCAGAAATGTCTAATGAGGTTTTATACTATCTATCAAATGATGAGATAGTCTTCCATTGCCAGGGACCTATAAAGCATTAATAGAAGGAAAGTCCCCAAGTCAAGTTTAAATGTCAGAAGAATGCTTATGTGGTATAAATAGTGATGTCGCGAACATAAAATTTTCGGTTCACGAACGGCGAACGCGTATTTCCGCAAATGTTCGCGAACAGGCGAACCCGGTGAACCGCCATAGACTTCAATAGGCAGGCGAATTTTAAAACCCACAGGGACTCTTTCTGGCCACAATAGTGATGGAAAAGTTGTTTCAAGGGGACTAACTTCTGGACTGTAGCATGTATCTCTGTATTACACACAGTATCTCTATATTACACACAGTATCCCTGTATTACACTCAGTATCTCTGTATTACACACAGTATCTCTATATTACACACAGTATCCCTGTATTACACTCAGTATCTCTGTATTACACACTGTATCCCTGTATTACACACTGTATCCCTGTATTACACTCAGTATCTCTATATTACACACAGTATCCCTGTATTACACTCATTATCTCTGTATTACACACAGTATCTCTATATTACACACAGTATCCATGTATTACACTCAGTATCTCTATATTACACACAGTATCCCTGTATTACACACAGTATCTCTATATTACACACAGTATCCCTGTATTACACTCAGTATCTCTAGATTACACACAGTATAAGGGGGAGGGGACCTAATGTCCTCCCCACTGGCCCCCAGCCCTGAACGGCGGGGGGGGCCTTAAATACTAAAAAGGGGGGACCTAAGGTCCTCCCCCCTAGCCGCCACCCCTGAGCGGTGGGTGGGGGCCCTAAATACTAATAAGGGGGGACCTAATGTCCTCCCCCCTGGCCCCCACCCCTTAGCGGCGGGTGGGGGCCCTAAATACTAAAAAGGGGGGACCTAAGGTCCTCCCCCTGGCCCCCACCCCTGAGCAGTGGGTGGGGGCCCTAAATACTAATAAGGGGGGGACCTAATGTCCTCCCCCCAGGCCCCCACCCCTGAGTGGCGGGTTGGGTCCCTAAATACTAAAAAGGGGGGACCTAAGGTCCTCACCCCTGCCCCCCCCCCTGAGCGGTGGGTGGGGGCCCTAAATACTAATAAGGGGGGACCTAATGTCCTCCCCCCTGGCCCCCACCCCTGAGCGGCGGGTGGGGGCCCTAAATACTAAAAGGGGGGGGCTATTGTTATTATTATAATTTTTAGGGTGAGGGGGGTAGGTAGGGGGATACTTTTTTGGGGGGAGGGGGTGACTAGGGGTTTGGGGACCCCTAGTCACTTAGGGGGGGAAATTTTTTTAGGGCCCCCACCCGCCGCTCAGGGGTGGGGGCCGGGGGGAGGACATTAGGTGTGTGTCCCCCTTATTTTTGTTTAGGGCCCCCACCCACCACTCAGGGGTGGTGGCCAGGGGGGAGGACATTAGGTCCCCCCTTACTTTTGTTTAGGGCCCCCTACCACCGCTCAGGGGTGGATGCAAGGGTGGAGGACATTAGGTCCCCCCTAATTTGTATTTAGGGCCCCCACCCACCGCTCAGGGGTGGGGGCCAGGGCGGAGGACATTAGGTCCTCCCCCTTACTTTTGTTTAGGGCCCCCACCCACCGCTCAGGGGTGGGGGCCAGGGGGGAGGACATTAGGTCCCTCCCCCCAATTTGTGTTTAGGGCCCCCACCCACCACACAGAGGTGGGGGCCATGGGGGAGGACATTAGGTCCCCCCACCAAACACAGGTTACTGGCTATGGGGGGATAATGTATAATAAACACAGGTTACTGGCTATGGGGGATAATGTATAATAAACACAGGTTACTGGCTATGGGGGATAATGTATAATAAACACAGGTTACTGGCTATGGAGGATAATGTATAATAAACACAAAAAAAATAATACAAAAAAAATGTATGCAGCTTCCGAATTAATCTAAATTGTATGCTGTCTAGGAGGTGGGAGGGTCTGGGAGGGAGGGTCGGCTGCTGATTGGCTGGAATGTGTCTGCTGACTGTGAGGTACAGGGTCAAAGTTTACTCAATGATAATGAATAGGGGGCGGACCGAACATCCCATATGTTCGCCATCTGTGGCGAACGCGAACACACTATGTTCGCCAGGAACTATTCGCCTGCGAACCGTTCGGGACATCACTAGGTTTAAAGCATGAATCCCTCTACAAGTGACATAAAATTATTATTTTTGCTCTGTAAATATTTCCATCCGTGTCCTTGACTGATCAACTTCTAATCATGACAAAATGCAACTGTATCAGCATTCCAGTTATAAATGCTCTAAGGAAAATAAAGATCAAGAAGTTAAGCAAAGTATTACTTTTACATTTTATATAAAGAGGGAGCAGAATAAATACTCACAAATGCACATTTGTGCAAATAGATCACATTGTAATCCCTCTTGTATGTGCTTCAGTTTTCCCAAGTCAGTTAAATTATGCACTCATGATCATTTTTCTTTTCATTATTTTGTGATTAATACTTGAAGTTCTCTCTAGATTTCTGCCAAATATGACATATCTCCGAAGCATTCAGTGTATGGCAGAAAATCTCAGTTCTATTGATATATGACTATTGCTAATCAACAATGATACAAGCATGGTTGCAATTTTCTATGAGAGTATAAATGTACGAGATGACAGGGCTATGAAGCAAAGTATAAGGGACGAGCATTTGACCTTTTAGCAGCCTTCAAAGTCATACCAGGGGGACTTCTTGCCACCACAAATCTTCTTAAAATATAGTATGAAAAAAATGCATTTAAAAAAGGACCATTCTGGTCAGAAATATTAATGTTATTTAGAATAGACTTTTACACGACTTCTTCTTTTTTTTTTTTTTTACTTATTTTTAAGAATTCTTCAGTCTGAGAACTAAACAGCATATTTAAATACATACATATATACATTACAGTATTATTATTATTATTATTATTATTATTATTATTATTTGGGGCATTTGTATAGCTCCAACATATTTCACAGCACTTTACAATATTAAAAGAGGGGGACATTTAACAATAAATGAGACAAGTACAAAGTGTTACAGGAACAGTAGGTTGATGAGGACCCTGCTCAAATGGGTTTCCAGTCTAGAATGCATGTATGAACATTGCCATTACTAGCTTACAAATGTTTAAGAGGAGGGAGGGAAATTCTGTAGCATTAATCGTAGGTAAGGTTTCACAAAATGTTCAATCTATGAGCCAAGACTCTTGCTTGCATATATCATTAAATTGTTGAAGGCTACCTGGACAGTTATTTACTTGCAAAGACTTGGATTCAAGAAAATATTCTTACATATCCTGGTTTAGTGTTTGAAGGGATACTATAGTCACCAGAACAACTACAGCTTATTGCATTTGTTCTGGTGAGTAGAATAAATCCCTTCAGGTTTTTTTTTTGCTGTAAACACTGTCTTTTCAGCCTATTGATAACTCCACTGGCCACTCCTCAAATGGCTACTAGAGTTACTTCCTTGTGCAGCGTTGCAGAGTAAGCAGCACTGCCATTCAGTGTCTCCACCCTCTGCATGCAGACACTGAACTTTCCTCATAGAGATGTATTGATTTTCTTCATCTCTATGAGGAGATGCTGATTGGCCAGGGCTGTGTTTGACTTGTGCTGGCTCTGCCCCTGATCTGCCTCCTTGACAAGCTCAGCCAATCCTATGGGGAAGTATTGTGATTGGCTCAGACCACCACTTCTGATGATGTCAGCAGACGGGGAGAAGCCAGCAGCTTCAAACTTGAATACAAGTAATATTTTACTATATTTAGGGAGGCATGGGGGAAGCAAGGGGGCTAGATGGTGGTTTTAACACTTTAGGGTCAGGTATACATGTTTGTGTTCCTGACCCTATAGTGCTCCTTTAATAATAAAAAGGGAATTGGAATCTGAAAGCATAGCTGTCTTGGAGAATGTATCAATTTTGGCTGCTTCTGCCTTAAATTTGATATCATTTTCTTGGAATTATCAGTTTAGTGAATAAACCTGATAATGAGGAGTAATAATAACAACTATATTTCATCATCCTCATTTAAATTCAGACAGGTGATTGACTTCTCAATAAAGAGTGTTTTACTAATTTGCCCTGAAGTTGTTTCTTTAGAAGTACGTTACGTGCTCTTAGAAAACTTTAACAAATGTTTTCCATCTTTTCTGTATTCCACATTTTCAAAGTGCCATTACACCTGGCCTCACTATAGAACACACACATATATATATATATATATATATATATATATATTACAACTCCATATATTTGAATCTAAAGGACCGTCTCCATAGCTTATTATGTATATATAGTATATACATGCAAGTATACTATATACATACTATATATATATTTAAATATATATATATATATATATATATATATATATATATATGTGTGTGTACATATATATCCCCACCTCCTATAGAATGTAAGCTCGATTGAGCAGGGTCCTCTTCAACCTATTGTTCCCGTAAGTTTTTTGTAATTGCCCTATTTATAGTTAAATCCCCCTCTCATAATATTGTAAAGCGCTATGGAATCTGTTGGCGCTATATAAATATATAGTTGGGGACATTAAGCCATACTTGAAGCCGTAGGCCAGGGGCGTATTAGCCGCGAGGCAAACAAGGCATTTGCCTTGGGCGGCATTTTCCAGGGGGCGGCAAAAAACGCCGCTCCCAAATGCCCAAGGCAAATGTCTTGTTAGCCTTCCGGCTAACTGACAAGCCATCTGGGCGGGCAATCTGCTGGGCGGCGCTGGCGGGCGGCTGGCGAGGGAGCACTTCCTCTGAGCTGTCTGCTCAGCTCCCTGGCGCGCCGCAGAGTGAGGCTGGGAGCCGGAAGATGACGTCATATTCCGGCTCCGAGCCTCACTCTGCGGCGCGCGAGGGAGCTGAGCAGACAGCTCAGAGGAAGTGCTCCCTCGCCAGCCGCCCGCCAGCGCTGCCCAGCAGCCACTGGACCACCAGGGAGAGAGGGAACCCCCCCCCCAGCATTCCCAAAGGTAAGGAGGCTGGGGGGGGTTAAATAAAAAAAATTAAAAAGTGAGTGTGTGTGTGTGTGTGTATGTCTGTTAGTGTGTGTGTGTGTGTGTGTGTGTCTGTTAGTGTGTGTCTGTTATTGTGTGTGTGTGTGTATGTCTGTTAGTGTGTGTGTGTGTGTATGTCTGTTAGTGTGTGTATGTCTGTTAGTGGATGTCTGTTAGTGGATGTCTGTTTGTGGATGTCTGTTAGTGGATGTCTGTTTGTGGATGTCTGTTAGTGTGTGTGTGTATGTCTGTTAGTGTGTGTCTGTTAGTGTGTGTATGTCTGTTATTGTGTCTGTATGTCTGTTAGTGTGTGTGTATGTCTGTTAGTGTGCCTGTTTGTTAGTGTGTCTGTCTGTTAGTGTGTCTGTCTGTTAGTGTGTGTCTGTTAGTGTGTGTCTGTTAGTGTGTGTGTGTCTGTTAGTGTGTGTGTGTGTGTGTGTGTGTCTGTATGTATGTCTTAGTGTGTGTGTGTGTGTCTGACTGTGTGTGTGTCTGTTAGTGTGAGTGTGTGTGTATCTGCTAGTGAGTGTCTGTTAGTGAGTGTGTCTGTTAGTGTGTGTGTCTGTTAGTGTGTGTGTGTTTCTGTTAGCTAGTGTGCGTATCTGTCAGTGAATGTGTGTGTGTATTTAGAATGCGGGGCGGGGGAAGGGTTGGGTGGGGGTGGCGCGAGCGGGCGGGAGGGGGGTGCCTGAGTTTTGTCCTGCCTAGGGCAGCACAAAACCAGGATACACCACTGCCGTAGGCTGTGGTTGAGAGTTGGTTGTGATGTGCCTAAACCAACGATCAGGTAGGCCTGAAATAAATGAGGGCCCACATAGGAAGTGCTTGCTAAGGGGTATGGTGGGTGGGGAGTCTGGGTCGGTGTTGGACCTGAGAAGAGGTTAACCTGGGAATAAATAGGCTGGGTAAGCCCTCCCACAACTCCAGGCTCCGCCTTTACATTTGTAGTCGGGGACATTAAGCCGTACTTGAAGCCGTAGGCTGTGGTTGAGAGTCAGTTGTGGTGTGCCTAAACCAACGAACGGGTAGGCCTGAAATAAATGAGGGCAAATAGATTTAATCATATCGCTTTCCTGAGTTCTCTCTCTGGCTGTGGAATGTAGTTGCTGTAGGCTGCTGATTTCCACATATCTAATTTCTTGGTGATTTGCACTGGCACATTTTTACTGGATGCGGCGGATGCGGCGCCAATCCTAAATGAGTGTCCTGAAATGGACATTGGGTCATAACCTAGTCTAATGGCCATGGCCCTCACGTAGTACATGAATTTAGCAGTGGTAAGTGGCTTGTTGTGTATTGGGAACAGAGGTAAGTAGCTCTGTTGTTCTCTGAGAGACAGGCAAAAGGTATCAAAGACAGACACCAGACACCATTTGTTGTGAGTCAGAAAGTATTGGACCTCTGTCAGAGGGTCCATCTGGTTTGTCTTAGAACGTTGCAGCATGTAGTGGTCACCCCGTTTTTGTAGATCCATGATTCTAACATTAACCGGATTCCCGGATAGTCTTTCCACCTTGAACTCATTGGGCCATAAGAACCCATAGAATGCAACATACATGGCTGACTTGATTATGCAATTAGTACGGGGTTCGAATGGGTAGGTCTGACAGTGCCTTGAATTTATCCCCATCTATCGATTGTCTTTTAGCATTAAGGGGGCCGTGAGCACACTGTATGCCTTTGAGGACAATTTTCAGATGATAGGATGACATGAAAGGTCTGTGAGTGGGGAATGAGGTGAGTAGGTGGTGTTGTACTCCTGTCAGATACAGTTTGATGGTATTGTGTGCCAGTCAGTGCTCTGTTTTAGGTTCTCCTGGTGTTTTCCGAAAAGGTGTTTTTTGCCAGAGTTTGGGTGTGTTTTAGGAGGAACAGGTCTTGGAAATTGGGGGTTACCTCAGGCTTGCTGACCGCTGTAGGGTGGTGCCTGAAAAATGCCTGAAAGTTGGAACAATGACAGAGCGTCAGTGTTTGAGTACCCTGTCTGACTTATTGGGTGTGGACTCAGTTTGGCTTGTAGTAGGCAAGCTAGGTTCACTGGGACACAGATTGGTAGAATGTGCGCTTGAAGCACATATGGCACAAGATGGATGTTTAAGGCCAGCGAAGTGGTGGCAAAACAGCTCCGTGTCAAGTTGGCTCCAGTCGGAGCATATGTTAAATTGGATCAGTGCTGCCGCCACCTTTGCTGAGAATGATCTATGTGGCAAAACCAACTTCGCCACTGTGAACTGGAGAAGCCTGGTTGCTAGCCTCCTGCCCTGCGACTATGGCCCCTGGACATATTGTACTATAAAAACTATATTTGGGCATGTAATAATCTATATTGCTGCTACCGGCCCTTTAAAAGCATCTATGAACAGATTGGGACTTTTGGGCCTACTGTCCCTTTAAGGCTGTGAAGCATATTCTAGTGTACTGCCTGTAATATTGTATATGTATTATGTGTTAAGTTTAACCTGGGTGATATATATGCAGCATTCATCTGATCGTTCGGCAGAATCACTCCATTCATTATATTGAGTGAAACTACCGAACAACCAGACCACCCAGGAATAAGTGTGCCTCCAATTACCGTTTGCAACAATGTTGCAAACAGGTAATTGGCAATCCATGTAATGTATTCTTTGTCCTCTGGGTGGCCGCCATTCGGGAAACAAACACGTGGCGGCGGCCATCTTTAACTACCGAACAGCGGTGTTTTGCCGTCGAGTGTCTGGAACTGAAATCGGACACTCGACTAGGCAAATACCGCTGAGACCTCCAGACTTCCAGGATTTCGTGGGGAAACTACCGAACGGCCCGCCGTTCGGTAGAAAGAAACTCACGAACTAGGGGATTCATGCGAATCCCCCTTAGTCTCTATAACACCAGTAATTCGTCTGTTTCATTCACTTGTTTGTGACCGACCGCAGGGCCAAAATGCATGGAACTGTTTTCGGATACTTTACCCATGCGGTCGGTCAATACTTTAAAGTCCCATAACTCCCGAACCGTTTATCCGAATGGGCTGATTTTAACGTATGTTGTTCCCCCAGACTAGGGCTATCTGGAGATATTGGATTTGTGGATGTACCCCAAGTATTTAGGGTACATCCAAAACTTGGGTAAAACTATGTCCCTGTTAATTGTGTTAACAGATATGTTGGAGGGAGGAGATGTGTGGGCTGTACCTTAAACTGGATTGGTGTACTGTAAACCCCTCCCTTGCATGGGAGAATCTCATATAAGCCTGTGTGTGAATAAATCAGTGTTGTTGCTGTTTAACCCTGAAGCTGGAGTGTGTCTCTTTCTTGGGGGAAAGGGGACTGTATGCCGACTGCCAGGAGTGTAAGCTGTTTGTATTGCTTTTCCTGTTCGGCTGCTTCCAGGGTTCGTGTGTCTGCTGTTCGAGAGTTGGTGAATCCGTGCAGTTTGGGAGTTCGGGAACTTGGTGCTTATAGTAGCTGCTGGTCTATCTAAAGGCGATTATCGCCTAAACTGTGTTTTATCCTCTTGTGTGTGAAACGGTCCGTTACAATTGGTGGCAAGCGGCGGGATCGTTCCTACAACCAGAGGGACAGCTACAGACAACACCATTCCTGGATTACAAAGTGAGGGCAACGCCAGTACCCGTACAGCGCCCCTATCTACAAGGAACCAACTGCAGCAGAGCAAGCATGGCACCCAGCTACACTCAAGAGGCGTATGACAGAGAGGTCACCGCGGTGCTGGCTTTATGCGGACCCAACCTCTCAGAGGATATAGTACAGCGTGTGAAGAAAGTAGTGCGAGGATACTTGCCGTGGGAATCAGAGAGGGCCAGGGGGTTTGCAGTCCTCCCTCCCCAGCTGCAGTGTGTACCCCAGGGAGCTGATGGTGTCGTCCATCCTCCCCAGCGGCAGTGTGTGCCCCAGGGAGCAGAAGGTACAGTCCTAACTCCCCAGCGGCAGTGTGTACCCCAGGGAGCTGATGGTGTCGTCCATCCTCCCCAGCGGCAGTGTGTACCCCAGGGAGCTGATGGTGTCGTCCATCCTCCCCAGCGGCAGTGTGTGTACCAGGGAGCAGAAGGTGCCGTCCTTCCTCCCCAGCGGCAGGCTGTGTTACAGGGGGCAGAGGTAGTTGTTCCTGCCCCCCAACAGCAAAGTGATATGCCAAGAAGGCAGTGTGAAGTGAAGGGAGAGGAGAGCAGCGTCCTACCTCCCCAGCGGCAGTGTGTACCCCAGGGAGCTGATGGTGTCGTCCATCCTCCCCAGCGGCAGTGTGTACCCCAGGGAGCTGATGGTGTCGTCCATCCTCCCCAGCGGCAGTGTGTGTCCCAGGGAGCCGAAGGTGCCGTCCTTCCTCCCCAGCGGCAGTGTGTACCCCAGGGAGCTGATGGTGTCGTACATCCTCCCCAGCGGCAGTGTGTCCTGCAGGGAGCAGAGACAGTCAGTCTCGCACCCCAGCAGCCGGACAAGAGAATGAAAGGGGAGACAGCTGGTCCCCCTTTCCACCAGCAGAGAGAGTGGCAGGGAGAGGAGCCTGCTAACCCCTCTCCCCAGCAGCAGTTTACCGTCCAGAGAGAGGAGCTTGTGACACCCTCTCTCCAGCGGCAGCCTAACCCACCAAGGGGAGATGTTAAGCCCCACATCTGTGCAGATGGGACCGTAGTCTCTGCACTTACAACACCAGGGGTAGGGACGGTCGGTCCTGTCCCCCAGCCACAGAGCCATATATCCAAAGGGGAGACAATCGGTCTCCAGCAACCAGGCTCCAACCAGACTACCCCTGTGGTAGTGCTGGCAACAGGACAGAGTACCGCTGGTCTCTGCCCCCTCAGCAACCCACCAAGGCAGCCTATCAGTCCCCCACACAGCTGTGGTGAGGCGCCTGAACTTGGACAAAATTCTCCCTCACCCAGGTGTGGTAACTGTTTATTGTGGGTAGGCTGCCCTGCTGTTTCTGTTTTGTGGGTGGGTTGCTGGACTAACCAGGGCACTGACCGGCAGGAGGTCAGGTACCCTGTTAGTCTAATTGGTAAAGGGGAGAATTGTGGCGAAACCAACTTCGCCACTGTGAACTGGAGAAGCCTGGTTGCTAGCCTCCTGCCCTGCGACTATGGCCCCTGGACATATTGTACTATAAAAACTATATTTGGGCATGTAATAATCTATATTGCTGCTACCGGCCCTTTAAAAGCATCTATGAACAGATTGGGACTTTTGGGACTACTGTCCCTTTAAGGCTGTGAAGCATATTCTAGTGTACTGCCTGTAATATTGTATATGTAT
This sequence comes from Pelobates fuscus, assembly GCF_036172605.1. NCBI lineage: Eukaryota > Metazoa > Chordata > Amphibia > Anura > Pelobatidae > Pelobates > Pelobates fuscus. The sequence goes on from NC_086317.1 coordinate 127,296,232, forward strand.
TATGTGTTAAGTTTAACCTGGGTGATATATATGCAGCATTCATCTGATCGTTCGGCAGAATCACTCCATTCATTATATTGAGTGAAACTACCGAACAACCAGACCACCCAGGAATAAGTGTGCCTCCAATTACCGTTTGCAACAATGTTGCAAACAGGTAATTGGCAATCCATGTAATGTATTCTTTGTCCTCTGGGTGGCCGCCATTCGGGAAACAAACACGTGGCGGCGGCCAACTTTAACTACCGAACAGCGGTGTTTTGCCGTCGAGTGTCTGGAACTGAAATCGGACACTCGACTAGGCAAACACCGCTGAGACCTCCAGACTTCCAGGATTTCGTGGGGAAACTACCGAACGGCCCGCCGTTCGGTAGAAAGAAACTCACGAACTAGGGGATTCATGCGAATCCCCCTTAGTCTCTATAACACCAGTAATTCGTCTGTTTCATTCACTTGTTTGTGACCGACCGCAGGGCCAAAATGCATGGAACTGTTTTCGGATACTTTACCCATGCGGTCGGTCAATACTTTAAAGTCCCATAACTCCCGAACCGTTTATCCGAATGGGCTGATTTTAACGTATGTTGTTCCCCCAGACTAGGGCTATCTGGAGATATTGGATTTGTGGATGTACCCCAAATATTTAGGGTACATCCAAAACTTGGGTAAAACTATGTCCCTGTTAATTGTGTTAACAGATATGTTGGAGGAAGGAGATTTGTGGGCTGTACCTTAACCTGGATTGGTGTACTGTAAACCCCTCCCTTGCATGGGAGAATCTCATATAAGCCTGTGTGTGAATAAATCAGTGTTGTTGCTGTTTAACCCTGAAGCTGGAGTGTGTCTCTTTCTTGGGGGAAAGGGGACTGTATGCCGACTGCCAGGAGTGTAAGCTGTTTGTATTGCTTTTCCTGTTCGGCTGCTTCCAGGGTTCGTGTGTCTGCTGTTCGAGAGTTGGTGAATCCGTGCAGTTTGGGAGTTCGGGAACTTGGTGCTTATAGTAGCTGCTGGTCTATCTAAAGGGGATTATCGCCTAAACTGGGTTTTATCCTCTTGTGTGTGAAACGGTCCGTTACAATCTATGATAGTCAGAGAAAGAGTAGCTTCCGTACTTGTTGCCTAGGTCTACCAATTTGTGGAGATATAGGGCAAACTCCTCCCTGCATTGGGTGGATACGGAGTAAATAACATCCCTGTATAGGCCGAACGCTATTACAAAGTCGGAATGAATAATTTCTTATTAAGCCTAGGATCCCCGACTATGAGTACCATGGAAATGTCACCATAACAGTAAGCCTCATTCTCTACCAGATATTGGGAGGCGATCAGAAGGGAGACTAGATTCACGTCTTTCCCTTCTAGTAGGTCTTTTTTAATGGTCTGGGGCCCTAAGTGAGCAATAGGCGTAATGATGTGGGAGGTAGTAGGTGCCGGGTTAGTATTAGTTCTATTACCCTCGAGTGGAGTTGTAGGAGGGAGTGTGGCGGGGATTGCTGCCGGGGTGATAATGGCAACGTGGGCCTCTAGTTTCTCCAGTTTCTCGTTAATGTGGTTAATGGAGGACAATAGCGATGACATGGTAGCCTGAATTCCTGTAGTGTTTTCATTGTTCCCATGTGAGCTAGTTCCTGGTTACAGGGTGTCAGGGTTAGTGTTCAGCAGGCGATACAGTTCTGCTTTGCGAGCCGTGGCCGGGTATGGGCCGCAATCTCAGGAATGGTCCAAGAATGTAGAGATCCCAGGCTTGCTGTCTCTATGTTCTCGGCTTGGGAGCTTGGTCTGGCCGGGCTGGAGACTCTGGTAGGGGTGTTGGGTAGGGAGATATCCTCAGCTATGTCTGAAGCGTGAGACATTCTGAAATGGGAATACGGACGTGATGTTAGTAAATTACGATTCTATGAGCTGTTGAGTGCCATCTGACGTGTATTTGGCCTGTCCCTAAGAGGAGTGATCACCTAAGTTGTATTAAGAGGGGTGGGAGTGCCCGTTTGAGTGCCGGTCGGTGACGTATGATTGTCTTGGCATTTGCACGTGACGGAGGCGGGCAGAACGGTATCTGCTTGTTAGGAGTGAGTAAGCGGAGTGGCGTCAACGTGGTTAACTGTGATATGATGTGAGGAAGCTGTTGCCTCGATGAGGTGTCCTGAAAGGACCTATGCGAGGGGTGGGAAACAACAGAAAGTTACTTACCTTGTAAGTATTCTATGATACTAAAGGTGGGTAACAACTGTCCTGGCCGAAACAGTACAGAAACAAAATGACCGGGGATGGGGGTTTGATGACCTAGAATTAGGTTAAGTAAATATCTGACAGTTCAGGCACCTGAAATAATTATGGTATGGGAAGGTATTACCTGTGGTTTGGACGGCTGCTGTTGCGGTTCCAAATGTAATAAATTACAGAGTAAGACAGGAGGCCTGAGATTGTGATGAAGGAGTAGTGAATATGAAACATTTATTTTTTAATTTTTTTATAATTTGTCCATTGCTGCCCTTACATAACTTGATCTTAACTGTAGGGAGAGATCCTAAACAAAAAGGAGCGAGTCTAGTTCGTTAGTGCCGGACCTGGCTGTATATAATGAGGAATATAATAAGTGGAAGATTTAAGATAATGGTAGGTAATAATGCCAACCCCCCCTCCCTCTTGAATGTCTAGGCCCCACATGCATTCCTGGTTTGAAGTGTGGCGCCTCCGTCATACAACTGTAGCGCTGGTGTGTGGCCCCTTAAATGTCACGCTATAGGAGTCCGGCCATACTTAGTGTATGTAGTGACCATTGGAGGTGAATATCTATGGTACCTGTAGTTGGCTACGGGTGAAGGTCAGTAGATATGCGGGATTGGATACTTCTTCTTGATGATGGGAAAAATATTGCGGTGGACCGGAGCCAGAAGTAGACGCGAAGGAGTCTTGGGTGGTGTCGGCCCTGAGAAGAGGTTAGCCTGGGAAAAAATAGGCCGGGTAACCCCTCCCACAACTCTAGGCTCCGCCTTAACATTTATATTTATACATAGTGTAGATTGGATTAGCCGTATTAGTCTAGTACAGTGTTTCCCAACCCAGTCCTCAAGGCACACCTACCAGTCCAGGATTTAAGGATTACCCAGTTTTGTCTAAGGTGTTTTTTCCTTTTTTTTCTAAAAACACCTTTGACAAAACTGGGTAATCCTTAAATCCTGGACTGGTAGGTGTGCCTTGAGGACTGGGTTGGGAAGCACTGGTCTAGTAGACAAGATGCCAAATTTCTGGCTATTCTCAGCCAACCTGCACCTTTCACTTTCAGGCACATTTTTTGCTATTTATGACACCCAACTCAACCCCCCCTCCCTCCCCTTCTCTGACATCAGTTGTTTTAAGTGTTAACTCTATCAGATTAATCAGTATTGCTTCAGACCTGAGGAAGAGTGGACAACTCTCAAAAGCTTGTCTTTGTAATATAATGTTAGTCCAATAAAAAAGGTATAATTGCATACTGCAATATTCTGGAATTTTGGCATTGTATATATATAATACATATATACACTGCTCAAAAAAGTAAAGGGAACACAAAAATAACACATCCTAGATCTGAATGAATTAAATATTCTTCTGAAATACTTTGTTCTTTACACAGTTGAATGTGCTCACAACAAAATCACACAAAAATTAAAAAATGGAAATAAACTTTTTCAACCCATGGAGGTCTGGATTTGGAGTCATACTCAAAATTAAAGTGGAAAGACACACTACAGGCTGATCCAACTTTGATGTAATGTCCTTAAAACAAGTCAAAATGAGGCTCAGTAGTGTGTGTTGCCTCCACATGCCTGTATCACCTCCCTACAATGCCTGTGCATGCTCCTGATGAGGTGGCGGATGGTCTCCCGAGGGATCTCCTCCCAGACCTGGACTAAAGCATCTGCCAACTCCTGGACAGTCTGTGGTGCAACGTGACGTTGGTGGATAGAGCGAGACATGATGTCCCAGATGTGCTCAATTGGATTCAGGTCTGGGGAACAGGCGGGCCAGTCCATAGCATCAATGCCTTCGTCTTGCAGGAATTGCTGACACACTCCAGCCACATGAGGTCTAGTATTGTCTTGCATTAGGACCAGCATATGGTCTCACAAGGTCTGAGGATCCATCTCGGTACCTAATGGCAGTCAGGCTACCTCTGGCAAGCACATGGAGGGCTGTGCGGCCCCGAAAGAAATGCCACCCCACACCATTACTGACCCACTGCCAAACCGGTCATGCTGGAGGATGTTGCAGGCAGCAGAACGTTCTCCATGGCGTCTCCAGACTCTGTCACGTCTGTCACATGTGCTCAGTGTGAACCTGCTTCCATCTGCGAAGAGCACAGTGCGTCAGTGGCAATCTTGGTGTTCTCTGGCAAATGCCAAACGTCCTGCACGGTGTTGGGCTGTAAGCTCAACCCCCACCTGTGGACGTTGGGCCCTCATACCACCCTCATGGAGTCTGTTTCTGACCGTTTGAGCAGACACATGCGCATTTGTGGCCAGGGCCGGACTGGCCTACCGGGATACTGGGAAATTTCCCGGTAGGCCGCCAGCCCTGGGGCCGCTTTAACATTGGGCTGCGCTGGGACCGCTTTAAGATTTCTGTTACCCTATGCGACAGCCGTGCGGCCGCAGCCACACCTGAGCCGGCCGCTGCTGCTTCCTGTCAGCCGCCGGATGTGAGCGGCAAATGACGACATGACGTCACATCCGGCAGCTGCGCGGCGGCGGCTCTACTGAAACTGCATCGCGGCCTTTTTTCCCTGAGCTGTTGGAACTTGTAAAGGTAAGAATAAAGGGGTTTGGGGATCTAATTAATTAATTCATGTATTGGGGAGGGGATGGGGGTGGTCATTAATGTATTAGGGAGGGGGGTGGTCATTAATGTATTGGGGAGGGGAGGGGAGGGGGGGAGGTCATTAATGTATTGGGGAGGGGGGGTGGTCATTAATATATTGGGGGAGGGGAGGAGGGTGGTCATTAATATATTGGGGAGGGGAGGGGGGTTGTCATTAATGTATTAGGGAGGGGGGGTTGTCATTAATGTATTGGGGAGGGGGGGTCAGTAATGTATGGGGGAGGGGAAGGGGGGTCATTAATGTATTGAGGAAGGGGTCATTAATGTATTGGGGAGGGGATGGGGGTGGTCATTAATGTATTGGGGAGGGGGGTGGTCATTAATATATTGGGGAGGGGAGGGGGTGGTCATTAATATATTGGGGAGGGGAGGGGGGTTGTCATTAATGTATTAGGGAGGGGGTGGTCATTAATGTATTGGGGAGGGGAGGGGGGGTCAGCAATGTATGGGGAGGGGAAGGGGGGTCATTAATGTATTGAGGAAGGGGTCATTAATGTATTGGGGAGGGGATGGGGGTGGTCATTAATGTATTGGGGGGGTCATTAATGTATTGGGGAGGGGAGGGGGGTGGTCATTAATGTATTGGGGAGGGGGGATGGTCATTAATATATTGGGGGAGGGGAGGGGGGTGGTCATTAATATATTGGGGAGGGGAGGGGGGTTGTCATTAATGTATTAGGGAGGGGGTGGTCATTAATGTATTGGGGAGGGGGGTGGTCATTAATGTATTGGGGAGGGGAGGGGGGTCAGTAATGTATGGGGGAGGGGAAGGGGGGTCATTAATGTATTGAGGAAGGGGTCATTAATGTATTGGGGAGGGGATGGGGGATGGTCATTAATGTATTAGGGAGGGGGGTGGTCATTAATGTATTGGGGAGGGGAGGGGGGGTGGTCATTAATGTATTGGGGGAGGGGAGGGGGTGGTCATTAATGTATTAGGGAGGGGGGGTGGTCATTAATGTATTGGGGAGGGGAGGGGGGTCAGTAATGTATGGGGGAGGTGAAGGGGGGTCATTAATGTATTGAGGAAGGGGTCATTAATGTATTGGGGGGGTGGGGGTGGTCATTAATGTGTTAGGGAGGGGGGGTAGTCATTAATGTATTGGGGAGGGGAGGGGAGGGGGGTGGTCATTAATATATTGGGGAGGGGAGGGGAGGGGGGTTGTCATTAATGTATTGGGGAGGGGGGGTCAGTAATGTATGGGGGAGGGGAAGGGGGGTCATTAATGTATTGAGGAAGGGGTCATTAATGTATTAGGGGGGGTCATTAATGTATGGGGGAGGGGAGGGGGGGTCATTAATGTATGGGGAGGGGAGGGGGGACAGTAATGTATTGGGGAGGGGAGTAATGTATTTAGGGGAGGGGGCAGTAATGTATTGGGGAGGGGGGGCAGTAATGTATTGGGGAAGGGGAGGACAGTAATGTATTGGGGAGGGGGGCAGTAATGTATTGGGGAGGGGAGAGGGGGCAGTAATATATTGGGGAGGGGAGGGGGACAGTAATGTATTGGGGAGGGGAGTAATGTATTTAGGGGAGGGGGGGCAGTAATGTATTGGGGAGGGGGGCAGTAATGTATTTAGGGGAGGGGGCAGTAATGTATTGGGGAAGGGGAGGGCAGTAATGTATTGGGGAAGGGGGGTAGTAATGTATTGGGGAGGGGAAGAAGGGGGGCAGTAATGTAATGGGGAGGGGAGGGCAGTAATGTATTGGGGAGGGGGGGCAGTAATGTATTGGGGAGGGTAAGAAGGGGGGGCAGTAATGTATTGGGGAGGGGAAAAAGGGGGGGCAGTAATGTATTAGGGGAGGGGGGTCAACTGTGTATTAGGGGAGGGAGGGGTCAGCAGTATATTAGAGGAGGGGGTGACAGCAGTATATTGGGGGAGGGGGTCAGCAGTGTATTAGATGGGGAGAGGGGGACGGGAAAGATCTGACTTGGGAATTTGAGATGAGGCAATAATTATATTTTTTACATTTATATTTGTGGCCCAATTAATATTTTATATATATACATACATACATATATATATATATATATATATATATATATATATATATATATATATATATATATATATATATATATATATGTGTGTGTGTGTGTGTGTGTGTGTGTGTGTAGAAGGAAATGTAAATAGAGGGGGCTACAGGGGTGAGGGAATTATATTTGTAATATATTTATTAGGAACTGTGGAGGGAAGGGGGTTGGATGAGAGCATTAAATATGATAGCATTAAATATTATAGTTATGGGTAGGAACTGTATTATATATTTTTGGTTTAGTGCAGGGGTAGGTAACCTTCAACACTCCCTTTTTTTTTGACTACATCTCCATTAAGGCTTGCAAAGCATCATGGGAGGTGTAGTCCACAACATCTGGAGTGGCAAAGGATGTCTATTCCTGGTTTAGAGCATAGGTGTATAACCATTTGGCTTCCCCAGGCCAAAATAACCCCTTAAACTCTTAAAGGATCACTATAGTGTCAGGAAAACAAAGCGGTTTTCCTGACACTTTAGTGCTCTGAGGATGCCCACACCCTCAGGGTCCCCCTCCCGTGGCGCTGAAGGGGTTAAAATTCCTTCAGTTACTTACCTTAATCCAGCGCCAGGCTCCCTCGGCGCTGGTGACCTCTCCTCCCAGTCTGACGTTAGCTCCCCTGTCCGGCGTCACTGGAGCTGAATGCGCATGGCCGCGCGCGCATTCAAAGTGTCCATAGGAAAGCATTTCTCAATTCTTTCCTATGGACACTCTGCGTGATGGAGGTGAAATGTGCCTCCAGCGTCGCAGATGCGCCTCTAGTGTCTTTCCGGAAGACAGCCACTAGAGGCTGGATTAACCGCAGATGTAAATGTAGCAGTTTCTCTGAAACTGCTATGTTTACATGTGAAGGGTTAAAACCTGAGGGACATTGCACCCAGGCCACTTCATTGAGCTGAAATGGTCTGGGTGACTATAGTGTCCCTTTAACGCTGTTACGGCGTTATATGCGTCCGCATTTTAATGGGCTGTTAAGCTGAATTCTGATGACTCCGCAATGCTATGGGGCTGGTATGTATTTTTTTCCAGGGCTGGTTTTCATACCCAGTCCGGCCCTGTTTGTGGCCTGCTGGAGGTCATTTTGCAGGGCTCTGACAGTGCTCCTCCTGTTCCTCCTTGCACAAAGGCGGAGGTAGCGGTCCTGCTGCTGGGTTGTTGCCCTCCTACGGCCTTCTCTATGTCTCCTGATGTACTGGCCTGTCTCCTGGTAGCGCCTCCATGCTCTGGATACTACGCTGACAGACACAGCAAACCTTCTTGCCACAGCTCGCATTGATGTGCCATCCTGGATGAGCTGCAGTACCTGAGCCACTTATGTGGGTTGTAGACTCCGTCTCATGCTACCACTAGAGTGAAAGCACCGCCAACATTCAAAAGTGACCAAAACATTAGCCAGGAAGCATAGGAACTGAGAAGTGGTCTGTGGTCACCACCTGCAGAACCACTCCTTTATTGGGGGTGTCTTGCTAATTGCCTATAATTTCCACCTGCTGTCTATCAAAGTTGCACAACAGCATGTGAAATTGATTGTCACTCAGTGTTGCTTCCTAAGTGGACAGTTTGATTTCACAGAAGTGTGATTGACTTGGAGTTACATTGTGTTGTTTAAGTGTTCCCTTTATTTTTTTGAGCATTGTATATATAGAGTAGTCCCAGTAATATGTGTATATATATATATATAAAACTTGGGCTACTCCTTACTTTGCGCATTATATATATATATATATATATATATATATATATATATATATATATATATATATATATATATATATATATAAAAGCAGAAAGAAAGAAGTAGTTCCAGTGGTAGAATCACTCAAACTGAAACACTGCACATTGGGAAAGACAACAGGGCCCCTGTTAATGAGAATTATAGCCGTCACCTATTGATCACTTTATTATGGGGCGAGGGCTGAGGCAAAACTAAGTCCCCTATGCTTATTTTATTTATCCCCATTATACAGGTACAGGAGATTGACAGTGATCTTTTCACCCCTTGTTCTTTAAATTGAAGCCCCCACCAGTTGTCCTTGGGTAGGATACAGTGGGCCTTCCTCCAGGTACTAAACAGCAGGCAGACACTACTACTGCCCAGTAGTGGCTGCCCGCAATTTAGCGGGCATGCCCTTACTCTCTGTATGGTAAGTAGGGGCATATGGGAGGACAATAAGTGTTTTCAAAGACCTTTAAGAGGATTTTCTCGAGAAATTGGGCTAAAATTTGGGTTGGTATCAAATCCATTTAAAACTCGATAAAATTAGCATTCAAATTCAGTCAATCATTTTCCACTGGAGTTTGACGATAATTTTAAATGAGGCCTTAGTAAGCATGGGACTTATTTGGAGGGCTTTTGGATAAGTTCACGTCACTACTAAGCACTTGTAGTGGAAATACATAGCAGTGATGAGGATAATTGCATTTGGTTAGTTAATCCAGCAATCTTTTTGTTGCTTCTAACAGAGCTCTATGTGTCATTAATCTTCACCAAGAGAAATTGACAGTAAAGTGAAGTATGTAGCGATGCTGGTGGTATGATTTACAGACTACAAATAGAATGGATCGAAATGATCCTGTATATAAATGTACACTTACAAACAATGGGAATCCTAATGATTAAAATAATTATGTATGGCTTAATGCAATGTAATTCCCACACACTAGTCATGCATTAAAGGGACACTATAGTCACCAGAACAACTACAGCCTATTGAATTTGTTTTGGTGAGTAGAATCATTACCTTCAGGCTTTTTGCTGTAAACACTGTCTTCTCAGAGAAAATGCAGTGTTTACATTACAGTCTAGTGATAACGCCACTGGCCACTCCTTAGATAGCTGTTAGAGATCCTTCCTGGCTCATGGCTGCCTAAAATGCATCCAGACATTCAGAATCTCCTCCCTCTGCATGCAGACACAGAACTTTTCTCATAGAGATTCATTGATTCAATTCATCTCTATGAGGAGCTGCTGATTGGCCAGGGCTGTGTTTGAATCATGCTGGCTCTGTCTCTGATCTGCCTCTTTGTCAGTCTCAGCCAATCCTATGGGGAAGCATTGTGATTGGATCAGGCTACTACTTCTGATGATGTCAGCAGGCAGTGGGCAGGTCTAGAGGAAACAAAGCCAGAGCTAGCAGCTCCATACTTGAATACAAGTAAGATTTTAAATTTTTTTAGGGAGGCATGGGGGGACCAGAGAGGCTAGATGGTGGTTTTAACCCTATAGGCTCAGGAATACATGTTTGTGTTCCTGACCCTATAGTGCTCCTTTAATACAAGTCTATGAAAGTGTAGGTTGGTTTTTGTTTGGTTTCCATATTAGAAAAATTAGGTTTGAAAGTAGGTTTGCTTAGTACTTTCTAGAAATACCAGAAAAAAACGTACTGAAATAAATCAGCTAGGGAGTTATTGTTTCCTTTAGAGCAATTCAGAAAATAGTAGAATGCATGTACCTAGGTCAAGGTTAAGATATCTATGAGTGACTGTGCATGGTGGGAATACAACTCTAGTGGGATACCGGGAATTCAGGTTTGAACTTTATTAAAACTGTCTAGGTCTAAGAATTGTGTTAATGAGAAAGTTAAAATTTAAAAATGAGTTTCCTAAAATTAAAGACCCATGAAATACAGATTGAAAAAAAAAATGAAAAGAAATTTAAAAAAATATGTTTAAAAACATTAATAACACCATATCAGAGAAGCGTGGAAAAATTAGGAGGATTCTGTAAAGTTATATCTTTATATCAGATTTAAAAAATGTTTTTTTAAGGATATAAATAAACTAGAGCTTTTATGACGAGTTTTCTACTCATGTCTTCTCTCTTTATTTTTAATGTCATCAACACTGATATTATGTTATATTTCATTGTAGTGAAACTGCGATGTTAATGAATAATGTACCCCAAGGCTGTTATTTGTCAGGTTAAATTCTACTTGCACCAGGTTTGTTTAGCTCTGTATTTCTGTACTTACTAAGACAAAGTCTGATTTCCTTGGACAAACATAGACGTTTAATTTTTGTTTTTTAAAGGGATACTATAGTATAATGTATTCCTAACACTATAGTTTTAAACTGACTATTTAGGGTCCTGGCCCCATTAGATCGCATGGCAAAGGTGAGTTTTCTTAACTTTTTTTCCACGCCGCACCAGCCTTGCCATGGATAGCCCAGCCTCCATGGCTGAGATCATCAGTGTTGATTAACCCAGCCTTTTCAAATGGGAAAGCATTGAGAGGCAATTGCGCATGTGCAGCAAAATGTTGCACTGTGCCAATCAGCATCTCCTCATAGAGATGCATTGGATCAATACATCTATATGGGGAATGTTCAGAACCTCCATGCAGAGTGTGGTGCGCTGAATACCAGTGCTGCACATTGTGCACATTGTGCAGCACTGGACTAGGAAGCACCTGTAGTGCCCTTACTGAATGACTGCCACTAGAGGTGTAACAAGCCAGTACTCCCTCTGCAGCCTTATCATTGTAGACACCAGAACCACTACATTAAGCTACAGTGGTTCTGGTGACTATAGTGTCCCTTTAACTGTCTCAAGGCCAAGAACATGTTAGCACTGACACTGTAGCAATGGATTTAACAAACAATCTCCTAAAAGGGCTCCTATTGTTATGTAGGCAATTTTATCTATAAAAATAATTAAGCTTAACCATCTGCATGAGTGAAATTTGTAATCATAGGTGTAATGAGTGCCACATACTCCTTTATTTCTATTTATTAAACATTGAATCTGCAAATATAAGATGATTGCCAAAACTCAATTTAGTTTTGCCTTATTTGGTTCTTCCAGTAATTCACTTCATTTTACAAACAAGCAAATCAATGGAGAAATGTAAATAATCCTAACTAAGAAAATAGCAAATCTCCCAGATGGCACTAGAATACGAACTTAAATAAATTCCTAAACTATCTGCTCAGTAGATTGTAAAAGTCAATTTAAAAAACATTGTGACTGACTCTCTCTTGTCCATTTCTCTGTTTAACAGAGACGGGGGTTATTATTCTTACTTCCCAATAATATAGCACAATACATTGAATATGCCAGGTCCTTAATACCCCCTTAACAATATATAAAAAAAATTAAGAATGGTCCTCAAATAAAAAAAAAAAACTGTTAAATAACAAATATCTAAAATATAAAGTACCAAAAAGATAAATGGACGCAAAGAGCAGCATATCTGCCATGGATTTAGCTCAAAATGGTTGGAAATGGAAATTGGCATGCCATGTTTTATATGTTAATCACTGTCCACAACTTTTTATTGCTCTCGGCAGAAAAACTAGTTAGCAAGTTTTATAATGTATTTCTGTTCCACTTACCTCCTTGGGAGAAGATGCCATATATACACATATTTAAAAACTATAATTATACAACAAAGAATATGATTAATGTAAAATAATTGGATGTGGAAATTAGTAATTGTATACAGTAAATGCATTCGATATAGGACATATTGCTAAATTGGGAGCATTTAGCAGAAGCATTCTAGTGGTCACTATGGAGGTTACACCAAATATAACACTTCTTCAGGCTGAGCTTTCTCCAGTTTTGACTCTCTAATAATGTGTTTAACACGTTTTTTAACAAAAGGAAGGCTAGGATTGTTTTTTTAGGTGTTTAAAAAATCTATTAACATCTAGTACAGTAATGTTTAGTGCAATTATCCAGTTTCTTATATGCTGAAAATCACACAATTTATATGCTGGAAACCCTCACAGCCAACACATTTGCAGCCAAGTGAAAATGTTAACAAACTGATTAGCTCTAGACTAGACATAAGTAAATCATCCCTTTCAATGGCTACAATCATATGACAGCAAAACACTACAGATGTAAATGTATCCAACCCAATCAATACTGGGTTATATTAGTCAGAAAGCTCTTTTCCTTTTCCATCTTGAGGGATTCATAACTTCATGTCTTTGATCTCCTCATATTTCTCAGAATCATAAATTACTCACAGTCCCAAACCTCAGCCTACACCAGGTATCTTCTCTTTCTAGAACAACTTTTGTCAACGAATTAAGTGTTTTCTCAATGCACTACGTCTCTCATCAAGAATAGCTTTGATATGCTAATATTTAAAATATATAACCTCATTGTAAAAGTTGAATAAATTATATTTTTTATTGAACTCCTACTTCTGTAACCCTTTCATGGTGGAATGGCATGCCATGAGAGTCACAATAAAGGTTTCTCTACAATGGGTGTCTGTTTGCAGAGCATGGCATGCAGACATACCTATACCTCTGATGGTAAATGCTTATATTAAAAGCTCTTATACTAGGGTTGTCAATATCAGCCATTAACCAATTTACAGTTGCTCTCAGTGAATGCTGACAGACACACACAGCATTAGTAATGCTGTGTGTGTCTGCTCTCCTGCTTCCCTGTTAACTCACAGTGAGTGTGAGTGAGAAGGGAGGCATATAGTGTAGTGAATAGTAGGCCCCACTACTCCTCTCATCCTGCTCTCTCTAAGTGCCTCACGTACCAAAACAGTAAGTTGGCAATTTGGTTACTTTATAACTCGGTGACTAAATGGTTAATTTGTTGTATTAAGTCTTCCAGTGCCTCATTCATTCATAGAATGAGGAGGAGGCTTGGAATACAGTGTAGTTGCTGTATCATGTAATAACTGGATTCAACATATATCTATCACTTAAGTGGAGAAACAGCAATGACTCCTAGGAAAAAACTTCCATTAAAAAATGAAAGAAACCTCTTTGTCACTGAGCTTTGAAGTGGATTTTTGCCCAGCCACCATCACCCTTAATGCCACTGTAGCAAACTCACCCCTTTAAGAGAGTTTGCCATGAGCTTTTGGAGGGTCTTGCTTGCCCGCCTCCTGCCATGTGACTATGGCCCTGGGGGTATTGCTCTTTAAAGACAGTATTTGGGCATGATGGATTTTTATTATTCGGCTACTGGCCCTTTAAGCACAGTGTATGGACTTCTATAAGACTGTGTATAGATTGTGTATAGGAACTGGTCTCACTCCCCAGCGGCGGCGTATCGTATTGGAAGGGGAGACGGTTGGTCTCACTTCCCAACAGCAGCAGGAGTTATTGGGAGAAGAGACAGTTGGTCTCTCTCCCCACCGGCAGAATGCCTTACAGGGAGGGGAGACAACCGGTCTCACTCCCCAGCGGCTGAGTATGTTATTGAAAGGGGAGACAGCCGGTCCAGATCCCCAACCACCCTCACAGGAATGCCAGGATGAAGAGGCAAAAGGTCCTTCCTCTCCACAACCAATCCACAACCAGGTCCTGGGGATAGCACTCTCTGACCCCATTCCAGCAGAAGAGCTGGCATCTGGTCAGAGCGCAGGTAGCCTCTGCCCTCTCTACCTCTTTGTTTTGGGGCCTGACGACCCACCAACCACCCCAGTGGAACCGCTGACTACAGGGCAGAGTGCCGCTGGCTTCTACCCACCCGGCACCCGCTGTCCCCAGCAACAGCTTTGTCCAACCAGGGGAGAAGGCATCCTGGTTGTTTTTCCACAAGACCCAGGATCTACAACTGGGCACAGATGGCAGGAGACCATCTGGACAACTACACCTTTTGAGAAAGGCCGGCAGACTATCAGAGCACCAGACTGCTGGGAGGTCTGGAGTCTGGATAGTCTCAATGGGAAAGGGGAGATATGTAGCAAACTCACCCCTTTAGGAGAGTTTGCCATGGGCTTTTGGAGGGGCTTACTTGCCCGCCTCCTGCCATGTGACTATGGCCCTGGGGGTGTTGCCCTTTAAAGACAGTATTTGGGCATGATGGATTTTCCTGTCCCATTGTTCTCCACCAAGGCGTTGTCCCAGGCACACTGCCAGACTAGTTGGAACTAGTTTGGGCTGGAAAGTTTGGTCTGGAAAGCCATGCTTCAGTGGACCTGAAGGGAACTCCACCTAACTTTTTAACCCCCATCACTCCCGAACCCCTGGTCTGATCTGGGTGATTTTTGAATATGTAATTCACCCAGATCAGGGCTATCAGGGGATTCCACATTTAGGGGTGTACCCTTTGTATTTGAGGTACATCTAGAACTTGGGGGAAAATATGTACATTTTAATTCTGTTAACAGATAAGCTGATGGGAGGAGATGTGTGGGTTGTACCTTGTACTTTATTGGTTAATGTACTAATTATTGTGGGTGGCTCCTTTGCACGGGAGCATTGCATAAAAGCAGGAGTTGTGTGATTAAAAGTTAGTTCAGTTCTGCTCCTGACACTGTGTGTCGTCCAGTTATTGGGAAAGGTGATGGGATACTATTGGATTTTACTGCTGATTGTGCGTGTTATACTGCTGGATTATTCTCTCACTGACGGTACTGTGCCTGGGATTATTGCTTGTTCCTGAGCCACACCTGGACTACCAGCGTAAATAGTCTGTGAGAGACCAGCGTTCCGCTACAGCCACATTTACGAACAGTCATGTTTTCAAAAATAAATAAATAAGTAAAAAAAATCCCTTCCTCACTGTAATATATAGCTATTCAAATTTAAAAACGATGTAATGGAAAATATTCTTAAAGGGAAACTCCAGTGCCAGGAAAACAATCAGTTTTCCTGGCACTGCAGGTCCCCTCTCCCTCCCACCCCCCAGTCCTCTGCGCCGCTCCTCCCTCTGATTGCATTTCAATGCTTTCCTATGGGGAAATGAGCGACGCTGGAGGTCCTCACATAGCGTGAGGACGTCCAGCGACGATCTAGCACAGGTTTTCTGTGCTGTGGACAAGGAAGTGCCCTCTAGTGACTGTCTACTAGACAGTCACTAGAGGTGGAGTTAACCCTGCAATGTAATTATTGCAGTTTATAAAAAACTGAAATATTTACAGCTGCAGGGTTAAGAGTAGTGGGAGTTGGCACCCAGACCAATCCAATGGGCAGAAGTGGTCGGGGTGCCTGGAGTGTCCCTTTAACCCTGAAATGAGTTATAGGCGTTATTTCCTGTAATGCACATTTCACAGTTATGAATTCTCTCTCTTCATCTTTGTTTCTGTCTGTCTCTCTTCCATTTTGACATATTACCCTGAAATGCTCTCCCAAGATGATGCATAATACAAACCTATCAATTCCATGTCTTATTATTTATATTTATATATAATGTGTTAATATTTCTAATTATAATATGAATACCAGAGTAAAACTTCCATTAAAGAACTACAGGGATGACAGAAATCAGGAAACCCCAATGTCATAGTATAACAACAAATTTTATTTTGCATAAAACAATTCAAAGTGCTTACTCATAGCATTGGAGGGTCATACCATATAGTTATCCCACAAAAAAAAGCTCATTTGCAGCATAAAACACTGACTTGTGTGTGTTACTTCCTGATTTCCGCAAGATGCCAAATTCCGGCTCTGCCTCCTGATGACTTATCACGTAATGCATTTTGCCCCGCCTCCTGTGCTTTGGGCTTCCTAGTCTGAGGAAGCCCAAAGCACAGGAGGCAGGGCGAAACACGTCACGTGATAAGTCATCAGGAGGCGGAGCTGGAACCTGGCATTTTGAGGAAACCAGGAAGTAACACACACAAGTCAACTTTTATGCTGCAATTGAGCTTTTTTGTGGGATCACTATATTGTATAGCCCACCAATGCTTTGAGTACACACTTTTAATGTTTTTTTGCATAATAAAATTAGTTGTTATACTATGTTATTGGGGTTTCCTGGTTCTGTCATCCCTGCAGCTATTTCATACTAAAAGTGCCATCTTTTGAGAATTAAAGTCTTCAAAGCCTTCAAGCCTGTGCATTGTGGGAATTATTCCCTCTCAAGTGGAGCCTTTCTCACCTAGAGCCAGGGTTGATAGGGCTCTGGTAAATGTGAGTGTAACCCTCATATATGTATATGAAACAGTGTATTATTACTATAATAAGGACAATCTGCACTAGATTTTTTGATTTTTTTTGTTACAGATTTTCTTTGATCAATGTATGTTAAGTATATATTGAGCGCAACAATTGTTTCTGGTTTTTGGATTATTTTGTCACTTTAGGTGATTGCAGCTTATTTTTACAAGCACTATTTATTTTTTAAGTGCTATCCACTTTTGGTTATTAGATTATAAATTCAGTCCTGCATTTTCATAAAAACTTGACAAGGAAAAAATAGCTGAGCACAATTTAGTGATTTTTATTACCTTAGCACACATTAAGTTTACAAAATAAACCGCTAAACTGCAATGTGCATGTATAAAACAAAAAAAGCAAAAATAAAATAATGCCATAAACTTTGAAAGGTATTAATGCTAAAATGGCTGTGCAATAAAGCCCCTTGGTGTCTACTTTCACAATTGGTATGCATTTATAGGGTAATAGGGTAAGAAAAAGGAATACAGAATAAAAGGGAAGGCTGTGGGAAACTAGAGATGCCATTATATTGATAAATGTTTTAAGTTCTATATTTTCACGTTATTTGCATAATTTTATATACCTTTTTTATTCAGATATATTTTTGTGACATTTTACCCAGTTCTTAAATGTATTCAGATGTTTTTGATAAATTTACCCCCAACCTTATAGGGACAATGCAAATTATACCCATTTTCTCCCATGGCCTAACTTTTTTTGCTTATAATATTTACTGAATTACTATTCCTAAAATGCACTAATTATGCACATATTATTATTGGCATTTTTTTCAATTTTTTATTGAATTTAGTTTTTTTTTATAATAAATGAGAATGCATATATGTGTATGTCACACCAAATTAAAGCCATTTTTGTCCTTTTAAAACAGTGTACAATATCTGTTGTTGCAATAAATGAGAAAAATGGAAATGTGGTTGAACACACAAAACAAAAGCAAATAGTATTTGTGTCCTTAAGTACAAAAAAAAGCAAACTGAAGCTGTCTCTTTGTGGGGTTAATGTAATTTCTAAAGTCTTGTGATGAAGAATGAAGTGTATAGATCTCGCTACAAATAGATTATGAGAATAGATGAGGTACATCACAAGCAGAAGAATTATGTGCCTGAGATTTGAATATAATATATTTTACGAAATAGCCTTAGAAATTAGATTTGTTAAATTTTTGGTCTAGGAATAATTTGTTAGTACAAGTAATGAAGGAATCAGAGACTTAGAACCAGGGATGTGCAGTAAGATAACATTTTCTGATTCAAATCAGTACCAGAGAACCATCGCCAGAACATGAATTGCATTCTAGGCACCCCTAGGTAACAATGCTATCTATGAGAGGTACGAAGGCAAATCACATATTTATTAAATACTTTTCACATACTATAAATTGATTTAATTCCATTATTTTACCCATCCATCCTTCTTTTTCTTAATCTTTCTTGCACATGCAGCTCAACTTGTCCAGCTGCAGCCTACATTTTTAAATGCGTTTTACAGAGCAGATTATAGAATTTGATTATATGATATAAAGCATCCAGCACTGCACTACACAGTGGCAAGAGAAGGTTTGTGAACCACCTTTATTCCAGAATAAATGTAACCGAAAATGTGATGTGATTTTCTTCCAAGTCCTCTTATAGATAAATAGAATCTCATTAAACAAATGTCTTATTTTTTCATATCTTTATTGAATACATTGATCCAGCATTCAATGTCTTTGTTGTAAGAATGGTTTGGGCTACTACAATAATTAGCTTTAATAAATGGGGTGTGACGGGTCCCCTGTGCACAACTGAGCTCACTCGTCCAAACAGCTTCTTCCCGCCGCCAAACCACAGATGTCAGCCCGTTCACGAAGATCCAGTCAGCTAACAGCTCTCCCCCAAGAAAAGCAGACACACACAGCTTGAGGGTAGAACAAGAACTGACTTTTATTAGGCACACCCAGGTATTTGCATACAAGTAAACTAATTAGTAAACTCACAAAGGTTTGGAACAGCAACCAATCAAACTGGGCCTAAACAAACAGCCAATCACATTAAGCCCATTAATAACCAATAGGACACACAATCACTGAAAACCTACTTTTCATACACAGGAAAACATTATGCATAGGTAAATGGATTAACACATAGACAGCAATAGATGACTCAGCTCCTTTAGTCACAAAGGGGAATGTCCCAACCCCCACACACGTGGTCACACAGTCTCTGGTTTGGCACCATCTTGTCGCTCCATGTTGTGGCTAGGTTTAAGTCTGTGTGGGGGTCGAGGTCAGAGTTGAATGAGGATCCACTTCCGGGTTCTCTCAGACGCCGTCTTGGTTTTCTTACCCACAAGTTTTTCTGCAGCAAGCTGTGTCCAGGAATCCTCTTGCAGGCCTTTTCCGTCCGTCCAGCTTCTTACCCGGGTCTTCGTCGTAGATCGCGTCCCGGGGACTCCTAAACCGTAAGTCAGACCTACCTGTCACTCCAGGATCGGTTCCCACGGCGCACGGTACAGCACGGGTCATCGCTTTACGGTTTACCTTGCACAGTCGCATTTCAAAGCCTTTTTCACGGCTTCATTTCTTACAAATTGTTCGGCTAAATTATGCGTATTAGAGAAGCGATCAATTCGTGCAAACTGTTTTTCCCTTGCTTCATTTAAACGATTGTCATTTCGGTTTGTGTTTTCTGGTCGGCACTTATTCATAGTATATTCTATGCACGATTGCTGTTCGCATTAAAATGCATACGGTTAAGCTATTCATGTTAACGTCTGTTTCCCTTCATACTAAGATTCGGTTATTCTGCTATGTTTTCACATAGATCTTTTTCGTGAGTTACATTTCATCATTTCATGTATTTACATTTGGTTAAAAAGTTGCTTGTAAATAGACAGACCATTTTCATGCTATTTTTAAGGTATCACTTATTACATCAAGGGTATGAAACCAGCTAACATTTCTGTATAGACCATTGGACGCCCACGCTTACTGGAGTTTTTTTTTTTTTAATTATCCATTTCATTACAATTAAATCAGCCTTTGTTACAGGACTCATTTCTTTGTTGTTAACCATGACACATAAGGATTTAATTCCTTTTCATGCATACTCGGGTTGAATCACACGTACTGATCCAACCAATCATACGTTTCCTGCACAGTAATATACATATATATATATATATATAACTTACATTTTATGTTCCCCTTACACACCATTATTATATAACACATATGTTGTTGGTACATAGGCCACGGCCTCCCTCAGATATCTTATTAAAGCCATGCCAACATTTCTGAGTAACACATATCTATTGCATAGTATCAACATTTTATTTGCAATAATACGCAAGCAAACCTTAAAACATTGCTGCTACAGGCTATAAGTCTGTTTTCTTTCCAACAATCCACACTCATCATACTACTTTCTTTTACCCATTTCAGGCTGTCAAGCTTATATATATTTGCTCCACACAGGTTTTTCCTGTGAATTTGTCATACTACCAGGTACGTACACCTGCTCATATGGTATTTCTACCATTCATTTCATTTCATCCCCCTAGGTTCGAGTGCTGGCAATAGGGTCACAGGCATCCCAATAGGTATTTATCCCTTCTTGGCAATCGCCATCAGTTAGTGGTCCCGCGAGGCCAACACCCCGCCTCAAACGTTTCAGAGGCAAACACCCATCGGGCCACACGTTAGCTAGCCGCCTCGCATGTTGCATAGAGAGGGCCTCACCTGTCACTCCCTTTCCCTGTTTTCTGTCTTACAGTCACCGAGAGGCCTAAAACTCCTGCCACTACGACGAGTGGCCTCAATAACCCCTCGCGCCAACGCATAGATAGAGCCTCTCAAGCCGCTTGGCAATTAGCAGGGCCTCATCTGTCACCAAACAAGTATAATGTTTTCGCCATCCGGCCTAGCTAGCCTGCCAGTACAATTTGGAGGTTTCCTATACTAATTAATTGTTTTGTTTCTAGTATGTCTCAGGAAGGGGTACAGGATTTCTCCCTGCCTAGCACCCCGGCTAGAGCTGTCACTCCCACACAAGGAGGAGAGCTAGCCAGTCCAGCATCGATCAGATCCTGGACGATCCCACGTATAACCACGGAATTGAGGAAATTACAAATCCCCTACCCCGCTACAGCAAGGAAAGCAGAACTTTTCAAACTGCTACGCACATCTACAAATAACATGGATGCCGGGGAAGGACCTAGCCAGTCCAACCCAGGAGATATACATGCCATGTTATCCTCACTCATGGCGTCCATGAGCAAGGTCAACTCCAGGCTGGAGAAACTTGAGTCGGTCACCACGGCCCTTACTCTAGCAGGGCCACCCGCTGCTGCTTTACAAGCACCAGCTGACTTGCCATTAGTTGCTCCAGCCATCACCCTGGATGACCAGGAAGTTAGCCCGGCTCATATGATACCTGAGCATATAAAAAGGGATATCCTGGAAGGTAAAGACGTCAACCTGGCTTCCCTGTTGATTGCCTCCCAGGATATTGTTGAGAATAAAACGTATGCTTATGATGATGTATCTGTTGTTGTCAGGTCTAGGGATGCCCGCCTAAACAGGAAACTGACTATCCCTGAATTTGTACTAGCTTTTGATATTTACAGGGATGTCATCTGTGCGGTCCATCCCAACAGAAGAGAGGAGTTTGATCTCTATATGCACAAGCTGGTAGACCTGGGCAACAAATATGGTGGTTCAGCCTTCTATGACTACCATAGGTCTTTTTCTGCAAAAGTGTCTGGAGCCTTCTCCCAGTACGGAACACGATCCAACTGGGGAAGGATTGATACCGTCATTTTTTGCAGACACTTTGCAGGTCTTAGAACACTGGCTTGTGCATACTGCTCCTCCACAGCCCATACTACAAACCTTTGTCCCAACACGGCGGACGAGCATGCCTCCACGCAAGGAGCTAGTTCCTCTAGGGTTCCAGAGAAGTTGTCACGAGACAAACTGGGATGCCCAATCAAGTTTCTGGGCAAGTCCCAGATATGTAATAATTTTAATGTTGGATCTTGTAATTGGATGTAGACTATTGCATGTCTGTTCAAAATGTTTTAGGGCACATGCAAAGACCATGTGTCCAAATAAAATGTATTCCAAGCCTTACCTAACGTCCATTAATATGCCAGTATTCACTGCATTTATGTCTCAGCACCCATCTAGACACCTAATAGACTTTTTTATCTCTGGTTTAACAGAAGGCTTCCATACAGGTATCCTACACTTACCAGTCGGAACTCTGGAATGCCCTAATCTACAATCCGCCCAACACAACCCCACAGCGGTTGACACCCTCATAGCTCAAGAAGTGGCTGAAGGCTTCATATTGGGGCCTTTTAAAACTCCCCCATTAACAGAATGGCGCACTAACCCCATCGGTATTGTCACAGGGAAATCTTCCCAAAAACAGAGACTCATCATTGACTTATCGGCACCCCACTCATCGGCCAACCCCAGTCTTAATTCCCTCATCCCCTCTGAGGAATTCTCCCTGCAATACACCACCATAGATCACGCCCTTACCGCTATCATACAAGCAGGGGTTGGAGCCTGGCTCAGTAAGACCGACATTACCAACGCCTTTAAATTACTACCAATCCACCCCACACTGTGGCACCTGCATGGCATCAAGTGGTCCGGGAACTACTATTTTTTCCTCCCGGTTAACCTTTGGGTCCAAAAGTAGCCCAGCTATTTTTGACACATTTGCTGAAGCATTATGCTGGTTACTATTGAACATAGCCAGATGCCCTACGGTATTACATTACCTGGAAGATTTCCTACTGGTCGAGGAGAACACTCCCCCTCCTACTAGTCTCAAAGCTACCACTAAGCTATTTGAGGAACTAGGTGTACCTATCTCCCCTAAGAAAACAGAGGGGACAGACACGGTTATCACTTTTCTGGGTATCCAATTAGACTCTGCCACAATGCAAGCGAGCCTACCACACGATAAGATAGTGAATATTCTTACTTACATAAACAGCTACCTTCAGCTCAGTACTTGCAACCGCAAAGAGCTACAGTCTCTGCTGGGATCACTAAATTTTGCTATGCGCATCATACCTCAAAGCCGCTCCTTTATATCACGACTATTGCATCTTTTTCCACTTTTCCTATATGACACGCACAGGTTGTCCTTAGATACCCAAGCTACGGCAGATCTAAACATGTGGAAGAGATTTTTATCCACTTGGAATGGTAAAAGTATGTTCCTCCCTCAATTGACTGACTCATCTCCCACCATTTGGTCAGATACGGCATCTACCACTGGTTTTGCAGCAATTTTTGGGTACGAATGGCTTTGGGGCAGCTGGCCTTCAGCAGTTCAGGATTTGGAAGGTTGTTCCACTACCTCAGCTCTTTTTGAGATCTATCCCATTGTGGCGGCTTCTGTAGCATGGGGTCATTTATGGGCAAACATGCCAGTTCGTTGCTACTCAGATAACCAGGCAACCTGTCACATCATCAACAAAGGTCATTCCAAATCCCTTACGATTATGAGATTTCTGAGGAAACTCACTTGGTTGGCAGCTTGTCATAATGTTTTCCTATGTTGTTTCCATGTTCCAGGTGTATGTAAAACAGCTGCTGACAATTTGTCTCGATTTAAATTTCAGGCGTTTCATCAAGCACTCCCGTCAGCGGCGCCCACAGCCACCATCACTCCAACATTTCAACAACTCATACTGGACTAGAAACCATCATGCAGCGTAGCAGGACATTGTCCCAATTGGCACTTTCAAACAATACACACAAAACATACAACAGAGCTTTCACACTATTCAAAAGATTCCTTCTGGAACATAACATCATGCAACCATTTGTTATGACATCTTTTTGGGGGTTTGCTTCCTTTTGCCACCTTAAACTTAAAATGTCATATAACACCATCAAACTCTATCTCACTGGCATTCAACACCACATGCTAATCTTACACCCAAATAACAACAGTTTCATGGTCTCTCACCAAATTAAGATCATACTCAGAGGTATTCAGAAATCAGAACCCACACATACAGCCCAGAGGCTACCCATAGATAACCATATCTTTAAAGCATTATCTAACCTGCTTGACTTAAAACCGTTTGACATCAATACAAACTCCATCATCAAAACAGCAATATACATAGCTTTCTATGGATTTCTAAGACCGAGAGAATTCACTACAACCTCCACGACCCAAATTACTCCTTTCCTCCTCTATTCCCACTTGACAAAACATATGGATCATTACATCCTGACTTTACCTCACTTCAAAACCAGTCAGCACATACCCGTAAACATTCCGTACTATCCCACGCACAACAGATGGTGTCCAGTCAGGGTTCTTGATGCCTACATACAGCATAATAACTTACTACCCTCACAACCATTACTACAGCTGCAAGGTTCCGTACTCACCACTACAACCTTCATGACCTACGTCAGGTCTTTGCTCGCACAACTGGGCCTCAACGCAGCCAACTACTCAGGGCATTCCTTTCGTATAGGAGCCGCGTCCACAGCCTCCAGTGTAAACATCCCAACTGGAAGTCATCCACTTACTCACGGTACATACCTAACCCAGTACAAGAATTAAGGGATGCTTTCAAAAACATGTCTGGTTGATAAAATGTATATGTATTGGTTGTCTGTAAATACATTTGTTTACTTAAATTTTGCCCTCTTCTTTCTCAGTCCTACCTCATCGTCGGTTCCGGCACACCACAACCGACTTGCTCTTTTATTATCCTACATTTATCTATGGTATTTCACACTGTACTATCATAAGCACCTAACACAAGTATTAAGGGAATTTGCCTGGATTTGTGTGAGGGGCTGGTTTGCTACCTCTAGCCTACTTAATGCACTCTCTTTACCTTGCTCATTACCATTCGAGGTTAGAGTTGAATGACCCTACCACCACACCACATTTTAACATTTATTTCCTTTCTATTTCTTTTCCTTGGTAGGCCCTCTTCTTTCTCAGGCCTACCTCATTGTCGGTTCCGGCACACCACAACCGACTTGCTCTTTTATTATCCTACATTTATCTATGGTATTTCGCACTGTACTATCATAAGCACCTAACACAAATAGACATACACACACACACACACATACACTGTCGAGGTGTATTTTACTATTAATATAAATTACACGTAGACTGATACTGATTAAATATATATATAATTATTGTTAAAATAATACATATATTAATTCTACATATATATTTATTTAATATTTTTACATAATTAGGTATCTTAATTAATTACAATTAGCGGGACCTGCCTGACAACCCATGCCGAAAGTATAGGGAATTTAATTTGCTAGCATTATATTTAACCCTATAACTTTCCAAGACACCATAAAACCTGCACATGGGGGGTACTGTTTTACTCGGGAGACTTCGCTGAACACAAATATTAGTGTTTCAAAACAGTCAAATGTATTACAATGATGAAATCGCCAGTAAAAGTGGCATTTTTCACGCACAAACAGCACTTACACGGACGATATTATTGCTGTGATACTTTTTACTGTTTTGAAACACAAAATATGTGAATACAAATATGTGTATTTTATTGCAGTAAAAGCAAACAGTATTATGACATTGACAGTTAAAATGTCATGTAGAACTAAAAAAATAACATATAGTTAGTTGGACAGACATATAGCGCAAATGCCAGGTTTTGTTTACGTTTTGTTTTGTTCACAACGTGTACAGTTGGCTCAGTCCTTAAGGGGTTAATAAAATTATCAGTGTTCCTGTAATCCCAGATATGACATAGATTTAGAAGGGCGCTCAATCATCCATTGTCATGGGCATATTGAGGGGGTGACCCTTAGCATACATTTTTGAAAAATTAACATTTTTGCCCTGACAGATAATAACTTAAAACTTAACGTTCAATCATAGCCGTGTTAAACCGATATAATTATAGAAAATATTTTTACAAAAATGAATACAGTGAACAAATTGAATAGCTAAGAAAGTAGTGAAAAACGAAAATATGTACAAAGGCTGCTTCTAATTCATCAGAAAAAGCTCAAAATTACAGGCAGCTGGGCGGGCTGACTCAAATGT
Source organism: Pelobates fuscus (assembly GCF_036172605.1). Lineage (NCBI taxonomy): Eukaryota > Metazoa > Chordata > Amphibia > Anura > Pelobatidae > Pelobates > Pelobates fuscus. The sequence continues at coordinate 127,322,090 of NC_086317.1, forward strand.
TAGGTAAATGTGTTGAGAAAGTTTGCTCAGTGTATACTATGTTGCTTTGAAGTATTTTGTTTAAGTTATATATTGCAACAGTGTACCCTATGTTGCAGTTCCCTTAACCCCTTAAGGACACATGACATGTGTGATATGTCATGATTCCCTTTTATTCCAGAAGTTTGGTCCTTAAGGGGTTAAACCCTTAAAGGACCACTATAGTGCCAGGAAAACATACTCGTTTTCCTGGCACTATAGTGCCCTGAGGGTGCCCCCACCCTCAGGGACCCCCTCCCGCCGGGCTGGATGGAGAGTAAAGGGTTAAAACTTACCTTTATTCCAGCGCCGGGCGGGGAGCTCTCCTCCTCCTCTCCGCCTCCTCTCCTCCTCCTCGGCTGAATGCGCATGCGCGGCAAGAGCTGCGCGCGCATTCAGCCGGTCTCATAGGAAAGCATTTACAATGCTTTCCTATGGACGCTTGCGTGCTCTCACTGTGATTTTTATTTTAGTCCTTTGTAATCCTCTCCATATTATTACTGTGAGTGAGGATGGTAGGGTTAAATAATTTTTAAGGGGAAGGTGGCTAGGGGATTGGGGACCCCTAGCCACACAAGGGGAAGACAATATAAATTTTATGGGGGTGAACATGTCTTTGCATGAATGTAGAATTACTTACAGATCCTATCTCCATTCGGGTATTTTTGTCACCCATAAGCTTTGTTCATTTATTTATTTATTTTACTTTTTAATGTGGCAGCTGGCTGACAAGCTCTGGCCAGCTGCAACATGTGTAACCCTTGTAGCCCATAGAGGTTTTGCTTGCTGGCTGTAAGAGATGCCAGTGGGCAAATGGTTTAGATTTTTCAAAAAATGTGGGGTTGGATTTCAGCCGCCTTGCAGAGTCCAGCTAAAATCCCAATTTAATTCAGGCTCGTTGAGAGCCTGAATTGCAAAATCTGGACATCGGTAAATAGCGTGAATAATGGCCAGATTTTGCAGTCTAAATCGCCCTGTCCGCATGATTTTGCCCTATTTGGCATGGGGCTATTCCGACTTTAGTGAATAACCAAGATAGGGTAATTTACTTATGTGAGAATTGTCAGGAATTTAAAGTGAATTTCAAATTTGAGGTAGCTGGAAGCATGGCTAACTTGGAGTATTTCTTCCAGTCCTGCTATTCTGAAATTCTGGATCCTCCCTTTACTAAATAACCCTGCATGAAACAAATATATTTCTGATTGCTTGGAACCAACCTAACATCCTGTGTTAGATACCCTGATGTAACAGTTCTTCTTTGTTGCCAGCTTTTGTAGTGTTTCTTTATGCAAATTAAATTTATAAGCTACTAAATGAAATTTAATGAGCTTGGTACTTCTCAGACTAAGTGTATGTAGAAAATATAATGTTAGTTAATCAATGCAAAATACGTTAAGTTACCATTACTAGCTTAAGCACAATATGTAAATCTTGACAGTATAGAGCAGGTTTCCCCAAACTCCGGCCTTCCAGATGTTGCCGAACTTTAACTGCTATGATTCTATGAATGAAATAGATAGGCTGAGAATCATGGGAGTTGTAATTCAACAACCTCTGGAGGGACGGAGTTTGGGGAAGCCTGGTATAGAGCCTTGCTCAGTTCTAATTTAGAGATGCAGACTAAAATGTGGATTTTTGGGGTTCATATTGAATTTGTTAATATTATACCCAAATAATCGAACTGAAAACAAAACTGATTAGAGATGTTTTTTTTTTCTTTCTAATTTGGCATACATCTTGGCTTAACATATTTGAATTTTACTTTAAATTCCTAAAAATTCAGCATTTAGTAAATACAACTATATGTAATAACATTTCATTACCAGAATTCCCCCAAAAAATGTTATGTAGGAAAATATGTAAATTATGTAAAATTAATTTAGTCATTGAAAATGTTTAGGAAATATTTAAAATAAAAGTTACAAGTTACAACATTATATTACAATGCATCTGGAAACTTCTATATACATATTAAACATATTAAAGGGACATGTCAAGCATCAGGACAAGCTTGTCACCATAACCACTATAGCCCAATGGAGTGTCCCACCGCCCCATTGTAAGGAATAAAGTCACCTTGGAAAAGTATCCCTTTTCACCTGGGTGGCTTCCCACCTCCACATTTCCTCACTGAGAGTCAGGAGCTCTCTTCACTGAGGTAAACCTGGCAGTGCAGGACTTATCTCATTGGCTGAGAGCAATCAGCTGAAACTCTCAGCCAATGAGCTAGCTCAGTACTGCAGGGGTTAGCTAAGGGGAGCTAACAGAAGCCCCTGAGTAGGAGGTTTTAGCACTCACTAAAGTGTAGTGGAGGCAGGAGCAGCGCCCGGCAGTCCACCAGTAAGAGGTCAAACCATTCTAAAACAGTTTTACTCCTTACAATGGGGGTTGCTGAGTACTCCCGGCACCATAACCACTGCACTTTGCTGTAGTAGTTATGGTGCTTAGAGCATTCCTATAAAATTATTTTTTTAATGTCTCTGTATTCTCCTCTTCCATAGCCATATATGTTGTGATAGTGTTGCATTTCTGTTTAGTCCAATTTGCCCTTCCCCATCCTACATTATGTCCTTGAGTTTTTTTTTTTTTTTTCTGGGTGTTTAGACAGAAAATTACATTGATCATAACAAAGTTACATTTCTAGCTACTCTTTTGATCTGCACTACCATTACTCAACATATCCCTATACGTTTGCTCTACATCATGGCATCATGGTTACATTTCTCAAAACAGCTTCTGTTTTCTCCTGACTAATCTGTCTTCAGTGTCAGCTAACCGATTTCCAGTTCCCACATTGCTTTTTCTGTTATTGCTCTCTCTGTTTCTCTGTCTCTGTTTCTATTTGTGTATCATGATTAATTTTAATTAGTACTTTATATACCAGATGCTCTTTCTATGCATTCTTTTATTTTAACTATTTGACCATTTGCTCTACATAGTAAACTCTAAAAATACAATACTACCAATTTTGTCCTGTAATTAGAAAAAAAAACTATTGTTATATTCCTTGTAATCGGGATGGTAGTTTTACATAATGCTAATGATGGTCCAAATGTAGCCCTGTAAAACACAGATTTTCCAGATTTTTGTAAAGTACATTAATTTGGAGCCAGGGGATAAAAAATCTCTTTCAGTTTATTATAGCACTATAAAAGTATTCTGATACGTTTTGCATTTTATTTTATGCCTATTCTTACATTTTTTATGAACCTTCAGAATTATGTTCCATTATCTTAACATTTATTTTGCGGATATTCTTGCGTATTCTGCATCACTTTCTGCACCAAAATAAAACGGGTGAAGGAGAACACTAAAAAAAAACAGAATACTTTTCTTTGGTGCAAACATAATGTAAACTATTAATAAATGGAATGAGTTATACAAAAATGAATGCAAAAAAAAAACAAAAAAAAACACCAGAGGCACCCATAATAAAAGTTGAAAAAGACCATCAAATTGACAATTCCAGAAAAACTTCACATAATTCCTATTATTCCTCATCACTGTGATAAATTAGCCCTAGTAAATTATTTGTCATGTTGACTCATTGAATGATCTATATTATCTAGCAAGCCATCCTTCTAAGGTTGAAAGCGCTATATTATAAGCCTAGATTAGATGCCTTGTTGAAAGTTAAATCTTTGCCAAAACATGAAATAAATTAAAGAGTAATTAAATGAGAACAATTGTAATAATAGCAGCTTAACATCGTGAAATAGCTTTAGGATATTAAAAGGAACATACAGTTACATAACATATACACCTACTATTACTATGCCAGGAGTCCTATTTAAGAACACCTATTATATAACTATCACTATTGTGTTTTAAATATATAGCAGGCAGCAATTCACAATCATAAAACCAATATCCTGGAAATAAAGGCACATAACCACAGAAATTAATTGGTATATGCGATTTAAGATTTCAAAGATCTAACTTGAAAATGCTGTAATTAATCAGAAAATGTGGCCATTGTAGCATGCAATTTTTAGTACAATAAGTACTGCTGGAGGAGGGTTAATTGGCACTTATGATATATGAGCAGCTACAGATAATGTCTTGCTGCAGATGACATTTGAATATAAAAGTGCTCCAGGCAAAAGACCTATTCATAGGGCTCTGTTATCGTCCCTGAGATGTTTGTAGAGCCCCGATAAGTTCTAATAGTATGTACATCTCTCAGTTTATTAATATCATTATGACGTAACTATAAAAAAACATAAATCATAGAAAATAATTAACAGCATTTCATACAAAATATGCATTAAGGCTAATTTATGAACAGCAATTATAGGGCAACGTTTAAAAACTGTTGCAATCACCGTGGTTACCAATGCCATAAGGCAGTTATTTGTATCACGTAATTTTGTTCCACAAGTGCTTTTATAGATAATTTGCTTTCATAGACAAAAGCCGTGTTTGTTACCATTACGACACAAACTCCCCCCCAAAAAACAACCTTCAAAGGGAGAGGGAGTTGTGTCAGAAAATACTTTGTATTAGCCAGAGAGAGAATACATGCCTACTGTGCAACTGTTTCAATGCTATGGAACAAGGGCATGATCCTGCCTTCTTATTTGTAAGATCACTGAAAATTACACATACTATACATAATTTCTGTTGTATGTGTGGGCTAAAGGATATAACACTTTCTCATATATACTGATTTAGACAGGTATACCATTTAATGTATTGACTACATTTAAAACATCACTATGGAAACAGAAAGTTATAAGTGTGTACACCTTGCTTTGCTTGCACCAAAGTAATAACATTGCTGTGTTCATAAGCACAGCAGCAATGCACCAATTAAGGGTTGAGAGTTGTGTTTGGGAGTAGGTTAAGAAAGTCTGTTCCATTTGGGGTTGATAGAATTAAAGACACTATAGTCATCAAAACAACTTTAGCTTAATAAAACAGTTTTGGTGTATATAACATGCCCCTGCAGTCTCACTGCTCAATTCTCTGCCATTTAGGAGTTAAATCCATTTGTTCATGCAGCCCTAGTCACACCTTCCTGCATGTGATTTGCACAGTCTTCCTAAACACTATCTGTAAAGAGTCATCTAATGTTTACACTTCAAATAGCAAATTCTTACATTTAATTTAGAATTATCTCCTGTTCTGTTAATAGCTTGCTAGACCCTGCAGGAGCCTCATGTATGTGATTAAAGTTTAATTTAAGGAGCACAAGATAAAAATTTCAAGTAAGTTACATCTGATTGAGAATAACAATTTCAGAGGCATGATCTGTACACAAAAACTTAATTAAGCTAAATTTGTTTTGGTTACTATAGTGTCCCTTAATAAAACACACCAAACACCCGATTCTTGTAGTGGACTTGGTGTCACAAGTGTCCTGGTGCCCCCAAATAGTAAAGAATCATAATGGTTTTGAACAATTTGACGTCTTACCTGGGCTCTGCTAGGTGCCACTCTCTGCCTCTACTACCATATCCAGAATTTCCATGAAGGAATTTCCGTTAGGTCTTCTGAGCTAAGCCTTGCCTAGCACATCAGCTGGAAGCAATCAGCCCACCCTGATTTCCAACATCATTATTAGTCCCCATCATATTGACATCACCTCCCATCTCATTCCCATCTCTTCTATTACAGTCACAACTCCCATAACTCATCATGAATTCACAGAACAATAAGAAAATATCTTGCGTTCCAAATAACTTCAAATATCATGAGTACTTCCAAACACGTTAAGCCTTATATAAAAAAGTTCTTATATAAAATCTATGGTAAAAGGCTAAAGAAATGAAAATAGTATGTATGTTATTTCAAAAATATTATCCTACATAACTAAAGAAGGGGGACAACGACAAAAAAGGTGAATGAGTAAATCAATAAATAATTGATTATTTTGTTTCAAAAAATAATACTAATATAGACATTTGGAAAGAAATGAAGCAGTAGTAAGCTTTAAGATTACAAATAAGGTATTTTGATGATGTGTTATATCTTCTCCCATGCACTAAAGAGAAACACCAAGAGGTACTAATTATTAGAGTGTATTTCTTACACTAGTAGGTATCAGCTACACACTATTGCAAGGAGATAACAAAAATGACAAATGGGCATAGGTACAATATGTTTCCCAAGCCACATGATGGATGTTCAGCTGTTTGGCTTATGAGAAGTCTATGAACAGTTTCTCTGTAATTATTATTATTTTATTATGTATATTGCGCCAGCACATTCCGTAGCACTGTACAATGTGAGGACTAACAGACACGTAATTGGGGGAATGAAAACCGGCTAACAGTTTAACCCCTTAAGGATGGCGGGCGTTCTATGCTGTCCTTTTAGGGGTGGTCCTCGACCCCCTTGTCCTTTGTACTTACCAGGTCCCCGCCGTTCCCCTGACTGCGGTCCTGATCCTGGGGTCTGCCTGAGAGCTCAGGCAGGCCCCCTCTGCCCAATCGCCCTGCCCCGGCCATCTGATCTCGTGGTCCTTGTGATCACATGGCAGGAATAGTTGGCTTATGCAGAGCTCTCAGTCAGTCCCCCTATTGCCTGCAAAAAAGATTCTAAAGTTAACAAAAATTTATAAAAAGTTTAATAAAGTAAATAAAAGTACTTGGATCATATATATCCAAGTACTTTTACATGCACAAAAACATACATAAACCATTAATAAAAGTGTATCTTAATAATAATAGAATGGTGTTAATTATATTTATATATATATATATATATATATATATAAAAAATCAAAAAATTACCGGCACTCATGGGCTTCTTTCATCCAGTTTATTTTAGGTGAAGATAGTCAGGTCGACGTTTCAGCTCCCGATCGGAGCTTTCATCAGGACACCAAAGACATTTTACATAGCATAAAACAAACATATATAGGACAAATAAATCACATTAACCAATAAGCACTGACCTTATCAGCTGTATTCCATTCGCTCCGATGCTCGGCGTTCACTCCGTCCTATTGCGCATGTCTAGCGCCGGTATGGACTTCCGTGTCACATGATCGGGAGGCCGGGTCTCTGGTCTGGTAGCATCATAGTAACTTAGCAACCGCTGATGTAATCAGCTAAGGTTGCTACTATGTTTCCAGCCACCGTCAGGAGAACTCTCCCTTCTAATACAGAGCCAGCCCCTCGGTGATTGCGGTTTATGCGGTTCCGACCGTGGTGCTCGCCGAGCATCCCAATGGATTCAAGCACTAGCAAAATAAATATTACTATTCATATCTAAATCTCATCTCCATTCACTATTCATATTCAAGGGACGATTGTGTTGCAAGCTAATAACTAATGATCAAAGATAAAAAAAGAACAGAGAATAAAAAGCTGTGTGTATGCTCAAAAGGAAGAATATCTATACAAGTGCAGATATATACCAATTCAATTATATGTAAATACAAATTAGTGTACATCACCAATAAAATATTAGTGTAATATAATGTTTATGTTATATGAACAATATTTGTTCTAGTGATTTGCTTATGAAATGCAAAAATATTAATTAATGTGCAGTGGTATATTATAAAATGTTTGAGACTTACGTGTGCCTCAATGTACATATAAGTGTATAATATGTGCCACAACGTTATTAATCTGCCCCTGATTAACGGTAGGGTGAAAAAAGAAGGGAGAAAATACATGCCAAAATGTATATATTACAAATTTGTAATATATACATTTTGGCATGTATTTTCTCCCTTCTTTTTTCACCCTACCGTTAATCAGGGGCAGATTAATAAATTTGTAATATATACATTTTGGCATGTATTTTCTCCCTTCTTTTTTCACCCTACCGTTAATCAGGGGCAGATTAATAACGTTGTGGCACATATTATACACTTATATGTACATTGAGGCACACGTAAGTCTCAAACATTTTATAATATACCACTGCACATTAATTAATATTTTTGCATTTCATAAGCAAATCACTAGAACAAATATTGTTCATATAACATAAACATTATATTACACTAATATTTTATTGGTGATGTACACTAATTTGTATTTACATATAATTGAATTGGTATATATCTGCACTTGTATAGATATTCTTCCTTTTGAGCATACACACAGCTTTTTATTCTCTGTTCTTTTTTTTATCTTTGATCATTAGTTATTAGCTTGCAACACAATCGTCCCTTGAATATGAATAGTGAATGGAGATGAGATTTAGATATGAATAGTAATATTTATTTTGCTAGTGCTTGAATCCATTGGGATGCTCGGCGAGCACCACGGTCGGAACCGCATAAACCGCAATCACCGAGGGGCTGGCTCTGTATTAGAAGGGAGAGTTCTCCTGACGGTGGCTGGAAACATAGTAGCAACCTTAGCTGATTACATCAGCCGTTGCTAAGTTACTATGACGCTACCAGACCAGAGACCTGGCCTCCCGATCATGTGACACGGAAGTCCATACCGGCGCTAGACATGCGCAATAGGACGGAGTGCACGCCGAGCATCGGAGCGAATGGAATACAGCTGATAAGGTCAGTGCTTATTGGTTAATGTGATTTATTTGTCCTATATATGTTTGTTTTATGCTATGTAAAATGTCTTTGGTGTCCTGATGAAAGCTCCGATCGGGAGCTGAAACGTCGACCTGACTATCTTCACCTAAAATAAACTGGATGAAAGAAGCCCATGAGTGCCGGTAATTTTTTGATTTTTTATGAATTTGGGACTTGGCACCTGGCAATATTACTATTTAGAGTTGGAGTGCAAGAGTTTTTTCTATTTGTTTATATATATATATATATATATATATATATATATATATATATATATATATATATATAATATTTTTTAATAAAAATAGTCAATTAATAAATTGAAAAAATTATATACCAGTTTTAATTTGTTCTAACTGTATTTTGATATTAATATACATATATATTAAATTAAAAATGCATTTACCGTATATACTCGAGTATAAGCCGACCCGAATATAAGCCGAGGCCCCTAATTTTACCCCAAAAAACTGGGAAAACTTATTGACTCGAGTATAAGACTAGGGTGGGAAATGCAGCAGCTACTGGTAAATTTCTAAATAAAATTAGATCCTAAAAAAATTATATTAATTGAATATTTATTTACAGTGTGTGTATATAATGAATGCAGTGTGTGCGTATGAGTGCAGTGCGTGTATGAGTGCAGTGCGTGTATGAGTGCAGTGCGTGTATGAGTGCAGTGCGTGTGTGTATGAGTGCAGTGTGTGTGCGTATATATTAATTGAATATTTATTTCCAGTGTGTGTATATAATGAATGCAGTGTGTGTGTATGAATGCAGTGTGTGTGAGTGCAGTGTGTGTATGAATGCAGTGTGTGTGAGTGCAGTGTGTATGAGTGCAGTGTGTGTGAGTGCAGTGTGTATGAATGCAGTGTGTGTGAGTGCAGTGTGTGTATGAATGCAGTGTGTGTATGAATGCAGTGTGTGTGAGTGCAGTGTGTGTGAGTGCAGTGTGTGTATATGAATGAAGTGTGAGTGTGTGTAATGCAGTGTGTGTTTGTGTATGTGTTGGTGGGGGTGGGCATTTAATATATTATTAATTATTATTTTTTTAATTTTTTTTATATTATTATTTTTTTATATTATTATTTATTATTTAATTATTATTTTTTTTAATTTTTTTTATATTATTATTTTTTTTTGTATTATTATTATTATTTTTTTAATTATATATTTTTTTCGTCCCCCCTCCCTGCTTGATACATGGCAGGGAGGGGGGCTCCTTCCCTGGTGGTCCAGTGTCATTGGTAGTTCAGTGGGGGGGAGAGGGGGGCTGGCAGAGCTGTACTTACCTTTCCTGCAGCTCCTGTCAGCTCCCTCCTCCTCCGCGCGGTCTGTGCAGCTCCCCCTGTCAGCTCCCAGTGTAAGTCTCGCGAGAGCCGCGGCTCTCGCGAGACTTACACTGGGAGCTGACCGAGGTGCTGAACGGACGGCGCGGAGGAGGAGGGAGCTGACAGGAGCTGCAGGAAAGGTAAGTACAGCTCTGCCAGCCCCCCTCTCCCCCCTGTCTGTATTATGGCAATGCAAATTGCCATAATACAGACTATGACTCGAGTATAAGCCGAGTTGGGGTTTTTCAGCACAAAAAATTTGCTGAAAATCTCGGCTTATACTCGAGTATATACGGTAGTATAACAATATAAATGCATATATATATATATATATATATATATATATAGCTATATATAAATAAAAATAATTTTAAAAAAGTGTATATATATATATATATATTTGTGTTCGGGGCATTCTCATATGATATGGAATACTCTGGTGAAGAGAAATAAATAAAAAGGAAATAGTCGGTTGAGGTGTGCCGAAACCGATGTATGCTGTAGGCCGGTAAATAAAGTGGGCTTACATAGAGAAAATATAGTTAATGGGAGTGGAGGGTGAGGCTGTTCGTCTAGACCAACGAAGGTAAGTGAGGGAAAGGGGGGAGTCCCTTAAGTAGGTCTATAGCCCCTCCCACAACTTCAGGCCATGCCTTCCAATTTGTGTTCGGGGCATTCTCTAATGATATGGAATACTCTGTTGAAGAGAAATAAATCAAAAGGAAATAGTCGGTTGAGGTGTGCCGAAACCGATGTATGCTGTAGGCCGGTAAATAAAGTGGGCAAAAAGAGAAAAGCAAGGTAACCATTTATTCAGAAAACATAGTACATTATTACATATTAAGTAGACATCTTAATGAAAGCCCTCCTAATCTCTTGGACTGGGTGTGGGATGTAAGTGGCATAAGCTGAGGACTTCCAGCGACCTAGTGTCTTAATAACGTGAGCTGGTATGTCTTGGCTAGAGGCCGTGGAGGCCACTCCGATTCTGAAGGAGTGCCCTGAGTAGTTGCCAGGATTTAAACCAAGTCTGGTGATAAGCATCCGGACATAAAGCATGAATTTTGCCGTGGTGAGAATGGCACTGTGTATTAATAGTAGTGGTTTTGAGGGGTGTGTTGGTGTTGTGGCTAAGAAAACGTCCAGTACGTCCAGTACTTTCACCGGACACCAATTGTTCCCTGTGGGGTAGTAGGTTATGTGAACCGGTTCCCCATCTGACTTGTTTTGGTCTTAGGTAGGGTCAGGATGTAGTAGTCTGTGTGTTTTGTGAGGTACGATGTGAGGAGGCACGCTTGGCTATGGTGTTGGCCACTAATCAGGGGAGGGCTGGCAGCCTTAGGCCTGGGGGGCAAAACCAGTCAAGTGGCCCATTGCGCCACCAAATCAGTTCACCATCCATGCCCACCTTTTTCTGGTTTTATAACGGATATTGATGTTATGCTAATCAGTAGCTCTTTGCCATACCCGCTCCTTCACGGCTCTGACTTTCAATGTTGTCAGAGCACAGGCTGAGAATCTCCGAGCCTGTGCTCTGACTCACTAACTGAGCGCCGGAACCACGAGGGAGAGGATATGATCTGTCTGCACCTACTGCTGGTGCGCACCAGTGGACCACCAGCGAATCGTTTAAATTAAATATGCTGGTGTACCCAACTTGTGAGCTGTGTTGGCCGCCGGGCGCCTCTGTTGTCATGGCACCCTGCGTGACCGCACTGCTTGCCCACCCCAACGGCTGGCCCTGCTGACACACACTGATGTTACTACTTAGACATCCCTCAATATTAATACAGAGATGAGAGTAAACACCAATAAACTGTGGAAACAGAGCTGATCCCCCCAAATTTATAAAGGATTGCTTAGAGGATTTATTCAAGATTAAATCATGCCTCCTCCTCTCTCCCCCATGCGCTGCTCTGTAGGCTGGGAGGAAGTGAAGAGTAATCACAGTCTCCCAGCACAACGCCACCTGTGGCTGCATGGGGAACAGCTGTTTAATGTAATGCTTGCAGGATGGCCAGCTGCCGCAGAACCTCTTTGTTTCCGTCTCTGCAAAGGGCTCCAGGCACTGCTTGTTGTGAGTGTGAGCCACTGTAAATTAGGGGCAGGGGGCACTTGCACTGCGGTCAAGACGGGTCTGGGCAGGAGGAGAGTGCAGTGCAATCAGTGCACTCCCCTCCTGTGGGTCACCAGTAGACTGGTGCACCTGCCCAGGATCAGAGCCGGTGCAAGGATTTTTGCCGCCCTAGACAAAATATAAATTGCCCCCCCCCCCCCATGTGACATCACAATGCCCCACCCATATGATCTGCCATATGAACTAACGCCAGTGCTACACACAGTGTGTGTTTACATTAAAAAGCCTGCAGGGACCAGCTATAGACACCAGAACCACTTAATTAAGCTATAGTGTCCCTTTAATGTGAGGTAAATTATAGATTAGTGTCACTAATAATATACTAGATTGCCTACTTACAATTAGATGAGGATGATGATGGGCTGCAGTTTGGCTCCACTGGTCTGGTGTAGAACAGGACCTCTGGAGGCTGTTTGCAACTGTGGTCACAAAATTCAACGTTCTGGGAGAATTGGAAGCAGCTCCATTTTTTGGGGGCCTCTTACACAGCTCAAGGTCTGGGCCCCAGTGCCTGACGGTGAGTATGCCCATAAGGCCCACTCATAAGTCCACTTATATGTTCCACCCACCCATGAGCTCGCTCACAGGGAGTGGAGTGTGTAGGGGATGTGTTATGTGTTATCTAATATGTGTGCTTATGGTATGTAGTGTATAGGGATACCAGTTTGTGCAGGTGATACAGTGTGTTTGTGTGTAGTGGAAGCAGTGTGTATTTGTGTATAAGGGATGTATTATGTGTTTCTGGTTGTGTGTGAGGGATGCATTGTGTGAATCTGTGTTTGCATGCATAAGGGATTCAAGGTGTGTGTCTGTATGTGTGTGCATTGAGTGTAAGAGATGCATTGTGTTTCTGTGTGTATGTAAGAAAACAGTGTGTGTGTTTGCATGTGTGTGTAAGGGTTTGAATTGTATGTTTCTGTGTATGTGTGCAAATGATGCATTGTCTTTGTGTGTAAGGGTTGCATTGTGTGTGTGTGTAATGGATGCATTGTGTGTTTCTCTGTGTGTAAGGGAAGCATGTTCTGTTTCTGTGTATGTATAGGGGTGCATTGTGTGTTTCTGTGTATGTATAGGGATGCATTGTGTGTGTGTGTGTGTGTGTGTGCGCGTAGTGTTAAAGAGCTCCCTGTCTTGCCCCCTGTCCTATAGAGCTGTCCCTTCTGTCCCTTACAGCTCTCCCCTGCCCCCTAGCGGTCTCTTCTCACACTCACCACCCTCCCTGTGCTCTTCTCATCCCCCCTCCACCCTCCCTGTGTTCTTCTCACTCCTCCCTCTGTGTGTTCTCACCCCCCCTGTGTTCTTCTTACTCCCCCCCTTGTTCTTCTTACCCCCCCCTTGTTCTTCTTACCCCCTTCTTCTTATTACTCCCCCTTCTTCTTCTTAACCCTCCTACTTCTTCTTACCCCCTCCTTCTTCTTCTTACCCCCTCCTTCTTCTTACCCCCTCCTTCTTCTTCTTACCCCATTCTTCTTCTTACTCCCCCCTATTCTTCTTACTCCCCCTCTTCTTCTTACTCCCCCCTCTTCTTCTTACTGCCCCCTCTTCTTCTTACTCCCCCTTCTTCTTCTTACCCCCCTCTTCTTCTTACCCCCTCTTCTTCTTACCCCCTTCTTCTAATTACTCCCCACTCTTGTTCTTACTCCCCCCTTCTTCTTACTCCCCCCTTCTTCTATGTCCCCCCTCATATTATCCCCCCTTCCCTCTTATTATCCCCCCTCCCCTCTTCTTACTCCCTCTCTTCCATCTTCTTACTCCCTCTCTTCCCTCTTCTTACTCCCTCTCTTCCCTCTTCTTACTCCCCCCTCCTCTCTTACTCCCCCCTCTTCTTACTCCCCCCTCCCCTCTTCTTACTCCCCCCTTCTTCTTACTCTCCCCCCTCTTCTTCCTCTCCCCCTTCCCTCTTCTTACTCTCCCCCTCCCCTCTTCTTACTCTCCCCCCTCCCCTCTTCTTACTCTCTCTCCCCTCCCCTCTTCTTACTCTCCCCCCTCCCCTCTTCTTACTCTCCCCCTCCCCTCTTCTTACTCTCCCCCCTCCCCTCTTCTTACTCTCCCCCCTCCCCTCTTCTTACTCTCCCCCCCTCCCCTCTTCTTACTCTCCCCCCTAACCTCTTCTTACTCTCCCCCTCCCCTCTTCTTACTCTCCCCCCTCCCCTCTTCTTACTCTCCCCCCTCCCCTCTTCTTACTCTCCCCCCTCTTCTTACTCTCCCCCCTCTTCTTACTCTCCCCCTCCCCTCTTCTTACTCTCCCCCCTCCTTTTACTCTCCCCCCTCCCCTCTTTTTACTCTCCCCCCCTCCCCTCTTCTTTCTCTCCCCCCTCCCCTCTTTTTACTATCCCCCTCGGCTCTTTTTACTCCCCCCTCCCCTCTTTTTACTCCCCCCCCTTCTTCTTCTTACCCCCTCCCCTGTAGGTGGCCGAGCTGCACTCCAGTCCGCGGTCCCGGCCGGAGTGATAGGAAGGTGCTCAGTGTGCACCTTCCTGTCAGTCCGGCCGGGTACAGGAAACAGAAACTCCTGTTCCACGCGGAACAGGAGTTTCTGTTTCCTGTACCCGGCCGGACTGACAGGAAGTGCACACTCAGTGTGCACATTCCCATCACTCCGGCCGGGACCGCGGACTGGAGTGCAGCTCGGCCACCTACAGGGGAGGGGAGGGAGGGAAAAGCAGCTGCAGCCATCTGAGCGCTCTTTACAGAGCGCTCGGCGGCTGCAGCATTTAAAGGGCCGGCCCGCCGCGGCCGGTCCTAAAATAATTTTGGGTGGCAATTGCCTCCCTGCCCCCCGGCCCAGCCCGCCCCTGCCACTAATGGTGAATTCACGTGGTCTAAGAAACCCATAAAAAGCTAGATACATGGCAGTTTTTATAACCGCATTCATATGGGGTTCCAATGGTGCCTGGTCGAGTAGGTTGGACATGGATTTGAACATTCCAATGTCAATGGCCAATCTCTTGAGTGTTGCTGGGCCGTCTGCTTTTGCTATGCCCTTCAGTAGTGTTCAGATGGGGTAAGAAGTTAAGAAACCTTTGTGGTTAGGGAAGGAGCAATATATGGCAAATTCTACAAATATATTTCTATAATATTTTTACATAATCAAGTCATTTTATTAATTACAATTTTAGGGACCTGCCCGACAACCCAGGCTGAAAGTCCAGAGAATTTGGCTCGCAAGCCCTATATTTAACCCTGTAACTTTTCTGGACACCATAAAACCTGTAAATGGGGGGTAATATTTTACTCAAGAGACTTCTCTGAACACAAATATTAGCATTTAAAAACAGTAAAACATATCACAATGATATCATCAGTTAAAATTCATTTTTTTTGCACTTTTCACACACAAATGGTACTTCCACTGACGATATAATTGTGGTGATATGTTTTTCTATTTTGAAACACTAATATTTGTGTTCAGCGAAGTCTCCCAATTATAACAGTACCTCCATATACAGGTTTTATGGTGTTTTCAAAAGTTACTGAGTCAAATATAAGGCTTGAGTTTCCTTTTTTTCACATTGAAATTTGCCCGATTGGTTATCTTGCTTTTGAGACCATATGGTAACCCAGGAAGGAGTATTACCCCCATGATGGCATACCATTTGCAAAACTAGACAACCCAAGGTATTGCAAATAGGGTATGTCCAGTCTGTTTTAGTAGTCACTTAGTCACAGACACTGGCCAAATTTAGTGTTTAATTAGTTTTTTGCATTTTTCACACACAAACAAATATGAACGCTAACTTTAGCCAGTGTTTGTGATTATAAACTGTGTGCTATACACAATTACATATCAGTTGGGTTTATCATTGAAGATGTCACTAAGCATTCCTCCATTAAAATGGACTTCTTGGGTCTGAAAATAGTCTGGTGAGGTTTTCATGTAATTTTTTTCTTACCTGATCACGTGTGCAGTGCGATTAGATTTGGCCTTGGAATGAAGATCTGTCCTGGCCACTAGAATCATATTGTGACACTATATGATGATAATCATGATGTGATCAATCATGACAAGAAGGTTATAAAACATTTGATGATACTATCACACAGCGCAGAGCGCTTATAAATTACATATACTGTGTACATTTTTAAAAGCTGTCTGCTGATATCAATGGAGGGAACATCTCTGGTAGTGTCACCTATCCCATTACTTGGGGAAGTGCCTCACTAGTTGACAAACAGAGATCATTTACTATTAATAAGATCCCATGTGGAATTTCTGTATGCATGCTATTACCCTAAAGGGGCTGTCAATCAATTTTTCCCGTGGAACCCTTTTACATAATGTATCAACATTGCGGATCCCTCCCTACCTCTCCTCCCCCTCCCCCCCCCCAAAAAAAACCTTTCAATTAGCAGTTTTTTTGTTTTTTACTACTTATACACACTAATTTCTATAGATAGTGAAAAAATTGTAGTACTTATGAGCAGGTGTGCTTTTGTGTGTAGAGTTGGTGTTTGTATATAGCATTTTATTTAGCATTTTAATACAGGGGTGTGTTTTATAAGTAATGTTTTAATTTGCGTTTAGGGGTTTGTTTGGAAGAGTTTTGGCTTTTAAATGCATGTGTGTAGTGTTGGTGTTTGAGTGAAGAGTGTTTGTATATCATTTTAGGGGTTGAATTCAGGGGTGTTTTTGTATGTAATGTTTGTGTTTGCAGGGGTGTGTTGGCATGTTTGGTTGGCGTTTGAATGCTGGGATGTATGCCACATACATACTTACATAGATATACATACACATTAACACAGAGATACACACAAACACAATTTACGTATACACACATTCATAAACACACAGACACAAAGGTACACACTGACACATGAACATATCTAGACACACAGATACACACACTGGTGCAGATAGACATATACACAAACACAGACACATACACACACTGAGATACACACAGTGACACACGCACATCTTAACACACAGATACATGCATACTGACACACAGATACACACAGTAACACTCGGATACACACACTCAGATACACATAGTGACACACAGACACACTCAGAAACACAGACCCTTTGTCCCCTCTGCTGTATGTTCTGGCATTGGAACCTCTAGCTACAGCTATTCGTCATAACAAAGATATTCGTGGAGTTCAAATTGGGACAGAGGAATACAAACTCAATATCTTCCCTGACGATATCCTGTTAACACTCACACAACCACACACTACAATACCAAGCCTCAATAAAGAAATACATAAGTATAGTCAGCTCTCTTATTATAAGCTCAATACCATTAAAACCCAAGCAATGTGCTTTAATTTACCTAAACCAACAGAAGAAAAACTTAAATCTGAATTTAGGTTTGATTAGAGAGAAGACCACTTGGTGTACCTTGGAATCAGATTTACTAAAAATAAGAAAGAATTATGTTTCTCAAACTACACAAAACTACTTAAAGATATTGAAAAACAATTGAAATCGTGGGGAAACATGTTCCTCTCTTGGGTAGAAAAAATAGCAGCAATCAAAATGTCTATTATACCAAAAATTTTATATTTATTTAGATCATTACAAATTAAAATACCACAAGTGTATATATCAACCTTGCAGGCGATATTGGTACGCTTCAGCTGGGGCGGAAAACATTCCCGAGTTCCAAAATAATTAATTCTTAGACAAGTAAAAGATGGAGGTATGAGTTTCCCAAACCTGAAATTATACTATCATTCGGCAATTTTATCTAACATAGTTAGTGCATTTTCAAGCAACAACACCCCTCAATGGGTAGCTATAGAGAATAGCTACAGTGGAACCTTTGACCTACCTTCTTTAATATGGATGCCTCAGCAAAGACGAAAAATATCCCCGGATATCTTACCCACTACCAGACTTCTACTCAGTATCTGGGATACAAATAGAGGAAAATTATGCTCGGCACACCTATGGTCATTGGCGACTCCTATCAAAATTGTATATGACTGCAACAACACATTTCCTTCCACACAATGGAGCAGAAGAGGAATTACACATATCTTCTATCTATACAAAACAGAAGCCTTAAAGCTTTTCCCTGATCTTCAGGCGGAATTCAAACTTCCTTCACAGTTTATTTTTTCATACCTTCAAATAAAAGCACTTATGATTAATAATAAGACAAGTACAATCCAACAAACTTTATGCTCCTCTATTACAAAATTCAAACAAATGTGTGCAGCAATATCCCCACCAAAGAAAATATTATCGACTTGTTATGATAACCTTAATAATTTACAAGAAATTACTACATGGAAATTTATGATAGACTGGCAAACGGATATTCAAGAAACAATATCGCATGAAGAATGGAGGAAAATTTGTATAGCACATGAAGGACTCTCTTCATGCGCTGCACATTTTGAAACATCCCGAAAGATACTATACAGACGGTATATGGTACCAATCCGTCTTAGATCAATTTACCCTGAAATAGAAGACATATGCTGGAGGTGCCATTTACACATGTGGTGGTCATGTGAGAAAGTAAATACTCTCTGGAAAGATATAGAATTAGTAGCTCAGGAAGTTACATCTTATAAGATTGAACACACACCGAAGATGATACTTCTTAAAGCCCTTCCAGGAAATATAGACAAAGTCTCACGAAAAATCATATTTCTTCTCTTATCAACAACAACAACACTAATAGCCAGAAATTGGAAATCTTCAAACATGCCATCTTTACAAGAAATAAAAAAAATAATGACCACTACAGTGGACTATGAACTTATCATGTGGAATCAGACAAAAATAGGAAAACTAACCCCTAAAGTAGCTGATAAGTGGCAGACTTATTTTCAATAACCTCCTTATTAATTACTAAATGTGAAAAGTGAAAAGATACTGGATCAGAATCAAAATCAAACTAACCAATAATTAACAAAACAAATGTATATCGGCACAGAGATTTTACTTTCCCTTACCCCTACTTCATTCCTCCCTTTTTCCTTGCTTCTCCCCTCTCTTTATCTATTTATTTATTTTCCCCTTTCCCTACTTGGGACCCAAAGGGATTTATGATTTAAATATATTCAATATTAGAACTAGATACTAGCTCAAAAATAAAGAAATATAAGAAATATATTGAATATAAGATAAGTTAAACCTTAAGATAAATATCCATAAGACATTATTCAAATTTGAACACTATATAGAGATGATTTACATAATATGTTAAAAAAAGTGAATGTATATTAATTCAACCCCTTTTATTTCCCTTTTTTTCTGTACCCCTTTTTTTGTTTAAAAAAAAAAAAAAGAATAAAATTCTAATTGCAAGAAACACAGACTGGAACACAGATACACACAATGGCACACACAGACACACACACACACACACACACCACACACACACACTTACACACATATACACACACTGGCACAGAGACATGTATACAAAAACACAGACATAAACACACTCAAATAATCACAGTGACACACACACCTTAACACACATATACATGCACACTGACACACAGATACACACAGTGACACTCGGATACACACACTAAGATATACACACACTGGCACATATAAACAGTCAGATACACAAAAACCTTAACACACAGATACATGCACACCCACACAGAAACACTGAAAGATGCACACACTGTCACTCAGAAACACACTGACCCTCAGATACACAACCTGGCACTGACACACAGACACACACACTGGCACACACCTTAACACACAGATACACTAACACACACACACACACACACACACACACTGGCCCAGTCAGAGTCCTGACCTCAACCAGATTGAGATGCTGTGGCATGACCTCAAGAAAGCGATTCACACCAGACATCCCAAGAATATTGCTGAACTGAAAAAGTTCTGTAAAGAGGAATGGTCAAGAATTACTCCTGAACGCTGTGCACGTCTGATCTGCAACTACAGGAAACGTTTGGTTGAAGTTATTGCTGCCAAAGGAGGTTCAACCAGTTATTAAATTCAAGGGTTCACATACTTTTTCCACCTGCACTGTGAATGTTTACATGGTGTGTTCAATAAAAACATGGCAACATTTCATTCTTTGTGTGTTATTAGTTTACGCAGACTGTGATTGTCTATTGTTGTGACTCAGATGATGATCAGATCACATTTTATGACCAATTTGTGCAGAAATCCATATAATTCCAAAGGGTTCACATGCTTTTTCTTGCAACTGTATGTCACTGTGTATCTTTGTGTAAGTATCAGTGTCAGTGTGGATCTGAGTGCATGTGCCAGTGTGTGAATCTTTCAGTGTGTGTATGTGTGTGTGTGTTAGTGTTAGTGTATCTGTGTGTTAAGGTGTGTGCCAGTGTGTGTGTCAGTGTGTATGTGTCACTGTGTGTATATGAGTGTGTGTATCTGTGTGTCAGTGCCAGGTTGTGTATCTGAGGGTCAGTGTGTTTCTGAGTGACAGTGTGTGCATCTTTCAGTGTATCTGTGTGGGTGTGCATGTATCTGTGTGTTAAGGTTTGTGTGTATCTTAGTGTGTGTATCTGAGTGTCACTGTGTGTATCTGTGTGTCAGTGTGCGTGTATCTGTGTGTTAAGGTGTGTGTGTCACTGTGTTTATTTGAGTGTGTTTATGTCTGTGTTTGTGTATACATGTCTCTGTGCCAGTGTGTGTGTATATGTGTGTAAGTGTGTGTGTGTGTGTGTGTCTCTATGTGCCATTGTGTGTATCTGTGTTTCAGTGTGTGTTTCTGAGTGTCTGTGTGTCACTATGTGTATCTGAGTGTGTGTATCTGAGTGTTACTGTGTGTATCTGTGTGTCAGTATGCGTGTACTGGGTCCCTGTGCAGCAATGCCCATCAGGTGGCCCTAAGTGCATGGGCCACCCTAATAGGCAAATCACCACGGAACACAATTGGATAACGCTGCTCTATAGTACGAAGGAGCAGTGTGAATATTAAAATAAACCCTAATCCATAAGCCCTAATGCATTGTGTCAGTAGACACAGTTTTACCCAACACTGTTACATTGCAGTCTGTCATTCACTGGTAGAAGGCAGCAGAATTTTATATCACATCATAGATCCCTCTGTTGCTGCTATGTATGTATGGCAAGATAGTTACTCAGGATAGAATTTGATTAACACCAATCTTTTCTGCACACCTAGCTTGTTGTTAGTCACCAAAGAAGTAAGTCACTTGACTCAGCTGCATCAAGTAGCTTCCTTAGTGGTTGTTACTCGCAATACCCTGATCTTACTTTTTCACAATTCCAGAATTCTTAATTTATCTTCCACTGTGTACAAATGAATTTTATGGCACAGATTGAAATAGAATATCAATCTTATTTTTAATTAAGGAACTTAAAAGTGGCACTGTATTTTTTTCTTATTGTTTCAAATCTTAATGATTATAACCCCCCCCCCCCCTATATTTATATTTATTTATTACCTTTTCTTTCTTGTTTTGTATCTTAGTACCTGGGCACTTCCATTTTGTTATCCTCTGTCCACGATCCATTCTATGGGATTCTTTGACTGATGGACTGTGGGTAAATTAGTTTAGCAAATTAAATGTAACTTTTTTTTAAAATGGCACCCATTGCCAAAATTCCCTACGATCCTCATAAGAAAAATTGCATAATAAAGTATATCTTTAGCTTTATCTTATGTTTAACTAAAAATCTATGGTGCCTTAAAATAGGGATAGAGAGAAATAACAGAAAAAAATACAATTTTAAAAATAAAACCTGCACAGTGACAGAGCCGCTTTAAGAAGTCTTCTGTTCAGCAAAGGAAATAATTAAATATTTTGTTCTTAAAGGACAACTCCACACCCCAAACGCACTTACTGAAGTGGTTTATGGGTGAGGAGTACCCTCATTTAACCCTAGTTTATAAAAGTGCAGATTTTTATGAGAAATCAGCACTTTAATAAATTAACTTGGGATCTCCCCCTGGCTGTCAATCAAACAGTCAGGGAGGATTCCTTTCTACTGCCGTTAGCTTCCCTGAGCTAACGGAAGTTGCAGGCACGCTCTACTTGAGTGTGCCTGCCTCTCCCTCACAGACCTTTAGATCAGCTCCTCAGCCTCAAGTCCACACACAACAGGGGTGCGGGCGCGTGCACAAACATGATGTGCACGTGCGTGTAGTGTACGCAAGTCGGCACATGTGCATGCAACTGCGTACATGCGTGTGCACAAGCCGTGTAGAACATTTCAGAGGCTTTTCAGTGAGGTTATTTTCCTGTAAAGAAATTTAAAGTCTCTTCCGGGAAAAAGGGGGAGGGCTTACAAAGGCTGCAGTCATAAGAACTGTGGGTTTTTGGGGGCTTGTTTAGACCTGTGGAGTGGTTCTTTAAACAGTTTTTTAGACTGTGTCTTAGTTATAGTTAAAGGGTTACTCCAACCAAATAATTGTGTTTCACAAAATACTCATTTTGGTTGTAATAACTCTTTCAGTTGTCTCCCCTCCCCCCCCCCCCCCCAAAAAAAAAAAATAAAAAAATTAAACTTGCCATTTGTTTACAACACAGAGTTTTCCCTCAGCTCGATCTTCTTCCACTAACATCACACCTTTTGCTGGAGTGGGAGGAATGTCAGGTAGGGTGGACTGAGGTGAGGTCATGGGCTGCACAAAATTTACATTAGCCAGCCCAGAACTCTGACAGCTAAGGGATAAATCTCTCTGTATGTGAAGTGTTTCATATTTAAACGCTGCACATACAGACTCCAGGCTCCATGAGCACTTAAACACTGACTTTGTTATGTTGCTTGGAGCAACTCATTCATGTATTTATAGTTATATAGTTCTGTTACTTTTTAATATTCATTTTAATTTATTTTGCCTCTCTCTTTCTTTGACAAGTAACACATTTTAACAAATTCTTGTTAATCACCACTATCTATCTATCTATCTATCTATCTATCTATCTATATTTGTGTACCAAAGGTACATGTAATGTACTGTGTGTGTGCTCTCACTGTTAAAAATATTCATGGTTAATTAAGATTGTATTGCTAGTGCTTCTGTTATATGCTAAAATGTACTAATTAAACCAACATATGAATTATATTCAGTTAATCATATGGCTAACAAGGTAGATGTATAGTCACAGGTACAACACCAAAATGTCTTGATATTGGCCGGGCAGTCCTTAATTCAGGGGGCCTGTCCTACTGTCCATGTTTGTTCCCTGGTGTCCCCAGAAAGTGTAGTGTGAGCACATCATTAGACAAACTCCAACTATATTGTGGGCACAAGGAACATGCAGAATGCTGTAACAGCACCCTCTTCATGGTCTGCCTTTAGTGGTCCTTCCCACATGATTGGCAGTCAGTCTGTTGTGCATTTAAACCAGGCTGAACTGCCTATTCGTCTTTGAATCCTTATAGACACCTGTCAGATTCTTGCTGTGTTTTTTTTGATGGCAGAAATGTGAACTTAAAGTCTATGTCTGAGTATTCTCCTTTACAGCAATGTAACACTTCAAGATCAATATGGTGTAGTCCAGGCTTCCCCAAACTCCTGTTGTTGCTGAACTACAACTCCCACGATTCTATGAATTAAATAGATAGGTTAAAAATCATGGGAGCTGTAGTTCAGCAACATCTAGAGGGCTGGAGTTTGGGGAAGCCTGGTGTAGTCTATCTAGAAACGAAACAATAGATATTTAATTCAGTTTTTTTCTTTTATTATTTTCTCTTATAGTTGCATTCTGCGGTGAAAAAGATTCAAGTCCACAGACCGGGTTTTAATTATACATTTGCCCACATTTGCATGTTGGGCAACACGAAGACCTGCATAGTGGATGATATAATCCATATCTTGGAGGAACTGAAGGCTGCTCGATCGCTAAACCGAACAAATTTTGTTATCACCTATCCTATCACACAATTAAAAGATGGCAGGGAAGTATATAATGGCCACCAACTGGGAGGTGTCACAGTTCACAGCAAAGATCGCGTGAAGTCTGCTGAGGCCATTCAGCTTACGTATTATCTTCAGGCCATCAACACTCTTAATGAAGTGGTGGCTGAAAAGTGGGAATCATTATTTTGTGAGACTGTGGAAAGCTTCCAGAGATTAAATAGGGAAATCAAAATGTACCCTTTCACATCTTCATCTTTAGGGGAAGATTTTCAAAAAACAAGCAGGGTTTCAGAGCGTTACCTGATTACGAGCCTTGTCTTGGTTGTCTTGTTGGCCATACTCTGTAGCTCCATGCAGGATTGCGTTCGGAGCAAACCTTGGCTTGGTCTCCTTGGATTAGTGACTGTCGGCCTTTCTACACTAACTGCGGCTGGGATCATCAATCTGACAGGCGGAAAGTACAACTCTACCTTCCTGGGGATTCCATTTATCATGCTAGGTAATATCTAGAACTTCTGTCATATTTTTCTTGTATTTTCTCCTTATCTGTTTGTTTTATGTTTGATATAAAATATTGAACATGTTAGGGTCGAATATATTGACTTCTAAAATTCACATACAGTATTCCATTCTGGTTAGATAAGAATCCCTAGGCATTGTTCTATTTAGGAATTGAAATCTAGAGATTCAAACTCTAAGGTTTATCCTACTATTGTAATTCATTATTTTTAGCACCATAAACATCTGTGCATCATGAATGAATCCTACAGACTGTAATTTTTGCCATGCTGAATTCTCCACTATTTAAGCAAATTGAATATTTGACCAGAAACCTGTTTGATGTATAATTATATTGTCAAGAAAATAGAGGGATTACCATAATTAACAAATATTACTTGAAATCCAGCCATTTTAACAGAGAAAACCACAATGTCTTCTGCAGCCAAGTTTGAATAACGCATGGAAATTATCTCTCATGTATATTTAACTTATTTCATTTCAAGAAAATACTGCTTGCTGTTATTATAAATAGTACAATTTACTATAGTATATATACATATATACTAATGGGTATTTAAGTGCTCTTGATATATGGTTTCCTTTCAAAACTTGATGGATGGATCACTCTATTAAAATATAGTGTTGAGGCGACAATTCTCCTTTAAAAAAGAACTCTTATCAAATGTTAATTTCTTGTTTTTTTTTTTTTTTTTTAAGTTTATTAGATTTAATGAAACTTAATGATTTTGTTAATGATGTATATTGATTTTTTTTTGAGAATATTCTGGACGGCCAAACATGTTAGAGTGATTTGGCAAGCAAAGTGGCACCCAATAAAATAAATGTCTGATGAGAAAAAAAGACCATCAAGGGCTAAGTGATAGCTACAAAATGCTTAAATGTTTAATTTATTCACAAATCAAGTGTGAAGTGATCAATGGAAAAATAAAAGTGGAGCAGTAATAGAATATTTTATTTATATATTATAGTATAATATATTATTATATATTATATATTTATATACTGCTCCTTTCGCTCTATTGGTTACTTTTTAACACTTTATCTGTGAGCCAAAAAATAGAAAATGCAACTATCAGTGTACTGCAAAATATACATATATATATATATATTTTGCAGTACCTTGATTGGCCCATTTTTGTTTTTTTCACTGACTAGTTTTATACGGACGATAGTCAGACAAACTAAACCATCACATGAACTAGTGTTGAACATCTCAATTTAGGTAAAAAAGAAAGATTTGGCTGAACTAAACTGTAACGCTGTGTAGACGTCAACTAGTAATCATGGTGTGAAACTTTCACCAAAAAGAAAAGAAAGACAAAGAAGGAAAGCTAAACATATATATTAGAATGTCACTGTTTGGCATTTTTGTAGTTATACACTCTGGGATTGTTTCACTGAACTCTGAATTCTAACTTAGTGAAATCCAAATGGCAAAAATGTATGCTAAAACAGTCCAGCTGTGACTGCACCTGAGTTAGAGAATTGTTCCGTATCAAATTTCTACAAATCTGAATTAATTTAGTAATTAACCCTGATTGTGTTTGTTAGAGAATAATGTTAGCAAAAGTAAGTATGGATTCAAAGTAATCAAAACATACAGAGAAAGATTAAGATCATATGGTTCTAGGCAGGTTACCAGTTTCAAGTCCTCATTTTACTCTTTGTGTAGGGATAGCCATCTTCATGGTTCTGTGACTCTTGTCTATCCTGTGTCCTCACAGCTACCTTATAACTAAGGATGAGATAACTTGTCTAAAATGCCTCTTTATTAATCACAAGTATTCTTCAGGTGCACTAGCTCAAACTATTTTGTAGTAGTCTATTATTATCAGGTAGTGGTTTTTCTAAAAAAATTAAATATCGGTTGCCAGTCTTGTTCAGTGTTCCAAGGCGTGAGAGGTTATTTTGCATTGGTTTTTTTAATGCCTGTCAGATGTTGCATTCCTTCACAAGTGTTTCAATATCCAGGTCCAAATTAGGCTTGTAGACCACATCCTGTGCTCTGTTTTTACACAAATCTATGCCCATATATCCTCGGTGAATTTGTGTCAGTACCTATGCCTGCTGCAACTTAGGAATAAGAATACATTCACCAATGAATATGTTATCTGTATGTTATCTATTACTCACAGGCCAGAATCACTGCAGCTCAGGAGATAGCTTGTTTTGCTTTTCACCCATTGCACATGACATAAATTAGTTTTTATAGTTCTCTATCCTGGAGTTTCATAACCATCCTCTACAGATGTGGAGGTATAGGAGAACATAGTGTTATTTTGCATAACATACTCTAATGGCTTAAGGCCAGTTTCCACAACTATGGGCGGCCATAGATGAACTGGTGAAATTGCTCACATCCATTCACAATGACCAACATCTCTTTTTTTAATTTGAGCATAATTGGCTTGCGTCGTAGTCAGAGCTCATTAAACATAGTCCACAGGATGTCCTTGTTGAGTCAGTACAGCACCTAATCCCAACTGAGATGCATCCACAGTTCACAATATCACAGCTCACATCAACATATCTCAGTAATGGCCCAGGATGTGTAGTGATCAGTTTTTTTTCACTTTGTCACGTTGCAAAGAATCATGAGAGTTGCAGTTCTACAACATCTGGGGATCTACCTTGTGGGTACCCTAGTGTAGTCAGTTCACATACCCTGGTAAAATGCCCTCTTTTCTTGCATATTGTCAGGGTACCTGTGGTCTCTACCTCCGAAAGAGGTAGAGACTTAGCTGTTCCTCCATCCAGACGGTCTGATGGCTCCCTTCCCCGCGGTCTATCCGGTCATGCTAGGCCGGCCGCGAGGGAGTGACTGCCTTTTACAGCATCTAGGCAGGAAGTAGTCATCAGGACACTCCCCCGGAACAACCTGTCAGTCAATGGCTGCAGGACCAATCAGGACGCCTTGGAGGCGTGGTTACTGCTCTGAACAGGGTATTTAACAGAGCTTCTTTCATTAGCTCATTGCCCTGTCGTGGTTCTAGCTTGTTCTAGTCACTCAGTGCTTGTGTATTCTATTATCCCTTTTGGTTTTGACCCGGCTTGTTTACCTTACTCTGCTTATCTCTGTTACCCTTGATTCGGCTTGTCTCTCGCTTACCTGTCTTCTGTTACCCTCGACCTCGGCTTGTCTTTGACCATTCTATACTGTACTACTTACGTTAGTCCGGCCATTCTAAGGTCCGGTATACGTATCTGGCTACTGTTTGTACTCTGCGTGTTGGATCCCTGTCCCGATCCTGACATTACGACAGGGCCAATGGATCCTGCAAGTACAAACAGTCAGCTGGCTGCTCCTGATCCTAGGTTTGAAGCCATGGATCACAGAATGGATCAGATGGCGCTTGCGCTACAGGCTCTATTAGCTTGTGCCAATAACCCACCAGAGGAGATACGTAATACCCCTGTTTCTCCTGTCTGTTCAGGTCTAGAGGTAACCACAGTGGGTGCTTCTTCTCGCATTACCCCCCCAGTACGCTATGGTGGGGCTCCTGAGAAGTGTCGTGGTTTTTTAAACCAAATTAGTATCCACTTTGAATTGCAACCTCGCTCTTATCCTACAGATAGGGCAAAAGTAGGATTTATTATCACCCTACTCATTGAGAAAGCTCTGAGATGGGCCAACCCACTATGGGAGAACGATAACCCATTAGTTTATAACTATAACGCATTTGTAGCTGCTTTTAGAAGAACATTTGACCCTCCAGGTAGAAAGGTTAATGCAGCCAGATTACTGTTGCGCCTGAGACAGGAGAACCGAACACTGGTGGATTATGCACTAGAGTTCAGGTCTCTGGCGGCAGAAATCAAGTGGAATGAGCAGGCGTATATGGATGTATTTTTGAATGGCCTATCTGATGTAATCCTTGATGAGGTTGCTACCAGAGAACTCCCTGTGAATTTAGAGGATTTAATTTCGTTCATCTCTCGTATAGATGAACGTCTAAGAGAGAGACAGAACACTCGAGAGAGGAACCAGAGACCTTCTTTTAGGTTAGCTCCTGCTTTTCCAAGTCCTGACTCCACGATATCTTTGCTTACTGAACCTATGCAGATAGGGTATACCCGCCTCTCTGAGGAGGAAAGACAGCACAGGAGAAGAGAGGGTTTGTGTATGTATTGTGGAGCCAAGGGTCATTTACTCTCGAACTGTTCTAACCGCCCGGGAAACGCTCGCACCTAAGTCCCTCTAGAGGACAGGCCTTGGGTGTTTCTATTTTGTCCTCTACTCCTAATTATAAGGATCACAGGCTTCTGCTACCAGTTTCCTTAACTTGGGGGAAGGAAGTAGTAAGGGCTATGGCATTGATAGATTCCGGTGCTGCTGAGAATTTTATCGACCAAGCCTTTGCTAGTAAGAACAATTTTCCATCCCAGCTAAGGGAGACACCTTTGGCCGTTGAGGCCATAGATGGTAGACCACTACTAGACCCTGTTATCTTTCGTGAGACCGTACCCATTGATTTAAATGTTGGTATCCTACACGTGGAGAATTTATCTCTTCTGCTCATTTCGTCTCCTTCCGTTCCCATAGTTCTGGGGTACCCATGGTTGAAAAAACATAACCCTATTATCGATTGGGAGTTAGGAGAGATACTCTCGTGGGGCCAGGGCTGCCAGGATCGGTGTTTGTGCAAGGTTTCTCCATTAGCTAATATTAACATACCGGAGAATCCTACTCAGTCCACAGAAAGACAAATACCAGACCTTTACCTAGACTTAAGGGCAGTGTTTGACAAGAAGAATGCCGATTCTTTGCCTCCACACAGGTCATTTGACTGTAAGATTAAGCTGCTACCCGGCACTATGCCTCCGAGGGGCCATGTATATCCTTTGTCTGTTCAGGAAAACTCGGTTCTAGAGGAGTATATTCGGGAGAATTTAGAAAAGGGATTCATCAGGAGGTCTTCTTCTCCGGCCGGGGCTGGGTTCTTTTTCATTAAGAAGAAGGATGGCACGCTGAGACCTTGTATCGATTACCGAGGCTTGAATAAAATAACTGTCAGAAATGCCTATCCTATCCCACTGATTACCGAGTTATTTGATCGTCTTAAGGGCTCCAAAATCTTCACCAAGTTAGATCTCAGAGGGGCTTACAATTTGGTGAGAATCCAGCAAGGTCACGAGTGGATGACGGCATTCAATACCCGGTATGGCCATTACGAATACACTGTTATGCCATTTGGACTATGCAATGCTCCTGCAGTATTTCAAGATTTGATTAATGAGGTACTTAGGGAGTTTCAGCATGATTGTGTTATTGTTTACCTGGACGACATACTAATACACTCTAGGGAGATTGAGACTCACCATAGACAGGTCAGAAAGGTATTACACAAGCTGCTGCAACATGGTCTATATTGCAAATTGGAAAAGTGCAGTTTTGATCAGTCTCAGGTAGACTTTCTTGGATACGTGATTTCTGGGGAGGGTTTTAAAATGGATCCTGTAAAACTCCAATCTATTTTAGACTGGCCCTTGCCCAAAGGACTCAAGGCTATCCAAAGGTTTATTGGTTTTTCCAACTACTATAGGCGCTTCATTAAAGGATACTCCTCTATCATTGCGCCTATTACCAATATGACCAAACAAGGGGCTGATACTAAGTTCTGGTCTAAGGAAGCTCTTGGTGCTTTCAAGACTCTCAAGGAACTTTTTGCCTCGGCTCCCATTCTAGTCCATCCTGATACGACTCTGCCTTTCTTGCTCGAGGTCGATGCCTCTGAGACAGGAGTTGGGGCTGTTCTGTCTCAAAGGTTAGGGGTGGATAAACCGTTACACCCTTGTGGTTTTTTCTCTAAGAAATTTTCTGGGCCTGAGAGCAGATATGACATCGGGGAAAGGGAACTGTTAGCAGTCATTAAAGCCTTAAAGGAGTGGAGACATTTGTTGGAGGGGACCCTACACCCTATTACGATTTTGACGGACCACAAAAACTTGTCCTATATTGGGGAGGCTAAGCGCTTATCCTCTAGACAAGCTCGTTGGTCCTTATTCCTGACTCACTTCAATTATGTACTGACTTACAGACCTGGTTCTAAAAACTCTAAAGCCGATGCATTATCTCGCCAATATGAACCTTCTACTGTACCTGAACCAGTTCTTTCTTCTATAGTTCCGAAATGCAATATCATTGCTAATACGAATCTCAGGATTCATTCTCCATTACTGGCCGAGATCATTAAGTTGCAACATCTAGCACCTAAACAGACTCCTGCGGGCCGTCATTTCGTTCCTCCTGCTCTTCAACTGGAACTTTTACAGTGTTTACATAATAGCAAGATGGCGGGACATCCTGGTATTCGCAAAACTTACGCGTTGATCTCTAAGGACTTCTGGTGGCCTGCTTTACGGAGGGATATTGAGGAGTTCATCGCTGCATGTGAAGTTTGTACTAAAACCAAACAACCCCATACGCTTCCATGTGGATTCCTGCACCCCTTGGAGGTTCCAGAAAAACCATGGTCCTGTTTGGCCATGGACTTTATTGTCGATCTACCTATCTCTAAAAAACAGACTGTTATCCTCACCGTGGTTGACAGGTTTACTAAGATGGCACACTTCATTCCCCTGCCTAAACTCCCGTCTTCTCCCGAATTGGCAGAGATATTCGCTAAGGAGATTTTTCGCCTACATGGGATACCCTCTCAAATTGTATCGGACAGAGGCTCCCAATTTGTTTCCCGCTTTTGGAGGTCCTTCTGCTCTCAACTTGGTATTAAATTAAACTTTTCTTCTGCCTATCATCCTCAGTCTAACGGAGCTGCTGAACGTACCAACCAGAAAATCAAACAATATTTACGATGCTTTGTTTCTGAACACCAGGATGATTGGGTCGGTTTGATTCCTTGGGCGGAGTTTGCACACAACAATCTCGTTTGCGATTCTACTCATTCAAGCCCCTTCTTCATGAATTATGGTTTTCATCCGTCTATTCTTCCTTCGGATTCCCCTTCCCAGGGGGTGCCGTCGGTTGATGTTCATGTTGCCAATTTGAGGAAGTTGTGGGATCAAACTCGACAAATCCTTGTGCACAACTCTATGTTGGTCAAGAAACACGCTGATAAACGTAGAAGGGCGGCTCCGGTCTTTGTTCCAGGTGTTCCAGGTGATAGGGTATGGCTGAGCACGAGGAACATCCGTTTAAAAGTGCCCTCCATGAAGTTCGCTCCTCGTTATATTGGACCCTACAGGGTGCTGACCCGTATCAATCCAGTTGCGTATCGTTTAGCTCTTCCTAATACCTTACGCATCCCGAACTCGTTTCACGTTTCATTGCTGAAACCACTCAGGAGGAGTATGAGGTTAACTCTATTATTGATTCTCGAATCTCCCGGGGGAGAGTAAAATATCTGGTTGATTGGAAGGGATATGGTCCTGAGGAGAGGAGTTGGGTACCTCAGGAGGATGTTCATGCTCCCCGTCTCCGCAGGGCGTATCACTCTCGCTTCCCATCTCGTCCCGGTTCATTCCGCCCGGTGGGCGTATCTGAGAGGGGGGGTACTGTCAGGGTACCTGTGGTCTCTACCTCCGAAAGAGGTAGAGACTTAGCTGTTCCTCCATCCAGACGGTCTGATGGATCCCTTCCCCGCGGTCTATCCGGTCATGCTAGGCCGGCCGCGAGGGAGTGACTGCCTTTTACAGCATCTAGGCAGGAAGTAGTCATCAGGACACTCCCCCGGAACAACCTGTCAGTCAATGGCTGCAGGACCAATCAGGACGCCTTGGAGGCGTGGTTACTGCTCTGAACAGGGTATTTAACAGAGCTTCTTTCATTAGCTCATTGCCCTGTCGTGGTTCTAGCTTGTTCTAGTCACTCAGTGCTTGTGTATTCTATTATCCCTTTTGGTTTTGACCCGGCTTGTTTACCTTACTCTGCTTATCTCTGTTACCCTTGATTCGGCTTGTCTCTCGCTTACCTGTCTTCTGTTACCCTCGACCTCGGCTTGTCTTTGACCATTCTATACTGTACTACTTACGTTAGTCCGGCCATTCTAATGTCCGGTATACGTATCTGGCTACTGTTTGTACTCTGCGTGTTGGATCCCTGTCCCGATCCTGACACATATCTGCCAATGTATATGACAGGCAGCAATTTTGTTGTGCAGGTTTCCACAGTAGACACAGGTTGCTTGTATGTTATTTGCTCCATTGCCACACTTGCCTTTTATCCCTTCACTTTCTCTTTCTTGTCAGTATCTGCTGCTTTAACTTTCTGTAGCATTGAGCTGATGTGTTCCTTCCAGTACCTGCATTTCTTTCTTGACATTTCAGATTCTCTAGCAATGCTTTAGGCTTTCACAAGATTTAAATCCTCCTCCTGTAGCAACTATTCCTGAACTTCTTAAAACGTATTGCCCATAAGAATACAGTACTTTATCATGTCTCCAGCATCGTGACTATCACAGTCCTTGGCAAGTAAGCCCAGCTGTGTCACCTCTTCATCCACAGATTCACCTCCACACTGGTTCCTGTCATAAAACAGTGTCCTTTGCACTGTATTGTTTTTCCTTAGGTTACAATATATCTCAAATTTTGCAAACAGTACTTCTATTTTCCTTTTGTCCTCTGTAGTGATGTCTCCACTTGCCTGTCCGGCTCTAGACAACTCACATGCTTTTTGCCCCACACATATCAGTAACAGGGCCAGATTTCTTATTAGGCAGAGTAGGTACCTGCCTACAGGCACTTTGCCACTAGGGGGCGCCTGTTTTCTGCACTTATAATGGATGCTTTTGAACTGAAATAGGTTGGTAGGAGACATAAATGCCAGGAGCAATGTTCCCTCTCATTGTTCTTAGTTGGTGTGAACAACCCAATCCCAAATTTTGTGCACAATGAATGTTTGTACGAAGCCTGAAATTGTTTCTTGATAATTTTGGTACAGCACAGCCTCTTTCTCATAGGTTATAACACTACATTACAGTATTACTATGTGATAATGTAGTATTAGTAGTTACACAACAGTATTATTGTAATCCATTCAGACAGACAAGCCTCTCTGCTAATGTCCATTTTGGACATAGAATGCAATAAGGGTAACTGTGCAGACAAGGGTACACAGAATTATTTTTTTTAAGTGATAATTTCCAGCTTGTTGCCTGTATGCTTTGACTCAAAGCTTTAGCCCTACCTTTACCACAGTAAATAGCAATTTAATCCATAGAACAAATTGACCTATGATTCAACCAAAATATAATATTGGTAGCTTGTTGACTGTATTTGGGCAAACATGTTAATTGCCCAACTTGGGCAGAAACAGTGAATGCAGTCCAATAAATCGTGATATATACATAATGCATGCTTCTTACACATAAATCAAAGTCAGCTGACACAATTATAGCAAACATTATATGGAGAGGATGAGATATGTCGTGTCACCATGGAATTTGGAAAATTAGCTCTTTGCCCAATAAATGGTGAGATAATAAATAATGCATCTTAAAAACAAAACAATGAATCCTGATATGATGGGATATGCCCAAAGCACACTGGAGAACCAAACAACCAAATTCAGTAGACACAAACAGCAAACATTATATGGAAGTGTCATCCATAGATTGTTTAAAAGGAGCTACTTGTCCAATAAATGGTGACATCTACATTAATGCTTCTTAAACACACAGGTACACACTCTCAATGACAGACACACAATTTCACTGATTTGAAACAATCACTGACAGACACACTGACAGAAACACTCTCTGACAGACAAAACCTCACTAACAGACACACTGACACACTCTCAATGACATAAACATAAGCTTACTGACAGACACACAATCTCACTGATTTGAAACACTCATTGACAGACTCACTCACAGACCGACTCACTGACAGACACTCACACATCCACATTCTCCCTGAGGTTCAGGAAGGGTTTTTCTCTCTGGGGTGTAGTTGGGATCTTCTCCCTGGGGTCCAGTGGGGATTTTCTCCCTGGAGTACTGTGGGGATTTTGTCCCTGGGGTCCAGTGGGAATCTTCTCCATGTGGATCAGTGGGGAATGGGTTGTATCCTTGGGGTCCAGTGGGGATTGTCTTCCTTCAGTGGGGATTGTCTACCAGGGGTCCAGTTGTCTTTTTTTTCCCCTGGGGTCCAGTGGGGAAGGGATCTTCCGTTTCTTCTCTGCTCCTTTGCACACCTTCTGTATTAATGCCAGGGCCAGAGAGACACCATATTCCTGCTCCCAGCATTACTACAGAGGGTGCACAGGAGAGCAGAGAGGAACTGGAAACACATTAGTGCTCCCTCGCCAACAGCCTGCTCACTTCCTCACTCTTCAGGGGTGTCCTAAGGTGGCTGGCCGCCTCCTGTGAGAGCTCCTCGTTGTGCTCCTCATGGAACTGTGCACAATTTCTGACCTTCTGTACGCTCCCTCAAAAAGGTGTGTGTGCATGCACAGCTTGAGTGGACAGTGACCAGGAGCCTCTGAAGTTCAGTCAGTAATAATAGCAGAGTTGCAAGAACAGTTATAGAGGGTATAAAGCTCAGTGCTGTCCCAACAATGATATCGTCAGTGAAAGTGCCGTTTGTATGTGTAAAATGCGAAAAACTGCATTTCATGTGCATCCATTAGCTCTGTTTAACTAAGTGATGCTATGCAGGACTGGTTAATTGGCTGGGGACATAAACTGAACTCTCTAAGCCAATGAACTAAGACTTGCACTGGACTCCTGCAAGCAGTAGTAGAGGCGAGAGCTATGCCGGACAGTCCATTGTTAAGAAGTCAATCTTTTTTAAAATGGTATTATTACTTACATTGGGGGGGGGGGGGGGGGGGGGGGTTCCATGGCTATTTTGGAATTTAATGTAATGGAATATTAATAAATTCCTGTGATTCCCTGTGCTATTGAACTGGTTTATCTTCAGGCGAATTCCCCCAAACGTAGATTTGAATTCAGTTTATGACCGAGTCGTAAGAATGGAAAATAGACGGTAAGTGAGGACTGCCTGTTTAGTGATACATGCTTCCTATATTATATTTTTATTAAAATGTTTTCAAGCAACCTGACAAAGGCTGCAGTATTTGCAGGCACCTATGATCCCTTCACTTCCGCTGTATTGTTATGATAAACAAGAAATGATGACCATGCTGATTTGCTGTTAACTCTTTCAGTGCATGCAAATTGACGCAGGTTCACTAGCCTCTGGTGGTCCTGTGGCAGTAAATTGTTAATGATTTAACAAAAAAAGAAAACAAATGCACTTCACCCACAGATTCATACCATAGAACTTTACCAATACACTAACATATGATTGTTATGGTACTTTGAGTGTCCCTGTAAATCAGGGCTGCCCAATATATAGATACCCAGATGTTGTAGAACTACAACTCCTATGATGCTTTGTCATTCTAAAGGCATGCAAAGCATTATGGAAGTTGTCATTCTACAAAATCTAGGGATTTACTTATTGGGCAGAACTGTTGTAAATATTGCATATTTTGATACAATAATGTTGCCGAGCTCTTAAGAACACAGGAGAGTCCGAAAATCCGCAACTTGACTATATGCCTACATGCAACATGACTACATGCATAAATACCAATGGTTTGGTAATTTGTACTGTGGAATGTTCCTTTAAGGAGATTTAGGATCATGGTATTCTTGATACCATGATGCTCTTACTTTCTATATGTATTGGTTATTATTTTTTTTTCTGTGATGTATATAACTGTGCTATTTAAAATGATAGGCTTCTCATTCTGATGTTACCATCAGGATCTTAGATGGATCTTCCACTTCCTGACTTGATTTATAACGATGGTTAACCTGAGGTCAGTCAACATTCAATATATATAGCGATATTTGTTAGAAAAACTAGATGGGAACTATTTTGAAAAAAAAATAACATTTGCTTTATAGTGTTCATCTGTTAATTAACATACTTATACTGGCTATAGACTATAGTTTAAAAGATATGAGGTTGCGAGGAGGGGTCTCCTCTTATAATGGCATTTTTACAAAAAGGTTTGTTAGGGTCACCGAGCCATAGGCTGAAGAAAGAACAAACATTCACAAAAGTTCCTCCCCCAACTATTACTTATCTTGCTCCCCAGCACTTCCTAAATACTCTAAGCTCCAAAACAACTTTAGCATAATGCAATGTTTTTAGTACATAGATCATGTCCCTGAAGTCTTACTGTTCAATTGTCTGCTATTTAAAGGGACACTATATTCACCAAAACAACATATGCTTAAATAAGCAGTTTTGGTGTGTAGCGGAGAGCCGATCTTGCACAGCTATTCTCCACTAGAGATTCCAGTGAGGCTCAGGAACAAGGTGATGTTAAGTCCATAGGCAAGGTTTCCAGCAGGTAAAGTAATACAGCAGTATCCCCATCGCAATCCCAATAACTGGACGACACACAGTTTCAGGAGTAGACTGACAAGCTTTATTCCACAGTTCCTTATAAAGCCCTCTCCCATGCAAGGGAGGAGGTTCTAACACTTAAGACATTATCCAATCTCTAAGTAGTAACTTCCCACAGATCTCCTCCCCTCCTCTAGCATCATAATCCCCTTATTGTGTACACAGTTTTCCCCGAGTTTTGGATGTACCCTAAATACTTGGGGTACATCCACAAATCCAACATCCCCAGATAGCTCTATTCTGGGGGACCAACATACTTAAAAATTAGCCCATTCGGATGAATGGTTCGTGAGATATGGGGTTCCAAAGATTTGACCGACCGCATGGGTAAAGTATCCGAAAACAGTTCCATGCATTTTGGCCCTGCGGTCGGTCACAAACAAGGGAATGAAAACAGGCGAATTGCCTGTGTTATAGAGCCTGGAGAGGGTTTGAATGAATTCCCTTGTTTATGGGGCTCTTTCTACCGAACGGCGGGTCATTCGGTAGTTTCCATACGAATTTCTGGAAGTATGGAGGTCTCAGCGGTGTTTGCCTAGTCAAGTGTCCGATTTTAGTTCCAGACACTCGACGGCAAAACACCGCTGTTCGGTAGTTTAAGATGGCCGCCGCCACGTGTTTGTTTCCCGAATGGCGGCCACCCAGAGGACAAAGACCACACTGCACTGATTGCCAATTACCTGTTTGCAACATTGTTGCAAACGGTAATTGGAGGCACACTCATTCCTGGGTGGTCTGGTTGTTCGGTAGTTTCATTCCCTTGTTTTATTTGAATGATTCTACCGAACAACTAGAGGAATACAATTCTTTACATACATTTAACTGTCATTATACCCGGATACCATGCTTTCTATACATGTACATACACATTAAACCAGCCATATGACCAAATACACTTATTCTCATACATGTCGTGGGACAGCCCGGTACCAATCCGCTACACTGCTCCCCCTTGCCCACAAGCCGGCATACACAGTCTGATCCAACACGGATCGGCTTGGGGATGTCCGGGGGCTCACGGATCATTTCTCTAAGTCAGTTTGTCTTGACAACCCGTCAGCATTTCCATTCTGCTTACCCGGCCGGTACTGGATATTAAAGTCAAAAGGCTGTAGCGCCAAACTCCAGCGCAGCAGCCTGGCGTTGTCTCCAGCCACCCGGTTCAGCCAGACTAACGGGTTGTGATCCGTGAGCAAGGAAAAGGGCTGTCCATATAAATAGGGTTGTAGCTTCTTTAGGGCCCACACCACAGCCAGGCATTCCTTTTCGATGGCGGCGTAGCTTACTTCTCGAGGTAACAGTTTGCGACTGATGTAAGCCACTGGATGTTCCCCGCCATCGGCCCCGACTTGACTCAGTACTGCCCCCAATCCAAACATAGAAGCGTCTGTGTGAACAAGAAAACGTTTAGTTGGCTTGGGAGCTGCCAAGACAGGGGCATTTATCAGTGCATTTTTCAATTGTTGGAATGCCTGCTCACACTCCGGGGTCCAGTTTACTTGGCGGGGAAGGTTCTTACGGGTCAGGTCAGTGAGGGGTTTGGCCAGGGCGCTATAATTGGGAACAAACTTCCGGTAATACCCTGCTGTCCCTAGAAACGCTAAAACCTGGGTCTTAGTCCTAGGGGTGGGCCACTGGGCTACAGCCTCTACTTTGGCGGGTTCGGGTTTTTGTTTACCGCACCCTACTCTATGTCCCAGGTATTGTACCTCAGCCATGCCGATACTACACTTGGCCGGCTTCAAGGTCAGACCTGCTTCCCTTATCCTATCTAGTACAGCTCCGATGTGAGCTAAGTGTTCCTGCCACGTATTGCTAAAAATAGCAATATCGTCCAGGTAGGCACATGTATAGTCCTGGAATCCATCTAGGAGTCGATCCACCATCCTTTGGAAGGTGGCTGGGGCGTTTTTCATCCCAAATGGCATGACCTTAAACTGGTACAAGCCAAATGGGGTGACAAAGGCCGACTTCGGGATGGCGTCTGGGGCCAGGGGGATTTGCCAATACCCTTTACACAAGTCAATAGTGGTGAGGTATTGGCCCCTGGCCATTCTGTCCAGTAACTCGTCTATCCGGGGCATCGGATAGGCGTCAGATACAGTCTTCTCGTTCAATCTCCTATAGTCCACGCAGAAGCGGGTCGTACCGTCTCGCTTTGGTACGAGGACTACAGGAGATGCCCAAGGACTGTCTGAGGGTTCAATCACCCCCAGTTGGAGCATTTCGTCGATCTCCTTACGCATGTTTGCCCGTACCGCTTCTGGAATGCGGTATGGCGTCTGGCGCATGGGTAGTTGCCCTGGGGTCTCGACCCGGTGAGTTGCCAGAGGCGTGTATCCAGGTACATTAGAGAACGTGTCGCGTTTCTCTTCCAATAGTTGCTGTACCTCGATCCGCTCCTGTGGGCTCAGCCGATCTCCCAGCGTAACCTCCCCTAAATCTCCCGACAGCTGCCCATCCCCCAGCAAATCGGGGAGGGGTAAGCTGTCAAACTCTTCCGTGTTAGGGGCACAGAT
Source organism: Pelobates fuscus (assembly GCF_036172605.1). Taxonomy (NCBI): domain Eukaryota; kingdom Metazoa; phylum Chordata; class Amphibia; order Anura; family Pelobatidae; genus Pelobates; species Pelobates fuscus. The sequence continues at coordinate 127,361,317 of NC_086317.1, forward strand.
GGCGGTTACCTCCTCAGTACGCTCGTGGTAGGGCTTCAGCATGTTCACATGGAGCATGCGTCGCCCCCCAGTCCCTGTGCAGGGGCCGATAATATAGGTGGTATCGCATCTTTGCTCCACCACCTTATATGGGCCCTGCCAGGCGGCCTGTAACTTATCATGTCGGACAGGTTTTAAAATTAGTACCTTCTGCCCGACCTGAAAGCTACGGTCCCTGGCTCCCCGATCATACCATGTACGCTGGCGGGTCTGGGCCTCCTGAAGGTTTTCCCGTACCGTCTTGGTCAACGCTTCTAGGCGGTCCCGAAAGGCCAACACATATGGTAGGATGGGAGTGCCATCTGTGCTCCGGTCTCCCTCCCAATGCTCTCTAATAAGATCCAATGGGCCTCGGACCCTCCTTCCAAACAATAATTCAAATGGGGAGAACCCTGTGGATTCCTGCGGCACCTCCCGGTATGCAAATAGGAGGTGCGGCAGGAATCGTTCCCAGTCCTTGTGGGTCTCTGCGAAGGTTCGGAGCATCTGCTTCAAGGTACCATTGAATCGTTCGCAGAGCCCGTTCGTCTGGGGGTGGTAAGGGGCGCTGATAATAGGCTTAATGCCACAGATCTTCCAGAGGTGTTGGGTGAATTCTGCGGTAAACTGGGTACCCTGATCCGAGATAATCTCCCTGGGTAATCCCATCCTGGAGAATATCCGCATGAGGGCATCCGCGACCGTCTCAGCGTGGATGTTGGTCAGAGCCACTGCTTCTGGATACCTGGTGGCATAATCTACGACCGTTAAAATATACCGTTTTCCTGACGGGCTAACTTTATTGAGGGGGCCTATCAGATCCACCGCTATTCGGCTAAAAGGTTCCTCTATTATGGGTAAGGGGTGAAGTTTAGCCTTCCTGCGATCCCCCCTTTTTCCCACTCTCTGGCAGGTATCGCAAGTCGTGCAATATCTGCGTACTTCCTGGCTAATCCCTGGCCAGAAGAAACTCTGGGTTAGTCTGTACCTGGTGCGACTAACCCCTAGATGTCCGGATAGCGGAATATCATGCGCTATCCGGAGTAATTCAGCCCGGTACCGCTGTGGTACCACTAATTGTCTCCTCGCTATCGGGTCTAACCCCGTAATCTGTTTGGTTGTTTCCCTGTATAAAAGTTGTTTATCCCAGATAAACTTCTCTCCCTCCGCCCCGGGGGAACCCGTGCCAACCTTGTCCCTATACACCTGAAGCGTGGGGTCTGTTGCGACTTCAGCTACAAATTCATTAGGTGGAGCCCAGGGGACACATTCTAGAGGGGGGGTAGGGTTGCTTACCTGGACCTCCGGCAGTGTGTTGTGGTCCTGGGTGCGGGCCTGTTGTCGGGTGACTACAGGGTTGACCTCTCCTGTGGTGGGTGACTGGGGCTCAAAAGCAGAAGTGAGCCTCCCCAGATCGTTCCCCAATAAAACCTCCGCCGGTAAATGTGGCATCAACCCCACCTCCACTTCCCCTGCCCCCGCTCCCCAATGTAAATGTACCCTTGCTGTAGGTAGCCGGTACACTGCTCCTCCAGCTACCCGGACGGCAACAGTTTTGTTCAGTTTTGCCTGATCTGAAATCAGGTGGCTCTGTACCAAAGTGATGGTGGCTCCCGAATCTCGTAATCCCCGGACTGCTGTACCATTCAGATATACCGTCTGTCGATGGTGCCGTAGATTATCCACATTGGCCTGGACCGGATCTGCCTCGTGCAGTACCTCCCATTGTTCCACAGTAGTAATGGGGACTGCGGAACCATATGGGGTGGTGACTAGGTCCTGGTAGTGGTGGGCTGCGGCCGCCCTGGGTGGAGGTGGGCCTGGACGAATCCAGGTGGAACGGTCCCGTAGCTGTGGGCATTCCCTTTTATAATGTCCCCACTTCTGGCAGTGATGACAGGGGCCAGCGGTGGGTTGTCGGAACCGGGGCTGTGCAGCGGGTGGTGGAGGTGGTGGTAGCGGTCTCGGTGGAGCTGGGGTGTAGTTGTTTCCCCCGAATGTTTTAAAGGTTGCTTTTGGAGCTGCAGGTTTTTGTGACCTGCGTGCATCCAGGTAGTCATCCGCTTTCCTAGCCGCCTCGGTAAGGGAAGTAGGGTTTCTGTCCCTTACCCATTCCTGGACCTCATTGGTTACTCCCTCATAGAACTGCTCCATCAGCAACATTTGTATTACATCCTCCATAGAACGTGCCTTGCTAGCTTGCACCCACCCGAGCGCTGCCCCTGTAATCGGCATGCCCACTCTGCGTGCGAGTCCTTCTCTGTTTTCTTTAGATCCCGGAACCTCCGCCGGTATGCCTCGGGTGTTATAGCATACCTGGCGAGTATAATTTCTTTCACTTTACTGTAATTCCTTATTTCGTCATTAGGTACAGTCCGATATGCCTCTGCTGCCCTCCCGGTTAACCTTCCGGCCAAAATAGGTACCCAGTCCTCTGCGTTAATTTTATGCAGTGCACACAGTCTTTCAAAGTCTTGCAGGAAAGCGTCTATATCTTCCTCTGCCTCCACATATGTTTTAAAAGCCTGGTATGGTATTTTAGGCTTACCTTCCTGTGGCACATTAATTGCAGAGCTTTGTTCTGGTGCCTGTGTCCTTAGGATGAATTCTTGTACCTCGGCCATTGTCCTGGTAACAATTTCTGTTGGGGGGTTTTCCCCATAAAAGGATAGCCTGAACTGAACCTGCCTCTGGAATTCCGATCCTTGTGGTGTTCCTCCCGGCTCCCTCTGTGCCGGAACTGAATCGCCCTCCATTCTGTACTCTGCCATGAGTTCTGTAACAAGTACTGCTTTCTTCTTATTGCTGGCTTGTATACCCCTTGCCTCTAGGAGGTCCTTTAGCGTGGAGCGTTTTAGCGCAGAAAAATCAATCTCCATCCGTACTCCATTTACGCTTGTTCCTCTGTGAGTTTGGATCCCAGCGCTGCCAACCAATGTAGCGGAGAGCCGATCTTGCACAGCTATTCTCCACTAGAGATTCCAGTGAGGCTCAGGAACAAGGTGATGTTAAGTCCATAGGCAAGGTTTCCAGCAGGTAAAGTAATACAGCAGTATCCCCATCGCAATCCCAATAACTGGACGACACACAGTTTCAGGAGTAGACTGACAAGCTTTATTCCACAGTTCCTTATAAAGCCCTCTCCCATGCAAGGGAGGAGGTTCTAACACTTAAGACATTATCCAATCTCTAAGTAGTAACTTCCCACAGATCTCCTCCCCTCCTCTAGCATCATAATCCCCTTATTGTGTACACAGTTTTCCCCGAGTTTTGGATGTACCCTAAATACTTGGGGTACATCCACAAATCCAACATCCCCAGATAGCTCTATTCTGGGGGACCAACATACTTAAAAATTAGCCCATTCGGATGAATGGTTCGTGAGATATGGGGTTCCAAAGATTTGACCGACCGCATGGGTAAAGTATCCGAAAACAGTTCCATGCATTTTGGCCCTGCGGTCGGTCACAAACAAGGGAATGAAAACAGGCGAATTGCCTGTGTTATAGAGCCTGGAGAGGGTTTGAATGAATTCCCTTGTTTATGGGGCTCTTTCTACCGAACGGCGGGTCATTCGGTAGTTTCCATACGAATTTCTGGAAGTATGGAGGTCTCAGCGGTGTTTGCCTAGTCAAGTGTCCGATTTTAGTTCCAGACACTCGACGGCAAAACACCGCTGTTCGGTAGTTTAAGATGGCCGCCGCCACGTGTTTGTTTCCCGAATGGCGGCCACCCAGAGGACAAAGACCACACTGCACTGATTGCCAATTACCTGTTTGCAACATTGTTGCAAACGGTAATTGGAGGCACACTCATTCCTGGGTGGTCTGGTTGTTCGGTAGTTTCATTCCCTTGTTTTATTTGAATGATTCTACCGAACAACTAGAGGAATACAATTCTTTACATACATTTAACTGTCATTATACCCGGATACCATGCTTTCTATACATGTACATACACATTAAACCAGCCATATGACCAAATACACTTATTCTCATACATGTCGTGGGACAGCCCGGTACCAATCCGCTACATGGTGTATAGACCATGTGCCTGCAGCCTCATATGTTCAATTGTCTGCCTTTTAGGAGTTAAATCACTTTGTTTATGCAGCCCTAGTCACACCTCCCTGTATGTGACTTACACAGCCTAAATACTTCCTGTAAAGAGTCATCTACTGTCTACACTTTCTTTGTTGCAAATTCTGTATTTATTTAGATTTTTTTTTATCTCCTGCTCTATTAATAGCTTGCTGGACATTGCTGGAGCCAAGTTACAGAGCAGGAGATAAAAAACATTTACACTGAGTTAACATCTGATTTAAAAATCATTTTTTCTTCATGTAGGCTATGTATGTGGAAGCCAAGGAAGGTGATTGCATAAACAAAAACAAAAGTGATTTAACTCCTAATTGCCAGATAATTGAGCAGTGAGACTTCAGCATGATCTACACAAAAAAAACGGCTTCATTAAGCTAAAGTTGCTTTGGTGACTAAAGTGTTCCTTTAAGAATGTTACTTTATTATTTAAACCGTATCCACCTATACTCTTGCTGTGACTCACAGGGCCTCCCTATATACTTCCCTTATAGCACATTATAGTAACACTCCATTGTCAGAAACATTTTCAATTCCTATCCATTTGATATATCCCAATTTTGTAAAAAAAAATTTCATGCGTTTATTCTTTGCAATACAATTTTTATTCATGTATTAATTGAGGGTATATCTAAAAACAGCTTGCAAAAGCTGCAAATCGCTTGTCTGCAGTTTTTGCAAGCCCTCCCATTTTCCCTGGCACAGACTGAAAGGGAAATGATCAGTGAGAAGCGTCTCACTGAGAAGTCTCTGATTTTTAGCCGCAAGCACATGCAACCACTTCCAAGCATACATAAATAACTTCTCAGGGAGCCAGGGAGGATGCCAAGTCCAGCCAGGGACACAAAGGTACAATGAACCCACCTCAAAAGCACACTAGGACTCGGAGGAGAAGACAGTCATGCTCTAGCAGAGTGTGCCTCCCAGCTGGGAAGATAACTACCCCAGCTAACTAATTGACAATTCTGCATTTATGTGTAAAAAAAACCTTCTAAAGTAAACAGACTCATTTGATTAAAATGAAAACGTTTTCATGGAGGCTTTGTGAGTCATAGTCAGGGCCAGGGGCGGATTAAGAGCCCAGTGGGCCTGGTGCTGACAATTATGAGGGGCCTAAGTACAGAATCTTATCGACCAAAAACACTAAAACAGACATACCGTATATACTCGAGTATAAGCCGACCCGAATATAAGCCGAGGCCCCTAATTTTATCCCAAAAAACTGGGAAAACTTATTGACTCGAGTATAAGACTAGGGTGGGAAATGCAGCAGCTACTGGTAAATTTCTAAATAAAATTAGATCCTAAAAAAAATATATTAATTGAATATTTATTTACAGTGTGTGTATAATGAATGCAGTGTGTGCGTATGTGTGTGTGTATGAGTGCAGCGTGTGTGTATGAGTGCAGTGTGTGTGTGCATGAATGCAGTGTGTGTGTGTATGAATGCAGTGTGTGAATGCAGTGTGTGCAGGGCCGGTGCAAGGATATTTGCCGCCGTAGGCAAAAAATGTTTTGCCGCCCCCTCCCCCCCCCATATGTCCTGACTTCCCCTCCTCCTCCCTCAGTGGTCCTTACCTCCCCACCCCCGTGTTCCTTCACTCCCCCCCCCAGTGGTCCTTACCCTCCCCTCCCCTAGTGGTCCTTACTTCCCCCTCCCCTCCCATAGTGGTCCTTATCCCACCCCCTCCCATAGTGGTCCTTATACCCCCCTCCCTCCCATAGTGGTCCTTATACCCCCCTCCCTCCCATAGTGGTCCTTATACCCCCCCTCCCTCCCATAGTGGTCCATATATCCCCCCCCCCTCCCTCCCATAGTGGTCCTTATCCCCCCCTCCCTCCCATAGTGGTCCTTATACCCCCCTCCCTCCCATAGTGGTCCTTATACCCCCCTCCCTCCCATAGTGGTCCATATACCCCCCCCTCCCTCCCATAGTGGTCCTTATCCCCCCCCTCCCTCCCATAGTGGTCCTTATACCCCCCTCCCTCCCATAGTGGTCCTTATACCCCCCTCCCTCCCATAGTGGTCCTTATACCCCCCCTCCCTCCCATAGTGGTCCTTATACCCCTTTTTTTTGTTATTATTATTTTTTTATTATTTCTTATTTTATTTATATATTTTTTTTTCGTCCCCCCTCCCTGCTTGATATATGGCAGGGAGGGGGGCTCTCCTTCCCTGGTGGTCCAGTGGCAGTTCAGTGGGGGGGAGAGGGGGGCTGGCAGAGCTGTAACTTACCTTTCCTGCAGCTCCTGTCAGCTCTCTCTCCCTCCGCGCGGTCTGTGCAGCTCCCTCTGTCAGCTCCCACTGTAAGTCTCGCGAGAGCCGCGGCTCTCGCGAGACTTACACTGGGAGCTGACCGAGGTGCTGAACGGACGGCGCGGAGGAGGAGAGAGCTGACAGGAGCTGCAGGAAAGGTAAGTTACAGCTCTGCCAGCCCCCCTCTCCCCCCAGTCTGTATTATGGCAATGCAAATTGCCATAATACAGACTCTGACTCGAGTATAAGCCGAGTTGGGGTTTTTCAGCCCAAAAAATGGGCTGAAAAACTCGGCTTATACTCGAGTATATACGGTACCTCTCAAGCATTATGTATCTGGTGGAGATGTTGCCGGAGGGAAACTCATAGGATGCAGCTATATAAGATTCTCTTAAAATATGCTAATCTCTCTGTAAATTATGCTTTCATCTTTCAAGTAAATCCATACTCCCTAACAGCAGTGTCCAGTGAAGCAGTAAGTCAATGAACGGTGTAAAAGGGCGGGCTAGTGACGCGGATCATGTAACCAGAACTTCCGAAAGGGACGAACATGCCCAAAAAGGAGGCATGTCTGCCCAAAGAATTGGAAGGCTAGTCTAGCATGAATGCATTTCAGGCTGCCTGCCAATCATGCATGCTGGCCAACAGCTTCCTGAGCTTGGCAATGCATCTAATGATGCGTAGAGATGTCCCGAACAGTTCGCCGGGAACTATTTGCCGGCGAACATAGCTTGTTCGCGGTCGCCACAGCGTGCGAACATATGCGATGTTCGGTCTGCCCCCTATTCGTCATGGAGGTGGGAGGGTCTGGGAGGGAGGGTCTGCTGCTGATTGGCTGGAATGTGTCTGCTGACTGTGAGGTACAGGGTCAAAGTTTACTCAATGATGACGAATAGGGGGCGGACCGAACATTGCGATGTTCGCTAGCGAATAGTTCCCGGCGAACTGTTCGGGAAATCTATAATGATGCGTTATCTCTATGCTTTCTAAGGACTAGTATTCGCTGGTCCACTTCTATCCTAACCTTCTTACTAGAAGGAAGAAGCTCCTGGTATACAGTCTGAGATGGAGAAAAGGTGGATGTAGTGAGTGTAGAAGAAAGGGAACATGGCACAGTGTTAGAGAGACCAAAGTCAGCATTACCTTAACTAATTTAATTTCAGTTAGTCCACACAAGTTTTGTTCCTCTACATCCCTCTTAAGTTTCCATACTTAAGCAAGAGTATGTGCATCCTTTCTTGGAAAAAAAATTACAGGCCTTACTAATTTGCATAACTAATTATGTATGCGTGACATCACATGATGTAAATCACAATGAGTGACAGAGAAAATTCTGTGAAATCCTCAAAAAACTACTTAGTTTGATTTTGCTGATAGATGGATTGCTCCTAGTGTCTCCCTGTCTCCCAGTGTCCCCATGTCATCCAGTGTCCCTATGTCGCCCAAGGTTCCCTAGTGTATGTGTCCCCATGTCTCCCAGTGTCCCCATGTCACGAGGTGACACTGTGAGACATGGGGACACTGAGACTATGCATCACAATGTCTCTGTTTCCCCATGTCTCTGTGTCCCCATGTCTCCCAGGGACACTGAGAGACATGGGGACACTGGGAGACATGGTGACCCTGAGACACTAGGGATACTGGGAGACTAGGGACACTGAGACACTAGGGACACTGGGAGACATGGACATACAGACACTAGGGATACTGGGAGACTAGGGACACTGAGACACCAGGGACACTGGCTGGGAGACATGGAGACACTGAGACACTTGGGGACATTGAGTTCCTAGTGTCTGTGTCCCCATGTGTCTCAGTGTCCCCATGTGTGTCTGTTTCCCCATGTCTCAGTGTCCCCATGCGTGTCTGTGTCGCCATGTCCCCTAGTGTCTCAGTGTCCCCATGTGTGTGTGTGTGTGTATGTGTCCTTGCCTCAGTGTCCCCATCTGTGTCTGCAGGGCCGCCATCAGGGGGTGACAACCATGATGGTTGTCACGGGCCGGAAGTCCTGAGGGGTCCGGACTGCCGGGGCCCCGGCTCCCTGTTACCACAGAGGGGGCCCAGCACACTGCCTCTACACTTCTCTTCTCTTCTAATAACTCTTGCGAGACCCACGACCTTCAGGAGGAAGGGAGGGGGTCCCAGACCTTGTGCTTTGTCAGGGGCCCCAAAATTTCTGATGGCGGCCCTGTGTGTCTGTGTCCCCATGTCTGCAAGTGTCCCCAAGTGTCTCAGCATCCCCAGAGGTCTCCATGTGTCCCCATGTCTCATAGTGTCCCCTAGTGTCTTAGTGTCCCCATGTCTCCCTGCAGCCTTTACCCCATCCCTCACTTCTCTGAGCTGTAGGCTGTCTCTGCAGGCTGGAAGCTGCTGTCTGGACTCTCTGTGCTGTGTAGCTCCTCCCCCAGCGGATCAGTGAGTAGAGCAATGCAGGTAACTTCTTATCCCTGCCTCTCTCCACACACAGTGACCCCTACTGGCCGGTAATGGTATTGCAGAGTAATCTCTGTTTATACTGAGAAAAATACCGGCATTTGTATTGCCGGTATTACTGCAATATCAGCACTGGACAGGCAGCCTTAAATAAATAAATACCGGCCAGGTGAACAACCCTAAGAGTAGTGTGTAAAAAGAATAATTATTATTTTTTTTTTTAAATCAATGGGCCTATTCCATAGGCCTGGGCCTGGAGCTGCAGCTCCATCAGCCCCTATGTTAATCCGGCCCTGGTCAGGGCAGATGTGGCTAGAGCTGCATAGAAATAACTGAAAAGGATTTACCTGCTAAATGGCAGTGAATAAAGTAGTATGAACAGGGTCGGCACAACCAGTGGTGTATCCTGGTTTTGTGCTGCCCTAGGCTCGTAGGACTTTCCATATATGGTAATAAACAGCATACGTTTTAACACAGTTGTGGCTCATTTCGCAAGTTAACTCTAACAACATATATGTTGTTTACAAATAATCAGGTGGTATACAGGAAAAAGATGTTTAGCAACAGAAACTAAACTTAAAGGACCACTCTAGGCACCCAGACCACTTCAGCTTAATGAAGTGGTCTGGGTGCCAGGTCCTTCTAGGGTTAACCCATTTTTTCATAAACATAGCAGTTTCAGAGAAACTGCTATGTTTGTGAATGGGTTAAGCCTTCCCCTATTTCCTCTAGTGGCTGTCTCATTGACAGCCGCTAGCGGCGCTTGCGTGATTCTCACTGAGATTTTCACAGTGAGAGCACGCAAGCGTCCATAGGAAAGCATTATGAATGCTTTCCTATGTAACCGGCTGAATGCGCGCGCAGCCCGTGCCACACGTGCGCATTCAGCCGACGGGGAGGAGAAGAGGAGGATCGGAGGAGGAGAGCTCTCCGCCCACCGCTGGAAAAAGGTAAGTTTTAATCACTTTCCCCTTTCCAGAGCCCGGCGGGAGGGGGTCCCTGAGGGTGGGGGCACCCTCAGGGCACTCTAGTGCCAGGAAAACGAGTATGCTTTCCTGGCAATAGAGTGGTCCTTTAATAACAAGAAGTGCATGGATAAATTTGGAAACAAGCATGATACATTGTTAGATATCTTATATTTAAACAAAAATGGATGATACAAAGAAAATGGAACCTGAGCTTATAGCAAATATATTCCTTCAACTACATCTAGCATGGCCATGGGGATCTTCTGTATCCTCAGTCTGATGGGAAGCTGCTCACTGAGAGCAACAAACAGATTTCTGTCAGACAAGATACAGAAGATCCTCAACCACGGGCCATGCTACAGAAGGTAGGTAAGCAGGCACCAAGTGGGGAAATGGGAGGTAGAGAATAAAACATACAAGGTCCTGGGGAAGGGGACAATAACACACACGAGGGGTTGAGGAAGAGAAAAAAACAGAAACACACAGAGGGATTGGGGAAGGGGATACAGAGACACTCAGATGGGCTGTGGAATGGAATAAGAGACACACAAAGTGTTGGGGGAGAGACATACAGTGGTGCTGGGGAAGTGGAGAAAGAGACACACAAGGGGGCTGTGGGGAAGTAAGAGACACACAAAGGGGAAAAATAGGCTGGATGATACAACAGGAAGGTAAGTTACATTAAAGTGGGTAAGACATTCAAAAGAAGGGATAAGAAAAAGGGGTTATGGGACACAGGTGATGATGCTTTTGTTTGGGTGGGGGCTGCCAAAAAGCATCTTTGATTTTGTAGCCAAAAATTCTTCCACTGGTCTTGAGTAAGAATGCAAATGGCATGATCTACAGGGAGTGCAGAATTATTAGGCAAGTTGTATTTTTGAGGATTCATTTTATTATTGAACAACAACCATGTTCTCAATGAACCCAAAAAACTCATTAATATCAAAGCTGAATATTTTTGGAAGTAGTTTTTAGTTTGTTTTTAGTTTTAGCTATTTTAGGGGGATATCTGTGTGTGCAGGTGACTATTACTGTGCATAATTATTAGGCAACTTAACAAAAAACAAATATCAATTTCAATTATTTATTTTTACCAGTGAAACCAATATAACATCTCAACATTCACAAATATACATTTCTGACATTCAAAAACAAAACAAAAACAAATCAGTGACCGATATAGCCACCTTTCTTTGCAAGGACACTCAAAAGCCTGCCATCCATGGATTCTGTCAGTGTTTTGATCTGTTCACAATCAACATTGCGTGCAGAAGCAACCACAGCCTCCCAGACACTGTTCAGAGAGGTGTACTGTTTTCCCTCCTTGTAAATCTCACATTTGATGATGGACCACAGGTTCTCAATGGGGTTCAGATCAGGTGAACAAGGAGGCCATGTCATTAGATTTTCTTCTTTTATACCCTTTCTTGCCAGCTACGCTGTGGAGTACTTGGACGCGTGTGATGGAGCATTGTCCTGCATGAAAATCATGTTTTTCTTGAAGGATGCAGACTTCTTCCTGTACCACTGCTTGTAGAAGGTGTCTTCCAGAAACTGTCAGTAGGACTGGGAGTTGAGCTTGACTCCATCCTCAACCCGAAAAGGCCCCACAAGCTCATCTTTGATGATACCAGCCCAAACCAGTACTCCACCTCCACCTTGCTGGCGTCTGAGTCAGAAGGGAGCTCTCTGCCCTTTACCAATCCAGCCACGGGCCCATCCATCTGGCCCATCAAGACTCACTCTCATTTCATCAGTCCATAAAACCTTAGAAAAATCAGTCTTGAGATATTTCTTGGCCCAGTCTTGACGTTTCAGCTTGTGTGTCTTGTTCATTGGTGGTCATCTTTCAGCCTTTCTTACCTTGGCCATGTCTCTGAGTATTGCACACCTTGTGCTTTTGGGCACTCCAGTGATGTTGCAGCTCTGAAATATGGCCAAACTGGTGGCAAGTGGCATCTTGGCAGCTGCACGCTTGACTTTTCTCAGTTCATGGGCAGTTATTTTGCGCCTTGGTTTTTCCACACGCTTCTTGCGACCCTGTTGACTATTTTGAATGAAACGCTTGATTGTTCGATGATCACGCTTCAGAAGCTTTGCAATTTTAAGAGTGCTGCATCCCTCTGCAAGATATCTCACTATTTTTGACTTTTCTGAGCCTGTCAAGTCCTTCTTTTGACCCATTTTGCCAAAGGAAAGGAAGTTGCCTAATAATTATGCACACCTGATATAGGGTGTTGATGTCATTAGACCACACCCCTTCTCATTACAGAGATGCACATCACCTAATATGCTTAATTGGTAGTAGGCTTTCGAGCCTATACAGCTTGGAGTAAGACAACATGCATAAAGAGGATGATGTGGTCAAAATACTCATTTGCCTAATAATTCTGCACTCCCTGTATACACCAAAATTATTTCAATAAGCTTAAGTTGTTTTGGTGATCATCCCTCGGATGCCAAACAGTTCAGAAAGATATCTGTCAGAATGTCAGTCTTTCAACTGTGCAGTTTCAATGGCAGTATCATGCATTAACTCCCAACTGGGACTGAGCCATTTTGGGTGACAATGATGCAAGTTCATTAGGATGCCTCCCACCAAAAAACTTCCCACCTCTGTCCTGAATGCTGGGAGGTAAGCCGTTGGCTTTCATTTTTCACAAGCCTTGCAATTTATTTGTACGATGCCAGGGTAAGACTGACCACTCGAGCATATCGCAATGTAGGTGAGCCTCCCCTCTCAGAGAGACCTGCAGTGTCAGTGAGACCTGCCAGCAAACATTATGTTCTTGCCAGGTCTCCTCTCCCTGTGCGGTGCGCTTCGTAAAGAGGAAGAGGCAGGGCCCAGTAAGTGACATAATTTCCTGCCCTCTTCTGCAGAGCAGTGTGATTATAAGGAACAACAGCAGCCTTACAGAAAGGTAAGCTCCTTATAGATGTTTTCTACAGCCCCTATGTCCTCCTTGCACCTACCACCTGTTTCTGGTTGGATTAACCCCTTAAAATTAAACTGGGCCCTGTTTTGTCCCCTGCGGGTGTGGGAGTCATGATTGTTATGGCCCAGCACACAGCCAACCTGGGTGCTGGGCAGCATGAACATAAGATCTGTGTGAGAGCCACATAAAGAAGGAGAAGCGAGAAGAGTAGTAGTAGCCAAAAAACCTTGCACCAGGAGTGTAGCCCTGATCCCCCATTGCCTGAGGGCACTGTGAGTTGTCTGTCTGTCCCTGTATGAGGCCATGGTACTTTAAAACATTGATAGGGAGGCAAGTCCAACAGTGTCTCTCAATAGGATTGCAGTGGATATTTTAATAGACTACCTTAGTTACCATCTATACAATAAATACACATAAGCCGTGTTTCATACTTTGAGCCTAAAAGACAAGTCTGTCATGTGATCTTGAAAAGTGAGTTTCTGTTCTCCACTGTTTTACATCTTTCACCTGTTTTCAGGAACAGACACAGGAATATCATGCTAACAAGTATCAGATCCTCAGCAGACCTCCCATAGACACCCTACCTGAAAATATACATAAGGGACTATTCTGCCTTATAGGTAGTGATTACATCATAAGCTAAAGAGAAAAAAAAATATGTATATATTATACATACAAATTTTTATAATATATATATATATACAAAAAAAAATAGAAGAATGGTATATAAAGAAAAAAAGTAAAAATGCAATAAGAGTTTTCATTTAACTTTGCATAAACTACACATTTAGGTTAAAGGTAGTTTAAATAGATTTGTTTTTGTTTTTTTCTTATTTTGCTTTTTTAAAGTGAATAGAACTAATATTGGTTAAAGCAACACATCTAGAAATGACTTTTCCCATATTGCATAAATATTCAATTGAATAGTCTGATTTATTTAGGTAGAGTCCATGGAAAAATAAAAAAATGTTGCCTTAAATGTTTTACACTAAAGACAACAATTTTGTAATTGTTAGCAGTATAACTCTATTGGACAATTTATATATATTTTTATATATATTTACACACATTAACTTTGACAAGTCAGATGACAAGGCTTATCAACAACACGCACATTATCATTACAGTATAAGATTAGCATTAAATTATACATGCTTAATAAATATGCAGATCTGGAAAGACATAAACCATTATTTCGCAATATGGCATTTTTCACTGTAATGTCTAAATGTATACAGAATAATTGGTCTGGAAAAGCCCCAAGACATTAAAAAGCATAACGTGCTTTTATAAGGTTGTTTTTTGTTGTTGTTGTTTTTTATAATTTTTAAAATGTAATTTAGCATTAGCATGTTTTTCGACCAGGCACAAATACAGTACTGAAAGCTTACAGATGCAGACATATTTTGCTCCTCACAAAATATCTTCAAAACAGAGTAAAAAAATAACAATGTATGAATAATGAAAAGATACAGTATAAACAAAATGCAGACAGTTTTTTTTAGTTTTAATCTGTTGGTGCCCAGGGATTGTGTCTATTTTTTTTTCTTAGATATAGAATTTGAGATCATTGTGAAATGTAATATTATTGCCAGAAACAAAATTTAAAACAGTCTGTCAGTTATGCACATAAGTGAGATTTTAACGTAAATTAAAAATCTTTGGTCAAAATAGCCAAACTGAAAAAGTTTTCTAAGTCAGCTATGCTTACAGCTCAGGTTCTTTGAATGATATCTTTAGTAAATAATCCTGTGGGAATTTTTGGAATTCAACATGATCAAAGATAGCACCAGGTAGGTACACTGATCAGCCACAACATTAAAACCACTGCCAGGTGACATGAATAACATTAAAGAAACCCTATTGTGTTAAAAACACCATCTGCCCTCCCCTCCATTTGCCCGCCCATAAATATTATTATTATTATTATAATAAATATTATTATTATTTATATAGCGCCATCAGATTCCGTAGCGCTGTACAATGGGTGGACGAACAGACATGTAATTGTAACCAGACAACTGGACATACAGGAACAGAGAGGTGGAGGGCCCTGCTCAATGAGCTTACATTCTAGAGGGAGTGGGGTATAGTGACACAAAGGGTAAAAGTAGGGGTACGAAGTAGGTTATTAGAAAAGTATTCACTGAGGGCTTAGCTGGTAATTATTGACAGTTGCAAGAGAGGAGTCATGGGGGCTGGGGGATAAAAACCTGCTAAGAGATTAATTGATATGCTTTCTTGAAGAAGTGAGTTTTCAATGATTTTTTGAATGAGTGGAGACTGGGTGAAAGTCTTACGGAGAAGGGAAGGTAGTTCCACAGAAGAGGTGCAGCCCTGGAAAAATCCAGAGATCAGGAGAGGACAGGTAGATTTGCATGTCATCTGCATAGAAATGATAACGGAAGCCAAAGGAGCTGATGAGTTTACCAAGGGAGGCAGTATAGATAGAGAACGGTAGGGGACCAAGGAAAGAAACTTGGGGGATGTCAAAAAAAGAGTGGTTGGGGGGAAGTGTCAGAGTCAGAGAAAGAAACACTGAAAGAGCTCTGGGAGAGGTAGGAGGCGAACCAGGAGAGAGCAGTATCCCGTAGACCAAAATTACGGAGAATGCGTAAGAAGCTGTTGATGATCAACAGTGTCAGAGGCAGCAGAAAGATCAAGGAGAATTAGGATAGAGTAATGGCCGTGAGATTTAGCAGCAATTAAATCGTTGGATACATTGGTCACAGCCGTTTCGACAGAATGACGAGCACGGGATCCAGACTGAAGGGGGTCAAGCAGAGAGTTGGATTCGAGAAAGTCAGTCAGTCTGGTGTACACAACTCTCTCGAGGATCTTGGAGGCAAATGGCAGTAGCGAGATAGGGCGGTAGTTGGATGGGGAGTTGGAGTCAAGGCTGGGCATATAGTACAATCTTACATTTATTCCAGTCGGCTGCTGCTGACTCTGCCTCTGATCTGCATGCTTGGCTGACATCATTAGAAATGTTGATCAAAGCCAATCCCAATGCTTTCCCATAGGATTGGCTGAGTTTGTCAAGGAAGCAGATTAGGGGCAGAGCCAGCACAAGCCAAACACACGCCAGCACAAGCATTGCGAGGCTTGGAATCATAAATCGATCAAATGTCTGTTGCCTATTTGACTTTTTTGAGGTATTTAACCATGATTGCAAATGGAACAGAGAATACCATGCTCCCATATTCAGCTCTGATGACTTAATTTCACATGCCTTTATCAGTTTTGTCTGGACAAGTGAGAAGAATCTATCTTCCCTGTAGAAAGAGCCAGGTGGTAGTAGTGCACATGCACAGGCTTCACCTACATAAGACACTGCACCTAGACAGGTCTACAAAATTGTTTATACATCACTGTGTTAAAAATGTTCCCCTTGGTATACTAATTTATATGATCACCTAAGAGAAAGATTATCTAGGTCTTTTTTGTTGGAATTTGTTGGCGCTATATAAATAATTATAATAATAATATAGATGGAATTTCTATGTTGGGTTTGAGGGTCATTCCCATTTTTTTTTTAAAATCAAGTATATCCAGGGAACCCTTACCTTTGTACTGCCAGACAGGGAGTTTAAGTTATCATACTTTTTGCCAGGCCTGTAAATTTTCTTATTAGTATTTAAATTCTGACCATCTCTTCCCTGAAAGATTAACCTTCTTGTAGATTTTACATTTATGCTTTAGCTTACATAGATACCCCTCTACTCAAAGTCTGCTGTAATATTTGAAAACATATATATTTTCTCATCTGGTTTATTGATTATTTATGATCATATTTGTACTGCCTCATACTTTCCTCCATAACCTCTTCAGTAGATATTTTAACTGCATTCTCTCGTGCTAAGTCCCCCCCCCCCCCCCCCTCCCCACCCCCTCTCACCCCCTCTCCTAAATCTTTGGACCCTAAAATCATTGGACATTTAAGCTTTCTAAATGAGCCTTTATTTGCAAAACATTAAAACTGATATCATCTTGGCAGCTATAAAAAGAGGTATAGGGGTGTTTTTAAATTATTACTTTAATGGCTGAAAAATCACTGTATTTATTAAGAAGGATAAAACGGTTTGTAAACATGCAGTCTATTAACCAGTAAGCCACTCTTGCAATAAATTGTTTGTGCATAAACATCAGCTTTATTTACTGCAAGCTAAGCTATTTTGTTGATGGAAATAAAATGCTCCTTTAAGCTTCTGGAATATAAACTTCCCATGTAAGAGATAAGCAATTTCTGGTTGTGAATTACAGGTTCTTTCACTCTTAGGCAAAGATATATAGCATGCAGGAATTCTAGCTACTATTTGGAATATCAGCAGAAAATGCACAAGACTACAGTTGCTACATCCAATGACAATATGGTTGCATATCTACAATATATTGATCCAAAACTCTTTTATAATCACTCAAGACCACTCAGTCAATTTGATGATTAATTAGTCATTGAATTTGTGAAGCTAGCTATGTAGCAAAGCCAAGGTAACTAGTAACACTGTTTTAGTTTTTAAGTCCAACCAGCAATCAAAACATAATTGCCATATGTCCCAGAAAAACATGGAAACACAAATATTTAGTTCAGTCTGGCTGTGTAAAAAAATTCCAGGTTTGGAGGAGGAACAAATGGGGTCAGCGGGAGAGACATCTTAACATTTCAGCTAGCACAATCTATTTATGAAATGTAATGCTTAATAATTTAAGTCAACATTTTACTAGACATGACAGGAATACTTTAAAAAGTTGCATCTACTAGTTGAAGGATTTATAAGATGTATTATATTTAATACAAGAAATTTGATTTTAAGAAAACATCTCAGTATATTTTTTTACTATGAAATAAGATTTATCACAAGTATTTATGTGTTAATTTTCTTATAAAGTCTATTGTAGATAATGACTCTTGATTGAAAGTCACTTTTTGGATATATATATATATTTTTTTTTAATTTATTTTTTTACCCGATGACTAATCAATTATTTAAAATATGTGTTTTAAAAAAAAATGTAAATGTAGAATGACCAGTGATGCCAAAAAATGTACCCTAAACCAGAACCATATTTCTATTCATCTACACTCTACGGCATAACAGGCTAATACATTTAGGGGACTTCGATCTTAAGTAGATGATAAACGTTGCATAAATGGGGAATTGTCATTACTTTTTATTTTTTGTACATTAAGGCAATCTCTACAGACAGAAATCACTTTGCAAACCATTGACAGATATTTTCTTAGAGAAATATCATGAATCCCTGTCAGGCGCTGATATGCTGCAGCTCTAAACTGCATCCTCGGAGAGCAACCTGCTGACATGCATCATCTCCTCAACCCTTAATCTGAAGAATCCGATATGTCAATCACCATCAAAGTCACCTACTTATTACACACAAAGACTGGCTGGATCAGAGAGCCAAAGCTCTAAACCGATTCTCATTTGTGTCTTTAGATGTAGAAAGAGAAATTGGGCAAAAGTGTGCTTTTGGTTTTATAGCATTAATTATAATAGTCTTTATTTTTCTGCCATGATATTGGAAGATTGATATCCAACGATGATACGTAATGTTTTATTATACTGATTATGTTCCTGTTATATAAAAATGTCCCAAATGAGATTAAAAACACAGTAAATATAGAAACACATAATTAAAAATGATTTAGCAGAGGTCCAGGATATAGTCATTGCTCATTGGTGTTCCTAAAAGGATAATGGAAAAACCTAAAGTGTTGTTGTGCTTGGAGCACAAGGTTGGAAACCACTGCTTGGAAATCAGTATATTCTATTAAATTTGTATTTGTGACACACTTATCGATTGTCTACAACGATACATACTGCCTCTCTTGGTAAACTCATTAACTCCTTTGGCTTCCAATATAATTTCTATGCAGATGACACGCAAATCTACCTGTCCTCTCCTGATCTCTCCCCGTCCCTCTTGACTAGTGTCGCTGACTGCCTCTCTGCTATTTCTAACTGGATGGCTGCCCACTTCATTAAACTAAACTTGACCAAAACTGAAATTCTGGTCTTTCCTCCCTCAAGTGTTGTTACTCCTGTGTCTGTCTCCCTCCAAGTCAACGGTGCTACCATCAGCTCCACCACACAGGCTCGCTGCCTAGGTGTTCTCTTTGACTCCGACCTCTCCTTCAAGCCTCATGTTCAATCTATCGCCAAATCCTGTCATTTCCATCTCAAAAACATTGCACGCATCTGCCCCTACTTAACGCCAGATGCGACTAAAGTGTTGGTCCATTCCACTGTCCTTTCTCACCTTGACTGCTGTAATCCGCTTCTCAGTGGTCTAACGTGCTCCCAACTTGCCCCGTTACAGTCCATAATGAATGCGGCAGCGAGGCTCATCTTCCTGTCCGCCTGCACCTCCCTTGCCTCACCCTTCTGTCAGTCCCTACATTGGCTTCCTATAAAATATAGAGCTCAATTTAAAATTCGGGTTCTTGCTTTCAAATCGCTACATAATGCTGCTCTCATCTATCTATCCTCCCTTATACACAAGTATGTCCCGTCTAGGCCCTTACGATCTGCTGAAGACTTACGTCTATCTTCTGTCCGTACTCCCACCTCCGATGCTCGCCTTCAAGATTTCTTGAGGGCTGCACCGTTCCTGTGGAACTCACTTTCCTCCTCCGTTAGATGCTCACCCAGTCTCCACTCCTTCAAAAAAATCGTTAAAAACCCACTTTTTCATAAAAGCATATCATTTAAACTGTTAATAGCTCCTGACTGATTCCTCTTCTGCAACTGTCACTAGTCTAATACTATCCTTACCTTTTTGTGTCATTTTACCCCACTCCCTCTAGCATGTAAGCTCATTGAGCAGGGCCCTCAACCCCTCTGTTCCTGTGTGTCCAACTTGTCTGGTTACAACTACATGTCTGTTCGTCCACCCATCGTAAAGCGCTGCGGAATTTATGGCGCTATATAAATATCATAATAATAATAATAATACATAGTGTCCAATCAATCACTCATTCTCCTTACTGCAGTTAGGAATTCTGGTAATTTATCTTTTCAATTTACTCTCTATGAGTCTCCCACTTGGATTAGACATATTAGATATTTCAAAAAAAGACTTTGAGCACCATAACCCCTAAAACAAAGATATGGTGCCAGGAATGCAATAATGCACACAGAACTTAAACCCTAAATGGTAGTGAATTAGGGATAACAACACACGAGAAGCAATTATGGAATTGCTATAGACAATAAACTAGGTGTGCAATGTCAATCATCAGTTGCAAAGGCCAATAAGGTATTGTCATTTATAAAAAGGGGCATTCATTCTGGGAATAAACATATATTTGCCTCTCTATAACTCAATGGTAACACCACACTTTGAATATGCTGTGCAATTTTGGGCACCTGTTCTAAATAAGGATATTATGACACTAGGAAAAGTGCAGAGCTGGGCTACAAAATTAATAACATGTTTGGAACATTTTAGTTATGAAGCAAGGTTAACAAATTTAAATCTGTTTAGTTTAGAAAGCTATGGCTCAGAGGGGGAACAACAGCATTATATTCGGAGTAAATGCAACCTAGGGCATATAAACAGGGCTATGCATAGGACACGAGGTTACGAATTTAGACTGGAAGAAAGGAGATTTAAAGAAAAGTAAAGGGTATTTTACATTAAGAGCAATAAGGATGTGGACTTCTCTGTCTGAAGACGTGGTTTTAACAGATTCTGTACAGATGTTTAAACAGCAACAGGATAAATCCTTGCAAAAACATAACGTACAGGGGTCTAAATTTGAAATAAGTGGGGGTAACAGCTTATTGATCCAAGGATAGATCGGACTGCCAATCTGGGGACGCGAAGGAGTTTTTTCATAGTTTGCTGCAAAACTGTGAAGGTCTTGAAGCTGTTTTTTTTTTTTTTTTTTTTTATTTAAAAAAAGTATTTTATTTGTAGCAATTTGCGTACATTCGCAAGCAGGGATGCGAGAGTATGACATGAAATCCAAACAGAGGACATGCAAGAACAAAAGAACAAGCCTACATTTACAGTTAACTGCAAGGTGATAGTTCATTCAATCTAATGTTGGATATGGATATGTATTGAAACATCCACTTGGGACTCCTGCGTCAGGTGTTTACTCTCGAGTAGCTGGAAACGAAAAAGGTGCACTACGATGTTTAGTGGTGTATATGTGGCGTGTGGTGTATCGTCAGTGTCACTCATGTTTGTTTTTGGGTGCGGGTAAGACTAGGAGTATGGGACCAGATTGGGAAGAGTGGCGCAAAGAGAAAGGACAAAGGAAGAGAAGAAAGACGGAGGGAGTAGGAGAGAGAGAGGGAGGCGGGAATCACACGCACCTCCTCACACATATGTCAAGGTAGTAGGGAGATTGAAGGAAGAGCATATACCGTCCTTCCCGTCCTCAATGTGGCCGCTCTCTGCTCTATGAGGCTTACCTAACGATTTACCTAAAATCAGTGTGTATGGGATGGTGGTATTTCGATCGTATTGTATCATTTGTGCTGCTCATGAAGATGGTAGTTTGTCATACAATCTAACAGTTCTTCCTAGTTTGAAGGTGTCACTCCCTCAAGCCGGGTGACATCTTGACACCTCTGTCTCTATGGTGTGTTTACAAGCTCTATGAGAGCCATTGGAGCCAGTGGAACCATGTCTCTTGGTATGTTTTGCTCTTGTGTCTTGCTGTGAGGATCAGTTCTTCCTCTAATGTCTTCGACCCTGTTTATCCAGTCCCTCACCGAAGGGGTCACGGTATGTTTCCAAAATCTCGGGATTAGGCTTCGTGCTGCCTTTACCAGATGTGGAAGTATTGATTTTTTTATATTTAGTGGGTGGAAGATGGTTGAGATGCAACAGAAAGGCATCAGGTGTTAGGTCTATGGATGCATCTGACAGTGTAGGTATGATATGGTGTACCTCTTTCCAGAAAGGTTGGATCTAAGGGCATGTCCAACATATGTGGAACAAAGTGCCTAGTTCCTTTTCACACCTCCTGCATTCTGGGGTGCAGGTGTGGCTGATGCAAGCGAGTTTCTCTGGTGCTTTGTACCAGTGGGATATCATTTTGTAGCCCGATTCCTGGTATTTTTTACATATGGATTATTTGTGTGTGAGAATGAAGGCGTTGGTACATTGTACATACGTCAAGGTGTGTCCCAGGTCCCTCTTCCAACACTTGGTGAAAAAGGGGAGCCGGCCTGCTCGTGGGGAGATTAGTAGATTATATAGCTGTGAAATTGCATGTGGCGGTGTTGCATGCACATCGTATGTGGATAGTGGTCTATTGGCCAAGAGTACATTTGGGTTGTTGTTGACAAATCTTGCTAGCTGGTGGTGTCTAAATCAAGTCATTCAAAATGTTTGTTTTTTGGACACATGTCTCTTTTCAGCCTATGTAACTATATAATATTCTATTAGTGGCACTATTACAAACATCTGATGGTCTGTTCAAATAGACTACTAATGGTCAAATCAATACAAATGAATATATAGAAGATGATTTAATTAAAAACAAATTTAAATTTAAGAGTTCACTTCAATAAGAATTAAAGTAATCCCACAACAATAAAGTGTTTACATATGTTTTGCAATCAATACACACATTAAATAGACAATTATAATAAACATTGCATGACCTGAATAAGAATAGCAGATGCCAGCAATAATGAGAAATTCAACATAAATATGAAGTCCTAGAAGTGGAGCACACATAGTATAAAATACATTGAAGAGCCATTGTCATATATTTATGTGTAAATTAAAGGATAGGGTTTCTGATGCTAGTTTAGTATGCGTGAGGCAGCTTGAACTTCCCAAACCAGAGTCATTTCCTTCTGGGAATATCATAGATAGAAAAGGAAATGCAGGGAAGCAGCACTGTCAGGAATGTCCTCAAATCCAGATAGGGATGGACCAATATAAGGAATAAGAGGAGAAATAGGAATATAGTGTAGTATTTAGGTTATTGGTAGTGATGTCCCGAACTGTTCGCTGGTGAATAGTTCCTGGCGAACATCGCTTGTTCGTGTTCGCCACGGATGGCGAACACATGCGCTGTTCGGTCCGCCCCCTATTCGTCATCATTGAGTAAACTTTGACCCTGCCTGTACCTCACAGTCAGCAGACACATTCCAGCCAATCAGCAGCAGACCCTCCCTCCCAGACCCTCCCACCTCCTGGACAGCATCCATTTTACATTCATTGTGAAGCTGCATATTTAGTGAGAGTAGGGACAGTGTAGCTACTGCTGATTTGATAGGGAAATTGATAGCTAGGCTAGTGTATTCAGTGTCCACTGCAGTCCTGAAGGACTCATCTGATCTCTGCTGTAAGGACAGCACCCCAAAAAGCCCTTTTTAGGGCTGGAACATCAGTCTGCTTTTTTTTTTTTTTTTTTGCTTTTTTGTGTAATGTAATTGCAGTTGCCTGCCTGCCAGCCTGTGTGTCAGGCTCACAGCACATACTGTGCCCACTTGCCCAGTGCCACCACTCACTCACTGGTGTCACAATAGCTTGCATTTAAAAAAAACAAAAAACCTTTTGACTGTAATATAATAGCAGTCAGTTTCCTTCACTAGTGTGCGTTTCAGGGCCTGCCCAGTGCCACCACTCACTCACTGGTGTCACAATAGCTTGCATTTAACAAAAAAAAAAAACTTTTTGGACTGTAATATAATAGCAGTCAGTTTCCTTCATGAGTGTGCGTTTCAGGGCCTGCTAGAGCACAGTGTAACACCAGTGCAACTCATATCTGGTGTAACAGTAGTGTAATTTTTTTTAGAAAAATACAATTTTGACTGTAATAGATTGAATAGCAGTTAGTTGTCTGCCAGCGTGTGTATCAGGCTCACAGCGTATACTGTGCCCACGTGCCCAGTGCCACCACTCATATCTGGTGTCACAATAGCTTGCATTTAACAAAAAAAACTTTTTGGACTGTAATATAATAGCAGTCAGTTTCCTTCACGAGTGTGCGTTTCAGGGCCTGCCAGGGCACAGTGTCACACCAGTGCAACTCATATCTGGTGTAACAGTAGTGTACATTTATTTTTTAAAAATACAATTTTGACTGTAATAGATTGAATAGCAGTTAGTTGCCTGCCAGCATGTGTGTCCTGCTCACAGCGTATACTGTGCCCACTTGCCCAGTGCCACCACTCATATCTGGTGTCACAATAGCTTGCATTTAACAAAAAAAAAACTTTTTGGACTGTAATATAATAGCAGTCAGTTTCCTTCACTAGAGTGCATTTCAGGGCCTGCCAGGGCACAGTGTCACACCAGTGCAACTCGTATCTGGTGTAACAGTAGTGTACATTTTTAAAAAAAATTTTTTTGACTGTAATAGATTGAATAGCAGTTAGTTGCCTGCCAGCATGTGTGTCCTGCTCACAGTGTATACTGTGCCCACTTGCCCAGTGCTACCACTCATATCTGGTGTCCCAATAGCTTGCATTTAAAAAAAATAAACTTTTTTGACTGTAATATAATAGCAGTCAGTTTCCTTCACTAGTGTGCGTTTCAGGGCCTGCCCAGTACCACCACTTACTCATATCTGGTGTCCCAATACCTTGCATTAAAAAAAAATAACTTTTTGGACTGTAATATAATAGCAGTCAGTTTCCTTCACGAGTGTGCGTTTCAGGGCCTGCCAGGGCACAGTGTCACACCAGTGCAACTCATATCTGGTGTAACAGTAGTGTACATTTAAAAAAAAAAAAAATTTTTTGACTGTAATAGATTTAATAGCAGTTAGTTGTCTGCCAGCGTGTGTGTAAGGCTCACAGCATATACTGTGCCAATTTGCCCAGTGCCACCACTCATATCTCATGTCCCAATAGCTTGCATTTAAAAAAAAACTAAACTTTTTGGACTGTAATATAATAGCAGTCAGTTTCCTTCACTAGTGTGCGTTTCAGGGCCTGCCCAGTGCCACCACTCACTCATATCTGGTGTCACAATAGCTTGCATTTAAAAAAAACTAAACTTTTTGGACTGTAATATAATAGCAGTCAGTTTCCTTCACTAGTGTGCGTTTCAGGGCCTGCCAGGGCACAGTGTCACACCAGTGCAACTCATATCTGGTGTAACAGTAGTGTACATTTAAAAAAAACAAAAAATTTTTTGACTGTAATAGATTGAATAGCAGTTAGTTGTCTGCCAGCGTGTGTGTCAGGCTCACAGCGTATACTGTGCCCACTTGCCCAGTGCCACCACTCATATCTGGTGTCACAATAGCTTGCATTTAAAAAAAACTAAACTTTTTGGACTGTAATATAATAGCAGTCAGTTTCCTTCATGAGTGTGCGATTCAGGGCCTGCCCAGTGCCACCACTCACTCATATCTGGTGTCCAAATAGCTTGCATTTTAAAAAAACTAAACTTTATGGACTGTAATATAATAGCAGTCAGTTTCCTTCACGAGTGTGCGTTTCAGGGCCTGCCCAATGCCACCACTCACTCATATCTGGTGTCCCAATAGCTTGCATTTAAAAAAAAAACTAAACTTTTTGGACTGTAATATAATAGCAGTCAGTTTCCTTCACGAGTGCGCGTTTCAGGGCCTGCCAGGGCACAGGGTCACACCAGTGCCACTCATATCTGTTGTCACAGTAGCTTGCACGCATAGTACCACTAATCGAAAAAAAGAAAAAACAGGCAGAGGCAGACCACCCCGCAGAGGCCGTCATGGTGCTGTGATTCCCTTTGGCCCTAGAATAATGGCAAGTGTTCAGAGGCCATGTACCCTGAACTTGAAAAGTTCTGAGGACATACTTGACTGGCTAACACAGGACACCCAATCTTCTACAGCTTCCGCTCGGAACCTTGACGCACCATCCTCCTCCAGCTTAGCTTCGGGCACCTCTCAAGTTACCACTCGCCCGCCTGCCGCCACCACCAAACACTAGCACCACAGCCGCTTCACTTGATCTGTCAGAGGAGTTATTTACACATCAGTTGAAAGAAATGAGTGATGCGCAACCATTATTGCCAGAGGATGTAGATAACAGGGATATGTCTCAGTCAGGCAGCATTACACACGTACGGTGTGATGATGATGATGATGTTGTACCCGCTGCTGCTTCCTTTGGTGAGTTGTCAGATACAAGTGAAGCGGTTGATGATGACGATGCATCCGAGGATGTCACCTGGGTGCCCGCTAGAAGAGAAGAAGAACAGGGGGAAAGTTCAGATGGGGAGACAGAGAGGAGGAGGAGGAGACAATTTGGAAGCAGGAGGAGGTCATCGCAAGGAGCTAGTGGCACAGTCAGACAGCATGCATCGGCACCCGAGGTCAGCCAGACAGCACGCCAATCATCGCATGCTGTTGCCACCACCAGAATGCCGTCATTGCAGAGCTCAGCAGTGTGGCATTTTTTTTGTGTGTCTGCCTCTGACCACAGCAATGCCATTTGCAACCTGTGCAAAAGAAACTGAGTCGTGGGAAGTCCAACACCCACCTAGGTACAACTGCTTTGCAAAGGCACATGATCGCACATCACAAACGCCTATGGGATCAACACATGAGTACAAGCAGCACACAAACTCAAAGCCGCCATCCTCCTCCTGGTCCAGCATCTTTAGCCACATTAACCACTGCTGTCCTCCTTGCCCCCTCTCAACCATCCACCCCTCCATCTCTCGCCTTGAGCAGTTCCTGCTCATCTGCCCACAGTCATGTGTCTGTCAAGGACATGTTTGAGCGTAAGAAGCCAATGTCACAAAGTCACCCCCTTGCCCGGCGTCTGACAGCTGGCTTGACTGAACTCTTAGCCCGCCAGTTTTTACCATACAAGCTGGTGGAGACTGAGGCATTCCAAAAATGTGTAGCTATTGGGACACCGCAGTGGAAGGTACCCGGCCGAAATTTCTTTGCACAAAAGGCAATCCCCAACCTGTACTCGATTGTGCAAAAGGAAGTAATGGCATGTCTGGCACACAGTGTTGGGGCAAGGGTCCATATGACCACTGATACCTGGTCTGCAAAGCATGGTCAGGGCAGGTATATCACCTACACTGCGCATTGGGTAAACCTGCTGATGGCTGCCAAGCATGGAATGCGTGGCTCTGCAGAGGAGTTGGTGACACCGCCACGACTTGCAGGCAGGCCTGCTGCCACCTCCTCTACTCCTCCTACTCCATCCTCTTACATAACCTCCTCGGCTGAGTCCTCTTCTGCTGCTGCGTCTTGCTCCACATCAACGGCACCCCCTCAGCTCCCCAGGTACTGTTCCACATCCCGGATACGACAGTGTCACGCCGTCTTGGGGTTGAGTTGCCTGAAAGCAGAGAGTCACACAGGACCAGCAATCCTGTCCGCCCTGAACGCACAGGTGGATCAGTAACTGACTCTGCACCAACTGGAGATCGGCAAAGTGGTTTGTGACAACGGAAGAAATTTGTTGGCGGCATTGCATTTGGGCAAGTTGACACATGTGCCGTGCATGGCATATGTGTGTAATCTGATCGTACAACGCTTTGTGCATAAGTACCCAGGCTTACTGGACATCCTTAAGCAGGCCAGGAAGGTGTGTGGCCATTTCAGGCGTTCCTACACGGCCATGGCGCACTTTTTTGATATCCAGTGGCGAAACAACATGCCAGTGAGGCGCTTGATTTGCGGCAGCCTGACACGTTGGAATTCAACACTCCTAATGTTCGACCGCCTGCTCCAACAAGAAAAAGCCATTAATGAGTACTTGTATGACCGGGGTGCTAGGACAGCCTCTGCGGAGCTGGGAATTTTTTTGCCACGTTACTGGACGCTCATGCGTAATGCCTGTAGGCTCATGCGTCCTTTTGAGGAGGTGACAAACCTAGTCAGTCGCACACCGAAGACACCATCAGCGACATCATACCATTAGTTTTCTTCCTGGAGCATGCCCTGCGAAGAGTGCTGGATCAGGCCGTAGATGAGCGTGAAGAGGAAGAGTTGTGGTCACCATCACCACCAGAAACAGCCTTATCAGCATCACTTGCTGGACCTGCGGCAACGCTGGAAGAGGATTGTGAGGAAGAGGAGTCAGAGGAGGAATGTGGCTTTGAGGAGGAGGAGGAAGACCAACCACAACAGGCATCCCAGGGTGCTCGTTGTCACCTATCTGGTACCCGTGGTGTTGTACGTGGCTGGGGGGAATTACATACCTTCAGAGAGATCACTGAGGACGAGGAACAGGACATGAGTAGCTCGGCATCCAACCTTGTGCAAATGGGGTCTTTCATGCTGTCGTGCCTGTTGAGGGACTCTCGTATAAAAAGGCTGAAGGAGAACAACCTGTACTGGGTGTCCACGCTACTAGACCCCCGGTATAAGCAGAAAGTGCCTGAAATGTTACCGAATTACGGCAAGTCGGAAAGGATGCAGCATTTGCTAAATAAATTAAAATGTATGCTTTACACAACGTATAAGGGTGATGTCACAGCACAACGGGAATCTAACAGGGGAAGAGGTGAAAGTAATCCTCCTCCTCCCATGACCACGCCGGTAATGACAGGACGCTTTACAGATGTGTTGTTGATGGAGGACATGCAGAGCTTTTTAAGTCCTACGCATCGCCACAGCCCTTCGGGGTCCACCCTCAGAGAACGACTCGACTGACAGGTAGCAGACTACCTCGCCATAACTGTAGATATCGACACTCTGAGGAGCAATGAACCCCTTGAATACTCGGTGTGCAGGCTTGACCTGTGGCCTGAGCTATCCCAATTTGCGATAGAAGTTCTGGCCTGCCCCGCTTCAAGTGTCCTGTCAGAAAGAACCTTCAGTGCAGCAGGAGGTATTGTCACTGAGAAGAGAAGTTGCCTAGGTCAAAAAAGTTTAGATTACCTCACCTTTATTAAGATGAATGAGGGATGGATCCCGAAGGGACTGACAGTGGGCGATACATTCGACTAAAAAAGGCCTGATGAGGGGGACTACTTAACACACCACTCCTATCTGGTGGCACATTAGATTGAGGTATTGTCACTGAGAAGAGAAGTCGCCTTTATTAAGATGAATGAGGGTTGGATCCCGAAGGGACTGACAGTGGGCGATACTTTCGACTAAAAAAGGCCTGATGAGATGAGCTGCCTTGGGCTAAAAATGGTCAACACACTGCTGTATTTTAGCTCTGAATGCCGGTTGACTTGCGTGACTTATCAGCCACCAACTAGGGTTCAAGCCGCAATGTTTTAGGACACTTTCTGCCTGGGAAACAAACATCAATTTTTATGGCCGCTGCTACAGCAGCGGCTGCAACAATACCTCATTTTTCAGGCATGTGTACATGCCTAATTTTTCAGGCCTCTGGTGCTGCACTGTAGCTTCAAAAACCAAACCAAAAAAAAGGCACATAACAGGGTTTAAACTGATAATAATAGTACTACTTAACACACCACTCCTATCTGGTGGCACATTAGATTGCACGCACAGTGCCCCAAATTTGAAGTAGGAGGACCGACCAAGCATCTTTTTCCATCTCCCGCTTCCTAAAATCGATGCCTTATATACACGTCCCCTGATACAGGACGTAACAGGGATTAAACTGATAAGAATAGTACTACTTAACACACTACTCCTATCTGGTGGCACATTAGATTGCACGCGCAGTGCCCCAAATTTGAAGTAGGAGGACTGACCAAGCATCTTTTTCCATCTCCCGCTTCCTAAAATCGATGCCTTATATACACGTCCCCTGATAAGGGATGTAACAGGGATTAAACTGATAGGAATAGTAATACTTAACACACCACTCCTATATGGTGGCACATTAGATTGCACGCGCAGTGCCCCAAATTTGAAGTAGGAGGACCGACCAAGCATCTTTTTCCATCTCCCGCTTCCTAAAATCGATGCCTTATATACACGTCCCCTGATAGGGGACGTAACAGGGATTAAACTGATAGGAGTGGTGTGTTAAGTAGTACTATTCCTATCTGGTGGCACATTAGATTGCACGCGCAGTGCCCCAAATTTGAAGTAGGAGGACCGACCAAGCATCTTTTTCCATCTCCCGCTTCCTGGTTGGAGGAAGAGAGACCTTCAATGACATCAGTGAGGACAAGGAACGGGACATGGCTAGCTTGGTATCCAACTTTGTGCAAATGGGGAGTTTGCGGTTTTTGCAAATGGTCTGTTTGCGGTTGTTTGCGGTGCATTAAACGGGGAGTTTGGTCTGTCACTGTGAAGCGGGCGTAACCCTTACACTACCTGATCGATACAACATCATACCTGATGTTTTAAAGCACGTTATTCCAAACAATTTAGGAATGTTAGGTGATTTATGCCCTTTATGGATTAAAACCAGACTCTGCATCAACTATGTAATTTTCCAAGGGGAGTTTTGCCATGGATCCCCGTCCGGCATGCCACAGTCCAGGTGTTAGTCCCCTTGAAACAACTTTTCCATCACTATTGTGGCCAGAAATTCGCCTGCCTATTGAAGTCTATGGCGGTTCGCCCGGTTTTATGTTCGCGACATCACTAGTTACTGGTAATTGTAGATAAAACAAAATGCACTTACAATTTTCTGTAGCCTATGTATGTAAATGTATGTATGGGAATCAAACTAAATTTTCTATGATTTCTCCATTCTTTTTCTTTTTTTTTTGTGTAAATTGCATCAACTAGAGAAGAAAAGAATACAAATATTTCATTAAATAAAATCACCTTAAGAATTTGAATGTCTGTTAGCTCAGGTATTATCCCAGAAATGAATCTATGGTGAATTCAGTAAAGACAGTTTTTTTTTTTCCAGAGTGTTCCCTAAATGGCATTGTAGTCCTCACAAATGTAAACCAATTTCAGTGACAGAAATTAGGGCAACAGGACATTTCACCATCAGATTACCATATCATCTGACAAATGACTGTTTTGGCTACGCCAGTCAAGTTATGCCCACCCACTATTGATGTGGACGTAACAAGGGAAACAGGAGCTCTGTGTATTTGTCTTGCAGCCACGCATTGAGCCCTTTCAAAGTTTACTCACAGTGTTCTATCCAAGAACACAATTTTTCATCTTAACCAACTGATTTAAGTTTTAAAAGCATAGTGACAGTATAGCACTTAAGCAGCTCCTAGTGGATTAAACTCCAAGAGCTGAAGACAAAAGATGGAGATGTCACCTTAGCGAGTCTTTGCAAAATATGTAAACACCCTCAAAGGTGACAGAGACATTTTAAGCATCTTCTGCATGCTGTAATCAAGGGAGAAAGTGACACTGTCAATTCTGATGTTCCTGGGGTTTTTTATATAGGTGTTTTTATGAAAGTGAGAGGAATGGACCTTCACATGTCTACTCTTCACTAACAGCCCCTTTCATGAATAGAATTCCACCTTCGGTAAGAATCAATGACCTGACACAAGTAGTTGACGTGTTCAACGTGCTTAAAGATATATATTGGTTCTCTATTGTCTAGTATTTTCCACAATTACTACAAACATGCAGTTTTTACAACCATGCAAAATAATCCTTCTTTTTACCAACCTTTATTTTCCTAAGTACTTTTCTATTTCTTTAATCTGTTTCACCTCCAAGCTTTTTGATTGACTCGTTTAAACTAATTTAAACAAGTTTCTTGATTCCAGCTCTCTCCTTGAATTTCTTCAGTCTGATTCTCATTCTTTAAATTGTTCTAACCAAACTAAGCAGTAATTTAATTACTTCTAAATCAAAAGTTATCAACTCTCTAATAAGTCTTTGTATTTGCTGCTTGCTGTTTTAGTTGTTTTTCTTTATTTCCTGCTATTGTAAAACAAATAGGAAAGTGATGTGGTCTTTTCCACAGCTTTATCCGAATTATGTGATTTTTTTTTTTTATTAGGTCAGTGAATGCTGATCACCCTTTTATATGACCAACCTTTATATGCTGTTTTTTTTTAGGATTAAATTCTACACTTGTGAAAAGTTGTTCATTCTGTCCTCATTTCTAGGCGAGTACAGCAAGTGATGGGGAACAAATGTTAGAGGAAAAACAAATCAAATCCAAAATGCTGCACTTAGAAAACATATATAGGGTCATTTACTAAAGTGATAAATCTAATTAAACATTTTTGAAATTTATTTTCAAATTTATAGCAAAAATAGCTTTATTGGAAAAAAGTCAGCTATGTTTCGCAATTTTGAATTCACTTTGAATTCTCGCTTTAGTGAATAAACCTGATAATGTCAGACTTCTCATAAGGCATTGTGTAATGTATGCATTGGAAACAGCATAGGAGATGTATGAAAGGTTAAACTCAATGAGCTTGTTGTTGCACGTATATATTACTAATGAACTATAATGTCATATCAAGGATTTTTTTCTGCCTCAGCTATTTTACTGTTTCAATGTATTTTAGAAATCAACAATCTTTTTTTGAGAGCAGAACAGAGAGATAAAAACCACAACATTTCAACAATATTTTTTTTCTTTTAAATATTGAAAACAATCGTACAAAACTGCTGACATCAGATTAAACAGCTAGCTAGGTGAACACGGAACTACAAGGTATCCCTTTTCTCTGAAGCATTATAGGATGTTTTAATCTAACTAACTAAATGTAAAAAATCTTTAGATACAAACAATTGCTCCAAAGCGAAAGAGGGGGTTGGATGGGTAATATAAAGGGATGACGCTATGTAATATAATATATAATTGTACCAGAGCTCTGATGATAGCGATTAACAGTACTATAATAAAAACAGGGTTCCTGTTTCACATCGCCAAAACAAGGCTTGCCCCAGAAATCTCTCTTCTGAGCATTCATATAGCCCAAAAAGCTCTCGGATCCACAGGCTGGGTGAGAAATCCCGGTTACCTAAAATGATTGCGATTTCCATCGATACATGGAACTCCCTCAAGTCCTTGCTATTGTTCGATGCCTCGCCACCTCCTCTATCACCCCTCCAAATATCACCCTGTCTGGTGACACTAGGAATTAATGCACTCTTGACAAAGTTTCACTGGACTGCGGCAACTCTACAATCAGATTAGGAGTTCCAGAGAATTTGTTGGTTGTCCCGGTCAGGCGCACAGTGCCTCTATGCATCTATTGATGGTTTATGACAAGTCCTTGGCTGCTGGGCTGGGAGGCATGGGTTGGACAGGTAAAAGGTGTCAAATATTATTTTTAGATGGAGGTGGCAGCTGGTAGACATGTACCAGTCCTGGGTGACCAGTTGGTGGTCTGTCACAGTAAATAACCATACAAAGTTTCCTACTTTAGCTTTATGAAGTATTATAAGCCACTTGCCATTTTTAAGGTTGCCGCATATTAAACAAAGCATTTCCTATGTTATAAGAATATGTTTACATAAAGATAAGTATCAAGAGGAGAGAAACTTCCACAGTGTTTGAAGATAAATCTCCCCATTCAAAATAAATTGAAACATGATCAAAATGGAATGAAATGTGCGAATCATTAACATCTGTCCTTGGCACTGCTTAATTACACAAAAGTATCTAATATATATTCAGTCACTGCTGTTTTCCAGTTAATTTATAAGCTCCAACTGCTATTTGTTTTTGGCCACATCTCAGCTTTAGATTCCACTCATCAAACATGCATACCCTTAATGAAAACATAGCTATCAAACCTGCCTTGATGCCTGCAATTAGTGTTAATAAATATAATTACATAGACATAGTTTTAAATATAGGGACCTGACATCTATGAAACTACATAATCCAGACATGTCAGCAGACTGGTTTCCTGCTTATTTCTTTAGCATATATTACTTGATTCATAGCTGCTAGAGATTAATGGATACATATGTGAATCCGTAAATGGATGCGTTTGATCTGTGTATCAATTTTATACATGAGCAGTATCACCATATGTAACCTTTTGAACATAGCCTACCTTAAAGAGAGAGAAAGGTGGAGATCAAGTAGCATGAGCATGGAAGGCATACATGGAGGACATAAGATGACGAAAGATACAAACCATGTGTCAAGGGCATAAAAATCTCTTCCAGAAGAATTGTTCTACTGTAGTAAACTTCTAGACCATTTATAAAATTTGCTCTAGGTTTAAGTTGAACTATCTCTGGTCACATAAGTAAAATAGGATCACATAGAATTTGTGGATTCAAACAAAGTACTTCAGATCATACAAATAATCAGACATGATACAATTAACATATAATCCAGTTAATACAAATGTGTGATCCAAAATACTTAAAGGGTTACTCCATTCATCATCGAAGTATGAGATGCTTTGGCCTTTGCTATGGAAGTTGTACAAAATTGACATTAGCCTGATGGCACCCCAATGACACTGCCAAGGCCGAAGTAATACCTCCATCAGCAGAGGGGTTAAACTCTGTGTGTACTGTGTTTCAGAGCAAAATATTGCACATACAGTCTCCAGGCACCATGACTACTTCAAACCCCTAAGGTAATCATGGCGCTGGGAGTAATTCTAATATTTTGTGTGAGATATAATACAGTATATAAATTGACAATGCATTAGATCACATAAGTATGTAATAAAGCATATGCTTGCATTAGTGTATATATAAATATTTTTGGCCCTATGAAGTAGTTTTGTGATATACGTTTAGATACAGAAAAGATAATGTAGAATGTAAGAATGATTTATTTTTTTCTGTATACTATTCACCTTATTGAAAATCTTCCCCAATGCTAAACGTTTTGTTAATTAAATCTTATTAACAGCCATGGTGCTCTTTTGACTTTGATGTGTATTCAGTCCATCTGTTTTACCGTCTGTTTTTATGTGTTGTTACCAGATGCAGAGCACCTGGTCACTTATATATCCCCAGGCTATCTCCATTTTTCTGAAATGCATGCAAGAGCCTACATGTTGACTTTTAACTTTTTTAACAATGTGAATCAAAGACAAATGATAAACTGCTCTACAAGTATACCTGCTCAGCCTTTCTCCATCCAAAAAAATCAACCTGGTTTGGTTAGCTCAGTGGAGCTAAACTCAAGAGGCAGCAATTGCCCAGAGCACCTGCCTTGCAAAGACTTATCATTGAGCTGTATTGAGAAGTCCGTGATTGGACAGCACAGAAAGTCTGGGCGGGGTTAGAAGGGGATGGATTGCAAAGGCAGAACTTCAGCTTTTTGCAAGCTGTTTTTAGATATACTTCAAT
This sequence comes from Pelobates fuscus, assembly GCF_036172605.1. Classification (NCBI taxonomy): domain Eukaryota; kingdom Metazoa; phylum Chordata; class Amphibia; order Anura; family Pelobatidae; genus Pelobates; species Pelobates fuscus. Next base: position 127,396,122 of record NC_086317.1, read on the forward strand.
GACAAAATGAATACTCAAATATATGCAAGTTTAGATTTTTTTTTGGTATATCTACTAAACGGTGATTTTTAAAACTTATTTTGTATTTGGGCAGTGGAGTATTCCTTTAACACCTGATTTGCCATAATATATCTCCCACAACATGGAAATACACAGCATCCTGTTTTAGGGATTTGTCATCAGTGTTGCATGGAGCTACTCATGCTAACAAAAGAGGTTATACCTTACTGGAGTAACTCATTCAGGGACATTATTGTGATGATAGTATGTAAGATCATTAGTCCTTAAAGGGTTAATAGTATTTGTCTAAAATTTGCACCATTTAATACAACATTAAAAATCACCTTTGAAATTACATGTTTTATTTATCCTCTCCTCTCTGCCAGGAGCTTATAACAATGATAGACAGGAAGTTAAGATGGAGGTACCCAGTTGCAGGATATTGAATTCAAACAAAGTATTTCAGATCATACAAATAATCAGACATGATTCAATTAACATATAATCCAGGTGTGGATTTCTACATTTAAAGGACACTATAGTGGTAAAATTACTCTTAAGGTTTTCAGTTCCCTTTGCCTCCCTTTGAAAAGGTTATTTTTTAGTCATGATTTTTCCAGCGCTGCTCCGGTCTGGCTCCACCTTGCTCCGTTTTTGTGACTGAGATCATCAAAACCAATAGGAAAGCATTGGGAGGCTATGGCGCATGCTGGGCAAATCCCGTGCTGTGCCAATCAGCATCTCCTCATAGAGAAGCATTGAAAGAATGTAACTTTATGGGGAGTGTTCAGCGCTTCCATGCAGAGCGTGGAGATGCTGAACATCAGTGTTGAACCTTTAGTGGCTGTCTGAGAGACTGCCACTAGAGGTGTTACTTGGTAGTAATGTAAACACTGATTTTTTTCTAAAAAGGCAGTGTTTACATTAGCCCCTTCCCGACCGCGGACGTACCATATGACCTTGGACATACTTAGTATGCCTGCGGTATTCCTATTCACTTACCCAATTGACGCCGTTCCCTCGCTGGCAACTGGTGTTTTCTCGTTCTGGGGGGACTGTCTGACAGCCCAGACAGTCCCCGCATTGGCAAATTAGATGCCCGCGAGACATGTGACCACATCTCAAGGAGTGGCCACATGGCTGCAATAGGCGTCCATAGTGCTGCCTGCAGGGGGACTGCCTGAAACACCTAACTGATTTACCTCTCCATTCTTTACCCCATATGTGTGCGGCAACTTCAATCGGGAAAATTACTAACAGTGCTGAGGTCTTGTTGAAATTTTCTAAGGAGGAAGTTTCTGGTGGCCAAGAGTTGTATACCCAATCATTGCCAAAAATCGCTGTGTAGCCTATGGCTCCTGAAGCGTCACTCCATAATGACCTGACATTCCAAGAGGATAGAAATAGATGCCACATTTTTAAGTCTGCCCTAGCTGGTTGATCTAAGTTAGTTCTGGAATTGTCATCGGGAAGACCATAGAAAAAATTGAGTGACCCTAAATGTGACTGTAGTTCTTTCCTGGTGCAAGACCCTTGTGAGGTGCAGATATCAATATATGCTAAAATCCTATTTACCTTTTCTTGATGCAGGCTAGTTTGCATGGAAACTGAATTTAGTGTTATCCCCAGGAACATAATCTCGGTGTTGGGACCTTCTGTTTTGTCCGGGGCTACCAGAACTCGTAAATTTTCAGACAGTGACAGCATGTGATGTAGGCTGCCTGGTATGAAGTGGTGCAGTTCAATAGAGAGAAAATCATCCAAATAGTGACTACTGGACATCTGCATTTGTTAAGTAAGAGCCAGGTCAATGTTTCAGCGAAAATATCGAAAATCTTTGGGCTACTTTTGGAGTCTAGTTGCAAAATAATTATTGTCTTCCCACTTAACGCCATGCGGGTGCCTGAGTGACCGATGAATTGGTAGTAGTTTGAATGCATTCGTAATATCTGTTTTACTTAACCAAGCTGCTTTGCCTGGGTTAATGATAGCTTGTATGGCATCGTCTATTCTTGCATATTGTAATGAGAAATCCTCAGATGGTATAAGTGCATTTAAGCTAGGTGTATTGGAAGACTGAGGTGCTGAAAAATTGATGATAATTCTTATTTTATTATAAACTTCCCTGTAGCTATGCCTAGAGGGTTCGTTCTCCAGGATGTGAAAGGTGGGGTAGAGAAGGGCCCAATCATGAAACCATTATCTATTTCTTTATTGAGGAATTCCTGCAAACTACTTGGGTCAGTGAGTGCCGACTGTAGGTTGGGGCATTCTAGAATTCCTGTGGGGAGTGCAACAAAACCCGTGTGAAACCCATTAGAGAAACCCGAGGTGAGAAATTCTACCAGATTTGAAGAAACATAGTCAGACAGGTAACGTTACAAATTAGGTACGTTTACTGGTATAGAAGATCTTTTAGGGTACAATCTGTTTGGACACATTGTTATAGCATGTGCTCTGAAACACAGTGAGCACATGTGAAGGAGTCTGCAAGCACTGTAAATACATCCTCCATCATTGAAGTTGTTACAGACTTGAGCCTTGCCAAGAAAAATAATTGGCCTGCCTAGTTTATCTCTTCATTCTCTTTGGGCCACGTTGGGTTGAAACTCGGGGTTGGCATTGCTAGTAGAAGGAATTGCTACGTTGCTGGGACAGAAGTTAACAGTATGAGCAGCTGAGGAACATTTTGCACATGATGGTGTTTTAAGACCTGCAAAATGTCTACAGAATAATTCTGTGTCTAACTGGCCCCAGTTGATAGGAGTATTATATTGGGCCAGTGATGCAGCAGATCTAGAAGCAAAGGACTTGTGGTAGTCATAAAAAGCGTAGCCTCCGTATTTATACACCAAGTCTATCAGCTTATGTAAATATTAATCAAGTTCCTCTCTACGGTTGGAAAAGCAGAACAATTCACGTCCCTATACAGGCCGAAGGCCAGGACAAATTCTGGAATATTTAACTTCCTGTTCAGTCTCGCGTCCCTAGATTTGATTACTACGGACAAGTCGTCAAACGTGTATTATCTGTTCTCAATTACGTCTTGTGATGCTATGAGCAGAGAAGCCAGATTAATGTCTTTCCCTTCTATTATGTCCCATTTAATGTTTTGTGGAATGAGATGTACTGGGTTAATGATATTAGTACTTTTTGCGGGTAGACGGTTAGTGTTACCTCCTGTGTCAGGCTCTGGCTGGGCTATAGGTACTGGAGCCTCCGGAATGGTTGGTCGGTGATTGGACTCCAAATTATCCAACCGGTTATTTATTGTGGCTACGAAAGTCACTAGGGAAGTTCTGACAAATTATTTTGAATATTATATTCAGAACTAGGGCCAGGGCTTTCATTATCATCATTTGTATTTAACAGGCAAAAAAGTTTGTCTTTCCTGGCTGTGGCAGGGAAGAGAATATTTTTCTTTTTATGTTCGGCAGTAATTTTAGGTATTGTCCAGGATCAGTAGCTGGACACTGGGCTGGCCAGTCTGGTTTGTCTCATCTGGGAACTTGGTCTGGTTGGGCTTCTGGCCACCGACAGGTCATCTCCTTGTATGGAAGCATTAGACATGCTATGGGTGTGAGGCAGATAACATAGTCAATATGGTATCCATGTGGATATGAAGTAACCCAGTTCCCTAGTTTAATTCCCGAAGGTGAAATTATATTATTCTAACTAATTTAGGTGACGGGTGACGCCCTTACTACTTGCCAAGTGGCTTTGAGAGGCTCGACCTATGATTTGGCTCATGGGGCCTTTGTGCCACTGAGGCAGGTGGCAGGGTGTTGGCCTCTCAGTGAAAAGTATAAGATTTTAATATCGATTGGTCATGACAAGTGAGGCCCTAACTGTAACCTGATGCAAGGCAATAACTATGCGTTTGAGCCGATTAGGCTTGTACCTCGGATCGTGGGGATGAGCATTGGCCTTGCGGGACCACTCAACTAAAGGCGAAGAGGCCTATGGAAATTATACCTGTTGGTGCGGGTTTTATACTAGAATTACTACCTATCTGATGTATTACTATAGAGGCCTACCTCTTTAAATATTTGCAGTGTTGGTATTTTTTAAAGACAGGACCGCTGCAACCAATGTCTGTAACTGTAGTATCTTTTTGAAAAGAGGAGGGAAAATAAACTGTCATGTAATTGACTAGCTTAATATATTACTTGCTTAACCGGCGTTAACCAAACAATAATCAATTGTAACGAAATGTAATGCAATAATGAAAATAAAAGTAAACTATGCCAAGATGTACCTTGAGCCATTTACAAAAAGCATGACCTAAGTGAACAAGATATCATGACAGAGATTAGCTGGCTGACAATAGGAAGAAGAACTTTCCTAAATTATGTCACACAGAACTATTTATATAGTACTATGCAAGATATACGTGCTTCAAGCTTTAAAGGAATGACCTAAAGGATTTAGTCGAACGGGGCTTTAAATGATGTTAATTTAGTGATTTTTACACGAATGTAATAGCCTTATGTCAAATATTGTCACTTTGTTTTTTTTTGCTTTATATTTGCTGTACCGTTTATTGGTCTTATTAATGCATGTGCATAACTTTTTATAATGATTCTAGTGTGCATTCTCTTTTTGTTACAATTAGTATTTGTTGTGTACTTGAAGGAGTACCTGTGAGTAATAGCACCTAGTGATATTTTGTTTATATGTTCTCTCCATACGGGGTTGTTGTTACAGTCTTTTTTATTAGCCACTTAGTCACAAACACTGGCCAAAGTTCACGTTCATAATATTTGTTTTGCATTTTTAACACACAAACAAATATAAATGCTAACTTTGGCCAGTGTGTTTGTGACTAAGTGGCTACTAAAAATGACTGGACATACCTCATATGGAATACCCTGGGTTGTCTACTTTAAAAAAATATGTACATGTGAGGTGGGATTCAAAGATTTATGACAGATAATAGTGTTACAATGTCACTATTGATACATTTAAAAAATATATATTTAAATATATATTTTGCAAGTTATAGGGCTATAAGTGCAAGTAGGGCAATGTCCTACTTGCACTTATAGCCCTATAACTTGCAAAAAAAGCTAAGAACATGTTAACATTGGGTATTTCTAAAGGCAGGACAACATTTTGAAACTATTTAGCATTGGTGTTTTTTGAAGGTTGTAGATGCGCACCAGATTTTGTCAGTCAACGATAGAAAAAGTTGGGTTTTTTTTCATCATATTTTATAAATTTTCTTTATAGTAAATTATATGATATGATGAAAATAATGGTATCTTTATAAAAACATTTAATGGTGATAAAACTGGTATATGATATGTGTGGGTACAGTAAATGAGTAAGAGGAAAATTACAGCTAAACACAAACACTGCAGAAATGTATAAACAGCCCTGGTTCTTTACGGTAAGAAAATTGAAAAACGGTCTGTTCACCAAGGAGATAAATAAGCCATCACCCGGGGAGGATTAAATGTCGATTTTGACATTAATCAGTTTATATAACCGACACCACCCCCACATGTAATTTTAAAAGATTTTAAAAAAAAATGTAATTAATTTTTATTCTTAAAGCTTTATTCCTAAATATTCCTATTTTTATTTTCACTATATTTATATTTTTTGGTAGATATTTACACCCATTTGAAATATTTTTTTAAAATATCAATTTGGCATTTCCAGTCATTACCTTTAGAAAGATCTACTCTTGGAATAGATTTTATTGAGATTGAAACAGATAAAATCCGTTCTATCTCCTCTATTATCCTTTATTTATTTGTGATATTGCACTTTAAATATATTTCCTAGAATTGTTTTAAGTATGATGAATACCAACTACAATATGTAAACATTTATGTTCTCTCTTTTTAGAAATTATAGCTTTTTTGTGTAAATGTCCCTTTTGAGTATTATAACTATTTTGGACATAAGGGAATGTTCCTGTCCTCCACCAGCAGTAAAAATGGACGTTCTATATTCTGGAGGACTTTAACACTGTCATGATGTCAGCACGTCAGAAGCAATGGAATTACATTGACTTCCAGAAATGACGCTGGCTTACCTTGTGAACCCGGAAGAGGATTCAAAATACAAGTGGGAAAATGATGAACCCGGTTGTGACGAGACCAATCTCACCACTGTACATTGGAGGAGCCTGGTTGCCCACCTGCTGCCTTTAGACTATGGCCCCATGTTGAAACGCTTGATTTTCCCCTGCAAAGACATGAAAGCCGGGTCATTCGGTGCTTGCCCTGTTTGAGCGGTGATACCCCAGATAGCTATGTCATGGAGCCCATTCGTATAATGAAAGATTTTGGCTCCATGGCAATTAAACTGTATGTGTGTGGTCTGAGCACCATTCAGTAATAATGTGTGCTCAGACCTAAGCTATCTGGGGATATGTATGTCTGTATTTTATGTAATAAATGTAACCTTGTGTATTTTATTGTATTTTACTGTCTTTTTACTGCCATGTGCTTAATGGAGATTTGCCTCTGTCCTTGGAGATAATTGGATTACTTCCCAATTATCTCCAGGATAGAAGACTCTGTGGAACTGGTTTTGGGCAGAAAAGCCATGCTTCATTTGGTCACAAAGGACTACGATCTATCTTTTGAACCACTGGACCAATTTGTATGATTTTGATGTATGTTTGTATTTGGAGTATGATTCTGAAAATGTAAGTTTTATGTGAATGTGATGCATACTTTTAAAGTTATGAATAATGTGGAAAACCTGTATTTCTCTGTGATAATTACATAACCCATTGTGTAAGGTAATTGTATCACAGGCAGAGGGGAAGATTTTGTGTGGGAGTGTCTGAGTGTATTGTACGTGTTTATTGGTTGTTTTCCAAAACCCTGCGGGTGGTACTAATGTGTATATAAGAACAATAAACCCACATCTCTGTCTGTTCACTGCTTGACTCTCAACACGGAGCTTTGTCTCGTTCTTAGGGGGGATTTACTGTATGCTGTTAGAGACTGATTGCCAGGAGTATAAGCCGCTTGGGTGCTTTTCCTGTTCAGCTGCTAGCAGCTATTCGTGAGGTTCCAGTTCGGGAGTTTGGAGTGCTACTTGGTATCCTGTTCGGGAGTTTGGGGTTCTGCAGTAGCTATGCCTGTATCTCTGGAAGAGGAAGATCTATCTAAACGGCAGTTTAAGCCTTTTATGCCTGGGGGTGCCGTTACACCGGGTATAAAAAGAAGCTATCAGCAGACCGATAATATGCACTTGAAAAAGACTCACTACAGAGTCGAAACGCGTTGTGCTTATTTTATATATTTTAATTTTGCTGTTTTATTAATTGCACTGTGTGCCCAATAAATTGTGTTTTTTTTCCACTTATGCAAGTTTGGAAGTCACATTTTTGGGAGTAAGCAGATCCAGTAAGCAGCAATCTGGAGGCTATACATTGAAGAGCCTTGAAAGTCTGAACCTGCTAGGAATAGGCTCAGCAATATGTGAGTTTGACCAATTGGTAGTGTTGCGAACATAAGATTTTCAGTTCACGAACGACGAATGCGAACTTCCGCAAATGTTCGCGAACGGGCGAACCTGGCGAACCGCCATAGACTTCAATAGGCAGGCGAATTTTAAAACCCACAGGGACTCTTTCTGGCTACAATAGTGATGGAAAAGTTGTTTCAAGGGGACTAACACCTGGACTGTGGCATGCCGGAGGGGGATCCATGGCAAAACTCCCATGGAAAATTACATAGTTGATGCAGAGTCTGGTTTTAATCCATAAAGGGCATAAATCACCTAACATTCCTAAATTGTTTGGAATAACGTGCTTTAAAACATCAGGTATGATGTTTTATCAATCAGGTAGTGTAAGGGTTACGCCCGCTTCACAGTGACCGACCAAACTCCCCGTTTAACGCACCGCAAACAACCGCAAACAGTCCATTTGCACAACCGCAAACTCCCCATTTGCACAAGGTTGGATACCAAGCTAGCCATGTCCTGTTCCTTGTCCTCACTGATGTCATTGAAGGTCTCTTCCTCCACCCAGCCACGTACAACACCAAGGGTCCCCGAAAGGTGACAACAAGCCCCCTGTATTTTTTTTTAAATGTACACTACTGTTACACCAGATATGAGTTGCACTGGTGTGACACTGTGCCCTGGTAGGCCCTGAAATGCACAAGTGTGAAGGAAACTGACTGCTATTATTTCACGGTCAAATTTCTAGTTTTTTTTTTAATGTACACTACTGTTTCAGCAGATATGAGTTGCACTGGTGTGACACTGTGCCCTGGCAGGTCCTGAAACGCACATGTGTTAAGGAAACTGACTGCTATTATATTACAGTCAAAAAAGTGTTTTTTTTTTTTTTAAATGTAAGCTATTGTGATACCAGATATGAGTGGTGGCCCTGGGACCACCTTAAAAATATTGGATATCGCTAAAATTCATGATCACTATATACTAGACAAGTGCAATTCGTTTCGGTCCGAATTAAAATTTGGCTGAATTTCAGATTATTTGGACATTCGGGTGCATTCGGAATGTCCAAATAGTTGAATTGCCGAAGTGCCGAAGTGCCGAATTGCTGAAGTCCCGAAGGGCCAAAATTACCGAATTTCCGAAGTGTAGTAGTGCCAAATTGCCAAAGTGCCGAATTGCTGAAGTGCCGAAGTGCCGAAGTTCCGAAGTGTCAGGGTACCTGAGGTCTCTACCTCTAAAAGAGGTAGAGACTTAGTAGTTTATCCGTCCAAACGAGCTGTTTCCTTCGTTCCTCGCGGTTCATCCAGTCACTTAAACACCGACCGCGAGGAATCCACGTCCTTTTCTAGCGGTACGCTCAATACGTGACGTCATGACGCTATCACGAGCGACCTGCCACTCAAGTGTCCGATATCCAATCGGTACTTGTCAGAGGCGTGTCTACCATCCGGAGCCAGGGTATTTAAGCTTACTTCTCACTTCAGCTCATTGCCCTGTCGTGGTTCTAGCTTGTCTAGTCACTCAGTGCTCTGGTATTCTAGTTTGCTCTATTGGTTTTGACTCGGCTTGTTGTACTACCCTGCTTATCTCTGTTATCCCTTGACCCGGCTTGTCTCTCGCTTATCTGTCTTCTCGTTCCCTCGACCTCGGCTTGTCTCTGACTATTCTCTATTACTCTCGGTACGTTAGTCCGGCCATTCTAAGGCCCGGTATACGTACCTTTCCACTCTTTGTACTCTGCGTGTTGGATCCCAGTCCCGATCCTGACATTACGACAGTGTCAGGGTACCTGAGGCCTCTACCTCTAAGAGAGGTAGAGACTTGGTGGTTTATCCATCCAGGCGAGCTGTTTCCTCCGTTCCTCGCGGTTCATCCAGCCACTTAAACACCGGCCGCGAGGAATCCACACCCTTTTCTAGCAGGACGCTCAATACGTGACGTCATGACGCTATCACGAGCGATCTGTCACTCAAGTGTCCGATATCCAATCGGCACTTGTCAGAGGCGTGCTTACCATCCGGAGCCAGGGTATTTAAGCTTGCTTCTCTCTTCAGCTCATTGCCCTGTCGTGGTTCTAGCTTGTCTAGTCACTCAGTGCTCTGGTATTCTAGTTTGCTCTATTTGGTTTTGACTTGGCTTGTTGTACTACCCTGTTTCTCTCTTATCCCTTGACCCGGCTTGTCTCTCGCTTATCTGTCTTCTCGTTCCCTCGACCTCGGCTTGTCTCTGACTATTCTCTATCACTCTCGGTACGTTAGTCCGGCCATTCTAAGGCCCGGTATACGTACCTTTCCACTCTTTGTACCCTGCGTGTTGGATCCCTGTCCCGATCCTGACATTACGACAGGGCCAATGGATCCTGCAGGTACAAACAGTCAGCTTGGTTCTTCTGATCCCAGGTTTGACGCCATGGAGCATAGGATGGATCAGATGGCTCTAGCACTACAGGCACTTTTGTCTCGTGCTAGTAACCCACCTGAGGAGACACGTACTCCTTCTATTTCTCCTGCAGTCTCAGGTCTAGAGGTAGCCACTGTAGGTGCTTCTTCCCGTATTACCCCACCAGTACGTTATGGCGGGTCACCGGAGAAGTGCCGTGGTTTTCTGAACCAGATTAGCATCCATTTCGAATTACAACCCCGCTCTTATCCTACAGATAGAGCGAAGATTGGATTTGTTATTACTTTACTCATTGAGAAAGCTCTGAGATGGGCCAATCCTTTATGGGAGAATGATAATCCACTAGTCTATAATTATAATGCCTTTGTAGCTGCGTTTAGAAGAACTTTTGACCCTCCTGGTAGAAAGGTCAATGCAGCTAGATTACTGTTGCGCCTTAGACAGGACAATCAAACACTTGTGGACTATGCACTAGAGTTCAGGTCCTTGGCGGCAGAAATTAAGTGGAACGAACAGGCTTATATAGATGTGTTTCTGAATGGGTTATCAGATGTAATTCTTGACGAAGTCGCTACTAGAGAACTCCCTGAAAATTTGGAGGATTTAATTTCTTTTATATCTCGTATTGATGAACGCATAAGAGAGAGGCAGAACACTCGAGATAGGACCCGTAGACCCTCCTTTAAACTAGCGCCTACCTTTCAAAATTCTGAGTTCGAAGACTTACGTATTCCTGAACCTATGCAGATAGGCAGTACTCATCTCACTGAAAGGGAGAGACAGTACAGGAGAAGGGAGGGTTTATGTATGTATTGTGGAGTCAGAGGACATTTACGCCTAAATTGTCCTAATCGTTCGGGAAACGCTCGCACCTAAGTTTCTCTAGAGGACAGGCCTTGGGTGTTTCTACTTTGTCCTCTATTCACAATTACAAAGAGTTCAGGCTTCTGTTACCCGTTTCTTTGAGGTGGGAGAAGGGAGTAGTAAAGACTATGGCACTAATCGATTCTGGAGCTGCTGAGAGCTTTATAGATCAGGGTTTTGTTGCCAAGCATGCTATCCCATCCCAGTTAAAAGAGACACCACTGGCTGTCGAGGCCATCGATGGTAGACCGTTACTTGAGCCTGTTATTTTCCATGAGACCATACCGATTAACTTAACTGTTGGCATCCTGCATAAAGAGGATATATCCTTAATGCTCATTTCTTCTCCGTCTATTCCCATAGTCCTGGGGTACTCCTGGTTGAGGAGACACAACCCTATTATTAATTGGGAGTCAGGGGAGATAGTTTCGTGGGGAGAGAATTGTCAAGAAAAATGCTTGCGGAAGGTCTTACCTCTCGGATTAACTAATACATCGAATACCTCTGACAATCCTACAGAGACACAAATTCCGCCTCAGTATCTAGATTTAAAGGCAGTATTTGACAAAAAGAAAGCCGATACCTTACCCCCACACAGGTCCTTTGATTGCAAAATTAACCTACTCCCTGGTACCATGCCTCCCAGAGGTCATGTATACCCATTATCTATAAAAGAGAACTCAGTTCTAGAGGAGTATATTCACGAGAATTTAGACAAGGGATTCATCAGGAGGTCCTCCTTCCCTGCCGGGGCTGGATTTTTTTTTGTTAAAAAGAAAGATGGTTCTTTGAGACCTTGTATTGATTATCGAGGCTTGAATAAGATAACCATTAAAAATGCCTACCCGATTCCCTTGATCACCGAACTCTTCGATCGTTTGAAGGGCTCTACAATTTTCACCAAGTTAGACCTCAGAGGGGCATATAACTTGGTGAGAATCCAGCAGGGACATGAGTGGATGACGGCATTCAATACTCGATATGGTCACTATGAATATACTGTTATGCCTTTTGGGTTATGCAATGCGCCAGCTGTATTCCAGGATCTGATAAATGAGGTTCTTAGGGAATTTCAGCAAGATTGCGTCATTGTATACCTAGATGATATACTCATTCATTCTAGTGAGATTGAGACTCATCACAAGCAAGTCAGGAGGGTTTTGCACAAGCTTCTCCAGCATGGCTTGTACTGCAAGTTGGAGAAATGTAGCTTTGATCAAACCCAGGTAACCTTTCTCGGCTATGTGATCTCTGGGGAGGGATTTAAGATGGATCCGGATAAGCTCCAATCCATTCTAGAGTGGCCTTTACCCACAGGTCTTAAAGCCATACAGAGATTTATTGGTTTTTCTAATTATTACAGGCGCTTTATTAAGGGCTATTCTTCCATTATCGCACCTATCACTAATATGACCAAACAGGGGGCTGATACTAAGAATTGGACTACTGAAGCTCTCCTTGCGTTCAAAACTCTCAAGGAGCTTTTCGCTTCCGCTCCAATTTTAGTTCACCCCGACACTTCTCTGCCTTTTCTACTTGAGGTAGACGCATCAGAGACTGGTTTAGGTGCTGTCCTATCTCAAAGGTTGGGGGTTGATAAACCATTACATCCATGTGGATTTTTCTCTAAAAAATTGACCGGTACTGAAAGCAGATATGACATTGGTGACAGAGAATTACTAGCGGTTATCAAGGCTTTGAAAGAGTGGAGACATTTATTGGAAGGTACATTACATCCTGTTACCATTCTAACTGACCACAAAAATTTGTCTTATATCGGAGAGGCTAAGCGGTTGTCCTCCAGGCAGGCTCGTTGGTCGTTGTTTCTTACCCATTTCAATTACGTTCTGACTTACAGACCTGGGTCAAAGAATTCTAAAGCCGATGCGCTATCTCGCCAATATGAGCCCTCTGCTTCAGTTGAACCACTTATGTCCTCCATTGTACCCAAATGCAATATTATTGCTAATACCAGTCTCAAAATTCATTCTCCGCTACTTGACCAGATCTTGAAGTCACAACATCTAGCTCCCGGAAACACTCCTGAGGGAAGAAACTTTGTTCCTCCTGAACTTCAACTGGAGCTCTTACAATGTTTTCACGAAAGTAAAGTAGCTGGTCATCCTGGTATTCGCAAGACATACTCTTTGATATCCAAGGATTTCTGGTGGCCTTCACTTCGAAAAGATATTGAGGAGTTCGTCGCAGCTTGTGAAACTTGTGCCAAAACTAAACTACCTCATGCATCTCCATGTGGCCTGTTACACCCCTTGGACATTCCTGAGAAACCTTGGTCCTGTTTATCCATAGACTTTATCGTTGATTTGCCTGCTTCCAAGAGACAGACTGTTATTCTCACGGTGGTGGATAGATTTACTAAGATGGCCCATTTCGTGCCATTACCTAAACTTCCGACTTCTCCTGAATTGGCGGAGATTTTTGCAAAAGAGGTTTTTCGCCTACATGGGATTCCTTCAGAGATTGTTTCTGATAGAGGCTCTCAATTTGTCTCACGTTTCTGGAGATCCTTTTGTTCTCAAATGGGCATCAAATTGAACTTCTCCTCGGCCTATCACCCTCAGTCTAACGGAGCTGCTGAACGTACCAATCAAAAAATCGAACAGTATCTGCGTTGCTTTGTTTCCGAACACCAGGACGATTGGGTCGGTCTGATTCCTTGGGCGGAGTTCGCACACAATAACCTTGTTTGCGATTCAACTCGCTCTAGCCCTTTCTTCATGAACTATGGCTTTCATCCTTCGATTTTTCCTTCGGTTTCCTCTTCTCAGGGGATACCGTCGGTTGATGATCATGTCGCCAACCTGAAGAAATTATGGGATCAGACTCGGCAAATTCTGTTACATAGTTCCTCGTTGTTCAAGAAACACGCTGACAAGCATAGAAGAGCTGCTCCTGTTTTTGTTCCTGGGGATAGGGTATGGTTAAGTACTAAGAATATTCGACTAAAAGTTCCATCTATGAAATTTGCTCCTCGCTACATAGGCCCTTACAGGGTTCTCACTCGTATCAATCCGGTTGCGTATCGCCTTGCTCTGCCACCTGCCTTACGCATTCCTAACTCTTTTCATGTCTCCTTGTTAAAACCCCTTATTTGCAACAAATTCTCCTCTAAGGTCTCCTCGCCTCGTCCTGTTCAGGTGGAGGGTCGGGAGGAGTACGAGGTAAGCTCCATCGTTGATTCCAGAATTTCAAGGGGAAAATTGCAATATCTGGTCAACTGGAGGGGATATGGTCCTGAGGAGAGGAGTTGGGTACCTCAGGAGGACGTTCATGCTTCTCGCCTTCGCAGAGCATTTCACCTCCGCTTCCCATCTCGCCCCGGTTCCTTCCGCCCGGTGGGCGTATCTGAGAGGGGGGGTACTGTCAGGGTACCTGAGGCCTCTACCTCTAAGAGAGGTAGAGACTTGGTGGTTTATCCATCCAGGCGAGCTGTTTCCTCCGTTCCTCGCGGTTCATCCAGCCACTTAAACACCGGCCGCGAGGAATCCACACCCTTTTCTAGCAGGACGCTCAATACGTGACGTCATGACGCTATCACGAGCGATCTGTCACTCAAGTGTCCGATATCCAATCGGCACTTGTCAGAGGCGTGCTTACCATCCGGAGCCAGGGTATTTAAGCTTGCTTCTCTCTTCAGCTCATTGCCCTGTCGTGGTTCTAGCTTGTCTAGTCACTCAGTGCTCTGGTATTCTAGTTTGCTCTATTTGGTTTTGACTCGGCTTGTTGTACTACCCTGTTTCTCTCTTATCCCTTGACCCGGCTTGTCTCTCGCTTATCTGTCTTCTCGTTCCCTCGACCTCGGCTTGTCTCTGACTATTCTCTATCACTCTCGGTACGTTAGTCCGGCCATTCTAAGGCCCGGTATACGTACCTTTCCACTCTTTGTACCCTGCGTGTTGGATCCCTGTCCCGATCCTGACAGACAGGGCCAATGGATCCTGCAGGTACAAACAGTCAGCTTGGTTCTTCTGATCCCAGGTTTGACGCCATGGAGCATAGGATGGATCAGATGGCTCTAGCACTACAGGCACTTTTGTCTCGTGCTAGTAACCCACCTGAGGAGACATGTACTCCTTCTATTTCTCCTGCAGTCTCAGGTCTAGAGGTAGCCACTGTAGGTGCTTCTTCCCGTATTACCCCACCAGTACGTTATGGCGGGTCACCGGAGAAGTGTCGTGGCTTTCTGAACCAGATTAGCATCCATTTCGAATTACAACCCCGCTCTTATCCTACAGATAGAGCGAAGGTGGGATTTGTTATTACTTTACTCATTGAGAAAGCTCTGAGATGGGCCAATCCTTTATGGGAGAATGATAATCCTCTAGTCTATAATTATAATGCCTTTGTAGCTGCGTTTAGAAGAACTTTTGACCCTCCTGGTAGAAAGGTCAATGCAGCTAGATTACTGTTGCGCCTTAGACAGGACGATCGAACACTAGTGGATTATGCACTAGAGTTCAGGTCCTTGGCGGCAGAAGTTAAGTGGAACGAACAGGCTTATATAGATGTGTTTCTGAATGGGTTATCAGATGTAATTCTTGACGAGGTTGCTACTAGAGAACTCCCTGAGAATTTGGAGGATTTAATTTCCTTTATATCTCGTATTGATGAACGCCTAAGAGAGAGGCAGAACACTCGAGATAGGACCCGTAGACCCTCCTTTAAACTAGCGCCTACCTTTCAAAATTCTGAGTTCGAGGACTTACGTATTTCTGAACCTATGCAGATAGGCAGTACTCATCTCACAGAGAGGGAGAGACAGTACAGAAGAAGGGAGGGTTTATGTATGTATTGTGGAGTCAGAGGTCATTTACGCCTAAATTGTCCTAATCGTTCGGGAAACGCTCGCACCTAAGTTTCTCTAGAGGACAGGCCTTGGGTGTTTCTACTTTGTCCTCTATTCACAACTACAAAGAGTTCAGGCTTCTGTGACCCGTTTCTTTAAAATGGGAAAAGGGAGTAGTCAAGACTATGGCACTAATCGATTCTGGAGCTGCTGAGAGCTTTATAGATCAGGGTTTTGCTGCCAAGCATGCTATTCCATCCCAGTTAAAGGAGACACCACTGGCTGTTGAGGCCATCGATGGTAGACCGTTACTTGAGCCTGTCATTTTCCGTGAGACCATACCGATTAACTTAACTGCTGGCATCCTACATAGAGAGGACATATCCTTACTGCTCATTTCTTCTCCGTCTATTCCCATAGTCCTGGGGTACTCCTGGTTGAGGAGACATAACCCTATTATTAATTGGGAGTCAGGGGAGATAGTTTCATGGGGACAGAATTGTCAAGAGAAATGCTTGCGGAAGGTCTCACCTCTCTGCTTAACCAACACCTCGACTAACTCTGACAACCCTACAGAGACACAAATTCCGTCTCAGTATCTAGATTTAAAGGCAGTGTTTGACAAAAAGAAAGCCGATACCTTACCCCCACACAGGTCCTTTGATTGCAAAATTAACCTACTCCCTGGTACCATGCCGCCCAGAGGTCATGTATACCCGTTATCTACGAAAGAGAACTCAGTTCTAGAGGAGTATATTCACGAAAATTTAGACAAGGGATTCATTAGGAGGTCCTCCTCTCCTGCCGGGGCTGGATTTTTTTTTGTTAAAAAGAAGGATGGTTCTTTAAGACCTTGTATTGATTATCGAGGCCTAAATAAGATAACCATTAAAAATGCCTACCCGATTCCCTTGATCACCGAACTCTTCGATCGTTTGAAGGGCTCTACAATTTTCACCAAATTGGATCTCAGAGGGGCATATAACTTGGTGAGAATCCAGCAGGGACATGAGTGGATGACGGCATTCAATACTCGATATGGCCACTATGAATATACAGTCATGCCTTTTGGGTTATGCAATGCACCAGCTGTATTCCAGGATCTGATAAATGAGGTTCTTAGGGAATTTCAGCAAGATTGCGTCATTGTATACCTAGATGATATACTCATTCATTCTAGTGAGATTGAGACTCATCACAAGCAAGTCAGGAGGGTTTTGCACAAGCTTCTTCAACATGGCTTGTACTGCAAGTTGGAGAAATGTAGCTTTGATCAAACCCAGGTAACCTTTCTCGGCTATGTGATCTCGGGGGAGGGATTTAAGATGGATCCGGATAAGCTCCAGTCCATTCTAGAGTGGCCTTTACCCAAAGGTCTTAAAGCCATACAGAGATTTATTGGTTTTTCTAATTATTATAGGCGCTTTATTAAGGGTTATTCTTCAATTATCGCACCTATCACCAATATGACCAAACAGGGGGCTGATACTAAGAATTGGACTACTGAAGCCCTTCTTGCGTTCAAAACTCTCAAGGAGCTTTTCGCTTCCGCTCCAATTTTAGTTCACCCCGACACTTCCCTGCCTTTTCTACTTGAGGTAGACGCATCAGAGACTGGTTTAGGTGCTGTCCTATCTCAAAGGTTGGGTGTTGATAAACCATTACATCCATGTGGATTTTTCTCTAAAAAATTGTCTGGTACAGAGAGCAGATATGACATTGGTGACAGAGAATTACTAGCGGTTATCAAGGCTTTGAAAGAGTGGAGACATTTATTGGAAGGTACATTACATCCTGTTACCATTCTAACGGACCACAAAAATTTGTCTTATATCGGAGAGGCCAAGCGTTTGTCCTCCAGGCAGGCTCGTTGGTCGTTATTTCTTACCCATTTCAATTACGTTCTGACTTACAGACCTGGGTCAAAAAATTCTAAAGCCGATGCGCCATCTCGCCAATATGAGCCGTCTGCTTCAGTTGAACCACTTTTGTCCTCCATTGTACCCAAAGGCAATATTATTGCTAATACCAGTCTCAAGATCCATTCTCCGCTACTTGACCAGATCTTGAAGTCACAACATCTGGCACCCGGAAACACTCCTGAGGGAAGAAACTTTGTCCCTCCTGAACTCCAACTGGAACTCTTACAATGTTTTCACGAAAGTAAAGTAGCTGGACATCCTGGTATTCGCAAGACATACTCTCTGATATCCAAAGATTTCTGGTGGCCTTCACTACGAAAAGATATTGAGGAGTTCGTCGCAGCTTGTGAGACTTGTGCCAAGACTAAGCAACCTCATACATCCTCTTGTGGCCTGTTACACCCCTTGGACATTCCTGAGAAACCTTGGTCCTGTTTGTCCATAGACTTTATCGTAGATTTACCTGCTTCCAAGAGACAGACTGTTATTCTCACGGTGGTGGATAGATTTACAAAGATGGCCCATTTCGTGCCATTACCTAAACTTCCGACTTCTCCTGAATTGGCAGAGATTTTTGCGAGAGAAGTTTTTCGCCTACATGGGATTCCTTCGGAGATTGTTTCTGATAGAGGTTCTCAATTTATCTCACGTTTCTGGAGATCCTTTTGTTCTCAAATGGGAATCAAATTGAACTTCTCCTCTGCCTATCACCCTCAGTCTAACGGAGCTGCTGAACGCACCAATCAAAAGATCGAGCAGTATCTACGTTGCTTTGTTTCCGAACACCAGGACGATTGGGTCGGTTTGATCCCTTGGGCGGAGTTCGCACACAATAACCTTGTTTGTGATTCAACTCGCTCTAGCCCTTTCTTCATGAACTATGGCTTTCATCCTTCAATTTTTCCTTCGGTTTCCTCTTCTCAGGGGATACCGTCGGTTGATGATCATGTCGCCAACCTGAAGAAATTATGGGATCAGACTCGGCAAATTCTGTTACATAATTCCTCGTTGTTAAAGAGACACGCTGACAAGCATAGAAGAGCGGCTCCGGTCTTCGTTCCTGGGGATAGGGTGTGGCTGAGCACTAAGAATATTCGCCTAAAAGTTCCATCTATGAAATTTGCTCCTCGCTACATAGGTCCTTACAGGGTTCTCACTCGTATCAACCCGGTTGCGTATCGCCTTGCTCTGCCACCTGCCTTACGCATTCCTAACTCTTTTCATGTCTTCTTGTTGAAACCTCTTATTTGCAACAAATTCTCCTCTAAGGTTTCCTCACCTCGTCCTGTTCAGGTGGAGGGTCGGGAGGAGTACGAGGTCAGCTCCATCATTGATTCCAGAATTTCAAGGGGAAAATTGCAATATCTGGTCAACTGGAGGGGATATGGTCCTGAGGAGAGGAGTTGGGTACCTCAGGAGGATGTTCATGCTTCTCGCCTTCGCAGAGCATTTCACCTCCGCTTTCCATCTCGTCCCGGTTCCTTCCGCCCGGTGGGCGTATCTGAGAGGGGGGGTACTGTCAGGGTACCTGAGGTCTCTACCTCTAAAAGAGGTAGAGACTTAGTAGTTTATCCGTCCAAACGAGCTGTTTCCTTCGTTCCTCGCGGTTCATCCAGTCACTTAAACACCGACCGCGAGGAATCCACGTCCTTTTCTAGCGGTACGCTCAATACGTGACGTCATGACGCTATCACGAGCGACCTGCCACTCAAGTGTCCGATATCCAATCGGTACTTGTCAGAGGCGTGTCTACCATCCGGAGCCAGGGTATTTAAGCTTACTTCTCACTTCAGCTCATTGCCCTGTCGTGGTTCTAGCTTGTCTAGTCACTCAGTGCTCTGGTATTCTAGTTTGCTCTATTGGTTTTGACTCGGCTTGTTGTACTACCCTGCTTATCTCTGTTATCCCTTGACCCGGCTTGTCTCTCGCTTATCTGTCTTCTCGTTCCCTCGACCTCGGCTTGTCTCTGACTATTCTCTATTACTCTCGGTACGTTAGTCCGGCCATTCTAAGGCCCGGTATACGTACCTTTCCACTCTTTGTACTCTGCGTGTTGGATCCCTGTCCCGATCCTGACACGAAGTTGCCGAAGTTGCCGAAGTTCCGAGGTTTCAAAGTGCCGAAGTTCCGAGGTGTCAAAGTGCCGAAGTTCCGAAGCACAGTATTGCCTAAGTACGAATATACTTACCCAGTGAAAGAAGAAGAATGTTACACTGTAAACAATTTCAAATAAAAAGTATACAAACATAGACAGGATTCAGCTGTAAGCATTTGCAACATTTACAACAATCAAGTAACACACATTCATATAAAATGTAAGTTACTAAGCCAGTCAGTGTAATGACAGGAATTAATAAGTAGATAACTCCCTAATTCCCACGGTATTAGGGAGCTATCTACTAAAAGGCTGAAAGACCTAAATTGGTCTTTCAGCCAAATTTACTAATACTAAGTATAAAATTACTTAGTATTAGTAAATTATGTCCCTACTCGCTATACCGCGAGTAGGGGCATGTCTATTAAACAGTGAGCAGTCTGTGGCTGCTCACTGTTAAAAAAAAAAAAAAAAAAAAGGGTCCCCCCTCCCTGAGTGGGTGAGAGCCCTAAAGTAAAAAAAGGGGGGAGGGCCTATTGTCCTCCCCACCGGCCCCCACCCCTAAACGGCGGGTGGGGGCCCTAAAGTAAAAAAAGGGGGGAGGACCTATTGTCCTCCCCACTGGCCCCCACCCACCGCTCAGCGTAATTTGACTCATAACACTCTGATTGTTGGATTAAGTAACCAATCAGAGAGTTATGAGTCAAATTACACAGCGTGGGAAAATTCCAAAGAACTTTCCCACGCTGTGTAAAATGACACAGAGCAATCTGATTGGTGGATTTCAAACCAACTAATCAGAGTGATGTGACAGGTAAATGTAGAGACTTACCTGTCAGTCTCTTCATTTACCTGTCAGAGCATTCTGATTGGATGGCTTAAACCCACCAATCAGAGTGATCTGAGCCTAATTGCAGGGCGAGGCAAGGTTTTATAAGCCTTCCCCCGCCCTGCAGAGCTGTGTCTGCGCGGAGCCCTCGCCGGGTGAAGATGGATTATTTTTATTTTTTTTTATTGCGTCGGTTATTATGGATTTTTATTTGGCCTCTTTTGGGGCTGAAAAAAGAAGATTTTAGAAGAAAGAAAACATTGAATGGTAAGTGTATTTTTATTTTTAAAGGTACTTATTTAAATGGTCCCTCCTCATTATTTTTAGGGTGAGGGGGGTAGGTAGGAGTTTATTTTTTGGGGGGAGGGGGTGACTAGGGGTTTGGGGACCCCTAGTCACCTGGGGGGAGGGGGGTTATATTCTCATTTAGGGCCCCCACCCACCGCTAAGGGGTGGGGGCCAGGAGAGAGGACATTAGGTCCCCCCCTTATTCTTGTTTAGGGCCCCTACCCACCGCTCAGGGGTGGGGACCAGGGGGGGGGACAATATGTCCCCCCAATTTGTATTTAGGGCCCCCACCCGCCGCTCAGGGGTGGGGGCCAGGGGGGAGGACATTAGGTCCCCCCCATTTGTATTTAGGGCCCCCACCCACCGCTCAGGGGTGGGGGCCAGAGGGGAGGACAATAGGTCCCCCTTTATTCTTGTTTAGGCCCCCACCCACCGCTCAGGAGTGGGGGCCAGGGGGGAGGATATTAGGTCCCCCCCTTATTATTGTTTAGGGCCCCCACCCACCGCTCAGGGGTGGGGGCCAGGGGGAGGACATTAGGTCCCCTCCATTTGTATTTAGGGCCCCCACCCGTTGCTCAGGGGTGGGGGCCAGGGGGAGGACATTAGGTGCCCCCCCTTATTCTTGTTAAGGGCCCCCACCCACAGCTCAGGGGTGGGGGCCAGGGGGGAGGACAATAGGTCCTCCCCCCTTTTTTTACTTTAGGGCCCCCACCCGCTCAGGGAGGGGGGACACAGGCTTCTCACTGTTTAATAGACATGCCCCTACTCGCGGTATTGCGAGTAGGGGCACAATTTACTAATACTAAGTAATTTTTATTTAGTATTAGTAAATTTGGCTGAAAGACCAATTTAGGTCTTTCATCCTTTTGGTAAATAACTCCCTAATACCATGGGAATTAGGGAGTTATCTACCAAGCGGCTGCAACAAAAGTCTCGAAAAGTCCGGAAATGCGGGAGGGATAATGTATAATAAACACAGGTTACTAGCTATGGGAGGATAATGTATAATAAACACAGGTTACTGGCTATGTGGGGGATAATGTATAATAAGCACAGGTTACTGGCTATGGGAGGATAATGTATAATAAACACAGGTTACTGGGTATGGGAGGGATAATGTATAATAAACACAGGTTACTGGCTATGGGGGAGATAATGTATAATAAACACATGTTACTGGCCATGGGGGGATAATGTATAATAAACACAGGTTACTGGCTATGGGGGATAATGTATAATAAACACAGGTTACTGGCTATGGGGGAGATAATGTATAATAAACACATGTTACTGGCCATGGGGGGATAATGTATAATAAACACAGGTTACTGGCTATGGGGAGGATAATGTATAATAAACACATGTTACTGGCCATGGGGGGATAATGTATAATAAACACAGGTTACTGGTTGTGGGGGGATAATTTATAATAAACACAGGTTACTGGCTATGGGAGGATAATGTATAATAAACACAGGTTACTGGCTATGGGGGGATAATGTATAATAAACACAGGTTACTGGCTATGGGGGGTAATGTATAATAAGCACAGGTTACTGGCTATAGGGGGATAATGTATAATAAACACAGGTTACTGGCTATGGGAGGATAATGTATAATAAACACAGGTTACTGGCTATGGGGGTATAATGTATAATAAACACAGGTTACTGGCTATGGGGGGATAATGTATAATAAACACAGGTTACTGGCTATGGGGGGATAATGTATAATAAACACAGGTTACTGGCTATGGGGGGATAATGTATAATAAACACAGGTTACTGGCTATGGGGGATAATGTATAATAAACACAGGTTACTGGCTATGGAGGATAATGTATAATAAACACAAAAAAATAAATAAAAAAATAATACAAAAAAAAAATGAATGCAGCTTCAGAATTAATCTAAATTGTATGCTGTCTAGGAGGTGGGAGGGTCTGGGAGGGAGGGTCTGCTGCTGATTGGCTGGAATGTGTCTGCTGACTGTGAGGTACAGGGTCAAAGTTTACGCAATGATGACGAATAGGGGGCGGACCAAACATCGTATATGTTCGCTGTCCGTGGGGAACGCGAACGCACTATGTTCGCCAGGAACTATTCGCCAGCGAACCGTTTGGGACATCACTACCAATTGGTACTAAATACTGCAGTATTCTGTAAACATATTGCGCTATGAGCTGTATTATATGTTTTATTGCAGATATCTGACAACTACCTTTTACCATTCAAGATTTTAAAGTGGTAGTATTTTACCAATTCTGTGTGTTTGCTCTCACCTATTCACTTCACTGTTTTACTATTTATCTGTTTTGTTTGAGTGACAAACACTGGTGATTGTAGCAACATTGTTTTATTGTATTTTATTCAATTACTGTATTTTACTTTTGTGTAAGCCTGCTGAGACATTCTAGAGATACCAGAACAACTACATTAAGCTGTAGTTGTTCTGGTGACTATAGTGCCCCTTTAATTTTATTTTTTACATCTCACAAATACATAGTTTACCTGGACAAAGAAAAGGTAGGCTTCTAAAATAATACTAGTTTAGTATTAGTATTTAACAAATAAGACAGTGGGAGAAAGACTATGAAAAACATCATCCATTTTCATGAAATAAGCAGGCATTTTCAGAGCCTGAATGTAATCTAGAATTGCAAATTGTAGCTTAAATAATTGTTTTCAATCAAGGTTTGAGCAGGTGAAAAACAGTGTGTAGCATTGAACATGAAGCTGAAATGTTTTGTTGTCATTATGTGTGTATTTATAAGTATTATATTACTTTTTTTTATTACTGTCATTATTAGAATTGATTTATTTATACAAAACAAAGGAATCACATAATGCTGCACAATATTTAACAACCACTACAAATTAGAGACCCAATTACAGAAATGCCAAAGTATTTACTTAAAGGGAAACCACAGGCTAGGAATACAAAATTCCTATAGAGGTGGAGTCAACCGTAATTATTGCAGTTTATCAGTGCAGGTTTAAACTAACAGGGGCTCTGCACCCAGACCGCTTCAGTGAGCTGAAGTGGTCTGGGTGCCAATGCTGTCTCTTTAATAGGAGATTTAGGAAGGTCATATGGTGTTGCTTGTGTTTATGTTTGTTATACTGAACAGGTTGTGATGGTTGATGCTTGTCATTATTAAAGAATTTCAAGAGGATGAGTAATGCCTGATGTTTGCTGCTATTAAACAGGTTCAGCTGGGACACATTATGTCTGCTGTTTGTTGTTATTGACAAGGTTACAGGGATTGTCTGCCCAAGATATCTGCTATTACTTAACAGGTTTGATGGAGAATGGTAATAATGCTTGATGTATGTTGCTACTGGATACATTTTTGGGGATGCAGATGGTACTGTTAAAAACGAGAGATAACATACAGTAATGCTGTATATTAGGACTCCTATTCCATATATTTTTGTATTCTTTGTATTAAATGCTATATAATGAAATGTTGTTTCATCCTAAGACCTATTATACATCACACTTTTCTTCAAATTTATACAGTTATAAGACAGAAATAAAGAATTACCTTTTGGAATGAAAGGGGTATTTTTCTTTATTACTTCTCAATATGGGATTACATTTTTCATTCAGACCTCTGGGTAAAGGGTATTTAACTGATAAGCCATGGATGATTTCTTTGCAATAGTAACCGTACTAAAGCCATCTCGGTGTGAAGCATTGTCACTTGTCCAATTCCCAGACATTAAAATCTTGAGATTGGATGATTTAGTTCTATAGAATGTATTGCCAATGGATGTGAAATACTTTTGGAGAAATAGCATACTTGTCTCCATCCATCCTTATCTTTCATTTTATTTAAACCTCCCTAAAGAAATTCTAACTAGACATGCAGATGATCACACACAGTATATTGTTTTCTTTGTTATATTGAGTGTTATTTGATATTGAATTATTTGGATTACTTGCATGCATTTTTAATGCCCCATGACAAACCTGTTTAAAAATAGTGTTGTTTTATTTTTTTTATTTTTTTTACACACTTCTTAAAGTGTTTTGCTATTTATTTAAATTGCACTTTAAATAACTGCTTTATGGATGAATGTACTTAAATTCACAATATATGAAATAATTATGTTATAGATTTAATCATTTATTTTATAAAATGATTTGAACATGTTATCATATTATTTATTATTAATTAATGGGAACTTTTCTTATTGCTGGTAAAGCATAGAAAAGTTATACATAGTGTATCTGCTTTATATGTTTAATTTATGATTTAATATACAGTTTAGAGATTTTTCATCTTAAAATGCCACAATATTTATTCTTTTCTGCGAACTTAACTTGTTTTACGTCACTACTGGATGCTTTCTCAACATATTAACGTTGTTGAGAAAGCATCCAGCAGTGGCGTGAAACATGTCCAGTTCCAAGTTTAATTTAGTTTAGGTTTTTTTGTGTGTCCCCCTCTCTCCTTTTTAATGTCTAGAGCAGAGATGTGTTTGTTACAACTCCAATCACTGCTGTTTATTGTGATGATACTGATCTTCAGATATCTATTCCTTTCATTCCACCAAGTTCTTTCAGTGCAGTATTTCTATGTATGTGAGCATCATCTACGTTGTCCTGATTCTGCAAATATTGTTTGGAACCATTTTGTTTGCTCCCTGATCATCCATTGCATCATATGTAGGTGTTAAAAGGGTACAAATGCGTAATGGCACCTAGTACAACAACAACAGTAGGAGAGCCCACATTCCCCTAAATTATGAGGCAGGTAACAGAGAAAAAAATGAGTTCATATAAACAAAAAATTTATACAAACATTCTACAATTTTTAATGGTCTATTCCTCCTTCCAATCTGTGGAATCCTGCATCCCACCAACCTTGAAGTACCGAGCCAGACTTTTCATTTTGCGAGTCCATCAGTTTACTGCCAGTTCACAGCCTCGCTGAGAGGAACAAGGAAGCAGAGATATGACCTTGTCCCTGACATGATCTAGACCCTAGTACCTAATAAGTGGCAATGAATGAGCAAATCCAAATGATGGATAGGGAATATAACTGTA
Organism: Pelobates fuscus; assembly: GCF_036172605.1. NCBI lineage: Eukaryota > Metazoa > Chordata > Amphibia > Anura > Pelobatidae > Pelobates > Pelobates fuscus. Next base: position 127,421,819 of record NC_086317.1, read on the forward strand.
CTTGTCCATGGAAGAGGACATGAGAACTCAGTCCATTCCTATACTGTATGAGACCCAGCATGTGCCTAACTAGCTCAACTCTGGGGCCACCTCTGCATTGGCCTTCCCCAGGCATGAGCAACATTTGGGAATCTCCTGGTCTACTGGTGGGGCAGACTGACACTGTCTGGGCCCCCTGTGACACATATAATACCCACAGCCGGGTTGCACTCATGACCTTTGTGACTCTGGGTGCTCCAACACTGGCCTTGACTTATATCACTTTACACAGAACAGCCCACTACTCTCCCATTTATCTTGTATTATTTATTTTATGTTCTCCATTTCACAACAGCCCCAATATTAGGCCAGTGTAGCTCATAGTTATTCATTAAAGAGAGAATTGTTGGTAATTTAAAGTGAATTTTAAGGAAGATTCAAATGTGAAGCCAAAATAGCCAAACTGGAAAGATTCTCCAAGTCAGCTATGGTTCAAGTTTGGCTACTTTGGCCTTAAAAATGAAATTCACTTTGAATGCCTGATCATTCTTACTTTAGTGAATAACCATGTAAGCACTGGTTATTCCACACTTCAACCAAAATTCACACCAACAGTCACACAAACCTAATGGACATGACTGCAAATATTTAAATGGACACCTATTATTAGAAACACAAAATAGAACTTTATTCACTTTCTTTGGCTTAACATTGTACTAAAATGTTTTCAGATTCAGTTAAATTGTATGAAATCAGAAAAATTGTACATAGGATTCTATACACATATCAAAAAAGTATTGTACACAGTATAAATATGGAATTATGAAAGTTGCACAGAAAAATAATGAGGATAGTAGATTTACTTTTAAGTGGACGTACATAACCTATTTCTTTGTTTCTTTGTTACGTTTGTATAATTTTATACTGAGAGATCACACTTAAGCTTGGATTCATCAAACCCATTTTCCATAAGGAATTTACAGCTATATATTTGAATAATATTTAGTTAATAAGTAATTAAATATTGCTGACTGTGATTTTCATCAGTTGACCATAATAATCTTGGCCAAATCCTATGTTTTTCATTAGGAATAATATTCTGTATGAGACTGCACAAATAATCTCTATACATATTCAGTGCATTATATTAGACATATTTATTAAGTTGAAACCCACTTGACATGAACCATTTTGAGTAACATTAGCGTTCAAAGACAAATAATTTTACAGTTATCATCTAATTAGCACTCTTTAGAATTTTTCTAAACTGATATACCAATAACCAAGATAGTGGTGCCACTTCAACAGGCACAAAAAGCAAAAGAAGATAGGTACATATAATATCGATTTTTGTAATCAAAAATCATTTTCACCATTTTCCTTTCAAGATTTATTCTTCACAATCTTAGGTTGGTTACTATAGATCTGATATGCTATCCAGCCTTACTATTTAAATACAAACACAAACGTGTATTCCTAACATTGACATTTAAAAAACACAGTTTGGGTGTCCTTACCCCAACTAAAAAGTTGTCAAACCCACCGTTATACCAGCGCTAGCTCTGCCTATGCTCCACTTGATGATATCAGCCAAGCCAATGCTATCCCATAGGAAAACATTGGGAGACTATTGCGCATTCATGGCAAAACACTGCACTGCATCAACCAGCATCTCCTCATAGTATTAATACATCCCTATGAGGAACGCTGATGATCGTCAGTGCTGCACATTGTGCAACACTGACCTAGGAAGCACCTCTAGTGTCCATCTGAGTGACGGCCTCTAGACGTATTCCTAGGCAGTAATGTCAACACTATTGTTCTGTCCTGGCCTTCATAATAGAGCCGAGACAGCTCTAAAAAGTTTGAGTGTGCACTTTTGACCATTTGTACTCCCTTCACAAACATCTACTGTACTGCACCATACTCTGTTTTCTTACGTACTTATAGATTCATATACTAAGAATATCATCTGTATCGTATGTATATATAATCTTAAGCGCTGATCACCTCCTGTCTGTTATCTTTACTATCCACTTCACAGGGGTGGAGAGAACCCCTTGTTGGTGATTTTTTGCTAATTATAGATATTGAGCACTTATACTCACCTTTTTTTTCCATATCCAGTAATGTCAACACTACCTTTTTTTCTTTTAAAAAAAAGACCGTGTTTACCTTAGAAAGCCTGCAGGGACTGACTATGCACAGACTAAGCTGTAGTTGTTCTGGTGATCTAGTGTCATTTTATATTAACAGCCTGATTTACAAGAGCCCAACATGTTAAAAAAAATCAAGGACAAAACATACACAAAAATGGAATTCCATCATATACAGATCTCATCTAATAGACCAGTGAAAAAAAACTGTGAAGAAGAGATAAAAAAAAAAGATAAATTCAACTTGTGAAATCAGTTCGCATTTAATAGATTGACAAAGCAACATACGTGCAGAAAAACTAAACCATTACTCCATAATTGTATTCCTGCTCTAAGCAGGTTTAGGATTGAAGTCCACTAAATGACTTGCACTGCCGGTGTCAGACCTTCATTTAAATGAAAATCTTAACACATGCAAAATATTCAATAGTTAATAAATAAGGCATCATGGGTAAATTCCTGATGGAACATATAATTCGGGTGAAGATTATAAAGCATTTGATCATTAGATTTGTTTGTTCTGGCAGAAATGTATTTGTGCACAAGTATAGTAACTGTAGCTTTTTTTTCTCTCAAGTTTAGCTATGTTGACCAAAATCTTGCCAGTTGGCTTTCTAATCACTCCAAATCCGAGTTTAGCAAATACATGTACATTTTAGTGGAATAATCAACACCAACCAAATTAAATCCTATCACTCAATTTTGAGTGATGGGTGTTGCTGTACATTATTCTTTAAAGAATCACGTGACACTGCATATAAAAGCCCATATCATACACTCTAATATTTCAATTAATGTACTTGATTTAATATTTTTGAATAAGCTTTTAACAAAGTTTTTTTTGTCAAAATATAAAATATAAAAAATATATATTAAAATGATATCAATATGTCAAAATATTAAAATATTTTTCAAAATATTAAATTTTAAAAGTTTATATAACAATATTAAATCATTTGAAATGATTTTCCATAATATTAAAGGGAGGAAAGAATCTGTATGTTCCTCGTTTATGCTTGAAATAGTGCACATACCGAGATATTACAGTTTTGTAGAGGGGTCTGTTTGCAACCCTGGCTCTTTTTCAGGCTGAGTAATCCTTATTCTGTGGAACACATCTGCAAGGAGAAGATTAGCTCCTTCATCTCACCATCTGGGAGCTCCCTCCCTGCCTCCCTGCAATGTGAGTCCTCCCTCTCTTTTCCAGCCCAGACATCAACCACCTCTCGGCTCAGAGTGCATGGATACACTCTAAGTCAGAAGATTTTTTCCAAAATCTATGAGAAGCATTTGCTTGGAACACAGAGTGGGAAGTAGTGATGTTAGAAGGGGTATGGAAGGCAATGAGCTGAGCTTCACCCAACATTGTATGTTTTATCATTATTTTCACAGGGTACTTTATGTGAAAAAGAGGGTAAACATAATTTTGAAAATAAAATATCCTTATTGGAGTAACCCTTTAAATTGAGGCAAATATATTTTAATAGGTATGGGTAAAGCATAATAGGAATTGGATTTAAATGGCTTAAATTCATGGTCAGTAAGGCCATATTGAAAGGCCATATTTGCATGTAAGAATTATCCCCTGCCCCCCATTAGATTTCACCTGAGATATAGTTTTCACTGTACTAGCAAAAGCCTTGTGACTTATTCTCACGTGAGATATTTTGTGTCCTAGTTGTTACATAGAAGCAACATTTTCTACGTGGTATCTAGGACCCTTACGTGAAATATTCACAGTGCTTTAGCAAGTACAATGAAACAATATCACAAATAAATGATAAAAGATGAAACTTAATTCAGGTCTTCTGACTGGGACAGGCACACAAAATCAACCCTTCTTATATTTATATCACTTATAGTTACATCTCCTAAATTAAATTGGAATACTCAGTAATAAATGTAAATTTGTTTACATTAAGCCCTAATGTAGATCCCCTGTTGTTGTATAATATAAACTCTTATCATGCCCTGCTAGCTGTAATGCCGGCTGAGCTTTAAGGGATTTGACATATCACAACAGCTGTACATATAGGCAACGCTGTATAATAATAGTCAAAAGTAGTTAGAAGTTTCCATGTGGCCATTTGTTTGAAAAATCAGCAGATTTGTGGTTTCCCTTTGAGGAGGCAGGCATACAACCATTAACACAGGCGGAGTGATCGTATTGCCGCGAGTTTGGCATAACGCTGGGAAATCAATTACTCTGAAGCTGTCAGGTTATACTAGATTTTTTTTTACCATGAGTCAGCCAAGTAAGTCGCAACAAATCTTTTAGATGGAATACATTACCTTTTTTTTTTAGCTTGTGCTGCTTTGCTCACACACAGATATATTGGCGTGTAAATGTTCATTTCAATACAGATATAAATAAACTCCTGTTTAAAGTAATTAAAAGAAAATATCTGTTGTTGTTGCATCAGGATATTTTATAAAATATATGGTTGACTAGCAGAATGGTTTTTCTTTTTTAAAACTCTGAGAGGAAATTGAAATGTCAATACTGATTATGTACTGGCATTCCTGGAATATATAGTATATTAACGGTGTGTTTCGACTTCACAAAATAGCCAAGTGTAACCAATGTCATTAATAATACTGACAACCGAATATATTATAGAATAACTTATATTTTCTTCTTTGGAACCAATTAGTTGGGCAGACACAAAGACACAGAGACAGAGAAATGACAGATAGACAGTCTGAAATATCTAGTTTTGTTCTTAAATGTTAAAGAGACACTTCACTGTCCTAATAAAATATATATATATATGTATAAATCATTGTTTAGTAGATATAACTCAAAAGAAACCTTACATGCATTTAATTAACCATTCTTCATTAGGGGTAAATCTAAAACTAGATTGCAAAACCTGTAGTTCTCTTGTCCGCTGCCTTTGCAAGCCCTCCCCTTCTAACCCCGCCCAGTCTTTGTGGTTGTCCAATCACATGCTTCTCAATGCAGCACTATGGGAAGTCTTTGCAGTGCAGGTGCTCCGAGCAATTGCTGCCTCTTGAGTTTAGCTCCACTGAGCTAACCAAACCAGAAAGTAACATGATCTGTTGTATGTTTGAAAGCTTAGGTGTAACTAAGTTAACTTATAAAAGTGTTGATTTCTTTTGAAAACAGCACTTTTTGCAAAATGAAAAAAGAGAACACACTCTTCACACAGAAAGCTCTTAAACAAGCTAAAATGTTTTAGGGGTCTGGAGTCCCCCTTTAACTAATATTTATTGGACTCTTGTTAATATTTTCAGGTGCTTTATCTTGCATTTAAAAAAAAATAATAATAATAAAAAAGCAAAAAAAAAAAGATCTGTTTAGAATACATTTCCCCTACCAACATAAGAAGAAATAATGCATTCAAAATTCTCACAATAAACCAAATATAAAAATATAACTCTGTATATTAACTTTAAAAGAAGATTTCAACTGCGCCTCTCATAGTCAAATGTCACATTCCATATTCCAGGTAATAAAACAGTCGAGATTTTTAGATAAAATAATGACATTTGGCCATTTTGCTTGAACCGCTGGAGGCGCTTACTGGTTATTAAGGGAGTATGTTGCAAACACTATGTGAGTTTGTATTATTTATGAGAGAATTCTAAAATAATCACTTCTCAAAGCTGGAGGAACAGCTTTATTAAAAAGGTTTTCCTTCTTAAATGGCTTTTACCTCGAATATTTTTCCATCTGTCCATCTATCAAAATACTCAAGACAGGACATTTTTAGAATGCAAAAACATAGCTGTAGGGAGAATTGTTTATTTCTTTTAAAAGCTTTTTTTTTTTTTTTTTAATTCTCAGAAATGGCAGATATAAAAACGACTAGTATAACAGAATAGATGTATATATGTATTTGTATATTTAAGAAAACAAACAGAAAAAAGATAGATATATGTTAGGTAGCTAGCTAGATAGATAATGTACACTTATGTTAAAAATATATAAAATGGCTATAATCACTTTCAATAGGAAATATAGCAACCAAAAATGCTTGAATTTTGGTATTCACATGCACCTTTATTAAAGGTTGAAAATAGAAAGCTTGTAAATTCTAAGGTAATACACAAAAGGAATATAATGTTGCTTAGCTGCCTAAGCTCTAATACATATTTAACTTTACAAATTCAAAAAGGTGATTGATGGAATTGGCCATGGACCTTGCCTATTATAAATGCTCAAAACCTGTTTTGCAACAATATAGTGATATTATACATTAATAAAAGGGACACCCAAACACCATAACCACTACAGACTGCAGTGGTGGTTAGGAGGCTAGGGGTGTGTTAGACCCCTACCAAAGGCATTTGTGAAATGCTTTAGTACTGTTTGACAACTTGGCTGGATCCCACCAGTAGACTGCACCTTTCTCGAGAATCTGAAAAGCAGGGTCATGCTCATTGGCTGACAGAGACAGTTTAGCACAGTCCTGGATTAATTATACTTAGCTCAGTGAAGATATCCAGATTCCTCTGGTGAACAGGACTAGATGAAGTGCTGGTGCCCTGGGAACCCATGTACGTTGTCAAACAGTTCTTAAATTATTTGACAGATGACTCTAGGAGGACTTCAAGGCACTCTTGTCAACATAACAGTCACAGCAGGCTGTAGTGGTCATGATTCTTGGGGTTTTTCTTTAAGACTCTACGGAATAATTTAAGGGACAATAAAACCATTCCGAGTTATGAAAAAGTCTAAAAATGCAAACTATCATATGTGGCAATGGCTAATCATGAAATATCGTGCTGGCATCTGATCAAGGATAAACTGTTTACTAATAATCTTGGAATTAAATAGGGCTGTAATGTGACTGGATTAAAGATACTGTCATCATGTATACATATATAAACACATACATGCAAGCATTACCTCTCTGGAGAGATATATAATGACTGGTTAATCACCACCTGAATTGCTGGGTGGTAATTGATCAGAAGTTGTTTTCTTCGTGCTAATGAGCATTCCACACCTGATTGAAATAGATTTTGATACAAAAAAATCTGTGTATCGGAACAGTTGCAAGCAGGATGAGTTATGTTGGTGCTGACTTTAGTTAGTAAACAGATTTTTGTCAGCTTAAGAGGAAAACTTTGTTTCTTTGTTATTTGTCAAGACAAAGGAGTTCAGAAGGGGATTAGTTGTGCAAGTGCAATAAATGGTTCAACAGGACTTATCTTACAGAAATCTTCCATTGAAGGTTGAGGTCCTGTACACTGATGGCGACATTGCCAGCCCCAGCAAGTGGTGTAAATGCTAAAATGTTTCAGGAATTAAAGGGACACTATAGTCACCTGAACAACTTTAGCTTAATGAAGCAGTTTTGGTGTATAGAACATGCCCCTGCAACCTCACTGCTCAATCCTCTGCCATTTAGGAGTTAAATCCCTTTGTTTATGAACCCTAGTCACACCTCCATGCATGTGACTTGCACAGCCTTCCATAAACACTTCCTGTAAAGAGAGCCCTATTTAGGCTTTCTTTATTGCAAGTTCTGTTTAATTAAGATTTTCTTAACCCCTGCTATGTTAATAGCTTAATAGACCCTGCAAGAGCCTCCTGTATGTGATTAAAGTTCAATTTAGAGATTGAGATACAATTATTTAACCCCTTAAGGACGCAAGAAGGTTCAGGACTGTCATCGGCATTTTTCCCTTGCCGACCGACGACGGTCCTGAACCGTCCTAAATTTAAAATGTACTTACCCGATCGCCGTCGTTCCCCCGGCGGCGATCGGCATTGCTCCCGTTGTGGGGAGACTGCCTGCAGCCCAGACAGTCTCCCCATGGCGGATTAGGACCCCTGGGGCCATGTGATCGCCCAACAGGGCGACCACATGGTCACAATAGGTGTCCTAGTCTCTGCCTGCAGGGGGACTGTCTGTGCTGACAGGCAGTCTCCCTGCAACTGTAAAATCATAAAAAAATTTAAAGTGAAAGTTAATAAAAAAAAAAATATTATTATATATGTGTATATATATATATATATATGATATATAGACATATATTATACCTATATAATATATGTCTATATATCATATATATAATGTCATGCTAAGTGTATTTTTATATTAATATGTACATATATTAATATAAAAATACACTTATAATTAATTTACACACGTATATATATATAATATATATATAATAACTATATATATATATTGTATATATATATATATATATATATATATATATATATATATATTATTATAAAATACGAATAATAAATAATTTAAATTAAATAAAAAAAATTAAAAATAATAATAAAAATAAAAAAAAAATTATATCTATACGAAATGTTATTCTAACTGTATTTTGATATTAATATATATATATATTTATATCAAAATACACTTAGAATGAAATTGTATATATATCTATGTATATATAAATAAATAAAAAGAATACGAACTATTCATATGTCCATATACAAAATGACATAAATAATTATATAAATATACACGTAGACTTCAAATATATAAATATGCACATATATTTAAATTCTACGTGCGTATTTATGTAATATTTTTACATAATTAAGTTATTTTATTGATTGCAATTTGAGGGACCTGCCTGCCAACCCAGGCCGAAAGTCTAGAGAATTTAATTTGCTAGCACTGTATTTTACCCTGTAACGTTCTACGACACCCTAAAACCTGTACATGGGGGGTACTGTTTTACTCGGGAGACTTTGCTGAACACAAATATTAGTGATTCAAAACAGTAAAACATATCACAGCGATGATATTGTCAGTGAAAGTGACTTTTTTTGCATTTTTCACACACAAACAGCACGTTTACTGATGATATAATTGTTGTGATACATTTTCCAGTTTTGAAACACTAATATTTGTGTTCAGCAAAGTCTCCTGAGTATAACAGTACCCCCCATGTACAGGTTTTATAGCGTTTTTGAAAGTTACAGGGTCAAATATATGGGTCAAATATTTTTACATTGAAAATGGCCAGGTTGGTTACGTTGCCTTTGAGAGCGTATGGTAGCCCAGGAATGAGAATTACCCCCATGATGGCATACCATTTGCGAAAGAAGACAACCCAAGGTATTGCAAATGGGGTATGTCCAGTCTTTTTTAGTAACCACTTGGTCACAAACACTGGGCAAAATTAGCGTTCAATTTAGTTTTTTACTTTTTTCACACACAAACAAATATGAACGCTAACTTTGGCCAGTGTTTGCGACTAAGTGGCTACTAAAAAAGTCTGGACATACCCCATATTGAATACCCTGGGTTGTCTACTTTAAAAAAAATATGTACATGTGGGGTGTTATTCAGCGATTTATGACAGATAATAGTGTTACAATGTCACTATTGATACATTTTAAAAATATATGTTTTGAAACCGCAATATCCTACTTGTACTTATAGCCCTATAACATGCAAAAAAATAGCAAAAAGCATGTAAACACTGGGTATTTTTAAACTCAGGACAAAATTTTGAATCTATTTAGCAGTTTTTTTCATTCGCTTTTGTAGATGAATAAAAGATTTTTCCATAAAAGTCAAAAAACATGTATTTTTTTCAATTTTTCATCATATTTTTTCATTTTTTAAAAATTAAATTACATGAGATTATATAAATAATGGTATGTAAAGAAAGCCCCTTTTGTCCTGAAAAAAACAATATATAATTTGTATAGGAACAGTAAATGAGAGAGCGGAAAATTACAGCTAAACACAAACACCACAAAAGTGTAAAAAGATGCCTGGTCGCAAATGTACAACATCGCAAAAAAAGTCCAGTCCTTAAGGGGTTAAGGTAAATTACATCTGTTTGAAAGTGAAAACAGTTTTTTTTTTTCATGCAGGCTCTGTCAATCATAGCCAGGGGAGGTGTGGCTAGGGCTGCATAAACAGAAACAAAGTGATGTAACTCCTAAATGACAGTGAATTGAGCATTGAAATTGCAGGGGAATGATCTATACACTAAAACTGCTTTATTTAGCTAAAGTAATTTAGGTGACTATAGTGTTCCTTTAAACACATTAAACGTTTTGAGGTGTCCTAATCACGGCCTCAGAGCAGGCACAGAACTAGAGTTTCCAGTAAAGTTACCAGGCTATTTTATAAAACAAAGATCGTAAAGAGTCACAGATAGCATGTATCTCTGAAAACTAAAAGTAAAAGATTACTATTACCTGGATATAATAAGATATATGGCCAAAACTACCAAACTAAAGACTACATAAAATAAGAAACTCATCTAGGGTAATTACTAAGATTAACAAGGATTAATCGAGTCTAAGAATCCCATAGAATCCTTTGGAATTTTGACCCTCTTTTCCTTTCTAAGTTTTACAATATCATTAGATGCTGGATCTGGCTTAGTGTCACGGCACAGCACGAGCCCTGCAGACAGCAAGGCGTGGTCGCCCGTTTAAGAGACCTGTGTCAGGATTACTAGTTGATCCTGCACGTAGAATTGTGTCACACAGATGACTAATAGGTAACGTATTACCGGGCCTTAGAGTGGACGGAATTAACGTACCAAAGAATAGTCAGGATACTTGCCGAGGTCAGGGGATACAGAAAGAGACACAATGATAAGAGAAAGACAGAAGTCAGGGATACAGAATACAGGGAAGTCAAAATCAAAGCCAAAGTCAAAAACCAGAAGAAACTTGAAACAGGAACGCGCTCTCGGACAACCACAAGGGAAACCGAGTAGGATGAGAACTGGGCCTAAATACCCCTCCTCTAGATCTGATAGGCTGTAACCAGCCTTTGACCCCAAAGGCAGTTACCAGGTTCCCATTTGCATAATTGCTGCTCAGCATTAACCCTTCTGTGGATTTGGTTGCTGCTTGGCACAACTTTCCCTGTGTGGACAGTAAATGCCATTAACCACATTTGTATAAGCAGATGAATACGTGACAACCTGGCTGGGTTTGAACTCACAGCTCCAGCATCCCAGTCAGGTTCTGTCCACCAGGGGGCTTCAGTTTCTGTTTGCATTTTTCTGCTTCCTGACCACCTTGCCCTGGATTAAGCAGCACTGATCCACCTGCAGCCCTTTTCCAATTAGGGTCAGCTGCACCTAATTAGCAGGCTGTAAAAGCCAGCCCGGCCTGAGACCTAGGATGTAGTCATTTTGCCTGTTTGGTGTTTCCTGCTGGATCTCTGCTTTGCTACTGACTGATTTACAGGACTCTGACCTCTGACTGATTTACTGACTTTTTTACTCCGCTGCCAACCCTGACTTCTGCTTCTCATCTGATCCTGCCTTTGGATTTCCCCTTAATCTATACTGCACTTCTGGTTTTTGCCTCATTCCTGTGCCATCTCCTGCAACTGGGCTCCAACTCCTGGTAAACTGTTTCATAAGTCCCCAGGTGACTGTTATATAATGACCAGATCCTTACCATGGAGCCCACAGAGATGATGAATGCCCTGAGTACCCTCACACAGCAGGTGACCCTCCTGTCCCAAACCGTAAGTGAATTGCAGCATGGTTTTGCTGAGTTAAAGGGGAACACACACCATGCTCCTGAACCTGATATTGCATTACCTGACAAGTTCACTGGGAAAAGGACTGAAGTGTGATCATTTATCACAGCCTACGAACTGCTCTTCACTTTAAATCCATACACATACCCCAAACCTGGGCAAACCGACTCCTGCACTCAAACAGTCCAATACTGGACTCATGGGACTCCTTTGCTGCAATGCATACATTATACAATGACACCCTGAGACCTGCTGCTGCACGCACTGCCCTCCGTTCCCTCCGGCAAGGGAGAAGACCAGTGGAGGATTATACTACAGATTTCCGGGAGCTAACTGCTGACACCGGTTATAATGAGACTGGTCTAAGAGAGCAATACAGATTGGGTCTGTCTAAGGCATTAAAAGATGAACTAGTTAGAGTTGGGATACCCACTTAATTGGAAGATCTGTTCTGGTCACCCAGCTAGATCGCCGGTTCAGAGAAAAAAAGCAGGAGCAATTTGAAACCAGCTTTTTGCGCCAAACCTACTGGTGAGACCTATACCCCTATCCCCACCCTGGACACAGAGGAATCCATGCAAATTGGAACACTGAATACCATGCTCACGGTAAATGAAAAAGCCAGAAGGAGAGCCAAAGGCCTTTGCTTCTATTGTGGCAAGGGAGGCCACTACATCAGTTATTGCCCGATAAGTCCTCCTCGCCCACAACATAGCCATGTGGGGACTCTGTGTCACCATCCTACAAGTCCATCACGGCCCCTTTTCTGTTCAACTCTGCATGCTACTGGACCACAAAGACGACCTAACCAGACCGATGGCACCATCACAGCCCCAGCTAACCCTGCTCCTGTCTGAGCCTGAGCTGGATCCTGTAGTTGAAGCCCTGTCTGTTCGCCCCCGGAGGTTGCTCCTTGTGGGGGGCGATGTCATGGCACAGCCCGAGCCCTGCAGACAGCAAGGCGTGACCGCCCCTTTAAGAGACCTGGCTGGGTTTGAACTCACAGCTCCAGCATCCCAGTCAGGTTTTCTGCCGTGCTGTCCACTAGGGGCCTAGATGGGGAGATGGGGAAAATAGCCCAAACCATGCCATCAAGGGGGAGAACATGGCATCAGCCAGCAGCTCACTTCAAGTTATAACAAATCAGAATGAATACATACTGAATACATTTCCATTAAACTGGTCCTGTAGACCTATGTGCAGCCAACTGTCCTTGCACCGCATGATTTATTTTCAAAAGAACCAAATTGTCAACTTTTATTTCTTGGTATACATGAAACTTAATCAAGGGTTAACTTTGCCCAATTAGTATATGCTTTTGTTTTCAAAATCTTGGACCAAGATCTCAAGCAAGGTTTCTTGGAAATAACCAAGAAGGAAAACATCACCAACTTTGCTTCAACCTAGTGCAACTCTTTAGCATTTGAACACTACATATTATATATTCTATCTATATCCTTAATGCCTCTCATCTCAACTCGGAGGCTGGATATTCTGGCTGATCTGCTAACAATGCCTTTCTGCTTAACAAGGGGACCAATAAATGCCTTTTTTATATTGATTTCCCATTGAGCCCTTTCAAGTACTTTTGATTACTGATACTTAGTTAGCATCCAGTAGGGCTAAAATGAAAATTAAATATGTCTCCCATAATATTTTCAGTAAAGAATATTTCTTAATTTTCAAAAGAAACAAAGCATAAAGTAAAAAATGAACAAGAGAAAGATCAGCACAGTGACACATTTCTCACAATTTTATGTCAGGTTTGGACCTTTACTAACATAAATAGCATGTTAAATACTCTTTATATATACTGCTGTCAATATGTTGATTACACACTATACCAAATATAACATTCTGAATCCCAAAAACAAAGCTGGATCAAAATAGTGCTATTCAATAGTAAATACTAAGTCTAACACCTGTCCCTGCTTTCTCTTTGTTTTTGTTTTTTTCCTTCAACAACGATTTGTGAATATTGTGGTATTATGATGAGTGTATCAAATTTCTTTATGTTCCCAACAGGGATCCAGATTTCAAATTTGATGTTTATCATTCTGAATATAATCTCTCTTACTGGGGAATGTCAAAATCCTGTTCAGACATTATTATAAACAAGCTTATTTTGCTTAATACACATTATTTTCCGCACCTAGCCAAATATAGCCTATTTAACCCCTTAAAGACCAAACTTCTGGAATAAAAGGGAATCATGTCATGTCACACATGTCATGTGTCCTTAAGAGGTTAATGTGACACATAGATATAGCATTATATGATTAAAAATGTGTATTATGGAGCCTTAGCACTAGAAGTACCACATGCTACCCTGGAAACTATAGGAAATTAATCAAAGTAATGTTTTACATTGGTTTTTGGTAAAAAAAAAAAAAGAAAAAGAAAAAAGTAATTGTCTTACTATTAATGAATATATTTGATTTAAATATATAAAATCATTAAAGAAACTTTAGACCTTAAGGAATACAATGTTGTTAAATGAAAAACACCTTGAAATGAAATGGTGGCTTGAGGTTTACAAACATTAGAACGTCAACCTTACCTTCAGCATGTCCTTGACTAACAGGATTATACTTAAAAGCAATTGGCTAATGTTTGGGTGATTGAAGGACCTAAACACACTGTGTGCTGGCACTCAATTACGCAAGGTGCAGGTATTCGAGGCTTAACCCCACAACAACCTCCTAATCATAATCATAAACAAATATGAATACCGCACTCAAAAAGACCTTTGGGCAATAAAGCTTATTGCTAATCACGCTTTTAATTCAAAATATTTATTGTGTAAGTTTTAAATAAATTCATAAAGGTAATAGTATATCCTCATAGTGACACTCATTTCAAACTATTTACATATATACACACACACAGGACCCTCCTTCGTCTGTAATAAAGTTCATAGTATATACACGTCAATGTACATTACCTATTGTACATTGACGTGTATATACTATGAACTTTATTACAGACGAAGGAGGGTCCTGTGTGTGTGTATATATGTAAATAGTTTGAAATGAGTGTCACTATGAGGATATACTATTACCTTTATGAATTTATTTAAAACTTACACAATAAATATTTTGAATTAAAAGCGTGATTAGCAATAAGCTTTATTGCCCAAAGGTCTTTTTGAGTGCGGTATTCATATTTGTTTATGATTGAAGGACCTAGACTACTGGAACGATATCCAAGTGGTCTAATAAGCATACATGGTATTTGATCTGGATGCCAATTTTCCTGCTCGATAGAAAAATCAGCTGATATTCAGAAAAACTGTTACAATAAGAAAATAACATTGCAGTGTAGTACACATTGTGCAAACGTAAATAGGAAAGTGCATAGTGTACAACAGACAACAAAAATATAGAAAGGACACACGGGTCCAAGCCAACCCTCGGAAAAAACAAATGCATCTATTAATATCGATATAGTCTATGATTTTCTAGGGGTTTTCAGGCCTTTAATAACATTTCTGGTTTAAGTAATTTAAGAACCTCACTGCAAGTAAATGATGCTCTCTACCTGCCTTGCATCTATTTTTCATTAAATCCTTATCACAAAGTGTTGCTAGGCTTTAATAGCTGATAATGCTATCTGTTCTAATTAGATTTTAATAAATAAAGCACTGTATGATAATAAGAAGGAAATATGTTGATGCCCTGACCAAATCCTACATCTAATTAACACATTCTACATTTACTAAATACCAGTCCCTGTCGAACTATTACTATTTACTATTAATTCAGTAAACATGATTTTAAAGGGGAACTCATGGAAATTGCACATTGCATAAAACATTGAAAATCACCTGTAAATTGTTATTGCACTTTACCAAGTCATATTTCATTTTCTTTTGTACATAAAACAAAGATTTGGCAAATGACAAATTACATCACAATGCACTTTAGTCCAAGCACAATACCATGCCTATCCCTGGTGGTCCAGTGTGGAGACCATTTGGCATCTCCCTCTGCCATAAGCAGACCTCATGTAATAGCTTGTGAGCTCTGGGCTCATAGTATCAACGTGTTGCCATGGTAACCTATGGCACTGCTCTGAACTGCCTGGTACTCGCATTAGCCATATACAAGGTTGGAACCTGGCAGAGGTAGAGACCTGAATCTCTCTGGGCTCCTCCATCACCCCTATAGTGGGTGCATCTTTGATCTCTCAACAGGTCCATAAAAGCATCCCCCTGCATGAGCCGGTGAGGTGCAATTTAACATAAAACCAGCCCTGAAGATATGTGGAAAAGAGATCCAGGGCTATAGGTCCCAACATGAATGCATTATAGAGAATATTGATTGATGTTTATACGTAATTTCAAGTAAAATACATCCAAAGATGTTTGTACCACCTTGTCTCCCTGGAGATTTTCATTGTATTTGTTTAGGCAACTTAAACGTAAATAATAACAATAAAGCATTAGCTTTAATGGAATCTTGTATTTATCAAAATCCACAAGGTTCAATGTGTTATCCTATTTTCTCGTAACCATAATGGGCTTCTCTCTCTATTTTCCATCTTCATTTTATTATAAATCTCTAAAAGGCATTCTAATAATAATAACAGCCATTTCATTTTTTTCATAACTCTTTTTGCTCCCCAAGGGAACTCAAAGTGCAAGCTTTTAAATTAATCAGTAGGTAGTGTAGTGAGCTGAACTTCCAGGAGTTATATACCATATCTGATGAAGAATTCCACTCAGATAGCATGTTAGAAAGCACACACATGTTCTCATCCCTATAGCATTGAAAACATAGTCATCACAATGTAGGGCAGAATGGGCACTTGCCCTATTCATGAAAGTTTTATCACATCAGTTCTTAAAGGAACACTTTACGGTTAAGAACACAAAAATGTATTCTGACCCTATAGTGTTAAAACCACTATTTACGTGGCTTGCACTCCCTTTACCCTCTTAAAATGTAATAAAACTTATCTTATTTCCTGCGCCGCATGGGTCGGCTGGTGCTGACATTGCCCCTGACCTGCCTTGCTGACATCACAGGGAAAGCATTCGATTGGTTGAAATTGGCAAGAAGGCAGGATGGGGTCAAATTCAGGACTGGCCAATCAGTACCTCCTCATAGAGATGCATTGATGAGGAAAATTTGGCGTCTCCAAGCAGAGGAGTGGCAACTGAGGTGTCCCTAGGGAGCAACGTAAACACTGCCTTTTTTCTGAATAGAATGAAAAGAATTTTCTCTGAGGGGAATGATTAATACTCATCAGAACAAATACATTAAGCTGTAGTTGTTTTGGTGACTATAGTCTCCCTTTAAGTCTACTGTTCTGCCTATTGTATATCTGCATATTTCATAGGGTATATGAGAAATCCTGCATTAGATATTTTTGCGGTTGGGTCACTGTAAAGGGCCATAACACCTCGGGAGAACTCCTCAGGAAAACCATATTTTTGTAGCACTTGCAGCTTATAGTGCTAGCTCCGTGTCTAACGCTAGGGGAAGGCCCTCGACACCCCGTGCTGACACATGGGAGAGTATGTTCACTATTTTCCTTGTGTTGTCCGAGCCTTGTCTCCTTCTCACGAAATCTGATTGGTTAGTGTGGATTAGTCTAGGGAGGATTGAGGTATGCCTATTCGCCATCAGTTTGACATATAATTTAGTGTCACAATTCAGAAGGCATATGGGTCTAAAGTTATGGCATTGATTCGGGGGTTTGCCAGGTTTGGGTAGTGTTGAGATGTGTAACGGATCACCTGGCACCCCAAGTGAGTACCTCCGTTAATGGATGCTCCTAGTGCTTCCTGAGGACTCCAAGCACTCTGGCAGACACCACAATCACTGAATCCGAGAAACCTTTAAATTCTCCCAAGCATATGAATGCTGTAGACCATTGAATAGGAACCATACGAATAGGCTTGTACTCCTAGCAGTCAACTGGAACAGCATGCAATAAATCCTTCCCCCAATAATGAGACGACACATCACTTTGAGGGTAAAACAGGAACTCTGGACTGGCTCATCCAGCCTGGCTTTTATTTCCATCTCACACATACAGGCCACACCCAGGGGGAGGCATAAAATAACCAATAGTAACATGGGTGCAACCCACACATCCCCTCCCCTTAGTGTGACACATCCCATTATGCATACAGTTTAAAAAATACTTTTTACACAACTTTCATAACTTTAAAACCATACACCACATTCACACAAAATTACATATCCACAATCAATCCATTCAGGGGAACAACATATTAAAAAATCATGGATCAGACCAGGGGTTCAAAAGTTACTAAAAGTATCTTTTAAAACCCCTAGCTTTCCAGGGCCTTCTCTGTGCTGGAGAAGTAATCCAATTATCTCCCAGCACAGAGACAGACTCCATTAAGCACATGGGGACACAAAGACAGTAAAACACTTTAAAATACATAAATTCACCTTTTACACATAACACACAGACATTTCAGCTATCCCCACAAAACTACCGAATAGCGCGCAGATCCTACTCACACAGTACAATTGCCATGGAGCTAAAGTCTTTCCCATAGTCTTTCATTATGAATAGGCTCCATGGTATAGCTATCTGGGGTATCACATTCCCATAAAGTCTGGTCCATAGTCCAAAGGCAAGAGGTGGGCTATCGGCCCCCTCCAAGGACACGTGGCGAGGTCGGTTTCGCCACAATTCCAAAAAGTCCCAATATGTCCATCGATGATTTTAAAAGGGCCAGTTGCAGCAATATAAAGTACAATATGCCCCAAATAACCCAGGGGCCATAGTCAGCAGGTAGGAGGCTAGCAAACAGGCTTCTCCAGGGCCCAGTGGCGAGGTTGGTTTCGCCACAAGATGTGAGTTTGTAACATTTCTGATCACATAAACCCTGTCGTGTAGTAACTATTGAATAAGTCTGTCATGTGTGGTAGAAGATATTCGCTAAATTCTTGATAATATAAATTTGTGAACCCATCTGGGCCTGGTGATTTGTGTTTAGGTAACTGTTTAATTGCTTGAGCCACCTCTGATGCCATAAAGGGTGTGTTGAGATGTGCTATGTCCTCTAGTTGTAATCGTGGGAGGTCTACCTTGTCTAGAAAATGTTGGATCTGGTCTGTCGTGGGGGATGGCGTATCTGGGTCTTGAGCTAGATTATATAAAGCACTGTAGTATGTACTAAATTCATCCACAATTTGTTGTGGGTTCAATATCTTTGATTTATCTGGAGCGTATAAGAATGCTATGAAGTTTCTCTTGGGGCCTTCAATTGAGATGCCAAGAGTTTTCCTGCTCTGTTCCCCTCTACGAAAAATGTATGCTTCATTTTAGTGAGTAGCAGGTTTTAGCCATTTCCCTATCTCTCAATCTCATCATGGATTTGCTTTGTAGCTGTTGTGGACGGGTTTCTTTTGTTTGCATGTGTTGGTCTGTCAATGAGTTGATAATGTTAGTATATTCTGTCATGCGTTTCTTCTTTGCGCAGCGCGTGAATTTGACTAGTAAGCCTCTAATCATAGCTTGGTGAGCTTGCTAAATAGTTTCTACGGAATGCTTAGGGGTGTTATTTAGAGTAAAGTAGGATTGTAATTCTTGGTTGATTTGAGTGACTAGATGGGGATCTTGTAGAATTGCTTGGTTCAGAATTGCTATGCCAGTGCTTGGGAATTGTTCTCATACTTGAAGCGTAATAGGTGCGTGATCTGACCACGAGATCAGACCTATGCCTGATGCCTGGATTTTGTGGATCAGTTAAGAGGGTATCAGAAAACGGTCAATTCGGGAGTAATAGGTATAATCTCTTTCACTGGAGTGTGTTATTCTCCATATGTCTAAACAAAAACTTGCTTGAAAATGGTAGAGCTAAGCTTAGATTTTATGGCATGTCTTTTTTTTCTGCTGTAATGTGGGACACTGTGTGTGTGCAAATGATGTGTCCATATCATCATCTAAAAAAAAAAGAGTGGCAATGAAAGTGAATTGTAAGAGTCCTATGAGATGTCTCAATGGGACAACAAATAAGTGGTATGAAGGGCCTTGTGGCCTTATGTGTGAGTATTTTTGTGTTTAAGAAGCACTCACCTAGCTGTAGCGGTTGTTTTCCAATCAGGTCTCACACGTTTAGGAGATTTCTGTGTGTGGTGTGACTTTTGTTGGTCATTCTGAGGTATCACTTGGATATTCCGCTCCGCCAATAGGTTTTCTCCTTCCTCTGAAATTTGTAGATGTTATTTTAGGCCATTTCTGCTCACGATTAGGCGAGTTGGGAATCCTCGTTTATTCTGGATGTCCGCATTTCTCAGTGCCTTGGTAATATGGGTAAAGGCTCTGCGTATAGTTAGGGTGGTGGCAGATAAGTCCGCAAACAGCTGGATGCCTTTAAATTTCTCCAGCAGGTTCTGAGTCATTCAAGAGGCTTGTATTATTTTTTCTTTTGTGGTGAAATAGTGGATTCTGGTGATTACGTTGCGTGTGACGGAGACAGGAAGTTTCGTCTTAGTAGGCAATGAATTCTTTCTAAATATAGTTGTGGTACTGTTAGATCAGGTACCAGTAATCGATACAGACTTGTGGTATAGTCCTAAAGCTCCTGTGGTTTCACCTTTTCATGGATGCCGCACAGTCTGATGTTATTCCTTCTGTCTCTATCTTCGTGATCTGCTAGTTTGGCAAATATGGTGTCTGCCAAAGTATTATGTGCTGTAATTATCTTTCAGATGGGCCGTTCTCTCTCCCAAGGCATGTATGTCAGACCTGATCTCCCTTGCCATTTGTGGAAATCTAGTTGTAGGGAAGTCTGTAGTCCCACATCATTTTTTGCATGGAGGAGTCTGTGGAGATGGAGGTGATATCTGAGTTGGATGGAGGCTTGTTGGCACCATCTTGACGTGGCGGTGAGGCTAGGGCTGTTATCTGCATAGTTGTGGCTTTCAGTTTTAGACAATTTTTGTGCCATCTTGTGGGGTAGGTCGTTATGTCTGTGTATGCGTGTTTTCTGCAGAATCTGCACTGCTAATCGCTTGTCTATTCCCACCACTGTGGAGAGCCAAAGACTAACGCAGCAATCTCAGTGAACGGTCCTGCCATGCCCCCCGAGCTTGTTCTTTTAAATGCCAAAATATTTTGGTACAATGAGAGTGGCTCATGATGACCTGTTTTTCAACATTGTCTCGTCTGTTCTGCAGTCACAGTGCTAAATGTATACAATATACAGACAACAAACAGTCTGTTTCTTTTCGGTGCATTCAGTTTGACATTACATTTTCACAATTGTCCTTTTTAAAGAATGAGGATGACATCAATATTTGAATATTGCCAGGACTCCATGCTGGCTGTCTCAATGTTAAACAATAATTGGTAATAACATTATTGAGTTATTCTCATTTTTACTGTCTCAGAGTAGCTTGTATAATGTACTGTAAATGTATCTATCTATAATTTGCATGATACACTGTGTTTAATTGTGAATTACAAGAGTGTAATTAAGTTCATCTATAAACAGTAGATTTCAGCAGAAGAGATGTTTTTATTAAACTGTGTCCAAGTCACTATGTCTCATACAGCTTTAGTGCATGTAAAAATAATGCTTCTGAAATAAATTGTTAAACATATTGCTCTGCACAGCTGCAGGGTAATATTATCCAGTCAGGGCCGCATTTTATATTTGTGCTCCTTTTCCATGCTAAAAAAAGGGAAACAAAGCAAAGTGTGTGGATAAAGTTGCATCTGGGAAGCTTATTGCTGAATTCTAAAGAACAAATTACATGCTAGGAATATTAAGTGTCATGATGGCAAACCTAGACAGTGCACATGCTTGTAAACTAAATTAGCCAGAATAGAGCCTTGGGAATGTTTAAAGAGGAATCATCATTATTTTGATGTTGACATTCCTGTTTGCATTAACCCTAGCAAATGACAATAGAGTGTTTATTGGGGTGATGTCTAGAGGAAAGGCAAGTCCATGAAATATATCTCCTGCTGCTGAGACTGTTAGTGGGGACTGCCATCTTCCCATGATGCCCTGTGCAGCGCATCGGACAAGCAGTTAAAATGTGTCATTTGCAGGTTTGTAGTTAAAGTGGATTACGTATGTAAAGTTAATTATACCTTATTTACTTTGAATACAGGAAATTAAATTTTTACTTGTACTAAATTATTTTTTTGCATGTCGGAATTTCTGTTCCCAATTTTCTGGAAATGCTACAGAGCAGGAAGGTGCCAGTTTTTGCATGTTTCATAATGTGAACATCAGTACAATATATTAATCATCTACTTGCTTTACACGATTGTGCAGATTTGCTTAATGCATATGGGAAATGATGACAGGCCCACTTTAATATTCATATTTATTATAATAATTAAAGCCAAATACCTAATAGCTGTCTGAATTGAGTTACACAAAATGGCTGCATTACTTCACTGTTGGACATAACTATTGACTGGAGAAGGGCAGGAAGAAATTATGTAGGGAGAAGATGCATATTAAAGTCAGATGGGGAAAGCTTAGAAATAGGAGATGCTTCACTTAATAGCAAGCTGGATGCAGTGATTCAAGATAATATTGCTCTACATTACACATTGTTTTATTTAAGGGGTGCCCAAAATGTAGATCCCTAGATGCTTTAAAACTACAACTTCCATGATGCTTTGTCAATCTAAAAGCATTCTAAAGACATGCAAAGCATCATGGGAGTTGTAGTTCTATAACATATGGAGATCTACCTTTTGGGCACCCCTGCTTTAAGAGAATTAGCATATCACTGGCACCCAGGTAAATCTTCTATTCTACAGTATGGAGAGGAACAGAACCTAGGAGGAAGTAGTGCGGGGCTCAAGAACCTTAACTTCAGAGTTACAAAAATTGCCAAATGGTGTAATCCCTGATGGTAAGCAGGCCCCCGAACACACCTGCACCAGAAATACCTTGAATGAGCTTAAGTTGGTATGTGAGTATTGGATCCAGAATCTGCAATTCTGATAATACAACCTCTCTTGGTAGATAATTCCACATCTTTATTGTTCCTACATTAAAAAAAAAATTGTTTAATATAGGGAAGATCTCCTTTAACCCCTTAAGGACGCAAGACGGTTCAGGACCGTCATCGGCATTTTTCCCTTGCCGACCGACGACGGTCCTGAACCGTCCTAAATTTAAAATGTACTTACCCGATCGCCGTCGTTCCCCCGGCGGCGATCGGCGGTGCTCCTGTTGTGGGGAGACTGTCTGCAGCCCAGACAGTCTCCCCATGGCGGATTAGGACCCCTGGGGCCATGTGATCGCCCAACAGGGCGACCACATGGTCACAATAGGTGTCCTAGACTCTGCCTGCAGGGGGACTGTCTGTGCTGACAGGCAGTCTCCCTGCAACTGTAAAATCATAAAAAAAATTTAAAGTGAAAGTTAATAAAAAAAATTATTATTATATATGTGTATATATATATATGATATATAGACATATATTATACCTATATAATATATGTCTATATATCATATATATAATGTCATGCTAAGTGTATTTTTATATTAATATGTACATATATTAATATAAAAATACACTTATAATTAATTTACACACGTATATATATAATATATATAATAACTATATATATATATTGTATATATATATTATTATAAAATACGAATAATAAATAATTTTAATTAAATTAAAAAAAAAAAAATAATAATAAAAATTAAAAAAAATTATATATCTATACGAAATGTTATTCTAACTGTATTTTGATATTAATATATATATATTTATATCAAAATACACTTAGAATGAAATTGTATATATATCTATGTATATATAAATAAATAAAAAGAATACGAACTATTCATATGTCCATATACAAAATGACATAAATAATTATATAAATATACACGTAGACTTCAAATATATAAATATGCACATATATTTAAATTCTACGTGCGTATTTATGTAATATTTTTACATAATTAAGTTATTTTATTGATTGCAATTTAAGGGACCTGCCTGCCAACCCAGGCCGAAAGTCTAGAGAATTTAATTTGCTAGCACTGTATTTTACCCTGTAACGTTCTACGACACCCTAAAACCTGTACATGGGGGGTACTGTTTTACTCGGGAGACTTTGCTCAACACAAATATTAGTGATTGAAAACCGTAAAACATATCACAGCGATGATATTGTCAGTGAAAGTGACTTTTTTTGCATTTTTCACACATAAATAGCACGTTTACTGATGATATAATTGTTGTGATACATTTTCCAGTTTTGAAACACTAATATTTGTGTTCAGCAAAGTCTCCTGAGTATAACAGTACCCTCCATGTACAGGTTTTATAGCGTTTTTGAAAGTTACAGGGTCAAATATATGGGTCAAATATTTTTACATTGAAAATGGCCAGGTTAGTTACGTTGCCTTTGAGAGCGTATGGTAGCCCAGGAATGAGAATTACCCCCATGATGGCATACCATTTGCGAAAGAAGACAACCCAAGGTATTGCAAATGGGGTATGTCCAGTCTTTTTTAGTAACCACTTGGTCACAAACACTGGGCAAAATTAGCGTTCAATTTAGTTTTTTACTTTTTTCACACACAAACAAATATGAACGCTAACTTTGGCCAGTGTTTGCGACTAAGTGGCTACTAAAAAAGTCTGGACATACCCCATATTGAATACCCTGGGTTGTCTACTTTAAAAAAAATATGTACATGTGGGGTGTTATTCAGCGATTTATGACAGATAATAGCGTTACAATGTCACTATTGATACATTTTAAAAATATATGTTTTGAAACCGCAATATCCTACTTGTACTTATAGCCCTATAACATGCAAAAAAATAGCAAAAAGTATGTAAACACTGGGTATTTTTAAACTCAGGACAAAATTTTGAATCTATTTAGCAGTTTTTTTCATTCGCTTTTGTAGATGAATAAAAGATTTTTCACATAAAAGTCAAAAAACATGTATTTTTTTCAATTTTTCATCATATTTTTTCATTTTTTAAAAATTAAATTACATGAGATTATATAAATAATGGTATGTAAAGAAATCCCCTTTTGTCCTGAAAAAAACAATATATAATTTGTATGGGAACAGTAAATGAGAGAGCGGAAAATTACAGCTAAACACAAACACCACAAAAGTGTAAAAAGATGCCTGGTCGCAAATGTACAACATCGCAAAAAAAGTCCAGTCCTTAAGGGGTTAATGAAATCCCAATGGTTGAACTCTTGTTAACCCCTTAAGGACTGAGCCAAATGTACACTTGGTGAACAAAACAAAACGTAAACAAAACCTGGCATTTGCGCTATATGTCTGTCCAACCGTAATTTACCGCTTTCATATTAAATGCACCCCCCCTTATTATATATCATTGTATTCAGGGGAAACAGGGCATTCATTTAATACCAAATATTTAGCTATGAAACATAATTTAATATGAAAACAATGGGAGAAAATAAGAATTTTTTTTATTTTTTTAGTTCTACATGACATTTTAACTGTCAATGTCATAATACTGTTTGCTTTTACTGCAATAAAATACACATATTTGTATTCAGCAAAGTCTTACATGTAAAACAGTACCCCCTATGTACAGGTTTTATGGTGTTTTGGGAAGTTACTGGGTCAAATATAGCACGTTACATTTGAAATTTAAATTCGCCAGATTGGTTACGTTGCCTTTGGGACCAAAATTGCAAATGGGGTATGTCCAGTCTTTTTTAGTAGCCATTTGGTCACAAACACTGGCCAAAGTTAGCGTTGGTATTTGTTTGTGTGTGAAAAATGCAAAAAACGCCAATTTTGGCCAGTGTTTGTGACTAAGTGGCTACTAAAAAAGACTGGGCATACCCCGTTTGCAATACCTTGGGTTGTCTACTATTGCAAATGGTATGCCATCATAGGGGTCATTTTCATTCTTGGGCTACCATAGGGTCTCAAAGGCAACGTAACTAATCTGGCGAATTTTAATGTGAAAAAAATGAAACACAAGCCTTATATTTGACGCTGTAACTTTTGAAAACACCATAAAACCTATACATATATATAGGGGTACTGTTGTACTCGGGAGATTTCGCTGTACACAAATATTTGTGTTTCAAAACAGTAAAAAGTATTGCAGCAATAATATTGTCCGTGTAAGTGCTGTTTGTGCGTGAAAAATGCAAAAAAAAATCACTTTTACTGGCGATATCATCGTTGTAATACATTTTACTGTTTTGAAACACTAATATTTGTGTTCAGCGAAGTCTCCCGAGTAGAACAATACCCCCCATGTACAGGTTTTATGGTGTCTTGGAAAGTTATAGGGTTAAATATAGTGCTAGCAAATTAAATTCCCTTTACTTTCGGCATGGGTTGTCAGGAAGGTCCCGCTAATTGTAAATCAGATACCTAATCATGTAAAAATATTACATAAATATATGTGTAGAATTAATATATGTATATATATATACGTATGTGTATATATATGTATATATATACATATGGAACATGGGGGGGTGGCTGCACTCACCTGAACATGCTTAAATGGGGTGCTGCTGGGGGCCATATTATACAATAAACAATACACAAGATCCAGCGCACTCTCCTATCTACTAAACAGCAACTTCAATGTTGACAGATTTTATTAGTTTTTAAAAGGTTTTTTTTTTTAAAAACACCTTATCTAGGCAAAAAATAATGGGGATTTAGTTACATTATATGATCATACATTGCATAAGCCTGCAGAGAGCCTCAGATGGAATTTTTTTCCCAAGTAAGTGGGTTAATCTCATAAGAGCAGACATTAGACTGTGAGAGTAGGACCTGCCAAAGATGGGGTACATTGACGTTGTGGCAGGCTTATGCAATGTATGATCATATAATGTAACTAAATCCCCATTATTTTTTGCCTAGATAAGGTGTTTTTTTAAAAAAAACCTTTTAAAAACTAATAAAATCTGTCAACATTGAAGTTGCTGTTTAGTAGATAGGAGAGTGCGCTGGATCTTGTGTATTGTTTATTGTATAATATGGCCCCCAGCAGCACCCCATTTAAGCATGTTCAGGTGAGTGCAGCCACCCCCCCATGTTCCATATGTATATGTTTGGGAGTCTAGCCAACTCCTTGGTTTTGCACCCCTCCCTGTCACAGGTGCCTCATCTCAGGTCCCTATTTAGCCTTGTACTGCAGAGAGCCTCAGATGGAATTTTTTCCCAAGTAAGTGGGTTAATCTCATAAGAGCAGACATTAGACTGTGAGAGTAGGACCTGCCAAAGATGGGGTACATTGACGTTGTGGCAGGCTTATGCAATGTATGATCATATAATGTAACTAAATCCCCATTATTTTTTGCCTAGATAAGGTGTTTTTAAAAAAAACCTTTTAAAAACTAATAAAATCTGTCAACATTGAAGTTGCTGTTTAGTAGATAGGAGAGTGCGCTGGATCTTGTGTATTGTTTATGTATATATATATATATATATATATAAAATTTTTTTAAATATTTTTATTTATATATAGGTATATATATACATATAGTGATATATACGTATATATTTATGTATATAGATATATATATTATTTTGTTCTACGTGTATTTTGTTAATATCACAATACAGTTAGAACGAAATAACACACATCTATATATTTTTTTAATTATTTATTTTTAATTATTTTTTGAATTTTATTTTTTTACGTATTTACATATTTTTTTATTATAAATATATATATATATATATATATATATTTAATCAGTATCAGTCTACGTGTAATTTGATATTAATATATATAATTATATATATATATATATATTAATAGTAAAATACACCTAGACAGTGTATGTGTGTGTGTATGTATATGTATATATATATATATATATATATATATATATATATATATATATATATATATATATATATATATATATGATCTAAGTATATTATTCTTTTTTTTTTACACTTATTATTTTAATTTTATTTGATTTCCAGCCAGCAGGGGGACTAACTGTCATTACAGTTAGTCCCCCTGCTGGCAATGCCTGAGCCAGCTAACCCGGCCATGTGATTGTGAGGTCACAAGGAGGACGGAAATGCCGCGGAGGGCTCCCTGGGAGTCCCCCCAACCGCGATCGCCGACCGGGTAAGTTAAAAAAGAAAACCGGTGGGTGTACTATTACGCCTGGCGCCGTTTAGAGCCACTTAGAATAGGGCGTAATAGTATGCCCTCCGGTCACTACCCCTCTATCCCCTGTCACTACCCCTCTATCCCCTGTCACAACCCCTCTACCCCTAACACCTGTCACTGCCCCTCTACCTCCCTAACCCGTTACTCCCCCTCTACCCCCTAACCCCTGTCACTAACCGTCTACTCCCGCTACCTCCTGTCACTGCCCCTCCACCCCCCTACCTCCTGTCCCTCTACCCCCAACCCCTGTCTTTGCCCCTCCACCCCCTTAACCCCTGTTACTGCCCTTCCACTCCCCCACCCCCTGTCACTACCCCTCTATCCCCCTAACCCCTGTCACTACTCCTCTATCCCCCTAACCCGTTACTCCCCCTCTACCCCCTAACCCCTGTCACTAACCGTCTACTCCCGCTACCTCCTGTCACTGCCCCTCCACCCCCCTACCTCCTGTCCCTCTACCCCCAACCCCTGTCTTTGCCCCTCCATCCTCCTAACCCCTGTCGCCCACACAGTGCACCCCTCACAATCATACACACTGTACCCCACACACACTGAATCCCTCACAATTACACAAACTGTACCCCTTACAATTACATACACTGTACCCCTCACAATCACACACTGCACCCTTCACAATTACACCACACTGTACTCCTCGCAATCACACACACTGCACCCCTTACACGCTGCACCGCTCACAATCACACACTGCACCTATGTATATTTGTATATATATATGTATATATATATATGTGTATGTATGTATGTGTGTGTGTGTATGTGTATATAAAAATACATATACACGCGGCGTGTGTGTTTGTGCTTTAGGGTGCACACCCTAATGCAACAGGCTGCGCACGCCTATGGAGGAGAGATGTGTATTGCATGAGCTCCTCTCCTAGGCCAGCTTGGATCGAAGGTCTCAACCTCATTCTGCCTCAAAGGGAACAATTTACGCGACTTAAACTACTCCTGACCCTCTTGAGACCTACTGTGGGGTGTGAGAAACTGCGAGGAGCACAACTGCTACATGAATCTAAGCATGCGGCCTGAGGCGCACCGGACGGGGGAGACGGCCGATCTCTCGGCCCGGAGCTGCTTGAGGGCAACCAACATTGCACGGGAACCCCGTTACCCCCCCTCTCCCTTGGACCGGTGGGGGAGATCCCGGTCCACCCCTGGGAGGCTACGCAGACATAGCGGGAGCTGGAGGCAAAGCCATGGCGGCCACTACACTCTGAAGCGACACAACCAAAATGGCAGTTGCAGAGTGGGCCCCCGACAACACGGCAGACAACTCTGACCTTTCGTCCAAGCTGGACAGGCTACTCAATGATTTCTGGCGCAAACTGGAGAGAAGGCAGATCCAACCTGTCCAGAACCACCCGGGCGACCACCATCTCGGCACACATCAACCGCAATCATACAACAGAAGACCACAGCCATGACACCGCATTGAGCCCTAACATGGCGGCGGAGCAGGAAACATGCCTCATTGAGACGCACAACCACTCATCCACAAACGGGTAAAAGCCTACATTGGAGCCACCATCTAAAGCCAGCAATGATACCAGAGGTAGAGGCTCTATCCCGGTGGCGGATCATACACAGTGCCTCCCACAAGCTCAGGAACAAACAGCAGCACAAACCCACGGTGAAAGACCCAGCTTGGAAGGCGCGCAAGCAGCAAAGGCCTTTGAAATTATTTGAATGGCACAGAAGTAAAGCCAAACTTAATTTATTAATTAAAATATACAATAAAATCCATTGATATGGCGTGGGCGGTACAATCCCCACCTCAGGATATATAAAATGCCAGGAAATTACGTTTGGCTTTACTTCTGTGCCATTCATATTTTTATTACAATAATTTTTTATCTCCTTTCCTGGCATTTTATATATCCTGAGTTGGGGATTGTACCGCCCACGCCATATCTCAAGTGCAGTGTCATCTGCACTTAAATTTGTGAGTATATTTATTTTTTCTTTTTATTTATACCACATTTTATCATCAGAGAGCACTATCTGTTGTCCATATTTTTTCCCTTCTCCTGAGAATTGGACAGCACCAGACCCAAAGTGGAAAATAATTTGTGATATCCTACTAGCAGGGATTATACTGCAGAACACCTGTTACCCTTGAGCTGGTTATAGCTCATGCAAATGTGAGTGTATTACATTTTATTACTTTTCTGCCACGTATCCCACACACTCTGCACAATTGGTCCTTTTCCCTTTTGTGTTTTTCATACCACGGGAGGATCCAAAGCATCATAGAAAGAGAGAACACCCTACCAGTGCAACGTGTGCAACAGACATTTTTTATTTATTCTTTATTATCCTTTTATTCTTTTATTGGGACTATTTTTTTTTATTTGGGACTGATTGTATTTTATTTAGTTTTATTTTGGCGCAGCCTTTGCTTCTTTTATCCTGTACATTCTCACTCCAGAGGGTTAGAGGGTGACCCTCTGTAAGGTTGCTGCCTACTTTTTATATTATTAGCGCTAACCTATTTTCCACTTTTTTTCTTATAGGGTAAATGGGGTCTATGGTGTGGTAGTTGCAGAGGGTCCTTCCTGTTGGCCTTACTTAGCTAACTGTAGAAATACACTCCTGTTTTATTCTTGACCTGCACCACACTATGCTCCTCAAAAAAAAAAAACCCAAAAAACCAGCCCTACACACTGTATATTTTAAGCCAAACAGATCTTAGGATCCATCACTTGTATTTTCACAATATACAGCCTGACCTAATATATATTTAGCCAAGCTCATTCGCATTGAAGCCTCACTGTTAATGTTAACACTATACTGACCACCCAGCTTGCATGTGAACCCTATAATCGACAATGATATCCTGAATGACACAACTGACATGCAATCACACTTAGATGAGGTTCTAGAGACACACTGTTAAATGCAAACTTAGCCTAGCATGTTATATTATCCTTGCAAATGCGCAAGTTGTCTATATGCCACATTTATGTTATATGCAATGAAAACTGCGCTTGTGAAAGCTACTGTGGCTATGCAAGCACTGCTGTAATCTCATGCGCAACAAAAATAAAAAAATATAAAAAAAAGAAATATAATTTCTCGAGTCCCTGTGACCAAGGAAGACTTTTCAACTACAGCTTGAGTCATGCACAACAGTGAGTTCTCTATTTGCACCATGGGGAGATTGTGTTTGACCCCCCCCTTAATCTTTCTGACACCTACTCTTAAATACGCATATTTGAAAATTAACATTATCATTTATTATTGATTTATGTTTGTCGTAGCACTTTAACTGGTCCGCAGCTCTGTAGCTCCATACAAAACAAACTGCAATGCACAGTGTGTTCCAACACCTTTCTGTCATGGACATCATTAAGATTTTCAGAAATTTGAGCTACAGTAGCTCTTCTGTGTGCTACAGCAAGCCTTATCTCCCCACATGTATCAATGAGCCCTGGGCGACCCCGACCCTTATGCTGCTTTATCGGTTGTCCTTCCTTACACCACCTGGTAGGTACAAACCACCATAGACATGCGCCGCCTATGGCATTAGGGTGTGAATCCTAAAGCACAAACACACACCACATATATATATATATATATATATATATACACATATACACACACATACACTGCTGTGTGTGTGCTGTGTGAGGGTGGTGTAAGGGTTCTGTGTGTGTGAGGGTGCTGTTAGTGTGATGGGTGTGTGAGGGTGCTGGTAGTGTGATGGGTGTGCGAGGGTGCTGTTAGTGTGCTATGTGGGGGAGGGTGTCTGTGTGAGGGTGCTGTTAGTGTGCTGTGTGCGAGGGTGCTGTGTGTGTGTGTGCGAGGGTGCTGTGTGTGTGCTGTGTGTGTGCTGTGTGTGTGCGCTGTATGTTTGGAGGGATTGTGGAGGTGGGGGCAGATTAGTAAATATCCCCCCTCCATTCTTACCTTATGTAGGGAGGGGGGATCATTGCTGCCATGTGCCATCCCTGGTGGCCCAGTGGAGAGGGGGGGTCCTTGCTGCCATGTGCCATCCCTGGTGGTCCTGCGGGGCTATAGTTCACTCTCGTGAGATCTGTGCATTGCCATGGCAATGCTCAGATCTCGCGAGAGGAACCTGGTGGAGCTGCTGTCTAGAGCTCCCCGGGTCCTCTACTGCCTCCCTCCATGCTGCTGTGGGCCGGTGAGATAGATCTTTGATCTCCTCGCCGGCCCATGGAGGCTTAGAGCAGAGCCGGCACTCAGATAGCGCCGGCTCTGCATGAGCCGACAGGGGAGATCCGGAGATCTCCCCTGCCGGCAGGGGTCAAGTCCTGGGGAATATAGTGTGGGAA
This sequence comes from Pelobates fuscus, assembly GCF_036172605.1. Classification (NCBI taxonomy): domain Eukaryota; kingdom Metazoa; phylum Chordata; class Amphibia; order Anura; family Pelobatidae; genus Pelobates; species Pelobates fuscus. The sequence goes on from NC_086317.1 coordinate 127,453,888, forward strand.
CTCTCCCAAGATTTCCACGCGTTCCTGCAGGGCTCAATCCAGAGGCGTGCCGCGGGGATTAAGGTGTGTCCAAGCACACCCGGCACACCCCGTGCGCACGCCTATGCAAACCACTGCTTATCGGGAACACTCCACAAGACTTGCTGTTTTGGAGATGCTCTGACCCAGTCATTAAGTCATTTGTCCCTTGTCAAAGTCACTCAGATCTTTTCACTTGCCCATTTTTCGTGCTTCCAACGCATGAAATTCAAGAACCTACTGTGCACTTGCTGCCAAATATATCCACCACTGTAACAATATAATCAATGTTATTCATTTCACCTGTAAGTGGTTTTAATGTAGTGGCTGGTTGGTATATATAGATAGAGAAAGAGAAAAAAACAAAATGCAGTTTAGGGAATCCGATCACATCTGGAGAAAAAAAATTCAATGAGGTAAAATACCTAGAAAAATGTGTTGTAAGTATGTTAATTTACTATTTTATTTGCAATTCATGACAGTGCTCTGTCACAATACTGTAAACTCTGTAGCCTTTTGTTTGGTTTGCAGCATTATCAAGTTGTTTGAATTGGCAAAATATAATATAAGTAAATATAACACATAGCACATGGTTGCTAAACTAAACCACAAATATACCTGTGTAGCTGCAACAGTGAATCATCGATGGCTGATTTTAAACCAGCAATAATTGTGAAATAGTATAAATCTGCATTCCACCAATGCCTGATAGACATCATGAAAATCGTTGTAATGGACCGTTTTGCTCACCAGAGGTTAAAAACCGTTTAGGCGATATTCCCCTTTCCAGATACACCGACAGCTACTGTAAGCACCAATCTCCCGAACTGAAAACACATGAACTCTGGAAATATCCGAACAGGAAAACCATACGAAAGGGTTACACTCCTGGCAGTCAGCATACAATCCAATTCCCCCAATAACGAGACGACACTTCGTTTTGAGGGTTAAGCAGAATCTGACTGTACTGGCACATGCAGCCTCTTTTATTCCCAATCCACAAACATAGTACAGCCCACAGGGTTTTACAGAACAACCAATCAATCCATACAATACACACAAACAAAATCCTCCCGTCTGCCTGTGATATGATTACTGAACACAATGGGTAATCTCATTATCACAGGTAGAGGAATACAGTTTTATAAAACATATCACAGGGACCCGGGTGAACCACATATCCAAAATTCACCCAGATCCGTTCAGTAGTTTGGAAGATAGTTTAATGCAGATTCCGCAGAACATATACAGATTATATATAAAAAAAAAAAAAAAAAAATACTGTGTAATGTGTCCCCTGTTGCATAGTTTAAAACTACTGCACGATGTCTTTGAGCACCAAATACCGGCGAGATGGCACCGTGTAGAAAAGTCACAACAGTGTCTGTGAGTTAAAATGTCCGCCATCCATTGTTCTCACCATGTGCTTCATCCATTGTTCTCACCATGTGCCTCTGATACATGAAATGGTGGCCATCCAGTAACTCCACAGTATGTCCCCAGATGGTTCTTAAAGGGCCAGTAGCAGCATAATACAATACAACATGCCCAAATCAGTTATTTCAAGGGCCAAACCTTCCCGGGCCATAGTCAGATGGCAAGAGGCGGGCAAGCAGACCCCTCCAAGGACACGTGGCGAGGTCGGTTTCGCCACATTTTTCCCCTTTTCCAACCAGACTAACCGGGTATCTGACCTCCTGTCGGTAAGTGCCTGGTTAGTCCAGCAACCCACCCACAGAACACAATAAACAGTACAGCCCACCCACAATAAAGAGTTACTACACCTGGGGTAGTGGGTCGCTTGTCCATGTCCAGGAGCTCCACCTCGGCTCTGGGGTTTACTGGCGCTCCGGATTGGTGGGTTGCTGAGTCCCTGCTGCCAGTGCTACCCTGTGAGTAGCCTGGTTGGAGCCCAGTCGAGGGAATGGTGTAGTAAGCTCCTCACTCTGGACCCGGTACTGCTGCTGGAGGGCACGACAGGCTGTCTCCCCTTTGGATGAACATCCCTGCTGCCGGGGGACAGGACCGACCGTCCCTAGCCCCTGTGAGTCATGTGCAGAGCCCATGGTCCCATCTGCACAAGTGTGGGGCTTATGATCTCCCCTTGGTGGGCTAGGCTGCCGCTGGGGAGAGGGGTTAACAAGTTCATCTCCCTTACCCACTTTTTGTCGCTGGGGAGAAGGAATGACAAGCTCCTCTCCCTGACTCTCTCTCTGCTGGTGGAGTGGGGAACCGACTGTCTCCCCTTTCAATATATTGTCATACTGCTGGGGGCCGAGACCGACTGCCTCATCTGCCCCATCTGGGAGGATAGGGTCTCCCCTTTGTGAATTAAGCTGCCGCTTGGGAGAGGTGGTCACCGACTCCTCTCTCTGGAACCCTTTCAGCTGCTGGGGAGAGGGGGTAGCAGGCTCCTCTCCCTGACACTCTCTCTGCTGGTGAAGGGGGGGACTGACTGTCTCCCCTTTCAATATTTTGTCCTGCTGCTGGGTTGCGAGACCTTCGGTCTCTGCCCCCTGCAGGACACTCTGCCACGGGGGAGGAAGGACAACACCTTCAGCTCCCTGGAGTACACACTGCCGCTGGGGAGGAAGGACGACACCTTCAGCTCCCTGGGATACACACTGCCGCTGGGGAGGAAGGACGACACCTTCAGCTCCCTGGGATACACACTGCCGCTGGGGAGGAAGGACGGCACCTTCAGCTTCCTGTAATACACACTGCCGCTGGGGAGGAAGGACGACACCTTCAGCTCACTGGGATACACACTGCCGCTGGGGAGGAAGGACGACACCTTCAGCTCCCTGGGATACATACTGCCGCTTGAGAGGAAGGACGACATCTTCAGCTCCCTGGGATACACACTGCCGCTGGGGAGGAAGGACGACACCTTCAGCTCCCTGGGATACATACTGCCGCTGGAGAGGAAGGACGACACCTTCAGCTCCGTGGGATACACACTGCCGCTGGGGTGGAAGGATGACACCTTCAGCTCCCTGTAACACACACTGCCGCTGGGGAGGAAGGATGGCACCTTCAGCTCCCTGTAACATACTCTGCCGCTGGGGAGGAAGGACGACACCTTTGGTTCCCCGAAACGCACTCTGCCACTGGGGAGGGCGGACGACACCTTTGGCTCGATCTGTTATGACCTGTAGGTACTCTGCCGCTAATTTCCTTGCAAACTGCACGTGTTCCTCAGAGGGGTTGGGTCCAAAGTAAGCCAGCCGTATGGCAACCTCTCTGTCAAACTCCTCCTGAGTGTAGTCAGACGCCATGCTTGCTCAGCCGACGTTGGTTCCTTTGTATATAGGGGCACTGTACGGGTACTAGCGTTGCCCTCAATTTGTAATCCAGGAATTGGTGTTGTCTTGCAGCTGTCCTTCTGGGCTGTGGGAATGATCCCGTCGCTTGCTACTGCACGATGTCTTTGAGCACCAAATACCAGCGAGATGGCACCGTGTAGAAAAGTCACAACATTGTCTGTGAGTTAAAATGGCCGCCATCCATTGTTCTCACCGTGTGCTTCATCCATTGTTCTCACCATGTGCCTCTGATACATGAAATGGTGGCCACCCAGTAACTCCACAGTATGTCCCCAGATGGTTCTTAAAGGGCCAGTAGCAGCATAATACAATACAACATGCCCAAATCAGTTATTTCAAGGGCCAAATCTTCCCGGGCCATAGTCAGAAGGCAAGAGGCGGGCAAGTCGGTTTCGCCACAATCGTATATGCATTTTATTATCTACAAAAATAACATAAAAGTATGGAAGTTCCATAGTGATTTGAGTATGCATGACATGGGAGTCAGAGATGCAGGAGTGGACTTTAAGGGACACTGTAGGCACCCAGACCACTTCAGCTAATTGAAGTGGTCTGGGTGCACTGTCCCTTTTGCACTTTTCCAGAGAAACTGCAATGTTTACATTGCAGCTCTAAGTCTGCCCACAATCACTGTCTTCTAGACAACCACTGGGGGCACTTCCTGAATAGAAACAGACCTTTGGTCCAGTATCTGATGCTGGACGTCCTCACGCTCTGCTTGAGGTCCTCCAGCGTCAGGTTTTTCCCCATAGAAAGCATTGATTCAATGCTTTATTATAGGGAGGTCTAATCTGCCCGCGGCATGTGCCGCACATTAGACCCAGCTTGTCACAGGATAGAGTAAGGGGTGTAGCATTGGCCCAGGACCGAGGGACATCTGAGCTGGGAAAAGGTAAGTAAATAAAGGGATTTTAATCCTTTATTTACCTGGGAGGTGGGCGTGAGGAAGGGGAGGCAGTGGGAGCGATAGTACCAGGAATATAGCTTTGTATTCCTGGAACTACAGTATCCCTTTAACATTGGGGAATTGGTGTAGGAAATCAGGGGGATGGGGACATGAATGCCTCAGATTATATGATGAGGGGGGTGAGATCACATGTTTTATTGTTTCCGCAAGATTAAAAATAAATGTTACAAGAAAAAAATGCAAAAATAGTGTAAGAACTGGAATTAATGGCATATGTTTTGTTAATTTATGGACCTTTTTGAATAATTGATTTTTTCGAGTAAAATTTCATATTTATACATTTTCAAATGTGAAGTGAGGATGTTAAAAAGGCTATGAGACATATATATTAATTTTATTATAGTCTCCCCAGTGATAATGTATTACTTGGCTTATAAGAAGCCACATGGCATAGAGTATGCTCTCTAAGGGATATCGGGCATCTGTCCTCCTTAGATTATTTTTCTGTTCTATGCCAGTGAATAGGCGGACATACATTTGCAGAATTTATATTTTACACACACATATATATATATATATATATATATATATATATATATATATATATATATATATATATATATATATATTACTTTGGTTCTGGATTTTGTATGCAAATTAATAAACTTTCAGTACTGTACTTTTAAATTTAATATTTTTTTATGGTATTTTTTCATGTTTAGTGATTCTGTAAAGTCTGTTTTAAAGAGATGCTGAATTTAGTGTACATTTTCAATTCCACAAATCTATAATATATCACTATTACTGAGATGATAACATGCTCCCTAACCCTGTGGACAAATAATCTTTATTTGGACCGGCAGTAATTGTAAAAAATGTTAATCTTAACACCGGCGCTTTACTGAATAATATATTAGGTCCTACTTCAACTCTTTTTTCTTATTTTTAATGCTTTAGACTGATACATTGTTAATGGAGGTTATGCAATGTGACTTAAGAGCATTTATAATGTAAAAGCACACTAACATTAAAATACAAGTTACTCTTATAAGAAAAATAATCTTGCAACAATTGCTTCCATAGATAATATGTAAAGTTATCCAATATTTTTTGGAAATTAAGTATTTTTGTTTATTGTTCAAGCATCAGGAAAGCCAAGATTATTTATATATTGTTAAATATTTTAAATCCTTTTGATTATCATTGCCAAAGTACTTATCTCATCTCGTCTAGTCATCTGTGCACTCAGTGAACCCAGTAAGGGAGGAAAACCAGTTATATGTACAAGCACAGGAAGTGGTCTCACTGCATCGGCAGTGATTGATGTGCCCAATACTGATCCAAGTACCTTCCTACCCATGCGAGTAGAATAGAAAGCTGTCACAGTGGCTTAGCTGTCAATGTCTGTAAAAGGAATTGAACATTTTAACATGCTTACAATTTTAAGATATATTTGTTTTTATATAATAAATCATAGCTGTAGTTATTTTATCATTATTACACATTTTTCAGAAGACCGTCAATGCTTTCTGTGACACTGTCCATGGGTACGCTATGTGCAAGCCTTATTTTTCTGTGGTAACCACATAAACTAAATTCTTATTACTTGAACTCTTTCTGCATAACATTGAAGGGAGGGACATCCAGAGGGTTACATGTACCACCTTTGAATGCATGGATGTGGTGTGTTGTCAGTGTTTAATTAGACATGAACAATCCTACATTGGAAGTGTTTTGCCATAAGTTAAATCTTTAACAAAAACAATACAAAATGCATGTGTTTATACACAAAATATAAGTGTTAGCTAGCTGCAAAGTGGAACAGCTTTTGGACCCATTCTTGCTTTATCATTCACTATGCATTACCCCTAGATTTGTCTATCCTGCCCAGGACCATATTTAACAATGCAGGATGTTTTTTGATGCTCTGGTTTTGAAAGCTAGAACATCTAGTTGTTTACAAAATAAATATAAGCATTGTGGAGGGGCTGTGAAACCTTTAAACATATATTAAGGGTTAGTACAAACTGTTTTGTGATGACCTTTAAGTGCATGCTGTACTGACTATGGCTCCACAAGCCCTGACATACCCCCAGTGTAAGTATCAAAGAACAAACAATAAAAAATGTCCAGCACACCTTATTGTGAAAAGATGATATCCCTTTATTGGCAAAACAGCAACGTTTTGACTGACTGTCTTTATCAAGCAATGTGAACTTCTCCCTAAACCACACTTAATTTATAACATCCTTTTTTTTTTTTTTTTTTTTCTTTTTTTTTTTTCGTTTCAGACTGTACCCGCCTCTTTATAAATTCAGGTTTGTCATCATATAAGGCCAGGTATATTAGTCATCATGAACATTTGCTGGCTCGTCTCTAACTATTTAGTCCTCCATTAAAATAAGCTAGCTCTGTGAACCCCCTTAACAATTTCTCCCTTCTCCTTCATCCCCCCTCTCCTTCCATTTACCTCTATCTGTCCTATTACTCGTATTTTTCTGTTGCCTATTGTTGTTCATTGGGGGAAAAAAAAAGAGAAAGGGAAAAAGAGAAAAGGGAAAAGCTACCGAAAACGAAAGAAAAAACATCCTAACTTCATTCATACCACATTCACACGATACTTTGCTGCTACTTTTCCCTTTTTTTTTTCCTTCTCCTTTTCCATTCTCTTCTTCTTTTTGAGGAAGCCCTTTTCTCTATCTTTCCTCCTCTCTCCCCCTCTCTCCCTCCCCTCCTTTTTTCTATTTTTCTATGGCGTCCGTTCGGTCTCCAGTTTCTCCAAATTTATGAGCCAATTTTCCCACTTGTCAAGCTCTTTATATTGGTTTTTAATTGTATTCATCCCTATTTCCATTTGAATCTGATATTTTAGTTGCTGAATAAGCTGTGTCTTTTTCCAGTTCCTAGCAATAATGATCTTTGTTGCTATTAGGCAATGAGTTGTCAAAATTTGGTTCATTCTGCTAAGAGCAGGCCACCTTATATGTAGTAACATCCTGTCTGGAGTGACTTTTATTCCTATTCCATTTAAACTGTGTAATAGTGAGTTGGTCATATACCATAGGGGAGTTACTCAGCTCCACCAAATGTGAAGATAATCTCCTTTCTCTTTGCCGCACCTCCAGCAAAGATCATCATTATTATTAAACATTTTTGATATTTTTGAGGGGACCAGATACCAGTTATTAATCACTATTATTATTATTGAGTTTCTATCAAGGAAAGACTATGTACATATTTGTTTGTTTTAGATATGGCAGCGAACCATTCTTCCAAGTCTATAGAGCATTTCAGAATTTTTTCCCAGCTTTTTATAGCCGTTGGGCGGTTCTCTGTTTTTATTATATAGTTTTGTACATTTAGCAAAAAGTTTTTTTGAGTCTTTTTTGGTGAATATCCCTTTTAACATATTATATAATTCCCCGCTATTTATAAAAATTTTATGTTTCAAATAATCCCTAACTCTCAAATAAGAGAAGACCTCTCTATTCGGGAGGAGAAATGTACTTGTTAATAGCTCGAAAGTCTTTAACTCACCATTCAACTGATATTTACATCTCTCCATACTTTTAGTGAGATATTTGTAATGTCTTTTTCAAGACTTTCTATATTTTGAAAACCCCATACCTTGTTCTTAGTATCTATTTTCTTTTTTCTTTTTTTCTTTTTTCCCATATAGGAATTATTTGATTCAGCACAAATGATAATGAGTAATCATATATTTTGTTATTCCATATAATGTTAGGTAAATTTATAACATCCTAATTAATCACATTATCAAGTAAGAGGCCAATAAAGCCCATATAAAGTGACAGTTTCCATAGTGATAGCAATCAATGTTATGGTCTGCCAACAGTGTGACAACTTAATTGGGATCCACTGGTTGTCAGCTGGAGATCTCAGCCAGTGATCTAACCCTGCATGGCATAGTTTAGAGAGTGACCAGACCCTGGAGAGCATAGGTAGGAAGACAAACCAATAACAAACTGTTGACTACTTACATTTCAGTGAGTGCCAGGGAACACCTGACATCATAATTACTACAGAGTATTATAGTAGTTATGGTACTTGGAGTGTTTGAGAGTTGGTGAAAGGAGAAAACACCTTCATCAGCAAAAATGGTACTTTATTATAATAAGAAAATACTGCAAGTTGTGAATTCAAAATCAATATATGATATGAAAAAGGATCTAGGTGCACTTTTATTAAGGCAGAATATAATGTTCTGCTAATTATTCTAAATATTGCTTTAGATCACAGCTCATCTTTATAGGAAGTATTCATTTTGAATTAACAAGATACTTTTTTTTTTCTGGTTTGAAGCAAAACTAGAAATTGTACTGGAGTGGGTTTTTTATTCCTTTCAATCAACAGCAGTTAAAGGGGCATGTAAAAGTTTGAACTTGATGTTTTTTTTTTTGTTTGTTTTTTATTTGAATCACTGCCAGATAAAGTAGCAAGAAAAAGTATGTGAACCCTTTGGAATGATATGTATTTCTGCACAAATTGGTCATAAAATGTGATCTGATCATCATCTAAGTCACAACAATAGACAATCACAGTCTGCTTAAACTAATAACACACAAATAATGAAATGTTGCCATGTTTTTATTGAACACACCATGTAAACATTCACAGTGCAGGTGGAAAAAGTATGTGAACCCCTAGATTAATGACATCTCCAAGAGCTAATTGGAGTGAGATGTCAGCCAACTGGAGTCCAATCAATGAGATGAGATTGGAGTTGTTGGTTACAGCTGCCCTGCCCTATAAAAAACACACACCAGTTCTGGGTTTACTTTTCACAAGAAGCATTGCCTGATGTGAATGATGCCTCGCACAAAATCCTTTAACTCTGATCAATTGGAGGGAAGTCTGGTGCAGAGCCACTGACCCGTGCGTGCTGCAGCTGAAACTCCACTATCGCCTTCTGCTGCTCGCAAAATCTCATGAGGCCGTGAGCGGGAAGGCCGAAGTTACGCTACAGCGCAGACAGGCGAGCAGCAGCAGGGTGACAACGCCAAAATCGCGCACAGCCACTACAGTGAATGTCACATCCTGTTCCAAGCTGCGGATCAGTCTGGTGATGGCTTCTGGTATCAAGTACTCTCTTTACTGAAGCTGCATCAGGGTCCTGGTATGTGGCCATACAAACGCTGGTGCTCAACACCAGGGGGCGTGCGGTTACCCTGCACCAGACCCTGCTAATCCATTCCACACTGTGACTCTTTTTGAAATTCTTTATTTTTAAGATTTTCGTGTTCATTCGGGTTAGGGTACAGAAGACAACAAGGGAGTAAAAGTATTGGTACATTTTGCATAGAGTTCATTTTACATTTGTAGGTTATGACAGTCATGCATGTGATTCTTGTTTGGCAGTCATTCTGCATTTACATAATTTGGTAGTTGCATATTCGAAGTTGCTCTGTACGTAACATTTGCTATGACTATCTCTATGGGTCGGGGGGGTACAGAATAAAAGGGAGGGAACAGGGGTGTCCCCCCGCCCCTCCCCCACCCCTGCGGCCGCTCCACCCTCTTGTAGGGTCTGTATTGTGTTTTTGCTATGTAGGCGACCATGCGGGTGACCGAGGTCTGAGAAGAGGGGGGGGGTTGGCATGTGTTTCCATATGTGTTCTTTCTCGTGTTACGGCCTTCCGGTGGTTGGGAACCATCCGTTTGTAGCTGCTGTGTGTCCGTGCACTCTAGGGTTCAGGGCATGTGTTCTTGCCCTTTGTTGCAGGCGTGTAGTGGGCCGTTGGTCACCGAAGGATGGGTGTTCTAGGGGCGTATCCGTGGTTGCAAGGCCTGTAACTCCTGGGTGCTCTTATTTGTGTTAGGTGTTGTTTGCATGCCTTGGGTAGGGCTGCTGTCGGGGGTCTTGGCCCCGGGAGCTTTTGGGCAAGGTGGTTAGGGGGTTGGGGTGGGGGGGTGCGGGATTCCGCATTTGGTTGGTCTTGTGTAGGGTGGCTTGGCGGGAGGCGCCGCTCCTCACCCACGCGGGCAGGGTCCCCGTTGGGCGGGGAGAGAAGGAGAGGAGGAAGGGGGGTAAGAGAAGGGGCTAAAAAAAAAAAAGAGGGTGGTGTTCCTTCTGATTGGTTCGTATGCGCGGTGTTCATTCGACTCAGGGCGAGGTTCAATGTGGCTACTGATTGGAACTGTTGTGCGTTAATTTGTTGCGTTCTCGTTCAGTTTCGCTTGGTTCGTGTCCCAGGGGTCCCACATGCGGTGGAATGCTTTGTACGTATCGTTTATTTGTACCGTTAGTTCGTCCAGATCGTGGGTTTCTTTGATTTTGCTTATTATGGTTGAGGTCGTGGGTATTTTTGGGTCAGCCCACAGTTCCGCTATCGCTCACCGCGCCGCTAGGTTGATGCGGGCAGTTAGTTTGTTTTCACTCCTTGTTAGCGAGTCTAGCGGTTTGCTGAGAAGCATGGTCCATGATTGTGCGGTGACTGGTTTGTCTATGATCGTTTCAATGAGGTTGTTTACCTGGCTCCAGAGCGGTTTGTGTTTGGGGCATGTCCACCAGCAATGTAGGTAGGAGCCGGTGGCGCCACACAGTTTCCAGCACCCATCATCAGGTTTTTGGCCCATTTTGTAGAGTCTGTGTGGTGTCAGATACCAACGATGCAGCGTCTTGTATGCCTGTTCCTTGTGTGTGACGCAGACCGTTAGAGAGTTTGTCGCTTCCCAGATTTCGGCCCAATCGCTCGGGTCTTCTGGTGGTCCCAGATCCCGCTCCCATGCGGCGATGTAGGTGAGGTTGACTTGCGAGGCATGGGTCGTCAGTGTGTTGTAGAGGGCGGAAATTTGTCCCGATTGTAGAGGTGTGTCGAAGCACTGTTTCTCGAATGTCATCGGAGGTGAGATGCCTGCTTGTTTGATCATGGGCTGTTGCGCCAGGTCTTGGAGCTGTATATATCGGAAATGGTCTGATGTGGTTAAGGTGTCCGCTTGGTGAAGTTCGTTGTATTTGAAGATTTATCCCTGGCGGTACAGGTGGAGTAGTCTTGATATGTCGCGTTGGTCGAATGCGAGGAAGTGCTTCACTGTCATGCCCGGTGGGAAGGGTTTGTTGCGGTGTATCGGTGTTACCGGGGAGAGGAATGAGGATAGGTCATATCTTGGGTTGAGTTTGTCCCAGAGGGTTAGTGTGTGGGTGATTGCCGGCGAGGTAGGTGGTGGAAGCGGTCGGTGTATGCGTGGCACCCACATGTATGAGGAGGGTTGGTCCCACCCCAGGATGTCATGTTCCAAATCCACCCAGCGTTTGGTGCCTGGGGGGCGTGCCATTGTTGGATGTGGGCCAGTTGGGCCGCGTTGTGGTATTGCTGAAAATTGGGCAGTCCTAGGCCGCCTCTGAGTCTAGGGATGTACATTGAACTCTGCAAATTCTAGGTATCTTGGCTTTCCATATGAACTTGTCTATTGCCGCCTGAAGGCATTTGAAGTCCGATTTTGGTATCGGGATGGGCAATGTCTAGAAGAGGTAGAGGAATCGTGGGAGGAGATTCATTTTGATGGTGGTGACTCTTCCCAGCCACTATATCCCCAGTTTGTCCCAGCGTTGTAAGTCTGAGTACACTGTTGCAAGGAGCGGTGTATAGTTGAGGCCATAGATGTCTCCTAGTGTCGGAGCTAGTTTGGTGCCCAGATACGTGAGGGCAGTCGTGGTAATGCGGAAGGGGAAGGAGTGGTGAAGCAGGTGGAGTTGAGTGGGAGTCATTGCTATTGGCATTAGTGTTGACTTGGTTAATTTGATTTTGTAGCCCGATATGATTGAATATTCGGCGATGAGGGTGAGTGTGGCATGCAGGGAGGGGATGGGGTCCGTCAACGTTAGGAGGACATTGTCTGCGTAAGCTGCCATGGTGTACGTGTCTTGTCTGATCTGTACTCCTTGTATGGTGGGGTGAATGTGGATAGCTTGGAGCAGTGGTTCCAGGGATATTGCAAAGAGTAACGGGGAGAGGGGGCATCCCTGCCTGGTCCGTTTGCTATGTTGAAGGTTTGGGCTTCGACATGGGGGAGTGGGAGCTTTCCGGTTGGACGGTTGTATATTGCCCATTTGATGTTCAGGAATCCCGGTGGAAATTTCAAGTGCGCTAATACTCCGTACATGTATGGCCAGAGAAGGCAGTCGAATGCCTTCTCGGCATCCAGTGATAGCACTACCGAGGGGATGTTTCGGTGTCTGGTGAACCAGCTTGTGTCGTAGGCTCTCCTGGTATTGTCTGCCGCCTGCCGTTTGGGGATAAAGCCGACCTGATCTGGGTGAATCAGTGATGGGAGGTATGGATTGAGGCGGTTAGCCAGTGCTTTTGTTAGTATTTTCAGGTCGGTATTTAAGAGCGAAATTGGGCGGTAATGTCCTGGGTCAAGGTGTTCTTTTCCCAGCTTGGGTAGGAGGCATATGTCGGCTGTCAGCATGTCGGGGGGGAGTTTGTGTCCTTGTAGCAGTGAGTTGAAGGCTTTGCACAGGTGCGGTATTAGGATGGCCTGAAATGTCTTGTAGTAAATGGCTGTGAAGCCGTCAGGTCCCGGGCTTTTCCTGGGTTTCAGAGTCTTGAGGACTAGGGCGATTTCATCAGCCTTGATGGGTGTTTCCATCATGGCTTGTGCTCTGTTGGAGAGGGAGGGTAAATTGAGGGGTCGTAGGAATGAGGAGATAGTCTCCATCTGATCTGAATCTCTCATGAGTGTTGTGGCGGTGTGATTGTATAGGTTGGTGTAGTATTGAAGGAATTCTTGGGCTATTGCTTCTGGATTTGTTGTCGTTTTAGTTCGAATTTTCGAGATTTTCTTGTTATCCTGTCTTTTTTTGAGGTAACGTGCCAATAGTGAGTCCGCTTTGTTACCCTTTTCGTAGACTCGTTGCTTGGACCACTTTAGGTTCCTTGCCACGTCCGCTGCCGACAGTTGTTTGATGAGTTCTCGTGTTGTCTTGAGCTGTGCAAGGAGCGCGTCGGATGGGCTTTGTTTGTGTAGGGTTTCGAGCCTTGTTAGGTCGGCCAAGGCGTCCGTGAGTTTCCGGAGCCTTTGCTTTTTGAGGGCCGTGGCTATAGCTATAAGATTGCCTCTGATCGTTACTTTGTGAGCTGCCCAGACCGTTGTTGGCGCCACGTCGTCAGTGGTGTTGAGGTTGAAGTAGGTTTTGCGTTTCTCAGTCACGGTGTGGACCGTAGCCGCGTCTTTGAGTATCCATGGATACTCAGACCAGGCCCGTGTGCCGCCGGAGCAGTGACGTTTCCGCCGGTTTCCCCTGCCTAGCGTAGCCGTAAGCTGTTCATGTGGTGCTGGTGTTTGTCCCCTGTCCACAGCTCCTCTATGTGGCCTGTCCGTGGCTCAGTATTCTGTCTGGTGTATGTAGGGCTGGGGTGGTTAGGCTGTCGGTCTTTCATCGTCCGTCAGGTATCGTCTGTGGGTCAGGGCGTGGGCTGGTCATGGGTTAGGGTCGGAGGTGTGTCTCCTTCGTCCGCGGTGAGGGGTGTGGGGCGTCCCGTGGGCCTGTGTTGCCCGACCCCCTCATAACGGGGAGGTGTTGGATCGGTCTGGTTGTTCCCCAGGGACCCCCCCTCCCCCGGCAGTCCTCCCCCCCTCTTTCACCCTCCCCGGTATCCCCCTCCCTTCCCCTCTCCCCCCTCCCCCATGCTTTGAGGTCTGGACCTGTGATCTGGTTTGGGATTGGGTGGCTGCGAGCGATAAGCGCTTCACATGATGCTTATGGGGGTTATGTATGTGCTGTCCCATATATAGTATACTTGCTGTGTACTGCCCAATGTCCAAGACTCAGAGTCCCATTCCCGGTCCAGACGTCAGGCTCCTGGTGTGGGTATTGACTGGGAGAGGAGCTCTGAAACGGGGTGTGGTGCATTCTGTGTGCAGTCCTGTGGTTGCTGGGGGTTCTTGCCGAGTGGAGTTGCTGTGCCCCTCATCATCGGTTGCCCTCTCGGGGTTAGCTGTTGGTGTAGGGGGGGTCGTTCCAGGGTGTGGCGCTTAGTGCGGGAAACTCTGCTGTGACTTGCTTTGGCTTGGGCCGGAGGGTGTTGGTGCGTTGCCCGGTAAAGTGACTGAGCTTTGCTTGCAGCGCTCTGCTGTTCTAGCCGGGATGTAGGCCAGTCTCTGGGGTGCGCTGTACGCTGTCTGCTCTGTTGTGTTCCGTACCCCAGTCTCCTCTGTCCGTGGCCAATACTACTTGCTGTGGTTGAAGTGGTTTTGCTGAGGAGAACTTCCCGGGATGTGGGGGTCATGTTGCACTTGTAGCAGCATTGTCATATGCCTCTGGCTTGTGATCGCTCAGGTGGTGTGGTAAGGGGTTGGTTCATTCAGTGCAGGTTGAAGATGTCTGGCAGGGGTGTCGGGGTGTGGGGTCGGGTAGTCGTTCCTGTGTCCCTGTCCCCTCATTTCCTCACCTCTACTGCCGTGCTGCATCTGTGGTTTGCGGTGCCGTGTTACGATGTTGGCGTTCACCGTTTCTGGCACGCAGGTTGTTGCATAGTGGCAGTCGTGATCGGGGATCTGCATCGGAGTGAGGTATCTCAGGGATCTGAGGTAAGCCCAGCTGCATCAGAAGTGCAGGGATTTCATTGGGCCTTGTGACGGAGTGGAATCTGCCATCTTTGCGGATGATTATTTTGAATGGGTGGCCCCATGCGTATCGGAGGCCATGTTGGCTAACGTGTTCTCTCCGCCATTTTAGGGTAGTTGGTGCCAGATCTTGGAATAGTTGGACTGGCTTTCCTTCTAGTTCAATGGGGGTGTCCCTGGCAGCTCGCATAATCCTCTCCTTTATATGGTAAAAGTTGAGCTGTACCACAATGTCCCTAGGTGTGGCGGCATTGGTGCTTGGGGCTCGCAGTGCCCGATGTGCCCGGTCCATCAGTAAATCAGCTGCTGTGGCCTCCGGTAGGAGGTTTTGGAATACCTCTGTAAGGGTGTCAGTGAGGAGGTCAGTTGATATTGTTTCCGGGATGCCCCTTAACCTGATGTTATTCCTCCGTGTTCTATTATTGAGGTCTTCGTTGGTTTCTTCGAGGGAGCGTAGGTGTGGTATTTCAGTGCCGTGGGCTTGAATCCTTTCGTCTGTGTCCGGCTGAGAGGTCTGCCATGCCTTCTAGTATGGGGCATAGTCTTTTGTCAAGTTCTTCTGCCACGGATTTTTTAAAATCTGCCAGGAATCCCCTCATGTCCCTCCTGGTCAGTGGTGCCTCCGTTCTCTCGGAGTGTGCCTGACTGCTCATCTCGGAGTCTGAATCCGTCAGCGGGGGTTCTAAAGATGGCGCCCGTTGTTGTTCAGGCTTCTGCCTGAAGATCGGAGCTACGGAGGAATTTTGGGCTTTCTTCCAGTCGCCCATGGGGAAGGTGCGTGTGGGTGTCAGGGGGGATAGCGAGGGGTGATCTCGGGGGATTTGGGGGTTCAGGTGCTGTGGATGGCTTATGATTTAGGCTAGGCCTCGGCGGAGCTCCGAAGTTATGCGGCCATTCACTCGCGGGGTTAAGCTCCGCCTCCTCCACACTGTGACTCTTAACTTCAACGTCAGGCATACTTGGTCCCGGTCGTCCAACCGCCGCCCAGACAGTGTCTGGGTCCTGGTCACCGGACTGCTCACCTCACTGTGAAACTACGAATGGATCGTTAAATCTGGTACGAACCCGAACTTTGTAGTTCGGGTTCGGTCAAGTCTATTATGGATCCTTTGATCGCTACATGTATTACTTGGATAACTGGTAATTCTCGAGCTAATACATGCCGACTTGCGCTAGGGGACGGCCGCTCCGCTTTTGCACCCTGCTCCCTCTTATGCGGTGCTGGTGCCTCTGTGCGACCAGCGCCTCTTCCTCCAAACTGCACACGTCACTTCCATGTGGGGTCTAGGACCTCATCATCCTCCACATCATCTTCCACCCACTCCTCAACCCTGCCCTCCTTGCCGATATGCACCCTGCAGAAAGCCACATCAGTTGGTACCTGTGTTTTTCCAGTATGTAAAGTCTGCAAAGGACATATGGAAATTGTTTTAGAGTTGTATCCAGAAAATAGTTTTCCCTATAAACTGACCTCTCAGTTTGACTTGTGATGGTATTGCCCCAGAATTACAATATTGTTTAAGTACCCCTTAGCTATCGATCAATCTGTTTTCTATCACTTAGATCTGTGTAACAAGTGTTGTAGGTGTGAAACAATATTACAAGTGACCGATGTAGTAAATTCGAATCAAAGTTACGCTTCAATTTGACTCTCAGATATGAAGTGAACACCCCAAATATACTATTTGACGCCAAAAAAAATTGACTTTTTAAAACTCCATTGTAAGCAGCAGATTAGCAGCAAAACAATTAGAATGTGTACAAGTGTGCAGTAAGCGCACTATTTGACGCTTCTATTTGACTCTCACATATGAAGAACATCCCTCAAAATTTACTATTTAGCAGATTAGCAGCAAAACAATTAGAACGTTTACAAGTGAGCAGTCCTTCCTGACTTTTCATTTAAAAACTCATGTGAAATGTCTTTAAACTTATGTTTGCTATACAATGCTCAACTGTTCTTGTTGCAGATTTTGCTAGGAGTTATCTCCTATCTTTGTTTACCAAGCTTGTATGAAACTTACTATGACTCTGTAATGCTTGTCATGTATCCTTTCAATGCCTCAATAAAACAAAGAATAAAAAAAAAAAAAAGAATGTTTACAATTGCGCAGTAAGTACACTATTAGACGCTTCTATTTGGCTCTCAGATATGAAGAACAGGCCCCAAAATGTACTGTTTAGCAGCAAAACAATTAGAATGTTTACCACTGTGGAGTAAGCGCACTATTAGACTCTTCTATTTGACTCTCAGATATGAAGTGCATCCCACTAATGTACTTTTTAGCACCCAAAACATTTTAAGTTTTAAAACTGCAATGTGACAGCAGTATTTGACGATTCTATTTGACTCTCCGATATGAAGTACACTCCACTAATGTACTACCCCACTAATGTACTATTTAGCAGCAAAATAAAAATTACCTTTTAAAACTCCGATGTAACCGCGGTATTTGAAGCTTCTATTTGACTCTCAGATATAAAGTGCACCCCACCCCACTAATGTACTAGTTTGCAGAATTCTTTCCTAAGCTGTCCCTATCAGCGGCAGCATCCTCTCCCTACACTACGCGACTCCAACTTATATATAGAGACTGGGTCACATGCTGCACTGGCCAATCACAGCCATGCCATTGGTAGGCATGGCTGTGATGGCTTCTAAGGGCACGTGAGTCAAACGCTTGTTGATTGGCTGCCCTGCAGCCTTTGAAAACGCCTTTGAAAACGCGCCGTGTTCGGGTCCGGGGTCCAAAAAAACTAATGTTCGGTACGAACCCGAACTCTTCAGTTTGGGTTCGCTCAACTCTATCCTTTACCTTCCATTGAAGAGCAGGGAATCAGGTGAGCTGCACAACTAGGATATTTATTCTGCAGAACAATTGTTACTTGAACAGAACTCATTGTTCCAATAGGTAGACTTTTACTAAAATGATTTTGTTATATTGATGCAGACACATACAGTATGAAATTGACACTAATGGTGTTAACTTAATGTTTATTTGTGACCTTTTGCAGGAAGACCTCTCAAGGCTTTACATCTTCTGGAGGTATCTTGTCACAGTTTCATTCTGTGTCATCAGTCATATATCAAGGTTAAAAATGTCAAAATGCGAAAGGTATAGAACATAGATTCACTGCAACCATATAACCCTTTTGAAGTTGTCTCAGCATCATGGGACTCGTAGTCATATTCCATAAAAGCAGATGTACCAACAAATGGAAATTCCTGCAGGTTTTATTTTTTTTTACTTATACAGGGTTACTCACTAAAGTGGGAATTAAAAGTGAATTTAAAATCTAAGGTCAGAATAGCAGATCTGGAAAAAAACTTCCAGCTAGGCTTTCAGTTCAGCTACCATGGTCTTAAATTTGAAATTCAATTTGAATTCTCTCTTTAGTAAACAACCCTGATAGTACTATAAAAAAGAATGCTTTTTGTATTGTGCTATATTGGAATACAGGCAATTATACTGTTTTTTTATTTTCCTTTTCTGTACTTCTGTATATGTAATTTTATAACCAACTTTGCCTTCTATAGAAAGCTCAATAAGAATAGAATAATGCAATAATTAACATATTGCTCTTATGTAAAATACCCTATGCATTTATTTTTCTTCAAAATAAAGAAGCCTTTATTCCACGGCAGTGAATGCATAATTCATATTATTGGTAATAAAATCTAAGTTTATCAAGAAAAACAGATAAACAAATGTTCAATTTTACATATTGCACCCATGTTACACTTACCATATACATTACCCCCTCCACCACTTTATATATAATGAATACCAATTTTTGTTTATATTATTTAATTGTTTAGTTCCTTTTTAATTTCCAATGCAGTAATAACATATCACTAGTATTACATGAATACAGTATTATATAAACATTATGATGCCCTTTCCCATATTATTATTTTAACACCAGAAGATGCAGGACATTCTGTGATCACCACCTTCTCTGTTACCAGTGTCAAACCTTTTCATTGATACATTGAACTAATGCTCACCACTAGCCTACCTTGAAGACTAGTATACAAATCTATTCTGTTATTCTATACCTTCTAATAGTCAATAACAGGAATAGGTTCGACTTCAACAAAAGTAGATATGACTAGTACTTGCCCAATAATTTTTTTTTTTATTCTTTATTTTTTGTGTGCTTGAGTGGACATAAGCATCTCATAATGCCACAATAGCATATACAAGATTGGTGATATTACAGTGTAATACTGTACAGTACACATTTATGACATTTAGGGTTTAGCACATTTTTAGGTGAAGAGTTAATCAGGCAATACATACACGTCTTACGATTGTACACAGGAATTAAAGAAAAACGCATGAACAAGATGTGGTGAGTGACAGGTAAAATAATGACAAAGTCAACTATTGTACTGTGCTTGCATAGTATCGGTACATGAGAAGAGTTATGCCCTGCATTACATATAGACTTAGGTTTACATTGAGTATTAGTGCTGCTGTGCTTTGTCTAGAGGAGCAGAATAGAGGGCAAAAGGCATATCATGCATTTCAAATGATCGAGCATAGGTGAGACCACTGCAGTTGAGCAGACTTGTTGTTTCATGCGTCTGCGTGAGACACGGCCGGGAGAACTGTGTAAGCCTAGGGCAAAGCTGTGTGTTGCATCCTAGCTTGTCAGTCTCTAGGTAGCCTGAGGTGAGTAGTTGTTTTCTGTTGAAGCTCAGTCCGTGTCAGGCTGTGGGAAGTTCCATGCTGGTGCCGTTTGGTCAGGTGATGGGCATACGATGTTGCGGTTCGTTTTTTATGGGTTCATAGAACCCTCCGTCTCCTACCTCGGCCAGGGTGGTGCGTGATGTAGGCAGATGGCCAGTTGGTTCTCCTGATTCCTTCCTCTCTTTAACTGGGCAAATGGAGCGGCTCTAATTTGCAGGCAAGTTGAGTTAGGTATTATGTGCCGCCGCCATCTTGGATTGTAGGCCTTTAACGTTCGGCACCCGCCAGTTTGCTCTGCAGCCAGCTCGGGTCTGTCACAGTGGGGACCGGGATGTCCCCCCCGGTCCAGAGGGGGGGAGAAACGGGACCGGCAAGCCCCCAACCTTTTAGCGTGTGGTAAGGAGACAGGGCAGCAGCGCCCACCCCGCTCCCTCCAAAGTAGACCGCAGCCTCCGAAGTCTCGTGCTTCCCGTGGGGGTCCAAAACTCCCGATTTTGGGGTCTGCTACCTCTCCCACAGCTATGTGGGTGTTTTCAAGCTCTGTTCCGGTAAGACTAGGTACCTGTTGTGGCTTAAAGGCCCGGTTCCGCCGGAGCCCCTCCGACATGCGACCGGTCAGCATGGCGGCCCGGCCCCACCCTTGC
This sequence comes from Pelobates fuscus, assembly GCF_036172605.1. Taxonomy (NCBI): domain Eukaryota; kingdom Metazoa; phylum Chordata; class Amphibia; order Anura; family Pelobatidae; genus Pelobates; species Pelobates fuscus. The sequence continues at coordinate 127,474,070 of NC_086317.1, forward strand.
CCAATGATTTTACCCAATTAACATATAGTTTGACAGCTTCTCTCCAGTTAGTGAATTCAGGTGTGGATGTTTAATCTTTGATTGTGTTTTTGTGTTTTAAAGTTTATTTTAAAGAAATATATAAGATCTAGATAAACAAAATGTAAAAATTGCGCATTAGGAATAAACATGCTATATAATTGACAAAACAGAATATACATTTAGCAGTAAACAGAAGAGACCAAGAAAGGGTACCTAATCATGCTTTTAGTCATGTAGTCATGTAGTACATAGAGAGAAAAAACATGAATAGGGAAGAAAACAATAAAAAAAAATAAGAACACAATTAAAAGAGTGAGGATGGGAAGTGAGAGAACAGAAACATAAAATAGCATATCAGAGTAGACTGGCTGTGGAATGTTCCTTTAACCACTTAAAAGAAACCAACAGTGTGTCAGCGCTATAGGATATAGAACATACAGTATGGCAGCACTCAAAACCAGTGATACAAAAGTATACACAGAATAAAAACAAATAGTTTCCAAAAAAGCGCGCTAAACTGATCTGTAAATAGAGAATGACAAAAAATAGTGCAGACCATCTAAATAGGGTCCAAATATGTAAAGGGGGATGTGGGGAAAAAACTCACATTTACCAGAGCCCTATCACCCCAGGCTCTGGGTTTGCAATGCTCCACTTGAGAGGGAAGATTCCCACACTGATTGGGCTCCAAGCTCACTGGAAAACGATAAAGCTGTGCAATATAGGACAGAGAGAGGCAGGACCTCCAATTGAATAGTATCAAAGACAATTTATTAAAAATCAACGGTTAAAAACTCTTACTTTTGCGAATGGTGGGTTATGCTGACATAGCTACCCACATAAAAGCATGTAAACAGCAAATACAAAGTCACTTCCTGGTTTCGTCCGTCCCGATCACGTGATCACTTCCGGGTCCGCCTCTCTCGTGACGTATTTCGCCCGCCTCCGCAGGCTTCCTCTCGGGTATCAAGCCCTGTCTTTTAAGTGTCTCACTCCTCCCCCTCTGTTATTTCATTGGTCCGGGGGCGTGATTTCCTCGGAAAGGCTGGTATTCTACATCTAATGGAATCTAAAGTCCAGCCTACCCATACATGTGTATGTTTCAATCAGGAAACCAACGTTAAAGGGCTAGTGTCCAACCTACTATTGCACATAATTACTGAACTAGATATACAGAGTGTCATATATAGATTTGCCCTTATATTAAAACTATATTGATACAGAAATATTAAAAAATCATATCATAAAATACAGGATAAATAAAATATGCAGCTTATATGGGCAGGGACTTCACTTAGAGATCTAAATGTAGGAAACTGTATAGTGATTATAAGGGATATTTCTATATTATAATAAGAGAATCAATGTTGCTCAGTTACATAATTTAAAGGGGTATTCACCTCCAAACTATCACACATTATTATTACATATCAATAAGTGACCCAATGCAATATAAGGGTCTATATTTATCCCAAGGGGGTAATAGATCCAAACTCTAATCACTTCAGATCAATAAGAGAAGTCCTGCTGAGATACAAATCTTGGAGAAAAACAATAAATACAATCACATTTCATGTTATATCTTTTCATACCTTTTCTTTAACCACTTAAGCTTAGTCTTTCTTAAACTCTATAAAATCTAAATGGGGGAAGTTTAGACCACCCAGCAACATTTAGAGCAGAAGTATTTTTATTGGTTCTATGACAGTTGCTGTAATTGTAGCAATGTTTTTTAATAAATATGACCGCTTTATGTTTTCCACAGAGCTCTCTACCTTTTTGCTTCTTGTGTTAACTTTTTTCTTTTCTTCATCGTTAATGGATGTGTTTGTCAGAAAGATTAATTCACTAAAGATTGCTTTCCATCGTCTGAATAGCCTGATAATCACTTCAGCATTTCATCATCTCTTACATTCATTTATCATTTGACAGGACTAATTGTTGTAACACTATCAATATTTTATTCACCCCAGTTTGTTTTGGGGTTAAAACAGACGTGTGTGAAATAAATTGTTAAACATATCGCACAGCTGTAGCCCAGGAGGAATTATAATTCAGTGAGAGAAAATTATGTATTTGTACTTTTTCTATATTAAAAAAAAAAAAACAGCAAAGTATGTCAGTAAAGTGACATCTGCACACCATATTGCCTATTTTATGCTCAGAACATTTTGAAAAACCTTCTAGATTTAATAGCATTTCTCCTAAAAATAAAGTATCTCACTGACAAGTCTTGAGAGAAGTGAGACTTGTTTGTCAGAATGCTCTGGTTGGTTGGCATACAATCCAACCAATCAGAGTGCTAGTTGGCTTTTGCTTTCACAGCTGGAAACTTAACAAATATTTCTGAAATATATTGGAAGCCAATTTGAACCTCTTAGCTCAAAGCAGCATCTTTTCAACAAAGTAAATTGAGCAATTTTTCCTGTGCACAAGTTTGTTAAATAAATGGCAGCAAAAGGACCATTTATTTAATAGACTTGTGCACAGTGAAAAAAAATTAGATTCCTAAGAATGGCAGAATTTAGCTTGTGCTGAGATTAAAAGGATCCTATAGTGCCAGGAAAACAAAGCCATTTTCCTGGCACTATAGGGTTAATAGGTGTCCCCTCCCTTGCGCCCACCCTCCCGCGAGGCTGAAGAGGTAAATACCCCTTCAACCACTTATCTTAATCCAGCGCTGATGTCCCTCAGCGCTGGGTTAGGCTCCTCTCCCGCTGACATCAGCCAGCGGGGGATATCTAATCCGCAATGGCAATGGCCACGCACGCATTAGAACTCCCCATAGGAAAGCATTATTCAATGCTTTCTTATGGGAAAAAATTGATGCTGGAGGTCCATGAGGACGTCCAGTGTCAAATAACTGGCCAAAAGTCCGTTTGGATTCCGGAAGCCCTCTAGTGGCTGTCTGGTAGACAGCCACAGAGGGCAGACTTAAAGCTGCAATGTAAACATTTCAGTTCTCTGGAACTTCAATGTTTAACATTTCAGCACTTAGTGCAAAAGGGTCACAGCACCCAGACTACTTCAACTAACTGAAGTGGTGGGGGCACCCACAGTGTCACTTTAAGCTCGGCCGTATTACGATACAGAAGAATTTGGGAAACAAATTCCATCTGCCAAAAAAGCTGAAAAAAGATGTGTATGACTGTGTTAATGTTCAAAACTAGCTACAATATTGCCTGACCTAATTGCTGCCCAATATCAGACATTTTTCCAATGGAAATTCTGAATTGCCAAAATTATACTATTATATATCTGGTTTAGAAAATAAATAGCAAGTGAAAGAACTTGGTTTTATAATGATCGATTGTAATCGTTTTCCTTTGCTATCTTGTATTAATGAAAAATGCAGGGGTCATTTTAAGTAGAAAAAGGAGTGTTATATAAAAATAAAAGGAAAACGTTCATAGGCGATTGACCACCCCTTCCACTCTGACAAGAACAAATGGCCCCCATACATTCAGTCTGTATTGTCAGTGACCATCCTTCAGTGTGGGGAAAAAATGCAGTGACCCATCAGATTCTTACAACTGTGTCTGCGAAGGTAGCAGGCGTAGGCACTCTACAAAACTCATTTAGGCAGAAACGCAGGACACTGCAAGATTGAAAAATCAATCACAAATCAGTAAAGCAATTCTAAATTAGTGAATCAAATTGGGTTTAAATTGCAATGTGAGGAACTTTTTGTCTCTTCTCTTTTAAATTCACCAGATGATAAGAAGCTCTGACTATTCCTATCCAACCTACCACTGTTGACTACTGGCACAATCCTTACCATCTACCCTGATCTGCCATGGGGTAATGATAGGGAGAGCTGGATCTTATACCTCTTACACTGGATTTTGTTTTTCTTGTGTTGGATTTATTCAATAGAGTGTTTGTGGGTTTTGTTTTATTATTCAAAGTACACCCCTATTTTTTTTTTTTTAACTATTTGAGGGCAGTTGCACAGAAACATAGCAATATAGGTTGAAAAGGAATAAAGTCCATCAAGTTCAACTTCTAAAATCTATTCCTTTATACTGTTGGTCCAAAAGAAGGCAACGAAATTGTGATTTCTAATTATGAAACAAAAAATAAATATTTATTTAAGTATTAACAACTTTTTTACATATATCTTAATGATATCCTTGAATAATATGTTTTTGCAAAAAAAAAAGCATCCAAGCCTTTTTAAAATACATTTATAGAATCTGATAAGAAAAGTTCTTGAGATAGAGAATTCAACCTCTTTATTGTTCTTACTGTAAGAAACCCTTGCCTCTTCTGTAGGCTTCAATGGGCGACCTCTTGTCTGTTGTATAATCCTGCTAATGAACTGACCCTGTATAGGGTTGCTAGTAGCTGGTTCATTTGTGCTTCTAGGTGTTCATGCATCGTTGTTAGTTTCTTTATCCAATAGGTGTTGGTCATGTCGGGTTCTAGTGGTGACCAGCTCTTCATGTTGACTACTGTTTGTTGGATATCTTCCACTGTGGTAGTGACTGGTTTCAGTTCTGGGAGCATGCAGTGGTCTGTTTTCAGGTCTAGTAGCCCCTGGGTCTTTGTGGAATGTGATGCTTCTTTCTCCCAGATGTTCTAGTACTGTTCAGTCTCTGCTCTGGATGAACATGTTGTGGTTACACTGCAGCTGTTCATAGACCTGGGATGGTTCTTTGATAAACAGAGCATTTGCTCTTGTTGCCTCTGCTTCTCTGGTGCTTCTGCCAGTGCTGTCAGCATTTGCTTAGATGTTTCCAGTGCCTTATATTTTCTCAGTATCCAGGCTCCATCCTTGATGTATTCACCTCTGTGAAGCTGATCCAGCTTCCTTGTGTATTACCTTTATCTTGGCTTCCAGTCTCAATCTCCATAGTGGGCATTGTTTCTCTTTCAGCATTATTTTGTAGTCAAGAATTTTGGTTTTTAGAGGACCACTTATGCTGTGGCATATATGAGCTTGTTGGTCTCTGTGATGGTGTTGGTTAACCCTCCTAACAACACACTATTTCATGGTTTAGTCCTAGTAACAATGCATTAACCCTTTCTTAATTTACATCATGATCTCCTCTTGATCACAGTTATTTTGTCTTGTTACATTTTCTATGTCATTTTACCCCTTTATATTTGCAGATATTCAACACTTTTTTTTTTTTATCTGCTGTTGAGCAACTATAATATACTGCATAAAAATGTCTGATTTGGAAGATGTAGTCAGGGCAGCTGCAAGTCAGTATGATGGCTTATTAGATGTTTCTAAGGGGATACAATAAGTAAAATACATGCAATTAATTGTCAGAGAGGGAGAAAAGAATATAGCAGAGGGGCCAGAATGTAGGCTGAAGAGCATTGCTGAATAGTTTAACGGGTCCTTTCTCTATGTCAATTTGATAGCACTGAGAAGGTTATTGTTAACTCAGCACAGTCTAAACTGGCAAGCCCCATACAAAGGAAACTTCTTTATTTTCACATCTCAAGCAGAGAAGATTTAGGCTCCAAGAATCTTTATGATTGGTCAAATCTTTTTAAAATGGTCTGACGAACATGGAGGAACTGTTCCATTAGCCTTCTTGTGCCATAACAACTACAATAAGTTATAGTGGCCTAAATGCTTATAGTTTCCCTATAAGTAAGTGTTTATTTAAATTACAAACTAACATTTACCTAAAGCAACTCTATCATACCACAATTACCAAAAGGTAATTAACTAGACACAGGAGAAAATGGTTGAATTCCAACAGTAATGACAATTCACGTATTAACGGTAATTCCAGTCAGATTCCAGTCGCCTCAACCAAGTTTGCACCAGTCAGCTGGATGCATTCAGTGTCTGGATGAAAGTCAAGACATTTTTGCCAAATCCTGCAGAAAGGATTAAATCTGGATTATGTAGAAAGCGCCAAATTTACAATTAATAGAGACTGAATGCATCCAGAATGATGCACGTTCACAATTTATCATTCACTTTCTTTTTGCACCAGCAGCCAGAGAGCAAATAGTTAAAAAAAATCCTTGGAAGTTAACCATGTGCCTCTTGCTAGCATCCACATTAAAAAGGGTAAATTAAAAAAAAAAACATGAGGATCAATATGGCATCTAGAAACTAGTTAATAATCAGTGGTGTTGTGGACATGCTATTGTCTACCCATCACCCATGCTTGGGCTTTGTGTGGGGGGTATTAATTGTGATAAGGAGGGTGGATATTTATGGCCTACCTGGTGGCTAAGGGTCCTCAAGTCTACAGCCACACGCCAATTAAAAATAATACTGCCTACCCAACACCACCTAATAATAGTGAGTGAGTGGATGCAAAAAACCAAATACCTGTGAAAAAATATATATACTTACCTTCAGAAGTCTTTTTTCCTGCAAAGTCTTCTTTTTTTCAAAGAAAAGAAAAACAGGTTGCACCAAAAAGTAGTATGAGTTACAAATGATCAATATTATCTAGTGTATACTTAAGATTGTCTTATAGGCATAAAAAATTGTCCCAAAAAAAGAAAGTCTTTGTAATATAAGAGGAATCTTGGTGGAATTTATACTTGAAAGAACAGTCGGGTCTGCTCACAGATTCAGGGATGTTTCATGATATGTAAAGACAATAAGCATATAGGGAGAACTAATAGTGTGATATTGTATAACCCAAGGTAGAAAGTAAAGCAATTAGAAATACACTCACAAGGAATGAAACTCGCGTGCTTGTGGCAATATAATCCTTTCCAAGGATATAAGGCGGATGGACAGTCAGATTCTTTTCAGGAATGGAGGTACGACCAGTGTCAGTTCTAAAATGGATGTCTCACACGTAATATATGGAAACACAGAAAAGCACCAATAGTGTAATCCAGTATAAACCCAGTAATAAACTGTATAAAAACCAGAAACATCGGGGTTCAGCACCGTCTTTTCAGGACCGCCAATATCCTATCGACTTCTTTGGTGATTATGATGGAATTAAAGCCAGGGAAGTAGCGATTTTGTTTGCATCACACATACCCTTCCAGATGGATGACCAGATGAATGACCCACAAGGCAGATGTCTTTGTTAGAAGCTTAATAGGATCACACAAATATAGGTTTGCTAACATATATGCCCCTAATAACAGACAGGGATATTTTTTTTAAACGAGCATGGTCAAAACTGTACTGGACTTCTCACACCACAGGGGCAACCCAAATCATTTGCAAAACAAGCTCTGCATACAATCTTTCGACAACTTAATTATTCCGTCTCAGATAACCAACAACTTAAAACCCAAATCCAGGAAACAGTACTTACATACTTCCACAACAACCCAACCTCCGATACATCACCCTTAAACACATGGGAGGCCCACAAATGTGTAATACAAGGTTAATTTATCCAAATTGGCAACAAACAAAAGAAAGAGAGGGCTAAAACCCAAAACAAACCTTCTCACAAGAATACAGGCTTTAGAAATATTACACAAATCAAGCAAACAACCCGCCACACTCACTCAACTAAAAGCACTCAGAGAAGAGTGATCATAAATTCCGAACCACAAAGAAAAAAACGTTTTATTGCTCACCCAGCATTCCTTCTATGCCCATGGTAACAGAAATGGGAAGCTTCTCGCTCGAGCCCTGCAACAAATCATCATACCCAAAATCAAAAACGTATAATCTAACAGAAGATATTGCAAAAATATTCCAGGACTATTATTGCTTTCTGAATGGCTTAAAATCAGAGATCTCCGAGACTGACAGAAAAATATATCTCCACAATAACATAACAAACTGACTGACTCAGACGATGTGTGATGCTCTCAATGCCCTTTCACAGAAGGGGAATTACTAAATGCGATTAAAGACGCTCCAAATGGAAAAAGCCCTGGCCCCGACAGATAAACTAACAAATACTACAAGCTATACGATCCCCAATTAGGCCCCCACATGCTACGGTTTCTAAATATCACCTGTTTCCAGATTCAGCTTTTCAGCACTGGAGGCCACAATCTCTCTCATTCCCAAGCCCGACAAACACCATACTCAATGTGATAACTACAGACAAATATCACTGATGAACAACGATATTAAAATATTCTCCCGCATGTTAGTCAACAGATTGAAACCACTTCTGCAGGGTCTAGTCCACCCTGACCAGACGGGATTCACTCCCGAAAGGAAAGCAAAAAACAACACTGCCAAAATAATTGACATTATTCACAAAGCAACAATGCAGAATATCCCAACACTTTTTCTCAGTATAAATGCATTTGACAGTGTGGACTGGTCTTCTCTGTGTGCTAGAGGAAATGGGGTTTGGGAAACAGTGGCCTTATATTCTGCCCCACAGTCACAAATTCAGATCAAAGGCACATTCTCTGACACTTTACCCATTTAAAGTGGCACAAGGCAAGGGTGCCCCCACCTTGGAACCCTTCCTAAATGCTATCTGTTCAAATTCTAACATCTCTGACATGACAGGCCATATTTCCCAATATAAAATTTCTGTCTATGCAGATGATTTACTCTTCACAATTACTAACCATGAGAACTCCCTTAAACACCTAATCTCAGAAATGAACATGTACTCCAAAATGTTAAACTTCAAAATAAATTCTGAAAAAAGTGAAATACTCCATCTCATGATTACAGATCAGGCCTTACACACACTCAATTCCTTATTGCCTTTTAAATTTACCACAGCCCATATCAAATACTTAGGAATACCACAACTAAAATACCTCTTTGCCCACAACTATACAGTGCTATAACAAACATTAACAACATACCTAGAAAATTGGAATAAACCTCACTTTTCCTAGATAGGTCACAATAACATTATTAAAAAACATACTACCATGTTTAGTCTATTTATACCAAACCCTACCGATAGGAGTCATATTTTGCATCTATGAGCAAATTAATTACTGATTAACTCTGGTTTGGATGCCGACCAGGGCTCTTTTTTTAAAACACTCAGTAGACCAAAGGGAAGAGGAGGACTGGGCCTCCCCGACCCATTTTACTACTATCTAGCCACACAATTTACTAGAATTTTAGAATGGAGCAACAGGGATAGAAAAGTGGAAATTACTAGAACAGGAATGGATGAAATTCCCACTAGCATCACTCGCCTGGCAGACAGAATCAATATCTCACTTTCTACAAGGCCATTATCCCTCCATTAGCCCACTACTTAATCTTTGGAAGAAATATGCAAAGCAATATTTCACAACCCAACTTTCCCACCTGGGAAAAGAGGACTCCAATGGCCCAAACCAACCCTTTTCCAATATGTATCTTTAACAGAAGTCACTGGTGATGCAAAGATTAAACCTATTTCCGTATTATGCCAACATGTTAACCCCACCTTCATAGACAAATTCTGGTACAGTCAACTACACCGGTTTATCACATCACTGAAACACCTAGAGAGGATAACACAATACACTAAATTTGAAACATGGTGCACCCAACATCGCCCTCTACAGAAAGCATTATCCCTAGTTTACTCACTCCTACAAGAGGCAACATTACCTAATTTCCGAAGTGTCGAAGTTCCGAAGTCCCGAAGTTCTGAAATGTCGAAGTTCCAAAGTTCTGAAGCACAGTATTGCCTAAGAACTAATATACTTACCCATTGGAAGAATGAAGAATGTTACACTGTATACAATTTTAAATAAAAAGTATACAAACATAGCCAGGATGCAGCTGTAAGCATTTGCAACACTTACAACAATCAAGTAACATACATTCATATAAAATGTAAGTTACTTAGCCAGTCAATGTAATGACAGAAATGAATAAGTAGATAACTCCATAGAAGGATTTTTTTGGGGGGCGTTTTTTTTTACAATAGGCCCCCCATCATTTTTACTTTAGGGCCCCCTTTTATGCAAATTAACAATATTGCACTATTATTTTCCTATTTTGTATTTTCTTATTAGGACCATATGTCTTATAACCACCATTTATAAGCCGGAAACTCCACCTTATACGAAGATAATTAGCTTACCGGCTAGATAATTAGCTTCAACTCAATTATCTCCCAGGCTCAGAGATCTCTGGGAGGGGCTTGTATTGTATTGAATGGAGACCCCCCCCCAGGCCCCCCCCCCCCCCCCCCCCCGCTGACGTCTGTGCATAAAAGGCAGAGTTTGGCTCATTAAAATCAGTTATACTCTCAGAACTGTGTGTTGTCTAGTTAATGTTAGGGGAGAGAACTAATCACTTTTTAGTGCCTTGTTACAGCTAGTAGAGGAATCAGCAAGGAAAGTCCTTGTTAGGACTATAGCTCCCAGGACTATGTGTCATCCAGTCCTGGGAAGAGGGAGTAGAGCTAGTCCCCTACCCTGTTCCAGGAAGTAGAAGCTCCACCAGTAGGACCCCAGTCAAGCCACGGTGACTGGGACAAACGCTCTGAGACTTCCCTGGTTCCAGCCAGGAAGTGATCCTTGTCTGTGGTACCCAGCCGGGTTACAGGGAGCTCCGCTACATTTTGTACATTTTACTTTTATATTTAGTTTTATTTCCAATTGTTATTTTCATTCTTCATTTGTCTGTAAATACACCATTTAATTTATTTACAGTTTCATATTACTTTTGTAGTTTATTTTAATTTATTTACAGTTTCATATTACTTTTGTAGTTTATTTTATTAATAATAACCTTTTATTTTTATTAATATATTTTCCTTTTTTTTCCAGCAAGATGCTTATATATACAGCATTTCCTATAATCTTATTTTTAAATTAGTTTATTTTTCAAAGTAACTACTTCCAATACAAGTTTTGATTGGCAATAGTTTATTCAAGTGTTTTACAACCTTCCATACAATCCTATTACTTCCATAGCAACCAGTGATATGCTCACGTCATTAGACCGCAAGGTACTATTGGTCTATGTAGTCTTAAGGGCTTTCGTCCACTAGGCTGCCTGTTCATGGGCTGAAGATCCAGCACAAATGATTTCTAGTGTTGCCATGGTTCCATGATATTACCACATTGCTTTTTCTCTTAAGGATAAGTTTTTAAGGCTGACTATCGTTTGATGGATTAGGTTATTTTCTTTGTTTACACCACGTGACGTAAACGTCATGCAGTCACGTGCTTCTAGACTACCTGACAGCTTTAATAGCTCATCTCATCCCCTCACAGCATTTGATAGCTGCAACCACATTATAAGAGCTGTCGTTTTTATTCACTCTTTATTTAAATTGGCAATTTTATAAATTTTTTAGCTTGAATAACATTTAAATAAAGTATTACCCACACATTATTGTATGCATTATTTGTTTAATATGTATTTTTAGTAGACATGTGCAATTTGTTTCTTTCTGAATGTACATTCAGACAAATTTTGTGCAATTCGGACATTCGGATGCTTACGAATGTCTGAAGTTTAAATTGCCGAATTAACAAATTTCTGAATTGCCAAAGTGCCGAATTTCCGAAGTGCCGAACCAAACTGAATTTCCAAAGTTCCGAAGTGGGGTAGGGTTAGGGTTAGGGTTTAGGGTTAGGGTTTAGGGTTAAGGTCCAAATTACCGAAGTTCCAAATTGCCAAAGTTCCGAATTACTGAAGTCCTGAATTGTAGAGTTTTATTTGGTTGTATTAAATTTTTTTTTGGTTTGTTTAGTAAATTGGAATAAAAGTTTTACCATCCAAACATTTTATTTGTCCTGCATCTATCCTGATATTTCTCTGATCCGAAAAAATTCTGCTGGCACTGATGCACTTTTTCATCTATTCTTGTGTATCCTTGATGGGGATTGTACCACCCATGCTGATTCTACAGAGAATGTACTGCTCTAAAAAAAATAAACTACATTTCTTTCTAATAGTGCATAATGTTTATTATTATAAACAGAGAACACTATATTTTCTTTATTTTTCTTCTCTATACTATATGTCTGCAACACTTGCAGATATATGTGTGAATGGGGATTATACCGCTTTTACTAAGGCCTTTACTGAGAGCTGATTGGAAGCTCTTGCTTTGTGATTCTTTCTGGTCTTCCATCTGGAAGGGTATGTGTGATGCAAGCAAAATTGCTACTCCCCTGGCTTTACTTCCATCATAATCACCAAAGAAGTCGATAGGATATGGGCGGTCCCAATGAGACGAAGCTGAACCCCCGATATTTCTGTTTTTTATACAATTTGTTACTGTGTTTCTACTGGATTACACTGTTGCTGCTTTTCTGTGTTTCCATATATTATATGTGAGACGTCCACATTAGAGCTGACACTGGTTGTACCTTCATTCCTGAAAAAAGGATCTGACTTTTCATCCTCCCTATATGTGGCATGGATTAAATAGCCACAATCTGTTGCATGAGAGCTAAAAGGTAGATCCTAGTAATTGCTTTACTTTCTACCTTGGGTTTTTACAATATCACATTATTGGTTCTCCCTATATGCTTATTGTTTTTGCATATCATGAAACCTACCTGAATCTGTGAGCAGACCCGACTGTTCTTCCAAGTATAAATTCCACCAAGATTCCTCTTATAATACAATCTTTTTTTGGGACTATTTTGTATCACCTATAAGACAATCTCAAGTACACACCAGATAATATTGCACATTTTTAACTCATACTACTATTTGGCGCAACGTGTTTTTCTTTTCTTTTCTTTTTTTCCCCAATCATCTTGTATTGTTAGGGAGTTACATAGTCTTGCTGCCTTTAAAGTCAGCACTGTATTCTTCTTTTTTTCTATACCTTCTTTTCTTCAGCCAACAATAGGCCAAATAAAAAAAGCATAATTCTGTTGCAAAAACCATAATTTTTTAAAAAAAAAAATTTTTTTAAAACACCCCCCAAAAAAAAGAAATCCAAGTTAGCCCCTTCTGGGCTCCACACAGAATGATTCTCAGGGCGGGAAAATCCTTTATAAAGGCTTTCCAACATTTAAACATTTCAGTAGAGGGGGCGGAGTCTGACAGCCAAAGCAGATGGTTGCATGTTTGTAGAGCTCCGGACCACCGGGGCTATAATTACCCAATTTTATAGATCCAGACCAGCCTTATTAAGTTTTGAGGAACCCTCCAGCTTGCTCAAACCCCATGGGGAAAAAAACGAAAAACCAAGGCAGGATGCACCCCGAATGGGCATGAACATTGGAGATCTGTGGCGACAGGCTCATGGCACTCGTGGGCCTAAAATGGCATCCCTCACTGGGGACTGCTCGGACCTCTCAGACGACTTCTCCTGCAAAACAGAGGAAGGCTACAGACCTGCTAAGGCACTTCCGACCCCTCTCATGAAGCCAGACTCGGCTCTGGTGACAACGATATTAAAGGAGCTCCTAGCAGACCTGCAAAAAAATCTACAGGCAGACATGGTCACAATATGCCAGGACCTGCAGTGCCTTAGAGGCCGAATCGGAGAACTTGAAACTAACTCATACTCCTGCACACAGCAGATAACATCTCTTCAACAAGAGGTCCGTGACTTGCAAAAACAGAATCACTCATATGCACAAGAAGACGTCCGCGGCCGGAATAATCTCAAAATCAGAGGGATTTTTGAAAATATCCCTGAAGCAGAGCTACCACACATGGTGAGATGGTTGCAGTCAGCCTTACTGATGCCTAGACAGGCCAAAACAACAGTGACCAAAGGAATATTCTGGGTGCCCAAACCTGCAAAGGTGCCACCTACAATATCAAGGGACCTGATAATACAATTCAAAAATGGAAAAGACAAATCAGCGGTCCTGACTGTTCTAAGGGTCAAGTCACCTTATACCTTTGAAGATAAGTCACTGACATTCTAAGCGGACCTCTGTGGCAGCACTCTGGCATGGCGCCGAGAACTACGACCACTCACCTCCCTTCTACAATGGCACAACATACGCTACCGCTGGTGCCCCTTTCGAGCATGTAGACATGACCCACATCATACGAGACCTCTAGGAAGCTGCAGCAATCCTGCATTCCTTGTGATTCCCCCCAAACTCCCTCAACATCGATGCCCCCCAGAGTACAGCACCTCAGCCGACCCACAGATGGAACCCAGGAACTGCTGCGGAATTTGTACCCAAACCGGCCATACCGGACACTCATGGCACAGCCACAACCTGACCTCAAACAGGACTGCCTCTTACAGGCCCAATTCAGGACACATGTAATTAGGGAGCCTCTTCTCCTAAGAACGCAAAAGTTTACATCCTCACTCACACATTGAGCAGGATGGTTATTTCAACTCTTCTCAGACCAACTAGTTATGTCCTCTATTGTTCCCCTCCACCCTGACCTATGGGTAAATTAGGCTAGGAATGTGCAAGGAATATACCTAAACCTGCTAGATAAGAAAGCACGCATGTTCCACCAACAAGCTCCGATTTGTAGTTATAGTTCATCTTATTTTCACATCTCTATTGTTAACACCGGCACTTTTACTCTTTTTATAAATGCCACATATCTAACACTAAACCAGCCACGACCAGCCACCTTAACTATACAAAAACCCACAGCCTGACAAATGTGCAATGTTTTTACTGTGTTATATGCAGTTGTTTTACTACCAGTCTACTTACTGCGTTTTGCTATGTACAAAAAAATGCTCGGATTGGTTGGTTTGTAAGTCCAATCCAGGCGCTCTGACAAACAAGTAACACAATACTCAAGTTTTGACATGACAGAAAATAATATATAACATTAAAATATATAATGCTACAATTACTACAAATTTAACAAAAACAAAAAAATAAAAATAACAATTTGGGGGTCTCTGTGTACACAGGAGGAAGCTATACCTTTTAAAATACTAAGGGAAGTCCTGGTTTGTTTTGAACTGTATTTAGCAGATATTCCCCTACTCTATGTGCATATATCTATTGAAGACAAGAGGAAGTCTTCGGGGATTTACCGGGAAAACTTCACCTAAAAAATACTAAGGGAAGTCCTGGTTTGTTTTGAACTATTCTTTTTTTTTTCACTGGGTTGTGTTCACATATATTGTTGTTTTTGTTTCCTTTTAAAATGGATGTCTGAGATGTTGAAAGTTCGAGTAATGCGAAAGTGGGTGCTTCTTAGAAGATATTTTTGTCTGTTTAGCATTTACTATTCCTGTGACTTGTAGTTGCATTGCATGTCATGTGTATCAGTTACCCCACTTGTTCAATATAACACCTTAGTGTTGACATTTATCTGAAGCATTCAATTGAATCCAATGTACCAATGATCAATAGATGTATCTGACATATGTTTAAAAATAACTTACCTAGAGGGTGTATTTTTTTTTATCACATTTAAATAGGCAAGCAAAATTAATAATTATCAAAAGTAATCATTATCTGGTTTCACTCTACCTGTTAATAGAGTGGGTGTCAGTATGGCTCACATTTAGAGTTACAGATGTGAAATTATTGGCTGAATAAACTATTCATTAGCACATAATTAAAATAAAGCCTTGATTTGGAAGTGGCAAATACCAGCATAAGTAGCCGTTTTCATTGGCCTCGTTAGCATTGTGAACCACCAGGAACAACATAGACATTTCTAGGAGGAATTGCATTTAAATGAGTTTGCTAAACAGAGCATGTCTTTAGTTTTTATCTACTTTAGTAGCAATCTAATTATTTTCATTAAAGTCGCATTCAAATGGATGTGTATATCTAAATAAGAGCTAAGTGGTTTCAGACTATGGAAGCATAGATATATTTTTATACAGAATATCAACACAGACTGTTATCTGTAATATAAAAAATATAAAACAAATGAATCATTGTATGGTATTCTAGACAGAGAACATGGGATACTTAATGGGAAGATAGTATTATGGGAGAATAAGGCTATCAAGGAGTTTTTTTCAGACACACTATATTACAAAAAGATTGAGTACCGGTCCTAGATTGATTCCCTTTTCAATAAGATAGCAAGCTAGACATATACATATATACCTAAGTATATATATTGTTTTACCACATAAACAAATAATATACTGCAAATTTTATTTCTTAGAGACACAAACAAAACGGTACTCAGTGAGTGTCCCAATAAATGAGGGGACTCAGTGAGAGTCATCTATTGGGGAACTCACTGAGTACCGTTTTGTTTATGTCTCTAATATATATATATATATATATATAAAGGTTATGCCCTATTTTCCATAGAGCACAGTTTAGACGACCTTCCCCTGGAGTTTGGATATCGTGGTTACCACTTTATTCTTTCGCCATATATTTGTATTTTTATATCTTGTTTCTATATACCTATAAATGAGTATAAATTACATATACATACACTGATCAGCCACAATATTGAACCCAGAGATGAGTCAAACAGGGGGGATAAAGGTTGCGCCAGAAATTATAAAAACAGAGATGTTTTCTAACACACACATAAATATATATATATATATATATATATATATATATATATATATATATATATATATATATATATATATATATATATATGCCTTATATATGAAGGAGGAAAAACAAAGAAAACCTTGCTGAAAGATAAAACCTCAAAGAGTCAGGATAGTTCCTCTGGAATGTGGTCAGATCAGAGTTTTCTTTGGCAGCCATATATGAAACAGAAAGAGAGAACTGATGGTGCAGAAAATCCAAGAATAACATAAGTAAATAAAACATATATGGTCCTACTTACAATTGATAGAGCGTGACCTAACTCTAGTCTGAATGGCATACAGTGGTACAATCTCCACTCATAGGATGCATGAGACGGTGTACGTAGGCAGATGTATCATCGGTATGAAGATCATAAATAATATAAAAGAAACAGCAATAGCACTAACAGTATAAAAGGTACCAGGAGTATAGAATAAAGAATAGGAACTCACATTTAATTGGGCAGACTAACTGTAGGTGTAAGTGGTATAATCCCCACCGTGGATTCTTTTGGAGTATTCCTCTCTGGAACTAAAAATCGGATGTCAGGTAGAAAATAAGAAAACAAAAGTAAAAGGGCACACTCACAATGGAAAGAGGCCAAAATACATTTCTTAAAACACAATTTAAAATAAACAGTTAAAATGTCCACAGCGTGTTTCACTAAAGTGGCTTTCTCAAGTGGAGGTAGAAAAAAAAACAACAACATTGAACCCACCTGCCTAATATCTGATGCCTTGAGGCATAGACGCCACAAGTCCTGTGGTATCTGGCACCAAGATAGCCCAAATGGATCAGATTTGTTGTTCCAGCACACCCCACAGATGCTCAGTCAGATTGAAATCTAGGGAATTTGGAGGACAAGGCAACACCTTGAACTCTTTGTCATGTTCCTCAAATCATTTCTGAAGAAATTTTTCAGCGTGACAGGGTGCATTCTACTGCTGAAATAGGTCACCGCAATTAAGGAACACCATTGCCACAAATGGGTGTAAGTGGTCTGCAACAATCTCTAGGTAGGTGATACGAGTCAACGTAACATCCAAAGGAATGTCAGGACACAAGGTTTCCCAGAAAAACATTGCCCAGAGCATAACATTGCCTCCACCAGTTTGCCTTATTACCATAGGGCATCCTGCTACCATATCTCCCACATGTAAATAACGCACATGCACCTGGCCATCCACCTGATCTAAAAGAAAATGTGATTCATCAGACCAAGCGACCTTTTTCAATTGCTCCATGGTCCAGTTCTGAAGCTCACGCCCCCATTGAAGACAAATTTGGTAGTGGACAGGGGTTGTCATAGACTCTGACCATGCAATCTGCGGCTATACAGCTCCATAAGCAGCAAACTGCAATGCAGATCCTTTTGCATGCCTTACTTAACTTAGAACACAAACAATCAAAATTTTATTATTTTTAATTTTTTTGTATTCTTTTTGTTGTTCCTGTTTTTTCAGACTGAGAATTCATTTATCCTGACACTTCTTCTACCTTAACACACAATTTAATGCATCACATAGCCTATCTTAACCCCTTAAGGACCAAACTTCTGGAATAAAAGGGAATCATGACATGTCACACATGTCATGTGTCCTTAAGGGGTTAAAGGACCACTATAGTGCCAGGAAAACAAGCTCGTTTTCCTGCCACTATATAATCCTTAGGTCCCCCCCCATCCTCAGGGTCTCCCTCCTGCTGGGCTGAAGGGGTTAAAACCCATTCAGCCACTTACCTTTATCCAGCGCTGGGCTCCCTCGGTGCTGGTGACCTCTCCTCCCCCGCCGACGTCAGCTCCCGAGTGGAGCCGAATGCGCATGCACGGACAGAGCACTCAATGCTTTCCTATGGACGTTCCGCATGCTCAATGCGATTTACTGACTTACTGTCCTCAGGTAGCAGCTGCAGCTGCCATGATTGGTGAGTAATGCAGCTTTTTACTTCATTACAACCATTCAAAGACCTAAGGTCGCCGGATGTTTCCCAGCAACCTTTGCTCTGTGCACTTTGAGAACTTTCGCTCCTCACTCCTCCTACATCTTGCAGTAGCAAGCTTTCTAAAAGGCAATAGCAAGTGCAGATCTGCCCCAGGTAACAGTGAACAGAGAAATTTCCCGGTGGGCTCAGAATGACCAGTGGCAGAAAGGAGCTCTGTGCACCTCCTTCCTGGTGGTCACCTGGACTTTGTGCCCCCAGTCGGTGTTTGCTTGTGCCGCCTTATGGTAACACCAGCCCTGAGTGAAGTGGTCAGTCAAACTGCTGTGCTTTCACACCAACCTAATACCAGCCCCTTTTTGGTCACCATATCCAAGGCACGTCCACTCTCTATCCAAATTCATTAATCATCAATAGTTCTCAATGTAGATAGCTCAAAGTGACTTTGTCACTTCAGTGTGCCTTGCAAGGTAATGTAAAGCCTTAAAACCTTATTTTGTTCTTCCAAGTCCTAGTTGCATAATTAGATACCTGAAAAGAGACATGCGTCTATCAAGTTTAGCATTTTCTCACAATTCTTTTTTTGTTGAACAAAAAGAAGGCAAAACCCCTAGTCTGAAGTGCATCCAATTTTGCACCATACTAGGAAAAAATTATTTCTTGACCCCAGAATGTCAGTCAGATATCTCCTTTCATCAATAAGCTATTACCACACTCATTAAGAATGAGGCCCCTGTATTTTATGTTCTTTCAAGTATTTATTGAATTGCTGTTTAAACATTTCTAAAACCACCTCTTCTGGCAGAGAATTCCACACCCTTTTTGTTCTTACTTTAAAAAACCCTTTCCTTTGTTTTAGGCTAAATATCCTTTCATCCAGTCTAAATGCATGAACTTGTGTCCAATGTGTAATCCTGTTTATGAATAGATTTCCACACAATGGTTTGTATTGGCCCCGAATATTTTTTTATAATGCCATCATATCCCCTCTGAGGTGCAGTTTAGCTGAACTAAAGAGATTTAAATGCTCCAGTCCTTTTATCAATTTTATAGCCCAACTTTTTCTAGTTCCATAATATTCTTCTTTAGAACAGGTGCCTAAAATTGCACAGCATATACAAGGTTCAGTCTTACCAGTGATTTATAAAGAGGCAAAATATATATACATCCCAAGAATTAATGCCCCTATTTAAACATGATAATATCTTACTGGCCATAGCAACTGCTGATTGACATTGCATATTGTTGCCTGTTTTGTTTCCAAATACTTCATGTGTGTTGTTATCCCTAATTCACTACCACTGAGGGTGTAAGTTGATTGTGCATACTTTGCCCTGAAGTGCATAACTTAGCATTTTTCTACATTAAATTTAATCTGCCATTTGAGTGCCCAGTCTCTCAATCTATCTAAATCCCTCTACAGCAGAGCAATATTTGGCTCAAATTGTATTACTTTATTACTTTTCTTATTTTTTTTTTAATTGTATTACTTTTTGTGTCATCTGCAAACTCTGAAACATGGCTTCCAATGCCTATTTCAAGATCATTTATAAAGTTAAATAGAAGCAGACCTAGAACAGAACCCTGAGGGACATTACTTAACACTTTTTTTACAGCTTGAAAAAGTACCATTAATGACAACTCTACTCTATCTTTAAGTCAATGTTCTACCAAAGAACAAGACTTTTCATCTAGACCAATTTCTTCTAGTTTGAACACTAACCTATTGTGAAGAACCATATCAAATGTCTTGGCAGAATCCAAGTAGATCACATGCACTGCAACACCCTGATATTTACTTATACTGACTTCTTTGTAGAATGCAATTAGGTTAGTTTGACAAGCCCTATGTGTCATAAAACCATGCTGATTGTTTGTAATATGTTGTTCCAAATAAATTCCTGAATATTATCCATTAACAACCCTTACAATACTTTTCTAGCCACGGAAATTATGTTCACAGATCTATAATTTCCAGGCAAATATTTTGAGTTGTTTTTAGGAACCACATCTGTCTTCCTCCAATCCTCAGGCACAATTCCTGAAAAAAAAGAATTTTGAAAGCTTAAATACAGAGGTTCATTTATTTCCACATTTAGCTCCTTAAGTACTCGTGGGTGAATACCGTCAGACCACGGAGGTTCAGTTACATTAACTTTCTTAAGCTGCTGTATCACCTTGTGCTGAGTCATCCAATCTCAATTTCTCTGCACATTTTTTGCAGTCATTATTTGCATATCACTTGCCATAGGATCATCCTTAATATATACTTGGGAAAAAGTTATTTACAATTTATACCATTGCCTTTTCATGATCTTCATCTCTGTTTTTAGTGTACCTACATTTTCATTTTTTTTTTTTTTTTACTAGTGTGTTCTATATTTAGATTATACAATTATAAATATATGTTATATTTGTGTTCTACTTAAAGCATGACTCACATCTTCAGGATTGTTAGCTAAAGTCTACATTATTGAATTCAAAGTCAATTTCATATTTTAGGCCAGGATAAAAATATTGCTATTATGGCCTAAAATTTCAAATTCACTTTGAATTCACTTTAAATACCAGACAGTTCTCTCTCAAGTGGATGCTTTCTTTTTTAAACAACCCATAAGTTAGCTTAAAAAAAATAATATATAATATATATATATATATATATATATATATATATATATATATATATATATATATATGTATGTATATATATATATATATATATATATATATATATATATAAAAATTATGTTTTTGACTTACCTCCAGCACAACCACTTAACCCCTTAAGGACACATGACGTGCCTGACACGTCATGATTCCCTTTTATTCCAGAAGTTTGGTCCTTAAGGGGTTAAAATGCACATGTAGACAAAAAATCATACTATGACAGTTGCTAAATCATGCTTCAGGAAAGAAACATTCTTGTCCTAAAAGTTTCATGTATACCCTTTCAGTTACCCAGTAATTGTATCACAATCATCATTTCCTGATTTCTCTTTGGTATAATTATTTGTCTCTTAACTGGTTTGAAGGCTTTCTATGTCATTATATCTTTTCTCCTGAACCTGGCAGGTGATAAGCTGCATGCTAGTAAAAGTCATTGTGTTTTATTCAGAGCTCTGTAGGAAAAATGTATAATTTCTCCTGTTGGGATCTGAACTTATGTATTTAAAGCACGATTAATAAGGAATTACAATATGTTATATAGACAGACAGACAAGATGGAACAGACTGACAGACAGACCATAGTGATAAACTGCCACAGTAATGTTGAGGATACAGCAATATAGGTAAACAGTGTTGCTGGAAATATTCTTATCACTCATCAAACATTTCCCCTCCTGGCTGCCTCTTCTTCCTTAAAAAGCATTTCATGCAAGGAACAATCAGACAAACTCTGACAATCAGACAAATTGACTTACAAACTCTGGCAATCAACCGCACTAACTAGCAAATTAATTTCTTTGAATAACTTAATAATATCAAGCAATCATGCCCTCTACTGCATTTTCAAGCATATTCATATTGATTTAAAACAGGTTGTTAGGCTACCAGGTGAACTGCTTAACACTAGCATACTACTAATTAACTTCCAACCAATTAAAAATAAACTGAGCAACATGTGACTAGCAGTAACATTTATAAAGACACTTTCATTCTGTTACTGTTTATCATTGACAAAGGTTAGTGAAGGCGAAACGCGTTTGAGACAAGGTTACTACTGGAAAAGACATTCTCACTACCCTGCTTTACTCATCAAAAATAAGTAAACATGATTTTTTCGCTAAACTACCTCAGAAACTGCTGGAAAAAGCTGGACAGTGGACATTATTACAGGGAAGTGCAAGTCTCAGTATTTTTTTCTTACATTGAATGTTTGAATTTTTTTTACAAATTTTCATTAAATGTTTTCGTATTTTTTGGCACGTTTTGTTTCAGTTTTAAATGTATTTTTTTTAATATGATATTAACAAACATTGCAAACATCGCTATAAAGAATAGCCTTTTATTTATATATATATATATATATATATATATATATATGTAGCGGAGAGCTGATTTCTCGCAGCTATTCTCCACTTTAGATCCAAGGAAGGCTCAGGAACAAGTCATTAGTAAATCCACAGCAGAGTTTCCAGCAGGTAAAAAGGTACAGCAATATCCCCACAGCACTCCCAATAACTGGACGACACACAGTTTCAGGAGTAGAACTGACAATCGTTTATTCCAAGGTTTCTTATAAAGCCTGCTCCCATGCAAGGGAGGGAACTACAGTAATTAGGACAGTAACCAATACCATTCTTGTTACCTCCCACACATCTCCTCCCCTCAGAGTGAGTCATAATCCCCTTAAGTTGTACAGTACTTTACCCCAAACTTGGATGTACCCCTAAACCATCACATACCCTTAATATCAGGGTACCGCTAGGTAGCCCTGATCTGGGTGAATATAATATCCAAAATTCACCCAGATCAGACCAGGGGTTCGGTAGTTACAGGCAGGTGAAGTTTGACCAACCGCACACGAGTTGGTATCCGAAAAGGGTTCCATGAGAATGGGCCCTGCGGTCGGTCTCCGTTCGGCAGTTAAAACAGACATTTATAATTGCCATCCACATTTACATTCACCTAGATAGTGATTCCCTCATTCGGTACTTTATTACTACCGAATGGGGATTCGTTATGTTTCTCCGTTCGGCAGTTACGGAGCTCTGGAGGTCTCAGCGGTGTTTGGTTGTTTGCGTGTCCGATTTGAGTTCCAGGCACTCGACGACCAAACACCGCTGGGATTTTCATGCGTAAGATGGCCGCCGCCACGTGTACGCATGCCGAATGGCGGCCACCCAGATACAATGTTAATGAGCCGGTTAACTTGCGGTTGGAAAGAATGTGAACTTTAATAGCTGGCACACTTCTCTCTGGGTGGTCCCTCCGTTCGGTAGTTTCCATAAGTATATAGTACGGATGGAAACTACCGAATACCATACAATTCACATAATACACAAACGAATAGCAATTTCAACATAGGGAAAACATATACGAACACAGTCACACAGGCATTTTGTAGGACAGGCTCACTGCATTCCGCTACACTGCTCCCCCTTGCCCACAAGCCGGCATACACAGTCTGATCCCACACGGATCGGCTTGGGGATGACCGGGGTGCTCACGGATCATTTTTCCAGATCAGTTTGTCGCGACAACCCGTCAGCGTTTCCATTTTGCTTACCCGGGCGGTATTGAATGTTAAAGTCAAAAGGCTGCAGTGCCAAACTCCAGCGCAGCAGCCTGGCATTGTCCCCAGCCACCCGGTTCAGCCAGACTAACGGGTTGTGATCCGTGAGCAGCGAAAAAGCCTGTCCATACAAATAGGGTTGCAATTTCTTCAAGGCCCACACCACAGCCAGGCATTCCTTCTCGATGGCGGCGTAGCTTACTTCCCGGGGTAAAAGTTTGCGACTGATGTAAGCCACTGGATGTTCTCCGCCATCGGCCCCGACTTGGCTTAATACTGCCCCCAATCCAAACATAGAAGCGTCTGTGTGAACAAGAAAACGTTTAGTTGGATTGGGAGCGGCCAAGACAGGGGCATTAACAAGTGCATCTTTCAAGTGTTGGAATGCCTGCTCACACTCCGGGGTCCAGGTTACTTGGCGGGGAAGGTTTTTACGTGTCAGGTCCGTGAGGGGTTTGGCCAGGGCACTATAATTGGGGACAAATTTCCGGTAATACCCTGCTGTCCCTAGGAAGGCTAACACCTGGGTTTTAGTTGTCGGGGTAGGCCACTGTGATACTGCCTCTACTTTGGCGGGTTCCGGCTTCTGCTTACCACAGCCCACTCTGTGGCCCAGGTACTGTACCTCGGCCATCCCAATACTACATTTAGCTGGTTTTAGGGTCAAACCAGCCTCCCTGATCCTGTCTAGAACCGCTCCTATATGGGCCAAGTGTTCCTGCCAGGTATCGCTAAATATGGCAATATCATCGAGATATGCGCAGGTATAATCTTGGAACCCATCTAGGAGGCGGTCCACCATCCGCTGGAAGGTAGCCGGCGCGTTTTTCATCCCAAACGGCATGACCTTAAATTGGTACAGGCCGAATGGGGTGACAAAGGCGGACTTAGGGATGGCTTCCGGGGCCAAGGGAATCTGCCAATACCCTTTGCACAGATCAATCGTGGTAAGGTATTGTCCCCTGGCCATCCGGTCTAGTAACTCATCGATCCTAGGCATCGGGTATGCGTCGGATACGGTCTTCTCAATTAGTCTCCTGTAGTCCACGCAAAAACGGGTCGTGCCGTCCCGCTTTGGTACGAGGACCACTGGAGATGCCCAGGGACTATCTGAAGGCTCAATCACTCCTAACTGTATCATCTCCTCAATCTCTTTGCGCATATTCTCCCGGAACGCTTCAGGGATGCGGTATGGGGTCTGACGCATGGGAAGTTGACCTGGGGTGTCTACTCGGTGGGTAGCCAGAGGGGTGTATCCAGGTACATTAGAAAAGGTCTCCTGCTTTTCCTGCAGTAGTTGTTGTACCTCGATACGCTCCTGTGGGCTCAACCGATCCCCCAATACGACGGCTCCTAAATCCCCAGCCAGCTGTCCATCTTCTAACAGATCGGGGAGGGGTAGGCTGTCGCTCTCTTCAGAGGTGGGGGCGCAGATAGCTGTCACCTCCTCTGAACGTTCCTGGTAAGGTTTCAGCATGTTCACATGGATCATGCGTCGCCCCCCATTCCCTGCGCAGTGGCCAATTATATACGTGGTGTCACATCGTTGTTCTACCACTTTATAAGGGCCTTGCCAGGCGGCCTGTAGCTTATCGTGTCGGACAGGTTTTAAAATTAAAACTTTCTGTCCGACCTGAAAGCTGCGGTCCCTGGCGCCCCTATCGTACCAGGTGCGCTGACGCGTCTGAGCTGCCTGTAGGTTTTCCTTTACCGTCTTGGTGAGTGCTTCCAGGCGATCTCGGAGGGCCAACACATATGGTACAATAGGGGTACCGTCCACGCTACGGTCTCCCTCCCAGTGCTCTCTAATCAAGTCTAGGGGTCCCCTTACCCTCCTCCCAAATAGCAGTTCAAAGGGGGAAAATCCTGTAGATTCCTGCGGCACCTCCCTGTACGCAAACAGTAAGTGTGGCAGGAATTTTTCCCAGTCTCGGTGAGTCTCGGCGAAGGTTCGGAGCATCTGTTTTAAGGTGCCATTGAACCGTTCGCAGAGCCCATTAGTCTGGGGGTGGTACGGAGCACTGATTATAGGTTTAATTTTACAGAACTTCCAGAGTTGTTGGGTAACCTCTGCCGTGAACTGAGTGCCCTGATCCGAGATGATCTCCCTGGGTAACCCCATCCGGGAGAAAATCTGCATCAGCGCCTCAGCCACCGTCTCTGCATGTATATTCGTTAAAGCTACCGCCTCGGGGTAGCGAGTGGCATAGTCCACTACGGTCAGGATGTACCGTTTGCCCGAGGGGCTAGGTTTCCGGAAGGGGCCTACAATATCTACGGCAACCCTATGAAAGGGTTCCTCAATTATGGGTAGGGGGTGCAGCCTCGCCTTACGCTTATCCCCCCTCTTTCCCACCCTCTGGCACGTGTCGCAGGTATTACAGTACCTGCGTACCTCCTGGCTAATCCCTGGCCAGAAGAAACTTTGGGTCAATCGATATCTGGTACGGCTGACCCCCAAATGTCCGGATAGCGGAATATCGTGCGCTATCCGGAGTAATTCGGTTCGGTACCTCTGAGGTACCACCAGCTGTCTTGTAGCAATGGGGTCTGACCCACCTATCTGTTTACTTGTTTCCCGGTACAATAACTGTCTGTCCCATACAAATCTTTCCCCCTCTGCCCCCGGTTGGATAGAGGTGACCTTGTCTCGGTATACCTGTAAGGTAGGGTCAGTGACTACCTCGGCTACAAACTCATCAGGAGGGGCCCAAGGGATACAGTCTAGGGAAGGGGAGGAATCTCTTACCTGGACCTCCGGCAGTGCGTTGTTTTGTTGGGTGCGGGCCTGCTGCCTGGTGACTACTGGGTGTGCTTCTTCAGTAGTTTGAGGTTCAAATGCGGAGGTGAGTTTGCCCAGATCATTCCCCAGGACCACCTCAGCCGGTAATTGCGGCATTAGTCCCACTTCCACATTCCCGAACCCCGCACCCCAATGCAAATGTACCCTGGCTGTGTCTAGCCGATACACGGCTCCCCCTGCAACCCTGACAGCCACAGTCTTATTCAGTTTGGCCTTGTCCGAAGACCAAATGGCTTTGCACCAGGGTGATAGTGGCTCCCGAGTCTCTGAGCCCCTGCATAGGCTTCCCTTCCAGATATACGGTCTGCCTATGGTGCTGGTGGTTATCCGCCTGTGCCTGTAAGGGGTTGGCCTCATGCAGCACTTCCCACTGTTCCACAGTCGTGACTGGAACGGCAGAGCTGTAGGGAAGTGGTACCTCGTCCTGGTAATGATGCGCTGCTGCTCTTGGTGGTGGTGGTGGAGGTCCTGGTCGGATCCAGGTGTTGCGTTCCCTGGACTGCGGACAATCTCGCTGGTAATGTCCCCACTTCTGGCATCGGTGGCATTGCACAGAAGCAGGTGTGCGGTATCTCTGCTGCGCTGCTGCTGGTGCTGGTGGAGGAAGTTGCCTTGGTGGGGGTTGAGGGTTAGGAGAGAAGGAGTTCCCCCCCAGTGGTCGCATGACAGGTTTGGCACTCACTGCTTTGGTTTGTCTGCGAGCGTCCATAAAATCATCTGCCTTTTTGGCAGCCTCGGTGAGGGTGGTGGGGTAACGATCCCTCACCCATTCCTGTAGCTCTGAGGATATCCCCTCATAAAACTGCTCCAACAGCAGCATTTGTAACAAGTCCTCCATGGACCGCGCTTTACTCGACTGCATCCACCCAAGAGCTGCCCTTTCTAGTCGGCAAGCCCACTCTGCGTGCGAATCTTTGTCCGCCTTTTTCAATTCTCTGAAGCGCCTCCGGTATGCCTCTGCTGTTATTGCGTACCGGGCCAGGATAATTTATTTTACCCGGCTATAGTTCCTAATTTCGATATCAGGCACAGTGCGGTAGGCTTCAGCTGCCCTTCCCGACAGCCGTCCTGCCAATATGGGTACCCATTCTTCCCTTGGTATATTATGCAGCGTACATAGTCTCTCAAAATCTTGGAGGAAGGCATCTATATCCTCCTCTGCTTCCACATACGTTTTAAACGCTTGATAGGGGATTTTAGGCTTACCCTCTTGTGCCACAGCTCCTGCTGCACTTCTTTCCGGTGTTTGTGGTCTCCTGTTTCTCATCACAAACTCCTGCACCTCTGTCATTGTTTTAGAGATGATCTCTGTTGGTGGGTTTTCCCCATAAAAGGCCAGTCTGAATTGTAAATGCCTTTGGAACTCCTCCTGTTCTGTTTCAGGTCTTTGTTCCGTGGCCTGGACCTCTTCTGCTCTGTACTCTGCCATTACTTCGGTGATAAGCGTTGCTTTGGATTTGCTGCTGGCAGAAACACCTTTCGCTTCCAGAAGGTCTTTCAATGTGGTTCTCTTTAGCGTAGAAAGATCAATCTCCATTAATCCTTGTTCCTCTGTGAGTCTGGATCCCAGCACTGCCAACCAATGTAGCGGAGAGCTGATTTCTCGCAGCTATTCTCCACTTTAGATCCAAGGAAGGCTCAGGAACAAGTCATTAGTAAATCCACAGCAGAGTTTCCAGCAGGTAAAAAGGTACAGCAATATCCCCACAGCACTCCCAATAACTGGACGACACACAGTTTCAGGAGTAGAACTGACAATCGTTTATTCCAAGGTTTCTTATAAAGCCTGCTCCCATGCAAGGGAGGGAACTACAGTAATTAGGACAGTAACCAATACCATTCTTGTTACCTCCCACACATCTCCTCCCCTCAGAGTGAGTCATAATCCCCTTAAGTTGTACAGTACTTTACCCCAAACTTGGATGTACCCCTAAACCATCACATATCCTTAATATCAGGGTACCGCTAGGTAGCCCTGATCTGGGTGAATATAATATCCAAAATTCACCCAGATCGGACCAGGGGTTCGGTAGTTACAGGCAGGTGAAGTTTGACCGACCGCACACGAGTTGGTATCCGAAAAGGGTTCCATGAGAATGGGCCCTGCGGTCGGTCTCCGTTCGGCAGTTAAAACAGACATTTATAATTGCCATCCACATTTACATTCACCTAGATAGTGATTCCCTCATTCGGTACTTTATTACTACCGAATGGGGATTCGTTATGTTTCTCCGTTCGGCAGTTACGGAGCTCTGGAGGTCTCAGCGGTGTTTGGTTGTTTGCGTGTCCGATTTGAGTTCCAGGCACTCGACGACCAAACACCGCTGGGATTTTCATGCGTAAGATGGCCGCCGCCACGTGTACGCATGCCGAATGGCGGCCACCCAGATACAATGTTAATGAGCCGGTTAACTTGCGGTTGGAAAGAATGTGAACTTTAATAGCTGGCACACTTCTCTCTGGGTGGTCCCTCCGTTCGGTAGTTTCCATAAGTATATAGTACGGATGGAAACTACCGAATACCATACAATTCACATAATACACAAACGAATAGCAATTTCAACATAGGGAAAACATATACGAACACAGTCACACAGGCATTTTGTAGGACAGGCTCACTGCATTCCGCTACAATATATATATATATATATATATATATCTCAAAGATCAATAAATTATATGTTTACCCGTGATTGATTCGTTTTTATCTTTATACAAAAAGTTCAAGTTCAAGTTTGTTTGTGATTGTGGTACACAGCTCAGTTGTTCACATATTCATTGACAGAGGGTATCCCTATTTTAAGGAAAGTACATACCTTTTTTCTGTAAAATTTCCTCCATATTTAGGTTAGAGGAATTTTCCTAACAGGACTAGCTGCCTCCCTCATAGATTTACCCCTTTACCTACCCCCCCCCCCACCTCCCTGTTTCTTTTCTCTCTTTCTCTCGCTTTTTTTTTTTTTTTGCACTGATCCATATTTTTTTACTTATTTGAATAAGGTTCATATGCAATAAAGTCTGTATTGGATGTACTTTTGAGTACCTTGCTATACACTCTGCTAGTCATCAGATAACCAGCTGGAATAGTAACCTGGCGAGAGAAGAGCTGGACACCAAGACCAGGGAGTTACTCACAATGCATGGAGGATACCACCCAAATTTCCAACACCCAGAGACTGTATACTAGCCAGAAGGAAGGAAGTCGGCCTGGTCAGGGCCTGATGAGTGTTAGTGCCACAGTCCTGGATGGAACACAGAGCATCCACAAGTAAATCACAAAGATGGCTTTCAAAGATTAACTTTTAAGGGAATGCCTTAGACAACAAAAGACAATAGGATGCAGAAAATAGCTTCCATGGCAACCCAAGCCTCTCCATGGGATTTACCACTAGCAGATAGTGGATGTGGCTCACATTATGGAAAAGCAATGTTTGGAAAAACAGGACTATAGCAGCACAGGAATAGGCACTCAGCACCAGATCAATAGAAGTGGAGGTCTACCACACCATACATCATCCATAGTGCAGACAGTGCAAATAGGCTTTTGAGAAAATCCAATACATAGTAGCTGGAGGCCATAACCAAATTGGTGAAATTGTATACCGAAACATCTGCACAGAGTTTGCTTAAGTTCAGATGCGAGATACATACAAAGAGTAGTTGAAAATGACATGGCTAAGACCATGTGGGACTTCCAGACAAACAATACCCAGTACTATCACAACAAGAAGAAGGAACAAAAGATGCTGGACACATACCAAGAACTAAAAGAGGAACTAGAAAGTATGTGGAATGGGAAGGCATTAGTAGTCCCAGTTGTGATAGGAACACTTGGGGCTGTAAACCCTTAAGAGATTCCAAGTGGAACATATGAGATTGTTGTCCAGAAGGGTATAGTTCTAGGAACAGCTAAGATACTGCAACATCTGGGATTTCAGTCCAAAAGGGTACAGTTCTAGGAACAACTAAGATACTGTGCAGAACTCTCAGACTCCCAGGCCTGTGGTAGCAAACCTGAGAATGAGAAATACACAAAACATACCACCTGGATGGGTGAGAAAGTCTAGATAGATAGATAGATAAATAGATTACAGTGTTTTGTGGAAATAATTATAATATATAAATATATACTAACAAAATAAACACTTTTTAAAATATTGTAAATTAAACATTAATAAAAAAATGTGCTGGAGGTGTAACTGTGAAGTGGGTTCCTCTAAGCATATCTGGTGGGACTGCGTAATGATTAGACCATTATGGAAAAATGCCTCTAAAGAAATTTCCCATTTGGGGAAGACTTAGATCTCAATTTTATGATAGCTCATTTTCATTTTAACCTAGATTCCCTCAACAAAAATATATCTAATAATACAACTATTAATGGCTATAAAACATTTTTATCAAGACATTGGCTACCACAAAAGGTCCCTAACAGGTCTCAGGTCCTTGTTCAGCTTAAGTATCAATATAATATTAAAAGGGGGGTTTATTTTCAATCAGGAAAAGGTTCAGTCCTGGAAAATAGATGGCTCCCTGAAATAGGGTAGCTAATTGAATAAGCCCATATATCTCTACTTATAACATCCATATATTCAGTGGCTTTGTTTTTTTTTCTAAGAAAAGGGAAAGTTTTTTTAACGTTAACTATAGCATTGAAAAGAGGAGAGAATAATACGTTGCCCAGGTATGGCAAAGAAAGATGGTTTAAAATGTAACTTTTAATATAATCGTATGTAGTTTATGTTGTCCTTTGTATTGTATTTTAAAAAAAATAACAAATAAAACAATTTCTAATGAATATAATTACCCAAAAAATTAACATTTAAAAATGTTTTTAATAGAATTAGTGAAACCCTATTTACCAGACAAATATTTCAAGACAGCTATTTCACAATAATAGGTGATATTTAAGTAAGTATAAAGTAATGTTAAATATCAAGTTGCAAATGAAGATATTTGTATTCAAAAGGAAAAAAAGGAATAAGGTTAAACTTGCTTATAGACAATTATAAATGAGTTAATAAAAAATAAAAATCAATCAATACACCTTTTACTCTGTTCTTAAAAGTGAGAAAAAATGAATTACAATAATGCCTTATTGTAACGGAACCGCTGGCACCCCGACCGGGTACCCTCCGCTGACGGATGCTCCTAGTGCTTTCCGAGGTCTCCAAGCACTCCACCAGACACCATAATCACTGTAGACTCCCACAAACCGCCGCAGCTTGGTTGGGGTCTCGCCACGCTACCCACTCTGGACCCACGACCAGGGTCTAGCTTCCAGTAGATGGACCTCTCCGAATTCCAGAGCGCAGGAACAGGAACCAGCTCTTAGCAGAACTCAGCGATTATACCCTGGGGAGTATAGTGATTATAGCAATCCCCAGAGTGTAGTTCTCCAATCCCCCCAAACATGAGCCGAAACTTCATGAAGGTACAAGATGATCTGAGGTGCTAGCACACCCAGTCTGCTTTTATTACAGTTGTACACTTACAGGCCACACCCAGGGGGAGGCATAAAACAACCAATCACATACATGGTTCAGCCCACACATCCCCTCCCCTCAGATAACAGTAAACCCAATTATACAGTACACATTTTTAACCAAGTTCTGGATGTACCCCAAAACCAGGGAGTACACCTTTAAATCCAGCATCGCTGGATAGGCCTTATTCAGGGGGAGAAAATATCCAAAAATCAAGTCATTCGGATGAACGGTTCGTGAGATATGGGGTTCCAAAGATTTGACCGACCGCATGGGTAAAGTATCCGAAAACAGTTCCATGCATTTTGGCCCTGCGGTCGGTCACAAACAAGGGAATGAAAACAGGCGAATTTCCTGTGGTATAGAGCCTGGAGAGGGTTTGAATGAATTCCCTTGTTTGTGGGGTTCTTTCTACCGAACGGCGGGTCATTCGGTAGTTTCTATCCGAATTTCTGGAAGTATGGAGGTCTCAGCGGTGTTTGCCTAGTCAAGTGTCCGATTTTAGTTCCAGACACTCGACGGCAAAACCCCGCTGTTCGGTAGTTTAAGATGGCCGCCGCCACGTGTTTGTTTCCTGAATGGCGGCCACCCAGAGGACAAAGACCACACTGCACTGATTGCCAATTACCCGTTTGCAACATTGTTGCAAACTGTAATTGGAGGCACACTTATTCCTGGGTGGTCTGGTTGTTCGGTAGTTTCACTCAATATAATGAATGGAGTGATTCTACCGAACAATCAGGTGAATGCTGCATACATATCACCCAGGTTAAACTTAACACATGAATACATATACAATATTACAGGCAGCACACTAGAACATGCTTCACAGTCTTAAAGGGACAGTAGTCCCAAAAGTCCCAATGTGTCCATAGATGCTGTTACAAGGGCCAGTAGCAGCAATATACAGTACAATATGCCCAAATATAAATCTTTAACTGTACCAATTTTCCAGGGGCCATAGTCAGTAGGTAGGAGGCTCGCAAACAGGCTTCTCCAGGGCCCAGTGGCGAGGTTGGTTTCGTCACATTTCTCCCCTTTTCCAAACAGACTAACAGGGTACCTGACCTCTTGCCGGTCAGTGCCCTTGTTAGTCCAGCAGCCCACCCACAAAACAGGAACAGCAGTACAGCCCACCCACGATAAATGGTGATTACACCTGAGTAAGGAAAAAACTTGTCCAGGTCCAGATGCCTCACCACGGCTGTGTGGGGGACTGGTAGGCTGTTTTGGTGGGTTGCTGAGTGGGCAGAGGCCAGCGGTACTCTGCCCTGGTGCCAGCACTACCACGGGAGTAGTCTGGTTGGCGCCTGGTTGCTGGAGACCGACTGTCTCCCCTTTAGCTGTGCAGCTCTGCCGTTGGAGACCGATTGTCTCCCCTTTGGATACATAGTTCCGCTGTTGGAGGGGGAGACCGACTGTCTCCCCTTTGGCTAAGCAGCCTTGTTGCTGGGGGACAGGACGGACTGTCCTTACACCCTGTGCTGTAGGTGCAGAGACCACGGTCCCATCTGCACAGTTGTGGGGTTTACAGTCTCCCCCTGGTACACTAAGCTGTCGCTGGGGAGAGGGGGTAACAGGCTCCTCTCCCGATAGAACACTCTGCCGCTGGGGAATGGAGACTGGGCTCCCAATTCCCTGCACATTAATGATCTGCCGCTGGGGAGGAAGGACGGCACCTTCAGCTCCCTGGGGTACACACTGCTGCTGTGGAGGCAGGACGGCACCTTCTGCTCCCTGGGTTAAACACTGCCGCTGGGGAGGAAGGACGACACCTTCTGCTCCCTGGGATACACACTGCCGCTGGGGAGGAAGGACGGCACCTTCTGCTCCCTGGGTTACACACTGCCGCTGGGGAGGAAGGAGGGCACCTTCAGCTCCCTGGGACACACACTGCCGCTGGGGAGAAAGGACGACACCTTCTGCTCCCTGGGATACACACTGCCGCTGGGGAGGAAGGACGACACCTTCTGCTCCCTGGGATACACACTGCTGCTGGGGAGGAAGGACGACACCTTCTGCTCCCTGGGATACACACTGCCGCTGGGGAGGAAGGACGACACCTTCTGCTCCCTGGGATACATACTGCCGCTGGGGAGGAAGGACGGCGCCTTCTGCTCCCTGGGTTACACACTGCCGCTGGGGAGGAAGGACGGCGCCTTCTGCTCCCTGGGACTCACACTGCCGCTGTGGCTTGGGTGTCCCCCACCCGGCTCGTTCGGCTTGGTATTGCAGATCCTCGGCCACATGAGCCTCAAGTATCCGGACAACGCTGTCCGGGACATCCGTGCTAAAACACGCCAGTCGCCATCGCATTTCCCGAAGGAACGCCTGCTCGTAGGTGAGCGCTGCCCAGGTGCTAACTCTCTCCATTCTGTTGTGAACAGGGCCGCTGTCCAAATACAAACGTTGCCCTCAATTATAACTCCAAACGAACTGTGTCTCTGAGCTGCTTTACCTCGCACTAGGACGCCATCCCACCGCTGCCACCACTGTAACGGAACCGCTGGCACCCCGACCGGGTACCCTCCGCTGACGGATGCTCCTAGTGCTTTCCGATGTCTCCAAGCACTCCACCAGACACCATAATCACTGTAGACTCCCACAAACCGCCGCAGCTTGGTTGGGGTCTCGCCACGCTACCCACTCTGGACCCACGACCAGGGTCTAGCTTCCAGTAGATGGACCTCTCCGAATTCCAGAGCGCAGGAACAGGAACCAGCTCTTAGCAGAACTCAGCGATTATACCCTGGGGAGTATAGTGATTATAGCAATCCCCAGAGTGTAGTTCTCCAATCCCCCCAAACATGAGCCGAAACTTCATGAAGGTACAAGATGATCTGAGGTGCTAGCACACCCAGTCTGCTTTTATTACAGTTGTACACTTACAGGCCACACCCAGGGGGAGGCATAAAACAACCAATCACATACATGGTTCAGCCCACACATCCCCTCCCCTCAGATAACAGTAAACCCAATTATACAGTACACATTTTTAACCAAGTTCTGGATGTACCCCAAAACCAGGGAGTACACCTTTAAATCCAGCATCGCTGGATAGGCCTTATTCAGGGGGAGAAAATATCCAAAAATCAAGTCATTCGGATGAACGGTTCGTGAGATATGGGGTTCCAAAGATTTGACCGACCGCATGGGTAAAGTATCCGAAAACAGTTCCATGCATTTTGGCCCTGCGGTCGGTCACAAACAAGGGAATGAAAACAGGCGAATTTCCTGTGGTATAGAGCCTGGAGAGGGTTTGAATGAATTCCCTTGTTTGTGGGGTTCTTTCTACCGAACGGCGGGTCATTCGGTAGTTTCTATCCGAATTTCTGGAAGTATGGAGGTCTCAGCGGTGTTTGCCTAGTCAAGTGTCCGATTTTAGTTCCAGACACTCGACGGCAAAACCCCGCTGTTCGGTAGTTTAAGATGGCCGCCGCCACGTGTTTGTTTCCTGAATGGCGGCCACCCAGAGGACAAAGACCACACTGCACTGATTGCCAATTACCCGTTTGCAACATTGTTGCAAACTGTAATTGGAGGCACACTTATTCCTGGGTGGTCTGGTTGTTCGGTAGTTTCACTCAATATAATGAATGGAGTGATTCTACCGAACAATCAGGTGAATGCTGCATACATATCACCCAGGTTAAACTTAACACATGAATACATATACAATATTACAGGCAGCACACTAGAACATGCTTCACAGTCTTAAAGGGACAGTAGTCCCAAAAGTCCCAATGTGTCCATAGATGCTGTTACAAGGGCCAGTAGCAGCAATATACAGTACAATATGCCCAAATATAAATCTTTAACTGTACCAATTTTCCAGGGGCCATAGTCAGTAGGTAGGAGGCTCGCAAACAGGCTTCTCCAGGGCCCAGTGGCGAGGTTGGTTTCGTCACACTTATTTGTAAATATTTATTTGTATTCATTTAAAATGGGCATTTATCCTTCTAATCTAAATGCATTACTAGTCGGACATTTTGTCATAAAATAACCTTTTGCAAGAATAACAAGCCTCTTCCTTTTATGAGAAAAATTATTAAAACATCAAAAAGTCCAGAATGTATATCACATTGTAAAGCAATTTCACAACTGTATTTTTTTTTTACACACTTGAAAGTTAATATAGCTTAACTGTTTTATTTATACACATCACACATAGCACTGTGTAATTCTGATTAACAGTTATACATTACAAGATTTTTTGTTACATCTATTTTAGCATGCATCTAATCAGTGGCGTACACACAACCCATGGGGCCCCGGTGCGAAAACTGATCCGTGGGCCCCCCCGCGCGCGTGCTTACGCTGCGCGGGCAGGGGCCGCAACACATGGCGGCGGGCACCGGGTCGCAGGGCTGCGACCTGTGTGACCGCGGTATGTACGCCAGTGCATGCATAAACACATACACTTTAAGGACCACTACAGACACCCAGATCATATCAGCTCAATGAAGTGGTCTGGGTGCCAGGTCTCTAGTTTTAACCCTGCAGCTGAAAACATAGCCGTTTCAGAGAAACGGCTATGTTTCACTGAGGGTTAATCCAGCCTCTAGTGGCTGTCTCATTGACAGCCGCTAGAGGATTTTCTGCGATTCTCACTGTGAAAATCACAGTGAGAAGACGCTGAACGTCCATAGGAAAGCATTGAATAATGCTTTCCTATGGGCGGTTTGAATGCGCGCGTGGCTCTTGCCACGCATGCGTATTCGGAGCTGAGAGGCGGAGAGATTCCCAGCGCCAAGGGAGTCCGGCGCTGGAGAAAGGTAAGTGCTTAAGACACACACACACAGACTCTCATGAACAGACGCACACATTTACTGACAGACACACACTCAGTGACAGACATACATACACACTCACTAACAGATGCACACAAACATACTCAGTAACAGACACACACACTAACACACACACACACACTAACATACACTCACACACACACTCTAAGACTAACACACACACGCTAACACACACTAACATACACTCACACACACTAACATACACTCACACACACTAACATACACTCACACACACTAACATACACTCACACTCACAAACACACACTCGCTAACACTAACATACACTCACAAACACACACTAACATACACTCACTAACACTAACACACACTCACAAACACACACTCACTAACATATACTCACAAACACACACACACTCACACTAACATACACTCACACTCACAAACACACACTCACACCCTAACACACACTCACTAACACTAACACACTCTAACACACACTCACACTCTAACACATACTCACTAACACTAACATACACTCACACTCACAAACACACACTCACACTCTAACACACACTCACTAACACTAACATACACTCACAAACACACACTAACATACACTCACACTCTAACACACACTCACTAACACTAACACTCACAAACACATTTTTTTTTAAAATCCCCCCAGCCTCCTTACCTGTGGGAGAGCTGAGGGGATTCCCTGGGGTCCAGTGGTGCTGCTGGGCTCCTGGGGGGCCGGTCACCCGGTGAGCAGGCAGGCTGGCGGGCGCGCGAGGGAGCACTGTCTCCTGGGTGCTTCCTCTTCAGCTCCCTCGCGCGCCGCGTACTGATGCCGGAGCCGGAAGATGACGTCATCTTCCGGCTCCGGTATCAGTGCGGTGCGCGAGGGAGCTGAAGAGGAAGCACCCAGGAGACAGTGCTCCCTCGCGCGCCCGCAGTACCGGCCAGCCGGATGACAGCAGGGTCAGCCTCGGGGGGCCCGGAGGTGGCCGGCTCCTGGGCCCCCCAGGAGAAGAGGCTGGCCCAGTGACATACATACCGGGTCGCAGGGCGGCCGGGCCCCCTGGTGGGCCGGGCCCGGTCGCAGCCGCGACCCCTGCGACCCCGGTATGTACGCCACTGCATCTAATCCTTTTCATCTCAGGAGTATCATTAAGAATTTAAATTCTGAATTATTGAAAATATTAAAATTATGCATGCAAACTTATGAATTAGTGTGTGCACAGAAAATGTTGGAAAGCCTGCTTTTCCAAGGCATGGGTAAGAAAGAGCCAGGTTACCATTGCCCATTACAATCGGGATTCTATCTTG
The DNA here is from genome assembly GCF_036172605.1 of Pelobates fuscus. Lineage (NCBI taxonomy): Eukaryota > Metazoa > Chordata > Amphibia > Anura > Pelobatidae > Pelobates > Pelobates fuscus. The sequence goes on from NC_086317.1 coordinate 127,511,972, forward strand.
AAAGTTACGTAATTTATTCAGCACCAAACAAAGGGGGTAACTGTTTGATAAGCAATAGTTACAAAATGTAAAAAGCTGAGGTTCTTTCTCTCCCCCAAATTATATGAAAATGACCCTGTGGGTCAGAGATATGAGAGACATGGACAAATTGGAGGTGTGAGGCTAAAAGAGGGACTACACCTTTCTTGAGTTAATATTTTTGGATAAGATTTTCAAATTATATATTATTTTGAAACCTATTTTGATATTTCAAGATTTAGATGGTTTATATATATTGATATATTTTTTTTATATAATTATATATTTTTTGATATTTGAATATTTTGAGAAAACATTTTAAAAAGCTTACCCAAAAATATTAAATTGAGGCTTTAGTTACTAAAATAGCTGACTGGATAAAAGTTGTTATGTAACGCAGGGGCTTTTCTCCTAAATGTGTCTCCTAAAGGAACACTAAGTCACCTCTGTTTTTAGCAAAGTAGTTTAGAGCCATCACTCTCAGTTTTTGAGTGTATAGATGTCTGACATCCGTGGAGATGTTTTGTAAGGTCGCCATGAATATATATAAATGAGTCATAGTAAAAGGCTGTAGCAGGATGCAGCAATCCAGTGGGTATTGCTAAACAGGGGCCAAGTCTGGTGCTATGACCAGGGCCGGATTTTCCTATAGGCTAACTAGGCTTCAGCCTAGGGCCTCAAGATCAAGAGGGGCCTACATTCAAATTGTTAGCAAAATTAAAATTACACTATTCTAAAAACAGTGAACACTAAAACACTGAACCGAAAATAAGGAGAAATTCTATGCATATGATATGACCAGTGGCGTACTAAGGGGGGTGAGGGGGGGTCCGCCCAGGGTGCCACTTACTAGGGGGGTGCCCAGGGCAGACTGCAATGGCCCTCCTGCCGCGCTCGCCGAGAATGGCGGTCTGCAGCTCCGCAATGTGCAGAGCTGCAGACCATGGATCTCGCGTGCACTGCCCAATCAGAGCGTTGCCGCGGATTAACACGGCAACGCTCTGATTGGGTCTCGCAAGATCCATGGTCTGCAGTTCTGCAGAGCTGCAGACCGGAAATGAGGGCCACCGGACCACCAGGGACCCCACCGGACCACCAGGCAGCCCCACTGGACCACCAGGGATTTAAGGTAATTTTTTTAGTCACCCCCCCTCTCCTCATCACCCTCTCACAATCACCCCCCTCTCCTCATCACCCCCCTCCCTCTCACAATCACCCCCCCCTCTCACAATCACCCCCCCTCTCCTCATCACCCCTCTCTCTCTCCCTCTCACAATCACCCCCCCCTCCTCATCACCCCCCTCCCTCTCACAATCACCCCCCCTCCTCATTTCGACTTTTTTTTAATTTATTATCCGTGACACATTTTTTATAAAAGTTAGTACCAATCACAACATGTTTCATTTGATATATATCGCAGTAATGATGTATTTTATTGTCTCTCATGTAATTTACAAACTTAAAAATGGGAGGTGAAAGGGCCTCATAAGTGGAATAGCCTAGGGCCTCTTTTCATCTAAATCCGGGCCTGGCTATGACCCTTTAAAAGTCCTTGTAAGACTGTCAGCCTGGGAGGAAGGGAAAGTTCCCCACCCCTGGACTAGAGGGATGATCTGTAGTCATCACGGAGTAGTCCACAGTCACCGTATTGGAGAACTTGAATGATGTCTATGCTCCGCTAAGGCTTTTTATTTCCTCCCCATTATGTAAATAGTTGGCAGATGGCACTAGTATAGCAGTGGAATTCCAAAGTTTAGCATCCATACACTTCTGCATCCCTGTAGTGGGTATTTGAATGTCTCCCTGTGTGTGTGTGTGTGTGTGCGTGTGCATGCATACTTTTAGCTATTAGCCCTCAGTTTCTGCTGCTAGTTGTACGTTTTCAACTGCGTGTTTCCCAATATGTGAGGGCAATATAACAACATATTAGGTTGTGAATGTTTAGCACATTAAGCAATGGAGTCAATGGGGGAGGGGGCAATATGACATTACTTGATGGAGAATTTGACAATCAACATAACAACACAATGCTCAATATAAATGATAAGAGAAATGGCAAGATAAGGTCAATATGGAATACCGTACTATATAGGGCAATATTTAAGATAATCTTTATTTAAATATAATAATAGCATATATGAGAAGATAATCCAATATGTAGAAGAAATGTCTCATAGAGAAGACTGTAGGATTGGGGAGGGGAGGCAAGAGGGAAAATAGGACAGGAATAGGCACATTTAGGGAAATAGCGTGCAGAGGGGTAACAAGTAGGAAATTGGGGGTAAGAGGCACAAATGAGAAACTGGGAGAAAAGAGCAATGGGAAATCTTACCTGAGGGTTGTTACCTTCTGCCTCAAAAGAGGTTAGGCTTTCTTCCTTGGGAAGTCTTCAGTACACAGCCCTGTGCAAAGGTGAATTCCTTAAGAAGCCCCTTTAGTGACCGAGGCTTTGACTTGCTGTGACACTAGGAGTAACAAGATTATGCCATCACTCTATTTTCTGCAGTAACCATGGGGTAGGATGCTGGGCAGGCACATACAGAGCATATATATATATGGATGTAACCCCTTCTACTCTTCATTCATAATGTGGAAGTCTTGTGTATTTATTCACTCCCTTGGAAAAAAGAAAATGCATACATAGCCAGAGTCATATACTATATACTACATGGTTCTGGAAAGTATGTTAAGAATTGTCACATATGGTCTCTTTATACTTGTTTTTACAGTTTTACAGTATTATGCTATGAAATGTTTTTTATATTTCTAGATTCATTATAAATATTACCTCTCTTATATAGTGGACTCACGTGATTAAGTATACATTTTATTTTACTCACCTTTCTGATATGTGGTATGAAATTGTGCCATCCATCTGTATCCTTTTATTTATCTTATACTTTTAATTTTACTTTTTTAATTTTACTGTATTTTACCTTTATATATTTTTACAGAGAGTCCTGATAAAATTCAAGCATAGATAACAAACCAAACGCTGTGTTTTTGTTTGAAACCCAGCCTTAATGCATACCTTCCAACATTAGACTAAAGTGGGGACGACCACAAGGGAGCATGGCAGTGACATGGTGAGGGGTGTTCCCACCCCAAAAGAGGGCACATCAGCATGGCGTGTATTTACTTGATGCTGCCTACGCACTGATCTACAGATCTTATTGGGAACATTTCTTTGGTGACCCCAGATGAGGTAGAGAGAACAAATCCAGCCCAGCAAGACAGGATAAAAAACAGAGAAAGGTTGCGCCAAAGTTAAAAAAATAATCAGTAAAAACTATACAATGATAAAAATAATAATAATAGTAGATAAGTTCCAATGAGTGTCAGAAGGTCAAATGGTTCAAGTCTCTAATTCCGCTGTGGGGGTGACTTCTCTTGTTGTAGTGGTTCACACCGTCTCGTGATATGGAAGACACAAGAAGAGAGGACCAATCGTGCGGAGTGTATAACAGTAAATGTAGTAGTATTAAATCATATGTATTTCACTCACATTTAGATGAGCTATAGCCAGCTCTGGGTTTGTAGGCATATAGCGGAATAATCCCCGCTTACAGGATGTGTTGGTGCTTGTCCTCCAGGGGTTGGGTCCAACTTTCAGAAGAAGAAGATAAAAACAGCAGATAGTGCTCTCTGATGGTATTTTTGAGGTGATGAATAAAATAAGATAAAATATACTCACAAAAGAAGTGCAGGTCACACTGCACTTTTGAGGTAGCGTTAGTGTCAGCAAGACAGGAACCTAAAATCAGAACTTTCCCACCAAATTTGTTAAAATACACATACCATTAAAATTATAGACTGATCATTTCTTTGTCAGTGGGCAAATCAGCAGGGGACAAAATACTTTTTTCCATCACTGTATGTGTTTGTTCTTGATTTTTTATAACTTACAGAATTGTGTGGGAGGGGGGCTAAAGATTTCCATTTTGCAGCAAAGCTAATTTTTGCAATTAATAAAATAAGCAGCATTATATACTTAAGAACACCTTTAGAATGCTGTGGGAACATGTCCAGTAGAGAGCAATTCTGGAGTAAATGGTCAGAGCATTTTTGGTGCGCTTTCGATTAAGTGATAGATATTTTGCCAAAAGGTCATCAGATATTGGTTGTCAGATATGGACAAACATATGTGCAAGAGACAACCCTCTTGGTCATTGCATCTCCAACATGTGGATGGGTAATTAGTGATGATTTTTGAGAGGTGCTTGGGCACTAGAGAACTAGATAACAGCCCATTAGAAGTGTTGTGCCTCACAATGGTCACGGCACCTAGAAGAACCCTGCATCTGAGAAATTGTAGTGAGCCATCGTTCATTAGTTAAACTCATGTCTAATTCCTGCTCCTATTTAATCATGTATTTCTCAGATGCTATCAGCTTTGCCAATGAAAGATATGTAACTAATAAGGCTTAACCCACTATAATTTTACCCAAACACAATTTCACAAATAGAGGTAAGTGGTGCACATCACTTAGAGTTGAGTTATACCCTACTTTTGTATAATGTTACCAATGTGAAGGTATGTGAATAGTTCACAGGGACTTAAGGAAAGCTTTTGTTGTAAGGATGGAGATGCTGTTAGTACACATAGAAATAGAGGAAATGACAGATTTCACCCAAGTATTCATAGATAAATTAGTGATGAGTATCTTTAGTGTTTGTATACAGGAATGGTTAGCAGGTTTTCTGCCCCAGATGGGACCCATTGATGTCACATCTTTACAGCTAGCTTAGTCATTATGCATTTAACCCCTTAAGACCGCAGGACGTACCATGCCGTCCTTATTTGGGCGGCTCTAAACGCCGCAGGACGGCATGGTACGTCCTGGGCGGTCTTACCCCCCACGTGGCCGGCGGCACATGGCCGCTGCAGATCGCGGTCGGGGGGCATGCCTGGCCCCCCAGGCTGCCCCCCTGTGCCTGGGGACCGCGGTCTGCAGCTTCCGATCGCAGTGACAGGCTGTCACTGCGATCGGTATTTACCATGTGTCAGACGATTTTAAAATCGGCTGACACATGGAGCCGGCCGCATTTTCACTTTGCAGATCGCGGTCGGGGGACATGACTGGCCCCCCAGGCAGTCCCCCTGCGGTCAGTGACCGCGATCTGCAGAGTATGATCGCAGGGAGAGGCTGTCTCTGCGATCTGAATGCAGAGACAGCCTCTCCCTGCGATCTGATCGCAGTGACAGCCTGTCACTGCGATCAGAGTTACTATGTGTCAGCCTATTGGCTGACCCATAGTGACTGCAGGCAGGATCCCCCTGCAGATCACGGTGGGGGGCATGCCTGGCCACCCAGGCACTCCCCCTGTGGCCAATTACCGCGATCTGCAGGAGGTGATCACAGTGACAGCCAGTCACTGTGATCACTGATCCTGTGTGTAAGCCAGTGATGTAAAATCACTGGCTGACACTGTCTCTGCCCCTCTCCTCCCCTCTTAACCCCTTAAAGTAAAAAATAAATAAAAATGAAAGTTAAAAATAAAATATACTTAGATCATTTATATATATATTATATATATATGATCTAAGTATATATATATATATATATATATATATATATACATATATATATATATACGCACACATTTACACATACACTAAGTGTATTTTAATATTTATATATATAATTATATATATATATATTAATATCAAAATACACGTAGAAGGATATTGATTAAATATATACAGAATTATAATTATATATATATATATATATATATATATATATATTATAATAAAAAAATATGTAAATACGTAAATAAAAATAAAAAAATAATAATTAAAAATATATATATGTGTGTAATTTCGTTCTAACTGTATTTTGATATTAATATATATATATATATATATATATAAAAAAAATGTTCAAAGTTCTACCACCCACGTAGTTTATCTGATATCTTGTCCATGTGGACTATACTACGTAGGGAAAACTGATCTCACCGTACGGGATAGAATGCGAGGACACCGGTCAGGTATTATGACTGCATTCAGGGACAACAAGACGGACAAACCAGTGGCCAAGCACTTCTTAGAGATGAACCATCGGCTACCCACTCTCAAATTCATGGCCATTGATCATATCCCCCCCCTATCTAGGGGGGGTGATCGTTCTAGGATCCTGCTCCAACGGGAGACGTACTGGATCAAAACACTTGACACTCTACACCCCAAAGGCCTTAATGAATATGTTTCCTTTAACGCTTTTTTGGATACCCGCTGAGTATGTCTCATGGACACGACTCCTCTGAATATTCTTGAGTCTTTGTATTATGTTTTCTGTATATAGATTTAGAATATTTTTTTTGAAGCGATCTACTATAACTCTCCGCTCTCTTATATCAATTTTGATGTCCATCAATGTTTTAGCACTATAATTGGACAAAATCTGTTGATGTTTGTACTCTGCTCTATTCGCTCAGTTGCCTAAGGCTTTATAGCCGAGTTTGTTTCGTTAGCACGATTGTATACCATGCATACAAATACTGGGTATTACTCTACAGACCAGATTTTGTCATCTATACTTAGGTCATTATATATCTCTCTCACCAGAGCCCTTCATACACCTACTCTTCTCACTTTCATAGTAACTAAACGTTATGTCCGCCTCCCCATACTCTTCTTCTTTTTACACATATATCTTGGTATACACCTTGTCCTCTCAGCGGCTCTCCATTAGATCATCTCACCCTTTTTCACCCTGTTTGCTATTTATTTACTGCTTGTCACGTTTTTTTAGACTTCGGTGTCACTTTTCTGCTCTTGGTCACGTCGCCGGTCCACATACACTCCATACGTTCTAGTTCTTATTCATTTGCCTATTTATTATTTTTCTGTTACATTACATACATCGGTATTCTCTGGCTATACACATGTCTGATTTTTTTCTACTCCATCCACTGTTTCCTATGTTTACACTTTATCTGTCCCGTTTGCAATCACGCTCTGCATCCTTCTCTGGTATAAGATTAGCTCATGCATACACATTATATATCCATCTAGAACTACCCAGTATTAGTATTAGTAGCTCAATTTTCGATCCACATTTCTTTTTTGCCATTTCACATATTTGCTTATTTGGGTATTCACGGATTGGTAACCTAGGTTACCTAGATACACTTACACGATCACTTCCGGTCGCACTCCTGTGACGTCATCAGTTACGGACAGGATCACTCCGGTTTTACTTATTACCACACACTGGCGTTCACACATGGCATGGGGATACACAGCTTTTTCAGGTTAGTGATCATGTCTTTTATTAGTTTGCCTATATATTGTCACTGCCTTCACTTGTTTTTGTATCTTGATAAAGACCGTAAGGTCGAAACGTCGATTGATTTATTCACCGAATAAACACCTTTGAATAAGACCTCTGGAGTGCTCTTCCTATATCCTGTATATATATATATATATATATATATAGATATCAAAATACACGTAGAACGAAATAATATATATATGTATATACCTAAGTATCACTATATGTATACCTATATATAAATAAAAATAATAGTAAAAAAATTATATACAAATATATACATATATATATATATACACACACACACGTGTATATATAATAATTTTACATATATATTTATGTAATAATTTTACATAATTAGGTCCTTTTATTAATTACAATTTGCAGGACCTGCCTAACAACCCAGGCCGAAAGTATAGGGAATTTAATTTGCTAGCACTATATTTAACCCTATAACTTTCCAAGACACTATAAAACCTGTACATGGGGGGTACTGTTTTACTCGGGAGACATCGCTGAATACAAATATTTGTGTTTCAAAACCGTAAAATTTATTACAACAATGATATCGTCAGGGAAAGTGAAATGTATTGCATTTTTCGCACACAAACGGCACTTACACTGACGATATTTTTGCTGTCATACTTTTTACTGTTTTGAAACACAAATATTTGTGTTCAGCAAAGTCTCCTGAGTATAACAGTACCCCTCATGTACAGGTTTTATGGTGTTTTCAAAAGTTACAGAGTCAAATATAAGGCTTGCGTTTCAGTTTTTTCACAATGAAATTCGCCAGATTGGTTACGTTGGCTTTGAGACCGTATAGTAGCCCAGAAATAAGACCTCCATAATGGCATACCATTTGCAAAAGTAGACAACCCAAGGTATTGCAAATGGGGTATGTTCAGTCTTTTTTAGTAGCCACTTAGTCACAAACACTGGCCAAATTTGGCTTTCAAATTAGTTTTTTGCATTTTTAACGTTAACTTTGGCTAGTGTTTGTGACCAAGTGGCTACTAAAAAAGACTGGACATACCCCATTTGCAATACCTTGGGTTGTCTACTTTTGCAAATGGTTTGCCATCATGGGGGTAATTTTCATTCCTGGGCTACCATACAGTCTCGAAGGCAACGTAACCAAACTGGCAAATTTCAATGTGAAAAAAAAGAAAAGTGTAACATGCCATATTGGACCCTGTAACTTCCCAAAACACCATAAAATCTGCACATAGGGGGTACTGTTTTACACGTGAGACATCGCTGAACACAAATATGTGTATTTTATTGCAGTAAAAGCAAACAGTATTATGACATTCACAGTTAGAATGTCACATAGAACTAAGAAAATTTTAAAAAATCGTATTTTCTCTCATTTTTTTATATTGTATTCATATTACGTTATGTTCCATACCTAAATATTTGATGTTAAATGAAAGCCCTGTTTCCCCTGAATAAAATGATATATAATAAGTGTGGGTGCATTTAATATGAAAGAGGTAAATTATTGTTGAACAGACATATAGTCAAAATCTGTGGTTTGTTTACATTTTTTTTGGTTCACAACTTGTACATTTGGCTGCGGTCTTAAGGGGTTAAAAATCATAGGCGGGCTAGCACACAAAGGAACTGTGTTGTTGAAAAGGGAGACATGTAGGCATCCACCATAGAGTAGTCCACCTTGGGCACAATAAAGCTAAAAAAAATTGTTTCAACATTTCTCCCAGAATTCCCACTTCATTATGCAAATGAGTACATGCAAAGGTAATACTTGAGATATACAGATGAAGTACACATATATAATATTATTCATGTTTATATTATTACAAACTACTGAGCTAGTCTTTCATATAGATTTTTTTATAACGCCAAATATCCCCTTCTGTAAATGTTCAGATAGGGCTCACTAGACAGAAATATCTGCCTGCTACTGAACAGCTTATGCCTGGTAAAACCACTCATCCACATGACACTAGTTAGCTGCGGCATGTGCCATGTTATCGCTACGAGATGGAATATTCTGATGTGATCCCCCAGGAGGCCTTGAGAAGGAAGCCTGAGACAAGCGTGCGTGTCAGCAAGGTTATCCTATCACTGAAACTTTGAAAGTATTATTTCTAAAGAAGAAAGCAAATATTATTTTTTTTTGCAATATATTTTTGTGAGCTTCTCTGGTATTTCAGCAAAGAGTAATTTTACCTCCAAAAACTAACCAAAGAAACATAGAATGTGACGGCAGATAATAACTATTCATCCCATCTAGTCTGACCAATTTTCTAAATATTCTCATTAGTCCCTGGCCTTATGCCTATCCCACGCATTCTTAAACTCCTTCATTGTGTTAACCTCTACCTCTTCAGCTGGAAGGCTATTCCATGCATGCACTACCCTCTCAGTAAAGTAATACATCCTGATATTTTTAAACCTTGCACTTCTAATTCAAGACTATGTTCTCTTGTTGTGGTAGTTTTTATTCCTTTAAATATTGTCTCCTCCTTTACTGTGTTGATTCCCTTTATGTATTTAAATGTTTCTATCATATCCCCCTGTCTCGTCTTTCCTCCAAGCTATACATCCTTTGACCTTTCCTGGTAAGTTTTATCCTGTAATCCATGAACCAGATGTTGCAGGCGCCCTGTTCTTGACAGTTGGGAATCCTTCATGACTGCTATGGACTTGCAATGCAAGACCTCTAGTAAGACCACTGTGCAAAAGCCTGCTCCATGTACCAGAGGATCCCAGATTCCTAGAAACCGAGAGACCTAGTACAAACACTAGACTCCCATGTTGCCTTCTTATAATACGGTTCCTAGGAAAAATCCAGAGGCAACCAATATTCCTATTGACCCTGAAGAACCTTTGGAAATAGGACTCATCCAATTCAAAGTGACGCATGAAGAAAGAGACCATAGGAGGCCTCTGTTTTTACTGTGGAGAAAGGGGACACTTCATCACTTATTGCCCTGTTCGTCCACCTAGGCCTCCAGCTCTCCAACTGGCTACTACCTTTAAGAAGTCATCATGATTTCCCATGCTTGGCTTCTGTGAGAAAACCTCCATCTCCTGCTCCAGAGTCGCCTGCATCTACTCCTGAAGTTACTTTCAGTAATACCATAACTACTTCCTGCACAGGCCCCGTGCACAGATTCACAAGTCATTTGCTATTTGGCTTATCCCTCCTGGAACATCAACCCTGTTGCATATATTTCTATCATCAGCAAAAAGACATACCTTACAGACATACCTTACCATGAAGACCTTCTGCGATATCACTATTAAAAATATTGAAGATAATGGGTCAAAGTACAGATCCCTGTAAACAGACCACAGGTAACAAGACTTGCTTCAAATAAACTCCATTGACTACACCTCTGTTGCCTCTCATTCAGCCACTGTCTAACCCATTTAACAATATTGGAATCCAAACTTAAAGATTGCAGTTTCTTGATAAGCCTTCTAAGTGTGACAGTGTCAAACGCCTTATTGAAATAAGGTAAGCAATGTCTACTGCACCACCCTGATCTATTATTTTACTTACCGAATCATAAAAAGCAATACGATTAATTTGGCATTACCTCCATGAAGTAAACCCATCTTGTCTCTGATCTTGAAATCCATGTGATTTTAGATGTTCAGCAATCTTATCCTGTAACATGGTTTCGATTACATAGAAACATAGAATGTGACGGCAGATAAGAACCATTCGGCCCATCTAGTCTGCCCAATTTTCTAAATACTTTCATTAGTCTCTGGCCTTATCTTATAGTTAGGATAGCCTTATGCCATTTCCACGCATGCTTAAACTCCTTTACTGTGTTAACCTCTACCACTTCAGCTGGAAGGCTATTCCATGCATCCACTACCCTCTCAGTAAAGTAATACTTACTGGTATTATTTTTAAACCTTTGTCCCTCTAATTTAAGACTATGTCCTCTTGTTGTGGTAGTTTTTCTTCTTTTAAATATAGTCTCCTCCTTTACTGTGTTGATTCCCTTTATGTATTTAAATGTTTCTATCATATCCCCCCTGTCTCGTCTTTCCTCCAAGCTATACATGTTAAGATCCTTTAACCTTTCCTGGTAAGTTTTATCCTGCAATCCATGAACCAGTTTAGTAGCCCTTCTCTGAACTCTCTCTAAGGTATCAATATCCTTCTGAAGATACGGTCTCCAGTACTGCGTACAATACTCCAAGTGAGGTCTCACCAGTGTTCTGTACAATGGCATGAGCACTCCCCTCTTTGTACTGGTAATACCTCTCCCTATACAACCAAGCATTCTGCTAGCATTTCCTGCTGCTCTTTTTCATTATCTGCCTACCTTTAAGTCATCATAAATAATCACCCCTAAATCCCTTTCCTCAGATGTTGAGGTTAGGACTCTATCAAATATTCTGTACTCTGCCCTTGGGTTATTACGTCCAAGATGCATTATCTTGCACTTATCCACATTAAATGTCAGTTGCCACAACTCTGACCATTTTTCTAGTTTACCTAAATCATTAGCCATTTGGCTTATCCCTCCTGGAACATCAACCCTGTTACATATCTTACTATCATCAGCAACAATAAACTACCGTATATACTCGAGTATAAGCCGAGTTTTTCAGCTGAAAACCCCCAACTCGGCTTATACTCGAGTCAATTGTCTGTATTAAGGCAATTGACATTGCCATTATACAGACTGGGGGCTGTGGGGGTTGCAGAGCATTTACTTACCTCTCCTGCAGCTCCTGTCAGTTCCCTCCTCCTCCGCGCCGGTCCGGTCAGCACCTCTGTCAGCTCCCAGTGTAAGTCTCGCGAGAGCCGCGGGGTCATAGTGCGGCTCTCGCGAGACTTACACTGTGAGCTGACAGGGGAGCTGATGGGACCAGCGGGGAGGAGGAGGGAGCTGACAGGAGCTGCAGGAGAGGTAAGCGCTCTCTGACAGCCCCCCTCCTACACAGTGCCCATCCACTGGACCACTAGGGAGTGAGAGCCCCCCTCCCTGCCATGTATCAAGCAGGGAGGGGGGATGAAGAAAAATTAAATAATAATAAAATAAAATGAAAAAATTATAATGAAAAAAGTTATTAAAATAATAAAAAAAAAATAATAATAATAAAATTGCCCACCCCCCACCAAGGCTCTGCAACACACACACACTGCACTCATACACACACACACTGCATTCATACACACATGCTGCACTCGTACACACACGCTGCACTCACACACACGCTGCATTCATACACACACGCTGCACTCATACATTCACACGCTGCATTCATACACACACACTGCATTCATACACACACACTGTAAATACATATTCAATTAATATAATTTTTTTAGGAGCTAATTTTATTTAGAAATTTACCAGTTGCTTCTGCAATTCCCACCCTAGTCTTATACTCGAGTCAATAAGTTTTCCCAGTTTTTTGGGGTAAAATTAGGGGCCTCAGCTTATATTCGGGTCAGCTTATACTCGAGTAAATACGGTACTTTCCCCACTACTGAATTAGTTACAGTGTATGGTGAGATATGAGATAGAATGAAAATATAGTTTAAACTATCTTGCAGCATGAATAGCTAAATATAGAGAGGCTATTTCTCATTGTATGCCATGCAAAATGCAAATCACAATTTGTATTAAATTAAATGGCACCTACACTCATGGCGACTGTTACACTGAACAAAACTTCTTTTATCTCTAGCCTTAAAGAGTTAAGTGAGTTTGCAATCAATGGCAACCACATATACCTCTAATGCAGGTAATACATAGTATCATTTAAAGAATGTGTTAAAAATCCTTAGGGGTACTGCTCTTGTGGGATCAGCTCCTCAGTTCCAAGAAAGATAAATCTTATCTTGTGTCTTTTGAAATGAGTAACTTGCAAATTATATTAGTTGTTGGAAGTTTGTTGGGACATCTTTTTGGAGCAGTTTGTCCCCTGAAGGTAATGTTGGTGATTAATAGCTTGTTCTTGACAATGACATTGTTACTTCAAAATAAGGAATGCTCACTTTTCCCAGGTTTCTCTTGCTTGATACATCCTTATTGAAGTTGGGAAAATCTTTCCTCACCACTCAATGGTAAGAATGTAAGCCTCAAGGGATTTAATATTCAGTCTAAGGATTTTGCTGGGTCTTACCCAGTACTTTATATTAATTTATCAGACTGTCAGATGTTTGATTCTTTAACCCTGTGACCATTAATGAGGAGCACACAATACCAGCCAACACTTGCCAACTCCAGTCAGCAAGGTGCATAATGATCTTAAACTTGTGTATGGATTATTGGCAATGGAAATCATTTCTGAGCAATTCCTGCACCTATGTAACTTCCAGAAGCAAAACCTCTCAAAAAGCTGAAACAGGTTTTAATAATGAATTGCAGTACATTTTCACCAAATCCCAATAGAACTGTGAGAGCAAGCAGAGTGTTAAGTGGCCAAAATGTCAGCCACTACATGTGATATTTTGCAAATAAATTGCATTAAAGTATTATACAGTGTTCTTGAATTTTTTTTTTTACCTTTTCACAGTTGTAACGGGTTAAAGAAAACCTTCTATCTTTGCAAAGATAGCAAAAATGCATTTGCCTGCCCAAGCTGTTTTTTGTGTGAGAAAACTGGTTCCAGGGGCAATTTGGACTTCTGTAAAATAAGACCCTTCTTTTAAAGCTTAGTGTTTCCACTCTATTAGCTTCTTTGGGCTATAGCTTCTTTTTGCTCTTAAATGTTTCTATTTTAGTATAATAGCACCTAAAGGAAACCAATAGTCCCAAAATAACAATCGTTATTTCAGGACAATAGATTCCCTTCTGCTCACATCCCTTTGCTAGTAAAAATGAAAGTTTTAAAGAGATCTCTCACCTCATTTCCAGCACTGGGACTCCTTTAGAGATGTGCAGCACTTCTCCAATCAAATGTTGCTATTAGAAGAATTTCATTCCCAGACCAAGATTTACTTGGTCACTGTCTGGGAACTGTCTGGGCACTGTCACTTTCTGGGAATTTTGAAGACTTTGCAGTGACATCGCCGCTGGGGGACCAGTGGTCGGTGGGGCAGGTAAAGGTGGTTTTTACTTACCTGAACATGTTCTTCATGGGTGCGGTCATCTTCTTATGGTGGGTCCTTCTCAGCTGCTAGTGTTTCAGCGCCAGGAGCCAATGTGCGAGAGTACAGCTTTGAAGTCCATGGTGCATGGAGGATCTCCAGAGACAGAGCCAAATCCCTGCAGCCATTCCCTTTGGTAATGGCCATAGGGGGGATTGACACTTCTAGAAGGCTGTAGCTCTGCCCAGTGTCTAGAAGTCTCAGGCAGAGTGTCCCTACTTTGTCTCTGGATATCTCTTGACTGGGTTGAAACTCCAACACAGACAAATTCATATTTCAGAAAGATTATGTCTTATTTCTGTTTTGTACTCATTTTTCAGGGTGGGGTGACAGTTCCAATTTAACACTGCTATATATATACATTGATATTTCTACACAATTGCAGTGTTTTTCATTGCAGGGTTCAAATTAACCCCTTAAGGACACATGACATGTGTGACATGTCATGATTCCCTTTTATTCCAGAAGTTTGGTCCTTAAGGGGTTAAGGGAACACTGCACCCAGACCACTTTCATCGGGTGATGACAAGGGCAGCTCTTAAAAGGCAGAACTGATTTACTGTACAGACAGCCTCCTATGACTGTGCTGCACAGAGCCACATAAACTATTCTATTGCCAGTGTTTGTCTACGTTCTTTATAAGGCTTTGTGCTTGATTTTCTGCACTAGTCAGCAGTGTATGTGCCTTACATAACTAGATTCACTATTTTGAAGGGATGTCTATATATGTTTAACAATTTCCTGTTATAATTTCGTTATCTGCATCATAGTGACATGAAAAAAAAAGTGTTTTGTATATGTCTTCCAAAATAAGAATATTTAGTAAGAATATGTTTTAATCCGTCTCTGTCTTGTAATGTGACTCATGTACCAGGACAATATTATTTTGGCATTTCGTGTTCAGTGTGAAGATAAATCTTACAATGTCTTAATATATTGCCAACCGAACATGTAGTCAGTTAGGTCAAGGATAAGAAATTTGTACTGCCCCAAATACTTTTGGAGATCCATAGTCCATTGCAGCATTTGCCCTTGAACACTGTATTCTACATAATTGCCCATATTTCATAATTGCTGACAATTCGCAAATGTCTGTATCAAACAATAGATGGCATGAATACTAAATGCATGTTCTTTCAGCAAGGTCAGATTGCTGAACTCTGCTAGGTACACCAGATCATTGTATTTTATATCATTTCAAATAACCCACACTTTCTGAATGCACAATTAAGGTTCATTTTGAACATTGCTCTTTCAAACAAATACATGTAATTTCCTTTATGAGATGGATTAAGACAGAGATTTTAAAGAGATTGATCATACAGAACATTGTTTAAATCAAACACCAGGGGGTATTTTTGCATCTCAATACAAAGGAAACCTATTCACTTTAATGGAAAAAGAAAGATAACTTGGACTATATGTTTGATCTTTTTATAACATGTTTTTCTATTTGTGTAAAGTAAAATCTATTGTAGAATACATAATTATAGACAGTTCCATGTAGAACAAAACAAAAGCTTATGCACTAAAATCAAAAAATCAATTGAGAAATAATGTTTTCATTATAATTAATATTATTAATTATCATTCAATGTGTGTGGCTAAGGAGATCGGTATCTATGATTTACTATATGTATATGTGTATTTAATTAGGTGTATGTAAGTGGCTAATTATGTATATGTTTTGTTCAGTGACTGATTAGAAGTATGTTTAGTGATCGATGTATGCTGCTTTTTATGTATGTATGTATGCATACCTCCCCCAATTGGGACAATGGGGAACGGTGAATAAGTCTATAGGGAGCTTGACAGTAATGCAACTTGGATGGTACTGTCCAGAAAGTTCCAGGGTCATCTAATGAAGGGGCATGTCAACCTGGCATATATTAGGCCACCCTGTGCCGTGACCCATCTGAATTACTCTCTGTAATCCTATTGATTCAGCACAGTGTGAGCACATTGAATCATGCTCTTGCACTGTGCTGATTGGGTATGGCCCCTTGTTGTCCTCAAATATGGTACAACTGGGAACAAAATCAGGATGGTGTAACAGGACCACAAAATCGAGACAGTTCCACCTAAATTTGGACTTTAAGGAATCCCTGTGTATGCACCTGTGGCTAATTGGATGTTTGGGCATTGCTTCAAGAGGTGGATTTGGTTGGTAGATCTGGGCGCCATTTTGCCCTTAAATCCCAGCACATAAATGCCTTTGCCAGTCCTGTCTTTGACTAAATTTGACAGCTGATTTTACAGCATAATAATAATAGGACCAGAGGACTACTAGTAACAACTGGATTGACTGTGAGTGGTAGACTTATTGTGGAAATTTGAAACAAGCAACTGGACATCCTGTGGTCCTATAATAATTACCGTAGGTTGGTGAGCTTGGAGATCCCTAGCCCACTACTGATATCTTACCCTCTACCCCACAGGGAATGGGTTAATGAAAGGGTTACTCAAACCCTTTTTAAATTACTTTTGAATTCAATGCAGAATTACCTTTTGGGCATTGCTCATCTGATCTTACACCATGCACAGAAATTACATTAGGTAGCCCAGAACAAAGTTTAACCAGTATGTGGCATACAATTCTAAATATCTCTGAATGTGTAGTGTTGCAAGTCAAGCTGCACATACAGACTCCTACTACCATGATCATTTCTAAAGGCAGTTACCCTTTAAGCTGTAGGGGTGCTTATCCAGCCCCCAACGTGGTTTTACCATATTGGGTACAAGAGATGGAGGAAGAGACTACCACAAGATATAAACCTCTGTTACATCTCATGAACAGACCAACTAGGTTTTGGATTGGTAATTAACTCTGTATATTTGCATCTACTTCTAGCTATGAAATAAAGACATTTTCATAGTCTTCTAAAAAGAAGGGACTACATTAAAACAGTTGTAATTTCTAAGTTGTTAATGGTTTATTGCAGTAATACCCTTAAATGAAAGCTATCCATACTTTATTCTCTTATTTGCTGTTTAATTTCAAATCCAATGCACTGGAGTATAGAACCACACCAACAAAATGTTCCTCCAAATAGAATTTGTTGGCGAGCTGGCCCCAATATGTTATTTATGTAAAGTAAAAAAATAAATCTGTTTACAATTCTGAAAATACAACAAAGTGTCAGTTCAGTCTTTACAACAAAAGAATTAGTTAAAAACAAAAACAGCAGGTCCCTGCGACAAGTTTTAATTTAGCTCATCAGAAGGTATTCTGTCGTTATAAATTAAACTATTGAAAATGCTTAAACATGTATAGACTGTACTGTATTCTACAAACTAAAAATATATATTTTAGATGTTTAAAAAACTAAACTCTGCATTTTATCTATGAGTAAATAGTCAGAGAATAACAGTGTATAAATGTATAATTATTATAAATTCATGGTAGTAAGTAACTAATGAATAATCCCATAACATACATTTTCATAAACTATAGAACACACAGAAAATCTACATTCAATGTATAGTAGATATAAAAGAAATATATTTATAATCTTAAAAAAAATTGAATACTACACAAAAGAGTAGTGACAATACTCACAGACTCAAAAATGCACTCATAAAAGTACAAATATTTAATTATGTACAGTTTAAATCAAAATCATTCAACCCCCATTGAAAATCAGGTTTATTGTCAAAATGTACAGACTTTCAGGTGTTTGCAATGAATACAGCCTATTTTGATGCTGATTAAATGCCAAACTAAATATTTACATAAATCCTAACCAGGTTAACCCAGAATGGGCTATTATTGAGCCCAGTGTTTATTATTGTTTTTTAAAATTTTGACGTAGGAAAACACCTACTCATTTAATGACAATAATTTAGACATTTCTGCTTCAATACTAAGCTCTCCTTTCAGCTATTTTTTCCATCATATTGCTAAATTCACATTACTTGAATTATAACATCTATTAAGTAGCTTCTGGTTCTGTTAAGTCCAAGAGATGGATCTAACGTCCCCTTGGGGAGAAATTAGCTATTAAAAAAAATAGATTATTACATCATAGTAGGTTCTATTAAAACAATTAGTGTAATATTTATTTGAAACGTTACAGACATAATAAGCCCATAAATTTAAAATAAAACAGGAAATGTATTTATGTTACAGATACCTAAACAAATAAAATCAAAAAAGCAAATGTATGCAATTATTATTTTTTCATATATATGTTCATCTTTTATAGAAATATTGTAGGGATACAATTTTTTAGAAATGATCCTGTATCCTGTTTTGTATTTAATTTAGCAGTATTGTAAAAAAAAGGTCTAACATTTTACAAAGTCAAAATAAACTATTTTTCCAACCTATAGTTGGTGTGACAAAATCAAACAAATAAAACCCACTGTTGATTGGATATTTTGTGAAGAACCTTATAACAGTTTTAGGAATCCAACTTTCAAAACACTTCACTGTGTTCCAAATAAGGTATATATATGGGTATAAGAACACCAACCCTCTATACTACACATTCTCCTTCGTACTACTTCCCCCAGGTGTTAAAATGTAGCCATGCAATTTGACCTTTAAAAGTTGGAGTAAAATATCGAATCGGGGAGGGTGTTGTGTTTCATTCCCTCTGCATAAATGCATGCATAGAAAATTGAGCACTGGAAGAGGAAGTTGTTTCTTTACATTTTGGAGATCGGTGCTTGAGTAAAGGAGAAAAGAGGATGAGGCTAGTGGAAGGATATTTAATACCTATTACCTTCAGGTTTACACAGTTTTACAGCATTTACAGCATTTCATGGCATCCTAAATGACCCCCAATCTCCAAAATTATATTGAGGAATTTCACAATTTGCACACTCACTGGGCATTTGAACCATTCTGTTAACAGTGATTCGGCAGTATCAGTGGGATTCACAGTTTAAAATATATATATATATATATATATATATATATATATATATATATATATTAACAGGTTCATCACCAGTTAAGCTGCATTGGAAAGCGAAGGTTATCCAATGTGTACATGTTGTCCAGTAAGCATTTTAGATTTGTTAGTGTTTTAATTAAGCATTTAATTAGTATCTTACCTGTACAAAGGGGTGCTAAAGGGGTGGTCTCCATCACAGTATTGTAGATGTGTTTCTGGATAGGAGAGTAGTTTGTGTTTATGTCAACTATGTCTTTTACACAATGACTTCAAAAGATGCATAAGATGAAAGATTTTTAATGATCTCATGAAAATGACTGACTGGCTAAAATTTTTTACCTATTATGATATTTCCAAATGGTTTGAAGTGAGTCTTCTTAAAATTATTATTCATTCCAAATATTCTGAAATCCTAACAAAATCATAAAAATTAGTGAAAGTAATTAAGGGTTTTAAACTTACCAGCAAATTAAAAAAGCTAGAATCATGTAGCAGCGTGCAGTGTCGCATCACAACTCCCTTTGCTGTGAATAGCCCTGAAATTGACCCTCTTTTCTGTTACGGTATTACTTTTCCATTTTGTAACCTGACTAGAAGGCTGTGGGCTGTCATAAAAAGTAAACAAAAAACATAATGCTAATTAAAGTAAACTAAGATAAATAATCATATTCAAAACAACACACACACTCTAATAGTCTGTATAAAAAATATATAAAAAAATAATATATAAAAACAAACTTAACTTAATGACAGCTCCCCAACGGCAACTTTCCACATAGGTGCCTAATAGAACAAATGGATACAAAGATGGGGAAGACGCTGTCTATACCTATAAAAGATTAACCAAACATAGTGAAGACCGTTACAAGTTTGTTATAAAAGACACGCTATTAGGTACACTCACAAAAAAAAAAAAACTTTATGAGTGTACCTGATAGCGTGCCTTTTATAACAAACTTGTAACGGTCTTCACTATGTTTGGTTAATCTTTTTTAGGTATAGACAGCGTCTTCCCCTATCTTTGTATCCAAATAATCATATTCATAAACAGTGTTTAAGTTCACAGCTGCTTGAAGCCAGCCCATGCTCACTCTTTATACTAATAGACATTCATAGAAAATATTTGCCTTAAGATTTATGTTTATTATTTTTCTCCATGCTTTTTCACCTAGCTTTGTTTAGGTTGATAGCAGAGTCAGTGCAATGTGACCTTTAGTGGATAGATTCCGTTGTAATAACATCCATTTTTAATGAGTGTCAAGAAAATAGAAATGCCAAAAAGAATTCTGAGTAGAGAAAATAGTTTTGTTTTAAGGAAAATATTTAACCCTTGTTTTATATAGAAATTAAAATGCAAGACTTGTAAAGAAAATAGACAAATAAATCATAGATTTGAAATATGCTGCTATAACATCCAAGGTTTTCACTGTTATAATAAACATCTATGAAACGTTCTGTACTCTGAACAACCACAAGGACATTTTATAACTTGTTTTTTGTTTTTTTCTTTTTCTTCTTCAAGGTCATGGCTTATATGGAACATTCGAAATGTTATCTTCTTGGAGGAAAACCAGAGAAGATCAACATGTGAAAGAGAGAATAGCTGTTGTGTACGCAGACACTATGATTTCCTATTCTCTGACCACAGCCATGTATTTAGTCACCTTTGGGATTGGCGCCAGTCCCTTCACAAACATTGAAGCAGCAAGAATATTTTGCCGCAATTCATGCATAGCAATCTTTTTCAACTACCTCTATGTACTATCATTCTATGGCTCTAGCCTTGTGTTTACTGGGTACATCGAGAACAACTACCAGCACAGTATCTTCTGCAGAAAGGTGCCAAAGCCTGAAATACTACAAGTCAAGTCTTTGTGGTATAGATTTCTTATGACTGCAAAGTTTAGTGAAGACACAGCAGACTCAGACGAAACAAACTCTTATGAAAGTCATTTATTAGTTTGTTTTCTCAAGCGTTATTACTGTGATTGGATTACGAACACATATGTAAAGCCTTTTGTAGTTCTATTTTACCTTGTTTATATTTCCTTTGCCTTAATGGGCTACCTGCAGGTCAATGAAGGGTCTGATCTGAGTAACATTGTAGCAACTGAGACACGAACCATAACATACACAACTGTACAGCAAAAGTATTTCAGTAACTACAGCCCGGTTATTGGATTCTACATCTATGAATCAATAGAATACTGGAATACAAGTGTCCAGGAGGATGTACTGCAGTACACTAAAGGCTTTGTGAGGATATCCTGGTTTGAAAGTTACTTAAACTATCTTAGAAAACTTAACATGTCCACTGGATTGCCAAAAAAGAACTTCACAGACATACTGAGATATTCCTTTCTGAAAAACCCACAGTATGCCCATTTTTCTGAAGATATCATCATACCCAAAAAATACAACAATGAAGTAGACGTTGTAGCATCCAGGATGTTTCTGGTGGCTAAAACCATGGAAACAAACAGGGAAGAACTTTATGATCTCCTTGAGACATTAAGGAAACTTTCACTAACCTCCAAAGTAAAATTCATTGTCTTCAACCCATCTTTTGTCTACATGGATAGATATGCTACTTCAGTAGGAGCTCCTTTGCAGAACTCATGCATAAGTGCTTTGTTTCTATTGTTTTTCTCTTCATTCCTTGTTGCAAGTTCTATCATTAACATCTGGATAACCTTAACTGTCGCCTCAGTTGAATTTGGAGTCATTGGGTTCATGACATTGTGGAAAGTTGAGTTGGACTGTATTTCTGTACTTTGTCTAATTTATGGAATTAACTACACAATAGATAACTGTGCACCATTAATATCAACATTTATACTTGGAAAAGAATTTACAAGGACCAAGTGGGTTAAAACTTCACTGGAAATACACGGGGTGGCTATTTTACAGAGCTACCTCTGTTATACTGTTGGTCTGATCCCTCTCGCAGCTGTGCCTTCCAATTTGACCCGTACACTGTTCAGGTGCTTGTTTTTAATAGCATTTGTAACATTCTTTCACTGCTTTGCTATTTTGCCTGTCATACTGACATTTGTTCCACCATCAAAGAAAAAGAGGAAAGAGAAAAAAAATCCAGAAAACCGAGAGGAGATTGAGTGTGTTGAAATGGTGGACTTGGACAGCACCCGAGTAGTTGACCAAATTACAACTGTATGATTATAATTTCTTTTTTTTCATTTTACATGTTATGTTTCACCTTAGGTCTTACTAAGAAAGTGTTTTGATGGAACCTCTGATCTGTATGGGTAAGGAATCTAAAAAACAAAAATTATATCCAATACAACCCATTAGATGGATGTTCCAAAAACTTACATTTAGCCTCAATAGAAAGAGAGACAGATGTAACACTGAATTACACTCAGTTGCAAATGTAGTGCTAGTATAATGTTAGTCGCCAAAATCAACTTTTTAAATGGGAAGTACACCACACATTCACTGCCATAAATAGTACAGGAATTGATATCACTTTGAACATATTCATATGAACAACTTTTGATAACTGAATATTTTCCCCAGTTATTCATTTATTTTCTGTCTATAAATAAAGTTTTGAAGAGAGGAAATTTTGAGTGTCTCACGATACCATTTATTCTTTTACAAGCATATAATGCTGCCTGTGCATTAATTATCACGCTATTTTTTTGTGTGAAAAATTTAAACATTAAAAGGTCAACTGTCAAATGAGAATTCACTGTAATTGCGCATGCAAGATTAAGGTTTCTCCAATTTTCCCCTTGAATTTGTAACTTTTTTAAACCACACTATTCAGGACTGAAAATGGAAATGTAGAAACAACGAACCAAAGCAATGAAAAATAAATCGAATTTGATACTAATATAATCTTGATATCATACAGTATGAAAATATGTGTATCCCCCCTTTACTTTCTACTCTGCAGTACATTTACTCTGTACAAGCCTATATGTTTCTTTTTTTTCTCTATAAATTTAAGTAATATATCTCTTCTCACTCCAATTTATATTATCCTTACACTTTTTTTACTCTTTGTTAGCAAGCACTACAACCAAAGATTGGAATATTCACATACATTTCATTACATGACCCATTTGGAGTGCAAAATTAAAGACTACAAAGTTTCTTAAAACTTAAAGATTGTTCTTGAGGAATATCAATTTAGGACATACACGAAAAAGAGCACATCTGTATTTCACACCTATTCTCAAGCTTAGAACATACATTTTGAACATAAAAATGGTAGTAATACATGAGCAAGTATTTAAACCTGACTGATGGACATTCATAAAACTATTTTCTTTTTATCTCTAGAAAGTGTAGACAATTTTATGTCATGTTAGTCAGGTTATTAGGTTTACTTAATCAAACATAATAACAAGAAATTGAAGAATCTTTACCACCATTGTTTACCTTATATACCACAAATTCCATTTGCTAATATATCCAAAGTAGGGTAAAATGTCTACGAAACTAATAGCAGTTTAATATAGAACTGTGAAGAAATTTCATGAGAATTCAAAAAATGAGACCTGGGGCATCTATAATCTTTGGAATTGAGAATAAAAAAAGGCTTATGTAAATAATTTAGTCTAGATTACATATCTGACCATTACCAAATCAGATAGTCCTTTGTCGATGGAATAAGACTGTCACAAATTCTACTGGAGTTGCAGAGTTTATGTATCCTGTTATTATAAGACCAGACTGAGGATTAGAAAATTATAAATCAATAGTGACTAACCATTGATGTTTGTATATGATGTTCAACTGAGCTAGCTGGAAAATTTGGACACAGCTTTAGATAGAATGTTGATGTAGATAAAGTGCAATGGATGCAGTTGTGACCATTCTCTGAATTCCAAGGAGTTCAGCAATCCCACATAACCATTGCCCCTTGTAATCTAGAGTTATGTAGCAGGGATACCTCTCTAACCATGCTCCCTCACCATCAATATTCTAGTCATGAATAAAGGTATCACATACGGCTTTTTATTTAGTTCCTGCATTTGTTACTTTATTCACTATTCTTCAGATCATCAAATAAAGCAGAAGGACAGGTATTACTTGGCAAAAATCATGGTATCTCAGATTTCTATGCAAAGATGCAGATCTGCTGGGTAATGTATGTATAAGGATACCAGAGAATGTGTTAAGAATGGGTCCCCACACAGTGAGTTCCACTATTAATTAAAGATTTTCTAAAATTAAAGGGAATGTGCAAATGTAAATTTACAAAATTAATAATAAACAAAAACAAAGAATATGAGAAACTCAGTAGCTTGCCCTATGTTATAGGTTTTTGCTCACTTGTGCCATTACAGAGAGTACATATACCAAAGCATGTCAGAATGATCCTACCTATAAGTAGGGATCGACCGATATAGATTTTTTAGAGCCGATACCCATACCGTTAATCTGTGAACTTTCAGGCCGATAACTTGCCGATATTCTGTACATTTACCATTTTGAAAAAAATAAACTAATCCTAAAGGTAAATGCACAAAATATACATGCCACATGTAGTGTGTTTGTGTAGTGTGTATAGTGAATGCCGTGAGTGTTTGTGTAGTGTGTATATATAGTGAATGCAGTGTGTGTTTGTGCAGTGTGTGTATACTGAAAGCAGTGTGTGTGTGTGTGTGTGTAATGCAGTGTGTGTGTAGTGTGTGTGTGTTTGCAATGCAGTGTGTGTGGTGTGTGTGTGTTTGTGTAGTGTGTGTTTGTAATGCAGTGTGTGTGTTTATGTAGTGATAATTTGTGTAAAATGGGGCTGGGGGGGCGTTTTTTATGTTAATTTTTTTTTTTTTAAATATTATTATTTTTTTTAATTTTTTTTATCCCCCCCTCCCTGGTGGTCCCCCTCCCTGGTGGTCCAGTGGCATGCAAAGTACTGCGGGGGGCGGCAGCAAGCGCTGACTTACCTTGCCAGCAGCTCCTCCAGCTCCCCAGTGTAAATCTTCGGCCCCTTAGTGCCGCGCGGAGCGTTGCCATGGTAACCCGTGGCAACGCTCTACGGCCGCGGGTCTCGCAAAATTTTTACATGGAGCTGCTGGCAAGGTAAGTCAGCGCTTGCTGCCGGCCCCCCCATGCTCCCTCACCATCAATATTCTAGTCATGAATAAAGGTATCACAAACGGCTTTTTATTTAGTTCCTGCATTTGTTACTTTATTCACTATTCTTCAGATCATCAAATAAAGCAGAAGGACAGGTATTACTTGGCAAAAATCATGGTATCTCAGATTTCTATGCAAAGATGCAGATCTGCTGGGTAATGTATGTATAAGGATACCAGATAATGTGTTAAGAATGGGTCCCCACACAGTGAGTTCCACTATTAATTAAAGATTTTCTAAAATTAAAGGGAATGTGCAAATGTAAATTTACAAAATTAATAATAAACAAAAACAAAGAATATGAAAAACTCAGTAGCTTGCCCCAACGTCGAGTTATGAGTATGATTGCGTATGAGAGCAGAGAAGTTACATTCCCGGCTCTCTGAATCGGCTGTCTTGGGGGCGTGGCTTAAAGCCGCTCTTCAAAGCCTTCAAAGCCTTCATAAAGAATAAAGAAAATGATTTGAAAAATAAGAGAAGGATGAAAATATTTAAGGTACTCTAACAACTTAAATTATTTTTTAAATGCCTACATTGTTCCTTTAAGGCAGAAAGACCAATGAACAAACAACAACTGATGACAGCTACAATAAAGGCCTGGCAGAGCATTATAAAGATACCCAGCGTTTGGTGATATCCATGCATTCCAGAATTCATGCAGTCATTACCTGCAATGCATATTTGAAAAGAAATTGTAATAATGATTGTGTTAATTTGTTCAATTACTTTTGAGCCCCTGAAAAAGGGGATTGTGTATGAAAATGGTTGCAATTTCTAAACATTTCATACAATATTTTTGTTCAACCTCTTGAATTAAAGCTAAAAGTCTGCACTTCAATTGCATATCATTGTTTAATTTCAAACCCATTGTGGTGGCATACAGAGACAGAATTATGAAAAATGTGCCAGTGTCCAAATTGTTCTGGACCTAACTTTATATCTAACTCTTTTGGAAATACACAAATCAGACACAATATTGAAACCATCTGCCTAATATTGTATAGGTCCTCCCCTTGTGCTGCCAAAACAGCTAAGATTTGTCAAAGCATAGACTCCCCAAGATCTCTGTCTTTGTCCTGTGATATCTGGCCCCAAGACATTTGCAGCAAATTCTCCAAGTCCTGCAGTTTGCAAAGTAGGGTCGCCATGGACTGGACTTACTGTTCCAGCATATCCTACAGATACTTAATCAGATTGAGCTCTGTGGAATTTGGAGGCCAAGGCAACTGCCTTCTCCCCATAGTGCATCTTGCTCCCATTCTTCCCCAGGTAAACAAGGCATCAGACCAGGCAACAGTCTTACATAAAAAACCAAAGAAAAAGTTACCTGCGCTCTCTCCTAAATCCCTATGTATATTTAAACAAATGGAGATTATTTAGTTAATACCCCTATATAACAGTCTTACATTGTTCCATGGTCCAATTCTAATGCTCACATTCCCATTAAAAAGTGCTTTCAGTGGTGGACAGGGGTCATCACGGGCACTCTGAATGGTTTGTAGGCATGTGCATGGGAAAAATTTTCGGTTCGGTATTCCGAAATTCAGGACTTTGGCAATTCGGGACTTCGGCTATTCGGACATTCGGAAGTACCCGAATGTCCGAAGTTCCCGAAATTCCTCTGAATTTATATTCGGACCGAAACGAATTGCACATGTCTAATGGTTTGCAGCTATCCAGCTCCATACAAAGCAAACTGTGTGTTCTGATACCTTTCTATCATGGCCAGCATTAGTTTTTTTTTATACAAATCAAGCTAGTGTTTCTGTGTGGGCTAGCCTTTGCTCCCCATGTGGATCAATAAACTTTGGGCACTCATGACCCTGATGCCGGTTCACTGGTTGTCCTTCCTTGCACCATGTTTGGTAGGTACTTACCACTGCATACCGAGAACACCCCACAAGTCTTTTGGAGATGCTCTGATCTAGTTATCTAACCATCACTATTGGCCCTATGCTGAAGTCAATAGTCTTTTAGCTTGACCATTTTTCCCGCTTCCAACATATGAAATATAAGAACTGACTTCACTTGCTGCCTAATAAATCTCAACCCTTGACAGGTGCCATTGTACCAATATAATCAATGATTTTCACTTCACCTGTCAGTGGTTTTAATGTTGTAGCTGAGCAGTGTATTAACATCTTTAACATATTTGGTGCTACTACCATTTGAAATGATGCCCAGAATTCATTATTTTAAACATTTAGTCCTTAAGTTGATTTATGAACAGTTTTGTTAAGAGCTCTGGTAGAGAAGATAAGCTGTATATCTGATATAGGTATCAATTAATTTAACTAAGTATTCACTCACAAAATACAACAATACAACATTTTTAATAAACTCTCTGCTGTATCCTTCCCTGAATGTATTTATTTGTTTTTTAAAATAATATTGCACAAGGCAGTCATTTTAACTAAACTTTGATTAAACTAAACATTTAATTCACTCTATAGACACACTAAAGTAACTGTACATTCTGTCATTGACTCACTTGAATTTTCATGAACTAAACAACTTTGAAGTAGCCTTCAACAGCCTCAACCATCTTGAATTAGTATCTTTGAAAAGTAGATTGTGACTGCAAATAAAACAGTTGGCTCATTTACTCTTCCTATTATGATGTTTTACGTTAAACACTGTAGGATATCATCACTTAAAAATGTACAGAATTTCTTCATCTAGCTGGGCTCATTACCATCTTGAGTCTTTTGCCCAGGTTTACTGAGTTTACTGAGTCAAGTGGCCTCAGTTTTAGGTACTCGGTAACTAAAACATTGTG
This sequence comes from Pelobates fuscus, assembly GCF_036172605.1. Lineage (NCBI taxonomy): Eukaryota > Metazoa > Chordata > Amphibia > Anura > Pelobatidae > Pelobates > Pelobates fuscus. The sequence continues at coordinate 127,540,157 of NC_086317.1, forward strand.
CTTGGTGAAAAGGCACCGTTTTTATTTTTATTTTTTTGTTTATATTTTACTAATGCTTGATGCTCTCATTTATATCTCTACAAATACCTTGATCAAGAGATATGAGCATATTTTTTAATTTTACAAAATCCTAGAAATAGTAAAGTTTATCCCATGCAGCCTCTTTAAAATGGAAAGATTGTACATTTCACATTGTAATTAGGAAACTTTGCTATTTTTACCTTTATCAAAATGCACAGCAGATATAACACACAAATATTTTCCTGGTACATTTAAAAATGCTGCATATTTACTAAATAAAATGGCACACTAATTCTAATTTTCATGGTTAATTAAGCAGTTCAATTTTGCTATTACGAATGTTGTTTTGCATTCAACATCAGATCTCTACCCTGCGATGGTTTGCTGTTTATTTCATGTTTTCTCTCTAAAGGAAAATAAATATTTAAACCACGTTCTGCCAGCGGGTACTAGTTCATGCATTTCTGCCTTCTTAAGTTAAAAATGTTGCTTTTTTAATATCCTGACTTTGAATTCCATCTTGCTGTTAAAACATTCATTATTTTTTTACACTTTGTAACCTATAAACCTGTATTTCGGTTTTTAAGCCATGTACTTTGTCAACCTCTTTTTCTTCCAAGTCTTGATGTTACGGATTATAGGGTAATGCACAATTAAGCTATGCTGAGGCTTCCTCAATCATGCTATTATGTTTTATTTTAATGATCATTCAACCTGTTATTTACCATATTAAATGAGGATCTTAGTATGCGAGTCTGAAATAACATGCTTCAAGAGTCATTAAACCTTCATTGCTTTCACATCAAAAGCTTCATGTTTGGTTTCCAGCAATAGCATAGAAATGCCTTGGATCTTATCACGCAAGCTAAGCCTTTAATCTATACCACAGCAGATGGATGTTAAAGCACATGTACCAAAAAGTATCCAAAAGAGTGACTAAATATAGTTTTACATTAATGTGTAATCTCAACATTCTAACCATTAATCAACATGACATATATTTTCAATATTAAGGCCTTTAATCTAAGGACATGTTTTATGTGTACTCGAGAAATTCCTTTGATTTTATTAGAATGGCAACACTAAGTGTACTCCTCTTGAAATCATTTCATGATATTTATATTTTTCCCTTCTACATAAACATTTATTATAATTTTGCCTAAATGTCCAGCCTCCAGGTGACCGGCAAAAAGGGGGTGCACAGCACAGCTATCTGGCCAGTCACTTCATGTAGCGTGGACAGGCATACTACGGGAGAGGATCTTCTGTATCTTCTATCTGGTCTGACAGAAAGTGCTCTATTAGAGCAACAAATAACTTCCTGTTAGTCCAGGTAGGAGGTGAAGATCCTCTACCACTGTCTGCAGTGACACACTACAAAAGAGAAGTGAGCAGGCAAAGGAGGAGAGAGTGGGGCATAAAGAAAGAGACACACACAAAGACCTGTTTGAAGGGGACAAAGGTAAAAAAGGTCTGAATAAGGGGACAATGACAAACAGAGGCGCAAGGGAATGGGACACAGAAACACACAGAAGTGTATGGGAAAAAGAAGGCTGGGAGAGACACAAACAGGATCTGGGGGAGAAGAGACACACAGATGGGCTGGGGAATGAGCAAAAGAGACACAAATGAGGTGAGAAAAAATGAGACACACAAAGGTGCTGGGAAAAGAGACCCACAGAAGGGCTGAGGGAAGGGGAGAAAGAGACAAACAAAAGGGCTGGGGGAGAAAGAGACACTCAAAGGTGCTGAGGCAGGGCCGAACTAGCCCACCGGGATACCGAAAATGTTCTCGGTGAGCTGCAGACCAGCAAGAAGTGCTAATGTCTTATTTTAATAATGTTTCCCTTGGACTGTGACAGCTTGTGTCAGTCTGAGGGAATTCAGAAGGGAGGTGCTGAGAGCTGGTGCAGCTGCATTAAAGCTGCTGGCGGATGGAATGCTGAGTCTCCCTTCCCAGCACCTTCCTCAGCACATATGCCCCACCCCTGCATGAAAGCCCTGCCCGTGTGAAGCCCTGCCCCCTCACATAAGCTCTGCCTCCCACAGTCAAGCAGTGGACCTTGCTGCAGGAAGAGGCAAGCAAATGCCCTCCCAGAGAAAAATTGATCTCCCACCGCTTCCACTGCCAGGTAGGGTTTACATACTGTGTCTGTAGTGAGTGTCAGTGAACTGGTGTCTGTCAGTGAGCTTGTGTGTAGTGAGCATGTGTGTGTCAGTGATCTTGTGTGTAGTGAGCTTGTGTGTGTCAGTGAGCTTGTCTGTAGTGAGCATTTTTTGTGTCATTGAGCTTGTCTGTAGTGAGCATGTGTGTCAGTGAACGTGTCTCTAGTAAGCATGTTTGTGTCATTAAGCTTGTATATAGTGTGTGTATGTGTTTGTGTCACTGAGTTTGCTTGTAGTTAGCATTTGTGTGAGTCAGTGATCTTGACTGTAGTGAGTGTGTCAGAAAGCTTTCTGTAGTGAGTGTGTATCAGTGAGCTTGTCTATAGTTAGCATGTTTGTGTGTCAGTGAGCTTGCCTGTAGTGAGAATGTTTGTGTCATTGAGCTTGTTTGTAGTGAACTTGTGTGTGTGTGTCCGTGTGCGTGTGTGTGTGTCAGCGAGCTTGGGTGTATGTGTGTCAGTGAGTTTGTCTGTAGTAAGCTTGTCTGTGTGTCTGATAGTTTGTCTGTACTAAGTTTGGGTGTGTGTCAGTAAGTTTGCTTGTCTGTGTCAGTGAGATTGTTGGCCAGTGAGACTATTTGTGTGAATCAATGCTTGTCTGTCTGTGAGCCTGTGTATCAGTGTGCTTGTGTCAGTGAGACTGTGTCAGTTAGACTGTCTATGCCTGCATTTGAGTATGTTTAATGTATAATTATTTTTTCCCTAAAAAATACAAATTTATTGAATTTAGAAAATAAACATACCAATAATACATTTTATTTATAATTATATATAATTTATTATTTTTATGTTTCTTTTTTAAGTCAGTGATAATGTTAATTATTGATTAATTTATAGTAATTTAATTTAGAACTTTATAAACATTTATAAATCATTGAAATTGCTATTTAGTAGATAAGTGAGTGCACTGGATCTTGTTTATTGTGTGTATATATCTATATACAAACACATTACTTGGCACAAAGACTTATGGGGTGGGCATACTTTTTTCTAGGGCTGCTTTGTATTCCCAATCTGACCCTGGGCTGAGGGGAGAAGGAGACAGACAATGGGCTGGGGAGGGGACAGAGAGACATTCAGAGAGTCTAAGGCAGGGAAAAGAGACACTCGGATGGTAAGGGGGAAAAGAGGCTGGCTGGGGGAGAAAGAGACACACAAGTGGCCTGGGGGGGAGAAAGACACATAAAGGTACTGGGGGGGAGAGACACACAGGGGGTCTGTCAAATGGGTGAAAGAGACACACAAAGGTGCTGGGGAAGAGACACAAAAAGGTGCTGAGGGAGGAGACACACATGTTGGCTGGTGGGGAGAGAAATACACAGAGGGGCTGGGGGAAAGAGACACACAGAGGTGCAGTGGAAGGAGAGAAAGTGACACACAAATGGACTGGAGAATGGGAGAAAGACAAAGGAGCAGTGAGTAAAATACAAACAAAGGGGTTGGGGGATGTAAGATGCTCAAAAAGGCTCTGGGGAAGTAAGACACATAAAGGGGTTGTGGAGAAATAAGAGACACACAAAGGGGTTGTAAGAGACACACAATGGGGGGTTGTAAGAGACACAGTAGAGGGGTGGAAGACACACAAAGGGGACAAATGGGGAATAAGATACACTAAAGGGGGATGTAAGACAGAAAAGAAGGATAAGATACCTTAAAGGGGGTAAGACATTTAAAAGAGGGTATATGGCATGATGGCGTGCTTATTGGAAGCAAGAACCTTCTCTCTGATGAAGGCACCCTAATAGAGAGTGCCCTTTTGCCCTTTGGTCCCAGTGCTTTAACGGTACTAGAACTGAGTCTCAAGAGTCTCTGGAGTGTGACAGCGTGGAAGCATTGCTTGACAGACTGATAAACCTTACAAACCCAGGTGTAAGCTCACTTCTTAGGTGTAAGCTCCAGTTTACAAGTATACCAGTACACAAGTATGCCCTGGTCTTCATACCCCCATATCTCTCCAACACAAGGGAGGCTGAGAAATCAACTGATTCAGCAGCGGGAATCTCTGGTAATTAAGTGGAGATCACAGGACTGTTTGAGAGGCTAATTTCAAACAAAAAAAAACTAAGATGAAACTGACCTCACTTTACAGGGGGGGAAAGGAAAATGAAGGAAAAAAGAGGCAGAAAGGAAAGGAAAGAAAGAGGAAAAGAAAAAGGAAAAAAAAAACTTTCAGGGTTAAAGAGACACAGTGAGGAAAACTGCTGCTCTATTACATTGGACGAAGTGTAAGGAAGATACAAGTTTACAGATAAGTGCTTTCACAAATATACTGTTATTCTAGACCATTTAAGCCTTATTCAAAAAATCTCTGTGTCCACAATGTGCAAGAACTCATTATAAAATCTGTTGTAATGCCGGTAAATATCTTAGACTTAACTAAACTATTATTTCTTTTGAGGAGAGTAGAGCTAATGCAATTGCAATTGCTGAGAACTTTTTTAGAATTGAATGATAATGGACAAGTGTCCATTCTGTCAGGATCCCGCGGGCGGCTGCGAGGGGAGGCTGCAGTCCGCTTGCGGCACTCACCCTCCAGCCGTCCGCGGGTCCTTTCCCGGCATACGCTCGCTGGGCGGCATCCTCCCAGCCTCAGATGGTGCCCACGTCCTCCTCTCCATCCCCTAGCGGCAGCATGCATGACGCTGAACGCTGGGGGACCGCCCACTCTTGTACACGCCGCGGTCAGCCACCTGACCCGGCATTAAAGACACAGTACGACAATCACAGTGGGAGACATAGATATCTCCCACGTGTGATTGTTAATTCTGATTGGAAGTTATCCAATCAGAATTAACCACAGGGTTTATATACTTACCTTTCCTGTTCCTCCCTGCCCTGTTGTGGTCTTTGCTTGCTAGTATTGATACTGAACTTGTATTTTCTGGTTACGTACTCTCTGGCTTGTTAATCTGACTTTGTGACTTTCTCCTACCCTTTGACCTCGGCTTGTTTTCATTATCCTGTCTTCTGGTTCCCCTTACTCAGCTTGTCTCCTGACTATTCTGTGTGTGCTTAGCCCGGCCACTCTAAGGTCCGGTACTGAACCTTTTCTGTGTGTGTGTGTGTTAGCGTGTTAGGTTCCCCGAATCGTGACATTACAACAGGGCCATAATGGAACCTGCTGACATACCACAGATCCTAGTTAATCAGGAGGCTAGAATGGATGGCTTGGACCACCGTATGGATCAGTTTGCTCAAGCTTTGCAAACCATACTGGCTCGTACTGCACACTTGCAGCCTGCTGTTCAGGAGGCTGCTGCTGCTGTGCCCGAGCCCATTCCCACTCCGGTACCCGTTCCTGCTCATGTAGTGCATATGACGCCGCCACAGCGCTACAGCGGTGACCCAGCATTGTGTTGTGGTTTCCTCAACCAAATCGACATCCATTTGGTGATGAATCCACGTTCCTATCCCACTGACAGATCTAAAATAGCCTTTTTGATAAACCACTTGTCAGGGAGAGCTTTAGCATGGGCCAACCCCATGTGGGAGAATACGTCTCCTATGTCCTTTGCAGATTTTCTGACAGCTTTCAAACGCATGTTTGATCAACCCGGTAGGGTTGCTTCTGCTGACAAAGCTCTGCTTAGGGTCCGACAGGGTAACAGATCTGTAGCGGATTACACTATCGAATTCCGCACTCTTGCAGCTGAAGTGGTTTGGAACAATGACGCCCTCATAACAGCCTTTCAGGAGGGTTTTGCCGCTTACATACTGGATGAAATAGCATCCAGGGAATTGCCTGTTCTTCTGGATGATGTTATAGACTATATGATTCTTATTGATAACCATATTAGAGAGAGGCGTAGTCAAAGACGGCTGGATACACGGGTGTTACCTGCTCTACCCAGTGCTGCATTACTAGCATTACCCGCTCCTAGGCCACCATCCCCTGAACCCATGCAATTGGGTGCTACGGGGTTAACTGAGGCTGAAAGAGCGTACCGTAGAAGGGAGGGGTTATGCCTTTATTGTGGAAAGAGGGGGCACCACTGTAATGCCTGCCCTAAGGTACAGGAAAACTACAGCACCTAAGGCCTAGAGAGGGGTCGGCCTCGGGTGTTATGCCTTTGTCCCCTCATGTGTCCATCTCCAGACCGTTTATTACGGTTTCTCTTTTGGTCAATAAAACCACCATAACTACTAAAGCCTTGATCGATTCAGGTGCGGCAGACAACCTTATGGATGAGAACTTTGCCAAAACCGCAACCTTGACTTTGATCCAAAAGGCCACACCCTTGGCCGTTGAGGCCATAGATGGTAGACCGCTTGAGAAACCTCTGGTAACCCATGAAACCAAAGAAATCGTTATGTTGTGGGTGCTTTGCACAAGGAAAGGTTAACCTTCCAAATAATTGACTCCCCTACTGCCTCCATCGTTCTGGGTTTTCCCTGGTTAGTTAAGCACAACCCTGACTGGGGTTGTTTAGATTTACTCTCCTGGGGGGGAATCTTGTCAACAAGACTGTATGGCTCATGTACGTCCTGTTTGTTCACTCAATGTGCCCACGGCTAAACCACTTTCTGTTTCTGTCCCTTCTGTATATGCAGACCTTGCATTGGTTTTTGAGAAAAGGGAGGCAGATAAACTACCTCCACATCGGGAGTATGACTGTGCCATAAACCTGTTACCGGGTACTATGCCTCCTAGAGGTAAGGTCTACCCTCTTTCTGAGAAAGAAAACCAGATCATGGAGGAGTACATAAGGGAGTCCTTAGGTAAAGGTTTTATTAGAAGGTCCTCCTCTCCTGCTGGTGCTGGTTTCTTTTTTGTGGCAAAGAAGGAGGGCGACTTGAGGCCATGTATAGACTACAGGGGTCTGAACAACATTACGATTAAAAACGCCTACCCTATCCCCCTCATCACTGAGTTGTTTGATCGTGTGAAAGGTTCTAAGTTCTTCACTAAATTAGACCTCAGGGGGGCCTATAACCTTGTCCGTATAAAGGAGAATGACGAGTGGAAGACAGCGTTTAATACGCGCAGTGGGCATTACGAATATCTGGTCATGCCTTTTGGATTGTGTAATGCTCCTGCTGTGTTTCAGGACCTCATAAACGATGTCCTTAGAGATCTATTGCATGTCTGTGCCGTGGTGTACCTTGACGACATACTTGTGTATTCTCCTGATTTGAAGTCACACCATAACCACGTTAGGATGGTGCTCAAGAAGTTATTACAGAACGGACTCTACTGTAGTTAGAAAAATGTGTGTTCGATCAGACCTCTGTGCAATTCCTTGGATACATAATTACCGAACAGGGTTTCAGTATGGATCCTGCTAAATTGGAAGCCATACTGTCCTGGCCACTTCCCCAAGGACTTAAGGCTATCCAGCGTTTTATAGGATTTGCCAACTATTATAGGAAATTTATAAAAAAACTTTTCACCACTTATCTCTCCTATAACGAAGCTGACTACAAAGGGTCTACACCCTAGGCTTTGGACTCCCGAAGCCCTTAAGGCATTCAAAACTCTCAAGAAGGCATTTGCCTCTGCTCCAGTGCTGCACCACCCTAATCCTTCTCTTCCCTTTGTTATGGAAGTAGACGCTTCTGAATCGGGTGTGGGAGCAGTACTGTCATAGAGGTTGTCGTATGACAAACCCCTCCATCCCTGTTGTTTCTTTTCAAAACGGTTGTCTGATCCAGAAAAGAACTACGATGTTGGGAACAGGGAACTATTAGCTATTGTGTTAGCTTTTAAGGAATGGAGGTACTTATTAGAGGGTTCTAAACACAAAATCATGGTTATAACAGATCATAAGAACCTCTCCTATATACCTGACGCTATAAGGTTATCTGCCTGTTAGGCTAGATGGTCTCTATTTCGTTCACGTTTCCAATACGTTATTACGTATAGACCTGGTTGCCATAATGCCAAAGCTGACGCTATCTCTCGACAGCATGAACCGTTAGAATTTGTTAACCCGACTCCTGTACCTATTGTTCCTGCATCTCAGATAATAGCTGCTACCCGTTTGGTTGTTTCATCTCCTTTCCTTAATAGTATTAAGACTTACCAAACCCAAGCACCCCCTGAGACGCCGGCTGGTAAACTATACGTTAAAACAAAGGACAGAAAAAAGTTGTTAACTTTATTTCACACCGCCAAAACTGCTGGTCATCCGGGGGTAATTTGGTAATTTGGTAATCCACCAAAATAATAAAACTTGTGTCAGTGTCCAAATATTACTGGACCTAACTGTAATTCACGGAATGCAGCTTCCTATCCTGCCACCAGATTCCAAAAATGCCCGCAAAACTTACTTACCCTAAGTCATCTGAACTATATATGTTTTTTCAGACTGTTGAAATATTGTCGTCTATTATTTGTACCCCCTCCCCTGATATACTAGAAGGTTGCCTTAAAGTTTGACCTACAAACACTACTTGTCTACAAATGCTCGCAGTTTAGGGAATAAGATCCATGAACTTGTGGCAATAATGGCAACTGATAGTGTAGATTTAGTCGCTGTTACTGAGACATGGTATAATGAGAAAAATGACTGGGACATAGCAATACCAGGGTACTCTTTATATAGAAAAGACAGGGAAGGCAATAAAGGGGGAGGGGTGGCCCTGTATGTAAAGAATAGCATAAAATCTAGTCTAATAAAGGTTAGTGAGGCGAACATAGAGTCCGTTTGGGTTACGTTAGAATTTGGTAATCACACAGTAACTCGTGTAGGTGTGATTTATAGGCCCCCAGGACAAATTGAAGAGTTAGATAATCTACTAGTTGAAGAAATAGCTAAAATGACAATGAAGGGGGAAGTTATCATCATGGGTGACTTTAATCTTCCAGATGTAAATTGGAAAACAAAAATAGCTACTTGTGCCAGGAGCACACATATTCTAAACTCCCTACTGGGATTGTCTCTAAAACAAGTCGTTGAGGAGCCAACTCGTAAAGAGGCCATACTAGATTTAGTGTTAACAAATGGAGATTTGGTATCAGATATTACTGTAGGTGAAAGTTTAGGATCCAGTGATCATCAGTCAGTGTGGTTTAATATAAGAACAGTGACTGAGTCACACCACACAAAAACAAAAGATTTAGACTTTAGAAAAACAGACTTTTCTAAAATTAGAATATGTGTAAAGGAGTCATTATCAGACTGGAGCAATTTAAATGGAGTCCAAAAGAAATGGGATTATTTAAAAGTTGCACTACTGAAGGCAACAGAAAATTGCATTAGGCTTGTCAGTAAAAGCAAAAAATTCAAGAAACCACTGTGGTACTCCACAGATGTAGCCAAAATAGTAAAAAACAAAAAGTTAGCATTTAGTAATTATAAAAAAAACCAGAGTGAGGAAGACAGAATGACCTATAAGATTAGGCAGAAAGAGGCTAAGCAAGTTATAAGAGCTTCCAAATCACACACAGAAGAGAAAATAGCACAGTCAGTAAAAAAGGGGGACAAAACCTTTTTTAGATACATAAATGAGAAAAGAAAAGTAAAACAAGGATTAGTTAGATTAAAAACAAAAGAAGGAAGGTATGTAGATGAGGATAAAGGTCTAGCTGACTGCCTCAATGAATATTTTTGTTCGGTATTTACAGATGAAAATGAAGGAAAGGGACCTCAGTTAAGAAAAAGGATAAATGAGTCATTTATTACACGTGAGTTTACAGAGGAAGAGGTTCTATTTCAACTGTCAAAAGTAAAGACAAATAAGTCAATGGGACCTGATGGAATACACCAAAAGCTATTAAAAGAGCTTAGTGGTGTACTAGCAAAACCATTAACAGATTTATTTAACCAATCATTGATAACAGGAGTAGTCCCAGAAGATTGGAAGTTAGCGAATGTTGTGCCCATTCACAAGAAAGGTAATAGGGAGGAGTCGGGCAACTATAGGCCAGTAAGCCTAACTTCAGTAGTGGGGAAAGTGATGGAAACCATGTTAAAGGATAGGATTGTTGAACATCTAAAAACACATGGATTTCAAGATCAGAGACAACATGGGTTTACTTCAGGGAGATCATGCCAAACTAATCTTATTGATTTTTTTGATTGGGTAACTAAAATTATAGATCAGGGTGGTGCAGTGGACATTGCTTACCTCGATTTCAGTAAGGCTTTTGACACTGTTGCACATAGAAGGCTTATCAACAAACTACAATCTTTGAGTTTGGATTCCAATATTGTTGAATGGGTAAGGCAGTGGCTGAGTGACAGGCAACAGAGGGTTGTAGTCAATGGAGTATATTCGAAGCTTGGGCTTGTCACCAGTGGGGTACCTCAGGGATCTGTACTTGGACCCATTCTCTTTAATATTTTTATTAGTGATATTGCAGAAGGTCTTGATGGTAAGGTGTGTCTTTTTGCGGATGATACTAAGATATGTAACAGGGTTGATGTTCCAGGAGGGATAAGCCAAATGGAAAATGATTTAGGTAAACTAGAAAAATGGTCAGAGTTGTGGCAACTGACATTTAATGTGGATAAGTGCAAGATAATGCATCTTGGACGTAAAATCCCAAGGGCAGAGTACAGAATATTTGATAGAGTCCTAACCTCAACATCTGAGGAAAGGGATTTAGGGGTGATTATTTATGATGACTTAAAGGTAGGCAGACAATGTAATAGAGCAGCAGGAAATGCTAGCAGAATGCTTGGTTGTATAGGGAGAGGTATTAGCAGTAGAAAGAGGGAAGTGCTCATGCCATTGTACAGAACACTGGTGAGACCTCACTTGGAGTACTGTACACAGTACTGGAGACCCTATCTTCAGAAGGATATTGATACCTTAGAGAGAGTTCAAAGAAGGGCTACTAAACTGGTTCATGGATTGCAGGATAAAACTTACCAGGAAAGGTTAAAGGATCTTAACATGTATAGCATGGAGGAAAGACGAGACAGGGGGATATGATAGAAACATTTAAATACATAAAGGGAATCAACACAGTAAAGGAGGAGACTATATTTAAAAGAAGAAAAACTACCACAACAAGAGGACATAGTCTTAAATTAGAGGGACAAAGGTTTAAAAATAATATCAGGAAGTATTACTTTACTGAGAGGGTAGTGGATGCATGGAATAGCCTTCCAGCTGAAGTGGTAGAGGTTAACACAGTAAAGGAGTTTAAGCATGCGTGGGATAGGCATAAGGCTATCCTAACTATAAGATAAGGCCAGGGACTAATGAAAGTATTTAGAAAACTGGGCAGACTAGATGGGCCGAATGGTTCTTATCTGCCGTCACATTCTATGTTTCTATGTTTCTATGTTTCTACTTTATCATCATTAGGAGGGTGGTAATCACATTTACAATACCTTCCCATAAATGCACAGGAATATAATGAAAAGACGAAGAAATAGATTTCAAAGATTTGTGCTGGAGCAATGGATAAGGTTAAAAGGAATTTATTGAGCTAAATTTATTTTGGCATTGCTTTGTAATTCAAAATTAAAATTAGCCCTTGTACACAGGGGGTTGGTCTAGTCTCCTCTGTTTGCGAAATTAGTTCTTATATGAGAAATAGAAAAGCTATTTTTAAAATTTGTAAGAAATTATATTTTAAACCAATTAAGCATTTACTACTTCTTCATGGACTATTTTACTATTAGGTTACCATATAACAGTATATCACTTTCAACCAATAATTTGATAACTCTGTGAATGTGCTTAAGAAATTATTAGCAAACAAATTTAATATAATCTATGTATGTCTGTGTGTCTGCCTGCCTGTCTGTCTGTCTGCCTGCCTTTCTATCTATCTATCTATCTATCTATCTATCTATCTATATATTTTTATAAAACAAATATCATGCCAACATCATGGTTGTAAATAAAAGGAGGAGTTGTTAGACAGAGAGCCAAAGGTATTGCACAATTGTGTTTATCAATTTGCTTTTCTGAATCTCCTGAAAATAGAAAGCCATCATAAAAGTAATATAACCTTTTTAATTCTGTTTATGCACTTTTTTGCATGTGTAATTTTTATTGAGTTTTGATATAAACAGGACACACCCAGTAAAGTAGGGTACAATGCACTTATGAGTGGTTACACAATGAATTACATACAAGAATACTGTACACACGTCATCTTTACAACATTAGTAAAGGGAATCTGGATGAGTGTGGGGCATAGGAACAGGTTCTCAGGTAATGAGGGGGAACCAGAAAGTGTGGAGGTTGTGGGGGTTGACCCATGGGGAAATCAGGGACACATGTTGAGCTGCTTACGATAGTGATCCCATTTGTCCCAAACTTTATAATATTTTGGCAGGCAGAGTTTCAGTCTGTGTGAAGTTTCTTCAAAATTTCTGGCAGGTTGAGGTGAGACTACCAGGAATTGATTGTCAGAGTTTTTTGAGATATCCAACTTTTTGCCAAACTATTTCTGGCTTCTGTCAATATATGCATAATGAGGCTTTTTACTGCCCACTCAAGTGGATGTGGTAGCTTATCTAATAGGAAAAATGTAGACAGACATCCGAGGATATGTCTCTAATGATTTCCCTAATGGGGATTTCCCTAATGAGGTTCTAGACCACATTCCCCAAGTATCCCTTTATACACCCACAGCCCCAGAAAATGTGTAGCACAATATAGTGGAGAAATGTCAGTCTAGTGGACACCATGTACCATCTGAGTAATAATTGGCGGTTGGTCTCCCAAGATGGCACAAGACTTTAAAGTTTGTCACTATCTCTTTGCACTGGTCTGGTGAGCAAGTGGTTTCCAAATCTTTTTCTCATTTCACTGCATAAGGAGGTACACCCCAGTTAGTGACTGAGTGATAGCATATTGACCAAATTATAAGTGCGAGAGATTGCCACCCTTGGGGCATCCTACTATGTATGCTTGTAAAATGTATTTAACATGGAAGTATGAAAATAGTTCAGAAGAAGGCAGTGAATATTGCTATGAGATTGTGGGGAATGGGCGGCAAGTGCCACGCGCGAATTCAAAGTGTCCATAGGAAAGCATTTCTCAATGCTTTCCTATGGATGCTCTGCGCAATGGAGGCATAATATGCCTCCAGCATCGCAGATGCGCCTCTAGTGGCTGTCCGAAGACAGCCACTAGAGGCTGGCTTAACCCCAAAAGTAAACATAGTAGTTTCTCTGAAACTGCTATGTTTGCATCTGAAGGGTTAAAACCTGAGGGACCTAGCACCCAGACCACTTCATTGAGCTGAAGTGGTCTGGGTGACTAAAGTGTCCCTTTAATATCAGGAAAGTCCAGGCCACCTTCATGAGGTGACGTAGTGTAGAGTATTTTGAGCAATTCTGAGGAGGTCTCTTGCTCCAGATATATCAATTAGTGATATGTTGGAATTAGCATAGTAACTGTGTAGACAGAAGTACTGGAAGCTTTCTAATAATATAAAGTATTAGGGACATAATGGGCATTTTTTTATGGCATTGATACAACCCAACCAAGAGATTGGTCAACGTCATCCATGTATTTAAATCTGATCAAACATGTTGTAGTAATGGCAATTGGTTATTCCCAAACAGAGATCGGGGCGTAGCTGTCAACTTCACTACTAGGTATGAAAGGAAGGGTTTCCTCCAATCAAAATTGTACTGTGAGTAAAGTTTTTGCATAGTATGAGTTGGGGTGTTAAAGATAAAAAAAAAGTGAGTTTTACTTGTATTGTTTTTATAAAATGACACCCTCCCATAATGTTGCAGGAGTTCCATCAAGCCAGGGATCAAGAACGCAGGGGAGGATAATGTTACCAGAAAGTAATATGTGAATAGGAAGATATTGTAATTGCTTTCTGGCGTGGGTATACTTTAATTATTGATGATGTCTTAATCTTGTACACCAAAGAAAAAAAAAATATTTGTGGGGTGAGTTCCATATACTTCCAGTGCAATCTATGAAATGCTTTTTCAGCATCTAATCCTAACCCTAACCCTAACCCTACCCATACCCCTAACCCTACCCCTAACTCCTAACACTCCAGGAATTCGGACATTTGGAAGCATTCGAATATCTGAATTTACGAAATTCGTCCGAATTGCCGACATTCCTCCGAATTTTCATTCGGAACGAAATTAATTGCACATGTCTAGTGATGATGTATAATATGTAACACTTGTCTGTTAAATACAAATCCTATTTTATCAGGGGAGACTAAATGGCACAGAAGGGGGGCATAGATGCATTGCGAGAACCTATAGCCCTATAACTTGCAAAAAAAAAAAAGCAAAAAAAGCATCTAAACACTGGATATTTTAAAAATCAGGACAAAATTGCGAATCTATTGAGCAGTTTTTTTTATTCACTTTTGTAGATGAGCAAAAGATTTTTCAAGTAAAAGTCAAAAAACATGTATTTTTTCATTTTTTTCATCATATTTTTTATTTTTTTTAAATTAAATTACATGAGATTATATAAATAATGGTATGTAAAGAAAGCCTTTTTTTGTCCTGAAAAAAACAACATATAATTTGTATAGGAACAGTAAATGAGAGAGCGGAAAATTACAGCTAAACACAAACACCACAAAAGTGTAAAAAGAGGCCTGGTCGCAAATGTACAACATCGCAAAAACAGTCCAGTCCTTAAGGGGTTAAAGTCACTGGGAAATTCCTTTATTAAGTATTAGGGCTTATTCGTAGTGGTCAGTAAACTAAATGGCTTATGAGATGAAGAAACATAATAACTAGCATCAGAGACAAATAAAATAGAAGTCTTGTACAGGTGAACAGAGCCCTGTAGTAACTAATTAAATTCTCAGAGAGAATAGAAACATTTTAACCTAAGATAAATTGTTGCATATAGGGCAGCTGCTAAGTTTGACTGTTAAGCTACTACCATTAGTAGCTAGACATCCTGTAGCACAAAAGGCAATCACTGGTCATGTGAGGGAAGGGTATTAGATATGAGACACAATGATCACAAGATCTATATAAGCACGAAGTATCAATAAGTATCTAGGTAGATACACACAGAGTCCAAATAAGATATAGGTAACTGATGTGGGTAGGACATTCCCAATAGTACTAATAACCTCCTAGTGCCTCTGGATCCATATACATAATAGTAATCCCTGTGTACCACCTAAGTTAAAGATCATACATTTTGGCTAGAGAAACCTCATTAGATATCTGACCCTGTGTGGACAGAGAGAATAAGCCCTAATACTTAATAATGGAATTTTCCAGTGACTTTAGAGGCTATACGTTCTGTGTTTTTTTTCTTTATTTTTTTAGTGCATTTTTTAACATTTATGTACTAAGATCTTTTGTCATTAATTATATTCCAAATTTTTAAGGGTATTCCCGTACTTTGGTTCCTGTCTCTACATAGATAGGACCCATAGTACTTCTTTTCTACTTTGATCTAATTCGTCTCTTACTTTATCAATTCATCAACTAATGCAGGTAGAATGTGACAGAAGGCAAGCGTCTATTTCCTCTTTTGTGGGGGTTTGAGTATCAGTTAGAGACTGTAGTTAGACATAGGTTGTAGAGTTACTTATAGAGATTGGCTAAGAGGTTCACTATCTTTGCTGGGTTTGTAATTTTGGAGCCCTGTGAGTCAGCAAGTATGGGATATTTGTGTATGCCTGTTTTTGTTATAGTTTTGCAGCCAACAATTTCCATGCTCTTTTGCCCTGGGCATAGTATGTCTGTTTAAGTTTCCTCAAAAACTGTTCAGTAGCGGTTAATTGAATTAAATGTAATTAGAATTTAACTATGGTGATTTGTCTAGTTATCTATGGAAATGGGTTTATTTTGTGTTGTGTCTCCAGGGATACTAGAGTCTCTAGGTGAGTTGATCATAGGAGTCTGAAAGCTCATGTTGGGTTTAACCCCTTAAGGACCAAACTTCTGGAATAAAAGCGAATCATGACATGTCACACATGTCATGTGTCCTTAAGGGGTTAACAATGGTCACAATTCAAGTTTATTATTTTGCTAATAAAATATATAAGTGCATGCTTCAGGGATACTTGTTATAAATCCAGCTGATTTTCTACATCTACAGCTGTGCATGTTTATCTGTATTTTTCTATTAAATGTGTTCTCCATAAAAAAAAAAAACCTTTCTAATGTGATTGATATAAGTACAAAATAAATTCTGCTCGATAATCTAGAATCCTCAATCTCTGTAGAGGAAGTTAAAGCTTTCCTTAAATCTTCCAGGGCCAGATGACCTTACTGTCCAGTACTGTAATTGTGCTTCACTTCATAACCTTATAAGACAAAGTTCTAGAGGACAAAGTTCTAGAGAACAAAGTTCTAACCACTTGCATAGTTGATGGTGGGCTGGGTCTTACTGACCATGAACTTTATTATCATGTGGTCATGTTGGTCAGGGTGGTGGATTAGAAGAGGCCACTTGCTGATAAAAGTAGAGCAATCACATGTTTGCCCAATGCACACATTTATTCACCATGTTTGAGTGCTCAACCGCGGTGATTGTGAGCCTGACAGCTTTTCAGACTCTTTGATAGACTTGATAAAGGCTCAGAGAGGAGCCAAAACTCTGTGTCCACTTCCCTGTTTTAAATAAAGACTGCCTTTTAGAAGAAACGTCAGGTGTGTGGATATTTCTTTTTTTCCATTTGATGTCTTCAGGGATTGGCCCTCTCTTTCAGGAGCACCATGCAGGAAGTATTCCCCTCATTTTTAGTGTGTGCATTTTACGCTTGTTTTTTTGCAAACAGCTTTTTAGACCCTGACATTATCTTACTGCATGCTCATCTGCCAACTGTGTTTTGTGCTTTGTTTTGTCAGTTGGTCAGTAATGATCATAGTGTAATTGTTAGATACAGCGTGCTGGACAGCAGCATTACAGGGATTTCTAGGTAGTGATCCCATACAACCCTTTTAGCTATTGTATCTAGTAGATGGAATATTACTTTGCTGATATCCCTTAGGGGTAGGGTAGGGTATGCATAGTGTTAGGGTACGATTAGGGTACGTTTTCAGATAGTGCTAAATTAAGGTAAGGATTAATGCTGTTTTAGGGTTAGGGACAGTGTAGGGTTAGGGGTAAGGTTAGGATATGTCTATGGTTAGAGTTAGTGTTAGCATAGGGTTAGGGATTGGGCTGGCATAGAGTTGGGAGGTTGGTGTATATAGTTAACATTCACTACCAAAAATGTATTTAGATTAAAAACTCACTTCTTCAGGAAAGAATATCAATTAAACTGTTAATAGCTTGACATCCATGCACCTTGCTTCCTCCTACAACTTACAACTGTGTCATCCAAAAATAAAAAAAACAAAAACATATTTAGCTCACATTAAAAACTATTCTAGCAAACTACTTTTCTACCCTACCCTTACCTTTCGTGTCACGTGACCTCTAGAATGTAAGCTTGTTACAGCAGTACCCTCAACCCCATCTGTTCATGTGCATCCAACTAATCTGGAGTCAAAAGACTTGTCTGTTAATCCACCCATTGTACAGCACTGCTGAATTTGTTGGTGCTTTATAAATATCAATACTAATAGTAATTTAACAATCAAGACATTAATCTATTTAAGTTCATTATCTTCAGTTGCCCTTGATGTGTAAAAAATATTATAAACAACAATGTGAAAAAATATATATTTTTCCCATTTTCAACATTTTTTTTCATACTTAATGCTGTTTTAGGTATACATACAGGATGTTGAAAGAAAGTCCCTCCTGTCTATTAAAACCCATATATATATATATATATATATATATATATATATATATATATATATATATATATATATATATATATATGGTGCGTTGGGGGACTTAAAGAAAAAAAACCTTTAAATTATGATAGAAGAAACACAAACCAAATTCCAGGTTTTTAGGTTTGGTCCAGATATTAGACAATTTCCTCCGTCCTTAATGGTTAAAAAAACAAACATTGATATCAATAATAATAAAAAAAAATCCAGCTTTGTGTTAATATATTTCTAACATATTTTTTTTTATTATACTTGTAATATCTCTTTTATTACAACACTATTTTATAATCACACTACCTTTTTCAGCACTTTTGAAATTTTTATACATATATATTTGAAGAAAAATGCCTCCTTTACTTTAGATTTAGAAAATGTTATTTGAGTTTCTACGTAATTTTAAATAGGATTGATGTCTGTTCAGACATACAAAGCTTTAGTCATTGATATTTTTGACCTTCTGCTTTTTTCCTGCAATTCTTTATCCTCTTGCCCTTTTCCTGTGCTGTTTTTATTTCACAGGGACATGAAATGGAGCTGACATTACTGAGTACAGTGACAATACCTGCACCAGCTCCTTTTGTAATGTCTTTCTCATTACAGAACAAAGGCATCATCCGTGTGAACCAGTTCTCCAATCTTTATTCATTGGCCTGCTACTAAAAGAAAGATACAAATATCTTGGTTAAATAATAATAGGTCCAGTCTATTTGAAGGTAGACTGTTTTGTAAATGGTATTCTTTGTATTTCTTTGCCAATTAAGTAATGAAAGCTTAAACACGTGAATACTTTTTTATTTTATTTTTTAAAACTTGGTAACCTTTCAATATTTTATATAGTGGATGTCTGATTAAATGGAAAACAAATAAAAAGTACTTGGAACACGTTTTTCTTAACTCCTCCTCATTATATTTAGCACATATATACCCTGGTTTTAACACTACTGAGAAAGTGATTTTCCTGGACGGCTCTATTTTATCACTTTGTTTTTTTAAGGAGCTATGAATACTGTCTCCCTTCTGGGCAGCCAGTGGTGGAAGAGAAAACTTTGAGTAGGGCTTTATAAAGAAGCCTGAAATTCTGTATGGATATTTCAGGTGCTTGGTCCATCTGTTTTTACTATATATGGGCATTGTAGCCACACATAGTTTAGTTTGATTTACTAGTGTGTGAACAGCAGGTAAAATTACCTACCCATGTATTAATTTCAGAATTTTGCACAATGAGGCTTGGCTGGACCATTTTTTTTTCTTAAAATATAAAAAAAATTGGGGACGGACAAATTGGGCCATATGTTGGTTAGAATCACAAAAGGGTGTGTAAATAGACCATTCCATGTACTGCAAAATATATATAATATAATATTATGTATATATTTTGCAGTACACTGATAGGAACATTTCCCACTATTTGGTATCAATACAGGGAATTAGAGTAGAATCATTCACAAATATCTATATTTATATATTATATTTGTATTTACTATATAATATATATATATATATATATATATTATTGCTCCTCCTCCTGTCACTTGATTTGTGAATAAAATTAATATTCAGTAACTAGCCACTAATCATATTTTTTCCCAGAAATCAACTCTTTCTTTGGTGCCAATTGCGGTATGCAGAATCACTGAAATGAACATGCCCAGCTATTGCACATTTTGATTGGTATGTGATTGGAGTTTGAGAATTTGACAAATCCCCCGATTGGCCCAAATGCTTACAAATTGCAGTTCATACCTTGACAAATCTAACCACTTCTACCAAATTACTTCAATCTACTAGTGAGAGTCACAGTTAGAAAAATCCATTGTAAAATATTTTCTGGCATAATGCCTCTATTCTCTCAGTGAAATGAGATATACCTATGTCAGTTGTTGTGAGAAACAATCAAGCTGCCTTGCAAGGTTAAACAAATGACACTAAAGAATCTCTTATGTAATTTTAACTCTTATCGTGCAGTATTGCAAATATATATTGCCAGTTGTTGTTATGTCAACCCTTTGCATAATTGGAGTTGCAAATATACAACAACAGGAGATTTACATTAGACCTCTACAAATGCAAATTTACATTTATAATATGCCACTGGTCTGTAGTAGTTATGGCGCTTGTGATGAGCAGTAGGTATAGGTGAAGGGGTCTACATGTAAAAGTCCACAATACAAATACAAAATAAAAATATATAAAATCTAACCACAATCCTACGCATTTTGTTGGTATGGACTTCTTCGGATATGGTTGACTGCAGTATCTCGATTCACTCGAGGCTCCTAATATTTATATGCATACTGACTCTGCCTACCCAGTCTGTGTTTAAACCAATCACGTCTTTTTTGAAGAAAATTAGTCCCACCACCCTTCAGGAGTAAGCAAACCCACGTGGGCTGCCAGGTGACTAGGGAGCTCATGTGGAAACATTTTTTCAATAAACCAGAAACAGGGACCTTCCCAGTGCTCAGCAATCTCCTCCACCTCTTGCTGCTCATCATGAGAAGAGGCTGAGGGATCAAGATTCTGTCTTCTAGTGGTCTTATATATATATATATGAATGGTTTTATATCTGTTTGTCAGGACAATTTGACAACCATTTTTTCTTTTATAAGCAGTACCTTAATATTGTGGTGCTATTTATGTTTTTTCTGCATGCTTACCTAGGTTTATGGACAAGAAGATTCTGTTTTAATTACCCTGTTATCAGTCTATGAAAAGTGCTGTCTACATATATTTATATAATAATATGTAATAATTTTACATAATTAGGTATCCTAATTAATTACAATTAGCGGGACCTGCCTGACCACCCATGCCGAAAGTATAGGGAATTTAATTTGCTAGCACTATATTTAACCCTATAACTTTCCAAGACACCATAAAACCTGTACATGGGGGGTACTGTTTTACTCGGGAGACTTCGCTGAACACAAATATTAGTGTTTCAAAACAGTAAAATGTATTACAACCATGATATCGCCAGTAAAAGTGACGTTTTTTGCATTTTTCACATATATAAATATGTATATTTGACCCTGTAACTTCCCAAAACACAATAAAACCTGTACATAGGGGGTACTGTTTTACACGTAAGACTTTGCTGAATACAAATATGTGTATTTTATTGCAGTAAAAGCAAACAGTATTATGACATTGACAGTTAAAATGTCATGTAGAACGAAAAAAATAAAAAAAATCTTATTTTCTCCCATTTTTTCATATTAAATTATGTTTCATAGCTAAATATTTGATATTAAATGAAAGCCCTGTTTCCCCTGAATAAAATGATATATAATAAGGCGGGGTGCATTTAATATGAAAGAGGTGAATTACGGTTGGACAGACATATAGCGCAAATGCCAGGTTTTGTTTACGTTTTGTTTCGTTCACAACTTGTACATTTGGCTGTGGTGTTAAGGGGTTAAATGGGAAAACAGATCTAAATATTAGAGAATTAGAGAATGGGTCTTCTCATTAAATTCTTTTAATACAATAATTCATTGTTTGAATATAAAATAAACTCACTATAAGATCATGTCACAGGGTACCTGTGGTGCTATCTAAATAATTTGTTCAGACATGTCTTGGAGGTGTGGTGTGATGATTAAGGATTTTGTGCATATGTGGCAGTCGTGTCCTCTTTTGAGATTATTTTGGAATATGGCAAAAATATACAACAATATTGTGAAATAAACATCATCTTAAGTTCTGATAAATGTTTCTTTAACATCTGGGACTAAATAAAATGTCAAAATATAATCGTGATCCAATTATTCATATATTAATGGCTGCAAAAGTCTTAATAGCCAAGCATTTTAGGATGCCAATAAATTTTGTATACCAAATAAAGATGCAAATAGGAATTATCCAGAAATCTACTTTAAATATAACTTAATAGAGTTCTTGAGTCATATTTACAGAATGAAGAATGCCTGAGCCAATATGGATATGACGATTTCTTAAACTAGAGAGAATAAACTACATAGGTAACTGTTAGGTCAGACAAGGACTTACTTCTTGTGGCGACAACCCTTTTTCTATGGACAGTAGTGGTCTTTGTTTCTCTTTTTATTTGTTATGTTTAAATGATAATGTTTTAATTTAACTGAGAGCATAATTACTGTCTTGCATTTTAATACATGTCAAATTTCCATAAAAGAACAAGGGAGAAAAAAAAGTTATTATATGCTGTGTTTTTCTTATCTATGCTTCTCTGCTCGGAATACATGTTATGTTTTTTAACAAAAATAACTGGTAGTGAAGAGTTTAATATGAATTCACTATACTTTCATTTAATAAGTGAAAGTGTGTTTTACAGCAAGAACATGATTGCAGCTATTTATGGTTTATTTTCTTCAACTTTTCGTTTTTAAAATGTTCCTCATTTGTTCTCTTTCTTTAAGTCCTGTTTTTTTTTTTTGCACAAAGTCTGTCAATAGGAGTACTTGATGCACAAGGATATTTGCAGAGTGCATGGATAATTTCTTTTCTGTGATGGATGTTGAAAATAGAGATAAAAAACCACACAAATATAATGATAAAATGTCCAATAATTCCTAAATGCCCTAAAAGCACTCAAATCCCTGAGCTCCAACCATGCTGCATTGTATTTTAGCACTCAAAAATATATATACAGCAATCTGCTGGTTTTAGCAGTTTGGGAAGTAATAGCCTTTGGTTATTGAATGTGTTTGTATGGTTCTGTACAAAGCAATAGGAATTGGAAGGAGTAAGCCAGAAATAAATTACCCCAGTCACGGTTGAATTCTGCATTATTATTGTGCCTGATTGCGACATCCTTACAAAATGTGTTAAATTAAGTTCCTTGCCTTTGAACTCCATATGTATCAGTGGTTAGAAAGAGACATTTGGGAAAAAAATATATAATAAACTAAACATACAAAAATAAAGAGAATGTCTGCTCCACTAAAAGCAGAAATGGGCACAATTCACATAGTATAGGTTGACAAAAAAATATTGCTTATAAGAAAAATAGTAAAGTGCACTTGCAATAAATAAGACTTGATATGAAACAAATAGCTATTCAGCTTCCTTGTTAACTTAATTAAGACATTAAGGACACCAGCAATGTTTTTGTCTTAATGATAAAAAAGGTTATTAATTGGGTGGACTGAGGGCAAGGACTTTTACCACAACGCTTCACTTGATTGTCGCTTCACTTTTCAGAATTTTTCCTTTCTTTTCTTCTTCTCTCCCTAGGTACATACCTACTTGCCCACATGAACAACAAGAACCTGGACATTAGGGAGAAAATAATTTAAGTTTATTTGAGAATGATATTCACTTCAGCCTCTGTCAAGTCTTCACTCCAGATTTGTTTTAGCCCAATTATAAACTTTTTCATTATACATTTCTCACAAGTCATCTCCCGGTACGTTTACGATCTAGTATCCTCACTTTTCACTGCATTTTCTAAGCCAATATGGGGGCTTATTTATACTAGTTGAGATTTGTTGTGGGTTTGTGTCTTATTTGTTTTACGGGTGGTATCCCTACAATACAGTCCCTGCTCAATACCTACTTTCCATTCTATCAGGCCAGTTTTTTGTATTCAATCCACATTTGCATGATTGTCTGCACTTTAGTCCTTTAAATCACTCCCTCAAAATGTAAAGCTCTGTTATCCCAACAAAGGTAATTAGGTATCTATCTAATGCCAAACTTGATGAGACGGTATGCTACCAAGTGCAGGTGGAAACTAGACAGCCAATTAATTTTTTCTTCAAATCATACTTTTGTTCCAGCTCTCATTCATGTGACAGTTCAGTTTGGTGCATGAGTAAACATTTGGACAAACGAAAAAAGGTTCAGAATTGGCAATCAGTGTACAACAAAATATATACATAATATAAATATTGCACTGATCAGCCACAACATTAAACCACCTACCTATATCATTTGGCCCTCCTTGTGCTGCCAAAACAGCTCTGATATGTAGAGGCATGGACTCCACAAGAAATGTTCCCTCTAAGGTGTTCATGCGTGCTCATGCACACACCTTTTTAAGGGAGCCCATAGAGGGTCAGAAGCTGGGCACAGCTCCTGGTGGTGCCTGTCAGAAGATGGGGCACCATGAGGAGCGGGTCAATGGTGATCACAGGAGGCCCAAGAGGTAGTCAGCCAGCCACCTTGAGGCACCCCCAAAGTTTAAGAAGAAAGGAGGCAGCCGACGGGGGCAGTGAGAGAGCAGTGATGATGTGTTTCCAGTTACTCTCTGCTACCTCGCATGCTCTGATGCCGGGAGATGGAATATGATGTCGCTCTGGCCCCTGGCATCACTTCAGAGCACATAGAAGGGAGCAGAGAGCAAATGTAAGATCTAATCCCCACTGGACCCCAGAAACAAAAAATTCCCACTGGACCCCAGGAAAAAAAAACACGCTCTACCCAGGGAGAAGGTTCCCAGTTGACCCCAGGGGCAGGACCCTAAAAAATAAAATAAAACAACAAGAAATAAAATAAAATTAATTTATGTATGTGTATGCAAGACTGTGTAAATTTGTGAGTACATGTGTGTGTCTGTCATTTAGTGTGTCTGTCAGCGAGCGTGTCTGTCAGTGAGTCTTTCAATTTAGTGAGATTGTGTCATTGAACAAGTGTGTCAGTGTGTCTGTCACGGAGTGTGTCGGTCAGTGAGCTTGTGTTTGTGTTTTATAGTCCAGTTCTAATGCTCATGTCCCCATAGAAGAAGCTTTTGGAGGTCAATAGGTGTCTTAATAGATACACTAACTGCTTTACAGCTACCCAGACCCATTTGCTGCAAACTGCAATACACTGTGTGTTCTGACACCTTTCTTTAATAGCCAGCATTACGTGTTTCATCAATATGAGCTATAGAAGCTCTTTTGTGCGATCGGAGCAGAATGCCTGGCTCCCTATGTGTATCAGTGAGCTTTAGGCGCCCATGCACTGACCCAGTCATCTAGCCAACACTATTTGGCTCTTGTCAAAGTCGCTCAGATCTTTTCATTTGACCATTCTTCTTGCTTCCAACATATGAAATTCAAAAACGGTCTGTTCACTTGCTGTCCAATATATGGCAGCCATTAATAGATGCCATTGTAAAGATATAATTAATGTTATTCACTTCACCTGTCAGTGGTTGTAATGTTGTAGCTGATCAGTGTATGTATATATTTTGCAGTACAATGATTGGTACTATTTGGTTCACAGATCAAGTGAAAAAAGTAATCAATAGAGGTAAAATGAGGAAGAGCATATACGTATAGATTTTTTTTTTTTACTGCTCCTTCTTTTATCCCTCTATTCCTGGCTAATCCATGGCAGCATTACGATAGGGTTAGCTCCACCCACTTGGCTTTTTAGGACAGGAAATAAAGGTATAAATACTCCTCCTACCAGACCGGATCTCCAGTCTTTTTTCCTGTCCTCTTGGTTGTGGACATGGTTTCAGGTAAGTTGCATTACCTTTTTTGGACTTGGACTTGGACTTGGACTTGGACTTGGACTTGGACATGGACATGGACTTGGACATGGACATGGACTTGGACATGGACATGGACATGGACATGGACATGGACATGGTTTACCTCTTCTTACCCAGGAGGGTTTAGCTGTACTCTTTGGAAAGTACATAAGGATTCACCTGATCAGACCACTGGGTAGCGGTAAAACCTATCCGATGTAAGCTATAGTGGTAAATATATGCCTTGTATCCTTACTATTTGAAGAATTACGCAGCAAAGGATAGCGGTAATATATGGGTATATTGTGATGGCAAACTATATCCGCTGTGATCCTAAGGGTAGCGGTTATTTATAAGTGACTCATACATTATGACATTACCGCAGTGATCCTTATGGTAGCGGTGTGTGATGTATACACTTTTTAACTATGATTATTCCGCAGTGATCCTAATGGTAGCGGTTAATATGTGTGACACGTACATTATAACATTCAGACTATTGCCGCAGTGATCCTATTGGTAGTGGTGCATGGTGTTTACACATTCTTCATAATGATATAAATCCGCAGTGACCCTCTGGGTAGCGGTAAAACTGCAGTGTACATATGTATGGTATTGGATATCGGCCGCTGTGATCCTTGGGGTAGCAGTATAATATCGGTACCTGCAAATATTGGTAAACATATAAGTCACTGGATGAAGGATGTATAACTGGTGTTCGGAAGGAGAACCTCCTTAAAATATGGTACTCAAGGAGAAACATATATTGCTATGATCTTGGCAGTAGCACTGTTTATATGGAACATGTTCTCTTGAATTTTCAACCTAATTCTAAGCCCACACTGGCCCTTGTTTTTAACAGGATATGTGGCAGTGAATTCCATCAGGCTTAATTACAGAGACTATCCACACTGGGCCTTGTGTTAACAAGATGTGTGACAAGTGATTCCAATCAGGCCTTAATTCCAAGAGAGTCCACTCCTGGCCTTGTCTGTAACAAGAAAGGTGACTGTTTTCCAGCACAGGTAAAATCCACCTTGGTCCTTGTTTTTTCAAGACGTGTAGTCCAGCAGGACTTAACTCAGAGAATGTCTTTAATGGCCCTTGTTATTACAAGATTGTGGGGGTAATTTCCGGCAGTCCTTAATTCAGAGAATATCAACTCTGGCCTTTTTGTCTACACTGGACCTGGTTTACAAAAAGACTTGTTGCAGTGATTTCCAGCCTGCCTTACCTCAGATAATGGAAAATATTCTTTATTTTTGGCACTTCTATCCAATGCGAAGTCCACTGCTGCCTTGGTTTTTATTCAATATGTGGATTGATTTATTCACACTTGTGGTGGTCAAAACTAATTCAGGCCCATTAAGAGAATGATCTTATAAGGCATTTTATTACTGGTTGTTGTGACACTCAGCATTTAGGCAAGCAGGTTTATAGGAGTGTGAAAGTTTTTTTTAGAATTAAATAGAAATTTTGTTCTCTTAAGATTACCTACCTACCGTATATACTCGTGTATAAGTCGAGTGCAGTTTTATGACCAACAATTGTAAAATATGCTATGCCTCGTGGATAAGTCGATGGGTAAAACTTGGGGCTATGAAATTCTGTTATTTTTTTAATTTTGTCAGATTTTACCTAGAATGGACGATAACCTTATTTGGGATTCTCATGAGTACATGAACTGGTGTGTATGGACAGTCCAGTCTTTAATATTGTCAGCCCAGTTCTTATTAAAGTGAAGGATGGAATACATAACCTTTGTTTGTGTCCCTTTAGACTATCTGTATGTCTATCCACTATAACCTCTGTGCATAAACTGGTGTAAATTGACAGCCCAGTTCTTATTGAAGTGAGGGTAAGTAACTAGATTCGTTGTGAGGCTTTACTTGCAGTATAAGGCATTCTATTTGTCATACCAGTAAGCCTTTTGCATGTGGATTGCAGTTTGCAGGACACACCCGGTAACAGAATAAAGTCTTGCAGTTCTAATTAATTACTTCAAATGCATTGCAGGTGTTACTGGGCCTTGTGAATTGTCCTGACACTGAAAACAGGAGTCTTGAGGTTAATATAGTGGTTTGCTTTCTTGTTATCATTCATATTTTTATTTATTTATTTTTAAATATATCTTTATTTGATTTGAAATTTTTTTGAATCCATATCAAAACACATAGGTCATACAAAATACAAAAATATAGACAGTTACTACAATAGTAATAAACATCAAACCATTCAAACGGTATCATATAACTTCTATCGAAGTTCATTCATAAGTCCAACATACATACATAGTGGGAGTAGGCCGCAACATACAATAGGATCAGTTATAAATACATAGTCAATTTTATCATTTAACATTTCAGTGTATACATCCTAAAAAGTTATTGATATTGCTCATTGTTTTCTAAGAATTTTAGAAATTTTTTTACCTATTTCATATTTCTGTACAATATCCCTCCTCTTAAAAAGCCCTATTTCATTTTTAATCTGAAGTATTAGTTGTTTCTCCCAATGTTTAACCTCAATTGTCACAGAGTTCTACCATCCTCTTGCTATCAAAATCTTTGCTGCCATAAAAGAATGGCAGACCAAAAATTGTTGGTATATTAATAAATCAGGCCAATGAAGATGTAAAAGGGCCGTTGTTGGAGATTTTTCTATCAGAATTTTGTCCCAAACATACAGTTTTCTAAAGACCTCATCCCATAAATTCTTAATTAATCTACAACTCCACCAAATATGAATAAAACTTCCCAAGTTGCTTCCACATCTCCAACATATTTTAGATTCATTGTGATCAATTCTGTTTAATCTCATTGGCACTAAATACCAACGATAGCAAACTTTATAATGTGTCTCAAACAATGTAACATTGTGAACACTCCTTTTTAACTGTGTCAACATATTTCCCCACTTTATTGGGTCTATTTTTAAATTGCATTCTTTTTCCCAACTTTTTATTTGTTTGGACCTTATATTTTTGGGGATCGCTCTTATCAGGGCATAGCAATTTGCCATATTTTTCCGAGAGCTATTGTTTCCAAAAATCTGTTTTATGAGGATACTACTGATTATATTACTCTTAGCAAGTGATTTATCTATAAAGGATTTTATTCTTAAATAACGAAAAGCCTCAGCCTGAGGGAGACCAAATTCCTTGGATAAAGTTAAAAAATCTTTGATTTTATCTCCTCTTAATATATCATCCAAATTTTAAATTTTCATATCCTTCCAAGAATCTATTTTTAAGTCTGGCATTAGGGCTTCTAGTATTTCTATCTTCATAAACCCAAAAATATTTCCCAGGATTTTTAGTTTTTTTCTAATCTTATTCCAGTCATTCAGTAAATATTTTAGAATTACACTACTAATTTCTTGCCCGATCTTCTTGGGTTGCCAGATGTACCTAAACAGTTCTTTTCCATTTAGGTCTTGAGTCTCTAAACCAAACCAGCCAGATTTTTCAGAATCTTTTTTAGTTAGTAACTGAGTATGGAATATGATAGAGGCTTCATAGTGGCCTACTATATTCGGAAAGTTCACCCCTCCATGCTCTACAGTATTTGTTAATTGATCTAAACTGATCCGAGGTTTTTTCCCCTTCCAGATAAAGTTTTTAATAAGCCTCTGTGTTATCTCCAACCATGGCAATGGGATTTTTAGAGGAACCATTCTAAAAAAGTATGTCCATCTAGGCACTATATACGCATTTATTACGTTTATCCTTCCCAACCAACTAAGAAACAGGGGGTTCCATTTTTTTAACGATATCCCAGTGGACTTCAGAAGCCTAGTGAAATTAATCTCCACCATTTTGTCCAAATTATCTGATAATATTACCCCTAGATATTCAAAACTCCCCTTCGCATCCGTAAAGCAATATGTCTTCAAAAATTCATTTTTCCACTCTTTGCTACAGTTCTTAAATAACACAATTGTTTTATCTGAGTTTATTTTGTAATTTGAGATAGTAGTACTAAATATTTCTATTTCTTTTATCAAGTTGTCAATTGATTTGGTTGGGTCTATGAGGGTCAAGATGGTATCGTCGGCATACATACTTATTTTTAATTCTCTATCAGAGGTTGGTACTCCCCGGATATCCGGGTTTTCTCTTATTCTAATTGCAAAGGGTTCCATTGAGAGAATATATAAAATAGGTGAGAGTGGACACCCTTGCCGTGTGCCATTTTTCAATGGAAACCAATCTGAGCATAAGTCTATGCCGACTACCCTCACCATAGGATTTTGGTAAATAGAGCCTATTGCAGACAACATCCATCCATCTATACCCATTGCCCTTAACACCCCCATCATGTATCCCCACCCGACCCTGTCAAAGGCCTTTTCTGCATCCAATGACAGGGTCAGGAGGGGAATTTGCGTTCTATCACTCCAATCCAGAACATTGATCATTCTTCTTATGTTAGTACTGGCCTGTCTAGTTGGGACAAACCCTATCTGGTCTCTATCTACCAGTTCCATAATTATTTTTTTCAACCTGTCTGCCAATATAGATAAAAATAGTTTTGAATCAACGTTAATAAGTGAAATCGGACGATAGTTCTTTAAATCTTGCGGATCCTTATCTTTTTTATGAATAGGGATTATATTTGCTTGTAATAATTCCTTAGGGCCTGTACCTTTCAGTGAGATTTCATTATATGTTCTAGTCAAATATTCTGCCAAAATATCTCCATATATCTTATAGAATCTATTGGTCAGACCGTCTGGGCCAGGGGTCTTATAGTTCACAAGTTTTTTAATAGCACCTGTAAATTCCCTAATTTGTAAAGGGGCATTAAGCATTATTTTTTGATCTTCAGAAACCCTGGGGAAATTCATTTCCCTCAAGTAATCATTTATAGCCTCTTCTTTTGATTGATTTGGTAAATTATACAATTTTTCATAGTATATTTGAAATGCCTTTGCTATTGTTTCTGGTTTTCTACAAATTATTGATTCATTTCTAATGCTACTAATCCTATGTTTACCATTTTTTGTATTCTTACGTTTTTTTGTTAACCATTTATTGATCTTGTTGCTATCATAGTAAAAATTGGATTTCATCCTCTCTAGATTTTTCTCTATTCGTTCTTTCTCCATTTTTTCTATTTTCATTTTAATCTCAGAGAGTTGTTTAGATGATTCATTATTTAAAAATCTTTTATTTCTTCTGGCCAACAGATAGTATTCTATATATAGCTTTTCTCTAGTCAGACCTCTATCTCTTTGGATCCTTTTTTTAAGTTTAATCAGATACCCCCGTACCACCGCTTTAAATGCACACCATATAGTGGTTATTGGGAGTTCTTCGGAAATATTCTCTTTAAAGTACAGTTGAATCAATTCTCTCATTTGTAATTGGTCTTTACTATTCTTCAAAATACTATCATCTAGACGCCATGTCGTATTAGGTCTATATTTTTTGACATCATTTATAAAAAAAATAATATAACTATGGTCTGACCAGACATTCTCTTCTATATATATGTTTTTTATTTGTTCTACTAAGTTAGCTTCCCCCAACACAAAGTCTATTCTGGATAGTGAGGAATGTACCCTTGAGATGTGCGTGTATTCTCTTTCCTCTGAGTTAAATACTCTCCATATATCTAATAAGTTATTTTCTAGAAGTGTATTTCTCAAGATCCTAGCTTGATTTATCAAATGTTTAGTTATGGGTTTATTATTTTTTGTTTTTTTTATCTAGAACTGTATCCACCACACAATTGAAGTCTCCTGAAATAACTAATAATCCTGTTTTGACTTTATCTACTTTTTCCATGATCTCTTTAAAACATTTAGTTGGTAGTACGTTTGGGAGGTATACGTTTACCAAGGTGTAAACTTTCTCGTCCAACTTACATATTAATATCTGATACCGTCCTTCTATGTCTACATCTTCGTATATGATTTCTCTATTTATTCTTTTTGAAAGGATTATGGCCACTCCTCTTTTCTTTTTCTTATTCAAGGCAGCTTGTGAAATTATCTCATATCCTTCATAGGTCCACCTATTCCTATCTTCGCGTTTCCAATGTGTCTCTTGCAACATCGCTAAATCTATTCCTTTTTTTTTTTAGCAATTCTCTCATCATAACTCTTTTTTATATGGGGTATTTAGCCCTTGTACATTTAATGAAATACACTTCATGCTAGTTATATTTTTCAAGTAACACCTATTCCTGCTGCCATCCCTCCCACATCATTCACACACGTCTGAGCTCTCATAGGACAGAGAGACTCATTCCCAGTCATTCTTACTTGTTGTTTCAAGAGATAATAAATATTAATCATCTCTTCAACCTGTAAGCCTTGACAATATCTTGTGTACTGTCTAGGGCTAAGGTCTATCTCTGACCTTAAAGTGGTAGCTACTCAGGGGCAATCAGAGCAATCTTATGTATTTGTATATATATGCAGCCATTATTTCTCCCTCCCTCTTCTTTAGTCCCACACCGTGAGACAGAGAAAGGAGAGAGAGGGAAAAAAAAACAAAAAAAAAAAAAAAACTCCCTTCCTTCCCCTCCCCCCTATTCTCCCTTTCATATTTTTAATCACAAATAATGTAAATGACTCTGATGGGCTTAAAGTTTCTTGTCCTATGCTATGCTGCTGGCTAGACTTTAAGGTTTAATTGTAGATTATGCTAGCTTTAGTGTACCTATAATCTTAATTTTATTAATGACAGGAGGCTTCGTATTTGCTTAAGTCTCTCTTTACTAGAACTCCACAGCAGCACAGAAAAACAACCAATCAGAAAAAAGTTAGGTACTATAAAACTCCCCTCCCCATGCATCATTTCCTCTTTCAAGCTGCGACAAAACAGAACAAAAGGCAGAAAAACATCATGGGGAAGAAACGAAGTCCTAGATACAACGATGTCCACCTTCCGAGAAAGACTGTCAAACCAGATAACGTTGATGGACCGTAAACTGAAACGAGAGAAAAACAGAATCGAACAGGTTGATTAGCCAATGAAATGTACTCTGAAGAAACATGCAGGAACCCAATGTAGCAACCAAAATTAACCTTAATATGTAGATATCCCAACCATACTATGAAAACAGACATAAGAAACAAGCGACAGGTAGTAGAGACAACAAACAGAGTTGCATACGTACCTGATAATCTAGACTAAAACATTAAACAAGGGAGGGACCAGAATGGGTGGGAAATACTCGCCTCCTGTCATTAATAAAATTAAGATTATAGGTACACTAAAGCTAGCATAATCTACAATTTTATAACATGACAGGAGGCTTCGTATTTGCTGTTTCAACGCTCAATTTACCAATCCAACGCTGTTTGTGTCGCTGGTAACTATTCCAGGAAATTTCAGAATAAACCTAATCGGACATTCCAAGAACGATAAACGACAGCAGACGGATCAAAGAGATGCCAGTCGACGAAGCATCTCCAATACAGAAAAAAGTACCATCCGCTGGTAAATCCATTGTACGCGGTCTAGCGACCTGTTTCCTAGCAGTCGGTCCATGAGCTGGCAAGCTGATTTATTAGCCCTATTCCTGTAGTTGTAAAATATTGAAGGTCAAGCTCGGACTCACGACTCGGAAGGCGGCTCCTCCGATCGTGCCAGGGTCCTTCGGCGATGCGGCCTTGCAGGTAGATCTCCAATCTCGAGGAATGCGCCTTAGTCCCCCACCAAAATCGCAACAGAAAAACTGAGGAAGATCTTCCGTTCCTTCCTGTCCTACCCGGTGGGATGTCTCATCCGAGGATAAAATCATAATGCAGGCAAGAGTGTGGCCAAACCAGCCCTACTCTAAGTGATACCAATATTCCAAATGGACTGTGTAAACCTCGGACGCAGTAGAGAAAAGACTCCAAAGGACGTCCATTCAGGGTTCCGAATTGAACTTGTGTGGAGGAAACGGTGGACGACTACTCTGGGAATAGTGAATCCCAGAAAAACTTCAAAGGAATGGGAAAAGCAAACTGGAACGCAGATTTCCATCCAGAAATGCCCTCGTCCAAGAGTGAAAGATGTCTGTGTAGGAGTCGGGGCACCCCAGGAACCTCCATGAAGCCTCGTAGGACTCCCTGACGGTCGTAGAAAAGTAGGTTAGCGCGAATCCAACAAAATGGCTCTCGTGAGGGGTAAATAGAGCATAGACGGAGGGTCCTCCTCCGAGGAGACGGGGCAGTCCAGCCGTCTTATCCCAAGATCATAAAGACCGGGGGACTCAAGACAACCGGGGTTTCCGGTCTCACCCTGTGATTCATACGTACTGATTTACCTCCAGACCGGGAAATAGGCCTCCCATAATCTTGGTAGCCGAGCAAGGCAGTGCCCGTTTGCTCTGAAGGTCTCCACCTCTCCTGACATCTTGACATGGGAGAAAAAATATGCAAAAACAGAAAGCAATCTCTGTATTACATGGTGCAGAATATGCCAAAAAATCTGCACACCGGAGGGCCATCCGTTAGCCGTACCCTCTCCAGGGATGTGTGCAAATAAGTGGGAGACTCCCCCCATTAAACCTCTGAGTATTTCTAGCGCGTTTTACAGCGGTCAGGATCCAGGGATCTAGTCTAAACATGTCATTCTTGCATGACCAAGCAGGCCTCTAGAACAAAGTCAGTAGCGTGGATGTCAGCTCTAATTGAATGCAGGAGGGACGCCCCTCTAGGTAGTCATCGATGTCTTGCACAAGTACAAGCCTGTGTGATGAACAAATGGCCGGTACTACCGTGATCGCATACCGCAAGAGCGTCCGGCTGCTAGCCTGAGCGGGCCGCACCCGTCAGTAACCAACAGCAGAGTCTACATCCGTGACCGGTTCTCCTTATGCGAGTGGGTCCTCCCAACCTGTCCTCTGAATCCAGCCCAGTATATGGTTGAGAACGAGCGAGGGGTTGCGCCCTCTAATAACAATCAGTATCCGGTTCTGTACGAGAGGGATCGCCCTCTGTTCCTGAAAGTAAATATCCTCGGATTGAGGTGACGGAGGGCCGCACCCTCCCGTGGTGCCAATTAGAGTCCCAAGAGATTCAGGGTGACCAAACTTTAGGGCGCACCAATAATTAATGTCAGCATAAGGCTGAGGGCAATCTTCGGAAACAACTATGGAAAACTATCAACCGACTATCCGGATCCCGTGCGCGCGCGCGCGCGGTCCAGGTAGACCGTTGGTAGTCTGAGGGAAAGCTGGAGACG
This sequence comes from Pelobates fuscus, assembly GCF_036172605.1. Classification (NCBI taxonomy): domain Eukaryota; kingdom Metazoa; phylum Chordata; class Amphibia; order Anura; family Pelobatidae; genus Pelobates; species Pelobates fuscus. The sequence goes on from NC_086317.1 coordinate 127,574,627, forward strand.
TTCTCCGCTATCCACGAGTGCCCGGGAGGTCGGAGGAGGCCAAGTCAGGACTCACGACGACCCGAGCGAAAAGGAAAAGAAGTCCTGAAAAAAACAAAAAACAAAAAAAAAACGCAACAACTAACGTAGATAAGAGAAAATACACCAATTCTATCTCGGATAGAAGGCAAACAGCAGGCCGGAAGGTAAGAAAAGTAAGCCCCACTGGACAGGGCCAGGAGCTAACCTAACGCAGGAAAAAAACTACTGAACCTATAAGGATTCCGGAAGGCAGTTACGGAGTAGCTTGTAAAGACAAGGAAAATCAATTTTCTCCTGTAGGAGTCTGGGTACCGGTCCTAGCTTGTGCGAAAATTCTCCTTGGAGATGTGCCTTCGCCGGTTTGGAGTAAACCGTGGATGTGTCCGGGTCCACATAAGAAACATTGCCCTTCAGGCATGAGGTTTAGGGCCTTCACCCTTCCCACCATAATCAGATGGCCGGATACTGGTGTCCTCTAGAACACTACGGCAAAGGTGTTTGTCTGGACACCTGCCTATCTCCATATCACTGGTGGGCACTGGGTTAACCTCAGTGATATTACCCCAGGCCAAAGGGGGTTCGGTACCAATAGTGCGGGTCCGCCAATAGGGCACAGGCCCAGCAGGCCAAAGAAAGGTTAGTCAAGCAAAAAGTCAGACCTAGCAGGCCATTCAAGTAGGCACCAACCTAGCAGGCTATTCCATGGGGCACAGACATAGCAGGCCAATATACGGGGCACAGACACAGCAGGCCAATATATGGGGCACAGACATAGCAGGCCGTTATAATGGGCACAGACAAGTAGGCTTTTCTCATGGACACAGACATAGTAGGCTGTTCTTATGGGCACAGACATAGCAGGCCGTTCTTATGGGCACAGACATAGCAGGCCAATCTTACGGGCACAGACATAGCAGGCCAATCTTATGGGCACAGACATAGCAGACCAATCTTATGGGCACAGGCATAGCAGGCCAATCTTATGGGCACAGACATAGCAGGCCAATCTTATGGGCACAGGCATAGCAGGCCAATCTTATGGGCACAGGCATAGCAGGCCAATCTTATGGGCACAGGCATAGCAGGCCGTTCTTATGGGCACAGACATAGCAGGCCAATCCTGGGTTGTATATTATATCATATGATTATGTGATATTTATATAGCGCCATCCAATTCCGTTGCGCTTTACCATGAGCCTTGCATGAGTAATGGGGACCTCTAAGCTGGGGTAGAGTTCCCCAAAGATTGCAGATCTTCAGAGCACTCTGACATAGGCCCCCAGACATCAACCCATTTAGACAGCGTAGTGCCGTGTGAATAACTTGAACCGTGCCGGGCAGTCCCTAAATGCCCAGTCGGCAAATAGCGGTATCCCAGCTGCATTGGGTATAAGCGGAAGTTGTGTGAGTGATTACCAAGTCCATGAAAGTAGGATGCATTGAGCGATACGCTCCTTACTGTGAAGCGGAATGCACATGCTCACACAGATCTGTTGATGTTTCATCATTAATATAGATACCATCCTCATCTCTAAAAATATATAAAGTAGCAGTGCAGACTGGTCGTCCCAAACCAGTGTGAGCCAGATCCAGGTCTGGTAACCTTATATCTATGCCATGGACGGTGAATTCATACCAGAAAAATCTCCTCTGAGACCCCATGGCTGGACCCGAAAAATATACTATGAAGCACATGAATCCTAGATCCTAATACCTGTAACTCACAGGAAACCGTGACAGACCCACAGTATCCTGAGATATAGACAGTCAGCCAAACTCACAGCAATCTGTGATATACGCTGTCAGTAAAACTCGCAGTATCCCACGATATACACTATCAGCAAAACTCACAGAAAATGTGACATGCACTGTCGGTAAGACACACTGCAATCTGCAATATACGCCAACAGTAAAACACGCAGAAATCCGTGATACACACCATCAGCAAACTGCGGCGTACGCTCTCAGCAAACCGCGACGTACACTGTCAGCAAACCGCGACGTACACTGTCAGCAAACCGCGACGTACACTGTCGGCAAACTGCGACGTACACTGTCGGCAAACTGCGACGTACACTCTCGGCAAACTGCGACGTACACTCTCAGTAAACAGTGACGCACACTCTCAGAAAACAGTGACGCACACTCTCAGTAAACAGTGACGTACACTCTCAGTAAACAGTGATGTACACTCTCAGCAGACAGTGACATACACTCTCAGCAGACGGAGATATACACCCTCAGCAGACGGAGACATACACTCTCAGCAGACAGTGACATACACTCTCAGCAGACAGTGACATACACTCTCAGCAGACAGTGACATACACTGATAGAAAAAAGTGACCTACACTGACAGAAAAAAGTGACATACACCGACAGTAAACAGTGGCATACACTGACAGTAAACAGTGAAATACACACAGAAAACAGTGACATATACTGACAGAAAACAGTGACATACACTGACAGAAAAACAGTGACATACACACACACAGTAAAACACCTAGCAAAAAATAAACAACTGTCATAGAACACATAAGCCTCATATGAAAAGAAAAGTGATATAAAAAACCATAAGGCTCACAGCCAGATATACACTGTATGTAAAATATAGTCATGTGTAGAAAACAGGTAGACCTGCTGAGATCCGCCGGGGGATCCCAGCAGGGCAGCAAAACGCCAAGCTCCGACCGTGGAGGGAGGAGGGGCCGCGAGCAGGCGCCCCTTCTCTAGCCGGTCGGATCCACGTGGCTGAGAGGAACCCGGCCGCGGCAAGGCGGCCACGTGTGTGAGCGGACCGGTCGCGGGGTACTCGCGTCTGACCGCGAGAAAAACCCCGGGCGCCGGCTGGCTCACACCAGAGTTCAGGGAGTCAGAGGAGGCAGCCAAGCGGCTAGTCTCCTGACATCCCGAGCGGAGCGCCCGCAGCCCCAGAAGGGGGGGAAACTAATAAAATGGCGCCAGGGAGAGGGTGGAGGGAGGGGGGTAAGTAAACCGCAGGGGGACCCCCCCCCCAAAAAACACCACATCTCCGGGAAAAAACATCCCCAAAGACACAGGGGGAATGAGTAAGAAAGGGGGGAAGACCTGAAGCAAAATCAATAAATAAAACAACGAAAAATACTATGAATAATCTGCAAAGAAAACATAAAAAAGAAGAGAGGCTATAACTAAAAACATAGCAAAAAATATATACAAGCAATATATATAATAAATAAAATATGATATCAATATAATAAAAATGACAAAATACAAAAACACATAAGATAGATATAATGATAACCTAAAGAAAGCATAATAAAACCCAAAGCCACCCACTATAAGCAGGAGGCAGAGGTACTCTGACCTGTACTGATGCGGAGCAGCAAAGAAAGAGGAAATGATGCATGGGGAGGGGAGTTTTATAGTACCTAACTTTTTTCTGATTGGTTGTTTTTCTGTGCTGCTGTGGAGTTCTAGTAAAGAGAGACTTAAGCAAATACGAAGCCTCCTGTCATATTATAAAATTGCCACTGCAGGCCTGGAAGGTCTGTGGCACTTTTACCAGAAGTGAATTTCTACTTGCTTGATCTAAATATTCTATTTCTAGTGACAAGTGGAAATGTTGAACATGGGCTAGGTTAATTATTTTAATTGTAGCCTTTTTTAGTAAAATCTTCACAGTGGTGGAATCCTGTTTCACTATGTATAATCTGTAGTAAATCATAACGGCGATTATGTTTTAGCTTTGGGCCTCTAGTTCAATCTTGTGAGTTCTATTCCATATTACCTTTTCCAATGGAATGTTATTGGTTTTGTTCCTCCTGCTACTGCTCACATACCTACAGAGGAGTCGAAGGTGGACTACAATGGATACCGAAGATGGTTCTACTGTCTCTGGGTAAGTCCTGTATAATTTACTAATAAGAAGTTCATCTTATATCTATTCAAAATCTGCTATTATTTTCCAGTGCTGCTTGGTTTAAGTTGTCATACTCTTGTACAATTTAATATCTGGTATTATCCTGCCTGGTTATCCTATGTTGTGGCACAAACCGTGCTAATCTCTATATTCCAGGTTTAGGAGATCCAACGTTACCATATTTCGGATTTAATGTCCAGAGAATTTTCACATTATGTTTTGGATAGATGCAGTATCTGTTCAGATGATGTGTCTGTTTTTGCACTTATTATTTATCTACCTATTTTCATCATGTTTGATTCACTTTTTTCAATTGTGTTTTTTCAACCACTGTTTGCCGGTTACCTGATACCTGCTGGTAACCGTATCTTGTCTTACCATTCATAATGGTTTTTGGAACAATCCAAGTATAAAGAGTATCCTGATATTTGCAATGCTTTTATACCTTGAACTTAGTGTCATAATAAGGTATGTCTCACGCAATTTCATTTAACTCCGTTCTTATTGAATTTTCTGTTCTCAGATGTCACTATAAAGTCTTCTACCTATTACGATACTACATTACTGAATTGTTCCTGTATTTCTGTTTTCCTATAGCATCCAGTCGGCGTCTCTCTCCTTGAGAGAATGTTCTATTTATTTATTTATTTTTTTAGGAGGTTATGTTACAGTCTCTGATCTCTGAGAAACTGGAATAATTAGCAGCTTCCCTGATGCTGTAGTTGTTCTCAGACTTGAAACTATTCCTGTTTAACCTGGCCTATTCCCTCACAGTTGGTTTCTGCCACAGTTCCTCTGCTATTTTATATATATAATACCTTTTCCTCCCATTTTGCAATTAACAGGATGCCAATGCTTAGTTGGGTTAGAGGTCTGATTCCCTGTTCCTCCTATCGAACACTAATTTGGGTACCTCTGCAGTTGTCTTTGACTGGGGGGAAGGGTTTTTTCTTACTGTACATGAAAATCTAAGATTAATTCCGTAGCCTGGTTTATTTCTCCTGCTCATTTATTGGTATATCTTTCAGATCTGTATAATTCGATGCTGGATATTGTAAGTTGCTGATTTCATTATGATTTGGCAATCTATAAATGGGTGGTTATAGTCATGTGACATCTATGGTCACATGACTAGCCAGATGACTATAACAGTTTTTCTGTTCTCTATTCAGATTTCACAAATTGGATACTCCAAGAAAGTGGCTTTATTTGACATTTTGGGAAGTTTCCCAGAAACTCTGCAGTCCAGGGTTTGCTTGTTCTTAATTGATTTTACAAATATTGGTGGGTGCTTGCTTATTTTCCTATTATTATTATTATTATTATTATTATTATTATTATGATATTTATAGAGCACCGTCAAATTCCGCAGCGCTTTACAATGGGTTGATGAACAGACATGTAGTTGTAACCAGACAAGTTGGACACACAGGAACAGAGGGGTTGAGGGCCCTGCTCAATGAGCTTACATGCTAGAGGGAGTGGGGTAAAATGACACAAAAAAGTAAGGATAGTATTAGACTAGTGACAGTTGCAGAAGAGGAATCAGTTGGGAGCTATTAACAGTTTAATTGATATGCTTTTATGAAGAAGTGGGTTTTTAACGTTTTTTTGAAGGAGTGGAGACTGGGTGAGCATCTAACGGAGGAGGGAAGCGAGTTCCACAGGAACGGTGCAGCCCTCGAGAAATCTTGAAGGCATGCATCAGAGGTGGGAGTACGGACAGAAGATAGACATAAGTCTTCAGAAGATCGTAAGGGCCTAGACGGGACATACTTGTGTATAAGGGAGGATAGATAGGTGGGAGCAGCATTATGTAGAGATTTGAAAGCAAGAACCAGAATTTTAAATTGAGCTCTATATTTTATAGGAGGCCAATGTAGGGACTGACAGAAGGGTGAGGCATGGGAGGTGCGGGCGGACAGGAAGATGAGCCTCGCGCTGCATTCATTATGGATTGTAACGGTGCAAGTTGGGAGCACGTAAGGCCACTGAGAAGCGGATTACAGTAGTCAAGGCGAGAAAGGACAGTGGAATGGACCAACACCTTAGTCCCATCAGATGTTGAGCTTGGGTATTACCCTATCGTAATGCTGCCATGGATTAGCCAGGAATAAAGAAAATGTCACCATACTTACCGTAATTTTCTTTTCCTGGATATATCCATGGCAGCATTGCATCCCTCCCTTCTGTATAAATTTATTTTGGAGATCCGGTCTGGTAGGAGGCGTATTTATACCTTTATTTCCTGTCCTAAACAGCCAAGTGGGCGGAGCTAACCCTATCGTAATGCTGCCATGGATATATCCAGGAAAAGAAAATTACGGTAAGTATGGTGAAATTTTCTTTATTGGTCATTCATCACTTGATCTGTGAATTAAATAAAAAATTAGTGGCTGACCCCAATCATCGTATTTTTCTATCACTCATCTTTTTTTTGGCCGGCATGGTCGCAACTAGCCAAATAAATACACTTGGATGTTTCCTTGTGGGATGTAATTCCTTTATGGCATATCCAGAGGTTTCCCAATAAACCTACAAACTTTCCACATAGTCCAACACTGCTACAAAAGTTTCCACACGTGTTTTGCATGTGTAGGTTACTTTACTTTTAATTTTCTGTTCAATTTGTCCCACACCAGTTCATGGGGTCTAAGTCTGTAGACTGTGCTGGCCGTTCCATAATTTTAAACCTGCCATAATTTCATTTTCTTCTAATTCCCACTCAGCCTGGAGATATGTTTTAGATCATTATGTTACTGTAAGATGAATATCCTGACCAACTAGCTTCATACTAAAGAGAGTTGAATGAAGATACAAAATCCTCTGGTAGTCTTTTTTTATTCAGGTTACCACTCACTTTGCGGAAGCTGACAACTCTGAATTGAGCAAGGGGCCACCAGGATACTATGCTCCTCCATGTCTGACAATTGGTGTCACACAATAAGGAATCATCCTTTTTGTTCGCAATGCTGTACAAAATGCCTGTATGTTGGACCAAAGATGTCAAATTTTTAATCATCCATAAGATCTTCTTCCGATGTGGGTGGTGCTTCAGGTGAGACTTGCATACTTGGATTGGGTAGGAAACCATATTCACTGATACCTTGGGGTATTTTGCTATTTCTCTGAAGGCCCTATACTTTTAAGAGTTATAATGATATGTCTGTCTAACTTTGCTAATTTCCTTTTTTCACCATAATGATTGCAAAATTGTATTTAATGTACTGTTAATTGAGCAGTGAGACTGCAGTGGCATGATCTAAACACCAAAACCGTGTAATTCAGCTAAAGTTGTTTGGTGCCTATAGTGTCCCTTTAAGATGGTCTTCCAACACTGCTTTTATACAAAGTATAATTAATCAGCAAAAGTAAGAACACATGTAGGAAAAAGTAGCATGGGCTTCTAAAACCTAATTTACTTCTGTAAGTTATTACCCTTTACTTGTTCCCTTAGAAAAGCTTTTGTTTATAACTTTAAATGTACATTATTCTTCTGTAGCGTAAACTTCTCTCTTTAATCTCTGGCAGTTTGCTGTTTGTCGTTGTGACATTTCAGGTTATTAACTGGACTGGACTATGGGAAAACTGCTATTCAATTTCAACAGATAACCTTATCTCATCTAATAGAATTTATTCCTCTGTCTGAAATATTAAAAGATAAAGGACCGTATATACTGTAACATAATATAGAAATAAATACAATTTCCTATTCCCTAAGGCTGAGCGAATAAATGAAAAACGGTGAAAAATTGCATAATTTTATTTTTGTAGGTATCACTGAAAAGTAGTGTATATATTATAAAGGTGTTGTAACCTATGTTTGTACGACAGATATTTAACAAATATTTTAAATACTATACTATTTTTAAAGTAGACTTATTGTTATTGAAATGGAATGGGTTAACATTTTATTTTAATTGAGATCCCTGCTATCAATATTTTATTTTGTTTCAAAGTCAGTATTTTATTATAGCATAAACCTATCACAATGACGCTTGGATTGCTTTCCTTTTGAAAATAAGGACATTTTTCATTTCTGCACTTAGTTATTTTTTTCATTTTTAGACATCAGATTTCAGCACCAACTGTTTAAATGTTAAATTTGCAGATGCAAAATGTATAGAGTAAATAGCATGTGGGGCCTGGCAAAACAGATGTTGAAAACATTACTACAGTAATGTGAAAGCTAGATTTAAATCTAGATTTATTTCATTTTGAATATCACAGAAAAATAGCATACATTTCCACTACAGACAAGCTCACTGACACACACTCACACTCACACACATACACGCAAAGAATAACCTCACTACAAAAAAACTCACAACTAGGCACATACACACACATACACACACACACACACACACACAAAACGATTACAGTGAAGGCTGTGAGAGCACTGGGAAGTGAAGTTGCTATTTTCCGGTCTCTTCCTGCCGATGAGGTAAGCTGGAGCTGTTTAAGGCTAGTGGGTGGTTTGAGTGCGGGTGGTGGAACAGAAACTCAGATAAGCTGCCTGGAATCGAGAAGGGATACTTAACTGTCTGCTAAGTTTACCAGTGTAGCAGAAGACAGCAGCCTTAATGCAGTCGCACCTACTCCCATCACCTCCCTTCTTAAATTCCTCTGACTGTCACAGTTCAAGTGAAAAATAATTTACATGGTATTGAGGCTGCTTGCTGCCCACCCAGAAATTCCCCAGTATTCTAGTGGGCTAGTCTGCTGCTGCATGGCCCTGCAGTCTCACTGCTTAATTCTCTGCCATTTAGGAGTTTAATCACTTTGTTTATGCAGTCCTAGTGACACTTACCTGCATGTGACTTACACAGCTTTCCTAAATACTTCCTGTAAAGAGATCTAATGTTTGAACTTCCTTTATTGCACAGATTGTTACATTTATAATTTATTTTCTGATGCACTGTAGATAGCGTTCTAGACCTTACATGAGCCTCCTGTGTGTGCTTAAAGTTCAACATTCACTTAATGTAGTGATTCTGGTGTCTAAAGCATGTCCCTGCAGGCTTTTAAATGTAAACACTTAATTTTCAGGAAGGCGGTGTTTACATTGCTGCCTAGTAACAACTCTAGTGACAGTTACTCAGTTGGTCACTAGAGGTGCTTCCTATTTCAATGCTGCACTGTGTGCAGCATCTACATTCAGCATCTCCATGCTGGCATAGTTACGCTGAATGCGCTCAATAGATGCATATCTATAAGGAAATGCTGATTGGTGCAGCACAGAATTTTGCCATGCATGCACAAAAGCTTCCAAATGTTTTCCTGTAAGAAGCATTGGATTGGCTGTAATCATCATGATTGATGATCTCAGCCATTGAGGTGGAGTGATGGAGAAAAGGGGTACAATTCTTTTTTTACTCCATTCTGAGGGGCGCAAGGGACTTTAACTGTTACTCTTGCACTATCTATCTGTCTATCTATGAATTATGCATTATGTTGAAACATCATATAATTTTACACAATCAAATGATTTATAAACCACAGCCACCTGCAGTGACTAACAAGAAGAAGGAACACTGATGTGTGTTCATTTCCCAGATAATTGGAGTACAGTTTAAGATAATTTAGATTTAATCCGCTTTGACAAGTTCCGTTTTTTTTTCAAGGTTGATTCTTTCATAATGTCAAAGTTTGGCAAATGATAATGCACTTGCTGATATATCTCCTTGCTGCACGCCAGCAGGATGGGTCTGCATGAACAATTAATTATGCTCTAGTGAATGGGAAAAAGCAGAATAGTTTTGCAACTGCTTCACAATGCATCATTTATGGGTACCGTGATTGATTCTCTCATTTATTTACAACCAATCAGGCATCACATTTTGAAAGTGGTCCTCTGAACCACTGGCAACACGAGTAAATATTTGAAACATGATAGTAGCAGGGTAATATTTCATGCACACACACAAAAAAATAAAAAAAAAATTGTAAAACAAAAATTTACTTTTAATTGTATAACTACAACAATGAGCTGGCTGTAGTAGTTATGGTCCTTTGGTGTGTGCAAAATGTGTATGCTTTTAATAATCAAATATTAGTTATTCCTGGCTCTTTGAGAAACGATGTTAATGGATCAGGTATGGTAAATGTAACTTTCCTGATTCAAAATATATGTTCTTTTTAAACTTGTTATATTTTGCTTGTTCTAAAACACATAATATAAAAAGCAATTCATGCAGATAAGCTAAACATTACCTAGTGGAAATGAAACTACAATTACACATAACTAATGATTTGAAAGCATAATATGCTGGCAGCCTGCGTCTATGCCATTGAGACATCTATCTGGTGATATTGGATTTTAATGCTTGATGGAAGTGTTTTTGGATCCTTTGGGCTATTAAATAGAGACCCAGTGTCAAATTGTGCTTGGAAATATCAGTTTAATTTAGAAATCTGAACTTGAAAGGGCTGGTTATGTGACTCAAAATTAGATCAGTCCTGATTTGAGCCAACTAGTTTAAGCATAGAAAAACAGTCATTTGTGTGACTCATTATGAAATGCATTTGGAATACATTTTGCTGTGATAATGTATAAAAAACATCTTATTTTATAGATAAAAATGAACTATTAGGAAATCTAAAAATAAATAGTTAATTTGATATTAATGCCTTACTGATTATCAGAAATTTAACAAACAGGGTTCACAATTGTGTTACAGTATTATGTAAAAATACTGTTATGCATCCCCTGCATATGTCAAAACTGACTTTGAGAAGTCCTTCTTGGGCATAAAAACTCAAGAAAACATAAAAGTGCACTATGCAAGTAAGGCACTTAAACAGTGATATGATTCCAATAAATTATTTTGATTAGCAGCTACAAAACACATGGAAGTACCTTTAACTTAACAAAAAATAATGCAAACATTTAGAGTGGACTAAGTCAAACCAAACCACTATAAGTACACTTAGTAGAGCTGTAGAAGTTATATATACACATTTACTCTTAATAAAAAAGGGATGAGTATAAATAGTGAAGAGATACAACTAAAACAGGATGAAAAAAATGAAATGTTTATTCAAAGATCTGGAGTGATGTGTGTATGTATATATATATATATATATATATATATATATATATATATATGTGTGTATTTAAAACACACTCACATGGAATGGAGCTTTAGTGGATAAATTAAAATATTATCAGCAAAGATATATTAAGACTTCTTGGCTCAAAAAATCTCAGAAAAGGAGATAAAAAGAAGCAAATGCTCCTAGTGTATACCTTCTGTAAATGGGCAGAAATCAAGTAAAAGTGCAAGTGACTTACAGAGATCCAATTATATTAGGCTCTCCATATAATGATGTAGGAGCACAACCCTTCTTTGCTTTGAAGCATGAAATTTCAGGAGCCAACTGGACTTGTAGTAAGGATGGTATATTTTATTTAGCAAACAAACAAGAATAAAAACAAAGTAAAAAATACAAATCTATATAACCATTAAAACAAGCCAAATGTCAATGTAAATAATGTCCACAAGGAGCCCTGATCATCAAAAACGCGTTTCGCCTTCACAAAAGGCTTTTTCAATCCAATTGAACCTGGAGGTAACACACTAGGATTTTTTTTTTATCCTTTTCTAGTTGCATCTCTTTACCATATATGCTCTCCCCTTTTTTATTAAGAGTAAGTATGTATATATAACTTTTAGCGCTCCATTGGGTGTACATATAGTAGTTTGATTCCACTTAGTACACTCTAAATTTTTGCATAGAAACAAGAAATCATGTTTTTTCAAATATCCCAGAGTTCCCAGCTTGAGATACAAATGAGCACAGGCAGGCATTGTGATTCAAATTTCATATTGAATTTCTGCAAGTGCCCTTAGCAATGGACACTGTTTTATATGCAGATGTTTTTAACACCAAAGCATGGGCTATAATCCAAAATGATCTGTGACTAGTAACCAACCATGGAATGTAAGTTTAACCTTGTGGACCTCATCAGTATGGTATTAATTCTTTCTGGAAGTTGAAATCTCTCTGAGAGCAAATAACTAGGTACCAAAAAGGCTGTGGTGAGACAAAACACGATTAAACTCCTCACAGTGCAAATACAAAAATTACTGTTATGCATCACCTGGATATCTCAAGTTGAACTTTGAGAAATCCTCCTTAATCAATGCTTGGGTTGGAAGTTATTTTTTTTTTTAAATTGGGCCAGAAAGATTGGACACCTCCTACTGGTATTGTGGCCATGAGTCTTGGCATCCCCATAGTTCTGTTATCACTGTGCCAGGAGATGTGTGCACACCCTACCCTAGAATTAATATTGTCCTGCACCCCACAGGTACAAGCATTGTTGAAGGTGTAGAGGGCACTTGCAAGACCCCTATGTGCTGTTTCTTTACATTATTTTGCTGTACAGAGGATAGAAAAAGTGTGGCGGCATACGCCATATGGTTAATCTTGGAGCACATGGCAACTAGCATCTGCTCAGAAAATAGTACATTGTCAATCTAATCAACATCAGACACTTTGTATCTTGAGAAGTATGGAGATATTATTTAAATGTACAGTATGCTCTGCATTAGGGGGATGATTAAGGGTAGGATTAAGGGTTGCATTGTAAGTAGGAGTATGGGTAGGACTAGTGGTTGGATTGATGGTTGGATTAGGGTCAAGAATAGGGGAAAAGAAATGGGGTAGGATTGTAATTGCGACCACTAGCAGAATACAAATATGGGGTGTTTGCAGTTGTGGAACATGCGTGGTCTGTGATTTCCATCCAAAAAAAAAACATATAAAAAATGCAAAATATTATGGTGGTTATGGTGTTTGTAGTGTTTCTTTAAGCTCAGTTTATGTTTATTTCTGGAGCATTTGTGAAACACATTTTTTTTTTTTTATAGTATAACCATATTTAATTGTCCTGAGACCCTTATACTATTTATACTTTTTCTTTCTAAAGAAAGATTACTTTAACAGTAGAAGTGCATTCCCATTTTTCATATCTATTTGTTCAATTATGTTCTGTGATCTTAAAAATATGCAAGCATGTGCAATTTGTTGCACTACCAGTATAGCTCATATTTGTAGAATATTGTGCCTTTTAGCAACACGATTAATAATTATATTGTGACTGTATCAACTTACTTTCAAATTATTGCTTATGCTTCTGATACATCTAGGTAAAATTTAATCTTACTTAATAATTGCTGGGAGCTTGACAAGCAAATTTAAATGTTCAAAACATGCATTTTTTTAAAATCACATGAACCGTAATGGAACAAGACAATTTACCAACCCCAAAATTGTCAGGAAGTATCTTGGAGATTTCAGTTTTAGTTAAAGGGACATTGGAGCGGTCTGGGTGCCAACTTCCACCACCCTTAACCCTGCAAGTGTAATTATTTCAGTTTTCATAAACTGCAATAATTACCTTGCAGGGTTAAGTCCTCCTCTAGTGGCTGTCTATCAGGGACTTCCGTGTTCTTAGAATACGAAAAGTGTTTTAAACAACACTGGATGTCCTCACTCTATGCATGAGGACCTCCAGCGTCGCCGGAATCCCCATAGGAAAGCATTGAATAATGCTTTCCTATGGGGAGGTCTAATGTGCGCCCGCGGCTGTTGCCGCACATGCGCATTAGGTCTCCCCCGCCAGCTGACGTCCGTGGGGGAGGATCGTGGGTGGAGCCTGATCCAGTGCCGAGGGATATCGGCACTGGATTCAAGTAAGTAGGGGCACTGCAGTGTCAGGAAAACTGATATGTTTTCCTGGCACTGGAGAGTCCCTTTAAGTATAGCTAAATTGGAAAAAAGTCTCAACTCAATTAACACCAATTCATGGTTTAGTAAATAACCTTCTCGGTGACATAAAATTATCATTATATATAACAGATTGTTTGTCATCAAGCATTTGACTGGGAATACATTTAGATGTGCTAATTTATGGATATGATAACTCCTGAGAAACTGTAAGGAGAATAAGGCATTGAAAACATTTTAACAGTTTTCACCTAAGGAATAAAATAAATAAATATACTATTTCATACAATATAATTTCACTGCAAATATTTCTTTAAATCAGGACTTTTCTCTAAACCGCAAGCTGTAGATTGAAGAACAGGCAAGCAGTTGTAGAATGAATCCCAAACCCTAAATTTTGCAAGTCTTTTAAAGTCACGCAACTTGCTGTATATTGAATAGACATCTGTGATATTTTAGTTGTTAAGTAACAGAAGTTAATGATAATGAATGACTTGTAAATAAAATACTTATTTTTAGTATTTAACATCAAGGTTGCTATTTAGTAAGGTTAAAACGGAGATTGATATTTTAATGAAGGAAACCAAGTTAATGTAAATGTTATGCACAATTGTCAACAGCCTTATAATTAGATATGTTAGATATTAGACAGATTTAAAAGGGAAACTATAGTGATAGGAATACAAAGTTGTTGTAGAGCCCTATAGTGCCCTCTCCCCCATGCATTTCCACCTACATCATCATGCAATTTCCAGAATATCTGGCTTTCATTAACAGTTCAACATGTGTTATAAAACTGCACAGCGCGTAGCTTGTTTATGGTCATATGTCCTTTTGAATCAAAACCCATGCTTTGGTTTGAAAAAAAAAGAAAAGCTATTTTTAAGGATACCTGTAACTCACCCCCACACAACTAATCCTGATTTTAAAGTGCATAAGATTTCATCTATACATTGTGCTATCAGGTTTGCTAGACAATGTATAGACTGGGAGAAAATCTTAGTTTAAAATTTATTTATTTATAAAATATTGTACCAAGTCTTTCTCCCACTTCTTAGTCAAATCTTTTACATAGACCCTATGCCGTCAATTTAACTGACAAGGAAGAGCACACAAGACCACCTATAGCAAGCCTTTCTGTTTTTTCAAGCTAAGCAACCACACAGCATTTGCTGCGATTGCTATATAAACTACCTAGCTGATGCTGCTAGCATTGGCTAGGGAATATAGAAACTCTTCAGACGATGGCATGTTGGCAATAAAGCCAGCTTACCTTGCTTTAGTAAGTGTCTTCAAGCAGGCCAAATGAAGGACGAGACCAGGTGGAGAACAGGCAGACTGGAGCAGGTTGCTTTATGAAGAGTAACACTGTAACAAACCCCTTTGTACTTCATATAGTACGTTCAGTCGCACTCTCCCGAACTCCTAGAAGGTTGTGTGATTATAGCTCGTTTGTAGAGTACCTTCAATCCTACTCTCCCGAAATCCAACCAGGTCGTGAGAAATCAAGCTCTTTGCCGGTCGCATATCCAAACATCAGTCGAGACTTGATGAAGGGTACAACAGGAATGTTTTATTTTGGCCAGATGGCCCACTTTTATACACAGACCTCCAGGATGGGGTCACCAGCAAAAGTATAGGAAAAACACGCCCAGGCATCACTGAGTCTGGGAGATAATTGAGTGTACTTTACATAAACTAATTATCTCCCTGGCACTAGAGGTACACTGACTAAAACATAAAATACCCCAAAACATGCATAATATTAATAGGGACCCTCACAAGTCTTATTTTCCTTGTCTGGATCTGAGCGCCATTTGGACACCTTGGGCACTCAGATATACAAATACAGCCAAATTGCCACCAGGGTAAAGTTTTGATCGACCACACATGAGGTGTCTGCCCAAAATACTTCTAGAAGAAAAGTGGTAGCATTTTCGGGAGTCCAAATAGCTTTCAAATCCCACGAATACAGCCAAAATGCCACCTGGGTAAAGTTTTGACCGACCACACACGTGGTGTCTGCCCAAAATAGTTCCAGAAGAAAAGTGGTAGCATGTTTTGGAGTCCCAAAATGAATAGATACCAAACGGTTCCCCCGGCTCATAGATAGCGATCATTTAGTTCATCTAGTTCGTGCGTACCTTTCCAATGAATAACGCTCTTGTGGCTTGTCAGGAATAGAAGCAGGCAGCGGTACAAAGGTACCGGTGTTCTTGATTTATAGTGTTTGGCTTGGAGTTCCAGACACTCGACGACCATGTACCACTGCCTGCATTCGGGAGACAAGGCTGTTCAGAGAGAGTACTTAACTTTGTGGTTACTTTAAAGATAAAAAGATAACAAGCCAGTAGGTTGTCTGTGTTCGGTAGAGAGAGGAGAATCACAGGGTTTTCATGGTAGTTTGTCACAAACACCCACAAAAACATGGACATGGATCAAGGGTATGGAGTGATATCTCCAAATGTTTCATTGAATAATCACGTGATGTATGATGTAGTCAATGTATTTAATTTAGGATTTAGGTAAAGTACAAAATGGCTATAAAGGTTCACTTTAAAATATTGTTCTTTCGCTTTGAGTTCCTGCATTTATTTAGAATGAAATCTGAAACATGATACCATACCTGTTTGTGCACATTTGCATGCTGTGCTGGAATTTCTGGAATAATTGTGGAAACATTATTTACTGGAATTACTGTGCCCAAATAATTATTTTCCAAGGTCCATCTTGAATTATATCGATGATACATAACAGTATTTTTTTATTTCATCATGTTAACATGTCAAAGACCTACTTCAGCTTCTAGACTCTGAACTAGCCTTATGAGACACAGAATGGTCAAAAGTGTGCAGTTCATGGCTGGTGTCTGCCAATTGGTCCCTGTGGATCACAACATATGCTTTGGTTTTAAAAGCTGTGTTTAAAACAGTGTTCACTTGCTTAGGGTAAAAAATGCCCGATAAAGTCTCTAACATGATGCCTATCTGTGCTCATTTGAATGTAATTCTAGGAATTCTGGGATATTTGTAGGGACATTATTTCTTTGAATTGCAGTACTCAAGCTGCACTTTTCCAAAGTCCAACTTAAGATATGCAGGTGATGAACAGTAGTTTTTGAAAGTTTTTTTGTGTTTGGACTTACCACAGCATGTTTGTCCTAAACAGTATATATCCATTTAATGTAACAGCCCAGTCATTTGTTTAATCTCACAATGTTTCAGTAATACTAGTACTGATAAACTGCTCATTGTATGCCAATTATTCTAGCTCACCCCTCTTGTTCCTCACAGTACACATTGCTTTAAAATTTCATTAAGATATCCACATGTAATTACTATAGCCCAGAGATCATCCTGGAGACATGGGCAGCTGCAATCCTGTAACATTTCATAACATTGCATCATGACTTGTCCAGACTTAAAGAAACACTACAGTCACCAGAACAACTACAGCTTAATGTAGTTGTTCTGGTGAGTATAGCATGTCACTGCAGGCATGTTAATGTAAACACTGCCTTTTCATAGAAAAGTAAGTTTTTACATTGCTGCCTAGGGACACCTCCAGTAGCAGTCACTCAGATGGCCTTGAGTTGCTATAGGAAATTTCTGGGTCAGTGCTCCACAACGTGCAGCACTAACGCTCAGATTCTCCATGCTTAACTTTCCCCATAGATATTTATTGGTTCAATGCATCTCTATGAAGAGATTCTGAATGGCCAGTGGAGCGTTTGGTTCTGCCCCCGACCCCACCTCCTTAGCTGAGATCATCAGAATTGATTATCTCAGCCAATCCAATGCTGTCCTATGGGAAAGCATTGGATTGTCTGAGATCATCAATTTTGATGATGTAAGCCAAGGAGGCAGATCAGGGGAGAGGCCAGTGCCTGTGCGGCACTGGAATAAAGATGAGTTTTATTACCTTGCAAGGGGGGGCAAGCCACCTAAATAGTGTTTCTAACACTGTAGAGTCAGGAACACACATTTTTTTTTCCTGACCCTATAGTGTTGCTTTAAGCTTTAACCCTCTATGATAAAACACTATCAGCTTTGTATTAAATACTCAAACAAGCTCTTCTGTTGCGCTGCATTATATGTGTTAATAACAGTAAAGTCAAATTATTATCCCTGGTAACCCCTGAGGGTTGTGTACTGTATGAAAGCTAGAAATTACTTGCTATCTTCTGAATTCAGACCCCTCCTGCTGAATGCCCCATCTCTGTGATATCACCCATACTATTCTTGGATTTAAACGTTCTATCTGTCTCTATAACCCTTCTTATTGTTAACCTAATTTTGTTCCTTTCTATTATCGTATCTTTGCTAATTACTCCAAAATGTAGTTTTTGTTCTGTACTTTATTTTTGTCTTAAATGTTTATAATCTTCAGTTTATTCTCGTATGACTCATTAAAACTACTTATCGCTATTTCACCATGCAACAATGTTTCAGGGTAAGAATTGTTCTTGGAATTTGTATTACAATTTAATTTGCACGTTTAATATTAAGGCACATAATTATATGTTTTTCAAGGAAGATTTTTATAATATCAAAGCACGTATGATCAGGAAGGACATAGTCAGCTTTTTTATTTATGTTTTTTATTTATTCAAAAAAATTAAGTGAGCCCACAGCTATAATTTGTTCAACCAAAGGTGCATGGACAACATATGCAAGTGGATGAGTATTGTGTGTGGAGGAGATTGAGAGCTGTACGTGGGGGAAGGATAAGTGTGCCTGCCAATACTGGCTTAGTGTTGTGTGTGTGTGTTGGCTAAATTTAGTGTGTGTGTAATAGTGTGGAGGGACCACATCTACTGGTGTTCAGATTTAACAACCTGAGCATATGGACATGCAATAGAGATGTCGCGAACATAACATTTTCAGTTCGCGAACGGTGAACGCGAATTTCCTCAAATGTTCGCGAATGGGCGAACCGCCATAGACTTCAATAGGCAGGCGAATTTTAAAACCCACAGGGACTCTTTCTGGCCACAATAGTGATGGAAAAGTTGTTTCAAGGGGACTAACACCTGGACTGTGGCATGCTGGAGGGGGATCCATGGCAAAACTCCCAGGGAAAATTACATAGTTGATGCAGAATCTGGTTTTAATCCATAAAGGGCATAAATCACCTAACATTCCTAAATTGTTTGGAATAACCTGCTTTAAAACATCAGGTATGATGTTGTATCGATCAGGTAGTGCAAGGGTTATGCCCGCTTCACAGTGACAGACCAAACTCCCCGTTTAACGCACCGCAAACAACCGCTAACAGTCCATTTGCACAACCGCAAACTCCCCATTTGCACAAGGTTGGATACCAAGCTAGCCATGTCCTGTTCCTTGTTCTCACTGATGTCATTGAAGGTCTCTTCCTCCACCCAGCCACGTACAACACCAATGGTCCCCGAAAGGTGACAACAAGGCCCCTGGGACGCCTGCTGTGTTTGATCTTCCACCTCCTCAAAGCCACCTTCCTCCTCTGACTCCTCTTCTTCAGACTCCTCTCTCTGCGTTGCCTCTCTCTGCGTTATTATAAGGTGTGTTAAGTAGTACTATTCCTATCAATTTAATCCCTGTTACGTCCCCTATCAGGGGACGTGTATATAGCATCGATTTTAGGAACCGGGAGATGGAAAAAGATGCTTGGTCGGTCCTCCTACTTCAAATTTGGGACACTGTGCGTGCAATCTAATGTGAAACCAGATAGGCGTGGTGTGTTAAGTAGTACTATTCTTATCAGTTTAATCCCCGTTACGTCCCCCTCATCAGGCCTTTTTTAGTCGAATGTATCGCCCACTGTCAGTCCCTTTGGGATCCATCCCTCATTTATCTTAATAAAGGTGAGGTAATCTAGACTTTTTTGACCTAGGCGACTTCTCTACTCAGTGACAATATCTCCTGCTGCACTGAAGGTCTTTTCTGACAGGACACTTGAAGCGGGGCAGGCCAGAAGTTCTATCGCAAATTGGGATAGCTCAGGCCACAGATCAAGCCAGCACACCCAGTAGTCAAGGGGTTCATCGCTCCTCAGAGTGTCGATATCTGCAGTTAAGGCGAGGTAGTCTGCTACCTGTCGGTCGAGTCGTTCTCTGAGGGTGGACCCCGAAGGGCTGTGGCGATGCGTAGGACTTAAAAAGCTCTGCATGTCCTCCATCAACAACACGTCTGTAAAGCGTCCTGTCCTTGCCGGCGTGGTCGTGGGAGGAGGAGGATTACTTTCACCTCTTCCCCTGTTAGATTCCCGTTGTGCTGTGATATCACCCTTATACGCTGTATAAAGCATACTTTTTAATTTATTTTGGAACTGCTGCATCCTTTCCGACTTGCGGTAATTCGGTAACATTTCAGGCACTTTCTGCATATACCGGGGGTCTAGTAGCGTGGACACCCAGTACAGGTCGTTCTCCTTCAGACTTTTTATACAAGGGTCCCTCAACAGGCATGACAGCATGAAAGACCCCATTTGCACAAGGTTGGATGCCGAGCTACTCATGTCCCATTCCTCGTCCTCAGTGATCTCACTGAAGGTATGTTCTTCCCCCCAGCCATGTACAACACCACAGGTACCAGATAGGTGACAACGAGCACCCTGGGATGCCTGTTGTGGTTGGTCTTCCTCCTCCTCCTCAAAGCCACATTCCTCCTCTGACTCCTCTTCCTCACAATCCTCTTCCAGCGTTGCCGCAGGTCCAGCAAGCGATGCTGATAAGGCTGTTTCTGTTTCTGGTGGTGATGGTGACCACAACTCTTCCTCTTCACGCTCATCTACGGCCTGATCCAGCACTCTTCGCAGGGCACGCTCCAGGAAGAAAACAAATGGTATGATGTCGCTGATGGTGCCTTCGGTGCGACTGACTAGGTTTGTCACCTCCTCAAAATGACGCATGAGCATACAGGGATTGCGCATGAGCATCCAGTAACATGGCAAAAAAATTCCCAGCTCTGCAGAGGCTGTCCTAGCACCCCGGTCATATAAATAATCGTTAATGGCTTTCTCTTGTTGGAACAGGCGGTCGAACATTAGGAGTGTTGAATTCCAACGTGTCGGGCTGTCGCAAATCAAGTGCCTCACTGGCATATTGTTTCGCCGCTGGATATCTGAAAAGTGCGCCATGGCCGTGTAGGAACGCCTGAAATGGCCACACACCTTCCTGGCCTGCTTCAGGACGTCCTGTAAGCCTGGGTACTTATGCACAAAGCATTGTATGATCAGATTACACACATGTGAAATGCACGGCACATGTGTCAACTTGCCCAAATTCAATGCCGCCAACAAATTTCTTCTGTTGTCACAAACCACTTTGCCGATCTCCAGTTGGTGCGGAGTCAGCCACTGATCCACCTGTGTGTTCAGGGCGGACAGGAATGTTGGTCCGGTGTAACTCTCTGCTTTCAGGCAAGTCAACCCCAAGACGGCGTGACGCTGCCGTAACCGGGATGTGGAATAGTACCTGGGGAGCTGGGGGGGGTGCCGTTGATGTGGAGCAAGATGCAGCAGCAGAAGAGGACTCAGCCGAGGAGGTTATGGAAGAGGATGGAGTAGGAGGAGTAGAGGAGATGACAGCAGGCCTGCCTGCAAGTCGTGGCGGTGTCACCAACTCCTCTGCAGAGCCACGCATTCCATGCTTGGCAGCCGTCAGCAGGTTTACCCAATGCGCAGTGTAGGTGATATACCTGCCCTGACCATGCTTTGCAGAACAGGTATCAGTGGTCAGATGGACCCTTGCCCCAACACTGTGTGCCAGACATGCCATTACTTCCTTTTGCACAATCGAGTACAGGTTGGGGATTGCCTTTTGTGCAAAGAAATTTCGTCCGGGTACCTTCCACTGCGGTGTCCCAATAGCTACAAATTTTTGGAACTCCTCAGACTCCACCAGCTTGTATGGTAAAAGCTGGTGGGCTAAGAGTTCAGACAAGCCAGCTGTCAGATGCCGGGCAAGGAGGTGACTTTGTAACATTGGCTTCTTATGCTCAAACATGTCCTTGACAGACACCTGACTGTGGGCAGATGAGCAGGAACTGCTCAAGGCGAGAGACGGAGTGGCGGATGGTTGAGAGGGGGCAAGGAGGACAGCAGTGGTTGACGTGGCTGAAGATGCTGGACCAGGAGGAGGATGGCGGCTTTGAGTTTGTGTGCTGCTTGTACTCATGTGTTGATCCCATAGGTGTTTGTAATGTGCGATCATGTGCCTTCGCAAAGCAGTTGTACCTAGGTGGCTGTTGGACTTCCCACGACTCAGTTTCTTTTGGCACAGGTTGCAAATGGCATCGCTGTTGTCAGAGGCAGACAGACCAAAAAAATGCCACACTGCTTAGCTCTGCAATGATGGCATTCTGGTGGTGGCAACAGCATGCGTTGATTGGCGTGCTGTCTGACTGACCCCGGGTGCCGATGCATGCTGTCTGACTGTGCCACTAGCTCCTTGCGACGACCTCTCCCTGCTTCCAACTCGTCTCCTCGTCCTCTCTGTTTCCCCATCTGAACTTTACCCCTGTTCTTCTTCTCTTCTAGCGGGCACCCACGTGACATCCACGGACGCATCGTCGTCATCAACCGCTTCACTTGTATCTGACAACTCAGCAAAGGAAGCAGCAGCGGGTACAACATCATCATCATCACACCGTACGTCCATGTGTGTAATGCTGCCTGACTGAGACATATCCCTGTTATCTACATCCTCTGGCAATAATGGTTGTGCATCACTCATTTCTACCAACTGATGTATAAATAACTCCTCCGACATATCAAGTGAAGCGGCTGTGGTGCTAGTGTTGCTGGTGGCGGCAGGCGGGTGAGTGGTAACTTGAGAGGTGCCCGAAGCTAAGCTGGAGGAGGATCGTGCGTCAAGGTTCCGAGCGGAAGCTGTAGAAGATTGGGTGTCCTGTGTTAGTCAACTATGTCCTCAGAACTTTTCTAGTTCAGGGTACGTGGCCTCTGAACACTGGGCATTATTCTAGGGCCAAAGGGAATCACAGCACCACGACCACGACGGCCCCTGCGGGGTGGTCTGCCTCTGCCTGTCATTTTTTTTTTCGATTAGTGGTACTATGCGTGCAAGCTACTGTGACAACAGATATGAGTGGCACTGTGCACTGGCAGAAGTTGGCAGAGTAGACGCTGTAGCCTGACACACACGCTTGCAGACAACTAAATGCTATTCAATCTATTACAGTCAAAATTATTATTTTTTTTTTAATGTACACTACTGTTACACCAGATATGAGTCGCACTGGTGTGACACTGTGCCCTGGCAGGCCCTGAAATGCACACGTGTGAAGGAAATTGACTGCTATTATTTCACAGTCAAATTTCTAGTTTTTTTTTTTTTTAATGTACACTTCTGTTACACCAGATATGAGTTGCACTGGTGTGACACTGTGCCCTGGCAGGCCCTGAAACGCACACGTGTGAAGGAAACTGACTGCTATTATATTACAGTCAAAAAGTTTTTTTTTGTTTTTGTTTTTTTTTTTAAATGCAAGCTATTGTGACACCAGATATGAGTGGTGGCACTGGGCAAGTGGCACAGTATACGCTGTGAGCCTGACACACACGCTGGCAGGCAGGCAACTGCAATTAGATTACACAGAAAAAAAAAACAGACTGATGTTCTAGCCCTAAAAATGGCTTTTTGGGATGCTGTCCTTACAGCAGAGATCAGACGAGTCCTTCAGGACTGTAGTGGACACTGAATACACTAGCCTAGCTATTGATTTCCCTATTAAATAAGCAGCAGCTACACTGTCCCTCCTCTCACTAAGAATGCAGCTTCCGGGGGGCGGGGCCTAGCTGTCATGGAGGAAAGATGCACTTCGTGTGAGCTCCCTCAATATCTCACTTTAAGCAGCTTTCATCAAGCAAATTTCACCCCAGAAGGGGATGACCCAGCAATGTTGCTCCTACCTGACCGACCCAACATGCTTAATAGCGGTCAGCAACTCGACAGAGTCTTACTTACCTCCGCGTGGCAAGTGTGGCCTGGTGCTCACCGGGCGGGAGAGGCGGACGATTTCCCGATCCTGGGATGCCCAGGAGCAGCTACTTCCCGGCAGGAGCTCCATTACCCCCCCCCCTCGGACCAGTGGGGGTTATCCCGGTCCACCCCTGAGAGGCTGTCTGGAGCTAATGGACGCACAGAGCACAGCCGCCCAGGCTGACATACTCATCTGCGACTCTCCCAATATGGCGGCAGCCACGTGTCCTCCTGGTACCAGCAAAGCATGGCAGGATATTGAGTCTAAGCTGGACAGACTCTTTAATCAATTTTGGAAGCAAATAACAAGCAGGAAGCCCCAACAAGCTCCACCACAGCTAAGTTTAGCAGTCCCCATGAAAATCCACCAACGCAAAAGGCGTTGAAGACGGGACCGGAGGCACAAACAGAAATGCAGAGCCTGCCCCACGTCAAGCACTTGACTCCACCTTAAGCCACCGCAATCCCGCACCGGACGTGAAGCACCACCGGGACAGATCCGACCACCCGACAAAACAAGCTTCCACCACCTCAAGCCGCGAACCCGGAACTCAGCCAGAGACTTGACTTTGTTGTTACAGGTATCAGGGACTCCCAGGGTCTGCACCTGGTGCCCAGAAGGGATCGGATAAGCACAAGCAGTAAACAGCAGCCTGCCAAGCATGTCCCACTATAGCCGATCCTCCACACCATGCCTTTGATCACATGAACTGCTCTCTGCACATTAACTAATCGTAAAGTAGCAAGCGTTTAAACATGTCATTATTTCACCTCCTAAAGAGTTTATTGTCCTAGTTACTTACATGCCTTTACCTTAACCGTTCATGTATTATGTTATTCACTAGTCTCATCTCATGGGGCAACACACACTTGATTTATAACTAGTGGTGGAGCTGCTGATATAAATACACAGTTGATAACGTGCAAGCTACACCCTAAACATGACAGCCATCTTTCACAACAATGTACTGCTATATACTCATACCCTCAGTGCAACTAGCCATGATATACGCACATTCAGCCTAGCATGCTCAAATATAACACACTTCTGTCTAAAAAAAAAAAAAATACAAAAAAAAAGAATGCAGCTTCCGAATTAATCTAAAATGGATGCTGTCCAGGAGGTGGGAGGGTCTGCTGCTTTCTGGCCACAATAGTGATGGAAAAGTTGTTTCAAGGGGACTAACACCTGGACTGTGGCATGCCGGAGGGGGATCCATGGCAAAACTCCCATGGAAAATTACAAAGGTTGATGCAGAGTCTGGTTTTAATCCATAAAGTGTATAAATCACCTAACATTCCTAAATCACAATGGATATGGATTGACACATATTGACATATTGACACCTTGAAATATGGATTGACACCTGTCCTCAGAGACCCTGATACACACTGACACAGAGCAGAATAGGGACTGTTCCCCCTACATAGGGTCACTTGGCAGATATGGATTGACACCTATCCTAAGGATCCCTGATACACACTGACACAGAGCAGAATAGGGACTGTTCCCCCTACATAGGGTCACTTGGCAGATATGGATTGACACCTGTCCTCAGGGACCCTGATACACACTTTGGTGGGGGGGCTACTGTCCTCCCCCCAGCCCCCACCCCTGTGCGGTGGGTGGGGACCATAAATCACAATGGGGGACCTTCTGTCCTCCCCCCGCCCCCACCCCTGTGCGGTAGGTGAGGGCCATAAAAATAATGAGGGGGACCTACTGTCCTTCCCCCGGCCCCCACCCCTTCGCGGTGGGTGGGGGCCATAAATCACAATGGGGGGACCTCCCCCCGCCCCCACCCCTGCGCGGTGGGTGGGGGCCATGAAAATAATGAGGGGGGGACCTACTGTCTTCCCCCTGGCCCCCAGCCCTGCACGGTGGGTGGGGGCCATAAAAATAATGAGGGGGGACCTACTGTCCTCCCCCCCCTGGCCCCCACCCCTGTGCGATGCGTGGGGGCCATAAAAATAATGAGGGGGGACCTACTGTCCTCTCACCCTGAGCGATGGGTGGGTGCCCTAAAAAAACAATAAGGGGGGACCTACTGTCCCCCCCAGCCCCCACCCCTGAGTGGTGGGTGGGTGCCCTAAATAACCCCCCCCCAATCAAAGGTGACTAGGGGTCCCCAAGCCCCTAGTCACCCACCCCCCACCCCAAAAGAAGTTACCCCGTAAAAAATAGTGAGGGGGGAATAAAATAACTAACCTGTAAAGAAAAATTCAACTTACCATTTGACGTCTTCTTTTTTCTAAAATCTTCTTTTTTCAGCCCCAAAAAAGGCCAAATAAAAAGCCATAAGAACCGACGCAATTTAAAAAAAAAAAAAGAAAAAAAAAAAGAAAAATCCATCTTCACCCATGGAGGGCTCCGCGCAGACTGAGCTCTGCAGGGCGGGGGAAGGCTTATAAAGCCTTGCCACGCCCTGCAATTAGGCTAAGAACACTCTGATTCACTGATTTAAGCCAATCAGAGTGCTCTTTGTCATTTTACACAGCGTGGGAAAGTTCTTTGGAATTTTCCCACGCTGTGTAAAATGACACAGAGCACTGTGATTGGTGGGCTTGGAATCTAACCAATCAGAGTGCTCTGTGTCCTTTTACACAGCGTGGGAAAGTTCTTTGGAATTTTCCCACGCTGTGTAAAATGACAAAGAGCACTCTGATTGGCTTAAACCAGCCAATCAGAGTGTCCTTAGCATAATTGCAGGGTGTGGCAAGGCTTTATAAGCCTTCCCCCGCCCTGCAGCGCTCAGTCTGCGCGGAGCCCTCCATGGGTGAAGATGGATTTTTCTTTTTTTTTTCTTTTTTTTTTTTTTTAAATTGCGTCGGTTCTTATGGCTTTTTATTTGGCCTTTTTTGGGGCTGAAAAAAAGAAGATTTTAGAAAAAAGAAGACGTCAAATGGTAAGTTGAATTTTTCTTTACAGGTTAGTTATTTTATTCCCCCCTCACTATTTTTTAGGGTGAGGGGGGTAGGTAGGGGGTAACTTCTTTTGGGGTGGGGGGGTGGGTGACTAGGGGCTTGGGGACCCCTAGTCACCTTTTGATTGGGGGGGGATTTTTATTAAGGGCCCCCACCCACCACTCAGTGGTGGGGGCTGGGGGGGACAGTAAGTCCCCCCTTATTGTTTTTTTAGGGTCCCCACCCACTGCTTAGGGGTGGGGGCCATGGGGGAGGACAGTAGGTCCCCCCCTCATTATTTTTATGGCCCCCACCCACCGCATAGGGGTGGGGGCCGGGGGGAGGACAGTAGGTCCCCCCCCTCATTATTTTTATGGCCCCCACCCACCGCGCAGGGGTGGGGGCGGGGAGAGGACAGTAGGTCCCCCCCCAGTGTGTATCAGGGTCCCTGAGGACAGGTGTCAATCCATATCTGCCAAGTGACCCTATGTAGGGGGGACAGTCCCTATTCTGCTCTGTGTCAGTGTGTATCAGGGATCCTTAGGATAGGTGTCAATCCATATCTGTCAAGTGACCCTATGTAGGGGGAACAGTCCCTATTCTGATCTGTGTCAGTGTGTATCAGGGATCCTTAGGATAGGTGTCAATCCATATCTGCCAGGTGACCCTATGTAGGGGGAACAGTCCCTATTCTGATCTGTGTCAGTGTGTATCAGGGATCCTTAGGATAGGTGTCAATCCATATCTGTCAAGTGACCCTATGTAGGGGGAACAGTCCCTATTCTGCTCTGTGTCAGTGTCTGGGGGGAGTATCTGCAGTAATACAGAGTGTCTGGAGGGAGTATCTGCAGTAACACATGGTGTCTGGGTTGAGTATCTGCAGTAACACAGAGTGTCTGGGTTGAGTATCTGCAGAAACACAGAGTGTCTGGAGGGAGTATCTGCAGTAACACAGAGTGTGTGGTTGGAGTATCTGCAGTAACACAGAGTGTCTGGAGGGAGTATCTGCAGTAACACAGAGTGTCTGGAGGGAGTATCTGCAGTAACACAGAGTGTCTGGAGGGAGAATCTGCAGTAACACAGAGTGTCTGGGGGGAGTATCTGCTTGTAACATTTATATGCACTGAAAAAAAATTAATAATAAATTGAAAAAAAAAAAATGAATGCAGCTTCCGAATAAATCTAAAATGGATGCTGTCCAGGAGGTGGGAGGGTCTGGAAGGGAGGGTATGCTGCTGATTGGCTGGAATGTGTCTGCTGAATGTGAGGTACAGGGTCAAAGTTTACTCAATGATGACGAATAGGGGGCGGACCGAGCATCACATATGTTCGCCCGCCGCCGCGAACGCGAACACGCTATTTTCGCAGGGAACTATTCACCAGCGAACTATTCTGGACATCTCTAACCTGCAGGCAATCTGGACATGTTCTTTCAGTATTACACTTTATTTCCAATATTTCATAGAGACAAACAAAGCTATGCCTGCTATTATATATTCCATTATTCTGTGTTATTATTCTTAATGAGCAGTTTTTATGCATTGAATTAATTTAAAGATATCATCAAAAAAAAGAGAGTCCTGAAAATTTACTTACCTGCATTTTTTGTGTGTATTTAAATGAAATGTTCTTAGACCTGCTAATTATATTCATGGTGACTTTGTTTGAACACAAATAACCACACCTGGACACGGATAAGAATTCAAGTGTCCTTTTTTTTCTTGAAGAAATAAGTAATGTAAGTAAAAATGTGTTAGTGGATGATTGGCAGAGACTAATAACAGTTGATGGATTTGTCAGGGATGAATCAAATCCTTTGATCTTCTTTCTGAGTGTCTAGGGCGAGTGAGTTGGTGAATCTAAACATATTCACACAGGGCCCGTGGACCTCTTTTTGGCTACAGTGGCGAAGATGCATTTTTCAGCATCATCACCTGTGTGTCCCTTAACCACCCCTTTGAATTTCTTACCCTCTCTTGTGTTTCATATACCCTCTTTTTTTTTTCCTGTTTATAATTTTTTTTATTGAGAAAATTTCACTTTATTTACCAATACATTTTACATATATCAAATTTAGTTATTAGCATTGAAATATTTCTTCCCAAATGTGCTCATAACATACATCACTCAAATACACAAAAGACAGAAAAAGAAAAACAAGAAAGTGTCTGCAGTGGAGCACTATCTGGGACCGAGTCCATATCTTATTTGAGTTAAGATATATGTTAAAATACCTGAGCAGGTCATGGTGGATAGAGTGAGAGTTCAGATTAATTCAAATGTAAGGTAACCAAATCCACAGGACATAAATTAGAGGGGAGATCAAACCATGGTGACCAAATCTTATTGTATTTCTCTTTCAATTGGAGAGATTTGTTATAAAAATATCCTTATAAAACAGCCTGATACGCAATTTGAGACAAAATCTCCAACCATGACGGAACTTCCCGCTTCTTCCAATTACTAGCTAAACAGATTTTAGCTGCCTAAAAGATATTAATATATAAATAATGAATGGATTGATCTTAAAAAGGAAAATCCATGTGAAAGAGAAATGTTTGGGGTAATAATTCATACAAAACACCATTCTCCTAATCTCTGTTAGTTTGGATTTAATATGGTTCAAAAATTCACACTCCCACCAGATATAGTAATGAGTAATTTATTATTGCAGCGCCAGCAAACATTTAAATTTTCTTTATGAAATTTGTTTAACTGTTTTGGAACTAGGTACCAATGATGAGTTAGCTAATAATATTGTTTCTGAAGACCAATACAGTGCGTGGCTTTTCTTGTTATTTGCCAAGCTTTAAACAAAGTCTGTATAGGTATTTGGGTAATTCATTCTTGCTCCCATTTATGTATATATTTAGGTTTAACAGTATTAGTGTCTAGAGAAATTGCGTCAATTGCGTAAAAATGCGTCAATTGCTAAGGGAGGTGTTGTAACGAGAACATTTTTAACTCTTAAGTAATTGAATAACTCTGCTGGAAAATTAAACTTTTTCTTTTATATCTCCAGTATATAGATCAGAAATTAATGTAATTCCATGATTCTTCCAGGATGATAGAGAAATATTCTCTAAGTAAATTGAAATAATGTAGCGTTACTTACCTTATCCGGGGGCCGGCCGCGGTCCTCTCTTCAAGCCGCGCACGGTCCTGCGGCTGCACAAGCCGCGCACGGTCCTGCGGCTGCACGAGCTGCGCGCGGCTCATCCGACTCTTCTAACAGGAAGGCGGGCAGTGACCGCGAGATGCGGTCACGTGTCTCGCCTGAATCTAAGAGCGCGCCGCGAGTCTCGGGCGCGCTCTTAAAGAGACCGTGGGAGCCTAAATTGCAAAAAGGCTCCCATTGGCCCCTGTCATGCCACTCACCCCATACACTTACCTTTTGGGGGTGTGGAAGTGACAGGAGCCAATCACATTAGTTTGGAAGCTACTTATACTTACCCTTTTCCCTTTTCCTTGCCCTATCGTGGTTTCTGTTTCAGTTCTCTTTAGCGCTTGTTGTGTTCCTCCGTATTTGACCTTGGCTTTGTATTCTGACTTCGTTTTCGCTTTATCCTTGCCTGTTCTGTTTGCCGACTTGCTGTTTCCTGTGTACCAGACCCCGGCTAGTCCTCGTTTACGCTGTCTCTTTGTGCCCTTGACGTCGGATCGTTCCTGACTCTGTACTTCTCCTATATACGTCGAGTCCGGCCATTCTAAGGTCCGGTAGACGTATCTCTCCTCTGTGCTGTCTTCTGTTTTGCTGAATCCTGCGTGTAGGGGTACATTCTCGTTACATTACGATAGGGCCCTGGACCCCGCAGATTTAGCTCAACAGATGGTGTCCCATGAGGCTAGATTTGTAGAGCAGGATCACCGAATGGATCAGATAGCCCAGGCTCTCCAGACGCTCTTAGCTAGAACCATTCCAGCAATCACACCTAACCCTCCTACACCCCTTCTTCCTGAAGTATCTACTTTGCCTAATACTTCGGCCCATTTAACATTTGGGAAGCTAATGGACCTATGGTACATGATTTTCACCGTTTTCTTACAGCTTTTTGCAGAACTTTTGATACAATGAAAAGGTCTAAGAATGCCGCAAGAGCATTAATGAGAGTTAAACAGGGTTCTAGGTCTGTGGCTGATTACGCCATTCAGTTTCGTACCCTTGCCTCACAGGTAGATTGGACCAACAATGGGTTAACTACGGCTGTAACGGAGCTCCGTGTACTCCGACCGAGTACCCTCCGTTAATGGATGCTCCTAGCGCTCTCAGAGGACTCCAAGCACTGCAGACGACACCACAACCACCGCAGGCACCACAACCGCCGTAGCTTAACTGGAGCCGCGCCGTCTTCCTTCCACCCTGGATCGGCTTCTGTCCTCCAGGACCGTGTGGGGAAGACCTCTCCTCCAGGAGAGCGTATCCGGAACAAGCTCTTAAAAGAGCTAAGTGATTAAGAACTCAGGGGAATATGCAGCGCATAGCAATCCCCAGTGTGATATAGCAGTTCCCTCCAATAACGAGACAAGGCTACGTATTGAGGGTCAGAAGAGGTCTGAGGACTGGAACACCCAGCCTGCTTTTTATTAGGATAAGGTACACACAGGACACTCCCAGGGGGAGGATGAAATTAACCAATAACAGCATAGTACAGCCCACAGGTTCCCTCCCCTCAGATAAACAGTTAAACCAATTATTACATACAATAAAAATACAGTTTTTACACACACACTGTAACTTTAAAACCATACATTCAATTTCAATAAAAGTTGCATATTCAGACTCAGCATACATCAAACATAAACCCTTCCAAAAATCAGCCAAATCCCTCCAGTGGATCAAAAGTTAGCTGGAAGTCCCTTTATGACCGACCGCAAGCACATTTTCCTGCCCAAAACAGTTCCATAGATTTGGGCTGTGCGGTCGGTCAATTTCATGCGAAAAAACGACTTAGTCTCTGGAGCTGCAAGTTCAGTATGGGGAAGGTAAGGGTCAGCGGTGTTCGGCAAAATGTGTAGCCGATTTTAGTTCCACAGAATCTTTAGCATACACCGCTGACCGCATTCATATGACCAAAATGGCCGCCGCCACGTGTTCGGCTGCCGAATGGCGGCCACCCAGCGCTCGGCAATTAACCTGCAGTAACCTCACAGCCTGGGAGGTAAATTGCCTGCACACTTTAACTTCTGGGTGGTCCGCCTGTGTGGTACTTGGTTCAGTAAGCCCCATTTACTGAACCAAGTGGGAGAGAGCCAGGGGCAAGTTATTTTACAGGTCTGGGGACATAGTCTTAAAGGGGTATTGTTCAGCAAAGTCACAATATGTCCCCAGACGGTTCTTAAAGGGCCATACACACCCAATAAATGTTAATAAGTTTTCAGGGGCACAATCTTCCAGGGGCCATAGTCATGAGGCAGGAGGCTGGCAAACATGCTTCTCCACAATCCAGGGAAGCAGGGCAATTTCTCATTTAAAGGGCCAGTTACAAATAGCGATTTGTAACAACGGCCTTCATGGAAGGTTTATCAGACTCTATATTGGATGAGGTAGCAGCTAAGGAGCTTCCTATTGCCTTAGAGGACCTTATTGACTACCTCATTGATATAGATAATAGGATTCATGACCGGCTCTATACTAAGAACAGGAATAGACGTTTTGTTACACCTATTCACCCCAGAGTTAATATACCAGAGAGAAGGAGATACCCTCGGCCGTTGAGGCCATAGATGGTAGACCATTAATTTCTCCAGTTGTTACTCATGAGACTGCACCGTTACACATGTACACAGGGGTTTTACACTATGAAACCATTCGGTTCCAGGTCATCACCTCTCCCTCTTCACAATTAGTGTTAGGGTATCCATGGTTACGTGCCCACAATCCCATTTTTGACTGGGAGACAGGGCAGATAAAATCATGGAGTGAAGCCTGCCACGAGTCTTGTACTATTGAAGTCACGCCTGTGAATTCTATTAATGTTCCTACCATTCCTCCTTTGTCTACGGCTATACCCTCTCAGTATTTATCTCTAAAGACTGTCTTTGATAAAAGAGAGGCTGACAAATTACCGCCTCACAGACCCTACGATTGTGCTATTGACTTGTTGCCTGGCACTATACCTCCAAAGGGCAGGGTGTACCCTCTATCGGTTCAAGAAAACCGTGTCATGGAGGAATACATTAAGGAATCATTAGACAAGGGATTTATTAGGAGATCCTCTTCTCCGGCTGGAGCGGGGTTCTTCTTTGTATCAAAAAAAGAAGGTGATTTAAGACCATGTATTGATTATAGAGGTCTAAATAAAATCACCATCAAAAATGCATACCCTATACCGTTAATCACAAAATTATTATACAGGCTCAAACATGCCACGGTATTCCCCAAACTGGATCTTAGAGGAGCATACAATTTAATACGTATAAAGAAGGACCACGAATGGAAGACAGCTTTCAACACTAGATCAGGCCATTATGAGTATACTGTTATGCCATTTGGGCTTTGCAATGCCCCAGCAGTATTTCAAGAATTTATTAATGATGTCTTAAGAGACTTTATTCACACGTTTGTTATTGTATACTTGGATGACATTTTAATATATTCTACAGATTTACACACACATCACAGACATGTTATGACAGTTCTGAAGACCCTTCTTGCTAATGGTCTTTATTGTAAAATGTCTATTGGACCAGTCCAGTTTTTGGGGTATTTGATTTCCGCTAAGGGTTTTCGTATGGATCCCCGGAAGCTTGCTGCTGTCATAGAATGGCCTCTGAAAGCCATCCAGCGTTTTCTTGGTTTCTCCAATTATTAAAGACGTTTTATCAAAGGTTTTTTTATCTATTGTAGCACCTATTACCCGTATGACAAAAAAGGATGGCAATACTCGTGTCTGGTCTACCGAGGCACTTCAGGCTTTTGAATTTCTTAAGACTACGTTCGCCTCTGCACCTATTTTACAGCATCCTGTCCCCTCATTGCCCTATATACTTGAAGTTGATGCTTCCGATATCGGGGTAGGTGCTGTCTTATCTCAAAGAGAGTCGCCTGAAAAGCCATTGCATCCTTGTGGCTTCTTTTCTAAACAAATGTCCAAAGCAGAAAAAAATTATGATGTGGGTAATCGCAAACTCCTTGCTATCATTTTAGCACTCAAAGAATTGAGACATTTGTTAGAAGGCACTAAGGATCCCATCCTCATATTTACGGATCATAAGAACCTATCCTACCTTAGCAAAGCTAAAAGATTGTCTTCCAGGCAGGCTAGGTGGTCACTGTTCTTGTCTCATTTCAATTATATAATCACCTATAGGACAGGTGATCGGAACACTAAAGCGGACGCTCTGTCCAGACAGTTTGAAACTATTGACAAACAGGAGATTGATGTTACTCCTGTCATTCCCCCAGACAGGATAATAGCAACTACTATATTGTCTATTTCCTCGTCCCTCTTGCAGGCCATACAAGCGAAACAAAGCATGGCACCTAGCGAGAGGCCTAATGATAAATGGTTTGTTGACGTTCCCGAGAGACGGGATATTCTGTCACTATATCATGATACTAAGACTGCTGGACATCCTGGTATTTCCAAAATGGTGTCAGCTGTTTCTCTGTATTTTTGGTGGGATTCCTTACGCAAGGATGTCACTGACTATATAGGTGCTTGTACTACTTGTGCCTGTATGAAATCTTCTCGTAGAGTTCCTTGTGGGCTGTTGCATCCGTTACCCGTTCCCGAGAGACCTTGGTCTAACCTATCAATGGATTTTATTGTTGAATTACCCCCTTCGAATGGTAACACAGTCATCCTGATGATAGTAGATCGGTTTTCCAAAATGACTCACTTTGTGTCTCTTCGCAAGTTGCCCACATCCAAGGAACTGGCTCTTATCTTCGCTAGAGAAGTGTTTCGGTTACATGGTATTCCCTTATCTATTGTATCCGATAGGGGTAGCCAATTTATTTCCAGGTTCTGGAAAGCCTTTTGTTCGGAAATGGGTATTTCTCTCTCATTTTCTTCCGCTTACCATCCCCAGTCTAATGGAGCTGCTGAACGTGCCAACCAGTCTCTGGAGCAGTACCTCCGTTGTTTTGTGTCTCACCATCAGGACAATTGGTCTGACCTGCTTCCTTGGGCTGAATTTGCTCGGAATAACGCCACTCATGATTCTTCCAGCAAAAGCCCTTTTTACGTCGTCTATGGCCAGCATCCCGTTGTTCTTCCGGCTGCATTCTCCTCACAGGGCATGCCAGTTCTGGATGAGCATTTGGCTGGTTTGCGTAATACTAGGGAGCAGGTTCAGTGTTCTTTGGTGGACTCTGCTGCCCGCCAGAAGGCTCAGGCTGACAAGCATCGCAGAGCGGCTCCTTCCTATGTTGTGGGGGACAGGGTTTTGCTTTCCACACGGAATATTCGCCTCCGGGTGCCTTCTATGAAATTGGCTCCCCGCTTTATTGGTCCTTATCGTATTATACATAAGGTTAACCCCATTTCTTATGCCTTGGGTCTGCCTAAGAATCTGCGTATACCTAATGTCTTTCACACCTCGTTGTTGAAGCCTTACGTACGCAACCGCTATACCCGGCATGCTCCTCCTCCCCCTCCTGTCTCTGTGGAGGGTCATGAGGAGTTCGAAGTTTCTGCTGTTCTTGACTCTCGTTTCCTTAGGGGTCGGCTTCAGTACTTGGTACATTGGAAGGGTTATGGGCCTGAGGAGCGCAGTTGGATTTCTGCTGATGCTGTTCATGCTCCCCGCCTTGTGCGTTCTTTCTATTTGCGTTTTCCTGCCAGGCCTGGTCCTGCCCGCCCGGAGGGTGTGTCCTTGGGGGGGGTACTGTAGCGTTACTTACCTTATCCGGGGGCTGCCCGCGGTCCTCTCTTCAAGCCGCGCGCGGTCCTGCGGCTGCACGAGCCGCGCGCGGCTCATCCGACTCTTCTAACAGGAAGGCGGGCAGTGACCGCGAGATGCCCTTGGCCTTGGCTTTGTATTCTGACTTCGTTTTTGCTTTATCCTTGTCTGTTCTGTTTGCCGACTTGCTGTTTCCTGTGTACCAGACCCCGGCTAGTCCTCGTTTACGCTGTCTCTTTGTGCCCTTGACCTCGGATCATTCCTGACTCTGTACTTCTCCAATATACGTCGAGTCCGGCCATTCTAAGGTCCGGTAGACGTATCTCTCCTCTGTGCTGTCTTCTGTTTTGCTGAATCCTGCGTGTAGGGGTATATTCTCGTTACAAATAACTTCAATTGGAGAAGCAAATGAAATAAATTATAAAAAGTTGATAAAATATCTTTGATCATTTTAGCATTGATGTTTAAATTGGAAGTTTGATGAGGAGAGGATAAATTAAAAATAAACAGATTTACTCCTTTGTCTTTGTATCTTTCAATAATATACCAAGGTGTATTTGTTTTGGCTTTTATATCCCATGCAAGAAGATGGGACGTCATACACATCTCATGTAAATACATTGGATCTGGAAAGCCTAAACCATCTGCTTTAAGATTTCTTTTTAAAATTGAGCCCGGAATTCTTGATTATTTATTATTCCATACAAATTTAGAAAATAGTACCTCAATTTGATTAATTATGTTTTTCGATATGGATAGAGGAATAACTCTGAATAAGTATAACATTTTGGGAACTATATAAGCTTTTAGAAGATTTATTCGCCCCATCCGTGCTCTCTCAACTCTTTTCCATTAGTTAAAATCCTCTTTTAGTTGGTCCATTATTTCACTATAATTGGCAAAAATGATTCCCTTTAAAAGTGGGGCAAATAATAACCCCTAGATAATCTAACCTCTTATTAGTCCAATCTATTTGATTTAATTTTTTAGAGAAATTGAGATTGTATGTCTGTAAGATAAAATAAAATAACTTGAGTCTTTCATATATTTAACATAGGATTTGAGTATAAACCATTTGTGTCTAAAATTTTTAAAACATTGGTGTCGGAAGTTATTGGCGATGCACAAGAAAGGAGTACGTCATTGGCATACAGAGTGATCAAATGTTCTTTTTGATGAATCAGTATGCCATGGACCTCCTTTGAGCTCCTAATATAAATAGCTAATGCTTCTATCGACAAGGCATAGAGCAAGGGAGCTAGTGGACAACATTGTCTTGTTCCATTTTTAATATTGAAGGATTCTGAATCCATTGAGTAACCTTTTATTTTGGCTGAAGGATTCAAGTAAAGGACCATGGTGTGGTTAAAAAAGGTATCCGAGATCCCAAAGGCCAGGAGAGTCTCCTCCAGGAAGTTCAAATTAAGTCTATCAAATGCCTTTTCGGCATCTAAAGCCATAAAAACTGATGAAACCTCCTGGAGGTGAATCTCATCCAAAATTCCAAGTATTGTCTTCGCCCGACCTACCCAGCATATATCTGGATTGGTCTGGATGAATTAAGTCCGGCACTATTACATTCAATCTTTGTGCTAGTAATTTGGAATAAATTGTAATATCTTGGTCTATATAAAGATATAGGTCTATAACTAAGTACGCTCGCTGGATCCTTGGATGGTTCAAAAATTGGAAATATGGAAGCTTCGAACATTTCCGTTGGAAAAGACAGGGTCATACCTATTTGGCTAAACCGGCGAGTTAACAATGGGAAAATAACTGGCTCCAGGACTTGATAGAATAATACTTGAAATCCGTCCGGACCAGGAGCTTTCCCTGTTTTCATGTGAAATATTACCTTGCAGATATAGAAAATGGTTGATTTAAAGTCTCTAGTTCCGATTTTGATAACTAGGGAATTTTTTTTTTTTTTTTTTTAAATGTCTCATCTTTAACTTGGGATGGGATAAACATTCCTTATATATAATTTGGTGAATCCTTTTGGAAAGATTATGCATTTTAAGTTTGTTCGGCATAGTTTTACCAGCTCTATTAGTTAGATAGAACCATT
This sequence comes from Pelobates fuscus, assembly GCF_036172605.1. Taxonomy (NCBI): domain Eukaryota; kingdom Metazoa; phylum Chordata; class Amphibia; order Anura; family Pelobatidae; genus Pelobates; species Pelobates fuscus. The sequence continues at coordinate 127,612,091 of NC_086317.1, forward strand.
GACTTTTCAATTTTGCTAAAATTTTATCTGTGTTCTCTTTCATTTTTGATATTATATTTTTTTGAATTATTTTAATTTCGTTCATTCTTTCATCTGATGGATTAGTTTTATTCCATTGTTCCAACTTGGATAAACTACAATGGAGTTCTGAAAGATCTTTCAATTTTTGTCACTTCAGCCACGAACCTTGCTTAATAGCCTCTCAAAAAACTTTTCATTGAACACCAAAGAGTAGAATGTGTCACGATTCGGGGAACCTAACACGCTAACACACACACACAGAAAAAGGTTCAGCACACACAGAATAGTCAGGAGACAAGCCGAGTAAGGGGAACCAGAAGCCAGGATAACGAGAAACAAGCCGAGGTCAAAGGGTAGGAGAAAGTCACAAAGTCAGATTAACAAGCCAGAGAGTACGTAACCAGAAAACACAAGTTCAGTATCAATACTAGCAAGCAAAGACCACAACAGGGCAGGGAGGAACAGGAACGGTAAGTATATAAACCCTGTGGTTAATTCTGATTGGATAACTTCCAATCAGAATTAACAATCACACGTGGGAGATATCTATGTCTCCCACTGTGATTGTCGTACTGTGACTTTAACGCCGGGTCAGGTGGCTGACCGCAGCATGTACAAGAGTGGGCGTTTCCCCAGCGTTCAGTGTCATGCATGCTGCCGCTGGGGGACGGAGAGGAGGACGCGGCAGCATGGGAAAGGACCCGCGGATGGCTGGAGGGTGAGTGCCGCGAGCGGACTGCAGCCTCCCCTCGCAGCCGCCCATGGGATCCTGACATTACCCCCCCCTCGAAGACCGCCCGGAGGGCGGGAAGCAGAAGGCTTCAGAGAAAACCGGGCATTAAAGGAGTGGACCAGAGAGGGAGTGTTCAAATCAGAGACCGAAACCCAAGACCGCTCCTTGGGACCGTACCCCTTCCAATCCACCAGATATTGCAACCCACCCCTAGAAACACGAGAGTCGAGGAGGGCAGACACCCCGTACACGTCACTAGAGACAGCGCGATGGGAAACGGGCCGTCCGAGGGGACGAGAGAACCGGTTACACAGTAAGGGCTTCAAAAGGGAGGTGTGAAACGTGTTCGGAATACGCATGGAAGGAGGAAAGTCCAGGGAGTAGGAAACGGGGTTAACCCTACGCAACACCTTGTAGGGGCCAAGAAACCGGGGAGCAAACTTAATCGAGGGAACCCTGAGACGGAGGTTCCTGGAGGACAACCACACCCTATCACCCGGAGCATAAGAAGGGGCCGCACCTCTATGGCGATCAGCAAACCTCTTCTGAGCAGCCGCTGAACGAGAGTGCCATATGGACCTGATCCCACATCTTCCGCAAAGAAGCGAGGTGCTGGTCCAAGGCGGGCATTCCCTTGTCGGAGAACGCACCGGGAAGGACAGTAGGTCGAAACCCATAAGCAACCTCAAAAGGACTTAAGCCAGTAGACGAATGAGACACCGTATTCCTGAAAATTCAGCCCACGGAAGGAGGCGAGACCAGTCGTCCTGGTGCGCATTAGTGAAGCAGCGCAAATACAATTCCACAGACTGATTAGCACGTTCGGCCGCACCATTAAATTGCGGGTGATAGGAGGAAGTGAACGACAAGGAGACCCCCATCTCAGCACAAAAGCCCCTCCAAATCCGAGAGACAAATTGAGGGCCCCTGTCAAACACAATATCCTGAGGTACCCCATGCAAGCGGAACACTTCTTTGGCAAACACCTGAGCCAATTGAACCGCAGAAGGAAGCTTCTTAAGCGGAATAAAGTGCGCCATTTTGGAGAACCTATCCGTCACAGTCAATATTACTGTCTGACCATCAGAAAGAGGAAGGTCTACAATGAAATCCATGGATAAGTGGGTCCATGGTTTCTTGGGTATAGATAGAGGCATAAGTAGACCCTGGGGTCTCACATTAGGGGACTTACAGGACACTTGAAGCGGGGCAGGCCAGAAGTTCTATGGCAAATTGGGATAGCTCAGGCCACAGGTCAAGCCTGCACACCCAGTAGTCAAGGGGTTCATCGCTCCTCAGAGTGTCGATATCTGCAGTTAAGGCGAGGTAGTCTGCTACCTGTCGGTCGAGTCGTTCTCTGAGAGTGGATCCCAAAGGGCTGTGGCGATGTGTAGGACTTAAAAAGCTCCGCATGTCCTCCATCAACAACACGTCTGTAAAGCGTCCTGTCCTTGCCGGCATGGTCGTGGGAGGAGGAGGATTACTTTCACCTCTTCCCCTGTTAGATTCCTGTTGTGCTGTGACATCACCCTTATACTCTGTGTAAAGCATACTTTTTAATTTATTTTGCAAATGCTGCATCCTTTCCGACTTGTTCTAATTTGGTAACATTTCAGACACTTTCTGCTTATACCAGGGGTCTAGTAGCATGGACACCCAGTACAGGTCGTTCTCCTTCAGCCTTTTTATACGAGGGTCCCTCAACAGGCACGACAGCATGGTACACCACGGGTACCAGATAGGTGACAACGAGCACCCTGGGATGCCTGTTGTGGTTGGTCTTCCTCCTCCTCCTCAAAGCCACATTCCTCCTCTGACTCCTCTTCCTCACAATCCTCTTCCAGCGTTGCCGCAGGTACAGCAAGCGATGCTGATAAGGCTGTTTCTGGTGGTGATGGTGACCACAACTCTTCCTCTTCACGATCATCTACGGCCTGATCCAGCACTCTTCGCAGGGCACGCTCCAGGAAGAAAACAAATGGTATGATGTCGCTGATGGTGCCTTCGGTGCGACTGACTAGGTTTGTCACCTCCTCAAAAGGATGCATGAGCCTACAGGCATTGCGCATGAGTGTCCAGTAACGTGGCAAAAAAATTCCCAGCTCCCCAGAGGCTGTCCTAGCACCCCGGTCATACAAATATTCATTAACGGCTTTTTCTTGTTGGAGCAGGCGGTCGAACATTAGGAGTGTTGAATTCCAACGTGTCGGGCTGTCGCAAATCAAGTGCCTCACTGGCATGTTGTTTCGCCGCTGGATATCTGCAAAGTATGCCATGGGATGTACGAACGCCTGAAATGGCCACACACCTTCCTGGCCTGCTTCAGGACGTCCTGTAAGCCTGTGTACTTATGCACAAAGCATTGTACGATCAGATTACACACATGTGCCATGCACGGCACATGTGTCAACTTGCCCAACTTCAATGCCGCCAACAAATTTGTTCCGTTATCACAAACCACTTTGCCGTTATCCAGTTGCTGCGGAGTCAGCCACTTTTCCACCTGTGCGTTCAGGGCGGAAAGGAGTGCTTGTCCGGTGTGACTCTCTGCTTTCAAGCAAGTCAAACCCAAGACGGCGTGACACTGCCATATCTGGGATGTGGAATAGTAACTGGGGAGCTGGTGGGGTGCCGTTGATGTGGAGCAAGAAGCAGCAGCAGAAGAGTGTCAGGATCGGGACAGGGATCCAACACGCAGAGTACAAAGAGTAGCAGATACGTATACCGGACCTTAGAATGGCCGGACTTAACGTAATACTACATATAGAATGGTCAGGGACAAGCCGAGGTCGAGGGAACGAGAAGACAGGTAAGCGAGAGACAAGCCGGGTCAAGGATAACAGAGAAGACAGGTAAGTAATAACAAAGCCGGGTCAGAACCAAAAGACAAGAGAATACAAGAGCACTGTGTGACTAGGCTGGCTAGAACCACGACAGGGCAATGAGCAAATGCTGAGAGCTCCCTTAAATACCCTGGTTCTAGAGACTAATCACGCCTCCGCCGAGACCTGATTCGTGTCCGGGATTTGACTGACAGGTCAGGCTAGAATAGCGTCATGATGTCGACTATTGAGCGTCACGTTACAAAAAGGCATAGTTCTCTCGCGGCCGGCGTTTACATGCGCGAGGGGACCGCGAGGAACGGGAGAATCATGCCGTCTGGATGGAAAAACGTCTAAGTCTCTACCCGTCTCAGGGGTAGAGACTACAGGTACCCTGACAGTACCCCCCCCCTCAGAAACGCCCACCGGGCGGAAGGAACCGGGACGAGACGGCAACGGGAATGAAAAGCCCTGCGAAGACGAGGAGCATGGACATCCTCCTGTGGTACCCAGGTCCTCTCTTCTGGACCATATCCCTTCCAGTCAACCAGGTATTGGATTTTCTCCCGGGAGATTCGAGAATCGATGATGGAGTTGATTTCGTACTCCTCCTGACCCTCAACCTGAACAGAGTGAGGAGAGGAGACCTTGGAGGAGAATCTGTTACAGATCAGGGGTTTTAGCAAAGAAACATGAAAGGAATTAGGAATACGCAAGGCAGAGGGGAGCGCTAGGCGATACGCAACAGGATTAATTCGATTCAGAATCCTATAGGGTCCAATGTAGCGAGGAGCGAATTTCATAGACGGTACTTTCAAACGAATGTTTCTAGTACTCAACCATACCCTATCACCAGGTACAAAACTAGGAGCCGGCCTTCTGCGTTTGTCAGCGTGTTTTTTATACAGTATAGAATTATGTAGGAGAATTTGTCGAGTCTGATCCCACAACTTCTTCAGATTGGCAACATGAGTATCAACCGACGGTACCCCCTGGGAAGAAGGAACCGAGGGAAGAATGGAAGGATGAAAACCATAATTCATGAAAAAGGGGCTAGAGCGAGTTGAATCGCAAACAAGATTATTGTGTGCGAACTCTGCCCAAGGAATCAGACCGACCCAATCGTCCTGGTGTTCAGAAACAAAACAACGCAGATATTGTTCAATCTTTTGATTGGTACGTTCAGCTCCGTTAGACTGAGGGTGATAAGCAGAAGAAAAATTCAATTTAATGCCTAGTTGAGAACAGAATGATCTCCAGAAACGTGAAACAAACTGGGAACCTCTATCAGAAGTAATCTCGGAAGGTATCCCATGTAAGCGAAAGATCTCTTTAGCAAAAATCTCCGCTAATTCAGGTGAAGTCGGAAGTTTAGGTAAAGGCACGAAATGAGCCATCTTGGTAAACCTATCCACCACTGTGAGAATAACAGTGTGCTTTTTCAAAACAGGCAAATCCACAATAAAATCCATCGCCAAACAGAACCAAGGTTTTTCTGGAACTTCCAGGGGATGTAAGAGACCACAAGGAAGCGAATGAGGTAGTTTAGTCTTAGTACAGACCTCACAGGCTCCGATAAAATCCTTAATATCCCTCCGTAAAGAAGGCCACCAGAAATCCTTAGAGATCAAGGAATATGTTTTGCGAACGCCCGGATGACCAGCCACCTTACTCTCGTGAAGACACTGTAAGAGCTCCAGTTGGAGTTCAGGAGGAACGAAGTGTCTAGACGCAGGAGTCAGTCTAGGTGCCAGATGCTGCAAGCTCCTGATCTGATCAAGAAGCGGAGAATGGATTTTGAGAGTTGTGTTAGCGATAATATTACACTTAGGTACTATAGAGGATAAAACCGGCTCAGATATGGCAGAAGGTTCATGTTGGCGAGACAAGGCATCAGCTTTAGAATTCTTAGAACCAGGCCTATATGTGAGTATGTAATTGAAGTGAGTAAGGAATATAGACCAACGGGCCTGTCTCGATGATAATCGTTTAGCCTCCCCAATATAGGATAAGTTTTTATGATCCGTCAAAATGGTAACAGGATGCAAAGTCCCCTCCAATAGATGTCTCCACTCCTTTAAAGCCATGATAACCGCTAGGAGTTCCCTGTCACCAATGTCATATCTGCTCTCAGTACCCGATAATTTTTTGGAAAAATACCCACATGGATGTAATGGTTTATCCACACCCAACCTTTGGGACAGGATGGCACCTATACCCGTCTCAGAAGCGTCAACTTCGAGTAGGAAAGGCAGAGTAGTATCAGGGTGAACTAAAATTGGTGCGGAAGCAAACAGCTCCTTGAGAGTCTTAAAAGCCAGAAGTGCTTCAGTAGACCAATTCTTAGTGTCAGCCCCTTGTCTGGTCATATTGGTGATAGGAGCAATAATGGAGGAGTAACCCTTAATGAAACGTCTGTAATAATTAGAGAAACCAATAAATCTCTGAATGGCCTTGAGACCCTTAGGTAAAGGCCAATCTAAAATGGATTGGAGTTTCTCCGGATCCATTTCAAACCCCTCTCCAGAAATCACGTAACCAAGAAAGATAGTCTGGGATTGGTCAAAGCTACATTTCTCTAATTTGCAGTACAAGCCATGTTGAAGAAGTTTGTGCAAAACCCTTCTGACCTGTCCGTGGTGAGTCTCAATATCCCTGGAATGTATAAGTATATCATCGAGGTATACAATAACACAGTCATGTTGAAACTCCCTAAGAACTTCATTAATTAGATCCTGAAATACCGCCGGGGCATTACAGAGACCAAAAGGCATTACTGTATACTCATAGTGCCCATAACGAGTATTGAACGCAGTCTTCCACTCGTGTCCCTGCTGAATTCTCACCAAGTTATAAGCACCTCTGAGGTCTAACTTAGTGAAAATCTTGGAACCCTTTAATCGATCAAAAAGCTCGGTGATCAAGGGGATCGGATAGGCATTTCTAATGGTTATCTTGTTCAAACCTCGGTAGTCAATGCAAGGTCTTAAAGAACCATCCTTCTTTTCAACAAAAAAAAATCCAGCCCCAGCAGGGGAGGAGGATCTCCTAATGAACCCTTTGTCTAGGTTTTCACGAATATACTCCTCTAAGACTAAGTTCTCATTCGTAGACAAAGGGTATACATGGCCCCTGGGAGGCATAGTACCAGGAAGTAAATTAATTTTGCAATCAAAAGGCCTGTGTGGTGGTAAGGTATCAGCCTTTCCTTTGTCAAATACCGCCTTTAAATCTAGATACAAGGACGGTATCTGTACTTTAGTAGAGTCGGTAGAGTTATTAAGTGTGTTAACAATACAAAGGGGTGACACTTCTTTAAACATCTCTCTTGACAACCCTGACCCCACGAGACTATTTCCCCTGATTTCCAATCTATAATGGGGTTATGTCTCTTCAGCCAGGAGTATCCCAGGACTATGGGAACAGAAGGAGATGAAATGAGTAGTAGAGATATCTCCTCCTTGTGTAGAATACCAGTAGTTAAGTTAAGAGGTGTGGTTTCCTGGAAAATCACAGGCTCAACTAAAGGTCTACCATCTATGGCCTCAACAGCCAAAGGTGTCTTCCTTAACTGGGATGGGATAGCGTGTTTGGTGAGAAAAACTTGGTCGATAAAGCTCTCAGCAGCTCCGGAGTCTATCAATGCCATAGTCTCTAAGGTTCCCTTCTCCCAAGTTAAAGAGACGGGTAATAGAAGCCTGTGTTCTTTGTAGTTATGAGTAGAGGACAAAATAGAAACACCCAAGGCCTGTCCTCTAGAGAAACTTAGGTGCGAGCGTTTCCCGGGCGATTGGGACAATTCAAATGTAAGTGACCTCTGACTCCACAATACATACACAGTCCCTCCCTTCTCCTGTACTGTCTCTCCTCTTCTGAGAGGCGAGTAAGGCCTATCTGCATAGGTTCTGGAAACTGTGGAGTTTTGGTTTCAGGGCTTTGAAATGATGGAGCTAGTCTAAAGGAAGGTCTACCGGTTCTATCTCGAGTGTTCTGCCTCTCTTAGACGTTCGTCAATGCGAGAGATAAAGGAAATTAAGTCCTCCAAATTCTCGGGAAGCTCTCTCGTCGCTACCTCGTCAAGTATTACATCGGATAATCCGTTTAAAAATACGTCTATATAAGCCTGTTCATTCCACTTAACCTCTGCCGCCAAAGACCTGAACTCTAGTGCGTAATCCACAAGTGTTCGGTTCTCTTGTCTAAGGCGCAACAGTGATCTAGCTGCATTGACCTTTCTGCCAGGGGGGTCAAAAGTTCTTTTAAAAGCAGCTACAAAGGCATTATAGTTATAGACTAATGGATTATCATTCTCCCACAACGGATTAGCCCATCTCAGAGCCTTCTCAATGAGTAAGGTGATAATAAATCCCACCTTTGCCCTATCAGTAGGGTAGGAACGGGGTTGTAGCTCGAAATGGATATTGATCTGGTTCAAAAAGCCACGACACCTTTCAGGAGAACCAGCATAACGTACAGGTGGGGTAACTAGGGAAGAAGCACCTACAGTGGCTACCTCTAGCCCTGAACTCACAGGAGAAATAGAAGTATTACGCATCTCCTCAGGTGGATTATTAGGACGTGATAGTAACGCCTGTAGTGCTAGTGCCATCTGATCCATTCTATGCTCCATGGCGTCAAACCTAGGATCAGGAGAACCAAGCTGACAGTTTGTACCTGCAGGATCCATTGGCCCTGTCGTAATGTCAGGATCGGGACAGGGATCCAACATGCAGAGTACAAAGAGTAGCAGATACGTATACCGGACCTTAGAATGGCCGGACTTAACGTAATACTACGTATAGAATGGTCAGGGACAAGCCGAGGTCGAGGGAACGAGAAGACAGGTAAGCGAGAGACAAGCCGGGTCAAGGATAACAGAGAAGACAGGTAAGTAATAACAAAGCCGGGTCAGAACCAAAAGACAAGAGAATACAAGAGCACTGTGTGACTAGGCTGGCTAGAACCACGACAGGGCAATGAGCAAATGCTGAGAGCTCCCTTAAATACCATGGTTCTAGAGACTAATCACGCCTCCGCCGAGACCTGATTCGTGTCCGGGATTTGACTGACAGGTCAGGCTAGAATAGCGTCATGACGTCGACTATTGAGCGTCACGTTACAAAAAGGCATAGTTCTCTCGCGGCCGGCGTTTACATGCGCGAGGGGACCGCGAGGAACGGGAGAATCATGCCGTCTGGATGGAAAAACGTCTAAGTCTCTACCCGTCTCAGGGGTAAAGACTACAGGTACCATGACAAAGAGGACTCAGCCGAGGAGGTTATGGAAGAGGATGGAGTAGGAGAAGTAGAAGAGGTGGCAACAGGCCTGCCTGCAAGTCGTGGCGGTGTCACCAACTCCTCTGCAGAGCCACGCATTCCATGCTTGGCAGCCGTCAGCAGGTTTACCCAATGCACAGTGTAGGTGATATACCTGCCCTGACCATGCTTTGCAGACCAGGTATCAGTGGTCAGATGGACCCTTGCCCCAACACTGTGTGCTAGACATGCCATTACTTCCTTTTGCACAATCGAGTACAGGTTGGGGATTGCCATTTGTGAAAAGAAATTTCGTCCGGGTACCTTCCACTGCGGTGTCCCAATAGCTACAAATTTTTGGAACGCCTCAGACTCCACCAGCTTGTATGGTAAAAGCTGGTGGGCTAATAGTTCAGACAAGCCAGCTGTCAGACGCCGGGCAAGGGGGTGACTTTCTGACATTGGCTTCTTACGCACAAACATGTCCTTGACAGACACCTGACTGTGGGCAGATGAGCGGGAACTGCTCAAGGCAAGAGACGGAGTTGCGGATGGTTAAGAGGGGGCAAGGAGGACAGCAGTGGTTGACGTGGCTGAAGATGCTGGACCAGGAGGAGGAAGGCGGCTTTGAGTTTGTGTGCTGCTTGTACTCATGTATTGATCCCATAGGCGTTTGTGATGTGCGATCATGTGCCTACGCAAAGCAGTTGTACCTAGGTGGCTGTTGGACTTCCCACGACTCAGTTTCTTTTGGCACAGATTTCAAATGGCATCGCTGTTGTCAGAGGCAGACACACAAAAAAAAATTCCACACTGCTGAGCTCTGCAATGACGGCATTCTGGTGGTTGACACAGCATGCGTTGATTGGCGGGCTGTCGGGCTGACCCCGGGTGCCGTGCATGCTGTCTGACTGTGTCACTAGCTCCTTGCGACGACCTCCCCGTGCTTCCAACTCGTCTCCTCCTCCTCTCTGTCTCCCCATCTGAACTTTCGCCCTGTTCTTCTTCTTGCCGAGCGGGCACCCACGTGACATCCATGGACGCATCGTCATCATCAACCACTTCACTTGTATCTGACAACTCAGCAAAGGAAGCAGCAGCAGGTGCAACATCATCATCATCACACCGTACGTCCATGTGTGTAATGCTGCCTGACTGAGACATATCCCTGTTATCTGCATCCTCTGGCAATAATGGTTGCGCATCACTCATTTCTTCAAACAGATGTGTAAATAACTCCTCTGACAGATAAAGTGAAGCGGCTGTAGTGCTAGTGTTGGTGGTCGCGGCAGGCGGGTGAGTGGTATCTTGAGAGGTGCCCGAAGCTAAGCTGGAGGAGGATGGTGCGTAAAGGTTCCGAGCGGAAGCTGTAGAAGATTGGGTGTCCTGTGACAGCCAGTCAACTATGTCCTCAGAACTTTTCAAGTTCAGGGTACGTGGCCTCTCAAAACTGGGCATTATTCTAGGGCAAAAGGGAATCACAGCACCACGACCACGACGGCCCCTGCGGGGTGGCCTGCCTCTGCCTGTCATTTTTTTTTTGATTAGTGGTACTATGCATGCAAGCTAATGTGAGACCAGATATGAGTGGCACTGTGCAGTGGCAGAGGTTGGCAGAGTACACGCTGTAGGCCTGACACACCCGCTTGAAGACAACTAACTGCTATTCAATCTATAACAGTGAAAAAAATGTTTTTGTTTTTAAATGCTATTGTGACACCAGATATGAGTGGTGGCACTGGGCAAGTGGGCACAGTATCCACTGTGAGCCTGACACAGAAGCTGGCAGGCAGGCAACTGCAATTAGATTGCACAGGAAAAAAAAGCAGACTGATGTTCTAGCCCTAAAAAGGGCTCTTTGGGGTGCTGTCCTTACAGCAGAGATCAGATGAGTCATTCAGGACTGTAGTGGACACTGAATACACTAGCCTAGCTATCCATTTCCCTATCAAATCAGCAGCAGCTACACTTTCTCTCCTCTCACTAAGAATGCAGCTTCAGAATGAATCTAAAATAGATGCTGTACAGGAGGTGGGAGGGTCTGGGAGGGAGGGTCTGCTGCTGATTGGCTGGAATGTGTCTGCTGACTGTGAGGCACAGGGTCAAAGTTTACTCAATGACGGGGCGAATCGAACCGCGCATATGTTCGAACCGCGCATATGTTCGCCCGCCATGGCGAACTCAAACACGCTATGTTCGCCATGAACTATTCGCCAGCGAACTGTTCGGTACATCACTAGTCTGGAGTTGATTAGAGGTGTAGCATTCAGATTTGGAAGCTGTTGCTGTGAACCCACAGCATGCAGTCAAAGGAGCTTTCAATGGAAGTGAAATAGGCTGCAAAAAAAATCCATCACAGAGATAGCAGAAACATTAGGAGTGGCCAAATCATGTTTGGTACATTCTGATGAAACAGTATTTAAAAATATGAAACCCTTATTTTCAACACATATAAACAAATTCCTTTCATGTATAAAAAAAAAATATAAGGAGTCATGGAAACCTTCTAAAAGCTATATTTCACTCAATATTGGGCCTGAATGAATCTCTTTAAAATCCAAGCTTGGGATACTATGTCAGAAAAAAATATTTATTTCTTCATAAGTTCCTCAGCGCAGATAGAGTTAAAGCATCTCAATTCCTTTGCCATTAATCCTTTATTTCAGTTTGGTCCTGCAGGCAGTGGTTTCATTTCCTCTGCTCATTCCTTTGCAGTATCTACTCCACTCTACGTCCAATCCCTGGCAAGGATTCCCTTCCAGATAATCTACTCTACAATAAACCCTTGGTTTGGATCTTACCGCCCAAGCACGATCTCTGGAGCGGTGTTAATACTCTACTAAATGTTCCTGATCTTCAGCTGAGGAAAATACCGCTGGGACCTCCTGGACAGCAATACTCTGAGTGGCTTTATAATACCTACTGAGTTCAGAGCCGACCTGAAGGACTCTTAAATATGTGAGTGTCTTCTATATTTACTATACGGATACCATTCTGTACAGTCTGCGCTATGTCGCTTTTATGTTTTTATTAATAGGTTTTATCCTGCCTACCTCTGCCAGTGTGTACACTTACCATTAGTGCGCTATCACCTTATTTCACCTTATTTCTCATCAAGATTCTGTGTTTGTAAAAGTGTTTTGTGGCATAACACTTGGGTGAATCTGTGCTGCACTGGTTACTGGGTATTATTGTGGCGCCATTTATCTTTAAACTTTCTTGAAAAATTTTAAAGCATCTCAAGATTGGGATCTTTGGAGAAAACAACTCTTAATAGTGTAATAAGTGAGTTTCCACAGATTATAACTCCTAAATGGGCTCTCATCTAATCTTGGGGCATATCAAGCGCTATGGAATCTGTTTTTCACTTTTGTATCACACAGCTATGTTACAATGCTGCCGCCCATCCCATATGTTCCTTATTAATGGTTAATAAGCATGTAGGGGTGTATATAAAAAAAAATACCTCTCTCTGTCTTATTAGAGAGATCTTTGCCAGAAGCACAAGGAAGCAAAGTGAAAGGTTAGTGTAGGACCCACCAGAGAGGTTTGTCTTGACGTGGCAGGTGGGCTAAACACTCTCATGGCCATTGGAGAAACTAAATAACCTCCATTTCTTAAAACAATGTTATACCAGACTTACAATGCATTACATTAGTATAGTGCAGGGGTAGGCAACCTATGGCACGTGTGCCATGCACGGCACTCTGTGATAATAATATTCCATATTAATTAAGAATGATTGATTGATCACTATTGAGCAAATAAAACTCTTATAGATAGTTAAGATGGCGCCGATAAGCACATAAGCACACACAGGCAGTATCACTAGATGCAGGCCTGGATGCCACAGCCTTTAATACACAGCACTAAAACTGTATAAAACCACAAAACACAGCATCAGAATGACACATGCGTACCATCACAAGATTAGTACAGAGCTAGCTTATAGATAAGAGATAATTAATCACGTAGAACTGGCATGGCATTGTTGGTGGTCCTGAACAGCCTGGCCAGCGCTTGTGCAAGGTCTTTGCTGAGCTGCACTGATAAGGAAACTTGGTGGAAAAGTACAGGCTATCCATCCCATTGGTAAAAAGGTATAAAAGACGGAGAAAACTTTCACTCTCTTGGAGTACTACCACCTGTAATACGGACGAGTGTTACTGGTTCTGCTGTTCCCAGTAGAGAGGGTCCCTTCAAGCCTGACTGCAGGAGTTCTCTCAGTCGTGTGCAGTGGAGTGACAACCAAGCCTCTCTTATGGTGATGGATACTTAAGCTGATATCTAGATAATTAAGCTGTTTCCTTAAGCTGAATGTGCACTATAGATTGACTGTTATTACTTATTAATTAAGTCTCTGTTAGTCAATAAAGTTTGTATTGATTAGTTACAAGTACTTGGTGTCAGTGTCTTTCCCTTTCTCAAATACTCAATTTACTCATCCCGAAAAGGGTTTTGGTGCCCATCAATATCTTTAAAAACCTTAGGGTAATTGATTATTGCTTTTTGATATTGGTGCTTCATGAATTTAATGATTAGGCACAACACACTCGAGGTGTCTTTGCACAGCACTCAAGGCTGCTAGAGCCAAACAGGTTCAGGCCTATTAAGAGTCCTAGTGAAACTTCAGATATCTGCTAATACGAAAAGGTGCTGAAGGACAATCCTCCATTTATGCATTGCAGCACATAGAGGAACTGATCTCAGATCACTTCCTCCCAGCACTTGTGAATGGGAATCCACATGGTAGAAGAGCAGCCCGCAGCTGCTGTTACAGCTCCTGTCCTTGACCTGTACCTGGCCAGCCTGGTCCCCACTGGGACCCAGGGAAGCCACCCACACTGCTAGATATACACAGAGCTGCAGAATAACCCTCCCCTCATACAAATAATACAAACAGCCCACACACAAACATACACACAATCCCCACAAACTCAACACCACTAACAATCCACATACATGCACACAACCCACATGCAGCCTCTCACATGCAATACCCCAAACAGCCCCTCATATACACACACTACCAAACACACAATGTGACATATCCATCCACACACAATTCCACAAGCAGCCCTCATACACAGCCTATCATACACATCACAAACTACTAAACACATACAATATAAAAGCTAATATACGCACAAATACAACGATACAAAGCAACTGCAGTATAAATAACACAAGCAGAATACAGCAACATACACACCTCAATTTAAAAAAAATAGGACCTGCATGCTACTGGATAGCACAATTTTATTTTGGCACAGTGTTACTAAAAGGTTGCCTACCCCTGGTATAGTGCATTGATATACAGGTGGGGAATAAAACTTGCAGGGACACTGTGGTCACCTAAACAACTTTAGCTTAATGAAGCAGTCTTGTATAGATCATGCCAATGCAATTTCACTGCTCAATTATCTGTAATTTAGGAGTTAAAATAATTTCTTTATACAGCCCTATCCACACCTACTTGCATGTGACTTACACAGCCTTTCTATACACTTCCTGTAAAGAGACATCTAATGTTTACTTCCCTTATGCAGATTCAGTTTAATTTACAATGTCTTACCTGCTGCACTGTTAATAGCTTGCTAGACCTTGCAGGAGTCTCATGTATGTGAGTTAAGTACAATTTACAGAGCAGGAGATAAAAACTTTTAAAGTAATTGAAAATTATGCTATTTTTTTTTCTTTTAGTCTGTGTCAGTCACAGCCTGGGGAGGTGTTTCTAGGGCTGCATGAACAGAAACACAAGTGATTTAACTCCTAAATGGCATACAATTGAACAGTAAGACTTCAGAGGCATGATCTATTCACAAAAAGCTTCAGTAAGCTAAAGTTGTTTTGGTGACTATAGTATCCCTTTAAAGGGCTCAATACAACTTCAATGTATTAGATAGGTTTTGGCCTCAATAATATTTTGTATGTTTTGCATGCCCAAATCTTTATAATTTTTTGCACAAAAAAAGTTGTGCCCTCTCTGGCTAGAAATACTTAGTGATCAAATGCATGCACACAGTATCAGCCTCAACAGCACTGAATTAGCTGCTTATAATTCCCAACCTGGCTGCTGACGGTCAGAGAAACTGCAAACAGGTAGTGAAATCTTTACTATGTCTCCCTGGTTGTCCTCTCTTTCTAATGTAGGTTGCTTTGTAGTTCTGCCCATTCAGTGCTATTGGTGATTGTGAGTGGCTGCACTGTGTGCATAGATATGATAAGGAAATATTTTTAAGGATTGAGAAGGTGTGGCTAAAGAGGCAGGCTTATGTTACAGCATTTTGCAAAACAGATTTTTTTTTTGTGCAAAAACTATAATAATTTGCACATGCAAAAAATACAGCGTGTTAATGTAGGCAAAACCTAAAATCAAATGCATTAAGATCATATTGGTACATAAAGTGTATCTTTAAAATGTAAAATTATCCTGACAAAGCTTCATCACTATTATTTTGATGTTTTGAAAGATATCCTGCAATGGATTTGAAATATTGCCAGTATGCCGTTGCACAATTGCTGAAAGTGAAGTTGCTATGGGGGAAGGAGTGTCTTACTTTAATGGGTTCAAACATTTTGCAGCAGTTTATGCTAATAGTATGGCTCTGGTACCCAGGGCCGGATTAACATAGGGGCTGATGGAGCTGCAGCTCCAGCCCAGGCCCATGGAATAGGCCCATTGGTTAAAATTTTTTTTTTTTTTACACACTACTCTTAGGGTTGCCAGGTATTTCTCATGTATTTCTTAGGGTTGCCAGGTATTTCTCAGAAGTATTTCTCAGGTATTTGAGGCTGCCTAGCCGGTGCCGGTATTGCAGTAATACCGGCAATACAAATGTCTGTCTCAGTATAAACATAGATTATTCTGCAATACCAGCGCCGGCCAGTAGGGGTCACTGTTTGTGTGGAGAGGGGCAGTGATAAGAAGTTACGGCATCTCCCTCCCTGCCTCTCTCTACTCACTGATCCGCGGGGGAGCAGCTCTGCACAGAGAGTCCAGACAGCAGCTCCGAGACATGGGGACGCTGATACATTGGGACACTGGGGAACATGGGGACCCTGAGCATGGACGTCCGCAGGAATTTTTCGGAGGGGGGGAGGGGGGGCATAATTGTAATGACATCCATGCTTGGCCCCTTTTTGACAGTGTCATGAAAGGGAAGGAGCATAGTCATTTTCACATAAAGCAAGGATGAATAGCGTTTTCACAACTATGGTGTCAGGAATATATGTTTGTATTCCTGACACTATAGTGTTCCTTTCATCAAATTACAGGAACATTCTGGTCACCATAACAACTTTATCTAAATGAAAATGCTGTGATGCAAGGAGGCCCCTGGGTGCTCTTTCTTTGAAGGGGTGAAACCGCTCTCAAATGGTTTACCCCCAAAGGCTTCCTTCAGCTCCAGATCTCCAGGTCGCTCAGTTGTATTCAACTTCTGAAACAGAGTGTCAGGAAGTGCAGGTTGATGTTGGGCATGGGTGCCACTGATTGGCTAGAGTGGTCAGCTGACACTCTAAGCCAATCGCTAGCTCCCGATTCATAAAAATGTTTTAAGTTTTTATGAATGGGGAGCTACTGATTGGCTTAGAGTGCTAGCTGACCCATCTAGCCAATCAGCGGCACCCCTACCCAGCGGCCCTCTGTGTTTCCTGACACTCAGTAAATAAAAGTGAACACATTAACACTGATATTGTTTGTTTTTACCTGGGGAGATGAGAAGGTCCAAAGTTTCCCTTCTGATTCTTCCTGCCCCTTCCTGCTCATTGCAGACCCTTCCTGCTTTTTACAGACCCTTCCTACTCATTTCTGCCCCTTCTTTCTCCTTGCTGCCCCTTCCTACTCCTAGCAGACCCTTACTACTCCTTGCTGACCCCTCCTGCCCCTTGCAGACCCTTTCTACTCCTTGCTGCCTCTTCCTACTCCTTGCTGCCTCTTCCTACTCAATGCTGCCCCTTCCTACTCCATGCTGCCCCTTCCTGCTCCTTGCAGACCCTTCCTGCTCCTTGCAGACCCTTCCTGCCCCCTCTTCCTGCTCCTTGCTGCCCCTTCCTGCTCCTTGCTGCCTCTTCCTACTCCTTGCTGCCTCTTCCTACTCCTTGCTGCCTCTTTCTACTCCTTGCTGACCCCTCCTGCTCCTTGCAGACCGTCCATACCCCTTCCTGCTGCCCCCTCCTGCCTCTTGCAGACCCTTTCTACTCCTTGCTGACCCCTCCTGCCCCTTGCTGCTCCTTCTACTTTACCCCCCATCCCTCACTTACCTGCTCTGTAGGCTGCCTCTGTGCTGCTCCCCTGCAGTTTCAGTCATGAGAGAGAGGCAGGGATAAGCTGTAGCTTCCTGCCTTTCTCCATTCACAGCGCCCCCTACTGCACTGTATTCTCACACTAAAACGAAAAATAGCAGCACAAGCTGAAAAATCCGGGGGGGGGGGGGTACCTCCCTTTACCCCCTCCCCCATTCGGACGCCCATGACCCTGAGACACTAGGGACACAGTGACCCCATGTCTCCCAGTGGCCCCTAATCTGTGTCCCCATGTCTCCCAGCCACTGTCCCTAGTGTCTCAGTGGCCCCATGTCTCCCAGTGTCCCCATGTCTCTAAGTGTCCCCTAGTGTCCTAGTGACATCAGGACACTGGGAGACATGAGGACACAGACTCCAAGGGACACTGGGAGACATGGGGATACAAACACTAGGGGACACTGGGCGACATGGGGACACTGAGAGGCATGGAGACACAGGGAGACATGGGGACACTGGGCGACTTTGAGACATAGGAGACATGGCAGTGTCCCCATGTCTCCCAGCCAGTGTCCCAAGTATCTCAGTATCCCCATGTGTCCCTGGTGTCTCTCAGTGTCTGTAGTGTGCCAGTGTCCCTAGTGTCTCAGTGTTCCCTAGACTCCCAAAGTCCCCTAGTCTCCCAATGTCTCTGTGTCCCCGTGTCTCCTAGTGTCTCAGTGTCCCCTAGTATAAAAGAAAAAATCTCAGGCACTCACTGTGATAGATTAAGGCAGGTTTATTGGACACCGCAACGTTTTGACTTGTACCCAGGTCTTTATCAAGTCTCCAATGTCCCCTATGTATCAGTGTCCCCTATGTATCAGTGTCTCAGTGCCCCATGTCTCTCAGTGCCCCATGTCTCTCAGTGCCCCATGTCTCTCAGTGCCCCATGTCTCTCTGCCCGTAGTGTCTCTGTGCCCGTAGTGTCTCAGTGTCCCCTAGTATGAAATAAAAAAATCTCAGGCACTCACTGTGATAGCTTTAAGCAGGTTTATTGGACACCACAACATTTTGACCTGTACCCAGGTTTTTATCAAGTCTCCAGTGTCCCCTATATATCACAGTGTCTCAGTGCCCCATGTCTCCCTGTGTCCCCTTGTGTCTGTCACCCAGTGTCCCCAAGAGTCTCAGATTTCCTAGGTCTCCCAGTGTTCCCTAGTATCTGTTTCCCATGTCTCCCAGTGTCCCAATGTCTCTCAATGTCCCAATGTCTCCCAATGTCCCCTAGTGACATGGGACACTGGGAGACATGAGGACACAAACACTAAGGGACTAGGAGACATAGGGACACAGACATTCCCCCTTTTTGTGTATGTTCGCCCTTTCGCCCGTTCTGGTTATGAGATTTGTGTCAGTATCCCACCCTTTTACCGCATCCATAGACTTCCTGCTTTACTGGACACTGCTGTTAGGGGGTATGGGTTTACTTGAAAGATGAAAGCATGAGATTAGCAAAGGGTATGTGTTTTCTCATTGCATCCTATGAGTTTCCCTACAGCATCATCTCCATCAGATACATGACGCTTAGGAGGTAGGACTGTTTTAGTGTTTTTGGTCAATAAGATTTTGTAATTAGGCCCATCATAATTATCAGCACCAGGCCCACTGGGCTCTTAATCCGGCCCTGCTGGTACCCAACACCTCCTGTCTTAAATTTGCTGTTCTCTTCATCTTACCAACAGTAGCCTCCTGCTGGCCACAGTTGAGACAGGCAGGCTCTTTTGCGTTTAGATATACGAGAGAGAAATGTGACATCAGAGACATAAATGGATCACGTCACTTTCTAAAAGAGATAAACCTATTATTTTATTTATTTATGGCAATATGTTTTTATCGAACATTCTACAGAATTTACTGCCTTATAATATCAATGACATAAAAACAAATTACTACAAAACAGTTTAAGCACATGTCATATGTAGCTAAGAAAAGTGTTGGGTGCATTTTTATGGTAAAACTACTAATGCTACATCAGCTGGTGAAAGAAAATGCTGGCATAGTTCCCAAGATGAACTAGGCAATAAAAAAGAATAACTATCTTGACTAAAGAGAATGACTCATTCAATTAGAGTTTTAGTAATTTGATGGAAACAAAAATGTAAAAAAATAAAAATTAAATGCAATAAGTGTTCTAAATCTGTGTCTAAGAATATCTGCCTATGAACAGCATTCACGGTCTTTGCAAAAGTAAATCATTTTTTTCTAGCATCTACTGACCCATAATTTGTTGCATTATATTGCATTTTTGAAAGTCTCCTTGATGCCATGTGTAAAATGAGTCATCACTATAGCATTGCCACCATAGAAAAGGTCATAAAGGCCAAATAGCATGCTTATTCACCACGACAGATCTTCTCCTATTTTAAAGCCTCTTAACTTCTTGCTAAAAAAAATGACTCAAACTATGCAATCTGACAGGCCTTCATTCTTGTTTTACCTTTACATAGTTTAGGCATCTAAAGGTGCAAAGGTTTGTAAGCCTGTGGGAATTGTGACATGGAAAGTTAATTTAAAACCTTATTAGAAGGAACTTGCTATTTTCCTTTTTTTCTGAATAGATATTTAAACTAATGAATAATATAATAAAGGATTGGTGAATGATAACATGGATTTGATAGTTAAGGTTAGTAGGCCGTAGGCCAGTCAGAAAAAAATGTTCAAATCACTAACTTGCTAAAATAAAACACGGGGTGTATTTCACATACCTGCTACCTACTGCACTGCTAAATCTCTTCTGAACTTTTGCTTGCTTCAGTGCTGGGTAGATTTAGTACTGGATAGAATTTAGCACTTTTTTGTGTGTCTTCAAAAAGAAAATAAATAAATGTTTCCAGCAGTTTTTTTTTTAAATATTCCCATGTAATTTAATTTTTTTTTCTTGCATAATCCCTTACGGTTTAAAAAATGAAAGTTATAATATGCCACAAATTACTGTACTAGTATACTTTTTAAAACTCATTTTGCCAGAGGGACAAAGTTCCTGATTATCTGCCTCTGAGCAAAGCAGTCATAAAGTTCACACTTTAGCAAATAAGCTAGCTTGACAAAGACTTAGTAAAAGGTCGAAACGTTGCTCTGTCACTATTTTTGATCCAATACAACTGTGAGTGTCTGAAGATTCTTCTTTGTACTGTGAAACACTCTTGGATTTGTTGGCCCTCCTTCAGTTAAGCACCCGGTGAACACTTGGAATTGAGTGCAGTTTCTTTGGTCATTTTTGGTTACCGAAGGATTACTTGGTCATTTGCTATATGTTGGTGATGTGTCTCAGATTTATTAAGTAAGTAAATACTTGCATAAGTATTACAGGCTAGAATTAAAATGTATTTACTTTGGGGATTTTACCTTTTGACAACATACCTAATACCACGAATGTGTCTTTTTTATTGTAAAAAATTGAATATTAAAAAATATTTCTTGGTAGTGCAAGTATTCCTCCTGAGACATTATGTAGTACAATGTAGCTGGCTGTAAGCCTAACTGGTGGCCTGTGGGCTGGTTGGCTGGCTACTGGCCAGCCTGTGGGCTGGCTGGCCAGCCTGTGGGCTGGCTGGCTGGCTTGCTGGCTACTGGGGCACTTGTAGAATATTTAAAGAAATAATCCATGCACAATAACCACTACTGCTCTGTGTAGTCGTTATGGTGCCAGGAGGGCCGGGCCCCCCTTTCAGAGTAAGTAGTCAAACCGTTTAAGAACAGTTTGACAACTTACCTGGGGTCTGCTGGGATATGAGGCTGTAGTAGGGTATAGGAGCAGTGGTGCAATGTGTAAGGGGTGCAGTGTGTGTGAAAGTTTCAGTGTGTGTGAGGGGGTGTAGTGTGTGAATGTGTAGGGTGTGTGGGGCAATGTGTGTATGAGGGGGCTGTGTATGTGTGTGGCAATGTTAGTATGGGGGGCTGTGTGTGTATGGGGCTAGAGTTCACTCTCACCACTGCGACCACCAGGAATCCCTGGTGGTCACAGTGTTGAGAGTGAACTCTAGCCTGTAGCTCCAGGGCTAGAGTTTACTCTCGCAAGAGCCGTAACGTTGCCGTGGTAACCGCGGCAACGATCTGTGCTCGCGCAAGAAGGACCCAGAGGAGCTGAAGACTGAGCTCCCGGGTCCTCTCTTCCTCCCTCCCCTGCCGGCTGTCCGCACGGTGCCTGCGGACAGGGGAGGGGGCAATTGCCCTCCTCTTCCTCTCCCCCCCCCTCCCCCTCTTCTTACCCCCCCTCCCCCTCTTCTTACCCCCCGTCTTACTCCCCCCTCTTCTTACTCCCCCCTCACTCTCTTCTTACCCCCCTTCTTACTCTCCCCCTCTTCTTACTCCCCCCTCCCCCTCTTCTTACTCCCCCCTCTTCTTACTCCCCTCTACCCCTCCCCCTCTTCTTACCTCCCCCTCTTCTTACTCCCCCCTCCCCCTCTTCTTACTCCCACCTCTTCTTACTCCTCCCTCTTCTTACTCCTCCCTCTTCTTACTCCTCCCTCTTCTTACTCCCCTCCCCCTTCTTCTTACCTCCTCCCCCTCTTCTTACCCCCCCTCCCCCTCTTCTTACTCCCCTCCACCTCTTCTTACCCCCCTCCCCCTCTTCTTACCCCCTCCCCCTCTTCTTACTCCCCCTTCCTCTTTTACTCCCCCCTCCCCTCTTCTTACTCCCCCCTTCCTCTTTTTACTCCCCCCTCCCCCTCTTCTTACCCTCTTCTTACCCCCCTCCCCCCTCTTCTTACCCGCCTCCCCCTCTTCTTACTCCCCCCTTCCTCTTTTTACTCCCCCCTCCCCCTCTTCTTACCCCCCTCCCCCTCTTCTTACCCGCCTCCCCCCTCTTCTTACTCCCCCCTTCCTCTTTTTACTCCCCCCTCCCCCTCTTCTTACCCTCTTCTTACCCCCCTCCTCCCTCTTCTTACCCGCCTCTCCCCTCTTCTTACCCCCCTCCCCCTCTTCTTACTCTTCCCTCCCCCCTCTTCTTACTCCCCCTTCTTACTCCCCCTTCCTCTTTTTACTCCCCCTTCCCCCTCTTCTTACCCCCCTCCCCCTCTTCTTACCCCCCTCCCCCTCTTCTTACCCCCTTCTTACTCCCCCCTCTCTTCTTACTCCCCCTCCCCCTCTTCTTACCCCCTCCCCCCTCTTCTTACTCTTCCCTCCCCCTCTTCTTACTCCCCCTCCCCCTCTTCTTACTCCCCCTTCCTCTTTTTACTCCCCCCTCCCCCTCTTCTTACCCCCCTCTTATTACCCTCTTCTTACACCTCCCCCTCTTCTTACCCCCCCTCTCTACTTACCCCCTCTCTCTACTTACCCCCTCTCTCTTCTTACTCCCCATCCCTCTCTTCTTACCCCCTTCCTCTCTCTTCTTACCCCCCTCCCTCTCTCTTCTTACCCCCCTCCCTCTCTTCTTACCCTCCCTCCCTCTCTCTTCTTACCCCCCCTCCCTCTTCTTACCCCCCTCCCTCTTCTTACCCCCCTATCTCTTCTTACCCCCTCCCTCTCTCTTCTTACCCCCCTTTCTCTTCTTACCCCCCCTTTCTCTTCTTACCCCTTTCTCTTCTGTCCCCCCTTTCTCTTCTTACTCCCCCTCCCTTTCTCTTCTTACCCCCCCTCTCTCTTCTTACCTCCCTCTCTCTTCTTACCCCCTCCCTCTCTCTTCTTACCCCCCCCTTTCTCTTCTTACCCCCCTTTCTCTTCTTACCCCCTTTCTCTTCTGTCCTCCCTCCCTTTCTCTTCTTACTCCCCCTCCCTTTCTCTTCTTACTCCCCCTCCCTTTCTCTTCTTACTCCCCCTCCCTTTCTCTTCTTACCCCACCTCCCTCTCTCTTCTTACCCCCCTCCCTCTATCTTCTTACCCCCCTCCCTCTTTCTTCTTACCCCCCTCCCTCTTTCTTCTTACCCCCCTCCCTCTTTCTTCTTACCCCCCTCCCTCTTTCTTCTTACCCCCCTCCCTCTTTCTTCTTACCCCCTCTTTCTTCTTACCCCCCTCCTCCCTCTTTCTTCTTACCCACTCCCTCTTTCTTCTTAGCCCCCTCTCTCTTCTTACCCCCCTCCCTCCCTCTCTCTTCTTACCCCCCCTCCCTCCCTCTCTCTTTCTTCTTACCCCCTCCCTCTGTCTTCTTACCCCCCTCCCTCC
Organism: Pelobates fuscus; assembly: GCF_036172605.1. Lineage (NCBI taxonomy): Eukaryota > Metazoa > Chordata > Amphibia > Anura > Pelobatidae > Pelobates > Pelobates fuscus. Next base: position 127,635,307 of record NC_086317.1, read on the forward strand.
CTCTTTCTTCTTACCCCCCTCCCTCCCTCCCTCTTTCTTCTCACCCCCTCCCTCTTTCTTCTCACCCCCTCCCTCTTTCTTCTTACCCCCCTCCCTCCCTCTTCTTACCCTCTCCCTCTTTCTTCTCACCCCCCTCCCTCTTTCTTCTCACCCCCCTCCCTCTTTCTTCTTACCCCTCCCTCTTTCTTCTCACCCCCTCCCTCTTTCTTCTCACCCCCTCCCTCTTTCTTCTCACCCCCCCTCCCTCCCTCTCTCTTCTTACCCCCCCTCCCTCTTTCTTCTTACCCCCTCACTCTTTCTGCTTACCCCCTCTTTCTTCTCACCCCCTCCCTCTTTCTTCTCACCCCCACTCCTTCTTCTCACCCCCACTCCTTCTTCTCACCCCCTCCCTCTTTCTTCTCACCTCCCACCTCCCTCTTTCTTCTCACCTCCCCCCCTCCCTCTTTCTTCTTACCTCCCCCCCTCTCTCTTTCTTCTCACCCCCCCTCTTTCTTCTCACCTCCCCCCTTCCCTCTTTCTTCTCACCTCCCCCCCTCCCTCTTTCTTCTCACCTCCCCCCCCCCCTCTTTCTTCTCACCTCCCCTCCACTGTAGCATGGCCGAGCGGCTTTCCGGTCCGCGGTGCCCAGCCGGAGTGATAGGAAGGTGCACACTGAGTGTGCACCTTCCTGTCAGTCCGGCCGGGTACAGGAAACAGAAACTCCTGTTCCGCGCATTTAAAGGGGCGGCCGGGCCCCCTGATGGCGGGCCCCCCTCCCGGCCGGGCCCTCGGACCATGTCCGAAGTGCCCGACCGGTCAGTCCGCCCCTGGTGTCATATTATTTCTATTTTTCCATAATTGTTGTATTGTAGGGGAGGTTCAGCATTTAGCATATTAGTTTGTAAAACAATCCTGATTAGTGCATTTCCAGAACTTTATCCCAGATGTCATATCTTGTTTACGGATGTTTGTTTAGATATGCTCTCCAACGGTCTTTCAAAACCATTTATATTCATTTTGAGATCGATACTTACACAAATAAATGTCCTTTTATTGTTGTTTATTAGCCCTTGTGTTATACTAAAAATATTTCAAACTTTAAAGTATTATGTACATTGTGTAAATCAAATTGTAAAAATAAAACCCTTTTTAGTTAAATGAACACTATAGTGTTAGGTAATGCAAAACTGTATTCCTAATACTATAGTGTCCCTCCCATGGCCAAGGAAAGGGTTAAAATAACCTTCAGACACTTACCTGATTTCAGCGCCAAGGTCCCTCTGTGCTGGGTCTGTCTCAGCATGATCCAGGAACCCAAGGTGCATTATGGAAAGTGTGAGGACTTCCAGCATTGTGAAACTGCAGGAAGTGTATCTGGTCACTATCTGATAGACTGCCACTAGAGGCAGTCTTTGCCCTGCAATATGTCAGGGTTGAGGGGACAAGGACAGTGCATCCAGACCTCTTCAATTAGATGAAGTGGTCTGGATGCCTATAGTGTCCCTTTTATTATACATCTTTCCATTTGCATTGTGTCTATTTTCTGCAGTTGCATAGCATTAATTGAGTAGCTGAGCACAGTAGCTGACCTCAGTCAGGTTGCTTAACAACTATCAGTTAAATGATCCATACATGCTTAAACCACCAGCCTATAATATATTGGTTTCACCTCAGCTACATCTGACATAGGCATACATTTAGTAGGATTATGACAAATTGATTGTTTTTAAAGCTTCATTTAACAGATGGAAACAGAATTGCAATAGACCCATTATTGAAATGATAAAGCACATATAAAGGAAACCAAACACAAATCTGTATTGTATTGTTTTATAAATTCAACTAATCCGATCAATCAAGCAAATACTGATATTACATTTTCTTGCACCGGTGTGCTATATTTTGTTGTAAATAGCATTTATTGGAGAATAGTGAGACCTGTAATAACATATCAGTATGACAATGACTGATGGAGAACATAATTTGTAGTTCAATAGAAGACAAGAAGATGATAAACAAAATACAGTAACCATTTCATGTCATTGTGTACTGGAAACTAGGAACAATTGCAAGGATGCATTTAACAGCTAATATGTGTAGTAATTAAGATAACTAATGTATGCCACTTGCTTGGGTAATTTTGTGCCATTTTCCAAATTCCCATATGTATTGGCATGCAGCAGGCCAGGCAGTGTTCAAGGGTGACAACCCATTTCCTTGGCCAGACTTCAGATGATACAAAAGAAGAGGTGCTCGGTGCAATATAAGATCAGCGCTTAATAAAGAGTATAAATATGTCTAAAGCAGCTCAACACACATGCAGGTATCCCAGTCCCACACAGATAGGTATGTACAAAAAAGGTGAACTAGATGGATTACACTACCACCACAAGAATCACTCAGTGGAGCGCTAAAGGGAATGTCTCACCCCTGTCTAGTATTGGGGAAGTCAAGTGACACTTGTCCCAGTTGTGGAAATAAAAGAGACAATATTGTTTAAAATGAAAGAATTAGACACATAATAATGCAGTATGCCAGTGGAATCTGGGTATAGTGCATAGGGGGTATATATCCAACTCACATGGTAAAGAGCCTAGGGATCGGTTCAAATCTCAACCGCTTGGGTATATATGGTTATACCAGACCCTCTCCAGATCCACAGCTCACAGATATTCAGATATATGGAGACAAAAGTAAAATATCCTAGTGCAGATATGTTTAAATAAAGACAATGATGAAGGTGATAGTGCACACGTTTGCTCACCTGGAATAGAGCCAGTTATACAAGGCTCTGTGTAAAAGCACATGTGCCTTTAAGGGAGGCAATGCCCTTCTTGTATATAGATGCAGGAAGCAATGGAAGATCCACTGGATGAATATTTATTAGGTATTATAAAATAAAATAAAAACTACAATAAATAAAATACCAAATGGTTAAAATCAATAAGGTGGGCTTCCTTTAAACTCCGAGACGCATTTCGCCGGTCGTCTTTCTCAATCAGATGATAGTGCTTCCTGTTTCTCAGGCGGCCAATCGCGATCTAGATGTTGTGGAGGCTTGTGTTGCAGGTGCTCCGGACCCGGAAGTGACATCGCGTATACAGTGTTACGTCCATTAGGGATCCGTCCTTCGTGATATTTCAAAGTCCCATGTGCGCATGTCCTTTATAGTAATATACTCACGTATGCCTTTTTGAGACTCTGGTGGCCATCTTGTGTATGGGCATTAGTTCATTCATATGTCCGTTTTCAATAGAGGTAAAGTAGATAAATGTCCCATATTGGTCAGTATTGTGCATAAAGTGGAGATAAAAAATGAAATAACCATATAAAAAAACTATATAGTGGAATATGGACTGTATAGAGGAGAAAAATTCATTGCACATCCTTGCTTATTATATAAGCTTGTAATGATTTGACATACTGTTAATTTAAAATATATATAAGACACTATAAGAGGTCTATCAGAAAAATAAGTGGAAAAAAGTGGATCTTTAATTTAAAATTACGTAAGTGGATTTTTAATTTGAAATCCTATGCAACCAAAAGGTCTTAATAATTACTTTTTTATAATAATGACAATTTTTCTGATAGACCTCTTATAGAGTATCTTATATATAGTTTAAATTAACACTATATGTGTCAAATCATTACAAGCTTATATAATAAGCAAGGATGTGCTATGAATTTTTCTCCTCTATACAGTCCATATTCCACTATATAGTTTTTTTTTTATATGGTTATTTCATTACAGAATACAATATGATATATGTGTATTTTAAATATTTTTTTGTTTAATGTATATGGGTAATCATGCTCTTGTTTTTTATCTCCACTTTATGCACACTATTGACCAATATGGGACATTTATGTACTTTACCTCTATTGAAAACGGACATGTGAACGAACTAATGCCCATACACAAGATGGCCACCAGAGTCTCAAAAGGGCATTCGTGAGTATATTACTATAAAGGACATACGCACATGGGACTTTGAAATATCACTAAGGACGGATCACTAATGGACGTAACACTTTATACGCGAAGTCACTTCCGAGTCCGGAGTCCCTGCAAGTACGACTGATAGCCGTGCAACACATGCCTCCACAACATCTACATCGCGATTGGCCACCTGGGAAACAGGACGGCCAATCAAAGTGACAGCACCGGGATTTAAACACAGCCCTTCCAGGAAGTACTATCATCCGATTGAGAAAGCCGACCGGCGAAACGCGCACAGGTGCTTTTACACAAGTTTCCAGGTGAGCAAACTTGTGCACTATCACCTTCATCATTGTCTTTATTTAAACATATCTGCACTAGGATATTTTACTTTTGTCTCCATATATCTGTGAGCTGTGGATCTGGAGAGGGTCTGGTATAACCATATATACCCAAGCGGTTGAGATTTGAGCCGATCCCTAGGCTCTTTACCATGTGAGTTGGATATATACCCCCTATGCACTATACCCAGATTCCACTGGCATACTGCACTATTATGTGTCTAATTCTTTCATTTTAGACAATATTGTCTCTTTTATTTCCACGACTGGGACAAGTGTGACTTGACTTCCCCAATACTAGACAGGGGTGAGACATTCCCTTTAGCGCTCCACTGAGTGATTCTTGTGGTGGTAATGTAATCCACCTAGTTCACCTTTTTTGTACAGACTTCAGATGATTTTCAGTCCACCACAATAAGGTAAAGAAGGTAATATTACTTGGAAGTAGCGAGGGGTGATAATGCACAGATGGGAATACTTGTAAAAAGCATTGAAGAGGGTATAGAGAGGAAAATATCTGTACATGCCAGAACAGACAAAAGTGCGATAAAAGAGATAGGAAAAAAGTGAGAGAAGGGAGTGGTGGGTGGTGGCAGCAAGTGTAGAGCTATTAAACCAACAACATGTGAAAGAGAGAAAGTGTAAAGGAAAGTGACAAAAGACGTTATGTAGAATCCAGAGCATTCATGTCATGGAGAGAATTTCCAATACTTATGGCTTGACTGGTGTGCAGATTATTGTTTAACATTGTATTAACTATTCACAGACTATATATATATATATATATATATATACACACACAATACAAAAGATCCAGCGCACTCACCTATCCACTAAACAGCAACTTCAATGTTGAAAGATTTTATTAGTTTTTTAAAAACACCTAATCTAGGCAAAAATAATGGGGGTTTAGTTACATTATATGATCATACATTGCATAAGCCTGCCGCAATGTATGATCATATAATGTAACTAAACCCCCATTGTTTTTGCCTAGATTAGGTGTTTTTAAAAAAAAAAAAAAAAAAATCTTCCAACAAGTTGCTGTTTAGTGGATAGGTGAGTGCACTGTATCTTGTGTATTGTATAATTTGGCCCCCAGCGGCACCCACATTTATGCATGTTCAGGTGAGTGCAGTCAACCCCCCCCCTTGTTTTATATATATATATATATATATATATATATATATATATATATATATATATATATATATATATATATATATATATATACATACAGGGCCGCCATCAGAAATTGTGACGCCCCTAACATAGCTCAAGGTCTGGACCCCCAGGTGCCCGCCTCCAAATCCTGCCCACAGGAATACACACACACAGACACAAAAGGACACAGACACACACACAGGAAGATACACACATACTAACAGACACAAATACTGAAACAGACATACACACAAATAGACACATACACAGATACAGATACACACACACATACTGACATACAGACACACACACTGACGTACATACATACTCACATACTGACACACACATACATACATACAGACATACATACATACTGACAAACTGAAATACATACACAAAAATACATACTGACATACATACATAATGACATACATACACATACATACTGATACACATACACACACACACACAGATACATAGAAGACATACTGACACACACACACAGACATACATGCATACTGACATACATACTGATAGATATATACATACAGACATACATACTGACATACACACACACACACACACAGACATACATACATACAGACATATATCCATACTGACATACACACATACAGATAGATAGACACATACAGACATACTGACACACACACAGACATACATGCATACTGACATGCATACATACACACACACACACACACACACATACATACTTGCAAACACATACACAGACATACATACATACATACTGACAAACAGACATATATACATACTGACATACACACACACACAGACATACACGCATACTGACATACATACTGACACACACACACACAGACATACATACTGACACACACACAGACATATACACATACTGACATACATACAGACATATATACATACTGACATACACACACACATAAAGATAGGCACATACACACAGGCATACAGATAGACACATACATACTGACATACTTGCAGACACATACATATACACACACACTTCATTTAACAGCCACCCTCCTTACCTTTAAGTTGCAGGAGGGTGGCTGGGGATGATGGGAGTGGATGCCTCTGGTGTCCTCCACTCTCCCTCTTCTCGGCTCTCCCTCTGCACGGAGTAAGCTGGGAGGAAGTGACCGGCCATCACTTCCTTCCAGCAGCACTTGCGGTGTAGCCGCAATTTTTTTTTAAAGGGGCCCGGTCGCACTATTATGCAGCCGCAGCGCTGACTGGGCCCCTGAAGATATAGGGCCCATCGGGTGGCCCTAAATGCTCGGGCCACCTGATGGGCCCCAGTGCAGATGCACCTGTGGCAGTTTCGCCGCTCCATGTGGGTCCCGGATGGCCGGGGCCCCCAGGGCCGCCGGGCCCGTGACAACCGTTATGGTTGTCACCCCCTGGTGGCGGTGCTTTATATATATATATATATATACACACACACACACATATACCATAAAAAAAATTAATTAACATTAACATTTATTTTTTTTATTTTACACTTGCAGGGAGACTGCCTGTCAGTTCAGACAGTTCCTCTGCAGGCAGACACTTGGGACAGCTATTGTGACCATGTGACCGCTCTGTTGAGCGATCACATGGCCCCCGGTGTCCTAATCTGCAGCGGTGAGACTGTCTGGGCTGCAGGCAGTCTCCCCACACCGGTAGCAATGCCTATCACCGCCGGGGGAACGACGGCGAGCGGGTAAGTACATCTTACCGTTGTGACGTTTCAGGACCTTCACCGGTCCTCAAGGGGATTTTTTCGATGACGGTCCTGAACCGTCACCGGTCGCGAAGGGGTTAAATAGACTGCACTGATTAGCAGCAGGGCTGGTTACTGCTTTCAGGTGAGTAACTATGGCCTTCAGTGAGGGAATGTTACTGTTGCAGAATCTTCCACATGAGCTCTTACCTGGGAATTAAATACATTGTGAAGTTTGAATTATCTATGCATTACGGATATAAGATGTTATTTTAAAATTATCTTATATCAAATCTTTTATAGTATAGTATATAGTATATGATAAGAAAACATATATTTAGCTTTGGATCTAGATGTTGCTATGTTGTTAACCAACATAGAGACAGTGTCCCATCATTCATAAAGCTACGGAAATATAACGAGGGATGCTAAATGGCATTTGGTTTATGTATTCACACCTTAATACATATTTAGCTGTAATATACACATGCACATAAAGTATTTAAAATAGCATTTTAATATGAATATATAGAAAATAAACAACCTTTTTTGTGGAATCACAGTAGGAAAGTGGGAGAAACATGCTGTCAAAGCAGCTGTTTTTTGTTTGCTTCTATTTTTCTGTACGTGCCATGCGGAGAAGCACAGCAGGAAGCCAAGGAAAAGGCAGAAATGTGTTGAATCTAGAAATCCATTTGAAACATGTGGACATGAAGACAGCAATTTGAAACATTGTATAGGTTATAGAATATACGCAATTCAGACTCTGGGCTGAGCATTACAAACTAGCCATATTAATAAATGGATAGTTATATCTATTGACAAAAACACTTTAAGGTACTGTTGTCATCCTTGCATTGTATAAAACTAGCATTTGGTAGAAAAAAAACAATTTAAAGAGGGAAAAAATGCATACACTGACCTCTCATTGTTCTCTCATATGCAACAAATGCACAGTGCTGACTCAGGAACACACACAGGAATTGCCTGATATTGCATAGTCAATCCAGGTGTTAACATTACTCACTATAGGTTAGTTCCACAGAAGAGGTTTTGGGAGACAGCAAACCAGGTATCCCAAAAATAATTTGCATACCACAAAAAATAAAGCGATATAATAGGCATCAGAGCAAATTTTGGTTAATTAAGCAGTTTTGGTGTATAGATTGTAACGGCACCCCCAGGCATAAAAGGGGTTAACAGCCATTTAGGAGATATTCCCTTCCAGATATACAGGCAGCTACTGTAGACACCAATCCACTGAACCGGAGAAGCATATGAATGCTCTCAAACATATGAATGCTGTAAACAGCCGAATAGGAAAAACCATACGAATAGGTTTACACTCCTAGCAGTCAAACTGGAACAGCATACAATAAATCCCCCCCCAAGAACGAGACAAGGCTCAGTTTTGAGGTTCAAGCAGGAACAGACAGAGCTGTGGGTTTATTGTTCTTATATACACATTAGTACAACCCACAGGGTTTTGGAAAACAACCAATAAACACATACAATACACTCAAACACTCCCACACAAAATCCTCCCCTCTCCCTGTGATACAATTACCTTACACAATGGGTAATGTAATTATCACAGACAGAGAAATACAGTTTTTCCACATTATTCATAAATTTAAAAGTATGCATCAAATTCACATAAAATTCACTTACATTTTCAGAATCAGCATACTCCAAATACAAACATACGTCAAAATCATACAAATTGGTCCAGTGGTTCAAAAGATAGACCGTAGTCCTTTGTGACCAAATGAAGCATGGCTTTTCTGCCCAAAACCAGTTCCACAGAGTCTTCTATCCTGGAGATAATTGGGAAGGAATCCAATTATCTCCAAGGACAGAGGCAAAACTCCATTAAGCACATGGCAGTAAAAAGAAAGTAAATAGAATAAAATACACAAGGTTACATTTATTACATAAAATACAGACATGCAACATATCCCCAGATAGCTTAGGTCTGAGCGCACATTATTACTGAATGGCTCTCAGACCACACACATACAGTTCAATTGCCATGGAGCCAAAGTCTTTTATTAAATGTAACAGAAAAAATTCCACCTGTGAGGATGGGTCCAGAAGATAGGAACCGTCTCGCTGGTGGAAGAACACCTTTATGGGCACTCCAGTGGTGTCCTGGGGCTTAACCCCTTAACTTCGAGAACAAACAAAAAATACTCAAAAATATTATTGCCTGATACTATGGGTCTACCGGTTAGTATTTTTTGCTGTTTGTGTATCTTGGGCAATGAATAGAAGGTGGCTATGGTCGGTTTTTTATTGAGCATAAATTTATATTCGTCCATATTTATTAGTTCATTCTGAAGGGCTTGGTCAAGGATATTTTTCAATTCCAAGTAAAATCTTTTTGTAGGATCAGCGGGGAGTGCCATATAGGTATCCTTATCGTCCAGTATTCTGTGCACCATTTGGACATATTGGGTCCTGTCTAGTATCACCAGGTTGCCACCCTTATCAGATGGTTTGATGATAATAGTCTTGTTCCTTTTTAGTTTGGCTAATGCTTTGGTTTCAAGGGTACTCAGGTTATTAGGCTGTAGACTGGACTGAGAGTCAATACCTAGTGCCTCTATTTCTTTGCAGGACAATTCTACGAACAGGTCTATATATTTATATTCTGGTATGTACGGTGTGAATTTACTTTTTGGTTTTAGGTTGGTAAAAGGTGCTAGCTGTGTGCTGGATGGATCATTGCTGTTGAGAAGCTCCACCAGACTATCTAACAAGTTCATGTCTCTATCTTCTAAACCCAGTCTTGTTGCTTGCTTGGTTCTCTTAATACAATGGTATTTATGAAGAGCTAGTTTCCTAGCAAACAAGTGAATGTCCTTTGTCCAACAGAACTTGTCAAATTTGGGTGTTGGAACAAAGGACAGTCCTTTTTTCAGTAGCTGAGTTTCTGAGGCGGTGAGCTGGTAGGAGGATAAATTAATGATTTGACTCTCTTGGGTCAATATGCTTTCCTCCGTTGAAAACCTCGAGTAGTTTTGCTCCTTGTGCTCCTCTGTGGTCTTGCTTCTTGATTCGCTCTGGCTAAAAAATGAATCCCTTTCTTCAGGATGCTTTTAGGATTAGATTCGGGAAGGGCAGAGGAACTGTCAGAGCTGAGTTCTGGTTCAGAGCCACTTGTATCGTACTCTGAAGTAGAGAACTGATCAAATTCTACCCTTCTGCTTTGTTTAGATCTCTGATAAATATTCCCTGTTTGGAAGTCTTTAGTGTCCCTTATGAATTTAGAATGTTTTCGGGTTTTAATGGTAGATTGAAATCTTTCCAATTGATTTTTTAGTTTGATTTCTAATTGTTCGAAACTACTCTCGGTTTTGAAGGTTTCAATTTTCTCTACCTCCTCATCCACTTCTTTATTGATTTTATCAAGTCTTTGTTTTTCTGATCTACATAGGATGTCCATGAACTTGCGAGAACATGTACTGGCTGCCTCCTCCCATTCTTTAATAAATTCAGTCCCTTCAATATGAGGCCCAGGTATATTTTGGACTCTCAGTCCCCTTGGTATTAATTCTTTACTCAGATATTTTTCAAGAGAGGCGACCTCCCAGCCGGCCCTAATCTGTTGTTTAAACAGGTATGTAAGGTGATTAAACGCTGAATTAATGTTAGTGTATGTAACACTTTCATTTAAGTGCCCTTCGGAGAACACTGAGTCAATGTCTGTGTACCATGCTTCCCTCGTGGCTTTATCAGATAAGAATCCAGCCATGCTAAAGCTACGCTTCAAGGTGATGGGTATTAAAACCGGGTATTCAATAAATGTAACAGAAAAAATTCCACCTGTGAGGATGGGTCCAGAAAATAGGAACCGTCTCGCTGGTGGAAGAACACCTTTATGGGCACTCCAGTGGTGTCCTGGGGCTTAACCCCTTAGCTTCGAGAACAAACAAAAAATACTCAAACAGCTGGAATGATCCAGACTGGCCGAGTATACGACTGGATGTGTTAGGAAAATAAATAGAATAGATGCAATCTAGTAGAAAATACTAATAATTAAATAATAGTGAGAACTTGCCTTAATGGCTCACCTCTATAAATATCAAGTGTCAATATAAAGTCTTTTATTACACGAATAGGCTCCATGGCATGAGTTCATTTAGTAAATCCGAGAATCTACCGAACGCCAGAGCAGAAATACATGAATAGACCTTTCTGCATAGGAAAATAAAGTATTTAAATGCCGGTCCATAGTCAAAAGGCAGCAGGCAGGCAACCAGGCTCCTCCAATGCACATTGGCGAGATTGGTCTTGTCACATAGATTATGCCTCCTAGTCTCATTGCTCCATCCTCTGCTATTTAGTAGTCAAATCACATTTGTTTCTGTTTATGTAGCCTGTATGAATTATGGTTTCATTTTTGATCGAATGTTAAGTTGCGTTAGAAGTTTTTATTTCCTGCTGTGTAAATGAACTTCAATGATAAATATATAGGAGACACCTGCTGGTTCCAGCAGGCTATTAACAGGAGACAATACATTCTAAATTCAACATACTTTGCAATAAATTACGTTTAAACAATAGATCTCACTTTACAGGAAGTGTTTAGGAAAGCTGTGATAACCACATGCAGGGAGGTGAAACTAGGGCTGCATAAACACAGTGATTTAAAGGACCACTATAGGCACCCAGACCAGTTCAGCTTAATGAAGTGGTCTGCGTGTCAGGTCCCTCTAGGATTAACCCTTTCTGCTGTAAACATAGCAGTTTTAGAGAAACTGCTATGTTTACATTAGGGTTAATCCCGCCTCTAGTGGCTGTCTCATTGACAGCCACTAGTGGTGCTTTATTTCTTTTAATTAGATCTAACCGGGAAATCTATGCAGATTAATTTGCAGGTTTTAGTAGGGAGGATATAAACATGGACTGTACGTATAAAGCTGAGTAGCATAAACAATAGACTATTATAACCAAAATGAACATCTATTTCATAACATGCATTGTCTGTATCTTATTGTTTCCTGAATCTGTATTTTTTTATAGAATTCCTAATGGTAAAAAGCTAAATATCCAAACAATAGACTAAAGTGTGTTTTATTCTTGTGTTCTAAATACAAATACGACTAAAAAGAAATGGTGAAAATATTAAGTATAACGAGATAGATAGATAGATAGATAGATATGGAGTTGGGGTGGGGAGGGGGGAGATCCTTGGTTGTGATTATACCACCTACGCTATTTGGATTGAGCAAAACCATTTTTGCTCTCCTTTTGTGACTAACCCTCTTTTTAATTTTATTTTAATACTGTTTTTTTTTTTTTTTTTTTTTTTTTTTTTTTATCAGTGAGCACTATTGGTTGTTTTTATATTACTTTTATGCCACATCTGCATCGGTAAGCTTCTACTACCCATGCCAGAACTCCCATACAGTACATCTGGATCCTGACACACTTTCTAAAAAATTGTTGCTGCATCAGTATATCCACAGGCGGGGATCATACCGCCCAAGCACTACTGTGACGAGAGCAATCTCTCCACATTGCATTGGAGAAGCCTGGTTGCCCGCCTGCTGCCTTTGAACTATGGCCCTGGGAGATTGGGCCCTTTAAAAACCGTATTCGGCCCTAACAGAGTGCATGTCACTCATTCTGGCCCTTTAAATACAGTGGGGTCATTCGGTACTTTCCCTGTGTGAGCGGTGATACCCCAGATAGCTATGCCATGGAGCCCATTCATATAATGAAAGACTATGGGAAAGACTTTGGCTCCATGGCAATTGAACTGTATGTGTGTGGTCTGAGCGCCATTCAATAATATGCGCTCAGACCTAAGCTATCTGGGGATATGTTGCATGCCTTTATTTTATGTAGTAAATGTAACCTTGTGTATTTTATTGTATTTTATGTCTTTTTGCAACCATGTGCTCAATGGAGCCTGCCTCTATCCCTGGATATAATTGGATTATTTTCCCATTGTCTCCAGGAAAGAGGGCTCTGTAAAACCGCTCTGAGCCAGATAGCCATGTGCCAGCCAGGGCCCAAAAGATATTTTACTAAATTTTGAACACCTGGTCTGATTCATGCCATTTTTTTATATGTTGTTCCCCTGAATGGATTGATTGTGAATATGTAATTTTTATGTGAATGTGATGTATGGTTTTAGAGTTATGAAAGTTGGGTAGAAAGTATGTTTTAACTGTATGTGTAATTGAGTTTCCTCTCAGGATAAGGGGAGGGAATATGTGGGATGTAACTGATATGTGATTGGTTGTTTTATACCTCCCTGTGGGCCGTCCTGTATTTGAAAAGACTGTAATAAAAACCAGGCTGGGTGTGCCAGCACCTCAGACCACTGCTTGACCCTCAACACGGAGCCTTGTCTCGTTCTTGGGGGGATTCACTGTATGCTGATAGAGACTGATTGTCAGGAGTGTAAGCTGATGTATGCTTTTCCTGTTCGTCTGCTAGCAGATATTCGTGAGGTTCCAGTTTGGAGTGCTATTTTGTATCCAGTTCGGGAGTTTGGTGTTCTGCAGTAGCTGTGCCTGTGTCTCGGAAAGGGGATTATCGCCTAAATGGATTTTTAACCCCTTGTCTGCTGAAACGGTCCGTTACAACTACTATTTGGAACTGATCAGAATCTCCAAAAAACTGTAAGTGCATGTCTATTTTCCTCACCAAGTATAAGAACCTACTATACTATATTGTGTATCCTGTTCTTTTATGTGTACTGAGCACCATCTGAACCAGAAGACACTAACAAGGCTCTGCGACCCGCTTTTTTCATCTTGCATCTCAATTCAATACTGCATGTGTGTTAAGATGTAGATTAAAGGAACACTCCAAGCACTATAATCACTACTTCGTGATGTCAGGAATGTTCTTGTGCCCCAACAACAGCCAAATTGTTGTAGAATGATTTGAATTCCTGCCTGATGTCCTCCTTGGACTGATCCCACTAATGTTAGGTAGACTGAAAATGTGCATTAACGTTTTGTCCAAGATTAGCTCCTCTTTAACTGCACGGAGTTGATCTGTGTATTATTACCCATTAATTATGGGGAATAATTGCACTGAAGATGTCAACCGCCATGCAGTATGGGATTCTAGCAAACTATATTTCCTTTATTTTGTTCTGTTTTTTCATGGATGGGCAATAAATCTTTCTTAAGTTGGAAATCAAGCAGTAGATTAATTAGTCAGCTTTGTGTGCGTTCTGTGATTATGTATTAAATTACCATCTCATAGGTCGGTTCCTTCCTTTTTTCTCTGCGCTCTTAAATCATTTAATTTCTTCTGCAGCTATTTGTTTTAGACGCCGTTTTTATCTATGCACACAAAACCAGCCAGTGCAGAAGTCATAAGAATACATTTGCTGGATTTGATAAATAAAAATTATTCATCTAGAATAACCTTTTGAACACAATCAATTTCCCAAGGTTTACAAATATTATTTGAAATAATTTTTCAACTTTTGTGTTTCATTTCTGTTTTAAATAGGATGATCTAAGTATCAAAGGAGAGTTACCCAGCCCTTTAGCATTCAGAGATACATATGAGTACATTTGTTAAGACACAGGGAGTATTGATATTAGATATACTGTGATGCTGTGCTTTCATTCTCAGCATATTGATGACTCACAAGAATACGTATATGTGGATACAGAACACTTAGGAGGAGATTTATTAAAGCAAAGCAGGTGCTATTTTGAGTGCAAAGTACTACATGTTGAGAAGTATAACATTGGTTTTCATAACGAATACTTCTTATTAAGCTCGTTGATCCAGAATAATACCTGGTTTTGCCTAAGAGGGATGCTATAGACAACACAACAACTTTAGCATAATGAAGTAGTTTGAGTGTATAAATCAGGCTTCCCCAAACGCCGGCCCTCCAGATGTTGCTGAACTACAACTCCCATGATTCTATGAATTAAATAGATAGGCTGAGAATCATGGGAGTTGTAGTTCAGCAACATCTGGAGGGCCAGAGTTTGGGGAAGTCTGGTATAAATCATGCCCCTGCAGTCTCACTGCTCAATTCTCTGACATTAAGGAGTCCAAGCACTATGCAGCCCTACTCACACCTCCCTGCATTTGACTTGCACAAGCCTTTCTAAACACTACCTGAAAAGGAACCTAGATATTCTAGGTTCTTGTATTGCACAGTCTGTAAAACTTAGAATGTCTTATCGACTGCTCTGTTAATAGACCCCGCGGGAGCCACAAAGCAGGAGATAAAAAGTTGTAAAGTAAGTTAATATCTGATTGATAATGAAACTTTTTTTTTTTATGCAGGCTGTGTGAGTAACAGCCGGGGAGGTGTGACTAGGGCTGTACAAACAGAAACAAATGTGATTGAACTCATAAACGACAAAAAATTGAGAAGTGAGATGGCAGAGGCATTACCTATACTTCAAAACTACTTCATTAAGCTAACGTTGTTTTAATGCCTATAATATGCCTTTTTTATTGAAAAAAACTGTAAAAAGTATATAGCATATACTTTATGGAAGTGTCATTTTGTTTTTGTCAAAGCCCTAACTCTCCTAAAAAGGGGGGTGCATAATTTAATTTTGAAAATTTAAAGCAAGGTAGGGTAGTCATTGTTTAGGCAATCTAGAGTTCTAGAGGCAACCTAACTGGGAGCACAAACCCTGAACCTCTGAGCAATGGAAAGTGTTAGGGTGCATTGACTGTGGCCTCATCCTTCATCCTATATAATACATCCTAGCAGGTGTTCATTTAGAGAAAGACAAGAACTGTCTTAAATCAAGCATGCCTATTGCAACTCTAAGACATAATGTGGCATTCTTAGGATCATTGTTGCAACCCAAGGATAGCCTAGATAAAAGATAGAAACTAAAATGAAAAGGTTGGCATGGGCACATTAGGCACACCCCTTAGGCCATCTATGAGCCCCCAAACCTTCTATATGAAATATCACCATATATAGCCCAAAACAACACTATATAAATGTAATTTAGTACATTGTTATATCACTCATATTCTGAAGATACTACTTAAAGGTAATATCTTACTTGGGGATTGCAAGTCACCAATTTATGCTAACTTAATAAGGGGTCCATATTGAGGCAAATAAGTGCATAATGCTGAAATCAAAAGGACACTATTGATATCAATATTACCGTATATACTCGAGTACAAGTCGAGTTTTTCAGCACATTTTTTGTGCTGAAAAACCCTCACTCGACTTATACTCGAGTTAATGTCTGTATTATGGCAACTTACATTGCCATAATACAGACAAGGACCGCCGGGCTCATTACAAGCCCGGCGGTCCTGTTGGGGGGCTGGCAGAGAGCATTAACTTACCTTCCTGCAGCTCCTGTCAGCTCCCTTCTCCTCCGTGCAGCTCCTATGTCAGCTCCCACTGTAAGTCCCGCGAGAGCCACGGGGTCACCGCGGCTCTCGCGAGACTTACAGTGGGAGCTGACAGAGGAGCTGCACGGAGGAGAAGGGAGCTGACAGGAGCTGCAGGAAGGTAAGTAACCGCTCACTGTCAGCCCCCCCTCCTACACAGCCCATACACTGGACCACCAGGGAGTGAGAGCCCCCCTCCCTGGCAAGCTAACAAGCAGGGAGGGGGGACGAAAATTAAATCAAATATAAAAAAAAATACAATGAAAAATATTAAAATAAAAAAAACTTAAAATATTAAAATAAAATAAAAAACTTAAAATATTAAAATAAAAAAATTATAATAAAAATGCCCTCCTCCCACCCAGTACACACACACACACACACACACACACACACACTCTGCATTCTACACACACTCTGCATTATATACACACACACACTCATACAAACAATCTGCATTCTACACACTCATACAAACACACACTCTGCATTATATACACACTCATACAAACACACACTCTGCATTATATACACACACACTCATACAAACAATCTACATTCTACACACACTCATACAAACACACACACACCGCATTATATACACACAGCGTGTGCGTATATAATGCAGAGTGTGTGTGTGTGTGTTTGTATAAGTGTGTGTGTAGAATGCAGATTTTTTGTATGAGTGTGTGTGTGTATAATGCAGAGTGTGTTTGTATGAGTGTGTATATAGTTCTAAAAATCACAGAATTTCATAGCCCCAAGTTTTACCCTCGACTTATCCACGAGGCATAGCATATTTCACAATTGTTGGTCACAAAACTGCCCTCGACTTATACATGAGATCGACTTATACACGAGTATATACGGTACTTCATTTCAATCTAATGATAGGGGTTCAGTGCCCCTTAAATTTTTGCCCTGCAATGTAAATAGTGTTGTTTAGTATATATGCCAATTTTTACATTGCAGGACTAAACACACTCGCATACATCCCCTCCTCTGAATGTTCTCATAGAAAGGATGGATAAACAAGGTGCTCATTGCACATGTGCTTCTTAACCCCAATACTTATCAATGAGAGGCATTGGATTGGACAAAAAGACAAAGAAGCAAGGCCTGTTGAATGACAAAGTGGAAGGAGGAGTTGGACGGCAGCACTAAATCGCTGTGCTGTAAAAAAGAAAGTGAAAGCTTTTTTGGCCCTTTTTAAAATTGAATTTATTTGGCCTCTGAATCTAAAAAGGGAGGACAGTATGCTTATATTCATAAGTGTTTCTTTAAAGTAAATGGACTGTTGCACCCCTAATATAATTTAAATTGTAGCAGGCTGCAGGGGAAGACCAAACGTCTCTATTGTTTATGATAACCAGCAAAAAATCTCTATAAATCAGATAGGACCTGTCAGTTACTCAACGTCAGCTTTTTCTGTCTCATTTATTAACAGCAGACCTGAATATAATTTCACAGTAATCTGACAAGCTATCTATGATAAATAGAGATCAGAGCAACAGAGCAGTGCACAAAAAGTAGGAAACTGAGGCTGAGATCCATTAATGTTTATTAAATCAAAGGGTGGAATATATTGATAGCCAACGCAAGATCAAACTTCACAATTTTTAAAATAACTATAAGGATTTTCATATCAGAAACCTGAAGGCTTCTGTAGACTGTTAATGCAGCAATCATGTAACAAAAACACATATTACGGATTGTCACCAATAATGGTTAATTTTTAATTCTATATATTTGTTTGTATGTGTTTTAATTTCAGCTTTGAATTGCAGCTCTGAATGGTAGACAGGTTGCAGATGCTTAATGAAAGTTGAACCCCTTAAAGGGACACTCCAGGCACCTAGATCACTTCTGCTCATTGGAGTGGTCTGGGTGCCAACTCCCACTACTCTTAACCCTGCAAGTGTAATTATTGCATTTTTTTTATAAACTGCAATAATTACATTGCAGGGTTAACTCCACCTCTAGTGGCTGTCTACTAGACAGCCACTAGAGGTCACTTCCTGATTTATAGCAAAGATTTTCTTTGCTAGAGCGTCGCTGGATGTCTTCACGCTGTGTGAGGACCTCCAGCGTCGCTCATTTCCTCATAGGAAAGCATTGAAAATCTTTTTCAATGCTTTCCTATGGGGAGCGCTAATGCGCATGCGCTGCATTGCCGCACATGCGCATTAGGTCTCCTCGGCCGGTGGGCGGGATCATTCTCGCCCACCAGCCAACGGAGTCAATAGGAGGAGCGGCGCGGACGGGGAGACAGCGACGAGGGACATCGTCGCTGCCTCAGGTAAGTGACTGAGGATTTTCACCCCTTCAGTAACCAGGGATTGGGGGGTGGGAGGGAGAGGGTACCTCCAGTGCCAGGAAAACGGATTGTTTTCCTGGCACTGGAGTTTTCCTTTAAGGACCAAACTTCTGGAATAAAAGGGAATCATGACATGTCACACATGTGATGTGTCCTTAAGATGTTAAAGGGACAAAGGACTTAATGAAGCAGCGTATGCATATAGATAATGCCCATGCAGTCTCGCTGCTCAATTCTCTGCCATCTAGGTGTTAAAATCATCTTTGTATATTTCTATGCTACTCTAGCCACACCTTCCCTGGCTGTGAATCACATAGCCTGCATGAAAAAAAAATGTTTAATTTTTAATCAGATTTTAACTTACTTTAGAAGTTTGTTTCTCCTGCTCGGTAAATTGAACTTTAATTGCATACAGGATGCTCCTGCAGGTTCTAGGATTCTATTAACAGAGCAGTAGATAATAAATTCTAAATTAAACAGAATGTGCAATAAAAGAAGTTTAAACATTAATGTCTCTTTGTAGGTAGTGTTTTGGAGGCCTGTGCAAGTCACATGCAGAAAGGTGTTATTAGGGTTGTATAAGCAAAGTAATTTAACTCCTAAATGGCAGAGAATTGAGCAGTGAGACTGCAGGGGCACGATCTATACACCAAAACTGCTTCAATAAGCTAAAGTTGTTTTGGTGCCTATAGAGTTCCTTTAAGACAGTAATTGCCAAAATTCAGAAACTCAGCTGCTAAGGCATTATGGCTGCCAAAGTATCAGAGGAGTTGTTGTGTTTCTTAATCCTCTAACTTGCCGAAACCTAATGCCATTTTCTGTCTTTCCCATCGTTTCTTTGTTTAGTAGCCAATAGATTTCCACTATAAGATGCTACGGGTATTCAGTGCAGTCAGGTTAGGCTAGAATAACTTAATATACTTGTAGTACATGTTTAAATGCATTATCTGAAATGATCTAAAAAGTTGAAGGAGAATGTGTCTCACAAAAAAGCATAAAATCATTATCTTGCCTCCTGACTTCAGCCATCTTAGAATAACGGCTTAGTAACAGCTTCCTACCCACCCTCCCTTGTTGCTGTTTGCTATGTGATGCTAACTCTTTTTTCTTGTCTCAGCTGTGATGGTCATGTTTTGTAAGTAATTCATTTCCACAATGGATTGATCATGCGGCTGTACAACCAATTATGTAAGACTGTGTCTTCCATTATGCCAGTATATGTTACTTTTCTTGTTATACTGCTCATTTGTGAAGGTGTCACCCCCAAAGTCTCTGATCCCAGTGGGATCTATACTTTACAGTTGAATGTAGATTGCTATTTATCAAAAGTTGATATACAGTAGTTTACAGATTTCAATATAAAGTTTCCTGCGTGTAGAGCACAGATATTCAAAAGAAGTGAAGATGCTTTAACAGGGGTAGGCAACCTTCTTCAATCCAGATGTTGTAGACAACATCTCTCATAATGCTCTTGCAACTTTAATGCTGACAAAGCATCAGGGAAGATTTGGTCCACAACATCTGGAAAGTCAAAAGTTGCCTGCCCCAGCTCTATGACATTGATGCACAAAATAAAGGCAAATACAATAATTGACAATAGTGAAAAATACATGATGCGTTGGATTCTGCTAGACTACTTAACTACCATGTACACATATGCCACAATGCTGCTCCTATGGGTGGGTGATTGAAAGCATCTTTACACAAAGCACATTGTCTTACCCAAAGAGATGGGAAATTGGGGAAACTTATTGTAGCCCTCTCAATGACTGGCCACACGCACAAAATAAAGAATTGAACATTTCAAATATATTTTAATGAATTATTACATCTATACCTGCATTTATAAAACAGCGGGGTTACTTCCAGCTCTGGGTGCCCTTATTCAATGCAAAGAATTTGCCTCAATTAGCAACTTTGATTAAAATCATTTGAATTTGTGATTTTTTTTTATATCTAAAATGAAGAGCTATATATAAAAAGTTGATCATCCGTACACTTGTCACAACTTTATGGTTATAGTACCCTTAAAATAAATCTTGCATTTGGCATGTTTTCTTTTGGTCATTGTTCCAAGTCAACAAAACTTTTGTCCCACTTTTGTGCCACTGTTGAAATATTTTGACTGACTGGAAATTTAGAAAGGAGATGGCCAAAGGGTCAATATCCCAAAGTCAAAAGGAAACAGATAAGGGGGTAACCCTAAGAAAATAATAACAAGAAAAAGGAAGATCTGTACCTGATATTATTATAAGTAGTCTAAATGCTGTTAAATGCTATCAGAGTTGCAAGAAAATAAGGAAATACTTTATTAGAAATATAACAAGATCAAAAACAAAAGAAAAACAAAAATGGGTACAAAAACTCTAGCTATGGCTACCTGACTCTTTAAGCGTCCATTGTGGTAGTCAAAGCAAAGAGCACAAATATGTGGGGAGGGGGAAGTGAGGAGTAACACGTGTAGTTAAAAAATATATGTATGTATATATATATGTATATATATATATATATATATATATATATATATATATATATATATATATATATATATACTGAGTAAATAGGCGTCACTGTAGCGATATGCACCAGAGTAGCAACCTGTGTCTAATGTGCTACAAAATATCTAAATCGATACACAAGGCTAGACTGTAAAGAAACCACAAAGGGGTAGCTGTGCCACACCGGTAAATTGTAATACTGTCAGAGTATCAGAAGTAAATTTGTTACAGTAACATATATTTCACGGTGTAGTGAAAGAGAGAGAGTTGAATTAGAACAGTCAGCACAAGCTCAGTCTGAGATATTGGCAGCGACTAATATGTATCCCATCAAGGGAAGCTTGTGTCAGAGATTTCCTATATAAGTATACAATTTGTCCAAACTATCGGTAACAAGCAGACTATCCTAAGAGTATTATAACTACCATGAAAGGGAGCCGTTCAAGGGTCCCATTGTTCTAACCGGCATGTCCCCAAAAGATATAAACTATAATTTCTGCCTAATGATGATGGAATTCGTAGTCTTGTTAATTAAGACGTGGAATAACTAAACGTTGATAGGTTGATCAAACAGTAATATATATACACCCAAATGCCTTGATTGGAATTTGACCGCCAGAGAAGGACTAGTATTGGCTGCCTGATAGTAATATGAATGTTATACTATGTGCACAGATATTGTCAAAAGATAGTCGAATTACTGCACAGTCATGTTGGATAAGTGAATGATGGCTTAATCATTAAGCGTCCTATCCCGCAGTTGGCACATACACTTGCAACAAAGTCAGTAGGAGTAGCCAAAGTACCGGACACTCACTACTGAGTATAAATTGAAAGAGAATGGCTAGAATGGTGCTAAGACAGTCCAAAATAGTATGAAGCTGCCAATATAGATAGATATTACCAAAAATACCCTGATCGGTACCTAGTTTGTCAGTTTTCCTAAGGACAGCTGTTAGCCATCACAGTTCCAGGGCACCTAGGTGGCTATATGATGTAGCCAAGGGAAAATGTCAACCCGACTAAGAGGTGCTGTGGAAAGCAGGAGACAGAACTAGGTTGAAAAAGATGTCGAGCC
The DNA here is from genome assembly GCF_036172605.1 of Pelobates fuscus. NCBI lineage: Eukaryota > Metazoa > Chordata > Amphibia > Anura > Pelobatidae > Pelobates > Pelobates fuscus. The sequence goes on from NC_086317.1 coordinate 127,657,719, forward strand.
CTGACAGGCGTTTCGCCTTAATTAGAGGCTCATCATTTTTGTTTTTCTTTTGTTTTTGATCTTGTTGTATTTCTTATTTTCTTGCAACTCTAATAACATTTAACAGCATTTAGCCTACTTATAATAATATCAGGAACAGATCTTAATTTTTCTTGATATTTACTGACTGCATCATTTCAGATTAAGATTTTGCAAGTGAATATGGCATATTACTCTACCTTCCCATTCCACTAGCTCGTGCTTCAGCTACAACATCAATCTTCAGACATATAAAAATATAAGTTAAAGCTTTCTGCTTGTCTATATGTCTATAGAGTAGCATCCTCTCATATATCCGATTCAGTGAATCATAGAAAGGTCTGATATTTGAGCACACAAATAAATGGATAATTATGTTAGAAATAATGGGTTTTGCTACATAAGCAATACATACAATGTTTGGTGTTAGATTATCTTCGAAGAATGCACAATCTCACCTCTGTGGCAATTCTCATATTTACTAAAGCCAAATTCAATCAGAATTTAGTCATCCCAAGAGAATCTGCAGAATTCGTCCAGATGCATTTGGTGTCCTAATTAATATCAGTGCTTTTTGCATCCCAACCCTATGTAAAGTATAGGATTCAGAATATTCACAAAGTACCGATTTTAACCCCTTAAGGACCAAACTTCTGGAATAAAAGGGAATCATGACGTGTCAGACACGTCATGTGTCCTTAAGGGGTTAAACAAAATTGAAATGCATCCAATAGAATGCACACTCTCAAATTATCGTTCACTTGCTTTTGTAAGTGAATGATCATTTTATGTACTATTTGCCTATTGGCAGCATTACTAAATATTACAAAAGGCAATCCCCAACCTGTACTCGATTGTGCAAAAGGCATGTCTGGCACACAGTGTTGGGGCAAGGGTCCATCTGACCACTGATACATGGTTTGCAAAGGATGGTCAGGGCAGGTATATCACCTACACTGCGCATTGGGTAAACCTGCTGAAGGCTGCCAAGCATGGAATGCGTGGCTCTGCAGAGGAGTTGGTGACACCGCCACGACTTGCAGGCAGGCCTGCTGCCACCTCCTCTACTCCTCCTACTCCATCCTCTTCCATAACCTCCTCAGCTGAGTCCTCTTCTGCTGCTGTGTCTTGCTGCACATCAACGGCACCCCCCCAGCTCCCCAGGTACTATTCCCCATCCCGGATACGGCAGTGTCACGCTGTCTTGGGTTTGACTTGCTTGAAAGCAGAGAGTCACACCGGACAAGCACTCCTGTCCGCCCTGAACGCACAGGTGGAAAAGTGGCTGACTCCGCAGCAACTGGATATCGGCACAGTGGTTTGTGACAACGGAACAAATTTGTTGGCGGCATTGAATTTGGGCAAGTTGACACATGTGCCGTGCATGGCACATGTGTGTAATCTGATCGTACAATGCTTTGTGCATAAGTACACAGGCTTACAGGACGTCCTGAAGCAGGCCAGGAAGGTGTGTGGCCATTTCAGGTGTTCCTACATGGCCATGGTGCACTTTGCAGATATCCAGCGGCGAAACAACATGCCAGTGAGGCGCTTGACTTGCGACAGCCCGACACGTTGGAATTTAACACTCCTAATGTTCGACCGCCTGCTCCAACAAGAAAAAGCCGTTAATGAATATTTGTATGACCGGGGTGCTAGGACAGCCTCTGGGGAGCTGGGAATTTTTTTGCCACGTTACTGGATGCTCATGTGCAATGCCTGTAGTCTCATGCGTCCTTTTGAGGAGGTGAGAAACCTAGTCAGTCTAACCGAAGGCACCATCAGCGACATCATACCATTTGTTTTCTACCTGCAGCGTGCCCTACGAAGAGTGCTGGATCAGGCCATAGATCAGCGTGAAGAGGAAGAGGAAGAGTTGTGGTCACCATCACCACCAGAAACAGCCTTATCAGCATCGCTTGCTGGACCTGCGGCAACGCTGGAAGAGGATTGTGAGGAAGAGGAGTCAGAGGAGGAATGTGGCTTTGAGGAGGAGGAGGAAGACCAACCACAACAGGCATCCCAGGGTGCTCGTTGTCACCTATCTGGTACTCGTGGTGTTGTACGCGGCTGGGGGGAAGAACATACCTTCATTGAGATCACTGAGGAGGAGGAACGGGAAATGAGTAGCTCGGCATCCAACCTTGTGCAATTGGGGTCTTTCATGCTGTCGTGCCTGTTGAGGGACCCTCGTATAAAAAGGCTGAAGGAGAACGACCTGTACTCGGTGTCCACGCTACTAGACCCCCAGTATAAGCAGAAAGTGGCGGAAATGTTACCAAATTACAACGAGTCGGAAAGGATGCAGCATTTGCAAAATAAATTAAAAAGTATGCTTTACGCAGCGTATAAGGGTGATGTCACAGCACAACCGGAATATAACAGGGGGAGAGGTGGAAGTCATCCTCCTCCCCCGACCACGCCGGCAAGGACAGGACGCTTTAAAGACGTGTTGTTGATGGAGGACATGCGGAGCTTTTTAATTCCTACGCATCGCCACAGCCCTTCGGGATCCACCCTCAGAGAACGGCTCGACCGACAGGTAGCAGACTACCTCGCCTTAACTGCAGATATCGACACTCTGAGGAGCGATGAACCCCTTGACTACTGGGTGTGCAGGCTTGACCTGTGGCCTGAGCTATCCCAATTTGCGATAGAACTTCTGGCCTGCCCTGCTTCAAGTGTCCTGTCAGAAAGGACCTACAGTGCAGCAGGAGGTATTGTCACTGAGAAGAGAAGTCGCCTAGGTCAAAAAAGTCTAGATTACCTCACCTTTATTAAGATGAATGAGGGATGGATCCTGAAGGGACTGACAGTGGGCGATACATTCGACTAAAAAAAGCCTGATGAGATGAGCTGCCTTGGGCTAAAAATGGTCCACACGCTGCTGTATTTTAGCTCTGAATGCCGGTTGACTTGCGTGACTTATTCGTCACCAACTAGGGTTCAAGCCGCAATGTTTTAGGGCACTTTCTGCCTGGAAAACAAACATAAATTTTTATGGCCGCTGCTACAGCAGTGGCTGCAACAATACCTAATTTTTCAGGCATGTATACATGCCTAATTTTTCGGGCCTCTGGTGCTGCACTGTGGCTTCAAAAACCAAACCAAAAAAAAGGCACATAACAGGGATTAAACAGATAGGAATAGTACTACTTAACACACCACTCCTATCTGGTGGCACATTAGATTGCACGCACAGTACACCAAATTTGAAGTAGGAGGACCGACCAAGCATCTTTTTCCATCTCCCGGTTCCTAAAATCGATGCCATATACACGTCCCCTGATAGGGCGCCAGCTTGTTATTCTCTTGGGTGCCAGCTCGTTATTCTCTTTTTCACTTCACTAGGGACACTTTACTGCACTATGGGCACTTAGACCCACTCTTTGTCTTGCACACTGTTATTCCTAGCCAGCATCTGTGATGGGAAATCAAGCAGTCATCTAAACGTTTAGATTGAGCTTTAGCTTAGAACACCCTTGAAGGTGTTTAAGGAGATTAGGGCTAGTTTTGAGGATTCTTCTTAGACCTCTCTGAGTCTTTTTAGCCCTTCTGCCTATGCAGCATTTCTGGAAACTAGCTAAGAGAAAGGGTGGCTGTGTGTCTGTGATACATTTAACTTTATATCACCTTATTGACACTTTATCACTCCGGTCTCCATACTCTCTGCCTATACCCATCTATTTAGAGGGAATTTCCTTGCCCCTGACAATATTATATAATAGGTAATAGTATTACCATTATTACACAATTAGGTCTCTGAGGACAGGTGTCAATCCATATCTGCCAAGTGACCCTATGTAGGGGGGCCAGTCCCTATTCTGCTCTGTGTCAATGTGTATCAGGGATCCTTAGGATAGGTGTCAATCCATACCTGCCAAGTGACCCTATGTAGGGGGAACAGTCCCTATTCTGCTCCGTGTCAGTGTGTATCATGATCTCTGAGGACAGGTGTCAATCCACATCTGCCAAATGACCCTATGTAGGGGGAACAGTCTCTATTCTGCTCTGTGTCAGTGTGTATCATGATCTCAGAGGACAGGTGTCAATCCATATCTACCAAGTGACCCTATGTAGGGGGAACAGTCTCTATTCTGCTCCGTGTCAGTGTGTATCATGATCTCTGAGGACAGGTGTCAATCCATATCTGCCAAGTGACCCTATGTAGGGGGGCAGTCCCTATTCTGCTTTTTGTCAGTGTGTATCAGGGATCCTTAGGATAGGTTTCAATCCATATCTACCAAGTGACCCTATGTAGGGGGAACAGTCCCTATTCTGCTCTGTGTCAGTGTGTATCAGGGTCTCTGAGGACAGGTGTCAATCCATATGTCAAGGTGTCAATATGTCATATGTCAGGTGTCAATCCATATACATTGTGATTTAGGAATGTTAGGTGATTTATGCCCTTTATGGATTAAAACCAGACTCTGCATCAACTGTGTTATTTTCCATGGGAGTTTTGCCATGGATCCCCCTCCGGCATGCCACAGTCCAGGTGTTAGTCCCCTTGAAACAACTTTTCCCTCACGTTTGTGGCCAGAAAGAGTCCCTGCCCATTTGCCTGAAGTCAATGGCGGTTTGCCCCGTTCGTCGGTTCGCGAACGTTTGCGGAAGTTCGCGTCCGCCGTTCGCGAACCGAAAATTTTGTGTTCGCGACATCACTAGTGCTCAGTGTGAACCTGCTTTCATCTGTGAAGAGCACAGGGTGCCAGTGGCGAATTTGACAATCTTGGTGTTCTCTGGCAAATGACAAACATCCTGCACGGTGTTGGGCTATAACCACAACCACCACCTGTGGACGTCGGGCCCTTATACCACCCTAATGTAGTCTGTTTCTGACCGTTTCAGCAGACACATGCACATTTGTGGCCTGCTGGAGGTCATTTTGTAGGGCTCTGGCAGTGCTCCTCCTGTTCCTCCTTGCACAAAGGCGGAGGTAGCGGCCCTGCTGCTGGGTTGTTGTCCTCCTACGGCCTCCTCCATGTCTCCTGATGTACTGGCCTGTCTCCTGGTAGCGCCTCCATGCTCTGGACACTACGCTGACAGACACAGCAATCCTTCTTGCCACAGCTCACATTGATGTGACATCCTGGATGAGCTGCACTACCTGAGCCACTTGTGTGGGTTGTCGACTCCGTCTCATGCTACCACTAGAGTTAAAGCACCGCCGGCATTCAAAAGTGACCAAAACATCAGCCAGGAAGCATAGGAACTGAGAAGTGGTCTGTGGTCGTCACCTGCAGAACCACTCCTTTATTGGGGGTGTCTTGCTAATTGCCTATAATTTCCACCTGTTGTCTATCCCATTTGCACAACAGCATGAGAAATTGATTGTCACTCAGTGTTGCTTCCTAAGTGGAGAGTTTGATTTCACAGAAGTGTGATTGACTTGCAGTTACATCGTGTTGTTTAAGTGTTCCCTTTATTTTTTGAGCAGTGTGTATATATATATATATATATATATATATATATATATATATATACCAGAAATAGATATTCTATGTGAGATATTGAGGACATAGTGTAGCAATCAGAAAGGACATTTAGAATATCAACGTCAGACTGGTGCGCCCTTATAAAAAAGAAAAGAATTGTGAAATTACAAAAGAGAAAGGTGAAATATTGCCAAACCTGAATTATTATTTTTTAGATTAAACCAGCCATGTCTATATCTTGGTTTAGACCTTGTGTAAGCATGTTTAAATTATAAAATTCCAGTAACGCTATACATCACCTGGTACCAAATGCTCTCACTACACCTCCACATGAGACCTCAACCTGGACCTTGCTAGAAGGAGTTTATTTAACACTGAGTTCATCTTTACTACTTGCTGTTTCCCTCTTCTAGGCAACATTTCCTATTTTCCTTTACAGAAACAAAAATGCTGAACAAGCAAACAAGATATATATACTGCGCAAAATATGTATAAAATGGTACAGCATCAACCCTAACCTTGAAACCATCGAATGTTACAACATTCTGAGGTAGCATAAACATAACTGAAATACTGAACACAAAATGTGAATGGCCACTCAGGTTTTTTGAAGCAAACTGAATCAATATTATCAATGATACATGTCCACAGAGGGAACAAAATATTGGTGTTCCAAATGGGAATATTTGTTTTAATTAGTGCTTTCAGGGTACCCGTGTTTTTTTGTTAATATAGTTTAGTGATTTATTGGTTCACAAAACAATTGCAGCACAGAAAGTCAAAAGGCCAAAATGTTAAGTCGGTGGGAAGACATGAGATGGAATTTTAATCTCTTTAAATTGATGGGTGATTTGAAACAAAGAAGAGCCTAAAGCAAAAACCAAAGTGTAATAATAAAATGACTACTTATCCCAAATACCATTAACATCATGCAATAGTGTAGTGATAATGCAGAGGTTATTTTTGCCATGCAGTGAGGCAACATTTGTTTGTTCTCATTTGAACAGCAGTTCAGAGCATACGTAGGTTATTCACTTTAGGTGCCAGATTGCAAAAATGTATGTGCGACAGGTGAACTGGATTAAAAAAAAGCTAATTTTTACCTGGCTAGCATCTTCTGAATCTCATATTCAATTAGTTTACATTTTGATCAGCTAAAAAAGTGTTGCAAACACAACAAAACCATGTTCCTGTAATTGTCAAGTGAGATAAAAGATGTATTTCCTGTATATCATACTGAATTCAGAAATATGAAAGTCACAACAGACTTAATGACCTCTTGACAAGCACCCTGTATAAATAATATTTTTTTAAATCCCCAGAAAACTTGGAGTGAGTAAAGATTAGATTTCTTGTCTCATTTTGTCCACAGATAAGTGGTTACTAACGTATCAAAGAACCAAATTAAAACCTATGTGACTTAGTACAAGGATCAGTCAAATGATAAAAGATAAGAAAAGTGCATTCAAAACATTTAAATCAGAGGGGTCAATTGATCTTATAACAAATATAAACATTGCAATAGAGCTTGCAAAAGGGCAATTAGATGGACTAAACTTGAAAATAAAACATATTCAAAGAAATCAAGACCAACCCTAAAAGGAATTTTAAGTACGTTAGTGCCAAAAAAGTTATGAGTGAAAGTGTTGATCCATTGGAAAGTGAGATGAGTGAGTTAATCAAGGAGGATCAGGACAAGGCAGAAATTCTAATTAAATATTTGTCTTCAGTATATAGGGAAGACGAATCTATGGCTGTAGATTTGCAAAACACAGCTACAAAGCCTTGCAGCAAAGCCTTAGGAAAACATGCCTCAGAAATGAAATATAGTTCATGTGAAAACAGCCACAGGGCCAGATGGTATTCACCCACACATGCAAAGGCAGGTTTGGTGTAAAAATATCTATAATACTGTTTTTCATTTTTCGGGATTATTTTCTTTCTGGAGTAGTACCAACAGATTGGAGAAAGCAGATGTGTTACCTATATTTAAAAAGGGTTCAAAAGCTCAACCCAGAAACTACAGACCCTTGAGATTAACATCTGTGACTGGGAAATTATGCGAAGGACTATTATGGGAAGAGATAATATTCAATAATTAATTTTTAACAAAAATATCATGAGCAGGAATCAACAAGATTTCATGAAAGACAGGTCATGTTAAACTAACTTAATTGCATTCTACTAGAAATTTAGATTTAGTGATCCAGCACATACAGCTCCATGCAAAAGATTACTAGTAAAATTTAAATCAGTTGGTTTAGACAAAATATTGTGTTCTTGGATAGAATACTGCATTAAAGTTAGAGTGCAGAGATTACAAAGTGTAATTGTAAATGGAAAATTTTCAAATTCGACAAAAGTGCTAAGTGGAATGTCTCAGTGTTTTCTCCTGGGTCCACTTCTCTTTAATCGGTTTATAAATGATCTTGAAGCGGGCACTGGAAGTCATTTGTTGGTATCTGCAGATGACAAAAATTAGGTGAGAAAATACAGAACATGATATAACTTCTCTACAGAGTGGCACATGAAATTCAATACAGAGGAATGTAAAGTCATGCATTTTGAAATAAGAAACCCACAAGCCACTTACACAATAAATGGGATTGAGTTAGGGATAACATAAAAATGAAAATGACTTGGATCAATTATAGATCACAAACTAGGCAACAGTATGCAATGTGGCATACTAAGTTTCTATCGTGTATAGAACAGAGTATTAATTCACATGATCAATGTGGTAAGACATTGCAGTGCAGTGGGTGTGGGTTAATTAGCCAATCCCTTTTTTACACCATTATACATGTCTATCTCTTTATATGCCCTAGTTAAAAGGATAACTGATCATCATATTCACACACATTGACAGTGTTCTCTAAAGAGTTAATTATCAATATAAGTTAAAAGTGATTTTCTAGCCTTCGACTAAAATAGCCTAAATTAACGCGGCACTAGAGTACCCAGAACCATTACAGCTTAATGTAGCAGTCCTGGTGTCTATAGCCTATCCCTGAGGCATTTTTAATGTAAACACTGCCTTTTCAGAAAAAAGGCAGTGTTTACAATTACTGCCTACTAACACCTCTAGTGGTAGTCACTCAGACAGCCACAAGAGGTGCTTCCTAGTTGAGTGCTGCACAATGTGCTGGACTGGCATTCAGCATCTCTCTGCATTCAGTGTATCTCTATGAGGATATGCACAATAGCCTCAAATTCTTTCCTATGGGAAAGCATTGGATTGCCTGAGATCCCTGAGATTGATGATCTCAGTCATGGTGGTGGAGCTAGCTGGGGCCAGCCATGGGGAGACCGGTGTGGTGTGGGACGAAAGATGAGTAAAGTCAACATTTTACTAAATGATCTAATGTGGGCACTGGAACCAAAATAGTTTGTTTAACACTGTAGTTTGTATTCCTGACACTATAATGTTTCTTTAACACATAGTTGAGTTGTACAACTTTAAAAATCCTGTTATTTTGGTCTGAACTTTGAAATTAATTTTGAATTTCTGATCACTAGTATCAATGATTAAGCATGAAGGTACATGTAATGGCTTGATGGGCAGTATGACAATGTAGTCTAGAAAAATAGTTTAAAAGCACCTAGGGCAGGGGTAGGCAACTTTCTAGCAGCACTGTGCCAATAAAAAGATTGTGATGTACCGTAGCATGCCGGTCCTATTTTATAAATTGAGGCATGCATGTTGCCGTATTCTGCTTGTGTTATTTATACTGCAGTTGCTTTGTATCGTTGTATTTGTGTGTATATGAACTATTTTATTGTATATGTTCATGAGTAGTTTGTGGTATTGTGTACCTATGAATAGGGTTGTGTGTGTGTGTGTGTATATGTGGGGATGTTTTGGGTATTTCATGTGAGAGGCTGCATGTGGGGTTGTGTTCATGAATGTTTATTGTCAGTGGTGATTTTGTGCGGATTGTGTGTTGTGTTTGTGTGTGGGCTGTTCATATTATTTGTATGTGGGGAGAGTTATTCTGTATTTCTGTATGTATCTAGCAGTGTGGGTGGCTACCCTGGGTTCTAATGGGGACTAGTCTGGCCAGGTACAGGTCAAGGACAGGAGCTGCGGACCGTTCTACTACAGTGTGGATTCCCATTCACAAGTGCTGGGAGGAAGTGATCTGAGATCCCCTCTACGTGCTGCAATGCATAAATTGAGGATTGTCCTTACCACCTTTTCATATTAGAAGGTATCTGATGAGACTGTTTGGCTCTAGCAGCCTTGAGTGCCATGCAAAGGCACCTTGAGTGCCGTGCATGGCACACGTGCCATAGGATGCCTACCCCTGACCTAGGGAAATGTAGTTCAAAAACAATGGCTACACTTGGTATTGTACAAATTGTTGGACCACATTTCCTTTGCTTGGAGTATGTACAATAGGTTTTTTTACATCCAGGTAAAGCTGCAGAGAGTCATATGGCTAATGGATAGGAGTCAGGGGACTATAGAACCTTAAAAAATATTTATGTATGCCAAGTGTGATGTGCATGTCACAACAAACTTTTTCTTGCAAAATGCAATAGTTCAAGTAGTGTTTAAAAAATAATGGCTATTTAGGTCGTCTAAATTACTTCATGAGACCCACACACAATAAAAAAGTACACACTTTTTCATTTCCCACTAGAACCACAAAGTGATATAAAAGAATATTATAAAGCAGTAAAGAGAAGCTGCCAAACATTTATGTTCCTCATGTTCCAAAAAAAAATTGTGTTTTGTAGACTTCCATTAAATAAAGTAACTCCCAATATGGCAATTTCAAAATGACAGTAAAAAAGATCCATAAGTATATTCAGGTCATACAAAAGTAGAGAACAGAAGAAGAGAGGACTTCCACAGTCAACATTGTATTTGTAGACACACAGAATTTCCTCAAGTAAATAGTGATGTGATGGTCTAATTCAGAGAATGGATAACTTTATGTACATCTAATAAGCATATAATCTGAGATCCAAACAGACACTATAGTCACCAAAACAACTTTAGCTAGTTGAAGCAGTTTGGGTGTATAGATCATGCCCCTGCAGTCTCACTGCTCAATTCTCTGCCATTTAGGAGTTAAATCACTTTGCCTTTACTTTCTTTGTCACACCTCTGCATGGATTAGTGGTACTATGCGTGCAAGCTACTGTGCAACCAGATATGAGATATGAGATATGGCACTGTGCAGTGGCAGAGGTTGGCAGAGTACACGCTGTAGGCCTGACACACCCGCTTGAAGACAACTAACTGCTATTCAATCTATAACAGTGAAAAAAAAATGTTTTTGTTTTTAAATCAACGTTATTGTGACACCAGATATGAGTGGCAATGTGCACTTGCAGAGGTTGGCAGAGTACACGCTGAAGGCCTGACAGCCGCTTTAAGGACACTGACTGCTATTAGCTTACAGTGAAAAACTTTTTTTCTTTTTAAAGGCACGCTATAGAGACACCAGATATGAGTGGCAAAGTGCACTTGCAGAGGTTGGCAGAGTACACACTGAATGCCTGACATCCAGACGCTTGCAGACAATTAACTGCTATTAGCTTACAGTGAAAAACTTTTGTTCTTTTTAAAGGCACGCTATAGAGACACCAGATATGAGTGGTAAGGTGCATTTGCAGAGGTTGGCAGAGTACACGCTGAAGGCCTGACACCCGCTTTAAGGACACTGACTGCTATTAGCTTACAGTGAAAAACTTTTTTCTTTTTAAAGGCACGCTATAGAGACACCAGATATGAGTGGCAAAGTGCACTTGCAGAGGTTGGCAGAGTACATGCTGAAGGCCTGACACCCGCTTTAAGGACATTGACTGCTAATAGCTTACAGTGAAAAACTTTTTTTCTTTTAACCCCTTAAGGACACATTACATGTGTGACATGTCATGACTCCCTTTTATTCCAGAAGTTTGGTCCTTAAGGGGTTAAAGGCACGCTATAGAGACACCAGATATGAGTGGCAAAGTGCACTTGCAGAGGTTGGCAGAGTACACGCTGAAGGCCTGACACCCAGACGCTTGCAGACAACTAACTGCTATTAGCTTACATTGAAATACTTTTTTCTTTTTAAAGGCACGCTATTGTGACACCAGATATGAGTGGCAAAGTACACTGGCAGAGGTTGGCAGAGTACACGCTGAAGGCCTGACACCCAGACGCTTGCAGAAAACTAACTGCTATTAGCTTACAGTGAAAAACTTTTTTTCTTTTTAAAGGCACGCTATAGAGACACCAGATATGAGTGGCAAAGTACACTGGCAGAGGTTGGCAGAGTACACGATGAAGGCCTGACACCCAGACGCTTGCAGACAACTAACTGCTATTCAATCTATTACAGTGAAAAAAAATTTTGTTTTTAAATGCAAGCTTAAGCTATTGTGACACCAGATATGAGTGGTGGCACTGGGCAAGTGGGCACAGTATCCACTGTGAGCCTGACACAGAAGCTGCCAGACAGGCATCTGCAATTACATTACACAGAAAAAAAAAAAAAAGCAGACTGATGTTCTAGCCCTAAAAATTGCTTTTTGGGGTGCTGTCCTTACAGCAGAGATCAGATGAGTCATTCAGGACTGTAGTGGACACCGATTACCCTAGCCTAGCTATCAATTTCCCTATCAAATGAGCAGCAGCTACACTTTCCCTCCTCTATCTAAGAATGCAGCTTCAGAATTAATCTAAAATTGATGCTGTACAGGAGGTGGGAGGGTCTGGAAGGGAGGGTCTGCTGCTAATTTTCTGGAATGTGTCTGCTGACCGTGAGGCACAGGGTCAAAGTTTACTCAATGATGACGAATAGGGGGCGGATCGAACCGCGCATGTGTTCGCCCGCCGTGGCGAATGCGAACATGCTATGTTCGCCAGGAACTATTCGCCAGACGTGACAGTCTGGAGACGCCGTGGAGAATGTTCTGCTGCCTGCAACATCCTACTACATGACCGATTTGGCAGTGGATCAGTAATGGTGTGGGATGGCATTTCTTTGGGGGGCCGCACAGCCCTCCATGTGCTCGCCAGAGGTAGCCTGACTGCCATTAGGTACCGAGATGAGAACCTGAGACCCCTTGTGAGACCATATGCTGGTGCAGTTGGCCCTGGGTTCCTCCTAATGCAAGACAATGCTGGACCTCATGTGGCTGGAGTGTGTCAGCAGTTGCTGCAAGACGAAGGCATTGATGCTATGGACTGGCCCACCTGTTCCCCAGACCTGAATCCAATTGAGCACATCTGGGACATCATGTCTCGCTCTATCCACCATCGTCACGTTGCACCACAGACTGTCCAGGAGTTGGCAGATGCTTAAGTCCAGGTCTGTGAGGAGATCCCACAGGAGACCATCCACCACCTCATCAGTAGCATGCACAGGCGTTGTAGGAGGTCATACAGGCACGTGGAGGTCACACACACTACTGAGCCTCATTTTGACTTGTTTTTTTTTTTCAAATTTGACTTTTATTGTTTTTTTTTTTTTTCAAATGGAAAAGGGAGGGGAGATGGGGTACAGAAAGAAAGAAGGGTGGGGGGAGGGAGGGGAGACAACAAATCATAGGACTACATGTCCTTTTTATGCCTGCTCCGACATAACAAGGTGTTTTCGTGACAAAATAGCAACATATCAAGGTTATGCATAATGATTCTTTGCCTCAAGGTTACAGAATATTTCCACCAAATAAGTTAGTAGTAAAGAACACATTGGGTTTGACAAGATTTAACAATTAGCCCTGATTGTACCACCTACAGATCAATCAGTAAATCCTCACTAGGTTCATTTGTTAATTAGTAAGTTGTGTAACAGAAAAATAATAGAAAAATAATAATAATAATACTAATAGAAGATTTAAATTAAGATCGAGTTGAACTAATCTAAACTTTTAGGGCATGAGTAGCTAAGTCCTGTATGTCGTGTTGTGCCGGTTCGTGTGGGACATAACATGGCAAGGTACTATTTTGTTCCTGTGTTTGTCTGGATGGCGTGTACATATCTGTCTCATATTGTGCCTGTCAGTAGTATAGATTGTGTCGCTTAGCGGTGACGGCCGTCACAAGTTGGCTTGGATGTGTCAAGTTGGTAGAACGTAGGTATTGCGTATTGTTTTCTTCTCGTCATGGGGGTCTTCTCTGATCCTTTGTCTTTTTGTTCGGTATCTCTTTGTTCAGAAGACCATATACTTTCTATTCGTTTTGCTGAGATGTGTGAGGCTGCTGAGAGCAGTTCGTATCTATAGAACTGGTAAATGTTGTCAGACAATTCTTTATGTGACGGGCAATATGTTGTTTTCCAGTGCCCAGCTAGAAGGTTCCTTGTCGCTAGAATGATAATTGTAATTACTTTCTTTGCTGCAGTGTTCCATGTAGTTGGAAGAAGTAGTAGAAGGCTTTCCCGTGGGGTAAGATGTTGCGTTTTGGGCAGTATGGTTGTTATGAGCTTTTGAGTTCTATCCCACAGGGGTCTAATCCTCTTGCAGTCCCACCATAGGTGCATCATAGTTCCTATATGTGACCCGCATCTCCAACATGTGGGGATTGCATTAGGGAATATCTGCTGCAGGCGCTGTGGGGTGAGGTACCATCTGTAGACCATTTTTCTGTGCGCTTCTACATGTGAGAAGCATGAAGTGTTACCCTTGAGTGCATTAAGTGCTTGTAGCCATTCTTCGTCTGAGAGACCAGACAAGCCATCCTTTTCCCATTGGGACACATATGTGAAGGACTTGGGAGGTAGAATGCGTAAAAGAGTTTTGTAGCATAGGGATAGAGATTTGGGTTTAGTGGGGGCCGAGCGACAACTCTCAATCAGGGACGTAGCAATATTTGTCTTTGATCCTGATGTTTGAGTTTGGAGGGTTAATTTATCTTGGACAATTTTTTTTCAATTGGAGGTATGGGAAGATGAAGGAGCTCGGTAGGTTATATTTTTCTTGTAACTCCGGGAAAGCGAGGATCCCGGTTCGAGAGCACACATCTCCAACATAATGGATACCGTGAGTTGTCCAAGTCTTTAGTGAGAGCCATGGCGAGATTTCTTCAATTGCCGCTAGAGGGGCATGTACGCTATATTTCCCTTTGTCCACCTTGATGGTTAGGAATTTATCCCAAATTTTCATTGTTAGAGACGTGGTAGGGTACCATGGTAACCCTTTTTTCCTATATATCTTCGGTGTCCACAGAACTGTCGTCAAGGATGACGCATTCATTCTGTCTCTCTCCATATCTACCCACTGGAAAACTTGTGGATTTGTGTGGAGTCGTATTGCTGATTTGAGAATGGCAGCTTCATAGTATGTGCTTATCTTTGGTAGGCCGAAGCCCCCTTCTGACTGAGGGTTTTGAAGTAAGGAAAGAGGCAACCTAGGTTTTTTGCTATTCCATATAAACCTGTTCAGAGTAACTTAAAGAAACTTGTCGGGACTTGCAGAGGGAGCATTCGAAATATGTACAGGATTTTCGGTAGCAGCACCATTTTAATAGTGTGAAGTCTGCCTAGCCACGATAGCTTGACCTGTCTCCATTTCTGAAAGCTAGAGATGCAGGTGTGTTGGAGAGGACTATAGTTTAAGGACACCATTGTCTGTTTGTGGAGAGCTAGTTTCACCCCCAGGTATGTAATATGTTTCTGCCGCCAGTCAAAGCGGAATGTGGTGTGTAAATGTTGTATACGTGTTGTAGGTATGTGCAATGGTAAGGCTTGTGTTTTAGCAGCATTTAGTTTGTAGTATGAGATGTGTCCAAATTCGTGTAGCAAGGACATAAGTTTAGGTAAAGATGCCTCCGGATTGCTCAGGGTTAACAGGATGTCATCTGCAAACATGGTCATACGGTATTCAGTATCTTTGATTCGGATGCCAGTGATGGTTGGGTCTTGTCTGATCTTAGTGGCTAGAGGCTCCAGTGATAGTATGTAAAGGAGGGGGGATAGGGGGCACCCTTGACGAGTTCCATTTGTCAAGATAAAGGGCGCGGAGAGGAAGCCTGATTGGGACACTTGAGCAGACGGGCCATTGTACAGTGCCATGATCCCTTGGATTAGCTTCGGTGGAAAGTTGTATTTAGTCAACACCGAAGACATATATCCCCAGTGCAATCTATCAAATGCCTTTTCGGCATCTAAGGTCAGCAAAAGGCTTTCTATGCTTTCATCTTCTATGTGGGAGAGTATGTTCAGCAGTTTTCTGGTATTATCCAACCCCTGTCTGCCTTTTATAAACCCAGATTGGTCGTTGTGTATCAATCTCGGGAGTATTGGTGCTAACCTGCTCGCTATTAATTTGGCATATATTTTTGTGTCACAATTTAAAAGAGAGATGGGTCGAAAATTGGCACAATGGGTGGGGGGTTTCCCTGGTTTCGGATTTTTGTTTTGGTAGGTGGTTGATTATATCTAGTATTTCTTGAGTTTGAAACGGTTGTGTCAACATGTGGCATTCTTCTGTCGAGAATGTGGGGAGATGGACATCTTGAAGATAATTAACTATATCAGTCTGGTTGGGGGAGTGTGTGTCGCTATTGTGGGCTAAATTATAAAGATCGCTATAGTATCTACCGAATTCTTCTACAACCTCTTGCGGATTAGTGAGCTTTTGACCCTTCTTGTCATGTATATATGCTATTTTAGATTGTATCATTTGCGATTTTAGTTGGGCTGCTAGAATTTTGCCTGCTCTATTGCCTTCCTTAAAAAATTTATGTTTCAGTTTAGTCAGAAAATAGGTTGTTTTCGCTAGCTCCATGTCTCCGAGTTTTGCTTGTAGCTGGAGGATTCGTTTCGTCATAGTGTGTGATGGTGAAGCTTTGTTCGTGCGGGTGAGTTCTGCAAGTTCGGTGACCGTATCTGTGTAAGCTTTTATACGTTGCCTTTTGTTATAACTGGCTTGTTTGATGAGTTGGCCCCGAAGGACCGCTTTGTGTGCCTGCCAAAGTGTGTCTACTTCTATATCTGCCGTTTTATTCGTGGCGAAGTAGGTCTCCATGTCTCCTGTAATCTGCGTTACAAATGAATGGTCCCTAAGGAGTGTATCATTAAGGCGCCATGACCTGTTGCCAGCTATTGGGTATTGAGTCATGTACGATATTGTGATCGGAGCGTGGTCAGACCAGGTGATGACATCGATGTCTGCTTTGTTAATCCGTGCCATTTGTGTTGTTGGGATAAGGAAGCGATCTATTCTCGAATACATATTATGGACCAGGGAGTGGTGTGTGTAATCTCTCCCTAGGGGGTGCAGAGCCCTCCATACATCGGTGTATCCGTGATTGAGAAGAGTGTTTGCTATCAGCGAGGTGTTGCGTTGCCTCCGGCGCGTTGTTGCCTGAGCTACCTGCGTGGATGAAGTAGTATCCAATAGAGGATCTATAATAAAGTTGGTGTCACCACCAGCAATAATGTTTCCAAATTTGTGAGCAGTTGCGAGAGATAAAACTTGGTCCAAAAAGGTGTGCTGGTCATTGTGTGGACCATAGAGGTTGACTAATGTGTATTGGGCATTGTTAATTATGCATTGGAGGATGAGGTACCTCCCTTTCTTGTCGCTTAATTTTTTGATCAGTTGGAACAAAACTTCTTTGCTTATCAGGATTGTGACTCCCCGTTTCTTTTTCTTATACGTGCTATGGTACCCTATCGGAAAGTATTTGGACATGAATGTGGGTTTGTGCGTTGTCTGAAAGTGGGTCTCTTGGTAGAACGCAATGTGTGCTTTGTGTCTTTTGGCCTCCTGAAGTGCGAGACGTCTTTTGTGAGGGGAGTTGAGGCCTTTAACATTTAAAGAGAAGATATTAAGAGCCATACAAGCGAGTTGTTTGGTTGCTTGTGAGCTTTGGACATGCTACTTGGATTTCTGTACCTGTCAGGTGTATGGGCAGGTAGATCACCGTTATATATGGTCCGAAGGTTGACTTTATGTTGAGGCACATATGATTTTGACTTGTTTTAAGGACATTACATCAAAGTTGGATCAGCCTGTAGTGTGTTTTTCCACTTTGATTTTGAGTGTGACTCCAAATCCAGACCTCCATGGGTTGAAAAATGTGACTTCCAGAATATTTAATTCATTCAGATCTAGGATGTGTTATTTTTGTGTTCCCTTTATTTTTTTGAGCAGTGTATATATATATATATATATATATATATATATATATATATATATATATATATATATATATATATATATATATATATATATATATATATATATATATATATATATATATATATATATATATATATATATATATACACTGCTCAAAAAAATAAAGGGAACACAAAAAAAAAATATATATATATATATATATATATATACACTGCTCAAAAAAATAAAGGGAACACAAAAAAAAAATATATATATATATATATATATATACACTGCTCAAAAAGATAAAGGGAACACAAAAATAACACATCCTAGATCTGAATGAATTAAATATTCTGGAAGTCACATGTATTCTAAGACCTGTTTCTAGTTACAGGATGCATGTTTGGATGTAATTGGACAAGTCGTCAAAAGGGTTTACATATTTTATATTTCACATTTTGTATTTTGCATATTGTTTTTATATATATTTTTATGGTTTATGTACAAGACTCTCTTTGACCACATGGTTATCACATTTTTGAAAGATATTAATTTTATTAATATTTTATTATATTATTATATATGTTTATTATTTTCATCATATATATGTTTACCATGTTAGACATGGAGTACCATATACATATAGAACTAGAATAGGAATATAGTATACTGATGCTGATATTGGTATATTATTATAGTGCAAGTGCTTAGAACAAATTATATCATTAGAAGCTGCTATAACACCAAGTGTAGTCTTTCCCCAATACACAAAACATGCAAAATAGCCAATATGGTGTAGCACTGTATATACGGAGAAAAGAAAAAACAGTATCTACTTTAAAACAATATAAAAAGTAGTGATGGTATCTATAGCGTGATACCTAAAAAGGAATAAAAAAAAAATTCAGTGTAGAATATGTATGGAACCACTCACATTTTATAGAGCTATGAACCTAGCTCAAGTATACACCGCAGGTACAGTTTGTAGGAACATATCAAATAGCCTCTTACTGGTAAAACTAACCATAATAAAGACTGTGTACACAGGAAAGCATTAGATCTGCTCTCGTTGATTAGATTAATTATACTTATAGATACCTCTTGCACACTAAGCCCTATTTAATAAAGAATCCTGAATGGCAGAGCTAGAATAGAGAAAAAAAAACAAACAAACTGTCTAATCAATGAGTACAAGCTACATATCTCTAACTCCATAGAGATAAGGAAATTTGGCTGTACATAATTGCGATGTGACTTACATATACAATATATACATATTAGAAGATGTATAACTAAAGAGCAAAATAAATGTCTTAGCTCATTCCTTTTAGCGCTAACTGAACTTGAATGGCACTCACACAAGCAATGTGCAGGTTTTAAGGTCAGCATGGATTTTGTGAATTAATGGGGTCAAGTACTTTTAGTGGCTTGTTTAATGGGCAGAACATGAGTTAGTTTTCTGAAATGTAATTGAAGAGATGATTCTTAGTGATAGCAAAACATGGTAAAGCATGAATGCAGATAATTGTACACAAACCATTTAAACAGATGGCATCTTTGTTACTTTTATAACATACAGGTTTTGCAAGAGGATATCATTGACTCTTTCAAGCCCATCATAGACAGAGAATCCTGAGTGGATGTCAATTTTGACTGCTTTCCAACAACATTAATATTCTGTAATTTAAAGTAATGTGATGAAATTATTTCTTATAACAATTTAAAGTCATCAGTAAAGCATACTTAATGATTGAATATTAAGGGACAACTTTTGTCACATTTTCCATTCTTGTTTATACCCCACCTCCTCTAGGCTGTAAGCTTGTTTGAGCAGGGTTCACATCAACCTATTGACCTTGTAACATTTTGAAATTGTCTCATTTATTGTTAAATTCCAGCCATTTTTAACATTGTAAAGTGCAATAGAATAAGTTGACTCTATATAAATATCGATAATAATAGTAATATGAGCTATTGAATAGTGAGTATTTTTTTTCATGTTATTTTATTTCTCTCTTTAAACATATAACTACCATTGGGAAAGCAGCACTTCATTTGTTTTGTTATTCTGTAAAGGTAAAACCATGCCGAGGAGAACTGGGATTTTGTTGACTCACTCAGAAGACATAAACAGCGAAAACGTAAAACATCATAGTACAGCACTGTAAAAAATAAGATCTGCATCCTAACATACTGGACCAATCACATTCATAACTCCACCTACCATCCAGTGGTGTATCCTGGTTTTGTGCTGCCCTAGGCAGGACAAAACTCAGGCGCCCCCCTCCCACCCACGCCACCCTCACCCAACCCTCCCCACCCGCGCCACCCCCACCGAACCCTTCCCCCGTCCCGCCTTCTAAATACACACACACACACATTCACTGACAAATACGCATACACTAGGTAACAGAAACACACTCACTAGCAGACACACACACAGTCTAACAGACACACTTACAGACACACACACTGACATACACACACACTAACACACACACACAGACCCACACACATACAGACATACACACACACACACATACAGACATACACACACACTAACAGACACACACACAGACACACTAACAGACATACACACACTAACAGACATACACACACACAAACACACACACAAACTAACAGACACACACACAGACCCACTAACAGACATACACACACTTACAGACATACACTTACAGACATACACACACACACTAACAGACATACACACACACACACACTAACAGACATACACAGACATACAAACACACTCAATCACTCACATATTTAATACATTTATTTTTTTTTTAATTTAACCCCCCCAGCCTCCTTACCTTTGGGAAAGCTGGGGGGGGGGGGATATCTGTCTCCCTGGTGGTCCAGTGGCTGCTGGGCAGTGCGGGTAGGTGGGCGGCCGGCGAGGGAGCACTTCCTCTGAGCGGTCTGCTCAGCTCCCTCGCGCGCCGCAGAGTGATGCTGGGAGGCGGAGCCGGAATATGACGTCATATTCCGGCTCCCAGCCTCACTCTGCGGCGCGCGAGGGAGCTGAGCAGACCGCTCAGAGGAAGTGCTCCCTCGCCGGCCGCCCACCTACCCGCACTGCCCAGCAGCCCGCCGGCCGCCCAGCATGCCTTGTTAGCCGCAAGGCTAACAAGGCATTTGCCCTGGGCATTTGGGGGCGGCTTTTTTTGCCGCCCCCTGAAAAATGCCGCCCAAGGCAAATGCCTTGTTTGCCTCGCGGCAAATACACCCCTGCTACCATCTCTCAGTGATGGGAAACTGGCTATGCACTCTGAAAGAAGAGTCGGTTAGCTACAAGGGAGTGGGCAAACATAAACATGTTGAAGGTAATAGAGTCTAGTCTTGGGTAGGCAACAGTCAGCATTCCAGATGTTGTGGACTATATCTACCATAATGCCCTTACACCCATAATGCTGGAAAAGCATCAGGGGAGATGTAGTCCACAGCATCTGGAGTGCTGAAGGTTGCCTGCCCCTAGTCTAGGTGATGGATGAAACTGTCATAACAAGGCATTGCTAGGAATGGCCAGGGACAAAAGAATGAAAAATCCCAAATATAAACTAGTTGCACAGAATAATGTTTCTGAATAATAATAATCAAGATGCTTTGCAGATTTGCAGGTCACTGTTTGCTGGGAATTTTACTACAGAGAAAACTATGAGTCATTTTTTTTTAACTGCAATGTTACGTGTTTTTAGAATATTATGTTTCATATCTTTCCAATGTCTAAAAATGTGTGATGGGGTCAGAGACCTGATACATGTATTAACAAGATCTCTTTAATTCCATTGGCATAATATTTCATTTGGCAGAAAAGCAAATATATGCTAAATTAATTGTTATTCTAAAATAGAACCATGTCTGCTGCTTCTGACAATCCCTGAGCAGCTGCAGCATTGCATTCCTCTAGCAACATAAAGGCTTGACAACTCCCATACTAAATGTGCCTAATGGAAATCCTGAAATCAATCCAGTTAGAATAAAAACACTATGGACACACCTCGAAAACACCTAAGTATCAGAGGTATTTAAAAGAATAAAGATAAGCAAACGATTAATCCATTAGCTTCAAAAAGGGGAGTATGGGTCAAGAAGGGTTTAATATAAATTCCATAATTACCCTACCATGCAGAAGCTATCAAACAGTGTCACGTTTTTCTTTTTTTGTACATGTTTATTTGTATTTATTTATTTGTTTTAATAAAATTGGCATACAATCTGATTGCTGAGAGGACCAGATGCTGCCACGAAATTTATGCCCTTTCTGTCTGTATTGCAGTTTACTGGCTCCCCTAGTGATGGGCAGGTGACCTAGTAATCTGACGAATGATGAAGGAACTATAGAATGAATTATTTATTATTTTGTTTTATTCATTTTTACATGTATGAGACATTTCACAAAGATTTATAAATGAATATGGTTCGCAATAAAAATAATAAAGAATCGGGTTGCAAGATGTAATGATAGCTGTTCTCGTGAATATGCAGTTGCTTTAATAGCACACTATGTCATACGATGCTTAGTGACCTGCCACTGCCCATATTATATGCTGCACCCTCTGTTATAGGTTGTTTGTAACCTGCCATTGTCAATGGTATATACATACAGCACCCACTGTTATATGATAGCTTGTGACTTGCAGTTACGAATGACAGATTTAGCAATCTCTGTTATATGATGTTTTAGAACCTACAGCTGGGAATACAGGGAACTATCCACAGAATTTTTTTTTTAGAAAGATTAGAGGTGAGTGAGTATGACTCACAGAAAATTCCTGCATCACTTTGTTGGATCCAGAAAGACCTTAGTATAGTGTTTGCACTTGGGCCAGTACTCATGTAGGCAAATCTGCCTGTTGTTGCTGTTGTAAGGGTCCATGTAAGAACCATGTTAGTATTGTCTGCCAGTTGTCCAAAAAGACCTGAGATGAGCAATAAAGTGACCAATTTCCCTAGATTGGATATCAACCTGTATAAAGAAGGGCAGGATCAAATAGGTAAAGAAAGCCCACGATCCCCTCTATCTGTTCACGGATTGGGGAGAGGGGTGAACCACTCTCATGACAGAAGGAGCCTTGCAGTGCTTTACATTGCCTCTCCTTCCACCATGCTTTTGGAATACAGAGGCCTTGCAGGTCAAGGCCAGCTGCTTATCATAGTGTTTCAGATTCACTAACTTCCAATAGCTGGAAACTGCTGACATATGTCCTCACACAGGAACCAGGCACTAATAATTCCATGAAGCAAGTTGGACTCATTACTAAGAAGTTACCCACATCTTTTATTTCTCACTAAAAGAATAGTTCATATCTATTAAGAGAACAGTACCATCCCTCTAACTGTTACTGTTTTGCTAAAAAAAAAGTGTGTGCAGATATTTCAGGTTGTACTTGTTTTTGTGTATGCATCTGTAAGTGTGTTTGTGATTTAGAAGTTGTACTTCTGTATTTGTGTGTGAGTGTGTTCTGAGTATGTAATTTTGTGTGCTGTTCTAAAGGTGTAATCATATTTGTATGTGGGTGTATTTCTGTCTTTCTATGTGTGCTGGGTGTAAAATACCCTACGTATGACTACGCATGGCTGCATTAATATACGCATACACCAACTCTCTATGTACCTATCTCTGCATTCACATACACTGGCATTCAATTAAAATACACGTCTGCATTTAAACACTAACACTCCACACAAATACCCCTTGAATCCATACACATAGAGTAACACTTACACCAATACCACTATGTTCATGGTGGTGTGTGAGTTTTATTGGTGTAATGCTCACATTTTCTCATACAATGAACATTACAAAACATTATTCATCCCTATACAGGGAGTACAGAATTATTAGGCAAATGAGTATTTTGACCACATCATCCTCTTTATGCATGTTGTATAGGCTCGAAAGCCAAGCTGTATAGGCTCGAAAGCCTACTACCAATTAAGCATATTAGGTGATGTGCATCTCTGTAATGAGAAGGGGTGTGGTCTAATGACATCAACACCCTATATCAGGTGTGCATAATTATTAGGCAACTTCCTTTCCTTTGGCAAAATGGGTCAAAAGAAGGACTTGACAGGCTCAGAAAAGTCAAAAATAGTGAGATATCTTGCAGAGGGATGCAGCACTCTTAAAATTGCAAAGCTTCTGAAGCGTGATCATCAAACAATCAAGCGTTTCATTCAAAATAGTCAACAGGGTCGCAAGAAGCGTGTGGAAAAACCAAGGCGCAAAATAACTGCCCATGAACTGAGAAAAGTCAAGCGTGCAGCTGCCAAGATGCCACTTGCCACCAGTTTGGCCATATTTCAGAGCTGCAACATCACTGGAGTGCCCAAAAGCACAAGGTGTGCAATACTCAGAGACATGGCCAAGGTAAGAAAGGCTGAAAGACGACCACCACTGAACAAGACACACAAGCTGAAACGTCAAGACTGGGCCAAGAAATATCTCAAGACTGATTTTTCTAAGGTTTTATGGACTGATGAAATGAGAGTGAGTCTTGATGGGCCAGATGGATGGGCCCGTGGCTGGATTGGTAAAGGGCAGAGAGCTCCAGTCTGACTCAGACGCCAGCAAGGTGGAGGTGGAGTACTGGTTTGGCCTGGTATCATCAAAGATGAGCTTGTGGGGCCTTTTCGGGTTGAGGATGGAGTCAAGCTCAACTCCCAGTCCTACTGCCAGTTTCTGGAAGACACCTTCTTCAAGCAGTGGTACAGGAAGAAGTCTGCATCCTTCAAGAAAAACATGATTTTCATGCAGGACAATGCTCCATCACACGCGGCCAAGTACTCCACAGCGTGGCTGGCAAGAAATGGTATAAAATAAGAAAATCTAATGACATGGCCTCCTTGTTCACCTGATCTGAACCCCATTGAGAACCTGTGGTCCATCATCAAATGTGAGATTTACAAGGAGGGAAAACAGTACACCTCTCTGAACAGTGTCTGGGAGGCTGTGGTTGCTGCTGCACGCAATGTTGATGGTGAACAGATCAAAACACTGACAGAATCCATGGATGGCAGGCTTTTGATTGTCCTTGCAAAGAAAGGTGGCTATATTGGTCACTGATTTGTTTTTGTTATGTTTTTGAATGTCAGAAATGTATATTTGTGAATGTTGAGATGTTATATTGGTTTCACTGGTAAAAATAAATAATTGAAATGGGTATATATTTGTTTTTCGTTAAGTTGCCTAATAATTATGCACAGTAATAGTCACCTGCACACACAGATATCCCCCTAAAATAGCTATAACTAAAAACAAACTAAAAACTACTTCCAAAAATATTCAGCTTTGATATTAGAGTTTTTTGGGTTCATTGAGAACATGGTTGTTGTTCAATAATAAAATTAATCCTCAAAAATACAACTTGCCTAATAATTCTGCACTCCCTGTATATAAACTGAGTTTCACTAGTAAGCCTTATTCTGGAATCCTCTCTCCTTCTGTCAAATCCAAGTCAACCATAATCTCAGTCCCCTTTAACTGTCTAATCCCTATTCATCTTTTCCTAAACAACCACAATACTCGGTCAGTTGCAAACCTAGCCCTCAATCAGCCACAATCTATTTTCCCCATTCTCATAACATCAAGCATGGATATCAGTCAGGTGCATTTTTTGCCACCATTTCATTGTTGGACCCAAGTCCCCAAGTCCCCAAGTAATATTGAGAGAAAGAACACCTCAAATTAAATAAATTGTGACAGTGCCACAGTACTCACTAAACTAGTTTTGAGCTGCAAGTTTTCACCATTGGTAATATGAACAGTCATTACTGTTAATGGCTCACATAGAATATAATGGGTGCCAATATTAGCCAGTAACTTCCTGGTTTCCAACTTTGCAGCTGACAAACGTTATCCCTCAAAGTTTAAAATCTGCACTGCCTGCGTGAAACAAACCAAATCAAATTAATGACAACACCATTCCCCATGCCAATTTTTATAAATTGTATTGGTGATTATTATTATTACTATTATTATTATTAGCATTTATATAATGACAACATATTGCTTAGCACTTTGCAGTTTTATAAAGGGGCTAATTTAACAAGAAATTAGACAAACTATTACAAATTGTAACTAGAACAATGGGTTGATACTGAGCTTACAATCTAGGAATTGAGAGTCGATTGTCATTTATAAATGCAAAGATCAACAAAGTATCTCCGCTTAAAGTCCCACAAAGTGTAAACTCATAACAGCTCCTTTTACCCAAACATCAGACAAGATTTGATGAAGGGTAAAACAACAACTTTTATTGAAAGCAACACAGGTTCATATACACAAACTCCCAACATAGGGTCTCCATTAAAAACATAGTAAGCCCGCCCAGGCGTCTCTGTGTCTGGAAGAGGATTGCAACATACACAGCTAATTTAATTATCTCCTGGAAGTAGATACATATAACACAAATTTGCCCTAAAACACACGTTGTACATAAAGAACCCCCATACATTTATCTCTTTTCGGAAAAAAGCGTCCCGATTCACAGTCTGTAGTGAAAATGTCACTTGGTTAAAGTTTTGACCGGCCGCTGCTAAAATTCAAATCGAAAACAGCTTTGCTCAGACGGTGTAGAAATTCTGGATCTTTACAGTCGGCATGCCGACGGTGCCGAGTGGCTTGCGGTCAGGGCGCCTTTGTCAGAGAGCTCCTGTAGGGATGCGGGGAAACTATATTGGGTGATTACATGTCCTTTTAGCTTTGGTTCTTTACAGATATAAGCTCACCACTTAAAGTGGATAATGCAAGTTGATACAAACATTGGTGCTGAGGAAATTAAAGTTTATGGCTACAATTATAGTCTATCATAAAGTAATGAAAGTAGGCAAGTTGTTACAGGTAGGAATCCCAATAATATTTTACAAATGATCTTCTTTTAATTTAAAAATGTAAACAAGTAATGTATCTTCAAATAAAATAACATTGTGGTCTTTATTTGCATCTCAACGCAAATCTGTTTCTTGTACTTAATAATGCACCTCCTATTTTAAACATAGTATACATGCATATTTTTAAATGGATGTGTTAAATCTAGACAGGTTGCTTTGCAATGTCACTACATTATGCATAGCCCTAAAGGTACTAATGAACCAGAAAATCATTAAGGCAGAAGAACATCAGATAAACAGAGCATTTCTATCAGAAGCCATTGCCTGGGATTATAAAGGAAAGAACAAGTGTCTCTGCTGAATTCTTCCTATTATCAAGGAACTTTTATTGTCACAATGAGGCCACTTAGTCTCTACACACATAATTGTAGAACCATAAAGCATTGTAAGATTAGCTGATAATCAACCAATAATCTTGGTAGGGAAGATTATCTTAAGACATCATGCTTTTACAAAGACTGTGATTATAAAGAACAATTCTTAAAGGAACACTATAGTGTTATGAATACAAAGCTGTATTCCTAACACTATTGAATCCCTAAGCAATTGGACAGAGATGACTCAACTTTATATAAGCTAAAACCACCTGTTATTATAGTCTTTGGCATGTGTGAAAAAAAAAATCTCAACAAAGGTAACATTTTAACAAAGAATAGAAACAAGTTGGAAAAGGATGGAGTAATTATTAATATATCAATAAAATTGCCAACTGCCAATATAGAATATTTACATTTTTGAGTATGTAATACATATCTGCATTAGAGTTTACACAGTCTATATGTATACACAAATACATTTACACTATATTACAATAAAACCTTTAAACCCATGGGGGGACAGAGCCAACCGAGCATCAGAGCGGTCGCACAACTTTGAGCTCTGTGTATAGCCCAGCAAAATTATAAATTTTGGGGAGGAATCTGAGCACTTACATCACCATACAATACCCTGCCTGGCTTGGAGGCAAGCATGGGTTGGAAAACTAAAAAGCCCAATCCAACAGGGGCCCCACCAGCAGTGATATAGACTCACAGAGGGCCGCATAGGAGAAAATGGTGCTGGGGGACAACGGTTCATCTGTTTCCTCGGAGGGTGCCACTTTTAATCCCAGAGAAGGGACTTTTTAGAGCCCGACACCTGAACCCAATAAGTCCCCAGCAGGCGAACCAGTCACAAGCACACAAGATTCCCAACTCACTGCTGAGGAAAAGAAGGTGGCAGACCTCCAACAACAACAGCTTGTTACTGCTGAGAAAGTTGAAGCAATGGAGGATATGAGACGCAGATACAATGTGAAGATCCGAGGGGTCCACGGGGCTATAGGCCTCGCTGACCTACCACACTTTGTCCGTCGTCTCCTCGCTACCCTACTGCCACCCAAACAGTCAAAGATAATAAAACTGGATGGCATGCTTTGACTGCTGAAACCGGTGAGGGCATCCACTACTGCCACCGCAGATCTCATCCTGAGATTTCAATCCCTCCAAGATAATGCCTTCCTGTAGTTGGCTACTCGGAGGAAGACACCACTAAAGGTGCAGACATGCTCGTATTCCCGGACCTGATGCGGAATACCATCATGTGGTATTCAAAACACTGCAACCACTCCTGCAACACCTCCTCTCCAACAATACCCCTTATCGCTGGGGAACACCTAAGCTCCTACTGTTCATGCACCAAGGGACTGCTTATCGGACGCGGAGCTTGCAAGAGTTGGACTCCCACATGCAGAAGCTGGGCCTACAAGAACCACGGCTGACAAACAGATCAAGCTTGTCCCAGCTGGATCCTTCTACTGTAGTGGAGTTTACTCCCAAGGTGACTTGGCAAATCCTTTCAGGAACGCATACCACCTGATGACCCTCGGTTAGCGGAGAAGAGATCCATGCCCACCATAAGGGTACTCCAGTTACCATCACCATGATTTATTACGCATTAAATGTTATACAGTGACTGTTGTGTTTTATCTTTGTGTTACTTTTTTGTTAAGTGTATGTGCCTATGGCATATCCCTATAATTATATGAAAGCCAAGTGGTTACTTACGTGGAACATATGCCACTTGACCTACCCACACACAGATAGTTATTTGAAGTGGTGCTACGCAAGATGGCTTCTGTAGCCCCCCTACGCTCCCCCTCCAGATTTAGCTTAGAACCACATTTCACTACCATCACATGACAATTATGTTTTTGCTTACCTGATGCTTTAACCTGTTAATTGTTTGTTATTTCAATTTTAGCACAAAAACTAATTCCACATGTAACCCTGTACTTGCTCTGTACCAATTATCAGGCCGCCCTCTGTGTGAGACACGGCAATGTAATACTAATGTGTTCACCTTTTGTGGAATGATCTAAATAAAGAATAAAAAAATAAAAATAAAAAAAAAACCTTTAAACCAGATTTGTCACATGATACATATTGCACTCACAAGACAATATATGTGAAAAAGGCATTATTGAAATGTATAGCCCAGTTTATAATTACTTAAAAAACTGTGGTCATCAAAATTAGAGACATATAGAAATATTACTTGGTTACATGTGGATTACAGATATAAATTACTTGGTGTAAATGTTTTGCAATTTATACCATTTAGAGACTTTCATTTTTTTAAAATAAAATGGTCAACATGGCTCTAACATTCGACTGGCTCGAGATTGTCACATGTCCCTAAACATTATATAAACATGCTTGAAAATATCAATCCGGTAGGTAATATATTGTACCTGTGCATTTGATGCTTTTCAGTCGTCATCTGATGTTCAAAGTTTTCAGCCTATCACCAGTTCGAGGCTTCCTCATCGAAGCTGAGAACTTGGCCGCAAAAACAGGGGCTGAGTGGACAGGAGCCATCAACACAACTTTGGGCTTAAACCATTTGTTATCGGTCTAACCATTTAAGTCAGTGGCCAGGAACTTCAAGTTCCATAACAACTTCATTGAGATGAAATTATTATGGTGCCTGGAGTGTTCCTTTAAATTGTTAATATTTGAGTATGCAAGAAAAACATACATTAAATATCTCCATGGTGCAATGTCTGAAAACTATTGCTTTGTTACCGGTGATATTATCGGTGATAATATGTGATATTACCGGTGATATTATCTCTAAAGTCTGCAATTACTTAGTAAATTGATCAAGACAGCTGTGTTGATCATGCCATTTAAAAAGAGACAGCCTTTTAACCTAATGACTTGTAAAATGCTTATGCCTATTAATTTTTATTTGGGAACTTTTTTTTCACATATCCACCCTAAACCAAAAGATCACTGGTTTAAAAGATAGCTTAATCTTTTGCCTTTTACAGTTATACAGGGTTAGTACTATTTGGCATATCTTAAAAGAATTACTGACATGAATGATTTTGGAAGCCAAACTGTGACTTTTAATGGAATAATCAATACTTTGGTTATGAAGCCAGAATGGAATTAACCACACAATTTTTTCAATTTCCTAAAACTGAATGGATGACTTACCCTTGAATAAGCCAAGATTAAATTTTTATCTTTCAACCCTTCTGCATATACTTCCTTAATTCCCAGATTTTTTTTACATGATGTCAAGTCATGATTTTATTAATGACACAAAATTACTTTAAAATGAGTATAACAACAATTATGTAACATAAGATGTATCCTCATAGGAACAGGAACAGCCAATCAGCATTCTTTCCACAGCATAATAGATGGTATTCAGTAAATCACTGCCTCTTTCTTGCGATCCTGAAGAACATGACAAACCAATAATTCAACGAAACAGGAAAAGAACTGAGAAGAAGAAATCGTGTCGAACCCATCAAAACTGACCTCGAATTAAAGATGGAAGAGAGAGGACACTATAGTAATATCCAAGCAGAAACAAAGTTTTGTTTTATGCAATGTAGATACCAGTCACAAGATAAAAAATATTAAATGCGATGTAAGCAAGATCTATGGCATATCAATCATAATCAAATGATATAGACTCACCATAAAAAAAAATAAAGACTTACCATATATACAACTTACCACAATCAGGAATATCATCCAGAGATGGGAGAGATGATGCTTAATTTTACTCAGACATGGAAGCTCCTGTTATGCAAGTTTAAAGCAGAGAAATGACAGTCCCTGCAGATTGTTGAATAGGTCTAAAACAAAAATCATGAAACATGGCTTCCGAAGACCAATCGCAGCACGCAAATTATCCTCTAAATAACAGAAAACCACAGAAGCTTTAGCGGCTATATGATTATGAACAGAATTAAGTGAGAATATGAAGGCGTTGTTACCCGCAAGGGAAATAATTAATATGACCCACCGGGCCAGGGTAGGAGAAGATTAAAAGTTGGCTTGATAAAGTTTCAGAAGTGAAACAAAACGCGTTGATCTATGCACATACCTGTTTTGGCTGTTTTCTTGTCTCCAGCTTTGTACCCCGTTTGACACCTTGCTTTTCCGGGCTGATTGCCACGGTCTTTTGTGAAGATCCCGACCGCGGCGATTCAACAAGAGCTTTCATCCTGGGTAGCATCTTTTGCACAGCTTACTTTGCCTGCGTGTTATCAATACCGCGGTCTTTTTTGAAGATACCAACCGCGGTGTTAAGGCTATAGGTTGTTGTTCGTCCTATAGTGCTTTTTGCTCCCACTCTTTATTGAGTTATTTGGTGTCATCTGGGTGTCTTTTTGCTTGTCACTGACTTGGATTTTATTTCTACCTCTGGTGGGGTCCCACACCGAGGTCAGGTACTATTTATTTATATTCTTTATTTATAAGTTTTTTATATTATTCAATGTGTTTGTGTTTATTGCATTTGTATATGATTTATTGACATGTCTAAAGCTGAAGACATCTGGCAACTTTGTTATATATGGATACTATGCTGAGTATTTAATTCACTGTTTTATACTCTGTTGCTATTTTGTGTGTTTCTAATTATTATTTGATTTTTAATTTTATTTTTATTCCAATGTGGGTATAACCTATAGGGAGATTGTGAAACAGCCTTGGAATTATTTTATGGTAGTTTTCTACTTAGTGATGTCCCGAACGGTTCGCTGGCGAATAGTTCCTGGCGAACATGGCATGTTCGCGTTCGCCACGGACGGCAAACATATGCGATGTTCGGTCCGCCCCCTATTCGTCATCATTGAGTAAACTTTGACCCTGTACCTCACAGTCAGCAGACACATTCCAGCCAATCAGCAGCAGACCCTCCCTCTCAGGTCCTCCCACCTCCTAGACAGCATATAATTTAGATTAATACTGAAGCTGCATTCTTTTTTTTTTTTGTATAATTTTTATTTGTGTTTATTATACATTATCATCGATAGCCAGTAACCTGTGTTTATTATACATTATCCCCCATAGCCAGTAACATGTGTTTATTATACATTATCCCCCCATAGCCAGTAACCTGTGTTTATTATACATTATCCTCCCACAACCAGTAACCTGTGTTTATTATACATTATCCCCCCCATAGCCAGTAACCTGTGTTTATTATACATTATCCTCCCCATAGCCAGTAACCTGTGTTTATTATACATTATCCCCCCATAGCCAGTAACCTGTGTTTATTATACATTATCCTCCCATAGCCAGTAACCTGTGTTTATTATACATTATCCCTCCACAGCCAGTAACCTGTGTTTATTATACATTATCCCCCCATAGCCAGTAACCTGTGTTTATTATGCATTTTCCCCCACAACCAGTAACCTGTGTGTATTATACATTATCCCCCTATAGCCAGTAACCTGTGTTTATTATACATTATCCCCCCATATTCAGTAACCTGTGTTTATTATACATTATCCTCCCATGGCCAGTAACCTGTCTTTATTATACATTATCCCTCCATAGCCAGTAACCTGTGTTTATTATACATTATCCCCCCATAGCCAGTAACCTGTGTTTATTATACATTATCCTCCCATAGCCAGTAACCTGTGTTTATTATACATTATCCTCCCATAGCCAGTAACCTGTGTTTATTATACATTATCCCCCCCATAGCCAGTAACCTGTGCTTATTATACATTATCTCCCCCATAGCCAGTAACCTGTGTTTATTATACATTATCCTCCCATAGCCAGTAATATGTGTTTATTATACATTATCCCCCCTATAGCTAGTAACCTGTGTTTATTATACATTATCCTCCCCATAGCCAGTAACCTGTGTTTATTTTACATTATGCCCCCATAGCCAGTAACCTGTGTTTATTATACATTATCCTCCCATGGCCATTAACCTGTGTTTATTATACATTATCCCTCCATAGCCAGTAACCTGTGTTTATTATACATTATCCCCCCATAGCCAGTAACCTGTGTTTATTATACATTATCCTCCCATAGCCAGTAACCTGTGTTTATTATAGATTATCCTCCCATAGCCAGTAACCTGTGTTTATTATACATTATCCCCCATAGCCAGTAACCTGTGCTTATTTCACATTATCTCCCCCATAGCCAGTAACCTGTGTTTATTATACATTATCCTCCCATAGCCAGTGAGTGATTGAGTGAATAATATAATATATATGTTCAGATAACATATTAGTAATATATGTAAATCGGGTTCATGCAAACAGGGTGAAAAGGTATTAAAAAAACACACTTATTGCATCAAATTTACAAAGCCAAACTTTTAAAAGCTTTCCTCATTTCTTTCTCGGGATGAGGAATATATCGGTTGTAGACTGAGGATTTCTATCTGCCCAATCTTTTAATAATATGCACTGAAGTGTCAGTGTTGAAGGAGACCGAAGCTGCCCCTATTCTAAATGAAAGACCCGAGACATGGATACAACCCAATCTTAGGAGTAGTGTTCAGATGTAGAAGATGAATTTAGCCTTAGTCAGAGGGATTCAGTGAGAGTAGTGGTGAAATGTGTGTGGCATGACTGAGTGTGGGTAAGTAAGAGTCAAGTATTTTAACTGGGCACTAGTTCTAGGTGGGATAAAGTGGTATAGCGGATGGATGAGTAGTTTGGTTCGTTTTAGAGGTTTGTAGAGAAAGTATATAGTGATCATGATTTTTAGCGATATCCAATATTTTTAAGGTGGTCCCAGTGCCACCACTCATATCTGGTGTCTCAATACCTTGCATTTAAAAAAAAAAAAAAAAACTTTTTGGACTGTAATATAATAGAAGTCAGTTTCCTTCACACGTGTGCGTTTCAGTAGTGTACATTTAAAAAAAAAAATACAGGAGGCTTGTTGTCACCTTTCGGGGACCCTTGGTTTTGTACGTGGCTGGGTGGAGGAAGAGACCTTCAATGATATCAGTGAGGACAAGGAACGGGACATGGCTAGCTTGGTATCCAACCTTGTGCAAATGGGGAGTTTGCGGTTGTGCAAATGGACTGTTTGCGGTTGTTTGCGGTGCGTTAAACGGGGAGTTTGGTCTGTCACTGTGAGGCGGGCGTAGCCCTTACACTACCTGATCGAAACAACATCATACCTGATGTTTTAAAGCACGTATTTCCAAACAATTTAGGAATGTTAGGTGATTTATGCCCTTTATGGATTAAAACCAGACTCTGCATCAACTATGTCATTTTCCATGGGAGTTTTGCCATGGATCCCCCTCCGGCATGCCACAATCCAGGTGTTAGTCCCCTTGAAACAACTTTTCCATCACTATTGTGGCCAGAAAGAGTCCCTGCGGGTTTTAAAATTCACCTGCCTATTGAAGTCTATGGCGGTTCGCCGGGTTCGCCCATTCGCGAACATTTGCGGAAGTTCGCGTTCCCCGTTCGCGAACGGTAAATTTCATGTTCGCGACATCACTATTTCTACTTGATTATTATTAAAAGATTTATACTTTCATATTTAACTTTTTAGGTTGTGATATTTTATTGGGAGCGCACACAACTGGTTTATTGTGAGTTAATTGCTCAATTCAGTCGCTTGCTGGTGTTTTGTTGCCACCCCTTTCTAATTATATTGATTTATAGTATAATTGTACCATTTTATATATAGAAGATTAAAAGTTGAAGCATCAAGGCAAAGGAACTGTACGAGCTTTGTATTTACATAAGTATGCTACCGGGCAAAGCAGAGGCCTTCCAGGAAAAAGCATGGACTTGGAGGAAGCCTTGGTTCTCCAAGATATGTTGAAGAGGACACCTTCTGGTGTAGAAGAATGAGCAGCCATGTCAAGAGCTCAAATATCTGAAACTCTCTTGCAGGAAATAAGCCAAATAAGCATGACCTATTTGTCAGAAAGTTGCTTCAGAGATAATGAAGCATCAGGTTTACAGTGCAATAGGCTTTACCTTCATCAAACAAATCAGAAATGTATAAGTAGATGTTAAAGGAGATGATATTGGATTTAGATTTCGTACAAGGCACCTGTGATTCCATGCGCTTCAAACAGATTTATAAGCTTGTCTCACGCCAGGTGCCTATGCACCTTCGAGAAGTTTAAAAGTCGACTGCAAAACTCCAGTGAGAGACCAAGGTCTCCAGAATTCAGCCAGACCATGAGGCCTTAATGGACAAGAGGGTGGAACTGTCCATCCAGATCTTGGAGTAGGCAATCAGACAAGGGCAGGAGGCATGGAAAATATATTGCCATTTCCAAGAGTGGTGGAAACTATGGTTTGTACAGCCACAGAGATGTCACTATTATCTGGGTGCTGAATTGGTGTCGCAGATGAAGAAGGCAACATGGAATGAGTGCAAAAGAAGGGAAAGCATTATTCCTTGTGGAAGAACAATCTTGTTCATAGCTTCTGCAACCGGATCTGGTCTCTAACTAAAAAAAAATAGGAAGTTGAGTATTCAAAAGGGGAGGAAAAGATCCACCTCTAAAGATGCACCCAAAAGTCAGAGAATTCCTGGAAAATCACAAAATCCAGATGCCAATCCCTGAATCCCTTGATGTGACTGGAATACTAGTCTGCCATAGTGTTGAAGAGATGCACCAAGATGCCGTGCATTAAGAGAAAAGTGTCGAAAATATCATGCAATATTCATCAGAACTTTTGACTTTGTGCCACTGAGATGGTTGATGTATCTGACAGCTGACACGTTGTCCATCTTCAGAAGAATTGTGTATTGGGAATGAGTCAGGAACACATTTATGGCCTTAAGTTCTAAGCAATTGATATGAAGAGTCAAGTCTATGTCCAACCATCTGCCTCCTGTGAAGATATCTCAGCAGCGTGCACCCTAACTGTGCAAGCTGGCATCTGATTCTATAATCAGGTCCAGAGTCATGCCACATATAGATTGTTCATTCCAAACTTCCATGCTAAGTAGCCCCCATTGAAGTTAATTTTTCCCTTACCCATCCAGAGTCATCATATCTTTGTACGATGTGCTGCCTCAGAAGTAAAAGGCTTCTAATCATTAAAGAGCACAGTAATGAATAGGGCATGGGAATAGGGCATGGGAATTGGGAAGGAAATTCACAACTTGAATGGCTTTAAATGAAAGTACGTTCAGAGCTGAATTAGCAAGCATTTGGTCCAGAACATGTAACTAAACAGTAGTGGAAGGAGTATATAGGGAACATTCAAGGTTCAAACGCAAATTAAAGGCCAAGCACAAACATTCAATATGGAGGGGGAAAAGGCTGGGCAGAGGGAAAAGAAATAGTGTGAAATATAGGGGTAATTAACCTAAAGACGTCCCAGAGCCCCAAGAAAAGAGTAAAGAGCCAGGAAGGACAAAGGGAAAACAAAATAAGACACAAAAAGGACCAGTCTCAATTGAAGCAATAAAATCACCAGTAAAATGAATGAAATCGACAGTAGTACAATAC
This sequence comes from Pelobates fuscus, assembly GCF_036172605.1. Taxonomy (NCBI): domain Eukaryota; kingdom Metazoa; phylum Chordata; class Amphibia; order Anura; family Pelobatidae; genus Pelobates; species Pelobates fuscus. Next base: position 127,693,931 of record NC_086317.1, read on the forward strand.
ACTTAATAAAGCAATTCAATAAAAAACAAAACAATGAAATATGACCAATATGAGCAAATATGCATCGCACAGTTAAAAACCATGGGATCAGGTTGTATTTAACTGAGGGAGCAGCAAAGAAAGAGGAAGTGATTTACTGAACACCATGCTGTAGAAAGGATGCTGATTGGCTGTTCCTGTAGCTACGAAAATACACCTGTTATGTTATATACTTCTTGTTATATTGATTGTAATGTTGTTTTTCCCTTGCTGCTGGTGGAAATAAAGAAAGAGTGCAGCATAATAGGAGCGTCAGTGTGTCTTAATAAATTTATATTTGCTTTTGCAAGGCAATAAAAAATAAAATTTAGCTGTTTGCAGAGAAACAAACATTTTATACTAACTAGAGCTCCCCTTCACATACTGGCAAACCAATTGGAACCTAGTCCCCACTGTACAGCATACCTCCCAACTACTACCAACAGATTTGCTGGATTCATGTGCTCTGAACAAAAGTCAACATGGCAGGACAGTACCCAAAATCAGGACATTTGGGTAGCATGTTACAGTAGCCTCTGTAGATGAAAGTACAATACTGCATACTAGCAGGCTAGGAAGAGGAATGGTGGTAGGATTCTATGAACAGTAGAGGGCTTCAATGCCATCTGGAACAATAGTCTGCAATGTCCTGTGTAGTATAGATGTTTATTTAGATGCGTATATACTTACTGTATGTGGGCATGATATCAGATGCAGACATTCTGGTGGTATTTAGTGAAAGTTGTATTGCCAAGAATACTATCATGTTCCCTTTCAGACTTTTTCAAGGTTAATTTTTAGTCAGTGTCATAAAAATAATATTTTAGCATTCAATGCTAATATTTTATACCCTGTCTAAAATATAGAAAAATAAGGAATTCCATATTATTTCTAAAACATTTCAAAATCTCTCCCATATTTTCCTATATTCTGCAAAGAAAAAAATAAAATAAATTAAATATATAAATTATGCATTTTTAAATAATATTTTTGTTAACTCCTGAATAGCAATCTATGTGATCTCTTGAAAATGTGATGTCTGTGCATGGTATGTTTCAAGTAAATGCTAGAAAAGTGAAAAAAATATATATATTTTAAATGGACAGAACACAGTAATATAGAAGACTATTAATATAATTTTGCTAGAATTCTGAACATGCATCATGTTCTTAAAATGAATATATTTAATTTTCATTAATTATTGTGCATAATTAAAAGTTTAAGCTGATTGCATTTCAGCTTAGTGGAATAATTTTCCCATGTGTGTAAATTGTTTGTTTGAATGAAGCCAAATGAATATATTGTTATAATTACAATCTTAAACAAATTACAAAGCATTCTTTATATTAGTTTTCATACGTGATGAATTAATATTGACACTCAAAATTTCCAAATGAAATAGAACTTGCTACCAGCAATTGCAACATTTTAAAACCTCATTAATCAGTCTTAAGCAATATTGTCAGAGGTATTTTTATCTGATGTTCAAGATAGACATTAGCTGGAGGTCAAATTCATTAGAATTTTTATGTTTCTGTCAAAGCGAAAAAGCATAAACTGCATAAAACTGAGATTTACATTTAAATTACAGGAAAAATTTACCAGAAAGAATATGTTTTTGCAAAATTGAATGTATTTTGCCACAAGGCTTTAGATTGTTCACCAATTTAAACATATAGAGCTTGTCTCCAGTGTTGTTGGTATATTTTACCGCTAAAATCTCTGCAGCTAATGTTAGACCATTTTTCGACTGTCAATGTTGACAAGTTCATTAGAATGAAACCAGAAAAAGCACAACTGATGACATCTTTACACACACCCAGTTAAAGAATAAATCCACTTTTTGCCCCAATAATCCACAAAATCACTTGATGCACACTTTGTTTTTTAGAGTGGTGGATTAGACAAATTAAACAATTAAATAAGTATTTTATAACAATAAATAATCTCTCTAGGATGGAAAATTTGGCATTAAGATAATTGATATCAAATTAATCCATCGTAATAAAACCGGTTGACAAAGGTGTGTGTCTGGTCATTATGACTCACCAATAATACCAAGAAGAAACCCTAAGATTATTAGGGATACAGCCACCTGCAAAGTATTGAGGGGGGATCTAATTATGGGTATCAAAATGTCCATCTATGATTTTCTTAATAGAGGCCTAGATTAACATCATTATATTGGGCACAGTTTAAGTCACCTGTAATTTGCTTGCATATCGATCTCTTACTTTAGCATGTTGTACAAAAAAATAGGTAATATTTAAAAGTAAAGATTCTTCCCAGCTGATTAACATCTTGAAGGACCTTACGTGGAGTGAGGATTTTTTTTTCTGGTCATGTGTAATGTCACCTTATTAAACACCATTATGCCCATCGGGCAAAGAGGTAGTGTGTTATTCCTCACATACTCGTATCCCTGACACCAAGGTGGAGTTTATTCTGGACAGCATTTAGCTTATTCTAGAAAACAATTACTTTTAGTTTCTCAATAAATTTTACTTACAGCTGGAAGGTACTACCATGGTCATAGGGTTTGCTCTCAGTTATCCCAACCTATTTATAGCACATAGAAGAGTAAACCTTGTGTCATTAAACAGATATATTGATGATCTGTTCCTTATATGGAAAGGCCCTGAGGAGGAACTTAATAGGTTCCTCACTTATTTAAACATCAATGAACTTGAATGAGAGGGGCATCTATCTCTCCTGGGAATAGAGTAAGAACAATATTCATTTTCTGGATCTTGAGATTTTTTTGGGGGAATGGCATGGTGGCAACAAAAACCTTTTTATAGACCAAGGTTGAAAAGCATTGCTAAGGGCTATTTTTAAGGGTAAAACATAGTTGCATTTCTAATGAAGATGTTATTGCACAGGCAGAAGTCCCTAAATGAAACTTCTACCTTACTACATATGTATGTGAGGCCTTCACATGAGTTATTGATAAGAGTAGGGATGAATTAATTATGGGCGAGAGAGAGAACGGTTTCCTTATTACATGCCCTGTACATTATTCTAGATCACCATGGGTGCAGTAGGGCAGTAGAAAAATGTCATCAAGAAAAATTGGCACTTTTTATCACAGGATGAATCCATTCGGATACTGCCCCAACACGTCCTAGTTTTATTTTTAGAGGTACAAAAAATCTTAAGTTTGCTTTTATAACACGAGTAAAAAGAAAATTTTTTAAACAATGATAATAGTTTGCACCAATGCAGCACCTGTCTTGCATGCAGAGAGACTGATGCCAAAAAATACAGTAAGAAAGTTCAAACATGGGGATATTACACTTGCAGTTAGTGCCTTATGAACCTGCCATTTTAATAATGTGATATATGCTTTAGTTTGCCCTTGTAATCTCATTTATATAGAGAGAACCACTCAAGCACTTCACATTTGTATTGGAAAAACATGTCAGGAACATCAAGAATCAGTTTTTATACTATAATGTTCTTGTACACTTTAAGAAGAACATGAGAGCAATCCTAAACTATTAAAAGTCATTGTTATTGAGAGGGTTAATAAATATTGGAGGGGGGATGACCTGCTAAACAAAATGGGGCCAGCAAGAGATGGACTGGATATATAAACAAAAGACACTCCCACTCATTGTCCAAACCTGCTCCTACCCTCATCTGCTTGCTTATTAGATTTTAACCTTATTTTATATAAATATAAATATATATAAAAAAAGAATCTTGATTTTGTGCCTCCTCTATCTACATGATGTCTTTCCTTAAAACATCCAGACACTGTTAATATAACGAGAATCTGGCAGCCAAGGAGAGTGGACTGGAATGCGCATGTGTGAACAATGATGACTTCACTGTACCAATCAGTGGGGGGGTGCTAGACGCCCTTGAATGAGCACATGTACTGTTTGGCTGGCGTATTCTAAATGACTGAGCGAATAGAGCAACAAATCTGCATACAATTTAGTGTTAAAGGGACACTCCAGGCACCCAGACTACTTCTGCCCATTGGAGTGGTCTGGGTGCCAACTCCCACTACTCCTAACCCTGCAAGTGTAATTATTGCAGTTTTCTATAAACTGCAATAATTACCTTGCAGGGTTAACTCCTACTCTAGTGGCTGTCTACTAGACAGCCACTAGAGGTCACTTCCTCCTTCATAGCACAGGAAACCTGTGCGAGAGCGTCGCTGGGCATCCTCACGCTGTGAGAGGACCTCCAGCGTCGCTCATTTCCACATAGGAAAGTATTGAAATTTTTTTCAATGCTTTCCTATGGGGAGACGTAATGCGCATGCCACGCATGCGCATTAGGTCTCCTCAGCCGGTGGACGGGATCAGTCTCGCCCACCGGCCGATGCAATACAGAGGAGGAGTGGCATGGAGGAGGAGACAGCGGCGAGGGACATCGCCCCTGCCTCAGGTAAGTGACTGAAGGGGTTTTCACCCCTTCAGTAACCGGGGATTGGGGGGTGGGAGGGAGAGGGACCCTCCATTGCCAGGAAAATGGATCATTTACCTGGTACTGGAGTTTCCCTTTAAGTTTGAACATTCCTAATACTGTCTAATAAAATATCACCAAATATCTGTGCAAAATTATATACAAAAATAACAGCACTATAAAAAGCAATAGTCCACAGATGTACACTTTATAAAATCTAAAAACATATAAAGGTGAACTTGTGAAAAAATTTTGTTTATCATATATCATTTATATTTATATATATAATTCTGTTAATGGGACAGCCTACCCAGTGCTCTTATTGATACTCCAGTACTGGAAGTAGTAAACCTCCCTTACCAATATAGTGTGTGAGAACTCTGCAAATACAGTATAATTCAGGGGTGCCCATAAGATAAATCCCCAAATATTGTAGTTCTCCCATGATGCTTTACATGCATTTAGAATGCTTTAAAATGACAAAGCATCAGGTAAAATGAGGTGTTAAGACATTTGGGTATCTACCATTTGGACAACCCTGGTATAGTTATGGGTTCCCACTGTTAGAGCACTGATTCTGGTTAAATTGACCACGTCCACACAGATTTTATTCTGCTGTGTATACCATTTTAATTCAGGTGAAAGTAAAAAGGGTTTACATATGAAGTGAGAAAAAAATATTTGAAAAATTATAGAAACAGTAAGGTTAATACAGTATTACTAAATTGCAGAGAGGCCTATTTTGGAGATATCTCCACAGAATACAGAGCTCATTCCCTCAAAGGAACTCCCCAAAAGATGTAAAAAGGTACACAATAGCATGTATGTAAGATATTGTTACCTGCTAATATTTTTTTTCTGTACTTCACAGTTGTCCATGCTTGATTTGCAGAGCCCCAAAAAATAGATCAAATGCATTTTTATGCTATGAATTTTGACAGTAAAGGTCAAATTGCAATTGTTATCATTTAAAGAATCTTTGAAGGTTTGAATGCCAGTTATTTGCCAGACTAAAAGATCATCAATAAAGTGACTGCTCCAACCCTTACATAAATGTGTGCGTGATTTTCATTTAAGTCTTCAGGTTTTCTGATAGACTGTCACAATTCTTTCACCTACAGTAGACCTAATATTCTTATGGGACAACATGTGTGCCCTCGTGCAACACTATATATGGATTGATGGGAGCAGTTCCAGTGTCATTGGTGCTAGAAACAGATTCCAAAACGCAATCTACTATAATGGATCAGAATTCCAGGAATTAATTGTGAATAATAATGCAATTAGTAGGAATCAACATGTTTTTGTTTACGGTGTCTTTTCTACCTTTACTGCCTCTATTTCACGGGTTCTTCCTCCTCCTTTTTGTCTACATTATCTATATCCTCTTTTATCATTAAAAAACTTTTAGTGGAACGTGACATCCCCCTAGGTTTAGTTAATTAAGTGCATGTATTATGTTTATTGTGAACAAAGGTGATATGCTGTTCTATTCCCACATGGATTACTGTGCAGTGCCAACTATGAGATGTGCTCTGTACTTAAAGTCAATAAAGATCTACTATTGAAAGATAGGTCATGTCAAACTAACTTAATTGAAAATTGAAAAAGTCAGAAAAAGTATAGATCAGGATGTTGCAGTGGATGTGATCAGTGGATTTTGCTAAGGCATTTGATATGGTTCTACACAAACTATTATTGCACACATTGAAACAAATTGATTAAGATGAAAAATGTTGTTCTTGAATTGCACATTGGCTTAATAATAGAGAGCAGAGAGCAGTTGTTAAGCTTTTAAAAAAAATATGAAAATTTGGAAATATATCAAGTTGGACAAACGTGTAAGAGAAGTTCTTTTGGGGTGTGTACTGGTTCCACTTTTCTTTAGCTTTCACCCAGCATCACAGTTCTGGCTCCTGCATCCTCAGTGATGGTGGATGTCATTGTTGGTCACGAGGACATGGAGTGTCACATCTCAAGCATCACTATCACAAACATTCGTTGATATGCCATGCAAGTGCTAAGTGCCTTTTTTGGATTCAGGTGACGCACCACCCATAGGAAAGGGCCATTCTCATGACCAAACTGTATGACCAACCCAAAAGGGTGCTCATGGTAATATTTGAATATTCTGAAACTCAGACCTCAGAGACCTAAAATAAAGCCCTGGTGCCATTAATGATCTTCAAGGCATCTGTTTCCAACCTCAGGCCACCAAAGGACCCTGCTTGCAACAGAGTGCTGTCTGTCTCTTATCCTCCAAGTTTCTCCCAAACCATGACACCAGTTAAGCGGCAGATGAGATTTAAGTAAGTATATATAAAGTAATACATTTTGGGGCTTAAGCAGCTTATACCCTAGATTGTACTGAGGCAAGCAAAGCAATAAATAAAAATGACAACAGACTAGGTAAAAGTGTGCAATGTTAGTCAGAATTTGCTAAAGCCAGTAAGGTATTATAATGCTTAAAGGAAGTAATTTCATTTTTTTTGATTGGTCACAAACCTGGAAATACCATCACCAACAGTGAAACATGGTTGTGGAAGCATCATGTTTTAGGAATAATTTTTATTAGCAATGTGAATAGAGCCAAAGTTATGGGAAATATCTGGCATTTATATGACTGGAAAGGGGTGTCCGTCTCTAGCAGGATATTAATATAAATACGTAGTCAAATTTACCCTGGAGTAGTGAAAAAGCCAAAACCTCAATTTGATTCATAATATTTGGACTTGAAGACATGAAATTGCAGTTCATCAATTGTCTCCATCAAAATGGACCGAGTTTGATCAATTTTTCTGAGAAGAATGGTGCAAACTTCAGAATCCAAGTGTGCAAAGCAGGTAGAGACTAATCCTAGAAGACGAACTGTTATTACAGCTAAAGTAGATACAAGAGACAAATTTCAGAGTGTGTCGGCACATATGTGAGTGCTTCTTCATATGGGTTACCCTGCTGGGCACACTGATTCTGGCATGCATGGTTCAGATGACATACATCCTTTGTACTATTTGTGCCACGGGCAGCACCTCTAACAATCTCCAATCTCAGACTTGACAAAGTTGGCAGGGTTGTAAGGCAGAGGTACTGTACTGTGACAGTAGTATCAGTAGTCCATGTCTCTGTAATTCTGTGACGATTTCTCACAATAATTATTTTGACACTCAGACTCAACTATGCTACATAATTTGCTATGATCCATAAGGGGTTTTTGTATTTCCTCTTTAACAACTTTGAAAGCCATTTTTGCATATAACCACTCTGAAATTCATCCCATATACATTCTGTTAATCCAGATTCTGGCAAGTTTATCTGCTTATTTAAAATAAATGGGAATAGAAAAGTGATAATAGATATGCGGTTGATTTAAATATTTAGTGTGATAACATGCAGTTTTTTTGTCGGCCAATGTTTTCTCTCTACAGGCTGTCATTTGTCTGGTTTTATTTTGGCAATAGCATTGGGATGCATTCTGTTGTGTGTGACTCATTCTGCTTAGCAATTGCCGCAGGCTGTTCATAATGAGATCTATCAGGGTACTTTTCTTTGACCAGTGCCTGTAATAGACTTGGCTAATGGTAAATCCACAAAGATATAATTGTATCTTAAATGTAAACAATGAGAAAAGAACAATCAATCTGTTTTTAAGCAACACATATTTCCTTATTTTGTGTATTTCTTTTCTTCAATAGTTTAATTGTTGCAGGAACCAGGCAAAAAGTAGAAAACACACATATTTAGATATAAAATGTTTTAATAGGGAAATGGAAATCAGTAGATCAATATGAATATTTAAATTGGTATTATCTTGTCACAAATCAATTAGAATGACAAAGTAATCACTTATACTATTATAATAATTTAACTCATTTCAGAAAATAACTTAAGTCACTGGGGAATGAGATTTGAGTTATGCAACAAAAACCTGGGTGTCATAGTGAATACAACAAAAATGAAGGTAACTCCTTTACTTTTTCAGAAGTCACTATGTCTGAAATTGATTTTAGCAAAAACAAAAAAAATATCACCTGAATTAATCATTGAAGGGCCATAAAACCCATACTCAGATTACTTTTGTTCCTGTCCTTTCACTGGTCATGTGGGTTATTTATATATATATATATAGACTGTAAGCTCATTTGAGCAGGGTCCTCTTCAACCTATTATTCCTGTAAGTTTTCTTGTAATTGTCTTATTTATTGTTACATCCCCCCCCCTCTCAAAATATTGTAAAGCGCTACGGAATCTGTTGGCGCTATATAAATGGCAATAATAATAATAATAATATATATATATATATATATATATATATTTTTTTTTTTTTTTTTTTTTACTGTATTCAGTTTCAGATAGAGTGAAACTATAGCAAGAGATGTCAGTTTTTGATGTTTTGTTTTGGATTTTCTGGGTTTTATTTCCATTTTTACAATAATGGCTTTGAAAAGAATAATATTGTAATATATAAATATTTTATTGCAGTTTCATTGTCTCAAATAAAAAATGAATCTCCAAATTAAAGTACTACATCACGCCCTCTGTAGTGATGCCAGAGCAAGAATATGATGTCACTCCTGCCCCAGCATCACTACAGAGTGCAAGCAAGGAAGCAGTGAGGTACTGGAAGACTGCACAGAGAAGACCCCCGGTGTAAAAATCCCCACTGGATCTCTGGGGGTAGATCCCTACCGTACCACAGGGAGGAAATTCCCACTGGACCCACACTAGCTTTCCTAAGGGAAAGGATGCAGGATGGGCCTAGAAAAAATAAATAAAACAACAAGAAATACAATTATTTTGTGAGTGTGTGTTCAAGAGTGTGTTTCTGTCTGTCTGTCTGTATATCAGTGAGTGTTTCAAATCAGTGAGATTGTGTGTCTGTCTTTGAGAGTGTGCATATGTGTGTTTAAGAAGCCTTAATGTATATGTCCCCATTTATTGGACAAATAGCTTGTATTGAAAAATCTATGGGTTTCTTTTCTCCATATAATATTTCCATTTGGTGTCTGCTAAATTGGATAGTTTGTTTCCCCTGTGTGCTTTGGACATATGCCATCATATCAAGATTAATTTTTTAAGAAGCCTTAATCTATATTTCACCGTTTATTGGGCAAAGAGCTCCTTTTGCAAAGTTTATGGATGACATGGCATCTATCCTTTCCTCCATATAATGTTTGCTATAATTGTGTCAGCTAAATTTGATTTATGTGTAAGAAGCATTTCTTTTGTAAGCATCGCATTTTATTGGACTGCATTCACTGTTTCACCCCAGGTTGGGAAAATAACATGCTTGTCCAAATACAGTCAACACGCTAACAACATTACCTTTTGGCTGAATACATTTTTTATGGATTCTATTGCTAGTTACTGTGGTGGAGGTGGGGCTGAAGTTCTGTGGTGAAGTATATAGGCAATAAGCTGGACATTCTTTCTTGAAAATATTTAATTGTGTGTACTTTTTTCTGAACAGGAGCTCTGCATTTAACATCCTGCACAAACTCAACCAAAACTCCTAGGTACTAACTGAAGCTTGGAAGATACTTCCATATTACCATGTGTTACTGTAGAATTGTTTCCAATTATACCCGTAGTTTGCCACTATAATTTTATGTGCATGCAGTTTGTATTATTGTCATCTAATGTTTCTGACCAATATTTCATGTACACAGTTAATAATATTTTGGGTGTTAGAATTTGGTTGCTAAATGTTTAATTGTATACAACACATGGCAACTCTACCCTCTCCCCTTCCATCCCCCTTTTCCCTATACTCCTCCCGGCTGTAAATACCTTTGTGTAACTGTTCCATCCCCATCTCTGTTCTTCAGGTCTCACCTCACACTCCCAGAACCAACAATAGAGGAGCTCTGCATTTTTCCTCAGCACTACCCACCCATAGTGATGTCCCGAACGGTTCGCTGGCGAATAGTTCCCGGCGAACACAGCGTGTTCGCGTTCGCCACAGATGGTGAACATATGAGATGTTCGGTCCGCCCCCTATTCATCATCATTGAGTAAACTTTGACCCTGTACTTCACAGTCAGCAGACACATTCCAGCCAATCAGCAGCAGGCCCTCCCTCCCAGACCCTCCCACCTCCTGGACAGCATCCATTTTAGATTCTTTCGGAAGCTGCATACATTTTTTTTTTTATTCTTTATTTTTGTAGTGCATGGAGGTATAACAAATGAGCATGTGGTACCCCAACGGCATTCCTCATGCTTTTCAAGTAACAATAGGGTATATGTTAATACGTGCACATTTTATATGTTAAATTATTATGAGGTTTGTCAGTCAGATTCAACAACTTGGTAGTGTTTAGACAGGCTTAGACAATTTAAGAACATCTTTGAATTTAAACAGGCTTAAGCTTACGTCATAGTGAAGACGTTATATTAAGCAGTGCGTGAGTATATATATCTACATTTAGATAATTTAAGAACATCTTTGAATTTAAAGCGGCACTGTCATGCCAAATCCCGTTTTTTTTTAACCCCCCTCCCGCCTCCCTAAGTCCCCCAGATTACCTATTTATTAATCTGCATTTTCTGCCCCGATCAAAATTCAGGGCGCCGCCATCTTTGTGTGGGTAGGTGAAGTCCCTGTGGCCTTCCCCCGCCCTGCAGAGCTCAGTCTGCGCGGAGCCCTCCACGGGTGAAGATGGATTAATATTTTGAGCGCCAGGTTTTTTCTTTTTCTGTATATAGAGAGGAGCCATGTTTACACTGTATATAGAGGGAGCCATGTTACTCTGTATATAGAGAGGAGCCATGTTTACACTGTATTTAGAGGGGAGCCATGTTACTCTGTATATCGAGGGGAGCCATGTTACACTGTATATAGAGGGAGCCATGTTACTCTGTATATAGAGGGGAGCCATGTTTACACGGTATATAGAGGGGAGCCATGTTTACACGGTATATAGAGGGGAGCCATGTTAAACTGTATATAGAGGGGAGCCATGTTACTCTGTATATATAGGGAGCCATGTTACTCTGTATATAGAGGGAGCCATGTTCACACGGTATATAGAGGGGAGCCATGTTACTCTGTATATAGAGAGGAGCCATTTTTACACTGTATATAGAGGGAGCCATGTTACTCTGTATAGAGAGGAGCCATGTTTACACTGTATATAGAGTGGGGCCATGTTACTCTGTATATAGAGGGGAGCCATGTTACACTGTATATAGAGGGGAGCCATGTTACTCTGTATATAGAGGGGAGCCATGTTTATACTGTATATAGAGGGAGCCATGTTACTCTGTATATAGAGATGAGCCATGTTTACACTGTATTTAGAGGGGAGCCATGTGTGGCGGAACCCACCTCGCCACTGGACATTGGAGGGGCCTGGCTGCCTGCCTCTTACCTGCTGACTATGGCCCCTGGAAAATTGGTACACTTAAAGATTTATATTTGGGCATATTGTACTGTATATTGCTGCTACTGGCCCTTTTAACAGCATCTATGGACACATTGGGACTTTTGGGACTACTGTCCCTTTAAGACTGTGAAGCATGTTCTAGTGTGCTGCCTGTAATATTGTATATGTATTCATGTGTTAAGTTTAGCCTGGGTGATATGTATGCAGCATTCACCTGATTGTTCGGTAGAATCACTCCATTCATTATATTGAGTGAAACTACCGAACAACCAGACCACCCAGGACTAAGTGTGCCTCCAATTACAGTTTGCAACAATGTTGCAAACGGGTAATTGGCAATCAGTGTAATGTAGTCTTTGTCCTCTGGGTGGCCGCCATTCGGGAAACAAACACGTGGCGGCGGCCATCTTAAACTACCGAACAGCGGTGTTTTGCCGTCGAGTGTCTGGAACTAAAATCGGACACTTGACTAGGCAAACACCGCTGAGACCTCCATACTTCCAGAAATTCGTATGGAAACTACCGAATGACCCGCCGTTCGGTAGAAAGAACCCCATAAACAAGGGAATTCATTCAAACCCTCTCCAGGCTCTATAACACAGGCAATTCGCCTGTTTTCATTCCCTTGTTTGTGACCGACCGCAGGGCCAAAATGCATGGAACTGTTTTCGGATACTTTACCCATGCGGTCGGTCAAATCTTTGGAACCCCATATCTCACGAACCATTCATCCGAATTACTTGAATTTTGGATATGTTGTCCCCCTGAATAAGGGCTATCCAGCGATGCTGGATTTAAAGGTGTACCCCCGGGTTTTGGGGTACATCCAGAACTTGGCTGAAAAAGTGTACCGGATAATTGAGTTTAATGTTATCTGAGGGGAGGGGATGTGTGGGCTGAACCATGTATGTGATTGGTTATTTTATGCCTCCCCCTGGGTGTGGCCTGTATGTGGATTAGTGTAATAAAAGCCAGGCTGGATGAGCCAGTCGAGAGTTCCTGTTTTAACCTCAAAGTGATGTGTTGTCTCATTATTGGGGGAAGGATTTATTGTATGCTGTTCCAGTTGACTGCTAGGGGTACAAGCCTATTCGTATGGTTCCTATTCAATGGTCTACAGCATTCATACGCTTGGGAGAATTTAAAGGTTTCTTGGATTCGGTGATTATGGTGTCTGCCAGAGTGCTTGGAGTCCTCAGGAAGCACTAGGAGCATCCTTTAACGGAGGTACTCAGTCGGGGTGCCAGGTGATCCGTTACACCATGTTACTCTTTATATCGAGGGGAGCCATGTTACACTGTATATAGAGGGAGCTATGTTACTCTTTATATAGAGGGAAGCCATGTTACTCTGTATATAGAGGGAGCCATGTTACTCTGTATATAGAGAGGAGCCATGTTTACACTGTATATAGAGGGGAGCCATGTTACTCTGTATATAGAGAGGATCCATGTTTAAACTGTATATAGGGGAGCCATGTTACTTTGTATATAGAGAGGAGCCATGTTTACACTGTATATAGAGGGAGCCATGTCACTCTGTATATAGAGAGGAGCCATGTTTACACTGTATATAGAGGGGAGCCATGTTACTCTGTATATAGAGGGAGCCATGTGTACACGGTATATAGCGGGAAGCCATGTTACTCTGTATATAGAGAGAAGCCATGTTTACACTGTATATAGAGGGAGCCATGTTACTCTGTATATAGAGGGAGCCATGTTTACACGGTATATAGAGGGAAGCCATGTTACTCTGTGTGTAGAGAGGATCCATGTTTAAACTGTATATAGGGGAGCCATGTTACTTTGTATATAGAGAGGAGCCATGTTTACACTGTATATAGCGGGAAGCCATGTTACTCTGTATATAGAGAGGAGCCATGTTTACACTGTATATAGAGGGGAGCCATGCTACTCTGTATATAGAGAGGAGCCATGTTACACTGTATATAGAGAGGAGCCATGTTACACTGTATATAGAGAGGAGCCATGTTTACACTGTATATAGAGGGGAGCCATGTTACTCTGTATATAGAGGGAGCCATGTTACTCTGTATATAGAGGGAGCCATGTTTACACGGTATATAGAGGGAAGCCATGTTACTCTGTGTATAGAGGGGAGCCATGTTACACTGTATATAGAGGGAGCCATGTTACTCTGTATATAGAGGGAGCCATGTTTACTGTGTATATAGAGGGAGCCATGTTACTATCTGAGGTGGTTAACTATGATTGGCCCTGGCATGTTTGTTAGTCTGGCCTGCATGGTTGTCTGGCATGAATAAAAGTAGCATGTTTCAACTATATTAGTAGTTAGACTAGTTTGCACTAAAACATGGAAGACATCCTAGTATGAATCGTGATCAACTGCTCTCAGAGACTATGCATTGCGACATGTATATGATGTGGAAAGGTTAACTGTTATGACTGTCTATAGACGAAGTGGCTTTAGCTGCACCTTAAGGATCACCAGTCCGTGGGTGCTGTATCTCTGCGACTGCTATTCAGGAGCCATAGATTGCCGGGTATTGTTGCCAATGCTATTCAGGAGCCATAGATTGCCGGGTATTGTTGCCAATGCTATTCAGGAGCCATATATTGCTGGGTATTGTTGCCAATGCTATTCGGTGGGTGAGTCCTGTAGCCTCCTGGTGGGCTAGAGTCCATAAAGCCCGGTGCTCGCCCTCCAAAGTCATGTTGCTGCCCAGTCATCCTATGCCCATTCGGGGCCTGGGTCTGAGGCTGGCGCATGGAGCAGCACTGCACTGCTTGATAAGGATGCCGGTCCGGTCTCGTACTTGCAGAAGGGGCTGTAGCATCCTGTGAGGGGTTTGTAGTCTGACAGGGCTCTGGGTCGGCCCCGGTGTTTTCGGCTGCTGGGCCCGGTCGGTCCGTCTCGCGGGTCCGGTCCAGTGCCTCTCGTCTCTACACGTGTGCCTCAGAGGCATTTTGACATCTGACAGCTGGCTTGTCTGAACTCTTAGCCCGCCAGCTTTTACCATACAAGCTGGTGGAGTCTGAAGTGTTCCAAAAATTTGTGAGAGGCAACGCAGAGAGAGGAGTCTGAAGAAGAGGAGTCAGAGGAGGAAGGTGGCTTTGAGGAGGTGGAAGACCAAACACAGCAGGCGTCCAAGGGGGCTTGTTGTCACCTTTCGGGGACCCTTGGTGTTGTACGTGGCTGGGTGGAGGAAGAGACCTTCAATGACATCAGTGAGGACAAGGAACGGGACATAGAGGGAAAGGTTTATAATCCCAAAACATAAATGCTACCTGTTATGCCATCGTAAACTTGCCACTGATGAACTCCTCTTCTGAATTCATCTGTACATTGTGTTAACCAAGTCACTAGCAAATGTATAGATTTCAATTAAAATTGCACTGCCGTTTACAACAGGGAGACAGACTATTGGCATAGACTTTATGCCGATGTATGTCTGCCTTAGTACATGACCATGGGCTGCTCTCCCTGACCGCTTCATGTTACTGCAACAATGGTCATTTAGCCACATGCAATGAGCACAGTTTAGTGGAAAGAGTCCCTGACAGGGCTAGGAGGCTGGAATAGGTGAATCTGAGTAAGGATTGGTAGATTTGGTTGCTAGGTGGGAACATATATATATATATATATATATATATATATATATATATATATTTGTGTTAAGGGCTCATGAAAGTACAGAAGATACAAACACTGTTAGGTGTGGGATGGTATTAAAAGAGCAAGTCGGTTGTGGTGTGCCGAAACCGACGATGAGGTAGGCCTGTAAATAAAGAGGGCCCACCAAGAAGAAATGTAAGAAGAAGGAGTTAATAATGAGGAGTGGGTGGGAGGGTGATGCAGCGCTGACCTCGAACGGTATGGAGCCAGGTAAGGGGTGTCCCTTAAGTAGGGAGAAGGTGAGTCATACGCCCCTCCCACAATGACAGGCCAAAAGGCCTTAATACTTGTGTTAAGGGCTCATGATAGTACAGAAGATACAAACACTGTTAGGTGTGGGATGGTATTAAAAGAGCAAGTCGGTAGTGTTGTCGCGAACCCGAAATTTTCGGTTCGCGAACGGCGAACGCGAACTTCCGCAAATGTTCGCGAACCGGCGAACCGCGCGAACCGCCTTTGACTTCAATGGGCAGGCGAATTTTAAAACCAACAGGGACTCTTTCTGGCCACAAAAGTGATGGAAAAGTTGTTTCAAGGGGACTAACACCTGGACTGTGGCATGCCGGAGGGGGATCCATGGCAAAACTCCCATGGAAAATTACACAGTTGATGCAGAGTCTGCTTTTAATCCATAAAGGGCAGAAATCACCTAACATTGACACCTGTCCTCAAAGCCCCTGATACACACTGACACAGAGCAGAATAGAGACTGTTCCCCATCCTCAGAGACCATGATACACACTGACACAGAGCAGAATAGGGACTGTTCCCCCTACATAGGGTCACTTGGCAGATATGGCGGGGTCGTGGGAGGGGGAGGATGACTTTCACCTCTTCCCCTGTTAGATTCACGTTGTGATGTGACATCACCCTTATACGCTGTGTAAAGCATACTATTTAATTTGATCAGCATGGCCACTTGAGTTTTTATAGTTTTCACGCTGCTTGTAGTTTAAATATGGTTCACAAAAATCAAACAAATGATAAAGTAAACATGTAAGGATTCAGAATATTCTTTCAAACCCTTACACATTGTGTGTACGTATTTTTTGTCTTAAGTTTGTGGCTTTAAAGAGGTTCACGTTGTTTCTATGATGTGCATAACATGTTCTTGTAAATGTTTGTTAAATTTTTCCTGGAATTGTAATTTTTCAATCTGAATAAAGAAAGTCAAATCCTTGATACACACTGACACAGAGCAGAATAGGGACTGTTCCCCCTACATAGGGTCACTTGGCAGATATGGATTGACACCTATCCTAATGATCCCTGATACACACTGACACAGAGCAGAATAGAGACTGTTCCCCCTACATAGGGTCACTTGGCAGATATGGATTGACACCTGTCCTCAGAGACCATGATACACACTGACACAGAGAAGAATAGAGACTGTTCCCCCTACATAGGGTCACTTGGCAGATATGGATTGACACCTGTCCTCAGGGACCATGATACACACTGACACAGAGCAGAATAGGGACTGTTCCCCCTACATAGGGTCACTTGGCAGATATGGATTGACACCTTTCCTCAAAACCCCTGATACACACTGACACAGAGCAGAATAGGGACTGTTCCTCCTACATAGGGTCACTTGGCAGATATGGATTGACACCTGTCCTCAAAACCCCTGATACACACTGACACAGAGCAGAATAGGGACTGTTCCTCCTACATAGGGTCACTTGGCAGACATGGATTGACACCTGTCCTCAGAGCCCCTGATACACACTGACACAGAGCAGAATAGGGACTGTTCCCCCTACATAGGGTCACTTGGCAGATATGGATTGACACCTGTCCTCAAAACCCCTGATACACACTGACACAGAGCAGAATAGGGACTGTTCCTCCTACATAGGGTCACTTGGCAGATATGGATTGACACCTGTCCTCAAAACCCCTGATACACACTGACACAGAGCAGAATAGGGACTGTTCCTCCTACATAGGGTCACTTGGCAGATATGGATTGACACCTGTCCTCAAAACCCCTGATACACACTGACACAGAGCAGAATAGGGACTGTTCCTCCTTAATAGGGTCACTTGGCAGATATGGATTGACACCTGTCCTCAAAACCCCTGATACACACTGACACAGAGCAGAATAGGGACTGTCCCCCCTACATAGGGTCACTTGGCAGATATGGATTGACACCTGTCCTCAAAACCCCTGATACACACTGATACAGAGCAGAATAGAGACTGTTCCCTGTCCACAGAGACCATGATACACACTGACACAGAGCAGAATAGAGACTGTTCCCCCTACATAGGGTCACTTGGCAGGTATGGATTGACACCTGTCCTCAAAGCCCCTGATACACACTGACACAGAGCAGAATAGAGACTGTTCCCTGTCCACAGAGACCATGATACACACTGACACAGAGCAGAATAGAGACTGTTCCCCGTCCACAGAGACCATGATACACACTGACACAGAGCAGAATAGAGACTGTCCCCCCTACATAGGGTCACTTGGCAGGTATGGATTGACACCTGTCCTCAAAGCCCCTGATACACACTGACACAGAGCAGAATAGAGACTGTTCCCTGTCCACAGAGACCATGATACACACTGACACAGAGCAGAATAGAGACTGTTCACCGTCCACAGAGACCATGATACACACTGACACAGAGCAGAATAGAGACTGTTCACCGTCCACAGAGACCATGATACACACTGACACAGAGCAGAATAGAGACTGTTCCCCGTCCACAGAGACCATGATACACACTGACACAGAGCAGAATAGGGACTGTTCCCCCTACATAGGGTCACTTGGCAGGTATGGATTGACACCTGTTCTCAAAGCCCCTGATGCACACTGACACAGAGCAGAATAGAGACTGTTCCCCGTCCACAGAGACCATGAAACACACTGACACAGAGCAGAATAGAGACTGTTCCCCGTCCACAGAGACCATGATACACACTGACACAGAGCAGAATAGGGACTGTTACCCCTACATAGGGTCACTTGGCAGGTATGGATTGACACCTGTCCTCAAAGCCCCTGATATACACTGACACAGAGCAGAATAGAGACTGTTCCCTGTCCACAGAGACCATGATACACACTGACACAGAGCAGAATAGAGACTGTTCACCGTCCACAGAGACCATGATACACACTGACACAGAGCAGAATAGAGACTGTTCCCTGTCCACAGAGACCATGATACACACTGACACAGAGCAGAATAGGGACTGTTCCCACTGGCAGGTATGGATTGACACCTGTCCTCAAAGCCCATGATACACACTGGGGGGAGCTACTGTCCTTCCCAACCCCTGCGCGGTGGGTGGGGGCCATAAATCACAATGGGGGGACCTACTGTCCTCCCCCCCTCGGCCCCCACCCCTGCGCGGTGGGTGGGGGCCATAAATCACAATGGGGGGGCCTACTTTCCTCCCCCCCGGCCCCCATCCCTGCGCGGTGGGTGGGGGGCATAAATCACAATGGGACGGACCTACTGATAGGAGTGGAGTATTGTTCATATCAGTTTAATACCTTCCGCGTCTCCTATCAGTGGATGTGTATATGGCAGCCATTTTAGGAACCGCACACCTGGGACCCGAGCAAGGTCACCTCGTTCAAGCTGCTCTGGTTCCTTGATGAGCCAGCTGCCCGTGAGTTAACATGTCCCATGGAGAAGCACTCTGTCCTGTAAAGCCTCACCACAAAAAAATTAAATAAATAACAGCACTCGGAGTGGTGAGTTTAGTAAATGTTCATATCAGTTTAATACCTTACGCGTCTCCTATCAGTGGGCATGTATATGGCAGCCATTTTAGGAACCGCACACCTGGGACCCGAGCAAGGTCACCTCTTTCAACAGGCGACATGATTTGGCCCTGTAAAACTATCCTGGATATTCTCTACAATTTCTATGGATATGGCATTGATTTATGTAACAGGGAGATGGAAGAAGATGCTTGGTCGGTCCTCTTACTTGAAATTTGGGGCACTGCGCGGGCAAGCTAATGTGCCACCAGATAGGAGTGGTGAGTTTAGTATTGTTCATATCAGTTTAAGACCTACCGCGTCTCCTATCAGAGGACATGTATATGGCAGCCATTTTAGGAACCGCACACCTGGGACCCGAGCAAGGTCACCTCTTTCAACAGGCGACATGATTTGGCCCTGTAAAACTATCCTGGATATTCTCTACAATTTCTATGGATATGGCATTGATTTATGTAACAGGGAGATGGAAGAAGATGCTTGGTCGGTCCTCTTACTTGAAATTTGGGGCACTGCGCGGGCAAGCTAATGTGCCACCAGATAGGAGTGGTGAGTTTAGTATTGTTCATATCAGTTTAATACCTTCCGCGTCTCCTATCAGTGGACGTGTAAATGGCAGAGATTTTTAATTGTTGAATCACCTCCCCTTTTTAGGCCAAGGTGGGAAGATGCTTAGACCACTGGTATATTGGTGCCATCTTGGAGGATTTTTTTTTTGTTTGGTTTTTGAAGCCACAGTGCTGCACCAGTGGGCCTAAAAATTAGGCATTTACACATGCCTGAAAAATGTGGTATTGTTGCAGCCGCTGCTGTAGCAGCGGCCAGAAAAATTTATGTTTGTTTCACAGGCAGAAAGTGCCCTAAAACATGGCGGCTTGAACCCTAGTTGGTGGCGGATAAGTCACGCAAGTCAAACGTCATTCAGAGCTAAAATACAGCAGCGTGTGGACCATTTTTAGCCCAAAGCAGCTCATCTCATCAGGCCTTTTTTTTTTTTTTTATATTCTTTATTTTTGTTGTGCAGATAGGTACATGACAGTATCAAACGCCACAACAGCGAACTTATATGTATACATACAGGCTTAACATTGGCAAGAGTTTGTGCACATTTTTTAAGATATAAAGTATAAGCAGGATCAACATAACAGGCTTAACAATGGTGAAGTGTTACTGCAAAGTAAGTTAGTATATGTAAATTAGGTGGCTTTGCTGTATACTACTGCAGTGTTTTAAGTGCTGGGACAAACAAGTCTGCTTGAAAAGACTAGGCCGGTGCTTCAATCATAAGGATCATCAGACTTGAAGCGTATCCGTTAAGTAGATTCGGTAAATAAATGAATGTTTTGACTGTGCTATGCAGCCCGAATGGCAGAGTGAAGAATACAAGTGAATATGAAAATAAAAAAAAAATAAAAAATAACTATTGATGCTTAACAGTGTTATTCTAGCCATACCCTTATTGGTGTAGTTGTAATGTCACAGGCTAAACATGCAGTTTTCTATCCTGCTGGTCAGGAATATCTAGGTTGCGTGAACATGCAGCAGGTTCATGAGTGATACAAAACAATGACATTAGACGAATAACATAAGAAAATAATAATAATTAATGTTGCAAGACATGCCCATTCTGGTGCACATGTTGTCACTGAGCGTTGAAATAAGGCTTATACTAGCCAAGCTATTCTAAGGACTGTTGCATGTCGTTTAATAGTTGAACGGAAAGTTGTAAATTAATGTTTATTATATAATTGTTTAACCATTATTACCCAAGCTCGAGTAGTGGGAGCCTGGCTTGGAGTCTGGGCAGTACGGGTGAGCTACCAAGTGTCTCGTCAGGCTGATATGTTTGCCGCTAGGCGAGTGTCTGGGCTGTAGGGTATTGCTAGCGGTAGTACTGTCTCATGGGGTGCGTGAGGCGGCGGCTATGGTCCCGCACTGTGTGCCTGTAGGGATTCCCCTTTCAGCCCATACTCATCTAGTTGGTAGAGTGAGACTAGTATGGCCTTGGTTATGGGCTGTCGGGGTGTCTATTAACGAGATCCCTAGGGGCACAAGGTTGTGCTAGTGAGGAAACATGTTAGGGGGTCTCCGTATGTTTTCTCATTAAATTAGGTGGCCAGTATGTCGGAGCCCCAAGGGAGCGTGACCTCAGGTGGTCAACTATTTGTGGTGGAGGAACGGAGGAAAACTATAACGAAAGTAAAAAAGAAAGTAATAATAACAATAACAACTTGCGGTAGCTTAAATCTGAGTTCAGTATGCAGTGGAGTCCATCTTTTGGCCCGACATGGGAATGAAAGTCCAGCTACTAAGGCGTTAAATTTCAGGTTTCTTCCCTGGCATGCGTTTTGCGCAGCGTGGTGCGGGGGGTGAACTCCGGTACAGTGGAGGGGTTCATTCCCGCCAGACTCATTGTGGCTGTCTTCGCTGGTTCGTTCAGGTTTAGGCCTTGCAGGTGACGTTCCAGCTCTTGGAAATTCGAAGCTTTGTATGTCGCGCCCTGATGGGTAAAGGACAGGGCTCTCAGGAACCCCCAACGGTAGGGAATGTCCTTTGCCTGTAGTTTCTGCAGTAGTGGCTGTAGGGTCTTGCGCCATGCGATGGTGCCTCTGGTGAGGTCCGGGAACAGTGATAGGGTTGAACCCTCGAACAACAGAGGAGTGTGCCCGGGCTGCTGTACGGATCGAGATCTTGTCTTGTAAGGTTTGAAATCTAATTATTAGGTCTGACGTCGCCTCCACTGGTGCAGTCGGAACATGCCCTCGATCCTGACCGCTTTGGCTTGTTTCGGCGGCAGTAGGAGGTTAAGCAGGCGTCGTATATAGTGTGGTAAGTCAGTCGGGCTCACCGAGTCTGGGATTCCCCGTACTTTCAGGTTGGTTCGCCTCCTGCGCTCCTCCAGGGCTTCAGTTCTGTCAGCTGTGGCTCTTTGTTTCTGCTGGAGCTCCGCCAGCGCATGTTCCACCGCGGTGAGCCTTGAGTCTTGTGTGTCTGTTTTAGCCTCCAGGAGGGTTATTTTGTGCACGGCCCCATCTATGGCGTCTTTGTAAGGGGCCATGTCCGCCGCTATGTTCGCTCTCAATTCAGAAAGCATATCCTTGAGTTGGGCGGCTGTGACTGGGTCTCCGGCAGCCGGTGGCTTGGTTTTTGGCACTGCTGGTTGACTGCTCAAGGTCCCTACCCCAGTGTTGTAGGAGAGACCCTCAGAGGAGCACGAGGAGCCATCGTCTCCCGACGCCATCTTGTCCCATGCTGGCCTCAGAGGGCCTCGCAACATCTCACCAATATCGTGGCAGAAGGGGCCCCTGTCCGCTCTTTGCTTCTTGTTTTTTCGACCCATTACCCCCTTAGGTAGCAGTGTGACCGCTTGAGGTCGGGTATTGGTGCTGTTTTTGCCGTTTTACCGCAATATTGTAGATCCTAAGCTCGGAGCTCGGGAAAGTGTGGCCGCTCCGTTCGGCTGCTGGCTCCGCCCCCCTCATCAGGCCTTTTTTAATCGAATGTATCGCCCAGTGTCAGTGTCACGTCTAAACATTTGTTATGAAGGAACACAACTGCAGATTTCTTATAGTTTGAATATTTATTATAAAAAGTAAAAGGTATTGACTTTAAGTCCAATTACAGATACTGTAGCTTTAATAAGTAAACGATAACTGAAGTCCACAATTATAGGCACTGTAGCTTTAAGTAGTAAACGATAACTGAAGTCCACAATTACAGGCACTGTAGCTTTAATTAGTAAACGATAACTGAAGTCCACAATTATAGGCACTGTAGCTTTAAGTAGTAAACGGTAGTAATTAGCAGACACTGAATCATAAAGAGTCTCTTAGTAGTATTAATGAATTAGGTGATAAGAAGTTACAATAGCTGTTCCATAGACTTTAACTGAAGTGATACAGATGCAGCTAACTGAGATAAAGTATGAGTTGAAGTTAGCTGTAACGGTTTTGTTTTATCGAAGGACTTTGAAGACAGGAAATAACAGCTTTGAGATGCAACGCTTATCACAGAGGTTTTACTTAGCTTCCGGCACATAGAACACTGGTTCCCGAGTTCTCCTCAGAGGCGGTTATCCTGGAAGGAGAGAGTTCAGCTTTAGCCGAGGATGAGGAGAGGTGAAGGGAACTTGAAGTCTTCCAGTCCGGTCCGGTAACAGAGGGCTTTCACAACGATGTTGTAGCCGGTTCGTGAGTACGGAACGTAGTTCAATAATCCAGCGTCGATCAGCTGGTGCGGTCGGATTAAATAGGGAGACCGTGTCATAAAGGGGTGTGGCTAAGCTCCGTGGAACCAGGAAGTAAGAGGATACCATAGTTAAGGCATGACAGTCAGTCCCTTCGGGATCCATCCCTCATTCATCTTAATAAAGGTGAGGTAATCTAGACTTTTTTGACCTAGGCGACTTCTCTTCTCAGTGACAATACCTCCTGCTGCACTGAAGGTCCTTTCTGACAGGACACTTGAAGCGGGGCAGGCCAGAAGTTCTATCGCAAATTGGGATAGCTCAGGCCACAGGTCAAGCCTGCACACCCAGTAGTCAAGGGGTTCATCGCTCCTCAGAGTGTCGATATCTGCAGTTAAGGCGAGGTAGTCTGCTACCTGTCGGTCGAGTCGCTCTCTGAGGGTGGATCCCGAAGGGCTGTGGCGATGCATAGGACTTAAAAAGGTCCGCATGTCCTCCATCAACAACACGTCTTTAAAGCGTCCTGTCCTTGCCGGCGTGGTCGTGAGAGGAGGAGGAGGATGACTTCCACCTCTCCCCCTGTTATATTCCCGTTGTGCTGTGACATCACCCTTATACGCTGCGTAAAGCATACTTTTTAATTTATTTTGCAAATGCTGCATCCTTTCCGACTTGTTGTAATTCGGTAACATTTCCGCAACTTTCTGCTTATACCGGGGGTCTAGTAGCGTGGACACCCAGTACAGGTCGTTCTCCTTCAGCCTTTTTATACGAGGGTCCCTCAACAGGCAGGACAGCATGAAAGACCCCATTTGCACAAGGTTGGATGCCGAGCTACTCATTTCCCGTTCCTCCTCCTCACTGATGTCATTGAAGGTATGTTCTTCCCGCCAGCCACGTACAACACCACGGGTACCAGATAGGTGACAACGAGCACCCTGGGATGCCTGTTGTGTTTGGTCTTGCTCCTCCTCCTCCTCCTCAAAGCTACAATCCTCCTCTGACTCCTCTTTCTCACAATCCTCTTCTAGCGTTGCCGCAGGTCCAGCAAGCGATGCTGATAAGGCTGTTTCTGGTGGTGATGGTGACCACAACTCTTCCTCTTTCTCTTCACGCTCATCTACAGCCTGATCCAGCACTCTTCGCAGGGCACGCTCCAGGAAGAAAACAAATGGTATGATGTCACTGATGGTGCCTTCGTTGCGACTGACTAGGTTTGTCACCTCCTCAAAAGGACGCATGAGCCTACAGGCATTGCGCATGATCGTCCAGTAACGTGGCAAAAAAATTCCCAGCTCCCCAGAGGCCGTCCTAGCACCCCGGTCATACAAATATTCATTAACAGCTTTTTCTTGTTGGAGCAGGTGGTCGAACATTAGGAGTGTTGAATTCCAACGGGTAGGGCTGTCGCAAATCAAGCGCCTCACTGGCATGTTGTTTCGTCGCTGGATATCGGCAAAGTGAGCCATGGCCGTGTAGGAACGCCTGAAATGGCCACACACCTTCCTGGCCTGCTTCAGGACGTCCTGTAAGCCTGTGTACTTATGCACAAAGCGTTGTACGATCAGATTACACACATGTGCCATGCACGGCACATGTGTCAACTTGCCCAACTTCAATGCCGCTATCACATTTTTTCCGTTGTCACACACCACTTTGCCGATATCCAGTTGCTGCGGAGTAAGCCACTTTTCCACCTGGTCGTTCAGGGCGGACAGGAGTGCTTGTCCGGTGTGACTCTCTGCTTTCAAGCAAGTCAAACCCAAGACGGCGTGACACTGCCGTATCCGGGATGTGGAATAGTACCTGGGGAGCTGGGGGGGTGCCGTTGATGTGGAGCAAGACGCAGCAGCACAAGAGGACTCAGCCGAGGAGGTTATGGAAGAGGATGGAGTAGGAGGAGTAGAGGAGGTGGCAGCAGGACTGCCTGCAATTTGTGGCAGTGTCCCCAACTCCTCTGCAATGCCACGCATTCCTTGCTTCTCAGCCGTCAGCAGGTTTACCCAATGCGCAGTGTAGGTGATATACCTGCCCTGACCATGCTTTGCAGACCAGGTATCAGTGGTCAGATGGACCCTTGCCCCAACACTGTGTGCCAGACATGCCATGACTTCCTTTTGCACAATCGAGTACAAGTTGGGGATTGCCTTTTGTGAAAAGAAATTCCGGCCGGGAACCTTCCACTGCGGTGTCCCAATAGCTACAAATTTTTTGAACGCCTCAGACTCAACCAGATTGTATGGTAAAAGCTGGCGGGCTAATAGTTGGGACAAGCCAGCTGTGAGACGCTGGGCAAGGGGGTGACTTGGTGACATTGGCTTCTTACGTTAAAACATGTCCTTGACAGACACATGACTGTGGGCAGATGAGCGGGAACTGCTCAAGGCGGGAGACGGAGTGGCGGATGGTTGAGAGGGGGCAAGAAGGACAGCAGTGGATGACGTGGCTGAAGATGCTAGACCAGGAGGAGGATGGCGGCTTAGAGTAGGCGTGCTGCTTGTACTCATGTGTTGATCCCATAGGCGTTTGTGATGTGAGATCATGTGCCTACGCAAAGCAGTTGTACCTAGGTGGGTGTTGGACCTCCCACGACTCAGTTTCCTTTGGCACAGGTTGCAAATGGCATCGCTGTTGTCAGAGGCAGACACACAAAAAAAATGCCACACTGCTGAGCTCTGCAATGACGCCATTCTGGTGGTGGACACAGCATGCGTTGATTGGCGTGCTGTCGGGCTGACCCCGGGTGCCAATGCATGCTGTCTGACTGTGCCACTAGCTCCTTGCGACGACCTCCCCCTTGCTTCCAACTCGTCCCCTCCTCCTCTCTGTCTCCCCATCTGAACTTTCGCCCTGTTCTTTTTCTTGCCGAGCGGGCACCCACGTGACATCCATGGACGCATCGTCATCATCAACCGCTTCGCTTGTATCTGACAACTCAGAAAAGGAAGCAGCAGCGGGTACAACATCATCATCATCACACCATACCTCCATGTGTTTAATGCTGCCTGCCTGAGACATATCCCTGTTATCTACATCCTCTAGCAATAATGGTTGCACATCACTCATTTCTTCAAACGGGTGTGTGAATAACTCCTCTGACATACCAAGTAAAGCGGCTGTGGTGCTAGTTTTGGTGGTGGCGGCAGGCGGGTGAGTGGTATCTTGAGAGGTGCCTGAAGCTAAGCTGGAGGAGGATGGTGCGTCAAGGTTCCGAGCGGAGGCTGTACAAGATTGGGTGTCCTGTGTTAGCCAGTCAACTAAGTCCTCAGAACTTTTCAAGTTCAGGGTACGTGGCTTCTGAAAACTGGGCATTATTCTAGGGCAAAAGGGAATCACAGCACCACGACCACGGCGGCCCCTGCGGGGTGGCCTGCCTCTGCCTGTCATTTGTTTTGGGATTAGTGGTACTATGCGTGCAAGCTACTGTGAGACCAGATATGATTGGCAATGTGAACTGTAACAGGTCTGCAGAGCACACACTGTAGGCCTGACACACCCGCTTGAAGACAAGTAACTGCTATTCAATCTATAACAGTGAAAAACAAATTTTGTTTTTAAAAGCACGCTATAGAGACACCAGATATGATTGGCAATGTGCACTTGAACAGTTCTGCAGAGCACACACTGTAGGCCTGACACACCCACTTGAAGACAAGTAACTGCTATTCAATCTATAACAGTGAAAAACAAATTTTGGTTTTAAAAGCACTGTAACGGATCACCTGGCACCCCAACTTGGTACCTCCGTTAATGGATGCTCCTAGTGCTTCCTGAGGACTCCAAGCACTCTGGCAGACACCACAATCACCGAATCCGAGAAACCTTTTAAATTCTCCCAAGCATATGAATGCTGTAGACCATTGAATAGGAACCATACGAATAGGCTTGTACTCCTAGCAGTCAACTGGAACAGCATGCAATAAATCCTTCCCCCAATAATGAGACGACACATCACTTTGAGGGTAAAACAGGAACTCTGGACTGGCTCATCCAGCCCGGCTTTTATTACAATAATACACATACAGTCCACACCCAGGGGGAGGCATAAAATATCCAATCACATACATGGTTCAGCCCACACATCCCCTCCCCTCAGATAACATTAAACCCAATTATCCGGTACACCTTTTCAGCCAAGTTCTGGATGTACCCCAAAACCCGGGGGTACACCTTTAAATCCAGCATCGCTGGATAGCCCTTTTTCAGGGGGACAACATATTCAAAATTCAAGTCATTCGGATGAACGGTTCGTGAGATATGGGGTTCCAAAGATTTGACCGACCGCATGGGTAAAGTATCCGAAAACAGTTCCATGCATTTTGGCCCTGCGGTCGGTCACAGACAAGGGAATGAAAACAGACGAATTGCCTGTGTTATAGAGCCTGGAGAGGGTTTGAATGAATTCCCTTGTTTGTGGGGTTCTTTCTACCGAACGGCGGGCCATTCGGTAGTTTCTATACGAATTTCTGGAAGTATGGAGGTCTCAGCGGTGTTTGCCTAGTCAAGTGTCCGATTTTCGTTCCAGACACTCGACGGCAAAACACCGCTGTTCGGTAGTTTAAGATGGCCGCCGCCACGTGTTTGTTTCCCGAATGGCGGCCACCCAGAGGACAAAGCATACATTACACTGGTTGCCAATTACCCATTTGCAACATTGTTGCAAACTGTAATTGGAGGCACACTTATTCCTGGGTGGTCTGGTTGTTCGGTAGTTTCACTCAATATAATGAATGGAGTGATTCTACCGAACAATCAGATGAATGCTGCATATATATCCCAGGTTAAACTTAACACACAAATACACATATAATATTACAGGCAGTACACTAGAATATGTATCACAGTCTTAAAGGGACAGTAGTCCCAAAAGTCCCAATATGTCCATAGATGCTGTTAAAAGGGCCAGTAGCAGCAATATACAGTACAATATGCCCCAAATAACCCAGGGGCCATAGTCAGCTGGTAGGAGGCTAGCAAACAGGCTTCTCCAGGGCCCAGTGGCGAGGTTGGTTTTGCCACAAGCACGCTATAGAGACACCAGATATGATTGGCAATGTGCACTGGAACAGTTCTGGAGAGCACACGCTGAAGGAAGGACTGACAGAGCCGCTTGAAGGACACTGACTGGCTGCTATTAGCTTACACTGGAAACCTTTTTTCTTTGTAAAAGCACGCTATAGAGACACCAGATATGATTGGCAATGTATAGAGATACAAGTTTTAGACCACCCAAGTGCAGTATGTGTCAAATATGCAAAAGGATAATTACTTCCCTTCGTATGGTAAGGTATAACAAAAGGATTCCTCTTAGTCCTTAAAATACACAGATACAAAGCAAGATATACCTATACCTAAAAAATACAAAAGAAAATACGCTCATAGGGGATTAACGTTGCTATAATGAAATGCCCCTTATTATATATCACACTCACAAGATTGAGGTTGTTTTCAAGCCCATCAAAATGATGTAGATTCTCTTGGATCCCTCGTTTGTTGAAGGAATAGATATTACATGCAAGAGATGAAAGATGACATAGTGTAACACTGTTTTGAAAAAGTATAAATTGGCTTTAATGGTTGCACTTACAGCATAAAAGGTGTAAAAAGGCCCATCAATACAAATCTGTCGTCCAAACAATGCAGGGAACGAAATCCTTGTAGAGATCTCAGCCAGATAGACAAATATAAAATCAAATAAAATAAAGTAAAAGTTCAAATAACTCTACGCGTTTCGTCTGACTTGGCAGACTTCCTCAGGAGTGATGAAGCACTTCATCACTCCTGAGGAAGTCTGCCAAGTCAGACGAAACACTTAGAGTTATTGAAAATATTGACGTCTATGGGTAGCCTATGGGTAGCCTTTGTGCCGTACGTGGGGGTTCGGATCTCTGAATACCCCTAAGGATGTTTTTGATCTGGTAGGAGGACATGAAACTAGTGTTGTTTGGTTGTAATGTTAACATATGATGTTGTACGCCTGTTACATATAGCTTGATTGTGTTGTATGATAATTTGAGTTTGAGGTGGCAAAAGGAAGCAAAACCCAACAAGGATGTCATAATGAAAGGTTGTGCGATATTGTGTGATGACAGAAATCTTTTGAATAGAAGGAAAGCTCTGTCATAGGTCTTCCAGGTATTGGAGGATAGTAATTGTGACAATGTCCGGCTGTGTTGCATGATAACATCTAATCCATTACTAGTTGTTGGAAAGGTGGAGTGGACGTGGCTGTGCGTGCAGCTGACGGAAGTATTTGTCGAAAAGCCTGTAAATTGAAACGAGACAAATGGTCAGCAGCCGTGTTGCATACACCTGGGACATGCACACAAACCAAGAAAAAATTGTGACACGCAGCCAGCCAGGTGAGTTTCCTCAAGAACCTCATAATGGTCAGTGATTTGGATCGACCTTTGTTGATGATGTGACATGTTGCTTGGTTGTCTGAGTAGCAACGTACTGACGCACCTGCCCATAGATGCCCCCATGTCACGGCAGCTGCCACAATGGGATATATCTCAAATAGAGCTGAGGTAGTTGAAAACATTCTCCAGGTCCTGAACCTCTGGAGGCCAACTACCCCAAAGCCATAAATTGCTGCAAAACCTGTGGTAGACGCCGCGTCTGACCAGATGGTAGGTGAAGAGTCAGACAGTTCAGGGAGGAAAATGCTGATCCCATTCCAGGTGGTTAAATTTTTTTTCCACATAAGTAGGTCTGCCGTGGCCTGGGGTAACCTGTGTGCATCATTGCCAAACAATGGGAACATGTGTAGGAGCCGTGAGATGAAAGCCCGGCCTTGTGGTATAATGCGCATGGCAAAATTTAGTGACCCAAGTAGAGATTGCAATTCTTTGCGGTTGCAAGTACCGAGGTGTAAGTAGAGGTTGATGTTGGTAAGGATGTTCTCTATCTTGGTGTGTGGCAGGCTGGCTTGCATGTTGGCTGAGTCTAGTATGATCCCTAGGAAAGTGATGACTGTATCTGGTCCTTCGGTTTTGGTGGGGGAAACTGGGACGCCCACCTGTTCGAACAGACTGATGGTTTCTATGAGGCTACTGGGTGGGGAAATATTGTCTTCAATTAGTAAGAAATCATCCAGGTAGTGTATAACTGTAGGGCATCTGGCTACATTTAACAATAACCAGCATGGTGTTTCGGCGAATACGTCGAAAATGGCCGGACTACTTTTTGAACCAAATGTTAAGCGTGAGAAAAAGTAGTAGTACCCGGCCCACTTAATGCCATGCAGATGCCATAGTATAGGGTGGATAGGCAATAATTTGAAAGCATTGGTTATGTCAGTCTTGCTGAGCCATGCTCCGACCCCTGCCTGCATGATAGCCGTAATGGCGTGGTCTATGGTGGAGTATTGAAGGGAAAATTCCTCAGAGGGGATAAGGGAGTTCAGACTTGGTGTGGCAGAGGTGTGAGGTGCCGACAGATCGATGATAAGTCTTTGTTTGTGGGAAGACTTCCCCGTGACAATACCAATGGGATTTGTCCTCCATATGGTAAAAGGAGAGGACTGAAAGGGTCCTAATAAGAAGCCCTCTGCCACTTCTTTGGCTATAAGAGTGCTGACCGCTGTAGGGTTTTGTTGGGCAGATTGCAGATTAGGGCATTCAAGGATTCCTGTAGGCATGTGTATTAGACCAGTATGGAATCCTTGTGATAGACCAGTGATGGTGAAGTCTACCAGGTGTCTAGATGGATGTAGTGACAGTAGTGCTGTGAGTACAGAAATATTTATATCCGTTAAGTATTGCTTAGGGTACATTTTATTTGGACACATGGTTTTCGCATGTGCCCTAAAACATTTGGAACATATGTGCAATAACCTACATCCGCTGTAATTTCCCCAAAAACTTAATAGGACGTCCCAGTTTATCTTTGGGCGTTTTCTCTGCTGAACCAACGGAACCAGTGCCCTGTGAAGTAGTGGGTTCGTTTGCCGTGGTAGGACAAAAATTGGCCATATGGGCCATGGAGGAGCAGTATGCACAGGCCGGTGTTCTTAGACCTGCAAAGTGTCTGCAGAAAATGACCGTATCGATCTTACTCCAGTTGGATCTTTTCCCGTACTGAGAGAAGGCACCAGACACTTTGGCAGAAAAAGATCTATGGTAGTCATAGAAAGCTGACCCACCATATTTGTTGCCCAGGTCCACCAGCCTGTGCATATACAGGTCAAACTCCTCACGTCTGTGGGGATATACAGTACACATCACATCTCGATAAATACCGAAAGCTAAAACAAATTCTGGAATAGTAAGTTTCCTATTTAAACGTGAATCCCTAGCTTTTATCACCACAGAAACATCGTCGTAAGCGTAAGTTTTATGTTCCACTATATCCTGGGAGGCAATGAGTAGTGAGGCCAGATTGACATCTTTACCTTCCAGGATATCTTTTTTGAGGTGTTCGGGTATCATGGGAGCAGGGTGAACCTCGTCGTCGTCCGAGGTGATGGCTGTGGAGACTGATTGCAATCCCGCCACTGCCGTGGGGATCGCCGCGGTCCTTCCAGCCATGGTGAGGGCTGTAGTGACCGATTCAAGTGACTCCAGCCTAGAATTAACCTTGCTCATAGAGGCCATGAGGGATGTGAGCATGCCATGAATGTCTCCTGGGTTGGACTGGCTAGATCCCTCCCCGGCATCCCTATTGTCGGTTGAGGTGTGCAGTAATTTGTAAAGTTCTGCTTTCCTTGCCGTTGCTGGGAAAGGAATATGTCGTCTCTTGAGTTCGCTAGTGATGCGAGGGATAGTCCACGACCTGAAAGAAGCTGGGCTAGCCATATCCTCCTCCCGTGATGGAGTGTTTTCTCTTGCTGGAGTACTTGGGATGGAAAAATCCTCTACCCCTTCTTGAGACATACTAGATGAGAAAATATATGGTTAGCGTGAAAAACCCCAGGGGATGTACTGGCAAGCTAATTATGCCGGATAAGGCGAAACATTAATCTTGTTATTTGGTGACAGATGAGGCACTGCTAGTTGCCAAGTGGCTGTGAGAGGCTCTATCTATGCGTTGGCGCAAGGGGTTATTGAGGCCGCCTGTCGTAGCGGCAGGAGTTCGTAGGCCTCTCGGTGAATAAGAAGGGGAAGGGAGTGACAGGTGACGCCCTCCTCTATAATTTTGCGAGGCGGCTAACTTACGTGTGGCCCGGGGGGCGTTACCTCCGAAACGTTGAGGCGGGGTGTTGGCCTCGCGGACCACTAATCGATAGGCAAAAAGCCCAGAGGGGAGATACCTATTTGGGCCTATAACCCCTACCATTTGCCAGTACTCTAAGTCCTATGTTGAGATGGAACCGTATGTGATATACGGTGTGAGCAGGCTTAACGTACCTGATAGTATGCAAGTGATTGATAAGCGACAGGTATAGAAAAAACCTGGAAAACCTAGAGGTTGGAAACAAGATACGCAAAGTGTGAGATTTGGATCCTTGATACCAAAGACTAAACACTGTAGTGCGTTTATATATACATATGTAAGGGAAATGTATATGAATGGTGGCTACTTAACTGGTCATGTTATGTGGTAAGATCTGACCGTGGGTATATGGTATGTGTAATGTGTCTCTATGGCGATGAGAGTAATGGGTATGCTTGCTAGTGTTAGTAGTCTAATGTGGTGTAGTATTGTGATCATGTAGTTTAATTTAGGGTGTTAAATATAACTTCTACAGAAATAAGAAGAAAAAAGTAATCATGTAATTTTATTATAAAATACCGAAATATTGACGTATGAGTGGTTGAATCAAGGCGTGTGATTCAACCCGAAAGTACATGAAATATTCTACGACCGAGTTCTTGTGTATGTAATTTGAGTACATAAAGAAAAAGTCAGCATATGACACGTGCCATGTAATGAAAAGTGTACATGGTGTGTTTACACAGGGGAAAAAAAACAAAAAAACTTTGTTTAAAACAAATTCTCTAAGTGCAGATGGAAGGTACACAAGATAATGTAAAGTTTGTTCAAGCAAAAACTATGTATATGTATACCAGGATTAATATATTATGATCTAATAATACATTGAGTCCTAACCTAAGTATAATTAATGTGACAGCATAATTTATGAAAAACATGCTATAATCGTTATATGTATATTATTTACAGACTGTGATACTTAATGAACTATAATCTGCATAAAAAATTAATAATCCTACTATCAGGTACTGAAACTTATAATATAGCAACAAACTGAAAAAAAAGGAGGGAAAAAACAAAGCATAAGAATGCTACATACTTAGTACATGGTTTCCGGCAACCAGAGGGTTAATTTGCCTGAGACTTGGCCGTAAAGCGTGTGGCCGTAAAGTAAGGCTGAAAATTATTGCGACGCCGTGGGAAGTGATCCGGGTGACGGACTTACGTTTGAGAAGTCCTGAGGACTCAATCAGCGAAGAAGACCGGGTTTTTTGTGCGTGGCTGGCCGTGGAAAGACCTGTAAGGAGTTCCTGGACACAGCTGACACTGAAGAAAAACGCGGAGTTTCCGAAAGCAAGATGGCGCCGTCCGTGAACCGGAAGTGGATTTAGGATGCAGCGCTGACCTCGAGCGGTATGGAGCCAGGTAAGGGGTGTCCCTTAAGTAGGGAGAAGGTGAGTCATACGCCCCTCCCACAATTACAGGCCAAAAGGCTTTAATACATATATATATATATATATAGGCAGCCACTTTATCATGTACCATGATTCTTTTTAGCCTGTTTTGTGTTCCTAGATTAATGGGTTACTTTTAAAGAAACCCTTTCTGTGCTACCCCCCACACGCACTCAAATCAGAGATTTTGTGACTTGATAGAGAGGATTTTTTTTTGCAAGTTAACTTTTTTCTCCCTTGCTTTATCATGTTTATTAACAAGCACCTTTTTATTTTAGAAATATTAGCAAAACATGTTTGATGATTTTATACATAGGCAAAACATAAATGTATGATATTTTACAATGTAAAAATGAAAGAAAAAAATGTGCATCCGTGACTTTGCAGTGAAAGTCCTGAATCTTTCTAAACGTCTTTTTAATTAAACTGCAGCCTATAGTAGGAGTAGGAATCTTCAAATTATCAATTTTGTTCTATATTATTCCACATGAAGGAATGTCCTATTTCTAGAAATATATAAATATATATATTATTAATCCTTAACATTAGTACATGTAACAGTTCCTTAAAGATTACTATCAAAGCTGAAGAAGCAGAACAAATGCATAGGCATAGCTTTCCTTTTAATAAATAGAGCGGCAGACTCTGTTCACTAGAGCAGAATGGAAATATGCATATTTAAAATGAATAAAGGGATTTAGCCCTCTGGAGAGAATATATTATACTACTTAAAGCAGAAAAAAAAAAATTCTATAAAAAAAAAAAAAAAAATCCACAACCACTCAGTCATCGTAAAATTGTATCTTTGTCACATACATATATATTAATTTTAAAAAATGACTGTAGTTATTGCATGTTAGCGACAGTGAGAGATGAATTATGGGAAATAATTCAGTTGAAGAGTTCTAGACAGATACAGAGTTCTGAACTAACTTGATCATTTACAGTGAATTCAAAGTGAATTTCAAATGTGATGAAGAATAGCTAAACTAAATGCATAGCTGATCTGAATTTTTCCAGATCCGCTATTTTGACCTTAAATTCGAAATTCACTTTTTCACTTTCAAATTTCAAATTCACAAATTTCACTCAAAGAAGATCAAAGGTTGAGCTAATTATATAAATATCTCCAAAACCCAAAGATGACATTAGTTTCACCTACCTTACTATAGTATGATTATGATTTAGGGCTAATTAGGACTTTCTTTAGATTTAATCTTACATAGATGTCCCAAAAATTCTGAGAAAAATATTTTAAGGTGACAGTTGTCCTTTAATTAAGTTTCTCCCATTACTGACATGCTGTAGTGGAACTAGGAAGATGAAGACTGTGATCCAATCTTCCCAGCTACTCTCCCAGTATAGTGGGAGAGGGACTGAATAATTGCAAAGGTTACCAAAAGAAGCTGATGTTCCAAGGTATAAATCCCACCACTTGTATGTCTTAAGGGTTTTAATTTTTCCCCACAGTGTACGAACTCCTTATTTTAAAATGGAAAACAATTCCTCTTGTAGTAGTTGTCACATGTTCCTGGAATGATAAATCTGATAAATCTGCCTTGTGTGTTGATCCTTATTTTCGAAATAACAGCAAAAAACAAAAAAAAGGAAATTTATTGTTTCACTGCTCACATTTTACTTTAATGTACATTGAGGTCTAATTTGGTTATCAGGATGTTCCTGAGCACTTCCTCTGGGTTCTAGCCCTTCACTTACAGTTTTCATTATCTTCTTCTAGACCAGGGGTTCCCAATTAATTATTGCTGTGGAATACTTAGACATAGTGTATCACCATCGTGGAAGCCCCCCTCAGCCTTAAAACATTTCACTCTGTAGCATAAACCTTTCAATAAGCAGAGCATAATGTTTTCTTTTTTGGAAAATGTATTTTTTTTTCTGCTATACAAAACACTAATTTCTATAGGTAGTCATCAGATTGTAGGACTTAGGAGCAGGTGTGCTTCTGTGTGTAGAGTTGGTGTTTGTATATAATTTTAGCATTTTAATACAGGGATGTGTTTGTATGTAATGTTTGCGTGCAGAGGTGTGTTTGGATGTAGTGTTGGATATTAAATGTGGATGTACATTTGTGTGTAGTATTAGTGTTTGTATATAACTTTGGAGTTAGAGTTCAGGGGTGTTTTGTATATCATGTTTGTGTTTGCATGAGTGTGTGTTGTATTGGTGTTTGATTGCTGGGATGTCTGTACATGTGCTGCCACATACATACTTAAAAATTTACTATATATATATATATATATATATATATATATATATATATATATATATATATATATATATATATATATATATATATATATATATATATATACACACACACACACATTAACAAACAGAAACACACTGACACATACAAAGTAATTTACACACTATCACATACACACACTGACACATACAAACACAGATACACACAACTTGACACAGATACAAACTGGCACACACACAGATACACGCACTGGCAGATACACACTGACACAAAGATGCACACACCTTGACACACAGATACACACACTGGCTCATAGACACAAAGATATGCTGACACATACACACACAGGCACACAGATACACAAACTGGCACACAGATACACACACTGGCATACAGAAACACACACGTTGACACACAGATACACACTTACACACACTGGCACAAAAACACAGATACACACTGACCCAGAGATACACACATTGGCACACACACACTGACACACACTAGCACACAGATACACACACTGACACAAAGATACACATACTGCCAGATACACACATCTTGGCACACATATGCACATACTGGCACAATGATACAAACATTGGCACATACACACACTATAAATAAATGAGTTGTAGTGTATGACACTGCCTAAAATCTACAACACTCAGTGTAATAAAATAGAGGATAAAATATACTTCACAATGTATGACACAATGGAAATCCACAAAAGGGAGATAGTACATCACTTGGGATCGATAAGAAATAGATAAAACCACACATAGTGTACTCTGTATAATACCAATAAATAGTGAATAATGGTAAAATTACACTCACAAGTGTAGAGCTGTGCCAGGCTCTATATAAGTAGCATCAGCGTGCCAATACTGGCTATGATGGCTCATCCACAGGCAGGACTCAGGATGTACTCCAAAATGTTTTATTAGTAATAAAATATATAAAATTATTGAAAAAGAACCTTGGTAAGCAGTATGCAAAATGAAAAAAAAATAACGGTATATACACTACCGCAAATAAGATAAGTCCTTCGTAAAATATGAGAAAGGTACAAACGCGTTTCGACTTGATAAAGTCTTCCTCAGTGCAAAAGATGGTCATTATCAGTTCTCTTGGTCTTTTATATGCTCCTCGATATCAGGATTTAATTTACATGTTGCTGCGCCTATCACCTTCCTGGTCACGTGATACTTTGTGGCTGCTTCAGGTTGTGTACGCGCGTCATTCACTATTTATTGGTATTATACACAGTACACTATGGGGTTTTATCTATTTCTTATAGATTCCAAGTGCTGTACTATTTTCCTTTTATGAATTTCCATTGTGTCAGATCTAACTTCAGATTGATCCAATTACAT
This sequence comes from Pelobates fuscus, assembly GCF_036172605.1. Classification (NCBI taxonomy): domain Eukaryota; kingdom Metazoa; phylum Chordata; class Amphibia; order Anura; family Pelobatidae; genus Pelobates; species Pelobates fuscus. The sequence continues at coordinate 127,731,572 of NC_086317.1, forward strand.
GGTCTGACCAGCCCCTGTGAAAGCATTTTATACCCAATCAGTGGATGCAGAGTGCAGTGCTTAAACAAATGTATTCTCTTCAAAAAGGATGTTATTGTGACACTTCACCAGAACATTTTTGTCCATAAGGCAGTCATACATAGCCTCCTAATTCAATAGGAGTGAACTTTAGAAAACAAAATAATGCAGAACATCAAACCCTAGTTTATTCTCTGGCCAAGATAGAAATCATACTCAAAGAACACCCAACATAGGAATTGGAACTAAAATTACATAAGATTTGTACTGACTTAGAAAAGCTCCAACGTTAAATCACAAAGCATCATATGCATAAATTAAAACACACAGATTATACAGTGTAACAATGCCGGCGAATTACTGGCTTCACAACTGAAACAAAGATATATCTAAGATCTAGGATATAACTATCATTAATTCAGGAAACCCCTGGATCAATGAGCAGCAAGGTCAGTGTGGGTGGTACCAGATCCACCCAGGGCTTAACCCTTGTAATGACGAAATATAATACCAAGAAAAGGAATAGATCCCACTCTAGATAAGAGTAAGGAATTCCAGACTGGTAACTGAATATAAATTAAATAAAAGAAAAATCACAAGCAGTGTACCAATATAAAAGCTTGATAGGGAGAAGACCCCCAGTCCCACTGTGGAACTAAATACAGAACAGTGTATCAAAAAGTAAAAGTAAATTTATTATATTCACATATGTTCAGTCTATATCCACTTGGGGAGTGGTAAGCAATTACCTCTTAGAATAATTATGGGATGCCCTTAGTGACTCTCCTGGTTTGCGAATATAATCCAATTAATAGTATGGAGAGAAATGTCACAAGGGGAAAATCCCTTGAACAGTCCGCTCTCTAGTTATATAGAGGCATAAACTGCATATAGATTGTGTAGAGGACGGATAGGTATCCAGGAGAGAAATCAATCCTCAGCAAAACCAGCTGAGAAGGAGCAAAATATTGTCTATAGAAGAGAGCTATTGTAAAATAATAATAGTACTATGCATTTGCAATGTGCTTGTTGGTAAAGCTCTTATAGAATGATGGATACACTGGGCAGCTCCTAGGTACACTTACCATGAGAGAAGGACTAGATATCAATGTAGATAAAAACTGCAGCTCCTATAACAACACCTTCATGGGTGCTCTAATCTGGAGAGAAAGAGCGAGCCTTCACAGCTAACTCCTATGTAACAACTTCAAGGGTGTTCTAAGATGGAAAGGCCACTCCTATATGAACACCTTCTTGAAAGAAACATGAGACTGCACAACTAACTCCTGTATAACACCTTTTTGAGGGTGTTCTGAGCTAGAAAGATCAATACTTTTAAAGATATATCTAATCCAAAATGTACTCCCTGACCAGGACTGATGGCACTAAAATCACAAAACCAATGCACACTCTAAATGAATTTGCAGGCTTTTATGAATCACTATACTGCTTAAAATCTTACACTAGTGTAATGCATATATCGGAAGATAGGGTTTTTTGGGATATCGCTGAAGTGCCTAAAATGAAAGACAGAAAACGTAGTGCAATATTGTCTGAAACCAGTAAAAATGTAAGGTGTAACATTACACTCACAAATTCCAAGCATTTTAAAACATATTAGAGCTGCCTCCCCACGATATAGATGGGGGTTGAAATAGAAGGCCTCCTTCAATAATAACCGCAGGGTGCCCCGGTTGCTAGGACGTTGCAAATATCCAGCCTCACCAAACAGCTCCAAAAAACGGTTTTAATAGATAAATCAAATCAAATCAAATCAAAATACAAAATAACAAATTAAATCAATAAAAAATGAATTAAAAAGTCCACAGGTCCTACGCGTTTCGTTCTATGCAAGAACTTCCTCAGGGACCGAAATAATAAAACAATGATTAATATTCATTCATCAAAAAATCAAATTGAAATCAAAAATCACTACCAAAGCACAAAGCTCTAGGACCCGAGGTCTTCCCTAATTTTTATTACATCACCTTTGCAGAACTCGCCCTCCCAAAACTGGACAAATCCCCAACCAAAAAAAACTTTTGTCCCATCTCCTTACTGAAACAAAGTGTAATGGTTAACAGGCTAAAACCACTATTGTCCTCTTTGGTACCTGTAGAGTCTGGACACCAGGTGGGGGGTTACCCCAGGAGATACCTGGATGTCATGGAGCTCATGCAGAAGAGGGGGCATCAGGGTTCTAGTTGGTGCTAGTTATTAAGAATGCCTTTGATTGCCTCCACTGGGCATAAATGTCCTCCATCCTATGGAAATTTGGGATACTGGGGAGCTTTATGCAAGCTATCCTTTCCCTTTATTCGCTGCCCTCTGCAAAGATAATGAACACAGGCTTCTAATCCAGAAAAGTTTACCTGTCAAATGGAATGAGGCTGCACTGCCCACTCTCCCTTTTGATTTTCATCTTAGCCTTGGAAACTCACACCATAGTGATAGCGAAAAATAGCACTTTTTTTTGCAGACCACATCATTCTCTTGTTAATCAATCTGTTATCATCCCAACCAAAACTAATGGAATCATCAATATTTTATGGCTGAGCTCCTAATACATTCATGAGAAAAGATGGGGATCAAGACGGTGACTCAATTGCTGGATCAGTCCAGGTTATTACCATTTAAGGACGAACACGGTGTATCTAAAACAGTCAAAAGCAAAAGCACCAACTTTAGCCAAGGGAAAGGGAGAGGGCTGACACCACTGGCGATTTGTTCTAGAACACTAATGGGGGAAACTAGAGCTTCTAAGTCAAGTTTCATGTCCCAATGGGAAAAGGAACTTGACCAAAGATTTATGGTTGAGCAATGAAGGCTGGCTTTTCTATACACTAAGAAAGCTACTCATTGCTTAGACCATTTAGAATCATCCTATATGGATGAGATGGTATTTGACACCCCACAGACTAGCACACATATATCTTAACACATCACCACTGTGCTGGCGATGTGGAGAACTCAAAGTTACCATAAGTCATATATTTTGGCAATGCAACTATTTAGCATCATTCTGGACACTCAATCAATACTCATACATACTATTGGGCCACAAGTTTCATCTACACCCACAAGTATTTTTATTACACATATTGCCTCCCTAAATACAAAGGTTTAAGAGGCCTATCATTATACACACACTTTTCTAGTAGCTAAATGTTGCATTGCAGGGCTATGGAAACAAATTGAGCCCCCATAGCTCTCCATGGTGTTATGCAGACTTGATAGGACACAATTGTACGAAGAAATGTTGCACAGAATGAAAGGCAAGGAGGAGGTACACACTCACATTTGGGCATGATGGTATTTAATGAGGCTCAACTCTAAAGGAGTATAAAAAAAAAAACACGCAAAATGCTCTGTTGTGTATTTCACAGCAACAGTCACAAATTAGGGTTTGTGACTGGTGTTAATACTGATATATTATCTGTCTATGTTTCAAAATGTTTTCCTTTTTCATGCTTGTTTGATATTTTCCTAAAATTAGATGTGTAAATCCATAATCATCCAATGATGATCATATAATGGTCATTTAGCATGAGCATGCAACCACAATACATAAAATTGCTCAGAGATCATTATAGAGGTGCTCACAACTAGACCAAACTCAATGTACAGCCAACCATATCTAATGGTAACATTTTGACTCTGTACACATACTGTTTGTTCATGTACCAACTGCTGTGCTTTGTCCTTTTTGTGCTAATTCACAGTACACTATGGATGTTACTTTGTACAATTTGGATCTTATTCGTACAAAATAGAAAAACTAAATAAAAAAAACTATTCATGGAAAAAATAAAATTAAAAACTATTTTATTCTTATAAAATGACTCATTAAATGCTAAATGTTTTTCACATTTTTTTTAACCATTAAGTATTCTGTAACATGTTTTAAAATCAGAAGAAAGCATGATTGAATCAAATATGGTTTGCCAATTAGCATAAGCTAAGCAAACAAACCAAGAAAATACTTCAATCAGAGATTTTATTGATACCCAGGTAACAAACGGGGACACCCAATGGTCCTCTAGTGAAAATGAAAATGAAAATGAGTGGGGTTCTATAGAGTATTGGTACTAGGGGACAAAAAAAAATCTATTGGCATTATAAGTGCTACTGATAATAATTTGTAAGAAAATTTGAACAGGACAATCTCATGGGGTTAAGTTGGAAGAGCTCAACTATCTTTAAACGTCACCAGCTGACATACTCATAGGGTCAAAGGGACACCATAGGCACCCTGATCACTTTAACTCATTTTAGTGGTCTTCGTGCAATATCCCTGTCTCCCTTAGACCTTCAATTTAAGTCAGTGTAGTTGTAGGAAAACTGTGATGATTATATTGCAGGACTAAGACATCTGCACTGGAATTGGGTACGTGTTAAAATATTTTTTTTTTAAACACTTGCAGTGCCAGGGTAGCCATGATGGAGGTGGGGCCAAATGAATTATAGTGTAAGGAATGCAGCCGAACAGCTTAGGAGGGGCAGTGTCCCACCATCTTTAACCCCTTAAGGACCGAACTTCTGGAATAAAATGGAATCATGACATGTCACACATGTCATGTGTCCTTAAGGGGTTAAACTTCACCAGCTACCACTGTCTTTCACATGTGAACTAGAGGACCCCCATTCATCATATGTCAGTGAAGACATGGCACAGGATGAGAGGAAAGTGTAGAAGAATTCAACAGACTCTACCCAGTTGTTATTACTCCACACTTCTTTGCTCTGGAAGTGGAGAAAGACTGATCAGTCTGCTCCCTCTCATTCAGTGTAAGTTGAAAGCCATTTGTCCACCATTTTTGGGGGAAGTCCAGTCTTGAAGCTTATAAGTTATTAGACAATTTGATGGAACCCTGTTCAATTATGTATCCACTTTGCTTGTTCTACTATTACCTGAGGCGTGAGATGGGGGTTATTTAATCTTATGGAGGGTGTATTTGACTGGAGGAATAGAATAGATAATACAACTGCACAGTAATAGAGAACAAAGGCAAGCAAATTAAAATCTACGAATATCTAAATTTAGAAGTAATTCAGAAGCAAATCTGCCCTTTCTGAATTTCTGAATTGCTATAATTGTCACTACTTTTTTCAGGTTTACTTGTACTACACATAACCAGCAATATACAGATAACCACCTGTACCTCTGACACGATCATTTTCAGTTTGGCACATAAAATGTATTAGATACATTAACATAAGAATAAATAAACCTTTTGTAGATTTTTATCTTTCTCTCTACAGCATGTGTTTAACAAACCAAAAGTCATTATATTATTCATAGTTCACTTGCTTCAGTCTACTTGTTTCAAATATTTAGCAATTTGGCAAGAGGGTAGATTTTGTGAAATATGTTTAATGTAGCTTTTACTGTCACCATTCAAAGGCTAATAAGAATTATATTAGCTATACTTTTTTTTTATATATTAAGACCCAATTTAGTATTACTTGAATGCTCTAATAACTGACATAAAATTGGCACTAATGAAATGTGAGTTTAATGCAAAATGGTATTAACATGTTGTGGTGACATTTTGTCATCAAACTAATATGGTGACCAAGCTCATGTATGCCTTTCTTACAGGGTGATAAGCTTTACCCTTTGATATGGTAATTGGGTAATTCAATACCTTTACAAGTCAGGAAAAACATAACCACTTCCCCCTATCTCCATACCTCCCTGTTCCTTCTTGCCTGTTCCTTCTTGGCTGTGCTACTGAGCAGACATGTGCTATCATGGTGAACTATGTTACACTCTGTTGCTTCCTTTTCTTCCTTGGTGGATGTGATGTGGAACTTGCAGCAGTGAGCCATTACAAGATGTGAAGGCCTAACCGTGGGTGAGATCAAACGTGTGGGGAAGGGGATTACTATATAGATAGATATAAAAAGGGTTGTTGCACAGTGGGTCTGGGCTGTGTGTTTGTGATAAATGTATAGTATTGTGTTGTTGCCTTCTACGAACGTTGTGTAATATATATATATATTAATTTGGTAATACACCACATTTACTTTGATGACAGAATGTCACCACACATGTGTTCATTTTAGTTTATTTGATTGTTTTTTACTATACCCAGTGCAACAACTTTCTCAAACATAGACATGATTTGGTGGCTTATTATGTGATAAGTTGTTGCTCAGTTAAAAACATAAAAGAAATTCCCAGGTACTCAGAGTGTTAAAGCTGCAGGCAGATTTAATGAAACAAAAAAGCAGCAACGTTTCAACCTTCTAAGAGGTCTTTTTCAAGCTAACACCACAAACCAAACATCAGTGTATATATAGCAAGTAATGTCAAGGGAAAGGTCAAACAACAATTCACTTAAGTGAAAGTCATTAACACAAAATATACAAATCATGCTAAATATATCTATATATAAACTATATACAACAGTCCATAACTTACAAAGAGACAAAAGTTGGTAATGAAGGTATAAAAATAAAATAAAATAAATGAAGAAATCTACAGTGAATAAACGCCTGTCAGGGCGCTTAGGAATCATTTCCGGTTAGATGAAATGCAGAAGGGTTTCTGGAACGCAAAAGGAACGCCCTCCTACGGAGCCATGTAAGTTCCAACCAAATAACAAAAATTGGATAGAGAAAAAGAGGATATATGGTGTTGGACTAGCCAACTCCACAAGCTCTAAAGCAGGTTACAAGAGGTATAAGGGGCTTGACCCCAAGTTTAGTCAAAACAGAAAAAAAGAGAAGAAAAAATGGAGAAACACTCACATATGTAGTGGGTGTAGTCCAGATTATCTCTCAAATAAAGGGGTTAAACCTTTATTAGAAAGAAAAAAAGGGAAGTATAGTAAAAATTGGTAAACAAATTACCAATAAAAATACATCCCTAAGATGTGGGTGAGTAGAGTAGGATTAGATGCTCTAATGTAGGAAGTATGTCCAGGATAAAAATACCTGGAAGACGTATAGTCATCTATAAGTAGGTAAAGAGGGGACTGCTTATATGTATAGTATAGAGAAATAGAGCCACAACATTGGCATGAGGTCAGAAGCAGTGTATATATAAGTAGACAGGGATATATGGTGCCTGGCAGTGGTTATGGTAGCACAGGGAGAAAAAAAGACTGTTGTCTCTAATATAGGCAACTGTATTGAAAGGGTATACACAGAGTACAGAGAGTCCTCTAGTGGAGTGATACATGGCACATCCACAGGTCCCATAGGTACACAAATATTGGGGATAACCAGAGATTTCTCAAGTATTGTATATTGCCTGCTCGGGCATATAGTATATACAGATAGAAGGATATCTCAAAAATGTGGGGTGCTGCTGGTTAAGTAAAAGAAAAAGCCAGTAAAGAGCCCCTCACAGGAACACTATATCGATACCCTAAAGTTGCCCTGGACGAACTGTCTAGCTCACATGCTGTGAAAATGAAGCTAACTGCTACTTCAAGGCAGCCTCAAACATATCCCTATCTCCCCATATGGACCTAAAGCATAGTGCTATGTGAAGGCATATAGCACCTACTACACGAGCAACATAAACAATAGAAAGTGAGAACCCAAAAGAAAAAAAGGAACCAAATTCAAAATCAAAGTGAAGAAATAATATGCATCGGCAAAAAGCACTCGATGGGCGTTTCGGCGTTTCAACACGCCTTTGTCAAGAGTGCTTTTTTTACAGCAGAGATCAGATGAGTCTTTCGGGACTGTAGTGGACACTGAATACCCTAGCCTAGCTATCAATTTCCCTATCTAATGAGCAGCAGCTACACTTTCCCTCCTCTCACTAAGAATGCAGCTTCAGAATGAATCTAAAATGGATGCTGGGAGGGAGGTGGGAGGGTCTGGAAGGGAGGGTCTGCTGCTAATTTGCTGGAATGTGTCTGCTGACCGTGAGGCACAGGGTCAAAGTTTGCTCAATTATGACGAATAGGGGGCGGATCGAACCACGCATGTGTTCGCCCACCGCGGCGAACGCGAACACGCTGTGTTACGGGTTATTCTCATTACGGGTTATTCTCAACTACTGGACGAGTTTTGTTTTTTCACATTTAGATGTATTTCTCTTTGCGAATATTTAACTTGAAGAAAAAAAAAAAAAAACTGGTGTCAGCAGCAGACTCTTCCCAAAAAAGGAAGAAGCTCAATCCAGCAACCTGTCGTCCTTGTCCCCGTTTGTTCTTTTTCTTATCCTATAGAATATATTTCTAGATTGTTTTCCTACTAATGCAGTTACATAAATACTTGGAAATATGATTTTAAGCAGTATTTGAGTTTAAGCAGTGTTACTCATATTATCCAAATATGATGTAATGTTGCTTTATATAGGCCCAAATATAATTTCTGCACTAAACTGCTAGCTAGTGTATAGTAGGCACACTTCCACAATGTTGTACACAGAATCCCATATTTAATGTATGTTTGGTTGGCTACAACAAAGACCCAAATCCATATGTCAGGAAATTATATGTCAAACAATATGCACTAGAAACTTCACAATGAAGACATCAATAAAATAGAATACAATTGCACAATACACAGCAAAAAGAAAGACTCGTTCTAAGCTCACCTGAATACATTATATATATTCAGTCTTTTACGGTAAGAAGGGCTAAAGGAAATTACAAAAAACGTAATATGGCAATGTGTGTGATAATAAAAACACTGAGTAACAACGTAATTGGAATATACATAATGGACCATGAAATGCATAAATATTGGGATAACAGTGGTCCAGATGGCATATTAACAGAACTAATGATCCTGTAATACTATTTTTTCCTAAAATGTCTCATTTATGTCACATCAAGGATTGTACTGAAACCCTACAGTTTCAACAGCATACTAGAATGTGCATTAAATAGAATAAATGTTCCATCTATCAGCAATTTTAAAAGGTCTATTCACTAATTCGTAGACAAAATATATTAGCTTTGTTTTGGTTATTTAAAGCCGTTCTCTAAATAAGGAAAACATCTGCCCATATTTCCTGGATTAATATACTGTGAGTACCACATGGCATTTCTATAAAAGTAGTACTAGACATTGTAGCTAAGGCAGTCATGTATCCTGGTTTTGTGCTGCCCTAGGCAGCACAAAACTCAGGCTCCCCCCCCCTCCCCCCCGCGCGCCACCCCCACCCAACCTTTACCCCGCCCCGCATTCTAAATACACACACACACATTCACTGACAGATACGCATACACTAGCTAACAGAAACACACACTCGCTAACAGAAACACACACACTAACAGACAAACTCACACTCAGTAACAGACAAACACACACACTAACAAACACACACTAACAGACACACACTCACTCACTAGCAGACACAAACTAGCAGACACACACACTCACTAACATACACACACACTCACAGGCAAACACACACACTAACAGACACACACAGTCAGACACACACACACACACACACTCACAGGCAAACACACTAACAGACACCCACACTAACAGACACCCACACTAACAGACACCCACACACACTAACAGACACACACACACTAACAGACACACACACCCACACACACTAACACACACACACACACACACTAACAGACACACACACACACTCACTAAGACACACACTCACTAACAGACACACACACACTCACTAAGACACACACTCACTAACAGACACACACACACTCACTAAGACACACACTCACTAACAGACACACACACACTCACACTCACTAACAGACACTCACACTCACTCACATTAACACTTTTCTTTTTTTTTCACTTTAACCCCCCCAGCCTCCTTACCTTTTGGAATGCTGGGGGGTCATCTTTCTCCCTGGTGGTCCAGTGGCTGCTGGGCGGTCGGGCTGCGCTGCTGGGCGGGCGGCGAGGGAGCACTCCCCCTAAGCTGTCTGCTCAGCTCCCTCGCGCGCCGCACAGTGAGGCTGGGAGGCGGAGCCGGAATATGACGTCATATTCCGGCTCCCAGCCTCACTCTACGGCACGCGAGGGAGCTGAGCAGACATCTCAGGGGGAGTGCTCCCTCGCCGCCCGCCCAGCAGCGCCGCCCGACCGCCCAGCAGCAGCCCAGCATGTCAGTTAGCCGCAAGGCTAACAAGACATTTGCCTTGGGCATTTGGGGGGCGGCTTTTTTTGCCGCCCCCTGGAAAATGCCGCCCAAGGCAAATGCCTTGTTTTCCTCGCGGCTAATACGCCCCTGAGCTAAGGCTATAGGAGAATACACTTCAATGGACCGTGAGAAGCGCAATTACATGTCATCTATTTCAGTGGCTGCTACCTGTCATAGTATTGGTATTATAATGTCATAATATCTAAAGAAAAAATATGGTACTAATCTATTATCAAGAAATGCCCCACTAACATGCTTAAAACTTTATATAAAATATATAAATATTCAAGAATGGGAAAAGTGTGGAATTGCAAAAATTGCGGAAATATTAGAGGGTAATAAAATATAATTTCCAACGATACAGTTCAAGTATAATCTTCCCTCTAAAGAATTATTTAGCTATCTAAGAATAAAATCTTTTATTATGGGCAAAAAAAATTCGGAAACTTCTCCAATTGATCAATTTATAGCATTCCATTATAAGAAAAAAATTGCCTCCTGATTTAAGCAATTTATAAAAAGCCAAAGGCAATTAGATAAAGCGTCAGCATTGATTAAATGGGAGCAAGAACTCCAATTCTCCCTTCCGGTTGAAGATTGGCTTTTGGGCCTACAATCGGTAAAAAGATATATGGGGCTGAAATTGTATTATTGAATATCAAAACTGTAGTATCTTTGATAAAAGGAAAATAAGGCCCACTATCCTGGTCCGGTATCCTGCGACGGCAGCAGGTTTATATATGAAGACTTTATTTAGAAGTTCCTTGTATAATAGAATGAATGTTCAAGTAGACTGTTTGTTGTGGAGCTTTTTCAGGAGGCTAGGTATTATATGGCCGAATGGGGAAGGTACGAGAGGATTTGTGTGTTGGTTGCTAGTTGAGAGGTGGTCAGAAGGGAGGAAGGAGTGGGGGGAGCAGTGGCAAGATGTCACTTAATATATTATCTATTAATGCAAGGGGTCTAAACTCGGAACAGAAAATAGGTTATCTATACAAATTACTAATTGATGGTAAAACGGATATAGGTTTCGTTCAGGAAACACATTGGGTTAACTCTACATCTAAGTTATGGAACTATAAAAAATTCCCAGTGGTTCATAGATCTAATATGACTGGAAAAAACAAGAAAAGAGGAGTAGCAATCTTCTTCTCAAGTAGTTTGAAGTATGAGTTTGTCTATGAGGAGACTGATCTTGGTGGTAGGTTTTTAATAGTTATAGTTCGAATTAACGACATACTGTATACCTTGGTAAATGTATATGCTCCAAATCAACTTCCACATACATTTTTGGAAAGCCTATTACAAAAGGTTTGTGTCGTCTGGAAGTCTGATTATCGGCGGGGATTTTAACTGCATTATAGATACTAAAGTAGATAGTAATAGAATCAAGCCCGTAAATAAAGATGACAGTCAAAAAATAGGATCATCAATGATGCAGACTTTTTTAGCAAAAAATTGTCTGTATGACTGTTGGAGAGTACTAAACTCAGAAGTCATACAGTAGAATTGATTATTTTTTGGTTAGGGCTGATACTTTGGATCGAGTTAATAAGGTGACAATTGGACCTATAACATGGTCTGACCATGCACCAGTATGCTTAGTTATTGTCAGACCTTCCGGCATTCGCTAACCGTGGACTTCCGGGTTCTCGGAGCGCGGCCACTCCCCCTCCTATGACGTGGTCGTTCCCAGGGTTCATAGAGAGTCCGCGCCAACACCACAGTGCTTGATCAACTCGAAAGCTCCCGCGAACTTCAAACTGAATAATTACTTCTACTGTGTATCGGACCCGGACTGTTTAATCATTTACCCTCCTTCTCCTCTCCTACGACCTCGGACTGTTTTTGGATATTCTCTTGCCTGCTGCAACCTCGATTCTCTCTGGAATCTCCATCACCAATTTGGATCATCACTCCTTCATAAGTTAAGTAAACCAGATTGGCTCAACCTTAATATATAACCATCCTAAATCTAAGTGGTTCGCTATCTGCTCCACATCAACTCATAATCTTAATTCCAACACCTACTTATCTGCATCCTACTTTGGAACTTCTCGCTGGTTGTGTTAAAATTACCTTATCCTAAAACAACTTCCAACACCGCTGCTGGTTGTAACCTGCCATGAATTAAAGAGACAGTTTATTTTTGATTATCTTTTTTATTTAAAGTAATAAACGTTATCAAACTCAGAAATCTGCAGTTGTTTCCATCTTATCAACAATTGAGCGTTACAGATTGATCAAGCCTAATTAATGGATACAGCAGATCTCACTTCTGAAATCACCAGATTAAACCAAAGGGTGGATACTCTCACTCAAGGCATGCAAGATCTACAGATCACCAATGAAAGAATCCTTACTTATGTAAGGGACTTGCAAACCCATACTCCTCACACAGTTACACACTCGGCTAGTGACCCTGCTGTCTCCAACCCCGAAAAATTCTCTGGAGACAGGTCCCAATACCGAGAGTTCATCAATTCCTGCAAGTTGTTGATTGCATTAAAACCCCGATCATATCCCACAGAAAGATCTAAAGTTTGTTCTGTTATTTCATTTTTGAGAGGTGAACCCATGGCCTGGGCTCATTCCTTTCTTGAGAATGATGATCCCATATTGGATTCTCTGGATGAATTCTTTGAAGCCATGTCTCTCCTTTACGAAGACCCAAACAAACAAGCGACTGCAGATTTAACCATTAGAACACTGCAGCAAAGAAACCGGCCTGTTGAAGATTACATTGCTGAATTCAAACGATGGGCACCTGAAACTCAGTGGAATGACATAACTCTACGTAACCAGTTCCGTATTGGGTTATCTGAAGCTGTCAAAGATGAGCTCTCCAGAACTGAACTACCTACTACACTAAATACACTTATTCAACTGTCAATCAGTATCGACAGAAGACTTAGGGAAAGAAAAGCTGAGAAAGCACTCACTAGCTCTCTATGGAAAAAACCCTTCACCTCTTCAAAGGCACCGGAGAAACCTATAACTCCCGCTGAACCTATGGAAATAGGGGTTGTGAGAAGTTCTCTTACTCCAGAAGAGAGAACCAGAAGAAGACAACTGAACCTCTGCATGTACTGTGCTTCGCAAGAACATGTGGTCCCAGACTGTCCCCTATTGAAACGTCCAAGAGGCGGTAAGCATGGTTCTACCACGACTATAATGAGTGTACTTCCTTCTAAACCAACCTCTCATTTCTCCTCTGTCTCTCTCATATTGCAGTGGGACAAAGAAAGAATTACGACTAAGGCCATTATTGATTCCGGTGCTAATGGGGTGTTCCTGGACTCATCCTTTGTTACAAAAAATAAAATTCCTTGTGTTCAAAAACGTAATTCCGTCTCTGTCAGAGTTATTGATGGCTCCTTAATCTCCTCGGGGCCCATTCGCCTTGAAACTGTCCCTTTAAGGACTACTACTAATTATGTCCATTCTGAATTTCTTATTTTTGATGTCATAAATTCTCCTCTTTATCCTATAATATTAGGGATAGACTGGTTACGGACTCACAACCCACTTATTACCTGGGCTCCTTTCTCTCTCACGTTTAACTCTGCATATTGCCAGAAAACATGTCTACAACACATCCCCATTTTGCATGTTACTAGGGAATCCACTATACCTTCCAGTTATTCGGAGTTCGCTGATGTGTTCAGTAAAAAGGAAGCAGAGACACTTCCTCCTCATCGACCCTATGATTGTCCGATTGACCTTGTTCCTGGTGCTCCTATCCCTTTTGGACATATTTATCCCCTCTCTGAATCAGAGCTAAAAACCCTCAAGGAATACCTAGATGAAAACCTCCGGAAGGGGTTCATTAGACCTTCCTGTTCACCAGCCGCTTCCAGCATGTTTTTTGTAAGAAACAAGGACCAGACTATTCGGCCAATCATCGATTACAGGTCTTTAAATAAAATAACTATCAAGAATCGTTACCCTCTTCCCCTGATCAATGAACTGATCGAAAGATTAAGAACAGCTACCATCTACACTAAACTTGACCTTCGTGGGGCATATAACCTTGTTAGAATCAAAGCCAATGATGAATGGAAAACGGCGTTCAGAACCCGATATGGTCTTTACGAATATCTTGTCATGCCCTTCGGGCTATGTAACGCCCCTGCAACCTTTCAGCATTTCATTAACGATATCTTCAGAGATCTCCTAGACGTTTGTGTCATCATTTACTTAGATGATATTCTCATCTACTCCAACAACCTTGAAGAACACAGAAAACACGTGAGATGGGTATTATCCAGATTAAGAACACACAAATTATACGCAAAACCAGAAAAATGTATATTTGAAGTCAATGAAATCACTTTTTTGGGATATGTTATCTCCCCTCATTCAATAAGTATGGATACCTCCAAAATAGATTGCATTGTCAACTGGTCTACTCCTACTAATACTAAAGACTTACAACGTTTTCTGGGATTTGCCAACTTCTATAGGAAGTTCATTAAAAACTACTCCAAGGTTGCTCATCCCCTCAACCTTCTCAATAGCAGTAAACGGTCCTTTGCTTGGAACGAAGAGGCTCAAGCAGCCTTTGATGAATTAAAACGGAGATTCACTAGTGCACCCATTCTTCAACTACCTAATCCTGCTTTTCTCTACGTCATGGAAACGGATGCTTCTGATACAGCTATCGGGGCTGTCCTCTCTCAACACCAAACGCCTCAAGATCCTCTTCATCCAGTAGCTTTTTTTTCACGATCCTTGTCGCCTGCTGAACGAAATTATCCTGTAGGAGAAAAAGAATTATTAAGTATTAAAGCTGCATTCGAAAACTGGCGTCACATACTTGAAGACACACGCACTCCTGTAATTGTTTATACCGACCATAGGAACCTTGAATATCTTCATTCCAACAAAACACTCTCTGCCAGACAAGTACGCTGGAATCTTTTCTTTTCCCGTTTCAATTTTCAAATCATCTACAGACCTGGATCCAGAAATAAAAAGGCAGATGCCCTGTCCAGAATTCACCAAGATCTTCCTGCAAATGAAACTCAACCTCCTAAAATCATAGGTATTATTTCGTCATTAACTGATGATATTAAACATCTCAAGGAAGAAGATCTTGAACTTCCCAAACAAGGCAATCTATCAAAAAAGGACGGTTTGTACTACTTCAAAGACAGGTTATACATTCCTCCCTTGTTTAGGAATAAAATACTCTCCCTGATTCATGATTCCCCTCTGGCTGGTCATCCTGGTACAAGAAAAACACTTGAGCTGTCTAAAAGATATTACTGGTGGCCTCGCCAGGACAGAACCGTAGAATCTTATGTCAAAAACTGTCCAACCTGTCTGAGATCAAAATCTGACCATCATCCACCATTCGGTCAATTACTGAGCCTACCTGTTCCAGAAAGACCTTGGCAGTCCATCTCAATGGATTTCTTGGTAGAACTCCCTCCTTCGCAACATCATACCACCATTCTGGTAGTGGTAGACCGTTTCACCAAGATGTCCCATTTTATTCCTTTAAAGAAATTACCCTCTTCATCTGAACTTGCAAAAGTATTCATCAACAACATCGTGAAACTTCATGGTCTTCCTGAAGAAATCATATCAGACAGAGGAACACAGTTCACCTCCAAATTCTGGAATGAGATGTGTTCCTCCCTCAACATTCAACGTAAATTATCTTCAGCCTATCATCCTCAAACCAACGGACAAACAGAGAGAGTTAACCAATGTCTTGAACAATACTTGCGATGTTATTGCTCTCATTTACAAGATGATTGGATCACGTGGTTACCAATGGCAGAGTTCTCATACAACAACTCGGTACACTCTAGTAGCAAAATGACTCCATTCTTCTCAAATTTTGGATTCCATCCTTCTTCATTCCCCGATCAAGGACTTCCTTCTTCTAATCCATACGTCTCCAACCATAACTCGTTCATGTCTGCCCTCTTCCTCAGGTTACGTGATAACCTTAAAAATGCATCATCTGCTCAGAAAAAGTTTTTCGATACTGGTAGACGACCTTCCCCTACTTACAAGGTTGGTGATCTAGTATGGCTCTCTTCAAAAAACATTGTTACCAACCGTCCCTCAAAGAAACTAAGTTCACTCTTCCTTGGGCCTTTTCGTATATTGTCACTCATCAACGAAAACGTGGTTAGATTGAAACTTCCACCTACCATGAAGCTGCATCCAGTCTTCCATGTGTCGTTGCTTAAACCACACCACTCCGACCCTTTCATGAGGGATGTTCATACCACTCCTGATCCCATTCTGGTACAAGGTGAAGAGGAATACGAGGTTCAGAGGATTCTCGATTCACGAATCCATCGTGGTTCCTTACAATATCTTGTCCGGTGGAAGGGCTACGGAGTTGATGAAGACTCATGGGTGTCGTCCTCCGCGGTGCACGCTCGTCGACTTATCAACGCGTACCATGCTCGCTACCCATCCAGACCTCGTTGATAGCATCCGGTGGCTGCTTCTTATGAGGGGGGTTCTGTCAGACCTTCCGGCATTCGCTAACCGTGGACTTCCGGGTTCTCGGAGCGCGGCCACTCCCCCTCCTATGACGTGGTCGTTCCCAGGGTTCATAGAGAGTCCGCGCCAACACCACAGTGCTTGATCAACTCGAAAGCTCCCGCGAACTTCAAACTGAATAATTACTTCTACTGTGTATCGGACCCGGACTGTTTAATCATTTACCCTCCTTCTCCTCTCCTACGACCTCGGACTGTTTTTGGATATTCTCTTGCCTGCTGCAACCTCGATTCTCTCTGGAATCTCCATCACCAATTTGGATCATCACTCCTTCATAAGTTAAGTAAACCAGATTGGCTCAACCTTAATATATAACCATCCTAAATCTAAGTGGTTCGCTATCTGCTCCACATCAACTCATAATCTTAATTCCAACACCTACTTATCTGCATCCTACTTTGGAACTTCTCGCTGGTTGTGTTAAAATTACCTTATCCTAAAACAACTTCCAACACCGCTGCTGGTTGTAACCTGCCATGAATTAAAGAGACAGTTTATTTTTGATTATCTTTTTTATTTAAAGTAATAAACGTTATCAAACTCAGAAATCTGCAGTTGTTTCCATCTTATCAACAATTGAGCGTTACAGTTATTAAAAACAATGCCGAATATAAATGTAGAGATAGATGGAGATTAAATGAACCTTTATTAAAATCGGAAATTAATGTAGAAGAACTGCGTACCCAGGCCAGAGAGTTTTTTTAAAGTAACGACATCGGGGATGTTTCTAACGCTATATTATGGTGTACTTTTAAATCATATATGATAGGATGTCTTATAAAATTGGGTGCTAATACAAAAAAAAAGAAAGGAAGAGAGTTGAATGAGCTTAATATTGACCTGGTAAAAATGGAACGACTTCATAAAATTACTTTAGATTATAAAATTTTGGAGGATATTAAGGAGATTAGAAAAAAAATCCTAGCAAGAACTCAAGAGAAAATAAATAAAGCAATGTTAACATTAAAGCAGGTATGGTATTATGGAAACAATAAAACAGGAAAAAATCTTTCAAATAAATTAAAAAATAAAAATAAACATCAATAAAATTTATAATAGCTGGAAATAAAAAACTTTTTCGCCAACTCAAATAGCAAATGCATTTGAAGAATATTATAAAAGTTTATACAATTTAAAACTTAATGAGCCGTCTGAATGGGAAATACAGCATTTCCTGGATAAATAAAATCTGCCAAAAATATCCATCGAAAAATTAATTCAGCTAAATGCTCCATTCTCTATACAGGAGATTAGTAATACCATTAAAGCACTAATAGCGGGCAATGCCCCAGGTCCAGATGGCTTTTCATCGATTTTTTATAAAAAATTAAATGGGATAATTTCTTCATATTTATTGAAGATATTTAACGAATTCGCTACTCATGAAGTTATTCCATCAGAAATGCTCCAGACTTCCATAATGCCAATCCTTAAACCAGACAAGGACCCAATATACACTACAAACTATAGGCCAATTTCTCTTATTAATTTAGACATTAAAGCGTACTCTAGAATTTTGGCTGACAGACTTAAACGAAGTATATCAGATATTGTACATTTAGATCAGAGTGGGTTTGTAGAAGGTAGGGGTACATCTGACAATATCAGGAAATTAATGATATATCATATCATGCAAATCAAAGTTTGTCCCCATTTGCCTTGGCCACCCTTGGCGCCAAGAAGGCCTTCAACCGTTTTAATTGGAAATATTTGGAAGAGGTTTTGAAGGCCTTTGGCATAGTCAGTGTTTTCAAGGACTGCACAATGGCATTATATAAAGATCCTCAAGCCAGAGTCTCAGGATTTATGTTCCAATCAAAATGGTTCCCAATTAGAAATGGGACGCGACAGGGCTGCCCTTTGGCACCCCTGTTATATATCCTCTCCATAGAGCCATTGGCAGCCGCGATTAGACAGAGTGAAGGTATTAGCGAGCTAAAGGTCAATTGGAGCAATTTATATGGAGTCCAAAAGAAATGGGATTATTTAAAAGTTGCACTACTGAAGGCAACAGAAAATTGCATTAGGCTTGTCAGTAAAAGCAAAAAATTCAAGAAACCACTGTGGTACTCCGCAGATGTGGCCAAAATAGTAAAAAACAAAAAGTTAGCATTTAGTAATTATAAAAAAACCCAGAGTGAGGAAGACAGAATGACCTATAAGATTAGGCAGAAAGAGGCTAAGCAAGTTATAAGAGCTTCCAAATCCCACACAGAAGAGAAAATAGCACAGTCAGTAAAAAAGGGGGACAAAACTTTTTTTAGATACATAAATGAGAAAAGAAAAGTAAAACAAGGATTAGTTAGATTAAAAACAAAAGAAGGAAGGTATGTAGATGAGGATAAAGGTCTAGCTGACTGCCTCAATGAATATTTTTGTTCGGTATTTACAGATGAAAATGAAGGAAAGGGACCTCAGTTAAGAAAAAGGATAAATGAGTCATTTATTACACGTGAGTTTACAGAGGAAGAGGTTCTATTTCAACTGTCAAAAGTAAAGACAAATAAGTCAATGGGACCTGATGGAATACACCCAAAGCTATTAAAAGAGCTTAGTGGTGTACTAGCAAAACCATTAACAGATTTATTTAACCAATCATTGATAACAGGAGTAGTCCCAGAAGATTGGAAGTTAGCGAATGTTGTGCCCATTCACAAGAAAGGTAATAGGGAGGAGTCGGGCAACTATAGGCCAGTAAGCCTTACTTCAGTAGTGGGGAAAGTGATGGAAACCATGTTAAAGGATAGGATTGTTGAACATCTAAAAACACATGGATTTCAAGACCAGAGACAACATGGGTTTACTTCAAGGAGATCATGCCAAACTAATCTTATTGATTTTTTTGATTG
Organism: Pelobates fuscus; assembly: GCF_036172605.1. Taxonomy (NCBI): domain Eukaryota; kingdom Metazoa; phylum Chordata; class Amphibia; order Anura; family Pelobatidae; genus Pelobates; species Pelobates fuscus. The sequence continues at coordinate 127,751,075 of NC_086317.1, forward strand.
GGTAACTAAAATTATAGATCAGGGTGGTGCAGTAGACATTGCTTACCTAGATTTCAGTAAGGCTTTTGACACTGTTGCACATAGAAGGCTTATCAATAAACTACAATCTTTGAGTTTGGATTTCAATATTGTTGAATGGGTAAGGCAGTGGCTGAGTGACAGGCAACAGAGGGTTGTAGTCAATGGAGTATATTCGAAGCTTGGGCTTGTCACCAGTGGGGTACCTCAGGGATCTTTCCTCGGACCCATTTTCTTTAATATTTTTATTAGTGATATTGCAGAAGGTCTTGATGGTAAGGTGTGTCTTTTTGCGGATGATACTAAGATATGTAACAGGGTTGATGTTCCAGGAGGGATAAGCCAAATTGAAAATGATTTAGGTAAACTAGAAAAATGGTCAGAGTTGTGGCAACTGACATTTAATGTGGATAAGTGCAAGATAATGCATCTTGGACGTAAAAACCCAAGGGTAGAGTACAAAATATTTGATAGAGTCCTAACCTCAACATCTGAGGAAAGGGATTTAGGGGTGATTATTTCTGATGACTTAAAGGTAGGCAGACAATGTAATAGAGCAGCAGGAAATGCTAGCAGAATGCTTGGTTGTATAGGGAGAGGTATTAGCAGTAGAAAGAGGGAAGTGCTCATGCCATTGTACAGAACACTGGTGAGACCTCACTTGGAGTACTGTACACAGTACTGGAGACCCTATCTTCAGAAGGATATTGATACCTTAGAGAGAGTTCAAAGAAGGGCTACTAAACTGGTTCATGGATTGCAGGATAAAACTTACCAGGAAAGGTTAAAGGATCTTAACATGTATAGCTTGGAGGAAAGACGAGACAGGGGGGATATGATAGAAACATTTAAATACATAAAGGGAATCAACACAGTAAAGGAGGAGACTATATTTAAAAGAAGAAAAACTACCACAACAAGAGGACATAGTCTTAAATTAGAGGGACAAAGGTTTAAAAATAAAAGGTTTAAAAATAAAAAATAATATATAATAATAATAAAAAATTAAATGGTATAATTTCTTCATATTTATTGAAGATATTTAACGAATTCGCTACTCATGAAGTTATTCCATCAGAAATGCTCCAGACTTCCATAATGCCAATCCTTAAACCAGACAAGGACCCAATATACACTACAAACTATAGGCCAATTTCTCTTATTAATTTAGACATTAAAGCGTACTCTAGAATTTTGGCTGACAGACTTAAACGAAGTATATCAGATATTGTACATTTAGATCAGAGTGGGTTTGTAGAAGGTAGGGGTACATCTGACAATATCAGGAAATTAATGATATATCATATCATGCAAATCAAAGTTTGTCCCCATTTGCCTTGGCCACCCTTGGCGCCAAGAAGGCCTTCGACCGTTTTAATTGGAAATATTTGGAAGAGGTTTTGAAGGCCTTTGGCATAGTCGGTGTTTTCAAGGACTGCACAATGGCATTATATAAAGATCCTCAAGCCAGAGTCTCAGGATTTATGTTCCAATCAAAATGGTTCCCAATTAGAAATGGGACGCGACAGGGCTGCCCTTTGGCACCCCTGTTATATATCCTCTCCATAGAGCCATTGGCAGCCGCGATTAGACAGAGTAAAGGTATTAGCGAGCTAAAGGTCAATTGGAGCAATTTATATGGAGTCCAAAAGAAATGGGATTATTTAAAAGTTGCACTACTGAAGGCAACAGAAAATTGCATTAGGCTTGTCAGTAAAAGCAAAAAATTCAAGAAACCACTGTGGTACTCCGCAGATGTGGCCAAAATAGTAAAAAACAAAAAGTTAGCATTTAGTAATTATAAAAAAACCCAGAGTGAGGAAGACAGAATGACCTATAAGATTAGGCAGAAAGAGGCTAAGCAAGTTATAAGAGCTTCCAAATCCCACACAGAAGAGAAAATAGCACAGTCAGTAAAAAAGGGGGACAAAACTTTTTTAGATACATAAATGAGAAAAGAAAAGTAAAACAAGGATTAGTTAGATTAAAAACAAAAGAAGGAAGGTATGTAGATGAGGATAAAGGTCTAGCTGACTGCCTCAATGAATATTTTTGTTCGGTATTTACAGATGAAAATGAAGGAAAGGGACCTCAGTTAAGAAAAAGGATAAATGAGTCATTTATTACACGTGAGTTTACAGAGGAAGAGGTTCTATTTCAACTGTCAAAAGTAAAGACAAATAAGTCAATGGGACCTGATGGAATACACCCAAAGCTATTAAAAGAGCTTAGTGGTGTACTAGCAAAACCATTAACAGATTTATTTAACCAATCATTGATAACAGGAGTAGTCCCAGAAGATTGGAAGTTAGCGAATGTTGTGCCCATTCACAAGAAAGGTAATAGGGAGGAGTCGGGCAACTATAGGCCAGTAAGCCTTACTTCAGTAGTGGGGAAAGTGATGGAAACCATGTTAAAGGATAGGATTGTTGAACATCTAAAAACACATGGATTTCAAGACCAGAGACAACATGGGTTTACTTCAGGGAGATCATGCCAAACTAATCTTATTGATTTTTTTGATTGGGTAACTAAAATTATAGATCAGGGTGGTGCAGTAGACATTGCTTACCTAGATTTCAGTAAGGCTTTTGACACTGTTGCACATAGAAGGCTTATCAATAAACTACAATCTTTGAGTTTGGATTTCAATATTGTTGAATGGGTAAGGCAGTGGCTGAGTGACAGGCAACAGAGGGTTGTAGTCAATGGAGTATATTCGAAGCTTGGGCTTGTCACCAGTGGGGTACCTCAGGGATCTGTACTTGGACCCATTTTCTTTAATATTTTTATTAGTGATATTGCAGAAGGTCTTGATGGTAAGGTGTGTCTTTTTGCGGATGATACTAAGATATGTAACAGGGTTGATGTTCCAGGAGGGATAAGCCAAATGGAAAATGATTTAGGTAAACTAGAAAAATGGTCAGAGTTGTGGCAACTGACATTTAATGTGGATAAGTGCAAGATAATGCATCTTGGACGTAAAAACCCAAGGGTAGAGTACAAAATATTTGATAGAGTCCTAACCTCAACATCTGAGGAAAGGGATTTAGGGGTGATTATTTCTGATGACTTAAAGGTAGGCAGACAATGTAATAGAGCAGCAGGAAATGCTAGCAGAATGCTTGGTTGTATAGGGAGAGGTATTAGCAGTAGAAAGAGGGAAGTGCTCATGCCATTGTACAGAACACTGGTGAGACCTCACTTGGAGTACTGTACACAGTACTGGAGACCCTATCTTCAGAAGGATATTGATACCTTAGAGAGAGTTCAAAGAAGGGCTACTAAACTGGTTCATGGATTGCAGGATAAAACTTACCAGGAAAGGTTAAAGGATCTTAACATGTATAGCTTGGAGGAAAGACGAGACAGGGGGGATATGATAGAAACATTTAAATACATAAAGGGAATCAACACAGTAAAGGAGGAGACTATATTTAAAAGAAGAAAAACTACCACAACAAGAGGACATAGTCTTAAATTAGAGGGACAAAGGTTTAAAAATAAAAGGTTTAAAAATAAAAAATAATATATAATAATAATAAAAAATTAAATGGTATAATTTCTTCATATTTATTGAAGATATTTAACGAATTCGCTACTCATGAAGTTATTCCATCAGAAATGCTCCAGACTTCCATAATGCCAATCCTTAAACCAGACAAGGACCCAATATACACTACAAACTATAGGCCAATTTCTCTTATTAATTTAGACATTAAAGCGTACTCTAGAATTTTGGCTGACAGACTTAAACGAAGTATATCAGATATTGTACATTTAGATCAGAGTGGGTTTGTAGAAGGTAGGGGTACATCTGACAATATCAGGAAATTAATGATATATCATATCATGCAAATCAAAGTTTGTCCCCATTTGCCTTGGCCACCCTTGGCGCCAAGAAGGCCTTCGACCGTTTTAATTGGAAATATTTGGAAGAGGTTTTGAAGGCCTTTGGCATAGTCGGTGTTTTCAAGGACTGCACAATGGCATTATATAAAGATCCTCAAGCCAGAGTCTCAGGATTTATGTTCCAATCAAAATGGTTCCCAATTAGAAATGGGACGCGACAGGGCTGCCCTTTGGCACCCCTGTTATATATCCTCTCCATAGAGCCATTGGCAGCCGCGATTAGACAGAGTGAAGGTATTAGCGAGCTAAAGGTCAATTGGAGCAATTTATATGGAGTCCAAAAGAAATGGGATTATTTAAAAGTTGCACTACTGAAGGCAACAGAAAATTGCATTAGGCTTGTCAGTAAAAGCAAAAAATTCAAGAAACCACTGTGGTACTCCGCAGATGTGGCCAAAATAGTAAAAAACAAAAAGTTAGCATTTAGTAATTATAAAAAAACCCAGAGTGAGGAAGACAGAATGACCTATAAGATTAGGCAGAAAGAGGCTAAGCAAGTTATAAGAGCTTCCAAATCCCACACAGAAGAGAAAATAGCACAGTCAGTTAAAAAGGGGGACAAAACTTTTTTTAGATACATAAATGAGAAAAGAAAAGTAAAACAAGGATTAGTTAGATTAAAAACAAAAGAAGGAAGGTATGTAGATGAGGATAAAGGTCTAGCTGACTGCCTCAATGAATATTTTTGTTCGGTATTTACAGATGAAAATGAAGGAAAGGGACCTCAGTTAAGAAAAAGGATAAATGAGTCATTTATTACACGTGAGTTTACAGAGGAAGAGGTTCTATTTCAACTGTCAAAAGTAAAGACAAATAAGTCAATGGGACCTGATGGAATACACCCAAAGCTATTAAAAGAGCTTAGTGGTGTACTAGCAAAACCATTAACAGATTTATTTAACCAATCATTGATAACAGGAGTAGTCCCAGAAGATTGGAAGTTAGCGAATGCTGTGCCCATTCACAAGAAAGGTAATAGGGAGGAGTCGGGCAACTATAGGCCAGTAAGCCTTACTTCAGTAGTGGGGAAAGTGATGGAAACCATGTTAAAGGATAGGATTGTTGAACATCTAAAAACACATGGATTTCAAGACCAGAGACAACATGGGTTTACTTCAGGGAGATCATGCCAAACTAATCTTATTGATTTTTTTGATTGGGTAACTAAAATTATAGATCAGGGTGGTGCAGTAGACATTGCTTACCTAGATTTCAGTAAGGCTTTTGACACTGTTGCACATAGAAGGCTTATCAATAAACTACAATCTTTGAGTTTGGATTTCAATATTGTTGAATGGGTAAGGCAGTGGCTGAGTGACAGGCAACAGAGGGTTGTAGTCAATGGAGTATATTCGAAGCTTGGGCTTGTCACCAGTGGGGTACCTCAGGGATCTGTACTTGGACCCATTTTCTTTAATATTTTTATTAGTGATATTGCAGAAGGTCTTGATGGTAAGGTGTGTCTTTTTGCGGATGATACTAAGATATGTAACAGGGTTGATGTTCCAGGAGGGATAAGCCAAATGGAAAATGATTTAGGTAAACTAGAAAAATGGTCAGAGTTGTGGCAACTGACATTTAATGTGGATAAGTGCAAGATAATGCATCTTGGACGTAAAAACCCAAGGGTAGAGTACAAAATATTTGATAGAGTCCTAACCTCAACATCTGAGGAAAGGGATTTAGGGGTGATTATTTCTGATGACTTAAAGGTAGGCAGACAATGTAATAGAGCAGCAGGAAATGCTAGCAGAATGCTTGGTTGTATAGGGAGAGGTATTAGCAGTAGAAAGAGGGAAGTGCTCATGCCATTGTACAGAACACTGGTGAGACCTCACTTGGAGTACTGTACACAGTACTGGAGACCCTATCTTCAGAAGGATATTGATACCTTAGAGAGAGTTCAAAGAAGGGCTACTAAACTGGTTCATGGATTGCAGGATAAAACTTACCAGGAAAGGTTAAAGGATCTTAACATGTATAGCTTGGAGGAAAGACGAGACAGGGGGGATATGATAGAAACATTTAAATACATAAAGGGAATCAACACAGTAAAGGAGGAGACTATATTTAAAAGAAGAAAAACTACCACAACAAGAGGACATAGTCTTAAATTAGAGGGACAAAGGTTTAAAAATAATATCAGGAAGTATTACTTTACTGAGAGGGTAGTGGATGCATGGAATAGCCTTCCAGCTGAAGTGGTAGAGGTTAACACAGTAAAGGAGTTTAGGCATGCGTGGGATAGGCATAAGGCTATCCTAACTATAAGATAAGGCCAGGGACTAATGAAAGTATTTAGAAAACTGGGCAGACTAGATGGGCCGAATGGTTCTTGTGACGGATCTGCCGTCACATTCTATGTTTCTATGTTTCTATGTCAACACCCTGGAGAACAAAATTACACTCTATGCAGATGATGTTCTATTGTCTCTCATGGACCCTATTAGATCTATCCCAGCTGTATTCTGTCTTATTAAAGAATACAGCAAACTCTCTGGATATAAAGTAAATATCAAGAAAACACAATTTTTTTGATAAAAGAACTAACTGGGCCCGGGGAAAGAATGCTTAAAAAGGAATTGAAATGTGATTGGGAAGCTAGGAATATAAAGTACTTAGGTGTAATATTATCTTTAGACTACAGAGAAATTGGAGAACTTAACTATTCAGAAATTGCTACCCAATTTAGGAGCACTCTAAAGACTTGGAGGGGGTTAGAACTGTCATGGTTGGAAAGAATCGAGGCAGTCAACTCCTACCTACTTCCCAAATTGACATTTCTGTTTGGTAATCTTCCACTGATGGTGTCCTCCCAGACGATACGCGGTCTGCAAAAACAAATATCAGATTATATATGGCAGGACAGGCGACCTAGAGGGTCACTGGAAATTCTACAGAGAGACTGGAGGGAGGGGGGTGTTTCCTTTCCGGACGTACAAAAATTATATATGATTAATATGGTAGTACATCTAATTTAGTGTGATAACTTTACAATATCAAGACCAATCTGGTTAGATATTGAAAAATCAGATTTTTGTAATATCGAACCTTTATCTCTTATTTGGTGCGACTGTGAATTTGTAAAAAATATAAAATCTAATAATCCAATCAACAACACAATGATCTATATAGTATAATAATGTCATAATTGTGTAATAATGTAGATACAATATTTAATATATATATAATGTATATACAATATTTATATACAATACATATTTTTATATTCTCATTATGTGAAACATATTATATGATTATGGGTCTTATCTGGAAATGTGGATCTATGAAGAAATCTACTGGAACCCTGTTTTGCATATCAAACTATCCAATAATAATATGGATAACCACACAAAGTTTACACTTAAAAGAACATTACATTCCTGACCCTATAGTGCTGGAAAACACTATTTAGGTGCCTGGCCACCCCTTACCTCAATTAAATAAGTAAAAATTAAACTTTTATTCCAGAGCCAGGTGTGTCTACCAGCGCTGACTCCCGACCCTGATCTGCCTCCTTGGTTGACATCATCAGAATTGTTGATCTCATGCAATGCAATTCATTCCTATGACCTCAGCAAAGGAGGTGGGGTGGGGGCAAAGCCAAACACCACCCTGACCAATCAGCATCTCCTCATAGAGATGAATTGAATCAATGCATTTGTAACTTACCTGTACTAACTTGTACTTCATATAGTACATTCGTTCGCAAACTCCCGAACTGCTAGCAGGTTAAGTGATTATAGCCCAATGGCAAAGTATGCTAATTCGTACTCTCCCGAAATCCAAGCAGGTCGTGGGAAAAAATAAGCAGTTCATCGTTTGCATACCCAAACATCAGCAGAGACTTGATGAAGGGTACAACTGGAATGCTTTATTATGCCAGATGGCCCACTTTTATACACAGCCCCCCAGCATGGGGTCTCCAGCAAAAGTATAGTAAAACACGCCCAGGTGTCTCTGTGTCTAGGAGATAATTGAGTGTACTTTATTTAAACTAATTATCTTCCAGCACTAGAGGTACAAAATATGAAACATATAACACCCCAAAACATACATAATATTTATAGGGACCCCCACAAATCCTAAATTCCAATTGGGGAAGACATTTATCCCATGTTCATATACATTCAGTCGCATAATTCTACCTATTGTTTTATACACTAGTCTGCCTTAGCTCCCAGCCTGTTGGTCAGAGAAAAACATTTATTTTGTCTAAGACAAGGAAAGAATCTAACATCAACAAAGTACAAAGTTACCGGTGTTCGCTGGGTCGAGTGTCTGACTTAGAGTTACAGACACTTAACGACTAAGTACTGCTGCCTGCTATCGGAAGACAAGATGGCCCCATTTTCTGGTACACCTGTTGTTTGGTTATACAAAAAGCAACCGCCCAGAGAGAGCACTTAAGTTTGTGGTTACTTTGAAGTTAATTGAGCCAGGAGGGTGGTCGTAGTTCGGTAGATCAAACTACCGAATGCAGGAAAAGTAACTGGGAAAGTATAGGGTTTGTCAAAGCATCTCTATGGGGAAAGTTCAGTGGAGACACTGAACGTTAATGCTGCACGGTCACAGGGAGCACTTCTAGTGGCTGTATAAGTGACTGCAACTAGAGGTGTCCCTAGGAAGAAATGTAAACGAGTTACCTGTGCACTAGCCCAACTCCCTATGCATATTTAAATAAATGGAGGTTATTTAGTAACTCCAATGACCATTAGATTGTTTTTGTGCTGATGCGTGCTATGGTCGTTGCTGCCACCCAGGAGTAGTGGAAGTTTGAGTGCAGGACTTTATTTTGTGCATGAAATGCCTGCAGAGAAAGACTATATACTCCAGAACCACTACATTAACCTGTTGTTGTTCTGGTGACTATAATGTCCCTTTACCTGAAGCAGAATTTCCTAAACTGAAGGACTTTATCACAGATTCATACATAAACAGACTGAAATTACAGCAAAAAGCTGTGGTTTGTCTTTTAAGAACATTTGAAATGAGTTACCCATGATGTTAGATTCTTTCCTTGTATTAGACAAATTAAATGTTTTTCTCTGACCAACAGGCTGGGAGCTAAGGCAAACTAGTGTATAAAACAATAGGTAGAATTATGCAACTGAATGTACATGAACATGGGATAAATGTCTTCCCCAATTGGTAACTAATTTTTCCACCCTACCTTAGTTGACCCTCAATTTCAACATTCATGTTTACCATAATTTTATCTCCTTATTTCACTTATTCCATTTCTCGCTCTCCTACATATTTTGTGTTTTGTTACACATAGAGCAATACGCTTCAAACTCCAAGAAAGATGCAAATTAGCTGTTTGGCATTTACTATATATGACACAATGCATGACACCGACACCTATTGCACCTATAGGTAATGAAAGCATTCTTATATTGGCACACAGTTCTACCTCCATTAAGGTAAGAACACTTACATAGCTTTTACATGAAGATATTTATAGACTGACTATATTTTACAATTTTTGAAATGTCTCTGAGAGGTAATTATATTCTAGGATTTCCTTTGGGTATTGCAGGGCTTAATGCATCTCGTATGCTTGGGGACTTCAGCATGGTGCTATTATATTATATCATTGTATGTGTATTGAGTAGTATTTGTACCCTGTAAAAGATCCTCTTATGCAATGTTGATATCACAACATTTTGTATGGCAAATAAATAGACTGTTACAGTAAAAACTGCTATAAATATATGTATTAGAAGAACACATTACTACTTACTTATTGCTTGTGTATGTCCTAAGAACAACAATGCATTTATATTCATATTTATATGTTAAATAAATATTGTTTTTTTATTTTTTGTTTTTCAAGAAAACAATATCACACTGGCATTGCTATGTGTCCTGGATGACATAGTCAAAAATGTAGTCTATGTATAATACTCATCATTCCCAGAATTAGTACCACATTCACTTAAAAATATTCTACAGGTCATCGTAAAATACATAACCTATATATATTTTAAGCAAATGAAAATGTCAATTTTTTTTATGTAACCAGGCAACAAATGCTTACCCTTGAGAATTCCCAGTCTTCAGAGGGCTATATCAGAACATCTACTTAGTTCTTGGGGGATGGGGTGGGAGATCAGCAGAAACTAAGGAACGCTAGTAATTACTCCACAACTGTTGAATTCAGCAAAAAAGTTGATTAGTTAAATGTCTTTACTTTCCAATTTATATTTTCTTTAAGACATAACACCGGAGTCAGTGACTCCCTGCATCAGCATCTGAAAAGCTGACGTGTGTTAATCAAAATAATCAAAAACATTGTTACAATGATTGACTTGCTGCACAATAAAAAGCGAGTGTAATAATAAAAAATAAAAAAATCTTGGAATTTGTATTTACTTTTTGATTTTAATATGCTTAAAGTGAGAAATTCAATCAACGTCTACAGAGAAAAAAAATGAGCCTACTTTCTTTGATTTCAAAAAATCAATACCTTTCAAGAAGGCATCTCTGCAACATTACCTTAAGTCAGATAATAGTCGCTTCTCCAGAACTAAAGAGAACATGCATTGAAAAGTGACATTAACAACCCTTTTGCTGCCAGAGAAATGGGAGCACACACAATTGCAACCAACTCAGCACTTGATAAAGTGGTTGGAATGTAATAGTATAGAGGTTCTGTTGCACTTCATAAAGCTTTAAGAAAGTAACTGCTATTTTCTATACATCAAATGAAGGACTAAGAGCTAAATATGTTCTGGGTTTCTAGACATTCTAACAAAATAATATAGGTATAAACAGAGGCGTGCAAAAGAACGGGGCGCAAGAGTATTCTAAGAACGGGCAGCAGCTGAAATAGCCTGCCCTTCGGTCGGTCCCCGCTCAGATCTCAAGCTGGTTTTAGCTCATCTTGTGCCATTACAGAGAGAACATCTCTGAAACATATCAGACTGGTCCCACCCATACGGGCAGTCCAGATCTGAAATGCCAGCAAGTTCCCTCTGCATGAGAGACACAGCAACCTGAGACGATCATTTCAAAACACGGCGCCCCTTAGTGAAAATTGTCCTGGGTCCCCCCCATATGTCTACTCCCCACCCCATACATCCCCGCCCCCCCATACATCTACCCCCACCCCATACATCCCCCACCCCCACATATCCCCTCCCACCTCACATGCAGACAAGCAGATACACATGCAGACACACACAAAGACACACACATACATGTAGACGCACATACATGTAGACACACACATGCACACACAGTCACATACACACACATACATACAGAATAGAAATCTGATATCTACGTGTAAAATATACAGTAGTAGGAGGGAGTAAGACCATATATAGAAAGCTCTGAAAACTGGAAAAATATAGGGATTCACCAGAAACCTATAAAAACATCATGAATAGAGTGCTTAGTACTATAAGATAGTAGCAAGTATCCAGGAGCTTATTAAAAGAATGAGTAGTATTATAGATAATAAAGTATTGTGAAGTGAATAAATATGATTAAAACATATACTGTATATACTCGAGTATAAGATGAGTTTTTCAGCACATTTTTTGTGCTGAAAAAACCCCACTCGTCTTTTACTCGAGTCAGTTGTCTGTATTATGGCAACTTGCATTGCCATAATACAGACAAGGACCGGGGGCTGGCAGGAATCTGTAACTTACCTTTCCTGCAGCTCCTGTCAGCTCCCTTCTCTCTCCTCCGGTCCGTGCAGCTCCCAGGTCAGCTCCCTCTGCAAGTCTCGCGAGAGACGCCGGGTCAGAGCGTTGCCACGGGTTACCGTGCCAACGCTCCGCGCGGCCACGAAACTTGCAAAGGGAGCTGACCTGCCAGACCCCTCCTACACAGTGCACACCACTGGACCACCAGGGAGTGAGAGCCCCCCTCCCTGGCCCTGGTCAAATACAAATATTAATAATAAAAAAAATAATAATATAAAAAAATAAAATAATATTAAATTAATAATAATTCAATAATAATAAAAAAATGCCCACCCTCCACCAAGGCTCTTCATCACACACACTGCACTCATACACACACAAACACTGCATTCATACACACACTGCATTCATACACACACTGCATTTATACACATACTGCATTCATTCACACACACACTGCACTCATACACACACTGCATTCATACACACACACACACTGCATACACACACACACACTGCATTCATACACACACACACACTGCATTCACACACACACACATTGCATTCATACACACACTGCATTCATACACACACACTGCATTCATACGCACACACACACACACTGCATTCATACACACACACTGCATTCATTATATACATACACTGTAAATAAATATTCAATTAATATAATTTTTTTAGGATCTAATTTTATTTAGAAATTTACCAGTAGCTGCTGCATTTCCCACCCTAGTCTTATACTCGAGTCAATAAGTTTTCCCAGTTTTTTGGGGTAAAATTAGGGGCCTCGGCTTATATTCGGGTCGGCTTATACTCGAGTATATACGGTAATTAAAACATATAAGTGGATATCTTGAGTGTCTAGTGTTAAAGATAACTGTATGGCATGGGTGTCCTTAACCCTGGAAAATGGAGCATCCCAGGGTAAGTACCACCTCTTGCCAATTGTTATACTTCCAAATAGAGTGAAAGATACAATAGCCAAATGTTATAGATGTGCTTCAAATAACACTGACTATTATCACGCAAGTATAATACTTGCTAAAATCAAGCAAAACCAGTACCACACACTGGTTGCTGTGTGCAATATAAAAATATCGCTGGAAAACAAATGAGAGTATAAAAAGTCAAATTTATTTCAAAATATTTCAAAATAGAATTAAAAATGAGTCCATAGATACAATACCAGTCTATTAAAGGTGCATAATACAAAATAACCTTGTTCTCAGGCAAGGATGGATGTAGATGTTACTTGCGATATTAACATCCAGATTCTGATCGCCGGTGAGGGCGGAGTGTGTACCACAGTGCGTTCCACCTCGAGACTCACTTCCGGGGAACAGCGTTGCTTGTCAGAAGATGTTACTGGGATTCCTGGGATCCAAGGTGATGTATACGATCTTTACGCTGATACCTTGGCTGGTTGTGACTCGGTAGACTTGCTGTGTACTGTCTGACGCGTTTCGTAAGGAACAGCCCTACTTCCTCAGAGACGTGTAAGATGACATCCATATGAGAATGTTTAAATACCCCTCAGTTGTTCAGTTAACTCATTAATGCTCATGCAAAATAAATCACATTGAGTGAGAACATCTTTGGTGATTTTGTGTTAAAGGTCAATAGAAAGTAAAACTGATACAAATTGGTACCGTACAAATTAATGTAGTACAAATATTTACAGAAAATTGATACAAAAAAATTGATACAATCAAGGACTTAATTTAATAAAAAAACATTTTTGCAATAAAAACTTTCATAAGATATCTATCTCTTGTCATTATTTTGAGACACTGTTATTTGTTATTATAATAGCATATACGTAATGGTAACGAGAAATAGTCAAATTTATTTATTTTTGGTGTATATAAATAGTGGTTCTCCACTTTTGGCCCTCTCTTCAAAATATGATCAGAGAATCATGCCGGTATTGCATCTCAAAGCATAGTTATACAATCCCTTTGTTCTTAATTGGGACATAATTACAATAAGAGAGATACAGATACAGAATATATAATTCAAAACAGAAGATGCATGGACTATATCCAATTTTCTGAAACGAGATAAAGGTGTTAGTTAACCGTTTACTTGATGAAACATAATAGAGAAACACTCCAAACATTAACACTGACGTGTCCCTATATGATAATTAGTTGAATAAACACGGATTTTATATCCAGAGGCCTCTTATAAATATTAGTACAGGATACTAATGTCTACTGAATAAAATATACGTATAAATAAATAGGTATCCACTATGTAGAATGCGAAAACAAATTGTATAAAGTATAAATACGTACTATTAAGATTAAAGGGGAGTTAATGAAAAAATTAGATAAGAAAAGGAACCAATTGTCTTAGTAAATAAATAAGAGAAAAAAAATAATAATGAATAAATAAAAATAAATAAATAAATATAAAAATAAAAATAAGGAAAGACAATCCATAAGAGATATTGTCCATATATTAAAAAACATGCTGCCTGAAAGCTAGGAATAACAACGATATGAGAAGAAATGGGATGTAAATAATGTGAATGTATAAAATGATTAAGGAATTATATATGTAATTAATGCAGAGTGTGTGATTCCATTCCCTGGTGGTCCGGTGGCATTGTGGGGCTCTCAGCTCCCTGTACTTGCAGGGGGGTCCTGACACATACAAATATGGGGATGCTGATTACCTTTTCATTATAAAGCATTCCCAATTTTGCCAAAAAAGACAAATGCATAAATTAGCCATTAACTTATTACAGAGTACCAGATGGATGGTATGGTTATATTTAAAAGGTTTGACATCATAATGGTCATAGCTATATAGAATAGGGGACAAAGGACCACAAGGGCTTGCTGTTGCCTGTTGCTTGCTGCACAAGGTTATTCTTCTTGTACGGCTATCTCTAACTATGTAGACTCTCCCTTCAGGAGTCCAAAAATTACCATCTGCTATTGAACATCCATTATCCTGTAACATCCTTTGTTTTTTTTTATTATGTACCCGTAACTGTAATAATAAACCTGAAGAAACCATAAGTCAGATTGCTATTTTTGGTTAATATAGACTTATATTAATATGGCAAGCCTTTTTCCCCCAAGAAGAAATATACATAAAATACTTATTTTAATCAACCTGGAAAAAAAACACAGAAGAAAAGGATTTACTACACCCCCCTCCCTCAGTCACTGTCATCAGTCACCACCTCCCTCAGTCACTGTAATCAGTCACTCACTCTGTCACCAGTCACCCTGTCCCTCACTGTGTCACCCCCTCCCTCGGTCACCAGTCACCCTCTCACTCTGTCACCAGTCACCCTCTCACTCTGTCACCCTCTCACTCTGTTACCCCCTCCCTCACTCTGTCACCCCCTCCCTCACTCTGTCACCCCCTCCCTCACTCTGTCACCCCCTCCCTCACTCTGTCACCAGTCACCCCTCCCTCTGTCACCAGTCACCCCCTCCCTCTGTCACCAGCCACCCCCTCCCTCTCTGTCACCAGTCACCCTCTCCCTCTCTGTCACCAGTCACCCTCTCCCTGTCACCAGTGACCCCCTTCCTCACTCTGTCACCAGTGACCCCCTTCCTCACTCTGTCACCAGTGACCCCCTTCCTCACTCTGTCACCAGTGACCCCCTTCCTCACTCTGTCTCCCCCTCACTCTGCCACCTGTCATCCCCTCTTTCCCTTACTCTGCCACCTGTCACTCTCTCCTGCACTCTGTCACCTGTCACCTCCTACCTCCCATGCTCTGTCAACTGTCACATCCTCCCTCCTACGCTCTGTCACCCCCTCCCTCCCACGCTCTGCCACCTGTCACCCCCTCACTCTGCCGTCCCTATCCCACCCCACACTATGTGTCCTACCCTGCTACATTTCTATCACCCCACACTATGTGCCCTACACCCATATTGCACCCCACACTATGTGCCCTACACACTACATTCCTATCCCACCCCACACTATGCGTCCTGCCCATACTACATCCATATCACCCCACACTATGTGCCCTACACCCCTATCCATAACACACTATGTGCCCTACACACACTACATCCCTATCACACCCCACCCTATGTGCCCTACATAGCTATCCCACCCCACACTATGTGCCTTACACACTCTACATAACCTAAAAACATACAAACTACATCCCTATACCACACTATAGTGTTTTCCCTACATCCATATCCCATACGACACCATGTTTCATACACACACACACACACTGCATAACCTACACACTACATACCTATCACACACCACACTGTGTTCACTACGCACTACATAACCTACACACTATATCTCTATACTGCACCACACCATGATTCCTACAAACACTTCATATATGAGAAAACAAGGGTTTGGCTGCACTCACCTAAACATGCTTAAATGGGGTGCTGCTGGGGGCCAATAAGTACAATAAAAATGAAAATCCAGCGCACTCACTTGTCTACTAAACAGTTATTATAGTGCTGAACAATTTTGTTAGTTTTATTAAAAACACCTTATCTAGGCAAAAAATAATGGGGGTTTAGTTATCCTGAGATGAGGCACCTGTAAAAGGGAGGGGTTCAAAACCAATCCTGAGATGAGGCACCTGTAACAGGGAGGGGTGCAAAACACCCATATTGCACCCCACACTATGTGCCCTACACACACTACATTCCTATCCCACCCCACACTATGTGTCCTGCCCATACTACATCCATATCCCGCCACACTATGTGCCCTACACCCCTATCCACAACACACTATGTGCCCTACACACACTACATCCCTATCACACCCCACCCTATGTGCCCTACATAACTATCCCACCCCACACTATGTGCCTTACACACTCTACATAACCTAAAAACATACAAACTACATCCCTATACCACACTATAGTGTTTTCCCTACATCCATATCCCATACGACACCATGTTTCATACACACACACACTGCATAACCTACACACTACATACCTATCACACACCACACTGTGTTCACTACACACTACATAACCTACACACTATATCTCTATACTGCACCACACTCTGTTTCCTACAAACACTTCATAACCTACATCCATTTCCCATACCTCACTATATTCCATACACACACTACATAACTTACATAAATACACATTACATCCTTATCCCACCTCACACTATGTTCCTTAAACACACTGCATAACCTACACACTACATAGCTATTTATTAAAGCTCTTTTTTAAAGGGGCGCTCTAGGCACCAGAGCCATACAGTTTAACGTAGTGGTTGTGAAGCAAAGAGATTAACCCTGTTGGCTCAGCAGTGTAAGCACTGCCTTTTCTGTAACCAAGCAAGTCAATGGATATAAATGGCCTCATGAGGTTGCCTCAGTTAATTATAGTTCTGGTTTTTTTTTTTATAAAGTAAGCTACAATTCTCATTGGGAAATGATTCAGTTTAGGTTCACTACCTACTTGCATTTGTTAATTGCATAGATGTATTGTTAGGTCTGTCTTCTAAATTACTATCAATAAAGACCTTATTTAAATACGGTTTTGATTAAAAAAAAAAAAACCTTGTATCAGGCGGTATCAGTAGATTGTCACGGCGGACAAGAATATTGGGCAAACGCTTTAGTCCCTAGACAATTAGGTTTTTTAATTTTCAACACCCCTGTTATATGCAACTATTAAAAAAGAGAGAACCCTCAAATAAATCCAACCACACATTACTATACCAGAAACCCTAAAAACAGTTTTCCTTGGCTGAATGAAAAAGTAGTCTCATTAAAATCAAGATATAACAGCACTCATTTAATTATAGAGTATCATCACTATATGTTTTATTCAAGAAAACCACAATATATATTGTTTTGCTGCAGAGGTATTTAGATACATTGGGGGACTGGGCACTAAAATGGCAGATGGATATTAATGTAGAGAAATGCAAAGTTATGCACTTCGGGGTCAAGAATGCAAGAGCAATTTACACCCTAAATGGTAGTGAATTAGGGATAACCACACACAAGAAGGATTTGGGAATCGTTATAGACAACAAATTAGGCAGCAATATGCAATGTCAATCTGCAGTTGCTAAGGCCAGTAAGGTTTTGTCATGTAGATATAGGGGAATAAATTCTTGGGATGAGAATCGCTGATAAGACCACACCTTGAATATGCTGTGCAATTTTGGGTACCTGATCTAAAGAAGGATATCAAGGCACTAGAAAAAGTGCAGAGACGAGCTACAACATTGATAAAAGGAATGAAGCATTTTAGTTACGAATAAAGGTTACAAAATTTCAATCTCTTTAGTTTGGAAAAACGGCACCTCAGAGGGGATATGATAACATTATACAATTATATTCGAGGCCAGTACAAACAAGTATCTGGAAATCTATTGATAAACAGGGCTATACATAGGACATGTGGTCATGCATTTAGGCTGGAAGAAATTAGATTTTATTTAAGGCAAAGAAAAGGTTTTTTTTACAGTAAGAGCAATAAGGATATGGAACTCTCTGTCTCTAAAGAGACTTTCATATCAGAGTCCATACAGATGTTTAAACAGCAATTGGATAAATACTCTCAAAAACATAACATACGGGGATATCATTTCTAATTAGTAGGGTAATAGCTGCTTGACCCAAGGAGATATTTGACTGCCATTTTGGGGTCAAGAAGGGATTTTTTCCTAGTTTGTTGCAAAAATTGGAAGTGCTTCAGACTGCGTCTTTTGCTTTCTTATGGATAAACAGCAAAAATATATGTGAGGAAGGCTGAACTTGATGGACGCAAGTCTCTTTTCAGCCATGCAACTATGTAACTATATATAACATAATATATTAAAAAAGTATTTATAAAACAAGCATGCAATCAAAATTAAATACATGAAAATTTCAATATCAAAAGAAAAACTAACATGCTAAAGTGGTGTATGTACTACTACTGTAGTTTCTGCACATGAGAATAGTATTCATTGTTACGTTTTGTCAAATGAAACAGAAAAAGTCTGTCCTTTGGTTAGAACAACCTTGAAACAGAAAGAGATACTCTTCTGTTCCTTCCAATGAAGGTGTTACAACAGGTGATAGATAAAGAAAGGTTAAAAAAGGATGTCTTCTAGGAATTTAACTTTTGAGCTATGATTAGCAGTAGAAGCCTATAATCTATAAAACACGTGGGCAAAGACAGAGGAGAAAGGGGATTTACTGAAGTATATAAAATTGTGCACTGTATAGATAATGTCAAGTTGAGTTACTGTTATCAAACTAGCACAGATGGTTGGACAAAGGAGCGTGAAAACTAATTACAGAAACACCCCAATTCACAGCAGATGGTGGGAAGAATTTTTATTATTTATTTATTGAACTATAAATCTGTAGAGGTTTACTTGGCCAGATAAGGATGCTGGGCTTCAAACATTTGACTAATTGAAGACCATGGGTTTCACTTCAACCAGAAAGTAAAATAAGAATCCCTTTAAAAATTACATTTTATTTCCTCTATTTTTTTAGATTGTTTATTTTTATTTGTGTTATTTTTTCTGTTCTTTTTTAAATGAAGGAGCTAGTGTTACAATTACTTTTGTTTTAAATAATATTAAAAAATGCTGAAAAAGCAATATGATGCAGCTAGTTTAAATGAAACAGTTTTCAATAATCGTAAACAGCACAATTTGTCCTCGTATTCAGTTCCCGTTGAGTTCTATTGTCTTATTCACACATTAGGTCTAAATGGTGCATCGTTAAAATAAAGAAGGTTGTTTAAATTGCTCAGAAATTGGCTGTCACCTAGCGTGAGAAAGTCAATACAGTCACCTGTTCAATGTTTGTACACAGATGTATGTCTGTGCACGTGCTGCGGCAGTAGGATATTTAAAAATATATACATTTCTAAGTATAATATATTAAGTTGTATTTTTGGCTTTGTTTGAACAGCTTAATTTCTTTATATTTGTAAAAGCTTATATAAGATAATAAAATGATCCAGTGTAAATGTCTTTATTCTACTATGCAAGGCTGCAATTATATGTTTAATGATACGTTTTGCCAACACATATTGGCATGGTCTTCGTGTTTCCTCATAGTAGATGTGAAGGTTCTAAAGCACATTTTTTATTTGGCATGTAACGAGGAACGTTCATGAATCTATAATTTCAACTTAGTAATCATTCTTCAAACGTCCTCCTCATAGTTTTCTCCATACTTGTACCTATTCCTTCAAACCATAACAATGCAAAGATAAGGCTTAATTGACATCAATCATCTCTGGAGTTATTGTTCCTTTTGAAAGGTAAGCAAACATTAAAGTGTTTCAATATTATATCATCAATCTTTAGTGCTTATCAAGCTGCTTTTACCCAATACCATGATCCACAAAATCAAACACATTCCACACATTTTAAGTGTAAGATGCTCCCAAGTTCTAAAGTTACTATCCCCCATATACATAAAGTCAGAGTAGAATCTAGAAAGTATAAATTTCTTATTATTTTGGTTTCACATAACGCCATTCAACGTAACCTGTGTTCAATATTGTTGATCACTCTTTTACCATAGGCCTCCATCTGGGTAATGGCAGGATAATAGCTATTTTAACCCTGCCTTGCAGAGAATAGTTCAGGTCAGAAAAGGTAGAAGTAATACAGGACTGATTACTATTCCTTAGATATCTTTATGCAAATACTTCCGAGAAGGCAAAATAAAGAAATATCACAAAGAATATCACAACATCAAAATAAATTAGTCAAGGTATAACAGAAGGAAGAAACCATAGTATGTACCTTTAAAATCATAACAAGGAAATTAAATTGATATTAGGAACATGCTATTGGGCAAAGAGAGAACAAGACAAGGGATCTCTCTACTATTAAATATCAAAACTAAATCACAATGGAGTCTCCAAAAGAGCAAAGCAAAATTTTGCTGGATTCCCATCGCTCCAATCCAATCTTGCACATAACTTGTTTATTGCTGTGGAGCTCTGTGATACACTCATACACACTACACATTACTAGGCAGTATAGGCATATATATAAACAATAGAAAATAAGTGCACTCATAGGTCTTTATCCAGCGTGTTTATTCAAACCATTTCTGTGTCATGATCGACGTTTCGACCCTGACGGGCCTTTTTCAAGATATAAGATCTATATATGGATGCAGCAGGTTGCAAGGAGGCAAGAATATTTACATGAAGTTTGAGGGGTTATATATAGTGATGTCCCGAACGGTTCGCTGGCGAATAGTTCCTGGCGAGCATAGCGTGTTCGCGTTCGCCACGGACGGCGAACATATGCGATGTTCAGCCCGCCCCCTATTCGTCATCATTGAGTAAACTTTGACCCTGTACCTCACAGTCAGCAGACACATTCCAGCCAATCAGCAGCAGACCCTCCCTCCCAGACACTAAATACTAATAAGGGGGGGGACCATTAGGTGGGTGGGGGTCATACTGTAAAATAAGGGGGGACCTAATGTCCTCCCCCTAGCCCCCACCCCTGAGCGGTGGGTGGGGGCCCTAAATACTAAAAAGGGGGGAGGGACCTAAGGTCCTCCCCCTGGCCCCCACCCCTGAGCAGTGGGTGGGGGCCCTAAATACTAATAAGGGGGGACCTAATGTTCTCCCCCCTGGTCCCCACCCCTGAGCAGCGGGTGGGGGCCCTAAATGCCAATAGGGGGGGACCTATTGTCCTCCCCCTGGCCCCCACCCCTGAGCGGCATGTGGGGGCCCTAAATAACAATAGGGGGGGACCTATTGTCCTCCTCCCGGCCCCCACCCCTGAGCGGCGGGTGGGGGCCCTAAAAAAAATGTCCCCTGCCAGGTGACTAGGGGTCCCCAAACCCCTAGTCACCCCCTCCCGCCCCCCCAAAAAAGTATCCCCCTACCTACCCCCCTCACCCTAAAAATAATGAGGGGGGACCTTTAACTAAGAACCTGTAAAGAAAAAGAAAAAAAAAACTTACCATTAGATGTTTTCTTTCTTCTAAAATATTTTTTCAGCCCCAAAAAAGGCCAAATAAAAAAACCATAATAACCGACGCAATAAAAAAATAAAAAAAAAAAAATAATCCATTTTCACCCATGGAGGGCTCCGCGCAGACTGAGCTCTGCAGGGCAGGGAAAGGCTTATAAAGTCTGGTTCCAGCACCAGTCTCTACTATTGTTTACTATGGTTACCACGGTACCATCTAGCGAGGTATGGTAACCATGTATACAAGGTCGTATCCACATACTATATTTCCGGGTAAGACTCCCTCACGCATGCGCACATGCACTGAGCACTTCATAGCGTCGGAGATCATGTCCCCGCATAGTACTTCCGGGTTATTATACTTTCACGCAGCCGCACAGATTTTAAACACACGCCGACCGGCAAACAGACATCACCTGTGGTGAGTTTAATTTTTAATTTCCCTCTCTCTTTCTCTCCTTCTTATGGGTATATATTGCAGCATGTTAGGCTGATTTGCTATTGTTGTTTGTTGTTCCTGAAGAAAGCCCAGGATGTGGGCTGAAACGTTGATTTTTTTATGGAATAACTGAATGAAGAATATTTTTTACTACAAGACCGTGAGTGCTAGCCCATATTTCTATATCTTTGTATATTTTTGGCTGTGGCTTTTAGCACCCGGCATTTAACATTATGCTTTATATATAGCAGGGTTGATCTGAGTGCAAGGACTGGTCTATTTAAAAAAAAAAAAAAAATATATATATATATGCAAGAGATTGGAGCTCTGCACTCGCTGTCCATTAGTAGTACGAGCCCAGGTGATAAATCTCCAGCCGCATAAATACCAAATGAATGAAGGAGAGCACTCATGAACCTTTACTGAAGGAAACACTGTCTTTATTGTAACAGCATTTTGAAAGCTTACAAATCATCAACATTTCAGTCCTAAACTTGGACTTTTAGCAAGACTCGATAAAGTCACGACACAAATGGAATCAAACAACTACAAGTATACAGGGCCAGGAGAAAATGTAAAGCATGCTAATTTATGAGTAAATACACTTCCATGAAGTGCAAGATTTTAAGGCATTGCTTTTGTGAATCTTTTTAATCTGGGTTTTTATATACATTTTACAATTAAGATATACTATTCTAAATTAAGCAGTCTTTTGCACTTTAAGGTATATTCCCTTAATGGCTACTTTTATGGAGTGTGGAAGACACTGTTTATAATAAGCAGCATCAAGCTTGGTGTTCTAACCAAACTTACCTTAGATCCATGCCATAGATGATTTCCTAATTATTTGGACTTTTTCGTACATCTGGACTATTTAGTGACTATTAATATTTTACGCATGATAAATAACAGTGTTTTGTTTTCTCTAGATCAACGTCAGTGTGACTAGTCTTTCTGTCTGTACATTTACAATTGTCCACAATAGGGTTTGTTATAGTGTCTTTTAGTAATAACAGGGTTTTAATATGGAGAAGTTTTATGAGCAGTAAACATGTAACCTTTATCATGTAACTCTTATTTTGCAACATTTTAGTATAGTAAGGTAATGGATAGTTCAAATGTGGTAGGGTATTTAGACACTATCCAGTAAGGGCACCTGCCAGACTTTGTAAAATGCCTGGAAGAAGGGCAAAACGCGTAAGTCACATGATGCACAGAATGCCCAAAGTCAGCTGAGAGCAGAGAACTGTGGCTGGTTTTATTTGATGTTATATATGCATATATGAAATAAAGGAAGTACTACTATAATATAGGATTAGTGGTTCCTATTCCATGGAAATACAGATATAGAATGCAATTGATATATACTATGCTTTAATTCGTGGAGCAGGTGTTTGTCCATCCCTAGAGGTGCACATAGAGGTGTAACGTGGAGGTTTAAGAATTGTCTTACAATGCAATTTGGGTCTTTCTCAAATCAGAAGACCCAAAGATTGTTGCTTGTATAACTAGGTAGGAATGTGGGTCCCCAAACTAAGTGTGAGTCTTACCAACTATGATGTGGTGGTGGCTGTATGAGAGATACTATGCTATTGGAAGCATTTTTTTATTTTCAGAAATAAAATTAAAGGTAACCTCCAGGCACCATAACAACTTCATCTAAAATAAGTTGTAATGATGCCAGGAGGCCCCCAGAGGCACTCTTACCTCAAGGTTGCCCCAAAGTTACTCAGAAGCCAGATTTGTCTGGGGAGGTGGACATTGCCGTCGGAGGCAACATTGGGGTTAAACCGTTCGAGCATTTTTATTTAAAGTGCTATTTGATAAGGATTACTGTTCATTACCCTATTTATTTGCGCTAACACATTTGGTGTATTTATAAATACAAATTGATTGTTTAGGTGAAAATGTGTAATACCATAACTTACCGTAAGATTCCTTAACCTCTTACTGCTTCATAGCAGTAAATGCTGTTGGAATGTACAGTAAGTAAGTCTTTGTAGCTCACTGATATGAAGCAGTTTTGTCACAGTTAACTAGTGGTGTTCTTTAATTTAATTGATTATATACTTCATTTTTTTGCCTGTGTATTTTCCTAGCAAGCTGCTTTATATGAGAAGGCAGATTTGTCAATTTAAAGGCCTTATCAGCAAAACACTGAGCAATCCTATCAATACATGACAGAAACACACACCAGTGTCACATGGAGTTAGTTACCCCAGGGAAATGTGCTTTAAAAGAAAACAAGTAAATGAAAACCATATTCATAATTTAAAGCCACTTTTTACACAAACACAAAAAAAATAAAGAAAAGCCTGTTTGCGTTGGTCCATGGATGTTGCTAAGCAACATCAGTTGCATGAAAATATCCTCAATGCAGCAATAGAAATATGAAAATTACAGAGACTGTGAAAAGCAAGAGTTGAATAACACAAAAAGCTACAGCATGCATACAAATGCTCTAAAACAGTAATGGCTAACTTTGGCACTGCAGATGTTTGTTCACTACATTTCCCATGATGGTCTGCTGGGCCCTTCTATGGAATCTTAGTAGGTTGGTTTTGTAAAATCCTAGTTTGGTTTGGTTTTGTAAAAATGTAGTGACAGCCTAGTGCAGGTGTTGGCAACCTATGGTTTGCTTGGCACACAGGCTGCAAGACCCAAACAGACTGGCTGGGGAGATCACTGCATCTCTCCCAAAGTTGGCCACACAGAGGTTCCAGTGTGACCAGAAACCATGGAGTAGGGTGGAATCTTGACATTCCCCTCCACATTTGCTTGCCCAATTGTGCTTCAAACTTTCTGCTAATCCCAATGAAGCAGTGATTGCAGCTGGCAATAAATGCTGTTAGAGCACTTGCACTTCCTGCTGTCTTAATAAGGAATGTGCTCAGGAGCAAAGCAGCCTGCAGCAGCACTGTGTGTCTTCAGCCTGGTCCAAACTGGACCGTCGGGAAGGTGACTACCTTCCTGCTGCTCAATGTTAAGCAAAAGGGAGGCTGGATAAATTAAAATGTATTGACTGTGGATGTGTATATAGCACTGGGTGGATGGCAGTATGTGTGAGTTATAGTGTGATTATGTGTATGTAAACATGGATGTGGCAGTGTTTAACTGTGTTTATGTTAGCAATGTGCATTGGGGTGGATATGCATTGAGGCAGTGTGTGTTTGACAGTGTGTATTGGTGTCTATGTGTATCTCATAACGTGTCTGGAATGAGTAACATAGAGTGTTGTATCTGTCTGGAGCATATGAGACATATACACTCAGACAGCCTCCTCCCATATAAATACTACAAACAGCACATGCATTCACAGATTTACAAGCAGCCTCCACTTTCAAACAACACAACTGACAGTCCACACACACCCACACACACATAATCACACACAAAACAACAAGTCCCCCTCTACCCATACACACAACACCATGCACAATATAAAATACAGACTACACAAAATTATACACAGAAAGCCATACACATATGATCCACACACTTATTAAAGACCTAGACACATAGCATGAGAAACCCATCTCATGGATAGGGAGACTCCATGGCATAAAAATTAATTTACTACCACATCTGGCAAGATATCTGGAAATCTGCCTCTAAAGCACCCATTTGCATGACACACCAAGAACAATGTTACAAAAAACTATCTCCGATGACTGTGGACTAAGGGAACATACTTTCACATGTGGTGGAACTGCCTAAAAATGATTTAGTACTGGGTTACAATTGAAAATGTCCTCAGAGGTAATGAAAAGAAAAATAGGTAGGGATCCCTGGACATTCCTCCTAGCCAAACCACTAGACGAGCTGACCACACACGAGCAGAAATTAGTGAACAAAATAACATTAGTGGCAAGGAGAGCTCTAACACAAAAGAAAGTGTCATCTCCAAAATTAAGGAAGCGTATCTTATGGATAAGATGACGGCCCAAGTCCGGAACACTTATTTCACATTTTCAAAGGTCGGGCAACAATGGGAAGACTATACAGACCAATGTCTGACTAAGGTAGGGTGATGGATGCGCCTCCCAGCCCAAGAGGGCTGAGGGACAGCCTCCCCAATAAACATAAACATACCCCTCCCTTTCCATCCTCTTTCTATCTCCCCTTTCTCAAACATTTCTTGATCTTTTTCCAATCTCTCCATATATCTTTCTATAAACAAATATATTTTTTTTTTAAAAAAAAAAGGTTTATTGTAGTACAAAATTGAGACGAGATATTACTGTGGCCATACATATCACTCTTAAAGGAGACAATGTCACTGCACTGTATTGTTGTATGCTATTAGCTCATTGTAACACCTACATGAGTGTAGGTGATCTAATGTGTTATTTCAAATGTTTAAGGGCTATAAGCATGTACCAACACAGTATGTATTTGTCTATCTCTGCTGTTTTTCACTATAACTACATGAACTTATAATTAAAGAATAAAAAAATATTCAGACTACACAAACAATACACACAGTGCACACACATACACAATCTTCCCCCATACATGATATATACAATAGCACAAACTTCTCAATCACATACACAATAACATAAACATGTCATACAACAACACCCATGCATACAAAAGACAAGCAGACTCAAGCAACATAAACATGTGTCAATTTAAAAATACAACCGGGCTTGCACTCCAAGGGACATCGAAGTCTTTTTTTTGCACAGTGATGCTGAATGGTTGCTTACTCATGGTCTTGTGTCATGCAAACTCAAAAAGCAAGTTCAAGAAACTGGTTAGGTACACCAATGAAGCACATCCAAGGTCAAGCTTATCTAGATAACACATAGTGGCTGACAGCTAATCCTCTGAACCTTAAGTCTATCACTTTCCTCATTGCCTTTTATGACCTATTCTTGCCTTACACTATCTTGCATCTTCATTTCACCTTCTATGAGCACCAACGTTTGACACATATATTCCCTTTCTGGAACTTTCAATCAATACACAATTTTATCCTACAAATAGTGTATACGTTATTCATATATATTTTATAAATAATAAATAAAAAATATGGCCTTTATTTTACCGTGCCTTTTGTGACTTTATAAAGAGTTAACCTCTGTAACTTTTCCGCTTACTTTAATCATCCAATCCCTTTAGTGTCTGCTAGATTTCTCCACCCACCCCATAAACCAGGACACCCAGATCTTGACTACCAGTAGTTTCTCTATAACAATTTATTTTATGTGCAGTTAATTTCTCATGACCAAGTGATTGGACTCCTCACTATATGCAGTACAACCCCAAGTTAATAGACTACCTACACTATATTCCCTCCTATACAGCTGGTTATATTATATATAAAGTAATACAAAGTGAACAAGATATTACTTTGCTGCAGAGGTATTTAGATTGGGGTACTGGGCACTTAAATTGCAGATGAAATTTAATGTTGAAAAATGCAAAGTTATGCACTTCGGCGTAAAAAATGCACAAGCAACGTATACCCTTAATGGAAGCAAATTAGAGATAACACACAAAAAAGACTTGTGAATTGTTATAGACAACAAACTGCAACAATGTGCAATGTCAATCAGCAGTGGCTAAGGCCAGTAAGGTATTGTCATGCATGAAAAAGGGCATTCATTCTCGGGATGAGAATATCATTTTTCCTCTTTATAAATCACTGGTTAGACCACATCTTGAATATGCTGTGCAATTTTGGGCACCTGTTCTAAAGAAGGATATTATGGCACTAGAAAAAATGCAGAGGCGGGCTACAAAATTAATAAAAGGAATGGAACATATGAGCTATGAAGAAAGGTTGACAAACTTACACCTCTTTAGTTTAGAAATTTTTTGCCTCAGAGGGGATATGATAAAATTATACAAATGTATCAGGGGCCAATACAAACCATTGTGTGGAAATCTATTCACAAACTGGAATTTACATAGGACACAAGGTCATGCATTAAGATTGGAAGAAAGAAGATTTTGTCTAAGGCAAAGAAAAGTTTTTTTTTACTGTAAGAACAATAAGGATGTGGAATTCTCTGCCTGAAGAAGTGGTTTTATCAGAGTCCATACAGATGTTCAAACAGCACCTTGATGCATACTTGCAAAAACAGAATATTCAAGGATATAATTGTTCCATGTAGAGTAATAGCTTCTTGATCCAAGGATTAATCTGACATTCTAGGATCAAGAAGGAATGTTTTTCCTAATTTCTTGCAAAATTGGAAGTGCTTCAACTGTTTTGTTTTTTTTTGCCTTCTTTTGGATCAAGAACAAAAAAACTAATGTGAGGAAGGCTGAACTTGATGGACGCAAGTCTCTTTTAACCTATGTAACTATATTCATTTTAGAGTAGTAACAGTTATGTGTTACATTTTCAATGTTCCTTCAACACATGGCTTTCTCAGAGTGCAACAAGCTGAAGGGAAGCAGTAGCACAGGTACAAAGGCAGAAGTCTAGACTGCTTTATTGGTGATTTTGCTCTACTTTTGCTGAAGATTAAAACTTGACCTGATCTGCTCTTTAAACTTCCACCTTCACCTCACCCCCCCAACTAACCAACATAGTATTCTTATTATGCCCCTTACGTTATTCAGCTATCAGTCTACCTTTTCCCTGTGTTACCTTTTGTCTCAACCTCCTTACCTCCCTATATTGTAGGTGTTCCATTTTGGCATCTATTCATTATAGGACCACTGTAATCTCCCCGACCACTTCATCTCAATGATGTAAAACATTGCAGTTTTGTAGATTGGGCAATGTTTTTATTGGGAAGCATAACACACTTCCAGTAGCTGTGACACTGGCAGCCACTAGGTTGTGCTTCTGCTTTCAGAGTCTGACTCTGTTGTTGACGTTCAACATCCTCATGCATTGTGTGTGGTTGTCAAACGCCCTTTGAATCTTATCATAAGA
Source organism: Pelobates fuscus (assembly GCF_036172605.1). NCBI lineage: Eukaryota > Metazoa > Chordata > Amphibia > Anura > Pelobatidae > Pelobates > Pelobates fuscus. Next base: position 127,779,964 of record NC_086317.1, read on the forward strand.
GAAGCAATGGGTGCAATGCTGCTCTATGAAAAGCATTTGATTGGCACATCACTGCAACAGCTGCATGTGTGCATTAAGTTCACAAGGCTTCTTTGTGAGAAGCATTTGATTGGACAACAATTTCACCAAGAGCTGAATTGTGGGTAAGTAAGGGGTAAATTGTATTACTTTTTAAAGAAAACAGATGGCCATGAAGTCTAAATAAATAACTGACACTAGGGGCTACAAATTAAAAAATGCATCCCCTGCAGAGTACATTTAAAAAGTTTTAGGCAGTGTGGCAATATCAACATTTAACATGGCAACATAATAAAAGATTAACATAGTGTTCCCTCAAAAAGCTTTTTAGGCATAGTGGCAATATCATCATCTAACAAGGCAACATAATAAAATCACCATTGTGACGACAGCAACAAAACTGGCACTAATACTATAATAAATCACCAGCAAAGCACCTTAAGTATATAATTTATGAAAGGGTCAAAAGTACTGTATTAGATTTCTAATGGTAATTATATTGGCAGAGAAAAGCTAATAAAGCAAATAGCTGCCTTGATCCTATTCAGCTGATTTTTTTAATAAACATGAAAAGATGAAACTTGCTGGGCTGCGCTAATTACCTTGATTTGTTCATAGAGAGGGCACAGTTCTGATTATGTATTTTTCCATGTAACCACAAGAAATGTTTTATTTTTAGTTTTATAACTGAGACTTATAAAGAAACACAGACACAAAGGTCAACAGTTTATACAGCATAACAAATGTTAGAGTTGTTGTCTTTTCTGTCTGTTGGGGGACATCCAGTCCCACTGAAATTGTGAAATTCTGTTTTTTTTTTGCAAAAAAACACTGGTTATACTAAGTATACTATAAACCTTTGCACCCTTTCTTCTCTTTGGTTTAAAGGGGCTCTGTTACCCAAGAAAACATTATAGATGTTATCTTTATGAAGAGCTCATAAAGACTGTGTTGGAATATCAATAAACACCCAACGCAATCAAAATATATTTAAAAAACAAAACAAAAATAGAGACTACTCTCTCTCTACTAATTTGAATTAATGTGAACTCGCAGGATCCTCCATAGACATCGCTGTTGTACTCTTGGGCATGTGTAAGAGTACAGGGCTGACGTACTGTTCCAGGCAGAATGAAGGTCAAAGAAATCAGCGCCTGCAAGGCGAGTATAACTCACCAGGAGACTATGCCAAGACTATGACTATGACTATGACTCACCAGGAGACTATGCCAAGACTATGAGTTGAAGGTCAAAGAAATCAGCGCCTGCAAGGCGAGTATAACTCACCAAGAGACTATGCCAAGAAAGCAAAGCACTAGCACATCATCAGATTAGGTTGCACTATGCTCCTGCATAGAGTGCTAGAACCATGCTCCCTGCATGGTCCACCCTCACCGGGACCAACCTGATTGATTGGCAGGCAGCCTGGTGTGCCCTCCTTTTGGTGGCACCAGTGATGCGCTTTGCAGTTATTATTAATATTATTTGCTGAATACTCATTAAATGGTCAAAAGTATGTGGACACTTGACTGGCACAATTATTTGAGCTTGTTTGACATCCCATTTCAAAAACATGTGCATAAAACAAATAACTATTCTCAATTCATGAAATACATGGCTTTCTACTTTATGTGTTGTTTGCAGTTACAGGATGGGCCAGTCTGCCAACTTCAAATTAAAGCAATTTATCAAAAACTGAATATGAACATTAAAAATGTTTAAATTTGATTAACACTGCTTTAGGGTGAGGGTACTTTAAGCAACATTAAAAAGTCCAGAGAAGTACTTGCTCAGCAATTCAAATTTAGACAACCAAATCTTTCAAATTTGATTTTATTGCTTCAGAAGACAATTTTCCTTTATTTTGTCTCTCTAAGCTATGGTGTTTCATATACTGCTCACTCGAGTGATTGTCTTTTTATAATATAATTTTTCTAATTGCAACGTAACCTGCATGACCTGTTCTTTACAGACTTACCTTATCTTCACATGACTTTTGTGATTCTGAGCATGTACATTTCAACAGGGTTATTTACCAAACTGTGGATATTAGGAATTGCCTGGGAAATGTAACATTTTAAACTAATTAGCCAAGCTAGAAAAAGAGTTAAAGATTTTTTTTAATTTTATTTATGAATATTGATTCCATCATATTAATTTTACAAAAACAGACATAGATATATCTTATTCACGATTATATTATACCAGATGATCCATGTTACATTGAGATTAATAGCTGGAATTACACAAATCCCCATTGAAAAACACACACAACAACACTTCCAAAAACCATAGGGAACACAATTGAGTTATGCCTCAATCCAAATTGTATTAGTTTCACATTTAACATATCTTCTGATAGTCCCATACTTAACAGAATCCCAGGTGAATCTCTCAACCTTTGAGTGCCTGACAAGGAAGTGTACTCTTCAGGATCATTCAATCTGTCCCAAAGTGTATAGAGTTTTAGAATATGTCACAAAGTACTCACACAGAATAAAACTGCACTATAGATGTAAGCATTACATGAAATGTATCCTATTTCTTGAAATATATGAAAATGGTTATGATTATTTATCTCAAATAGAGATGTCGCGAACACAAAATTTTCGGTTCGCAAACAGCGAACGGCGAACGCGAACTTCCGCCATAGACTTCAATAGGCAGGCAAATTTTTAAACCCAAAGGGACTCTTTCTGGCCACAATAGTGATGGAAAAGTTGTTTCAAGGGGACTAACACCTGGACTGTGGCATGCCGGAGGGGGATCCATGGCAAAACTCCCATGGAAAATGACATAGTTGATGCAGAGTCTGGTTTTAATCCATAAAGGGCATAAATCACCTAACATTCCTAAATTGTTTGGATTAACGTGCTTTAAAACATCAGGAATGATGTTGTATTGATCAGGTAGTGTAAAGGTTACACCCGCTTCACAGTGACAGACCAAACTCCCCGTTTAACGCACCACAAACAACCGCAAACAGTCCAGGAGGCTACAGGACTCACCCACCGAATAGCATTGGCAACAATACCCGGCAATCTATGGCTCCTGAATAGCATTGGCAACCATACTCGGCAATCTATGGCTCCTGAATAGCATTGGCAACAATACCCGGCAATCTATGGCTCCTGAATAGCAGTCGCAGAGATACAGCACCCACGGACTGGTGATCCTTAAAGTGCAGCTAAAGCCACTTCGTCTATAGACAGTCATAACAGTTAACCTTTCCACATCATATACATGCCGCAATGCATAGTCTCTGAGAGCGGTTGATCACGATATGTCTTCCATGTTTTAGTGCAAACTAGTCTAACTACTAATATAGTTGAAACATGCTACTTTTATTCATGCCAGACAACCATGCAGGCCAGACTAACAAACATGCCAGGGCCAATCATAGTTAACCACCTCAGATAGTAGCATGGCTCTATATACAGAGTAAACATGGCTCCCTCTATATACAGAGTAACATGGCTCCCTCTATATACAGTGCAACCTGGCTCCCCTCTATATACAGAGTAACATGGCTCCCCTCTATATACAGTGTAAACATGGCTCCTCTCTATATACAGAGTAACATGGCTCCCCTTTATATACCGTGTAAACATGGCTCCCTCTATATACAGAGTAACATGGCTCCCCTCAGGGCCGGCGCTATCTGTTAGGTGGACTAGGCCTTGGGAAGGGGCGCCGCCAGGAGCGCCGGCCCCCCTCATGCTGCAGCCGCCCGAGCGCTCTGTAAAGAGCCTCAGGCGGCTGCAGCTTTGCCCGGGCTGGTGCGTCCATGAGGGTGCACCGCCCGGGCACAGCCAGAGGAGAGGGGCTGACAGGAGGGAAGCGCTCAGCGCTCCCTCCTGTCACTCCCTCACTGTAGCGTGGCCAAGCCCGGTATGGTCCGCCGGTACAGGGAGCATCTGTCTCCTGTACCCGGCCGGACTAACAGGAAGTGCACACTGAGTGTGCACTTCCTTTTAGTCCGGCCAGTACAGGAAACAAAAGCTCCCTGTACCCGCGGACCATACAGAGCTCGGCCATGCTACAACAGAGGTGGGGGAGAAAGAGAGTAGGGAGGAGGGAGGAGGGAGGGGGGAGAAAGAGAGTGGGGAGGGGGGAGAAAGAGAGTGGGGAGGGGGGAGAAAGAGAGTGGGGAGGGGGGAGAAAGAGAGTGGGGAGGGGGGAGAAAGAGAGTGGGGAGGGGGGAGAAAGAGAGTGGGGAGGGAGGGAGGGGGAGAAAGAGAGTGGGGAGGGAGGGGGGAGAAAGAGAGTGGGGAGGGAGGGGGAGAAAGAGAGTGGGGAGGGAGGGGGGACAAAGAGATTGACAAGGGAGGGAGGAGGGACAAAGAGAGTGACAAGGGAGGGGGGGAAGTGAGTGGGGAGGGGGGAGAAAGAGAGTGGGGAAGGGGAGAAAGAGAGTGGGGAGGGGGAGAAAAATAGTGGGGAGGAGGGAGGGGGAGAAAGAGAGTGGGGAGGAGGGAGGGGGAGAAAGAGAGAGGGGAGAAAGAGATTGGGGAGGGAGGGGGAGAAAGAGAGTGGGGAGGGGGAGAAAGAGAGTGGGGAGGGAGGGAGGGGGGACAAAGAGAGTAACAAGGGAGGGAGGGGGGAGAAAATGAGTGACAAGGGAGGGAGGGGGAGAAAGAGAGAGGGGAGAAAGAGAGTGGGGAGGGAGGGGGGAGAAAGAGAGTGGGGAGGGGGAGAAAGAGAGTGGGGAGGGAGGGGGGAGAAAGAGAGTGGGGAGGGGGAGAAAGAGAGTGTGGAGGGGGTGAAAGAGAGTGACAAGGGAGGGATGGGGGAAAGAGAGTGACAAGGGAGGGATTGGGGGGAAGAGAGTGACAAGGGAGGGATGGGGAGAAAGAGAATGACAAGGGAGGGGGGGAAGAAAGTGACGAGGGAGGGAGGGGGAAAGAGAGTGACAAGGGAGGGGGGGAAGAAAGTGACGAGGGAGGGAGGGGGAAAGAGAGTGACAATGGAGGGATGGGGGGAAAGAGAGTGACAAGGGAGGGATGGGGGGAAAGAGAGTGACAAGTGAGGGAGGGATGGGGGGAAAGAGAGTGACAAGGGAGGGAGGGATGGGGGAAAGAGAGTGACAAGGGAGGGAGGGAGGGGGGAAAGAGAGTGACAAGGGAGGGGGAGAAAGAGAGTGACAAGGGAGGGAGGGGGACAAAGAGAGTGACAAGGGAGGGAGGGGGGAGAAATAGATTGACATCCATCACACACACACACACACACACACACACACAATCATGCAACCCTTACACACACAGAAACACACAATGCATTCCTTACACACACTCAATGCACCCCTTACAGACGCACACACTGCATCCCGTACATACACAGAAACACACCTTGCAGCCCTTACACATACAAACACAGATTCACACAATGCATTCCTTACACACATATCAGGACATCTCCTACACACTCCACCCCCTGTGAACAAACTCATTGGTGGAACATAAAGGTGGACCCTGAGCTGTGTAAAGGGCCCCCAAAAAAGGGAGCTGCTTCCCGTTCTCCCAGAACATTGATTTTTGTGACCACAGTTACAAACAGCCTCCAGAGATCCTGTTCTACACCAGACCAGTGGTGCCAGACTGCAGCTAGATCCCATCATCATCCTCATCTGGTTGTAAGTAGGCAATCTAGTATATTATTCGTTGCTCTAATCTCTAATTTACCTCACATTAAAGAAACACTATAGTCCCCAGAACCACTGCAGCTTAATGTAGTGGTTCTGGTGTCTATAGCCTGTCCCTGCAGGTATTTTAATGTAAACACGGCGGCACTGCAGCACTGGCGTTAGTTAACATGGCAGATCATATGGGTGGGACATTGTGATGTCACATGGGGGGCGGCAAACTTTACTTTTGCCTAGGGCGGCAAAAATCCTTGCACCGGCCCTGGCTCCCATCTATATACAGTGTAAACATGGCTCCTCTCTATATACAGAGTAACATGGCTCCCCTCTATATACCGTGTAAACATGGCTCCCTCTATATACAGAGTAACATGGCTCCCCTCTATATACAGAGTAACATGGCTCCCTCTATATACAGTGTAAACAGGGCTCCCCTTTATATACAGAGTAACATGGCTCCCCTCTATATATACAGTGTAAACATGGCTCCTCTCTATATACAGAGTAACATGGCTCCCCTCTATATACCATGTAAACATGGCTCCCTCTATATACAGAGTAACATGGCTCCCCTCTATATACAGAGTAACATGGCTCCCTCTATATACAGTGTAAACATGGCTCCTCTCTATATACAGAGTAACATGGCTCCCCTTTATATACCGTGTAAACATTGCTCCCTCTATATACAGAGTAACATGGCTCCCCTCTATATACAGAGTAACATGGCTCCCCTCTATATACAGTGTAACATGGCTCCCCTCTATATACCGTGTAAACATGGCTCCCTCTATATACAGAGTAACATGGCTCCTGAGCTGCGGGTGGGGGCCCTATAAAAGAATAATGGGGGGGACCTACTGTCCTCCCCCCGGCCCCCACCCCTGTGCGGCGGATGGGGGCCCTAAGTTACAATAGGGGGGACCTACTGTCCCCCTCGGCCCCCACCCCTGAGCGGCGGGTGGGGGCCCTATAAAAGAATAATGAGGGGGGACCTACTGTCCTCCCCCCGGCCCCCACCCCTGCGCGGTGGGTGGGGGCCCTAAGTTACAATAAGGACCTACTGTCCTCTCCCCGGCCCCCACCCCTGCGCGGTGGGTGGGGGCCCTAAAAAAGCAATAATGGGGGGCGACCTACTGTCTCCCCCGGCCCCCAACCCTGAGCGGCGGGTGGGGGCCCTAAATGAAAATCCTCCCCATCAAAGGTGACTAGGGGTCCCCAAGCCCTAGTCACCCACCCCCCCACCCAAATAAAAAAGCCCCTACCTACCCCCCTCACCCTAAAAAATAGTGAGGGGGGAATACAATTACTACCCTGTAAAGTAAAATTCAACTTACTATTCAACGTCTTCTTTTTTCTAAAATCTTCTTTTTTCAGCCCCAAAAAAGGCCAAATAAAAAGCCATCATACCCGTCGAACTTAAAAATAAAATAAAAAACCCGAGCCCCCCAAAAAATTAATCCATCTTCACCCATTGAGGGCTCCGCGCAGACTAGGGTATTAACATATACCCTATTGTTACAATTGTTACTTGAAAAGCATGAGGAATGCCGTTGGGGTACCACATGCTCATTTGTTATACCTCCATGCACTACAAAAATAAAGAATGTAAAAAAAAAAAAAAAAAATGTTTTTAAATAATAATAAATAAATAAATAAATAAAAAATGTATGCAGCTTCCAAATGATTTTAAAATGGATGCTGTCCAGGAGGTGGGAGGGTCTGGGAGGGAGGGTCTGCTGCTGATTGGCTGGAATGTGTCATCTGACTGTGAGGTACAGGGTCAAAGTTTACTCAATGATGACGAATAGGGGGCGGACTGAACATAGCATATGTTCGCCGTCCGCGGCGGACGCGAACACGCGATGTTCGCCAGGAACTATTCGCCAGCAAACCATTTGGGACATCTCTAATAGTGTTGTCGCGAAATTTTCTTGACTTCAATGGGCAGGCGAATTTTAAAACCAACAGGGACTCTTTCTGACCACAAAAGTGATGGAAAAGTTGTTTCAAGGGGACTAACACCTGGACTGTGGCATGCCGGAGGGGGATCCATGGCAAGCCTCCCATGGAAAATTACACAGTTGATGCAGAGTCTGGTTTTAATCCATAAAGGGCATAAATCACCTAACATTCCTAAATCACAATGGATATGGATTGACACCTTGACATATGGATTGACACCTGTCCTCAGAGACCATGATACACACTGACACAGAGCAGAATAGGGACTGTTCCCCCTACATAGGGTCACTTGGCAGATAAGGATTGACACCTGTCCTCAGAGACCATGATACACACTGACACAGAGCAGAATAGAGACTGTTACCCCTACATAGGGTCACTTGGCAGATATGGCGGGGTCGTGGGATGGGGAGGATGACTTTCACCTCTTCCCCTGTTAGATTCCGGTTGTGCTGTGACATGACCCTTATACGCTGTGTAAAGCATACTATTTAATTTGATCAGCATGGCCACTTGAGTTTTTATAGTTTTCACGCTGCTTGTAGTTTAAATATGGTTCACAAAAATCAAACAAATGATAAAGTAAACATGTAAGGATTCAGAATATTCTTTCAAACCCTTACACATTGTGTGTACGTATTTTTTGTCTTAAGTTTGTGGCTTTAAAGAGGTTCACGTTGTTTCTATGATGTGCATAACATGTTCTTGTAAATGTTTGTTAAATTTTTCCTGGAATTGTAATTTTTCAATCTGAATAAAGAAAGTCAAATCCTTGATACACACTGACACAGAGCAGAATAGGGACTGTTCCCCCTACATAGGGTCACTTGGCAGATATGGATTGACACCTATCCTAATGATCCCTGATACACACTGACACAGAGCAGAATAGAGACTGTTCCCCCTACATAGGGTCACTTGGCAGATATGGATTGACACCTGTCCTCAGAGACCATGATACACACTGACACAGAGAAGAATAGAGACTGTTCCCCCTACATAGGGTCACTTGGCAGATATGGATTGACACCTGTCCTCAGGGACCATGATACACACTGACACAGAGCAGAATAGGGACTGTTCCCCCTACATAGGGTCACTTGGCAGATATGGATTGACACCTGTCCTCAGAGATCATGATACACACTGACACAGAGCAGAATAGAGACTGTTCCCCCTACATAGGGTCACTTGGCAGGTATTGATTGACACCTATCCTAAGGATCCCTGATACACACTGACACAGAGCAGAATAGGGACTGTTCCCCCTACATAGGGTCACTTGGCAGACATGGATTGACACCTGTCCTCAGAGCCCCTGATACACACTGACACAGAGCAGAATAGGGACTGTTCCCCCTACATAGGGTCACTTGGCAGATATGGATTGACACCTGTCCTCAAAACCCCTGATACACACTGACACAGAGCAGAATAGGGACTGTTCCTCCTACATAGGGTCACTTGGCAGATATGGATTGACACCTGTCCTCAAAACCCCTGATACACACTGACACAGAGCAGAATAGGGACTGTTCCTCCTACATAGGGTCACTTGGCAGATTTGGATTGACACCTGTCCTCAAAACCCCTGATACACACTCACACAGAGCAGAATAGAGACTGTTCCCCCTACATAGGGTCACTTGGCAGATAAGGATTGACACCTGTCCTCAGAGACCATGATACACACTGACACAGAGCAGAATAGAGACTGTTACCCCTACATAGGGTCACTTGGCAGATATGGCGGGGTCGTGGGAGGGGGAGGATGACTTTCACCTCTTCCCCTGTTAGATTCCCGTTGTGCTGTGACATCACCCTTATACGCTGTGTAAAGCATACTATTTAATTTGATCAGCATGGCCACTTGAGTTTTTATAGTTTTCACGCTGCTAGTAGTTTATATATGGTTCACAAAAATCAAACAAACGATAAAGTAAACATGTAAGGATTCAGAATATTCTTTCAAACCCTTACACATTGTGTGTACATACTTTTTGTCTTAAGTTTGTGGCTTTAAAGAGGTTCACGTTGTTTCTATGGTGTGCATAACATGTTCTTGTAAATGTTTGTTAAATTTTTCCTGGAATTGTAATTTTTGAATTTGAATAAAGATAGTCAAATCCCTGATACACACTGACACAGAGCGGAATAGAGACTGTTCCCCCTACATAGGGTCACTTGGCAGATATGGATTGACACCTGTCCTCAAAACCCCTGATACACACTGACACAGAGCAGAATAGAGACTGTTCCCCGTCCACAGAGACCATGATACACACTGACACAGAGCAGAATAGAGACTGTCCCCCCTACATATGGTCACTTGGCAGGTATGGATTGACACCTGTCCTCAAATCCCCTGATACACACTGACAGAGAGCAGAATAGAGACTGTTCCCTGTCCACAGAGACCATGATACACACTGACACAGAGCAGAATAGAGACTGTTCACCGTCCACAGAGACCATGATACACACTGACACAGAGCAGGATAGAGACTGTTCCCCGTCCACAGAGACCATGATACACACTGACACAGAGCAGAATAGGGTCTGTTCTCCCTACATAGGGTCACTTGGCAGGTATGGATTGACACCTGTCCTCAAAGCCCCTGATACACACTGACACAGAGCAGAATAGAGACTGTTCCCTGTCCACAGAGTCCATGATACACACTGACACAGAGCAGAATAGAGACTGTTCCCCGTCCACAGAGACCATGAAACACACTGACACAGAGCAGAATAGAGACTGTTCCCCGTCTACAGAGACCATGATACACACTGACACAGAGCAGAATAGGGACTGTTACCCCTACATAGGGTCACTTGGCAGGTATGGATTGACACCTGTCCTCAAAGCTCCTGATACACACTGACACAGAGCAGAATAGAGACTGTTCCCTGTCCACAGAGACCATGATACACACTGACACAGAGCAGAATAGAGACTGTTCACCGTCCACAGAGACCATGATACACACTGACACAGAGCAGAATAGAGACTGTTCCCCGTCCACAGAGACCATGATACACACTGACACAGAGCAGAATAGGGACTGTTCCCCCTACATAGGGTCACTTGGCAGGTATGGATTGACACCTGTCCTCAAAGCCCATGATACACACTGGGGGGAGCTACTGTCCTCCCCAACCACTGCGCGGTGGGTGGGGGCCATAAATCACAATGGGGGGACCTACTGTCCTCCCCCCCTCGGCCCCCACCCCTGCGCGGTGAGTGGGGGCCATAAATCACAATGGGGGGGGCTACTTTCTGCAGAGCCTACACTGTAGGCCTGAGACACCCGCTTGAAGACAAGTAACTGCTATTCAATCTATAACAGTGAACAAAAAAAATTTGGTTTTAAAAGCACACTATAGAGACACCAGATATGATTGGCAATGTGCACTGGAACAGTTCTGCAGAGCACACACTGTAGGCCTGAGACACCCGCTTGAAGACAAGTAACTGCTATTCAATCTATAACAGTGAAAAACAAATTTTGGTTTTAAAAGCACGCTATAGAGACACCAGATATGATTGGCAATGTGCACTGGAACAGTTCTGCAGAGCACACACTGTAGGCCTGAAACACCCGCTTGAAGACAAGTAACTGCTATTCAATCTATAACAGTGAAAAAAAATATTTGGTTTTAAAAGCACGCTATAGAGACACCAGATATGATTGGCAATGTGCACTGGAACAGTTCTGGAGAGCACACGCTGAAGGAAGGACTGACAGAGCCGCTTGAAGGACACTGACTGGCTGCTATTAGCTTACACTAGAAACCTTTTTTCTTTGTAAAAGCACGCTAAAGAGACACCAAATATGATTGGCAACTGTCAAAGCACGCTGGAACAGGTCTACAGAGCACACGCTGAAGTAGGCCTGACACCCAGACGCTTGCAGACAACTAACTGCTCTTCTATTACAGTGAAAATTTTTTATTTCTTTTAAATCTAAAGCTTAAGCTATTGTAAAAACAGATATGAGTGGTGGCACTGGGCAAGAGGGCACAGTATCCACTGTGAACCTCACACAGAAGCTGGCAGGCAAGCAACTGCTCTTCTATTACAGTGGAAACAAAATGTTGGTTGTAAAAGCACGCTATAGAGACACCAGATATGAGTGGCAACTGTCAAAGTACGCTGGCAGGGTTGTGCAGGGCACACGCTGAAGGAAGGCCTGACAGAGCCGCTTGAAGGACACTGACTGGCTGCTATTAGCTTACACTGGAAACCTTTTTTCTTTGAAAAAGCACGCTATAGAGACACCAGATATGAGTGGCAATTGTCAAAGTACGCTGGCAGGGTTGTGCAGGGCACACGCTGAAGGAAGGCCTGACAGAGCCGCTTGAAGGACACTGACTGGCTGCTATTAGCTTACACTGGAAACCTTTTTTCTTTGTAAAAGCACGCTATAGATACACCAGATATGAGTGGCAATTGTCAAAGTACGCTGGCAGGGTTGTGCAGGGCACACGCTAAAGGAAGGCCTGACAGAGCCGCTTGAAGGACACTGACTGGCTGCTATTAGCTTACACTGGAAACCTTTTTTCTTTGTAAAAGCACGCTAAAGAGACACCAGATATGATTGGCAACTGTCAAAGCACACTGGCACAGGTCTGCAGAGCACACGCTGAAGTAGGCCTGACACCCAGACGCTTGCAGACAACTAACTGATCTTCTATTACAGTGAAAAAAAATGATTTCTTTAAAATCTAAAGCTTAAGCTATTGTTAAAACAGATATGAGTGGTGGCACTGACTGTGCAAATGGGCAAGGCATCCAACCTGACACAGAAGCTGGCAGGCAGGCAACTGCTCTTCTATTACAGTGAAAAAAATGATTTCTTTTAAATCTAAAGCTTAAGCTATTGTTAAAACAGATATGAGTGGTGGCACTGACTGTGCAAATGGGCAAGGCATCCAACCTGACACAGAAGCTGGCAGGCAGGCAACTGCTCTTCTATTACAGTGAAAACAAATTATTTATTTTAAATCTAAAGCTTAACCAATTGTTAAAACAGATATGAGTGGTGGCACTGGGCAAGTAGGCTCAGTATCCAATGTGAACCTCACACAGAAGCTGGCAGGTAGGCACCTGCAATTGCATTACACAGGAAAAAAAAAAAAAAAGCAGCCTGATGTTATAGCCCTAAAAAGGGCTTTTTGGGGTGCTGTCCTTACAGCAGAGATCAGATGAGTCCTTCAGGATTGTAGTGGACACTAAATACCCTAGCCTAGCTATCAATTTCCCTATCTAATCAGCAGCAGCTAAACTTTCCCTCCTCTCACTAAGCATGCAGCTTCAGAATGAATCGAAAATGGATGCTGGGAGGGAGGTTGGAGGGTGTGGAAGGGAGGGACGAATAGGGGGCGGATCGAACCGCCCATGTGTTCGCCCGCGGCGGCGAACGCGAACACGCTAAGTTCGCCGGGAACTGTTCGCCGGCGGACAGTTCGGTACATCACTAATCTCTAATCTCAAACATTTATCATGGTTAAAAAGTAAAATAAAGTACAACTTCACAATGTGTATTCCCAACGTGCCTGGAATGTCTGTTACAGTTTAAATTAAACAGGTTCCTGTATGTACCTTTTATCCAGACATCTGATTTTCTTTTTGTAAAATTTCAAGAGAATGAATGATTCATTAATTGATGAAAGATGTATCCTTTGGAAAATGATCAAAAGGCTGTGCATGCTTGTGTTGATCACATTGATGGTGAAAAATATTATTGTCTTGTGGTAGAAACAAGCTTTTAGTGCAAGGAAAAATGACTGCTACTCTGTGTGGATGCTCACGATGTATGAAAAGTAAGCACAATGTTAATTGTATGAAGTGAGGGAGAGATCAGTAACTATAATTTGGGCATTTCTGAAATAGAGTTGTGCTGAAAAGTTTGCATACCAGGGCAGAAATAGTGAAATTTTGGCATTGATTTAGAAAATATAACTGATCATGCAAAACATTTCTTTTATTGAAGGATAGTGATCATATACAGTCATTTATTATCACATAGTTGTTTGGCTCCTTTTTAAATCATAGTGATAACATAAATCATCCAAATGGTCCTCATCAAAAGTTTACATACCTTTGAGTGTTTGGCCTTGTTACAGACACACAAAGTGACACACAGAGGTTAGAATGGAAATTAAAAGTACATTTTTAAGTTGCAAGTAATGTCTGTGTATAAACAGTCAATGAGTTTGTTAGCTTTCATGTGGGTGCACTGAGCAGGCTAGATACTGAGCCATTGGGAGCATAAAATAACTGTCAAAAGACCTGTGTAACAAGGTAAGGGAACTCTATAAAGATCGAAAAGGATATACAAAGATATCCAAAGCCATAAAATGCCAGTCAGTACTGTTCAATCACTTATTAAGAAGTGGAAAATTCAGGGATCTCTTGATACCAAGCCAAGGTCAGGTAGACTAAGAAAGATTTCAGCCACAACTGCCAGAAGAATTGTTCGGGATACGAAGAAATACCCACAGGAAACCTCAGGAGAAATACACGCTGCTCTTAAAAAAGATGGCGTGGTTGTTTCAAGGAGCACAATACGACGATACTTGAAGAAAAATGAGCTGCATGGTTGAGTTGCCAGAAAGAAGCCTTTACTGCGCCAATGCCACAAAAAAGCCCAGTTACAACGTGTCCGACAACACCTTGACATGCCTCACGGCTTTTGGCACACTGTAATTTGGAGTGATGAGACCAAAATAGAGGTTTAAGATCATAACCATAAGCACTATGTTTGGAGAGGGGTCAACAAGGCCTATAGTTAAAAAATACCACCCTCACTGTGAAGCATGGTGCTTGCTCACTGATGTTTTTTTTTGGGGGGGGGGGGGGGGGTGTGAGCTCTAAAGGCAATGTTGAATCTTGTGAAAATTGATGGCAAGATGAATGCAGCATGTTATCAGACAATTTGCATTCTTCTGCACAAAGGGGACGTTCTTGAACTTTCCAGCATGACAAGGACCCTAAGCTCAAGAGTAAATTGACCCTCCAATGGTTACAGCAGAAAAAGGTGAAGGTTCTGGAGTGGCCATCACAGTCTCCTGACCTTAATATCATCGACAACTATTACAAAAGACTGCACGCTGCCATTGAGGCTAAAGGGGGCAATACGCAGTATTAAGAACTAAGGGTATGCAGACTTTTGAACAGGGCTCATTTCATTTTTTGTTTTATCATAGTGCCATTCTGTTATAACCTACAGTTGAATATGAATCCCATCTGAAATAAAAGTAATGTTTTGCCTGCCCACTCACGTTTTCTTTAAAATGGTAATTAACGTATTTATCGGCGTATAACACACACTTTTTCTCCCTGAAAATAGGGGGAAAATGATGGGTGCGTGTTATACGCCGATATCCCATATTTACTTACCTGTCTTGAAGCGTGGGCCGGTGTTCAGCGCGCACCGCGGTACTGGAACTTCAATTTCAGGTTCCGGTTTCCGGCGGGACTGAAAGGAAGTGTGCACACTATTGTGTGCACACTTCCTTTCAGTCCCGCCGGAAACCGGAACCTGAAATTGAGGTTCCAGTACCGCGGACTGAAAGGAAGTGTGCACACTATTGTGTGCACACTTCCTTTCAGTCCCGCCGATAAATAGGGAAATCATTTCAGTCCCGCCGATAAATACGGAACCGGAAATTGAAGTTCCAGTACCGCGGTGCGAGCTGTGAACTCGGCCCACGCTTCAAGACAGGTAAGTAAATATGGGACAAGAAGGAAAGTGCACTAGGGGACACTATGGGACACTATGGGAGGGGAGGGGAACACTATGGGAGGGGGTGGAGAATACTATGGGGGGGAAGAATACTATGGAAAGGGGGGGGACACTATGGGATGAGGGGGGGCACTATGGGAGGGGGTGTAGATGGGAGAGGGGAAGAATACTATGGAAAGGGGGGAACACTATGGGATGAGGGGAGGAACACTATGGGAGGGGGTGGAGAATACTATGGGAGGGGGGGAAAGGATACTATGGAAAGGGGGGGAAATACTATGGGATGGGGGGAACACTATGGGGGGGGAGAATACTATGGAAAGGGGGGGAACACTATGGGATGAGGGGGGGGACACTATGGGAGGGGGTGGAGAATACTATAGGAGGGGGGAGAATACTATGGAAAGGGGGGACACTATCGGATGAGGGGGGGAACACTATGGGAGGGGGTGGAGAATACTATGGGAGGGGGGAAGAATACTATGGAAAGGGGGGAACACTATGGGATGAGGGGGGAACACTATGGGAGGGGGTGGAGAATACTATGGGAGGGGGGAAAGGATACTATGGAAAGGGGGGAAATACTATGGGATGAGGGGGGAACACTATGGGGGGGAGAATACTATGGAAAGGGGGGGATCACTATGGGATGAGGGGGGGAACACTATGGGAGGGGGGGAGAATACTATGGAAAGGGGGGGAACACTATGGGAGGGGGTGGAGAATGCGATGGGAGGGGGTGGAGAATACAATGGAAAGGGGGGGAACACTATGGGATGAGGGGGGGAATACTATGGGAGGGGGGGACATTTCCTGGAATTTTCTTCTGAAAATGAGGTGCGTGTTATACACCGATAAAAACGGTATATTACGAATTCTCCAAGGGTATGCAAACTTTTGAGCACAACTGTATATTACTGACAAACCTGAGTGATTGGGGAAGCAGGAGCTATGGACAAAGCAAAACTATAAAGGAAGAAAATAATTTTTGTTCAAAAAGATGAGTCTTAGTACATACTAGACTTCGAATTAAGAATAGGCCAAATTTCAGCAAATTGGCTGTTCTGCCAAATTCAGTTTCTCTGAAGCCACATGCTAAAGTAAAAAAGCCGATGCACAAACATATATGGATGTTTTGGGATCACAAATGCGCAAGGTGAGTTATACTTACATGAACCAGTCTTTCTGATCTTAACATGTATAGCTTGGAGGAAAGACGAGACAGGGGGGATATGATAGAAACATTTAAATACATAAAGGGAATCAACACAGTAAAGGAGGAGACTATATTTAAAAGAAGAAAAACTACCACAACAAGAGGACATAGTCTTAAATTAGAGGGACAAAGGTTTAAAAATAATATCAGGAAGTATTACTTTACTGAGAGGGTAGTGGATGCATGGAATAGCCTTCCAGCTGAAGTGGTAGAGGTTAACACAGTAAAGGAGTTTAAGCATGAATGGGATAGGCATAAGGCTATCCTAACTATAAGATAAGGCCAGGGACTAATGAAAGTATTTAGAAAACTGGGCAGACTAGATGGGCCGAATGGTTCTTATCTGCCGTCACATTCTATGTTTCTATGTTTCTATGTTTCTGTTGTGCCTAATCATTAAATTCATGAAGCACCAATATCCAAAAAGTAATAATCAATTACCTAATAAGGCTTAACGATACTGGCGGGCACACAACCCAATTCGGAATGAGTATATTGAGCTATAGGAAACAGAAATCACACAGAGACCAAGTTGCAGATAATAATTCACATCACACTTTATTGTCCATAAAGGGACAAAGTAAGCTTAATTCTCATTAAGTAGTTGCATGCATTCACATCAAAACAGCTTAGTATCTAGATATATCAACTTAAGTATACATCACCATTTAGAGGGGGCTTGGTTACGTCCTCGCTGCACGACCGGGGGAACTCAGACAGTCAGGCTTGGAGGGACCCTCTCTGGGAACAGCAGAGACCAGCAACACGCGTCCGCATTACAGGTGGGTAGTTCTCCAAGTGAGTGCCAAGTTTTCCCGTCTTTTATACTTTTTACCAAGTTTTATCAGTGCAGCCCAGCATGTATCTTGTCATGCACGTTAGGTAGTCAGTACGGTTGATCAGGCCGGTCATGACCCCCAACGCCCATGCCAGACACATGCGGCATCTTATCTATCTATGTCCCTACTCTTTATCTTTCTAATACCAAGTCCCTCTCTTACACACAAGGGCCTTTTTGGATATTGGCCAGACATGCTATGGAATATTCTATGCAATATCAGCGCAACACAGTTTAAGTATTTTATGCAATGTCATCTTACACAGTCTAAGTATTTTATGCAATGTCAGCTTAGTTGAATTTCTTAGTGCGACACAGTTACAGACAAGTGCCATCTTAACTATCTATAATAGATTAATTTGCTCATTAGTGATCAATCAATCATACCTAATTAGTTAATTGGAATTTTATCACAATTATCACATTCCATCCCTTGATCACTCAGTGAGCAAAACCTCACACATTTACGCATGCCATTCAGGTTATCAGCAGGGGGCAAGCCCATTAACCCACTGATCCCCATATTGTTCCATTCACTCCTGGAACCAATTCATGCACTAAAGCTCTCCGAGTCGAGGGTCACCCGTAGGACATGCCTCTTCCCGCTTAACATTCTCTATCTCTAAACAACATTTATCACACTTCTAACATTTGCTTTTTAAATGTAGTTACTCTTTGAATGCAGCAAATAACAATTTTGTAGCATAGATAAATACAGAGTATAATAAAAACACACCAGACAATTCCCTTTAATATTTTCATCCCAAGTCCTCCTATCCATGATCCTATACCAAATGTCCAGTCAAAGTCTTGTGTAGCATTAGCTAGCCAGTGTTCCAAGTCATCTGTGGTCAGTGGTTTTCTAAAGCGTTTCTGTATCTCTTCTAAGTGATGAAGCTCATGTTTAACTTTCCCTGATTTATCTTCTATCCACACACAACATGCTTTGCCTCCTATTCTTTTGCATACCCCCCCCTCTGCTGCAAGCAAATAATCTAAGGCTATTCTATTTTGCAAAGCTACCTGTCTAATCTGTTCTTGCTCATAAGTAAGTAAGCTAATAGCAAGTCCTGTGCTATTAAAGGCATCATCAAGGGAATCAATTAAAAGGTTTAAATTAGTTATCATCATTCCCACCCCCACCATTGGAAAAAGAGAGACCCAAAACTGTGCGTTTCTATCCATTTTAAACCCTGATAACCCGGTGTCTCGTTTCCTCCAATGATGATGGGCGCTTTCAGGTAAAGTTTTAGTAGGGTAAATGGCGGGCATCACCATTCCCAAGGTACAATCAATTTGCATTTTACATGGGAGTTTTTTATAAGCCCATCTCCCACATAGCCAATAGAATCCTTTTGAAGGGATAGGGTGATTTATACAACTTACATCAGAACGTTTAAAGGTAAAGGTATCAGGGGTGCTGTTAGTGCAGCAGTAGGTTGCACCACTATTCTCTATAACAGTGTATGTCCGCTTTGTGCTTTGCTCATTTGCGTAACCCACCCAATATTGGGTAAGTTCCTCTGAAGTAATATTAAAGTCAACATGTGTATATAGTATATGGCAGCCAAAGGGTGTTGTAGATTCTAACGTTAACATATCAAATGATCCGTGCGGCAGCTTAATATAGTTCATCTTCTCAGTGTCGTTGTGGCTGAAATAGCCTTCTCCATACAGGCTTGCCCTCATGTTTGGACAGTCATAAGTCCGGCAGGTTACTCGCATCTCGATCTCTTTCCACTTCATTTCTGCGGAATCACTCCGGTCCCAACCTCCAATCTCGTTGTTGGTATCTGATTCGACCAAAAGGGGTAGAGTAAGCGCAACCATCACAATAACAGCCGGACCAATGAGCTTTGCCTGTAAAGATATGACTCATCTTATTCTCTCAAATAACATTTGCCCGAGGGCACGTATTCCCATTTGTCTTGTCCTGACTTGGAGAGTATCACAGTGTTGTCAAGGATGTCAATACCAATTATGTATTCAGGTATGGGGACAATTAAAACTGAATACTTCTTTTTGGGCAACTGTCCAATTTTCAGTTCTACCCAGGTCTGGACTGCTTCTGTCCTTTTACCTCCCAGACCTGTGATCACATAGGGTGATCCAGAAAATTTCTTAGGGTTACCATAAATTAAGGTGGTTTCGGCTCCAGTGTCCACAAGGGCAGTAACCCTTTCAACATTTTTATGTTTCCAGTGAATTTCTACATTTACATGGGGTCTGTGGTCTTTTACTGAAAAGTCAATCACTGGAGCCTGCCTCACTAGTCAATCCTTTTGGTCAGAGTCCGTCACCTCCAGGTCTCCCAGGTCTCCTAACAGGTTTCCCAGGTCTCCCAATTCCCCCAATTGCATAATGGCTTCAGTAACCAATTGCAATGAGTTTCCTGTTTGATTTATAAGCAGTGTCATTATTACCTGCTTATATGCTGGAGGGGCGGTCTTTATAATCTTATTTCTCATTTGAACTGTCACAGGCATTTCCATCAGTCTATCCAGCTGTTGGGAATTCTGGATAGCCTGTCTGACCATCTCCTGTTTCAGTTTCCTTACTGCATCTGTCAGCCCGTACCAAGGTTTGTCATTATCTGGCCAGTCACTGACAGATGGATACCTCAGTTTTAACCCTATCTGGACAAGCTCAAGGAGGGTGAGTGAAGCCGGATTCCCCTCTATGGCAGGGGGTCCGTTTAACAGCATCCTCCTGACATTCTCATCCTCTGAGATAGTGGCTAACTTTGGCGAGTCCATGGCATCAAGATTGATGCCTCCCGCCCCTGTCTCGGCTAGTCTCACAACCCACTCATCCAGCGGTTCCTTTGGCCGCTGCCTGAAGGTTGAAAGAATGTCAGCCATCTCCTGTTGAGTGTAGTCTTCCATGGAGGTCTTGCTAATTTGCCCCAGGTCAGTGTACTCCAATTTTCTTCTGACCACAGGCAAAGCATTTACTCCACCAGACTCATCGTCTGAACTCCAGATGTTGCCATCCCAAGTGTCAGGATCCCAATTGGATCCTACCTGAGCCAAGCACACCTGCATCTTCCTCTTGCTAATCTTACGAGTTCCAACCTTACCCTTAGCCTTAGTCACATTCATTACAGATTTTTGCAATAACATTTCATACAAACGCTTTTCTTTTTCCATAAGACATTTAGCTTTGTGTGTTTGTCTATAGGCATTCAGTATTACCCAACCTCTTTTCTGCCACTTATCTTTTGGGATTCTTGTCAGGCAATCAAGAAGGTTAGTAGGCATGTCAATTTCACTTTTTTCACAGTCATCGTTACCCTTGCCAGCTGAACGGGCCCATTCACTGGCAATCACCGCATATGGCTCATCCTCCCATCCGGGAATGATGGCATCATCACCTTGTTTCTTATTCTTTTTAAACATTGTGCAAAGTCCCTATGATTGATTTAGAATATACTTGCACTCCTTGGGGGATGTGTGTACTATGTGTTTTAGTTAATTTCACTTGAATATGTACTAATCCAAACACCTAGTGTCTGGCTTATTGTTTTATGCTTCACTCAAGCATGCCCAAATGACTAATTTGGCTGCAGGTTTGCGCTTCCCGACCACACTGGCTTTCTACACACTCCGTAAAGTGCATAGGGGCGTCTATGAATCGAGCCAACAGTCTTGCACTTTCAGGAACAGCCGTTTCATTCACTTCCTTAGTCAGCACTGGCTTCCAGCACCTGTTAAGGTGCGTAGGGGCACTTGTTAACTGACCAAGCACAATCACCCATTCGTGTCAGAATCACCCCAAACAATCTCGTGGTTTTGGTGACCTTATCTCAATACCTGGTATTGAGCTTATTAAATTAGCAGCAATTCAGCCTCATCCAGGACGCTAGCCTGTTTGAGGGTATCGCTCCCCAGCGGCACTGGCGTTCTACACACCGTTAAGATGTATAGGGGCGTCTACCAACTGAGCACAACTTGCATTCTTCAATCAATCTTCTGAAACACTCCTCAATCTTGTTAGATCGAGCATTCACTCACCAATTTTGCTCTTGCAAAGTCATGCAAACATTTTCAAGTTTACACAATGTTCAAAAGAAACTTTAGAAACTGTAGTGTTTGTTTCCCAAACTTAAAATCTCTATAACATATTTTTCTGCAACGCACGGAAGAAACTGACAGCTTGCAAATGTCTTTTCTTTCCTCCGTGACGCAGCAAAAATTAAACCTTATACAATGTTAGTTTCACTTTAACTGTACTTACAATTCGCCTAAGCAGTCCTAACAATTGCTAACCACAATATCCTTATCTACATACACAGTTCTAACAAGTCCTAAACACAATTTTCTTATCTTACGCAAACAGTTCCAGCAAACTCTAAACAAATTCTAACAACTTTCAAAACTAAATTGATTTCAAGTTTCCCTGCTCAATTAATACTCATCCTGCCGACTACGCCAAAATGTTGTGCCTAATCATTAAATTCATGAAGCACCAATATCCAAAAAGTAATAATCAATTACCTAATAAGGCTTAACGATACTGGCGGGCACACAACCCAATTCGGAATGAGTATATTGAGCTATAGGAAACAGAAATCACACAGAGACCAAGTTGCAGATAATAATTCACATCACACTTTATTGTCCATAAAGGGACAAAGTAAGCTTAATTCTCATTAAGTAGTTGCATGCATTCACATCAAAACAGCTTAGTATCTAGATATATCAACTTAAGTATACATCACCATTTAGAGGGGGCTTGGTTACGTCCTCGCTGCACGACCGGGGGAACTCAGACAGTCAGGCTTGGAGGGACCCTCTCTGGGAACAGCAGAGACCAGCAACACGCGTCCGCATTACAGGTGGGTAGTTCTCCAAGTGAGTGCCAAGTTTTCCCGTCTTTTATACTTTTTACCAAGTTTTATCAGTGCAGCCCAGCATGTATCTTGTCATGCACGTTAGGTAGTCAGTACGGTTGATCAGGCCGGTCATGACCCCCAACGCCCATGCCAGACACATGCGGCATCTTATCTATCTATGTCCCTACTCTTTATCTTTCTAATACCAAGTCCCTCTCTTACACACAAGGGCCTTTTTGGATATTGGCCAGACATGCTATGGAATATTCTATGCAATATCAGCGCAACACAGTTTAAGTATTTTATGCAATGTCATCTTACACAGTCTAAGTATTTTATGCAATGTCAGCTTAGTTGAATTTCTTAGTGCGACACAGTTACAGACAAGTGCCATCTTAACTATCTATAATAGATTAATTTGCTCATTAGTGATCAATCAATCATACCTAATTAGTTAATTGGAATTTTATCACAATTATCACAGTTTCGCAGCTGCTGCCACCTTTCTGACACTGTTCTTCAGATCCTGGCGCTTCAGCTGCCTTAGTATATATTTTGTAAATGTGAGTTTTTCAGATATTTCCCTTATGAAATACTCATTTAGTAAAATCAAAGCGAACGTTACCTGCGCGCTGGCCTAAATCCCTATGTACATTTTTTAAAAAAATGGAGGCTCTTTAGTTTTATTAACCCCTTAAGGGCCAAACTTCTGGAATAAAAGGGAATCATGACATGTCACACATGTCATGTGTCCTTAAGGGGTTAACTAAAGAGCCTCCATTTTTTTAAATGTACATAGGGATTTAGGCCAGAGCGCAGGTAACATTCTCTTTGTTTTTACTATGTTTTTTGAGCTCTTGGATACTAAGCTACTGCTGCTGTAAGCGCAATGTTTTATCTTTGTGTTTAAATACTCATTTAAGATGGGGGGGAGGGGGCGTCAGTGTCTCTTTAAACAAGGACCAATATGCTGCTTAGTATGCCATGATGGACAAGAGGTCTGCCCAAGGATGTAATCATTCACAGATCAAATTAAATGATTATTAGATGGGGAAAATAAAATGACTATAATTGTAAGCAGAATTCTCACTGACACTTTAACTTCAGCTACTGAGGAAGACACACCAGCAGACAGGAACTGCCTGCATTTATCATTGCTGTGTCTGTACGGTAATGGAGATAATGTCATTGATCATTGTGTTAGGGTCTTTAGGTTTAGTTTACTGCTGTACCTACTTTGCTTCTCCCACTGACACCTAGAGAGCATGGGTCATTGATCCTGGCTTGAAACTGCTTTACATCTGTGCCTATTGCCTAGCCCCTGTCAGTGGCACAGTGCCACTTACACAATTTTGATTTGGAAATAGATAGCCAGGATCATTGATCCTAGTATATGAGACTAGTTAGGTTACTGCTGTCCCTAGCTCCTGCCAGTGGTACTGTTTTTGTACTGGAAATAGTTTTATATCCTGTTTAAAAATAGTTTAATTGGTCATTGTGTAATACTGGTGGTTACTACTGTGCCCGTAGCCACTGACACTTACACTAAGTTATATTCACTGATTTAGAGAGTGACAGCTTTATTTTGGTAACTGATTGCAGAAGATAAGGAAATCTTTTTTTTCACCCCTGACAGTGGCAAAGTGCTACTTACACTAAGTATGATTTGGAAATAGATATATCCTATTAAATAATAGTTTAATGGATCCAAGTGTGACTGAGCAGAAAGATTTGTGTGACAGCTGGTGAAAAGTAAAAATAGTGTCAACTGATGCTTTCAGCCTAGTACTGCCAGCCATTGAGAGTAATAGTATGTGCTGCAACTACATTTTTATTATTATAATTATCTACAAAATATTGTTTTTAATAACTCATATATTCTTCCACAGGTAGGCTTGTTTAAAAGTTTCATAGTGACTTAGGCATGTAACAATTGTATCCATAAAACAGACAAATGGACTAATTGACACATTGATTGGTATATTGTCTAGTCAGATTGATTTCTCATTTGCTCTGATTCCCAATTTGTTAATGCAACCTCTGTTACTTAGACGATCGTCCATGTCATTCGTGTTTTTACCAATTATGTAATCATCTAGGTCAGAAAGCCGAAGAGGTATTCTTAGTGGAGAAGATTCACATTACAATTCATTTCATGTTCATTAACCCATTTTAAAATTGCTTCCGGAAATCAATCTCAGAATCTAAGAAATTGTTATAAGATATATGTGGTTGCTGGCTCTTTGAGTTTCTTTGTTAAATACAATAACAACCTATTAACAAAACACAAAGTTCTAGTGAACATAAGCTGAAATGGGAAATGTATGCTACAAAAGCCAAGCTGGTAAATTCTCTAGAACCTCTGTAGTCAGTTTGCTATTTCCGCCTGAATTTTGCAATTTGCTAAGATTTGGTGCTTAATGCACAAACTTACTGTACTGTAAAGCTCTGCAATAATGTACTTACAGTAATATGGGGGTGTACAGATTATTACATACAGCCTGTGCCTGTTCAGTGTATATTGTTGATCAAAGAATAGAACTCTTACAAAGAGTGAATAAAACTGTTTGATATTTGCTATTGTATCCTGGTATTGGTTTAATCATGATATGTTATGTAATAAATCCTGTATCAGGCTTAGGCATTGATTTTATATATTTGGATATGTTTTCCAAATGATTTTGTATTTTTAGATAAACAGTTAAAAGGGTGATAAAACATCAATCCAATCGCCCCCCAAAACAAGAACAGAAGGGGCCTGTAACAAGTGTGTTAAAAATGACAAGCTTAGAGTCATATCTACAAAAGCTCGCAACTATGGGAATAAGATCCATGAACTTGTGGAAATAATGGATACTGAGACATGGTATAATGAGAAAAATGACTGGGACATAGCAATACCAGGGTACTCTTTATATAGAAAAGACAGGGAAGGCAAGAAAGGGGGAGGGGTGGTCCTGTATGTGAAGGATAGCATAAAATCTAGCCTAATAGAAGTTAATAAGGTGAACATAGAGTCTGTTTGGGTAACGTTAGAAATTGGTAATCACACAGTAACTTGTGTAGGTGTGATTTATAGGCCCCCAGGACAAATAGAAGAGTTAAATAATCTATTAGTTAAGGAAATAGCTAAAATGACAATGACTGCGCCAATGCCACAAAGTTATCATTATGACTTGAATCTTCCTGATGTGAATTGGAAAACCAAAATAGCTGATTGTGCCAGGAGCACACATATTCTAAACTCCCTGGTGGGATTGTCTCTAAAACAAGTCGTTGAGGAGCCAACTCGTAAGCAGGCTATACCAGATTAAGTGTTAACAAATGGAGATTTGGTATCAGATATTACTGTAGGTGAAAGTTTAGGATCCAGTGATCATCAGTCAGTGTGGTTTAAAATAAGAACAGTGATTGAGTAACACCACACAAAAGTTTTAGACTTTAGAAAAACAGACTTTTCTAAAATTAGAATATGTGTAAAGGAGTCATTATCAGACTGCAGCAATTTAAATGGAGTCCAAGAGAAATGGGATTATTTAAAAGTTGCACTGCTAAAGGCAACAGAAAATTGCATTAGATTTGTCAGTAAACGCAAAAAATGCAAGAAACCACTGTGGTACCTCGCAGATGTGGCCAAAGTAGTAAAGAAACAAAAAGTTAGCATTTAGTAATTATAAAAAGAACAGAGTGAGGAAGATAGACAGATCTATAAGATTAGGCAGAAAGAGGCTAAGCAAGTTATAAGAGGTTCCAAATCACACAGAAGAAAAAAATAGCACAATTAGTAAAAAAAAGGGGACAAAACATTTTTTAGATATATAAATGAGAAAAGGAAAGTAAAACAAGTATTAGTTAGATTAAAAACAAAAGAAGGAAGGTATGTAGAAGAGGATAAAGGTCTAGCTGACTGCCTCAATTAATATTTTTGTTCAGTATTTACAGATGAAAATGAAGGAAAGGGGCCTTTAGTTAGGAAAAAGGACAAATTAGTAATTTGTTACATGTGAGTTTGCAGAGGAAAAGGTTCTATTTCAACTTTCAAAAGTAAAGACAAATAAGTCAATGGGACCTGATGGAGTGCACCCAAAGTTATTAAAAGAGCTTAGTGGTGTACTAGCAAAACCATTAACAGATTTATTTAACCAATCATTATCAACAGGGGAAGTCCTAGAAGATTGGACATAGTCTTAAATTAGAGGGGCAAAGGTTTAAAAATAATATCAGGAAAAAATACTTTACTGAGAGGGTAGTGGATGCATGGAATAGCCTTCCAGCTGAAGTGGTAGAGGTTAACACAGTAAAGAAGTTTAAGCATATGTGGGATAGGCATAAGGCTGTCCTAACTATAAGATAAGGCCAGGGACTAATACAAGTATTTAGAAAACTGGGCAGACTAGACAGGCCGAATGGTTCTTATCTGCCGTCACATTCTATGTTTCTATAAGTTATGTAATGCTAAACAAGCAGAATTCTTGCAATTTTTCTCCTAATTAAAACTTGATCAAAGCAATTGCATTTTTAGATAATTACTAAGCCTTTAAAGCATGTCTCTTTTGCAGGTAATGCCTATGTGAGCTCAAAATACACATAGCATCTGTATTTTATCTCTGCTGCTTGGCTGTTTTCCATCATTTAACATTAAATAAAATTTGTCGGTGTTCAGAATGCAATTTTGTGTGCATAAAACAACCGCCGATGAGAAGTACAGATGGGATGAAGGGCTTCCAGATAATTCACACACAGCAATGTGCTGGCAAACATAAGGCTCTTTGAGATTCTGTGGCTCAGCAGACTTCATGTTCATGTAAAAATATAATTCAAAAGGCAGAATTGAATGACAAAAACTATTTTGGTATAGGAAGATACACATTGAGTCCTCATCGTCCATTTGACAAATACTCATGCAGTTACATATTACATATATTTTAAAGGGACACTATAGTCACCCAGACCACTTCATCTTAAGTAAATGGTGTGGTCCTGTCATTTTAACTCTGCAATGCAAAAGATTGCAGGGCTTTAGAAACGTCATGTTTACATTACAGGGTTAAGTCCACCTCTAGTAGCCATCATACTGACAGCCACTATTGGCACTTCTTCCATTAGACCGAGTAAAACCCATGCTGATGTTTTCAAGGGTGAGGTGGACAAATGGGGATGGACAGAAGATAACTCATAGGCTTGAAATAATGACTGTTATTTGTGGGAGTATAGGTTCACTTTAACTTGACTAGTATATCTCCCAAACATATACTGTTAGGGATTTTTTACTGACCAGGGTTCTTACTCTTTAACTGGAGAATTGAACAATCTATGAGCAAACCCTTGTTGATTCAACTGGTTAGGAAGAGTAATCAAACTGACAAACAGAGTGCAATCTGACAATTCGTCAATTCATTGATAAAAGTTCAGGGTTTATAAAGGTATAGTTTCAATAGATCTCTATTAGTGGCACAGAATCAAAATATTGATGTATATACTCACAATGCAATTCATACATCTGCTGTATGAAAATTATAATTAAAGTGAAATTATATTTGAAAATTGTTCTTATGTATTACCAGCTAGATTGTGATGGGACTATTTAAAATTACAAAAAAAGGATCTACAGGAAAAGAAAAACTCATAGAGTAGTAAAGTTGATAACACCAATATACTAGTGTTCAAGGTTACACTCACAAGAATATATTGACTGTATGCGTATCAATAATTTAGAGATAGTGTAAAATCCGCAACACGAAAAATGGACATGTGGTAGAGAGTAAAGACATATAATAAGTGCAGACTTTTCGATTCAATATATGTGCTTAATTAAAACACACTTGAAGTAATGTATGAGCATATCGAATCCAGGGGGTATGTTCCCCAATGGTTATCCACAGATGTTAGCCATGAAGGATGAAGAATGCCTCTTCTTAGTTATAAGAATAATTCATTGGAGAACAAAAACAAATACAAAAATAAATAAAGCTATACACTCCCCACAAATAGCCCAACCCTATGTGTTTCGTCCGTTGCAAATTCAGACTTCCTCAGGGGTAATAATCATCCAGTCTTCCATGTGGTGTGATATCTTATTTTCCGGTGTTATTTTGAATGTGAAGACGCCACTCCTCCAGTTGTCGTAAGCCAATCCATGTTGAATTATCTCGGCTGTAGTTCATATTCCCGGAGTGCGTTTCAAGCCTCACTTTCATTCACCATCTAACTTTGTACGTCTAATTATGTAAAAGGTGTGCGTTCCATAAACCAGGAAGTCGGACAAGCGCTTGCGTTCCACTTCCAGCGCTACGTGTCATTAATTCTTTATACCATCTTTAAGAGTCCCAATATAACTCGAGGATAACGTATTAAAAAATTAAAAATATACATGTATCATAATTAGTGATGTCCCGAACTATTCGCTGGCGAATAGTTCCTGGAGAACATAGCATGTTCGCGTTCGCCACCGCGGGCGAACACCTGCGATGTTCGGTTCGCCCCCTATTCATCATCATTGAGTAAACTTTGACCCTGTACCTCACAGTCAGCAGACACATTACAGCCAATCAGCAGCAGACCCTCCCACCTACTGGACAGCATCCCTTTTAGATTAATTCGGAAGCTGCATACATTTTATTTTTATATTTTTATTATTTTTTTTATTATTTTTTTTAATTCTAAATGCAAAACATTGGTATATAGGGGAATATTCACTAAATGCCAAACATTGGTATATTCCCCTATATAACAATGTTTGGCATTTAGTGAATATTCCCCTTTATAACAATGTTTGGCATTTAGTGAATATTCCCCTATATAACAATGTTTTGCATTTAGTGAATATTCCCCTATATAACAATGTTTTGCATTTAGTGAATATTCCCCTATATAACAATGTTTGGCATTTAGTGAATATTCCCCTGTATAACAATGTTTGGCATTTAGTGAATATTCCCCTATGTAACAATGTTTTGCATTTAGTGAATATTACCCTATATAACAATGTTTGGCATTTGGTGAATATTCCCCTATATAACAATGTTTTGCATTTAGTGAATATTCCCCTGTATAAAAATGTTTGGCATTTAGTGAATATTCCTCTATATAACAATGTTTGGCATTTAGTGAATATAGGGGAATATTCACTAAATGTCAAGCATTGTTATACAGGGGAATATTCACTAAATGCCAAACAT
Organism: Pelobates fuscus; assembly: GCF_036172605.1. Taxonomy (NCBI): domain Eukaryota; kingdom Metazoa; phylum Chordata; class Amphibia; order Anura; family Pelobatidae; genus Pelobates; species Pelobates fuscus. The sequence goes on from NC_086317.1 coordinate 127,809,405, forward strand.
TGTTATATAGGGGAATATTCACTAAATGACAAACATTGTTATACAGGGGAATATTCACTAAATACCAAACATTGTTATATTCCCCTATATAACAATGTTTGGCATTTAGTGAGTATTCCCCTATATTCACTAAATGCAAAACATTGTTATATAGGGGAATATTCACTAAATGCAAAACATTGTTATACAGGGGAATATTCACTAAATACCACACATTGTTATATAGGGGAATATGGCCCCAACCCCACCCTGAGCGGTGGGTGGGGGCCCGAAAAAAAACAATAAGGGGGGACCTACTCCCCCCCCCCAACCCCCACCCCTGAGCGGTGGTTGGGGGCCCTAAAAAAAACAATAAGGGGGGGACCTACTGTCCTCCCCCCGTCCCCCACCCCTGCGCGGTGGGTGGGGGCCATAAATCACAATGGGGGGGACTTACTGTCCTCCCCCCCGCCCCCACCCGTGAGCGTTGGGTGGGGGCCATAAAAATAATGAGGGGAGGGGACCTACTGTCCTCCCTCCCTGCCCCCACCCCTGCGCGGTGGGTGGGGGCCATAAAAATAATGAGGGGGGACCTACTGTCCCCCCTGACCCCCACCCCTGAGCGGTGGGTGGGGGCCCTAAAAAAACAATAAGGGGGGCACCTACTGTCCCCCCCGGCCCCCACCCCTGAGCGTTGGGTGGGGGCCATAAAAATAATGAGGGGGGCCTACTGTCCTACCCCCGGCCCCCACCCTTGAGACAGTAGGTCCCCCTTATTGTTTTTTATAGGGCCCCCACCCGCCGCACAGAGGTGGGGGCCGGGGGGGAGTTTAGTAGATCCCCTTCCTCATTATCATTATGGCCCCCACCCACCACCCAGGGGTGGGGGCCAGAGAGGGGGAGGAGAGTAGGTCCCCCCTCATTATCTTTATGGCCCCCACCTGCCGCCCAGGGGTGGGGGCCGGAGAGGGGGAGGGCAGTAGGTCCCCCCTCATTATCTTTATGACCCCCACCCACCACCCAGGGGTGGGGGCCTGGGGGGAGGACAGTAGGTCCCCCCCTCATTATCTTTATGGCCCCCACCCGCCACACAGGGGTGGGGGCCTGGGGGGAGGACAGTAGGTCCCCCCCTCATTATCTTGATGGCCCCCACCCGGGGGGAGGAAAGGAGAGTAGGTCTCCCCCCCCCCCCTCAATCACTATTGTGGCCAGAAAGAGTCCCTGTGGGTTTTAAAATTCGCCTGCCTAATGAAATCTATGGCGGTTTGCCCGGTTTGCCCGGATTGCGAAGATTTGCGGAAATTCGCGTTCGCGGTTCGCGATCCGAAAATTTTATGTTCGCGACATCGCCAATTATAATCTTATAATTAAAACACATAAAAACAATACTTTAAATCAATAAACCTATATATATATATATATATATATATATATATATATATATATATATATATATATATAAAAATAACTCTTGCACTCCAACTTTGAAGTTTGGTACCAGGTGCACAGTTCCAAATAAATATAAATATCAAAAAGAATTTTACCGGCACTCGTGGGTTTTCTTTTCCAATTTATTACGGTAGGTACTATTACAGTCAACGTTTCAGCTCCCGGTCGGAGCTTTCATCAGGACACCAAAGACATTGTATATCATGCAAAGCACACTTATAAAGGACATCTAAAATAACATAACCAATAGACACTCACCTGTTCAGCTGAAATCAGTTCATTCCGATTTTCGGCGTGCACTCAGCGTTACTGCGCATGTCAGATACCCGGCATGTACTTCCGTGTCACATGACCGAGAGGAGGTTCAATCATTGGGTGCGTCACGGTTACTAGGCAACCGCTGATACATTCAGCCCGGTTTGCCTACTATGTGATCAGCCGCTCTCGTAAGAGCTTTCCCCCATGTTAGAACACTCTACTCGATGACAACGGATTGCATTGCTCGGTCGGCTGGTGCTGGACGAAATATCAGATAAAACGAACTGATGACTCTAAAGTATAAGTCCAAACTTATTTAGACATATCCTATCACCAAAATTTTGGGCAAAAATCAGACTAAACAGTCTGTAAGGCAAAAGGAAGAGAGAAAAAAAAATATAATGTATATACGAAGTGTAGTGGCGTGACAAGACTATTTTATGCAAATAATGTGTAAAAATGTGAGTAAACAAGACATTAAAGAAATTAACTTGCCATATATACAATCTCTCAATGGCTATGTGTCAAAGAGTGACTCTATGAGATTTATAAAGTGTATGAAAAATGTGCCTGATATGCAATAAAAATATGTATAGAGTAAATTGTGTACAATATTTACATTTGAAGGATAGAGATATGACTGGAGTGTACCTATAGTGATAAAAGCTAAGGAGAAAAAACTCCTATATATGTGGGTGTGCATAAGTGACATGTCTATTTAGAATACAATTATTGCTCTAGATAGACCCATATTGAGAAATCAGCATGAATAGAACAAGGTGAGTGTCTATGTTATAGTTATCACCATTTTGTATACATATCCTCTTATTCTTATGGACAAAAGAATTGTCCAATATTAACATAAAACATATAATTAAAATTATAATTAAAAGATACAACCCCGAGCCACATACAAAAGTGACCACCAGGTGTATTTCAGTTCCACATACACTATGTGAGAGGAAAAGTATATTAATTAATCGCTGAAAGTAGTGTAAAACCAGATATAGACATAGTTTACAGAAAAGGACTGAAAGAACATTTTTCATTTAACCCTCTAGGGGAAACAGTGTCTAGTTCTACAATCCAGTGTGTTTCTCTTTGCAACAGGAGTTTCGCTCTATCCCCTCCTCTAGCTGCCACCGGCACACGGTCAAATGCCACGCAGCGTAAGGCTGAGAGTGGGTGTAGTTTTTCCAAGAAATGTCGGGCCACAGGTTTGTCCGACTTGCCATCACGATAGGCTAGTCGGATACTTGATCTGTGGCCCCTTATTCTTTCGCATAGAGCTGTTTCTGTCTTACCAATATAACTCAGTCCACAAGGGCATGTGAGTTTATATATAACGAACTCTGTGCGACAATGTATCCTGTGTCTGATTTTATATGTTTTGCCTGTATGGGGATGTGACAAAATCTTAGACGGGATGATGTGTCCACAGGTGACACAGCCTAGACATCTGACACAGCCATTGTTTGTTTTCCCTGTTGTAGGGGGGGTATAGCAGTGAATAGGGTCTGGTTTTACTAATAAATCTCTAAGGTTTTTATTCCTCCTATAGCAAAACATAGGCTTATTCGTCAGTTCTATTGGAAGTGTAGGATCTTGTCGCAGGATGTTCCAGTTACGGTTGACAGATTCGATGATTTCTTTGCTTGCGGTGTGTAGTTTCATTGGAAAAACAATCCGGTGAGTTGGTTCTTTTAAGGAGTCATTTCCCTTCTGATATCGTTCTCTGGCTTGGCCCAGTGCTTTTTCCAATACTGGACGTCTGTAACCTCTCTTCATAAATTTGGAGTACATCATTTTGAGTTGTTCCTCCCGTTGATCTTCCTGGGAATTGTTTCTGTGTACTCTAAGAAACTGAGAGAGGGGCAGAGACTCTTTAAGGTGCTGTGGATGGAAACTGTCAAAGTGAAGGATAGTATTGCGGTCGGTCGGCTTAGTGTAGAGTTTAAACTCTAACTTATGGTTAATGACCATTAAATCTAAATCCAAAAATTGGACGTTTTTATGGTCAATACATGAGGTCACTCTGATTGGTGTTGGCAACGCATTGATATATTTAACAAATATATTCGCTTCCTCTAGTGTGCCCTTCCATAGGATTAGCATATCGTCGATATAGCGATAGTATCGGGCTATCTGCTCCTGGTATTGTATAAGTATGTACTTCTGTTCGAAGTCAAACATATATGTATTAGCGTACATGGGGGCCATCGCTGCCCCCATGGACGTACCAGAGACTTGTAGATACCATTGTGTCTCAAATCTAAAGTAGTTGTTATAGAGTGTCAGGGATAATAGTTCCATCGTATACTCGATAGGCGGGCCATGACACTGTGTAGAGGTAGAGAGAAATTGCCTCATCGCTTCGATGCCCTCCTCATGTGGAATTGACGTATATAAGCTACTGACATCCATAGTTATCAGTAGTCCGTCAAACTCTTGTATTTGTTGTAGATCTTTAATGAGGCTGTTGGTGTCCTTAATGCAAGTAGGTATGGCAGTGACCGGTAGTTTAAATAGATGATCAAGATATTTTGCTATCGGTTCCAATATGCCGTCTATTGCAGACACAATCGGCCTGCCTTGGGGGGGCAGTCGGGTTCTTGTGAATTTTGGGCAACGTGTACAAAATTGGTGTACGTGGATCTTTTTTCTGCAAATATTCAAAGAGATCCATCTCAATGTAGCCAGGTCTTAAACCGAACATCAGAGTTTCTTCAATCTTCTGGGCTATGGTATTAGTTGGGTCCTTGTCTAGGAGTTGGTAGGTCGTTGGCACAGACAATTGCTTGTGGATTTCCTCGGCATAATTGGAATAGTTCAGAACCACAATTCCCCCTCCCTTATCTGCAGGGCAAATCACAATCTTGGGGTCTGATGATAATTTGCGTACCAATTTATGTTGTTGCTTAGTGAAATTCGAGTTCTGTGGTTTATGTTCCTTTAATATATCTTTCGTCTCATTCATGACGGTAGATAGAAAGGTCTTGATTGTGGGTTGATAAGTAGGAGGGTCAAACTGGCTGGGTTTCCGAAAGCTGAGTTTTTTCGATTCGACATTTAGGTTACTTGGAGATTTCTGATTTTTGTTGAAATACTCTTTTAATCTTAAAGTACGGCCAAATTTATATAATTCCACATTCCATTGGAAGTGGTTTGGAGTATTAGTAGGTATAAAGGACAAACCTTTACTTAAAATATCCAGTTCCTGATGGTCAAGGGGTCTGTCTGACAAGTTAAAGACAGGAATCATTTCCGTGTTGGAGGTTTCCCCTTGGGTCCAGTGGAGCCGTCCTTTTTGCCCCCGTCTTGTGACAGGTCTCTTTCGCCTTTGCTTCTTGTTAGGACTCTCTGTGGGGGTACTTCCTCCTGGTGTTCCTCCTTGTCTAAAAAAAGTGGCAGGTACATGAAGGGGTGTGTTCTCATTTTCAGATGCAGATTCACCTGATGTAACGTCGATTGTTCTGATGTTTGGTTTGACAATCCGCTTCCGAAATCTTCTGGGACGGTTTCTATGCTCCCCAGAAAGCCATCTGTATACAGAATGTTCTGTGTAGTCTTGCTGTACTCGTTCCATTTTTTGCCTTTTAAACTTAACTAGCTGATTTTTGTATTTCAATATCTCCTCGTTTAGTTTGAGCTGCATAGTTACTCCTTCCTGTGAGTTTAACAGTACTGCCTGTTCAATTTCAAGCTGTTGAATTTTTTTGCGGATCTCTAACAGATCTTCTTTAACATCCTGTATAGTGATTAACATTAGGTCCAGCGAGCATTTGTTTAGGACTGACGTCCAATCCTTACATATCTTTGATTTGGTCCTACCAATAGTTGGTATATTATGGACCCTAAAGCCCCTCGGTATCTGCTTGGCCCTATGATAGTCAGACAGGAATAAGCCGTGCAGGTCCAGATCAATTTCTTTTTTGTTTTATTGGTATGCATTAAAAAACGAAAAAATGGCAACTATGTACAAAAAACAATACAAATAAATGTATTGATAGTGTCCCAAAGTGTTGAAGATCCTTTCATTCAGAAGATCAAGTTAATTTAAATCAGTGGGTGCATAGAGAAGGATCCCTGGCAGGGTCCAAAATACAAATATAGAAAAATAACTCTTGCACTCCAACTTTGAAGTTTGGTACCAGGTGCACAGTTCCAAATAAATATAAATATCAAAAAGAATTTTACCGGCACTCGTGGGTTTTCTTTTCCAATTTATTACGGTAGGTACTATTACAGTCAACGTTTCAGCTCCCGGTCGGAGCTTTCATCAGGACACCAAAGACATTGTATATCATGCAAAGCACACTTATAAAGGACATCTAAAATAACATAACCAATAGACACTCACCTGTTCAGCTGAAATCAGTTCATTCCGATTTTCGGCGTGCACTCAGCGTTACTGCGCATGTCAGATACCCGGCATGTACTTCCGTGTCACATGACTATTTTATGAGACCCGGCATGTACTTCCGTGTCACATGACTATTTTATGCAAATAATGTGTAAAAATGTGAGTAAACAAGACATTAAAGAAATTAACTTGCCATATATACAATCTCTCAATGGCTATGTGTCAAAGAGTGACTCTATGAGATTTATAAAGTGTATGAAAAATGTGCCTGATATGCAATAAAAATATGTATAGAGTAAATTGTGTACAATATTTACATTTGAAGGATAGAGATATGACTGGAGTGTACCTATAGTGATAAAAGCTAAGGAGAAAAAACTCCTATATATGTGGGTGTGCATAAGTGACATGTCTATTTAGAATAAAATTATTGCTCTAGATAGACCCATATTGAGAAATAAGCATGAATAGAACAAGGTGAGTGTCTAAACTTTGACCCTGTGCCTCACAGTCAGCAGACACATTCCATCCAATCAGCAGCAGACCCTCCCTTCCAGACCCTCCCACCTCCTATACAGCATCCATTTTAGATTCATTCTGAAGCTGCATTCTTAGATAGAGGAGGGAAAGTGTAGCTGCTGCTCATTTGATAGGGAAATGTATAGCTAGGCTAGTGTATTCAGTGTCCACTACAGTCCTGAAGGACTCATCTGATCTCTGCTGTAAGGACAGCACCCCCAAAAAGCCCTTTTTAGGGCTAGAACATCAGTCTGCTTTTTTTTGTGTGTAATCTAATTGCAGTTGCCTGCCTGCCTGCCAGCTTCTGTGTCAGGCTCACAGTGGATACTGTGCCCACTTGCCCAGTGCCACCACTCACATCTGGTGTCACAATAGCTTGCATTTAAATACAACAATTTTTTTTCCCTGTAATAGATTAATTAGCAGTTAGTTGTCTGCAAGTGTCTGTGTGTCAGGCCAACAGCGTGTACTCTGCCAGTGTGCACAGTACCACTCATATCTGGTGTCACAATAGCGTGCATTTAAAAACAAAAAAAAATGTTTTCACTGTAATAGATTAATTAGCAGTTACTTGTCTTCAAGCGGGTGTGTCAGGCCAACAGCGTGTACTCGGCCAACCTCTGCCAGTGCACATTGCCACTCATATCTGGTGTCACAATAGCGTGCATTTAAAAACAAAAAAACTTTTTTCACTGTTATAGATTGAATAGCAGTTACTTGTCTTCAAGCAGGTGTGTCAGGCCTACAGCGTGTACTCTGCCAACCTCTGCCAGTGCACATTGCCACTAATATCTGGTGTCACAATAGCATGCATTTAAAACCAAAAAACTTTTTTCACTGTTATAGATTGAATAGCAGTTAGTTGTCTGCCAGCGTCTGTGTGTCAGGCCAACAGCGTGTACTCTGCCAACCTCTGCCAGTGCACATTGCCACTCATATCTGGTGTCACAATAGCGTGCATTTAAAACCAAAAAACTTTTTTCACTGTTATAGATTGAATAGCAGTTACTTGTCTTCAAGCGGGTGTGGCAGGCCTACAGCGTGTACTCTGCCAACCTCTGCCACTGCACAGTGCCACTCATATCTGGTCTCACAGTAGCTTGCACGCATAGTACCACTAATCCCCCAAAAAATGAAAGGCAGAGGCAGGCCACTCCGCAGGGGCCATCGAGGTCGTGGTGCTGTGATTCCCTTTTGCCCTAGAATAATGCCCAGTTTTCAGAGGCCACGTACCCTGGACTTGAAAAGTTCTGAGGACATAGTTGACTGGCTAACACAGGACACCCAATCTTCTACAGCTTCCGCTCGGAACCTTGAAGCACCATCCTCCTCCAGCTTAGCTTCGGGCACCTCTCAAGATACCACTCACCCGCCTGCCGCCACCACCAACACTAGCACCACAGCCGCTTCACTTGGTATGTCAGAGGAGTTATTTACACATCTGTTTGAAGAAATGAGTGATGTGCAACCATTATTGCCAGAGGATGTAGATAACAGGGATATGTCTCAGGCAGACAGCATTACACACATGGATGTACGGTGTGATGATGATGATGTTGTACCCGCTGCTTCTTCCTTTGCTGAGTTGTCAGATACAAGTGAAGCGGTTGATGATGACGATGCGTCCATGGATGTCACGTGGGTGCCCGCTCGGCAAGAAGAAGAACAGGGCGAAAGTTCAGATGGGGAGACAGAGAGGAGGAGGAGGAGATGAGTTGGAAGAAGGGGGAGGTCGTCTGGGGTGGTGGGGTCAGCCCGACAGCACGCCAATCAACGCATGCTGTGTCCACCACCAGAATGTTGTCATTGCAGAGCTCAGCAGTGTGGAATTTTTTTTGTGTGTCTGCCTCTGACAACAGCTATGCCATTTGCAACCTGTGCCAAAAGAAACTGAGTCGTGGGATGTCCAATACCCACCTAGGTACAGCTGCTTTGCGTAGGCACATGATCGCACATCACAAACGCCTGTGGGATCAACACATGAGTACAAGCAGCACACGAACTCAAAGCCGCCATCCTCCTCCTGGTCCAGCATCTTCAGCCACGTCAACCACTGCTGTCCTCCTTGCCCCCTCTCAACCATCCGCCACTCTGTCTCTCGCCTTGAGCAGTTCCCGCTCATCTGCCCACAGTCAGGTGTCTGTCAAGGACAAGTTTGAGCGTAAGAAGCCAATGTCAGAAAGTCACCCCCTTGCCCAGCATCTGACAGTTGGCTTGTCTGAACTATTAGCCCGCCAGCTTTTACCATACAAGCTGGTGGAGTCTGAGGCGTACACAAAATTTGTGGCTATTGGGATACCACAGTGGAAGGTACCCGGACAAAATGTCTTTTCACAAAAGGCAATCCCCAACCTGTACTCGATTGTGCAAAAGGAAGTAATGGCATGTTTGGAACACAGTGTTGGGGCAAGGGTCCATCTGACCACTGATACCTGGTCTGCAAAGCATGGTCAGGGCAGGTATATCACCTACACTGCGCATTGGGTAAACCTGCTGACGGCTGCCAAGCATTGAATGGAGGTGGTGACACCGCCACGACTTGCAGGCAGGCCTGCTGCCACCTCCTCTACTCCTCCTTCTCCATCCTCTTCCATAACCTCTTCAGCTGAGTCCTCTTCTGCTGCTGCATCTTGCTCCACATCAACGGCACCCCCCCAGCTCCCCAGGTACTATTCCACATCCCGGATACGGCAGTGTCACGCCGTCTTGGGTTTGACTTGCTTGAAAGCAGAGACTCACACCGGACAAGCACTCCTGTCCGCCCTGAACGCACAGGTGGAAAAGTGGCTGACTCCGCAGCAACTGGATATTGGCAAAGTGGTTTGTGACAACGGAACACATTTGTTAGCGGCATTGAAGTTGGACAAGTTGACACATGTGCCGTGCATGGCACATGTGTGTAATCTGATCGTACAACGCTTTTTGCATAAATACACAGGCTTACAGGATGTCCTGAAGCAGGCCAGGAAGGTGTGTGGCCATTTCAGGCGTTCCTATACGGCCATGGTGCACTTTGCAGATATCCAGCGGCGAAACAACATGCCAGTGAGGCACTTGATTTGCGACAGCCCGACACGTTGGAATTCAACACTCCTAATGTTTGACCGCCTGCTCCAACAAGAAAAAGCCGTTAATGAATATTTGTACGACCGGGGTGCTAGGACAGCCTCTGGGGAGCTGGGATTTTTTTTGCCACGTTACTGGACGCTCATGCGCAATGCCTGTAGGCTCATGCGTCCTTTTGAGGAGGTGACAAACCTAGTCAGTTGCACCGAAGGCACCATCAGTGACATCATACCATTTGTTTTCTTCCTGGAGCGTGCCCTGCGAAGAGTGCTGGATCAGGCCGTAGATGAGCGTGAAGAGGAAGAGGAAGAGTTGTGGTCACCATCACCACCAGAAACAGCCTTACCAGCATCGCTTGCTGGACTTGCGGCAACGCTGGAAGAGGATTGTGAGGAAGAGGAGTCAGAGGAGGAATGTGGCTTTGAGGAGGAGGAGCAAGACCAAACACAACAGGCATCCCAGGGTGCTCGTTGTCACCTATCTGGTACCCGTGGTGTTGTACGTGGCTGGGGGGAAGAACATACCTTCATTGAGATCACTGAGGAGGAGGAACGGGAAATGAGTAGCTCGGCATCCAACCTTGGGCAAATGGGGTCTTTCATGCCGTCATGCCTGTTGAGGGACCCTCGTATAAAAAGGCTGAAGGAGAACGACCTGTACTGGGTGTCCACGCTACTAGACCCCCGGTTTAAGCAGAAAGTGGCTGAAATGTTACCAAATTACAAGTTGGAAAGGATGCAGCATTTGCAAAATAAATTAAAAAGTATGCTTTACACAGCGTATAAGGGTGATGTCACAGCACAACGGGAATCTAACAGGGGAAGAGGTGAAAGTAATCCTCCTCCTCCCACGACCATGCCGGCAAGGACAGGACGCTTTAAAGACGTGTTGTTGATGGAGGACATGCGGAGCTTTTTATGTCCTACGCATCGCCACAGCCCTTCGGGATCCACCCTCAGAGAACGACTCGACTGACAGGTAGCAGACTACCTCGCCTTAACTGCAGATATCGACACTCTGAGGAGCGATGCACCCCTTGACTACTTGGTGTGCAGGCGTGACCTGTGGCCTGAGCTATCCCAATTTGCGATAGAACTTCTGGCCTGCCCCGCTTCAAGTGTCCTGTCAGAAAGGACCTTCAGTGCAGCAGGAGGTATTGTCACTGAGAAGAGAAGTCGCCTAGGTCAAAAAAGTCTAGATTACCTCACCTTTATTAAGATGAATGAGGGATGGATCCCGAAGGGACTGACAGTGGAGGATACATTCGACTAAAAAAGGCCTGATGAGATGAGCTGCTTTGGGCTAAAAATGGTGACCCTATGTAGGAGGAACAGTCCCTATTCTGCTCTGTGTCTGTGTGTATCAGGGTCCCTGAGGACAGGTGTCAATCCATATCTGCCAAGTGACCCTACGTAGGGGGAACAGTCCCTATTCTGCTCTGTGTTATTGTGTATCAGGGTCTCTGAGGACAGGTGTCAATCCATATCTGCCAAGTGATCCTATGTAGGGGGAACAGTCCCTATTCTGCTATGTGTCATTGTGTATCAGGGATCCTTAGGATAGGTGTCAATCCATATCTGCCAAGTCCCCCTATGTAGGGGGAACAGTCCCTATTCTGCTCTGTGTCAGTGTGTATCAGGGTCCCTGAGGACAGGTGTCAATCCATATCTGCCAAGTGACCCTATGTAGGAGGAACAGTCCCTATTCTGCTCTGTGTCAGTGTGTATCAGGGATCCTTAGGATAGGTGTCAATCCATATCTGCCAAGTGACCCAATGTAGGAGGAACAGTCCCTATTCTGCTCTGTGTCAGTGTGTATCAGGGTCCCTGAGTACAGGTGTCAATCCATATCTGCCAAGTGACCATATGTAGGGGGAACAGTCCCTATTCTGCTCTGTGTCAGTGTGTATCAGGGTCCCTGAGGACAGGTGTCAATACATATCTGCCAAGTGACCCTATGTAGGGGGAACAGTCCCTATTCTGCTCTGTGTCAGTTTGTATCAGGGTCCCTGAGGACAGGTGTCAATCCATATCTGCCAAGTGACCCTTTGTAAACATAGAAACATAGAAACATAGAATGTGACGGCAGATAAGAACCATTCGGCCCATCTAGTCTGCCCAGTTTTCTAAATACTTTCATTAGTCCCTGGCATTATCTTATAGTTAGGATAGCCTTATGCCTATCCCACGCATGCTTAAACTCCTTTACAGTGTTAACCTCTACCACTTCAGCTGGAAGGCTATTCCATGCATCCACTACCCTCTCAGTAAAGTAATACTTCCTGATATTATTTTTAAACCTTTGTCCTTCTACTTTTAGACTATGTCCTCTGGTTGTGGTAGTTTTTCTTCTTTTGAATATAGTCTCCTCCTTTACTGTGTTGATTCCCTTTATGTATTTAAATGTTTCTATCATATCCCCCCTGTCTCGTCTTTCCACCAAGCTATACATGTTAAGATCCTTTAACCTTTCCTGGTAAGTTTTATCCTGCAATCCATGAACCAGTTTAGTAGCCCTTCTTTGAACTCTCTCTAAGGTATCAATATCCTTCTGAAGATATGGTCTCCAGTACTGTGTACAGTACTCCAAGTGAGGTCTCACCAGTGTTCTGTACAATGGCATGAGCACTTCCCTCTTTCTACTGCTAATACCTCTCCCTATACAACCAAGCATTCTGCTAGCATTTCCTGCTGCTCTATTACATTGTCTGCCTACCTTTAAGTCCTCAGAAATAATCACCCCTAAATCCCTTTCCTCAGATGTTGAGGTTAGGACTCTATCAAATATTCTGTACTCTGCCCTTGGGTTTTTACGTCCAAGATGCATTATCTTGCACTTATCCACATTAAATGTCAGTTGCCACAACTCTGACCATTTTTCTAGTTTACCTAAATCATTTGCCATTTGGCTTATCCCTCCTGGAACATCAACCCTGTTACATATCTTAGTATCATCCGCAAAAAGACACACCTTACCATCAAGACCTTCTGCAATATCACTAATAAAAATATTAAAGAGAATGGGTCCAAGTACAGATCCCTGAGGTACCCCACTGGTGACAAGCCCAAGCTTCGAATATACTCCATTGACTACAACCCTCTGTTGCCTGTCACTCAGCCACTGCCTTACCCATTCAACAATATTGGAATCCAAACTCAAAGATTGCAGTTTATTGATAAGCCTTCTATGTGCAACAGTGTCAAAAGCCTTACTGAAATCTAGGTAAGCAATGTCTACTGCACCACCCTGATCTATAATTTTAGTTACCCAATCAAAAAAATCAATAAGATTAGTTTGACATGATCTCCCTGAAGTAAACCCATGTTGTCTCTGATCTTGAAATCCATGTGTTTTTAGATGTTCAACAATCCTATCCTTTAACATGGTTTCCATCACTTTCCCCACTACTGAAGTAAGGCTTACTGGCCTATAGTTGCCCGACTCCTCCCTATTACCTTTCTTGTGAATGGGCACAACATTCGCTAACTTCCAATCTTCTTGGACTACTCCTGTTAACAATGATTGGTTAAATAAATCTGTTAATGGTTTTGCTAGTACACCACTAAGCTCTTTTAATAGCTTTGGGTGTATTCCATCAGGTCCCATTGACTTATTTGTCTTTACTTTTGACAGTTGAAACAGTCCCTATTCTGATCTGTGTCAGTGTGTATCAGGGTCCCTGAGGACAGTTGTCAATCCATATCTGCCAAGTGGCCCTATGTAGGGGGAACAGTCCATATTCTGTTCTGTGTCAGTGTGTATCAGGGTCTCTGAGGACAGGTGTCAATCCATATATCAAGGTGTCAATCTGTCATATGTCAGGTGTCAATCTATATCCATTGTGATTTAGGAATGTAAGGTGATTTATGCCCTTTATGGATTAAAACCAGGCTCTGCATCAACTGTGTAATTTTCCATGGGAGTTTTGCCATGGATCCCCCTCCGGCATGCCACAGTCCAGGTGTTAGTCCCCTTGAAACAACTTTTCCATCACTATTGTGGCCAGAAAGAGTCCCTGTGGGTTTTAAAATTCGCCTGCCCATTGAAGTCAATGGCAGTTCGCCCGGTTCGCCCGGTTTATTTATCTATACGCTATATTTATAAACTGTAGAACAAGATAGGACTCCTCCCAGTCCTCAATAATACAAATACAAAAAAGGATCTACAGAAAAAGAAAAACTCAGAGTAATAAAGCTGATAACTAGTGATGTCGCGAACATAACATTTTCGGTTCGCGAACGCAAACTTCCTCAAACGTTCGCGAAATCACTAGTTATCAGCTTTATTACTCTATGAGTTTTTCTTTTTCTGTAGATCCTTTTTTGTATTTGTATTATTGAGGACTGGGAGGAGTCCTATCTTGTTCTACAGTTTATAAAAATAGCGTATAGGTAAATAATTTTATGCCTTTACATTGTATGTCTTTCCACTGAACTATAAGGGTGATTAATCTATATTGTATATTTGATAGGACTATTTGCAAGCACAGATTAGTGACAGAGCAGTAGCTATTGTGGATATTTTCTCACGTTCAAACCATTAAAAAAATTGTTGCTTCTTAATTTTGTAAATATATACAATATGTAGTGTCTCCCTTTCTTAATATATTGAGTTTTACATGTTTTATTGTTTTTACATGTTTCTTTTCATACTTAGAGCTTGCGCTATAGCTGTAGATTTCCTTTCAAATACAATATAAATGATTTCTATGCCTATGAATAATCTTAGAAATTATAAGAGCAAAAAAAGCAGTGCCAAATGGCAAAAAAACACAAGCCTCAATTTAATTTAGCTGAAAATAGTTGCATACATTCCTACATAACTCCAGAGTAAAGTGAGACTTGCCTGTCAGAGTGTTCTGATTCATTGGTAAACAAATCAACCAATCAGAAAGCTCAAATATTCTATACTCTTCCCTTGGGTTTTTACATCCAAGGTGCATTATCTTGCACTTATCCACATTGAATGTCAGTTGGCACAGCTCTGACCATTTTTCTAGTTTACCTAAATAATTTGCCATTTGGCCTATGCCTTGTGAAACATCAACCCTGCAATATCAATTATAACAAATATTGACAAGAATGGGTCTATGTACAAATCCGTGAGGTACCCCCACTAACAAGCCCATGCTTCAAATTTACTCCATTCACTACAACCCTCTGATGCCTGTCACTCAGCAACTGCCTAACCCATTCAACAATATTGGTATCTGAATGCAGTTTATTGATACTATTACAAAATAGGCAAATAGGCCACAAAGAGGCTTAAGAGTCCAAAGAATCTCCAATAGATAAAACTGTAGAACAATTGTATTGAGTTATTAGAAAACTTAGAATAGGAGACAATGTAATACACATTAAAAAGCTGTATGGCTATGGTGCATGATGGGATCAGGTAGGTCTGGGAAGTCACACAATCACATTAGAGTTAAGGAATAGCTTAAACTAACAACCATTTCACAGAACGAGCAATTCACCAGGATCTTATACAGGGATGTCCCATGATGCCACAAAGAACCAATGAATGGTCTCAAAAAAATTAGATTAGACATTTAGAAAAAAAAAACCAAAAAAAAAACGCTCTTCTGGTGATTTACCATGTGGCGAAATTAACATCGCCACTGTTTTTTGGAAGGGCCTGTTTGCCAGCCTCCTACACGGTTTGTGCCTTTATTTTACTACATGACACTTCAAACTTTCAAATCGGCACTTTGAACTCCCGAACGGTCGAAGTGGTTCGAAGCTGCATTCGAACACGGGACAGCGGCCATCTTAAGCCGCAAGTACAATGAGCAGTGTTTGTGCTCGAGTTGATGGAACTCAAATCGGACACGCAATGGCATGAACACCGCTAAAATATCTACCTTCCATGGATGTTCGGCAATTGAATGGGAGTCAAACGGCGTTCGGTAAGAATAAACTCGCAAAGGAAAGACATAGACTAAGTGCCATACGAACTCCTGTTCGGTATTATTATTGTATTTCGAATTCCCGAAATAGACCGACCACAGAGCCTAATTCTCTGGAACTGTTTTGGGCATGGGACCATGCGTGTGGTCGGTCAAAATGTGACTTTCATAAAATTCCTGAACCCCTGAGCTGATCTGGTTGATTTTTAGATATGTTGGTCACTCAGATCAGGGTTATCACAATTGTGGGGATACATTGTGTTTTGGGGTACTTTTGGGACTTTATAGAAATGTGTGTTAATACAGTATCTGACTCACTCAGGCAGAGGGGAGCTATGAGTGGGAGCGTTGTGCACTGGAATATTGTTCTAATTGGTCTGTGAATAGAGATGTCCCGAACGATTTGCTGGCGAATAGTTCCCAGCAAACATAGCTTGTTCGCGTTCGCCACGGATGGCAAACATATGCGATGTTCGGTCCGCCCCCTATTTGTCATCATTGAGTAAACTTTGACCCTGTACCTCACAGTCAGCAGACACATTCCAGCCAATCAGCAGCAGACCCTCCCTTCCAGACCCTCCCACCTCCTGGACAGTATCCATTTTAGATTCATTCGGAAGCTGCATTCTTTTTTTTTTTTTTTTAGACAGAAGTGTGTTATATTTGAGCATGCTAGGCTGAACGCACGTATATCATGGCTAGTTGCACTGAGGGTATGAGTATATAGCAGTACATTGTTGTGAAAGATGGCTGTCATGTTTAGGGTGTAGCTTGCACGTTATCAACTGTGTATTTATATCACCAGCTCCACACTAGTTATAAATCAAGTGTGAGTCGCCCCATGAGATGAGACTAGTGAATAACATAATACATGAACGGTTAAGGTAAAGGCATGTAAGGAACTACGACAATAAACTCTTTAGGAGGTGAAATAATGACATGTTTAAGCGCTTGCTACTTTACGATTAGTTAATATGCAGAGAGCAGTTCATGTGATCAAAGGCATGGTGTGGAGGATCGGCTATAGTGGGACATGCTTGGCAGGCTGCTGTTTACTGCTTGTGCTCATCCGATCCCTTCTGGGCGCCAGGTGCATACCCTGGGAGTCCCTGATACCTGGAACAACAAACAACAGCTGAGTGCCGGGTTCGCGGCTTGAGGTGGTGGAAGCTTGTTTTGTTGGGTGGTCAGATCTGTCCCGGTGGTGCTTCACGTCCAGTGCAGGATTGTGGTGGCTTAAGGTGGAGGCGAGTGCTTGACGTGGGGCAGGCTCTGCATTTCTGTTTGTGCCTCCGGTCCCGTCTTCAACGCCTTTTGCGTTGGTGGATTTTAATGGGGACTGCTTTGCTTAGCTGTGGTGTAGCTTGTTGGGGCTGTGGTGGAGCTTGTTGGGGCTTCCTGCTTGTTATTTGCTTCCAAAATGGATTAAAGAGTCTGTCCAGCTTAGACTCAATATCCTGCCATGCTTTGCTGGTACCAGGAGGACACGTGGCTGCCGCCATATTGGGAGAGTCGCAGATGAGTATGTCAGCCTGGGCGGCTGTGCTCTGTGCGTCCATTAGCTCCAGACAGCCTCTCAGGGGTGGACTGGGATAACCCCCACCGGTCCGAGGGGGGGGGGGGGGTAACGGAGCTCCTGCCGGGAAGTTGCTGCTCCTGGGCATCCCAGGATCGGGAGATCGGCCGCCTCTCCCGCCCGGTGAGCACCAGGCCACACTTGCCACGCGGAGGTAAGCAAGACTTTGTCGAGTTGCTGACCACTATTAAGCATGTCGGGTCGGTCAGGTAGGAGAAACATTGCTGGGTCATCCCCTTCTGGGGTGAAATTCGCTTGTTGATAGCCGCTTAACCCCTTAAGGACCAAACTTCTGGAATAAAAGGGAATCATGACATGTCACACATGTCATGTGTCCTTAAGGGGTTAAAGTGAGATATTGAGGGAGCTCACACGAAGTGCGTCTTTCCTCCATGACAGCTAGGCCCTGCCCCCCGGAAGCTGGATTCTTAGTGAGAGGAGGGACAGTGTAGCTGCTGCTGATTTAATAGGGAAATCAATAGCTAGGCTAGTGTATTCGGTGTCCACTACAGTCCTGAAGGACTCATCTGATCTCTGCTGTAAGGACAGCAACCCAAAAAGCCCTTTTTAGGGCTAGAACATCAGTCTGCTTTTTTTTTTTCTGTGTAATCTAATTGCAGTTGCCTGTCTGCCAGCGTGTGTGTCAGGCTCACAGCGTATACTGTGCCCACTTGCCCAGTGCCACCACTCATATCTGGTGTCACAATAGCTTGCATTTGAAAAAAAAAAATAAAATTTTGACTGTAATATAATAGCAGTCAGTTTCCTTCACACGTGTGCGTTTCAGGGCCTGCCAGGGCACAGTGTCACACCAGTGCAACTCATATCTGGTGTAACAGTACATTTAAAAAAAAATACAGGAGGCTTGTTGTCACCTTTCCCCTTGGTGTTGTACGTGGCTGGGTGGAGGAAGAGACCTTCAATGACATAAGTGAGGACAAGGAACGGGACATGGCTAGCTTGGTATCCAACCTTGTGCAAATGGGGAGTTTGCGGTTGTGCAAGTGGACTGTTTGCGGTTGTTTGCGGTTCGTTAAACGGGGAGTTTGGTCTGTCACTGTGAAGCGGGCGTAACCCTTACATTACCTGATCGATACAACATCATACCTGATGTTTTAAAGCACGTTATTCCAAACAATTTAGGAATGTTAGGTGATTTATGCCCTTTATGGATTAAAACCAGACTCTGCATCAACTATGTAATTTTCCATGGGAGTTTTGCCATGAATCCCCCACCGGCATGCCACAGTCCAGGTGTTAGTCCCCTTGAAACAACTTTTCCATCACTATTGTGGCCAGAAAGAGTCCCTGTGGGTTTTAAAATTCGCCTGCCTATTGAAGTCTATGGCGGTTTGCCCAGTTCGCCCGTTGGCGAACATTTGTGGAAGTTCGCGTTCGCCGTTCGTGAACGAAAAATGTTATGTTCGCGACATCTCTATCTGTGAATATTGTCACTCAGTTCCCCACAAGGTCCATGTGGGCGTACCCCTTGCATGGGGATTGTCATATAAGGCCAAGCGTGGCACCATTAAAATCAGTCCAGCTTTACCTTCAACATAGAACCTCGCTTCGTGTTTGTAGGGACCTGCTATACAAGCTATAACCACTAGCGCTTCATAAGAGCTTCACAGCTATACTATCTTGGAGGAGAGGTTCACCCACTGGAACCTGGATCCTGGTCTTGGGTCCAGGGTGGGTGGAGGACAGCGGTTTGTGGGAGTCTACAGTGCTGATGGTGTCTGGTGGTGTGCTTGAAGTCCTCGGTGAGCACCAGGAGCATCGATTGATGGAGGCACGCGGTCGGGGTGCCAGGCAGTCCATCACATACCACGTGGAAATGGTGAAGTGAAAACAGTTTCTATGAACCTAATAGCCAACTTCTATTCAATTAGACAAATAATAGTAATAATATTAGAGTAGCAGACTCTCCGACTTGGAGAGATAGGTACAGGCTCAAGATAGTCGTGTTAGATAATATGCCCTCAATGTTTAGAAATACTAGATCCTTGTTAGGACTGTAATACACTATCAGGCATACCACTGAAAGCACCCTTCCTTTAATGTCAGCCACAATAATAGTAAATAAAGTTCTCCATGGTGTCGAGATAAGCAAAAAAGGAAAACAAGAGTTGTTTAGGAGATATGCCCCTTTAGCTTAGATACACTCTTTCCTATAACCGATTGACTGGTAACATGCATACCCCTACAACTTCCCTTAGCTTCTATCAAGGGGCTTCCCCCATCAGTAACCTAACAATAGTGAATCAAAAGTGATAAAATCATAAGTGAGGAAAAATGAAAAGCCAAGAACATAACGTGCATTTTGGCACCAAAATAGTGCCTTAATCTGGGGTACAAAAAAAAAAGAGTAGAATGGGACTTTTAACCCCCCAATTTTACTTGTTGCCTCTTAAATTATTTAATTTATTTATTTTGTATTATAGGACTTCCTTCAGGAAAAAGATTTCATGTTCCTTCAAAGTTCTCATGGGGCATGAGAGCATTATAACTATGAAGAAATATGCATTCTTTGCAATTCCAAACTGGAGGCTCTGAAGATTGGCTCCATTATATGTTGATCCCTAAAAACACGTACCCTCTGGTCGCTAGTGTTGCTAGTATGAAAATAGTAAAAAAAAAAAAATAGCATTTATCAACAACTATGAATTGTCGACTGATTAGGCTGTTTATAGGGACAGAGAAGAGAGAAGGGAGAGAGAATGGAGACATGAGACAGTGGTGGCGTTTTCAAATATACGCCCATGGCACTGGCTTAATTTTAGGGCTTGAAATGTTTACAAATGGTTTAACCCAAAAGTCCAATAGCACCCAAGTCTAATTCGGACAACACATTCTGGTTTCTTAAATTTTATCACATGACAGGAGGCTTCATATTTGCTTAAGTCTCTCTTTACTACAACTCACAGCAGCACTTTTTCACAGAGAGAAATCAACCAATCAGAAACAAAACAGAAACAAGTCTCCACTCCCCTTCTCACACTCCCTCTTTCTTTGCAGCTCCTCACCAGCACAGGTCAGAGTAGCACTGCCTCCTGCTTTTATGTGGGTTGCTATGGGTTTGTTATTTACTTGCTGTTTTTATGCTAAATCCTTTGCTTGTCACCTTGTATTATTGAGGGGTGAGCCCCCTACTCACACCAAGAGGTGCCTACCATAACATTGTATACTGCACATCCCATGATTGGTGCTTTGACTCGCTGTCTTGCTATACAGCGCATAAGATTGGCCTGCTTTGTCTGTGCCCACTCCTACCCCATAAGTTACACTCCCTGGGGTTACCACTTATTACATATAAGGAGTCCAATGCTTGCACTCCAGTAGTAAGTAACAAATAGCCCAGTGCTTGTCAGCAAAATAATAATAGATATATAAAGATAGCACTCCAAGGACTTCAAGGTATTCATGAAAAAATAACTTCGCTTTTATTCAGCAGCTGCCACAGTGGATCAACATTTCAGTTCTGTATCAGAACTTTCGTCAGGATAAAGGTGCATTACAATAACCAATGTTTAAATAAAAAAACATACAAATAAATTACATTGTATACAGGTGTAGCTTACCCTTTGCCCTCTGTGATTATTCAAGCTGATCGCAAAAATTGCGGGCAAAATTGACCTTGCTTTGAATATTCAGCAGCTGTTAGGTATGCTGCTGTTTCCCATATGTGTTCCAGCAGTTGCCATGGAGATCGGCTGGAACGCAAGGGGGCATGCTCTTTGTTTGGGTACGTTGCCATGGCTACTCAAGCCGGCTAAACATACAATCGATCGCTAAGAGAATGATCAGAGATAGAGGGAACGGGGAGCTACTATGATGTATACTTATATCCGATGAGATAGATACAACGTGTAACATTCACATTTCGGAATACTGAAATTAAGTATTTAGAATTTTTCTGAGTTGAAGAAATATTGTAGCGTTACTTACCTTATCCAGGGGCTGGCCGCGGTCCTCTCTTCGAGCTGCGCGAGGTCCTGCTGCTGCACGAGCCGCGCGCGGCTCATCCGACGGCTTCAATAGGAAGGCGGGCAGTGACCGCGAGAAGCGGTCACGTGTCCCGCCTGAATCTAAGAGCGCGCCGCGAGTTTTGGGCGCGCTCTTAAAGAGACAGTGGGAGCCTAAATTGCCAAAAGGCTCCCATTGGCCCCTGTCATGCCACACTCCCCATACACTTACCTTTTGGGGGTGTGGATATGACAGGAGCCAATCACATTAATTTAGAAGGTATTTAAACTTACCTCTCCCTTTACTCCCTGCCCTATCGTGGTTTCTGTTTCAGTTCCCTTTAGCGCTTGTTGTGTTCAGTTGTGTTCCTTCGTATTGACCTTGGCTTTGTTTCTTACTACGTTATCTCTTTATCCTTATCTGTTCTGTTTGCCGGCTTGCTGTTTACTGTGTACCAGACCCCGGCTAGTCCTAGTTTACGCTGTCTCTCTGTGCTCTTGACCTCGGATCGTTCCTGACTCTGTCTCCTCTCATATACGTTGAGTTCGGCCATTCTAAGGTCCGGTAGACGTATCTCTCCTCTGTGTTGTCTTTTGTCGAGTTGAATCCTGCGAGTTGGGGTATATTTTCGTTACAAATATATCCAAGCAAGGGGATGTGTACTAGCCCTGGCAAAGACATACTGTGGCTTATGAGGCTACAGATATGTCCCATGAGGGTGCCGGTCATGATAATAGTAACGTTGTGATCGTACAAGTATGGTAGAACGCGTTGTCATGGTAACCTGGTCTGGTTGAATTGGCCGATGATCTAGCTCAAATTCTTCCATGAATAAGAGGATCCAAAGGCTAATATACCAAAGTAGACATATAAAGAATATACATTGTAAATAAATGCATCCTGGAATAATTCATATGAGTGACTATTACATATATACAAGTGTAAAGAAACGCAGGGAATGGGCTATGAAAAATAAGATAGTATTTGCAAGGGGCATTAAACAGCCATATCCTATTGTTTTTTAATAGTGGTGAGATAGGATAGTATGTAGAGATGCTGGGAATGCTTTTATATACAGAAAGGTCACGGGCTCTGATGGCCCGGCAATTGATAGTATCGTAGGCTGATAATTAGATTGACCCTTAGTTTATACATACATGAACATTAGCAGGATTCCAATGAGTGGATCCCTATAGAGAGTTAGGGGGTAATCTTTTGTTGGCCCTACATACTTCTGCATTATATGTATGTAGTATGGGGCGATATGTTGTAGGCAAAGAATGAACCACACACTTGAACAGGCAAGGCCCCTGCGAAGTGGCCTAAAAAGGTGGATAGACCCTCACCCGCCCCATTAGACTCCTTATCGGATGATGAGGAGGACTCCCTTCCCCCGCCACTGCTCTCCGTACTAGATGAGTGGCGGGCAGACCAATCGCCTTCTGAGGTTGAAGACTAGTGTCATTGGGACGACCCTGGAGACTCCTCTTATGCTAAATAGTCAAGCCTTGTTACTCCTTAATCTACCACTGCAGGGGGCGACCTGGATGTCTTTCTGGACGCAACAGGGGAACCACTTTTTGACCCCCGTACCACCCGACACCCCAGGTCCTCCGAATGGTCCTTACCTGACCATTTGTCCCAGTTTATCCACTATTGGATCCACATACCTCTGGACCGGGAGGTTCAGAAACGGCTACGGGCGGAATGCCCCAGACCCATCTTGCCGGACAAGGTAGCCGTGACCCCGTTGTTTGACATGATGGTGTCCACATATCTCACCCGTACTGGTCGCGACCCGAGGAAGGGTATTTAGCGCAGCCTAAACCTAGCACAGGATAAGCAGCTAGACACCTTGGGGCCGCTAACAAGGATATTATTGTTGGCTGATGAAGCCTTCTCTCAGGGCACCACCCTGGACCCATCCTTCGTACAGGGTTGGGCATTGCACTCCGCCTGCTGGGAAACTTCAACGTGGCGCTTTGCATGGAGCGGAGGAAGATGATTCTCCTATGCATGGACGGCAAACTATCCGACCTGGGGGCGAAGGAATTGGGGCCATCAGCAAACGACCTCATCAAAGAACTCCACAAGCATGTCAACCTATATGCGACCCTCAACAAGTTTCAGTCCTCTATGAGGAGGGTATTTTCGAACGACAACCCCACGGGATTTTGGCAGGACTGGCAGACAATGGGATCGTGGATCGAGGATTCCATACACCATGCTTGTTCCCAAACTACTATACCAGATCCTTCCACATGCAGAGATCGGAACATGGTAGAGAGAGCCGAGCCCGCGGCAGAGCCAGAATGCCCACAGATGAGCCCTGTTATTATTTGCCATTCAATACTGTTAGATGCTAGCAGACTGTCTCACTGTCTCAACGGGTGGAAAACTCAGTCTTCAGATGGTCCAGGGATATGTGATCGAGTTTCATACGCCACCATGGCAGGACTCGTTACTTTAGACGCTGGTCTCGACCGTGGCTCACCAGGCCCTGGTACTCTTTTTACAATTCTTGTTTAGTTTTTCTTCTTTTTTCTTGTCCTCTGTTCCATGTCCATATCCAAAATGAAAGCATATGATTTAGATATGTTTTTCTAGTTTGGCTATTTTGACCTTAAATTTGAAATTCATTCACTATGAATTCACTTTAAATTCTCACTTTAGTGAATAACTCTGTAGATGTCTATACAAAGTTCACAAGTAAGTCATCTGCTGGATGGCACAGATGAACGGAGGACAGCATGTCATCCTGCGCACAACTGCAGGAGAGTCTGCAGCATTACAATGTAATTTATTCAAACTTCCATTTGTATACCAAACTGCAAATTATGTTAGACAAAACCTGTGCTGGTCAGTGGATCAATAACACAATATGAACTGCAATAAAAATAAGTCAAAATGTGAATGAGCAAACGTCTGGTAAATACATGTGAAATCAAGAATGCACCTCTTCAATACCTTTATTATTCCACAGTGGAAAACCTAAAATGATTAATTAAAAAGAAAAAAAATAGAAGGGAGGGAAAATGAGGATATTTGAATATGGTTCCAGTGCAACGTGCAACTATCTGGATGTAGGGTGTTGTTCGCTATCCCAAAAGAACATAAGCGTTGTGATGTTTTATTGTATCACTGTTCTGGAGACAATTAGAAAACACTCAGTCTTCAGTCTCGTGGTTTAGTATGAATTCTCCAGAATGTCTTGATGGCATAAATGGTTCACATCATTGTATAATTATTATTATTAATGTTTCTAACTCACTAATAGTTAATTGTAAAACACCCCACAATTCATATACAGACCCCCTTCTGTTTTCTATATTGATAAATAATATACCCTTGGTTTGCAGCACCTAAACTGTGTATGCACACACACACAATGCCACACAAACAAAGCAAACATCAAAAATGTTGTCTGTTTTCAAAATCTTTTGAAAGAAACTGTTCCATATGTCTATAAAAAAGTATCAACAGTACACAGTAAAAAGTAAACAGTACTCAAGTAAGTACCAACTAAAAATCTAAACATTTTAAATTATAATTATTCATATTAGCTGATATACCCTGATCCGCCACAATATTAAAACCATCTGCCTAATATGGTGTGAATCCTCCTTGTGCTGCAAGACTTTTGAATAACACATGGTATCTGGCACCATGACATTAGCAGCAAATCCTGCAAATTGTTAGTTGGGACCTCCATGGATCGGATTTACAGATGGTCAATCGGATTAAGATCTGGGATACTTAGAGAGCAAGGCAACACCTTAAACTCTTTGTCATCTTCCTCAAACCATTCCTGAACAATTTTTGCAGAGTGGCAGGGTGCATTAACCTGCTGTATGAGGCCACTGTCATCAGGGAACACCATTGCCATGAAGGAGGGCACGTGGTCTCCAACGATCTCTAGGTCGGCGGTATGTATCAAAGTAACATGTACATGAATTTCAGGACCTAAGGTTTTCCAGAAGAACAATGACCAGAGCATAACACTGCTTCTGCCAGCTTGTCTTCTTCACGTAGTGCATCTTGCTGCACTTGCTGCATCTATTTCCCAGGTAAACAACACACATGCACGTGGCCATCCACCTGACCTAAATGAACATGCAATTCATCAGACCAGGCAACCTTCTTCCATTGCTTAATAGTCCAGTTATGAAACTCACTTCTCCATTAAAGGCACCTATGGCAGTGGTTAGGGGTTGTTATGGGCACACTGACCGATCTGCAGCTAAGCAACCCCATACGCAGCAAACTGTGATGCACTGTGTGTTTTGAAACCTTTTTATCAGGATTCCAAATAATCCTCAGCACGCTCAGCAATAGTGCCTCAAGATGGTTTGTGTCATCTAACGTGAACAAGGCAATGTTTGCTGACACAATAAACCACCATGAAACACTATTGCTGAGTGCTCAGGATTATTTGGATTGCTGATATTATTGTGGGTTTTGCTGAACAGGAACCTGTCCTTGCTGCCTAAGCACCAAAATGTGGGATTGCTTGGAGTCCCTTATACTACTATTTTTTGCATACCTTTCTTTCAAAGTAAAAAATAACAACTTTATAACCTTTCTATCAAAGCCAGCATTAAGTTTTTCAGCAATTTTAGCTACAGTAGCTCTTCTATGTGATGGGACCAGAAATGCTAGCCTTCACTCCCCACGTGCATCAATGAGCCTTGGGCACCCATGATCCTGATGCCAGTTCACTAGTTGTCCTTCCTTGCACCACATTTGTAAGGGACTAACCACTACGGGAGCATCTCCACAAGACTTGCCATTTTGGAGATGCTCTAAATCCAGTCATCAAAAGAAGGTTTTTTTTTGCCTTCTTTTGGATCAACAGCAAAAAAACAAATGTGAGGAAGGCTGAACTTGATGGACGCAAGTCTCTTTTCAGCTATGTAACTATGTAACTATGTAGCCATCACTATTTGGCCCTTGTCAAAGTAACTCAGATCTTTTCGTTTGCCCATTTTTACTGATAACAATACATTAAATTCAAGAACTGACTGTTCATTTTGCCGAATATATCCCACCACTTAACAGGTGCCATTGTAACAATATATTCAATGTATTCACTTCACTTGTCAGTGGTTTTAATATTGTGACTGATCAGTGTGTGTGTATATATATATATATATATATATATATATACACACATATGTATATATATATATATATACACACACACACACACACACGCGCAAAAGTGGCTAGACCCTAAGCTCCCATATGAACTTCATATTGATAAGCTCTATCTATATTGTACCCTAAATGTGCACACTAATAAAATACAAACCTTGCAATGAAGAATCAGTATATCAAATGTGCTAACGGAACATTGAAGTGGCTACATTGTGTGGAGATCCCTGGTGTCATCCTTTAAGTAAGTGTTAACACTTAATGCTTTTCATCCCTTTGTGCTGCTCGGACCAATGAGGAAGTCATCTTTCAGCACATTACAGTGCACCTTCAGAAGGTAGTGTGTGATCTTTGTCTTAGCTACACCTCCAGCAGAGGCAGGACTATGGGAAACCAGGTACCCTCATTCAGTGTTAAACTGCTCAAAAATTGTTTATTACTGACTGGATCAACAGTGCAAGAGGTCTCCAGTAACCAATTCATTAAGAAGAACTTGTTAAAGTGCCTACAGTGTCCCTTCAATGACCTATAAGCATTATTTTATCTGTCAAATACTTGCTGGTATATATCCTCAATCATATAATAATTATTGTTGAAGTATATATTTCAAAATTGCTGCAGAATATGCTGTCGTTTCATAATGCTAATGAACTATGCATCAGCACCACAAGTCCATCTATAGAATTCATGTTGTAGTTTGACTTTCAATGTGTTTACACTAATAATCACTGTGATATCTAAAAAAAAAAAAAAAAAAGTCTAACAACTGCATCTAGACCTCCCCTTCAAATACCATTGGTTCACAGACTCTAAGTTTTTATACTGTTCATGGATTGCAGGATAAAACTTACCAGGAAAGGTTAAAGGATCTTAACATGTATAGCTTGTAGGCTATACAGCGGGATATCATAGAAACATTAAAATATATAAAGGGAATAACACAGTAAAGGAAGAGAGTATATTTAAAAGAAGAAAAACAACCACAACAAGAGAACTTAAATTAGAGAGGCAAAGGTTTAAAAATAATATCAGGAAGTATTACTTTATGCATGGAATAGCCTTCCAGGTGAAGTTGTAGAAGTTAACACAGTGAGGGTGTTTAAGCATGCGTAGGACAGCCATAAGGTTATCCTAGATATAAGAGACTAATCCAATTATTAAGAAAATTGAGCAGACTGGATGGGCCGAATGGCTCTTATCTGCCGTCACATTGTATGATTCTGTTTCTGCCTAGACAATTAGCTGAACCTGACTCCACACTCCTACAATCTAAAATCCACTCCTGCCGCCTTACACTTTATTCTCCATTAACGGGGTACTTTAAACACCAAAATCACTTTAGCTTAATGAAGTCGTTTTAGTAAAGTCAAGTATCTGCAATTAAATTGCATTTGTTTCTGCTTATGCAGCCCTAGCCACACCTCCCCTGGTCATGACTCACACAACCTGCCTGAAAACATGGTTTCATTCTAAATAAATACAGTGTGTTTACTTTAGACGTTCTTATCTCTTTCTTTGTTTATTGAGATTAATCACACACAGGAGGCTCATGAAGGCTCTATTAGGCTATTAACAAAGCAGGGCATGAATTCTAAAATAAACAGACTCTGAGATAAAGGAAATGTCAACAATGTCAAATGTGTAGGGAGAATGTGTAGGTCACATGCAAGTAAAATATGACTAGAACTGTATAAAAAAAATATTTAACTCTGAAAGGGTAGAGAATTAAGCAGTGATCTATGCGCTTAAAACCACTCCATCAATGTAAAGTTCCACAGGAAGGAATAAGCACATTTATCCTGCTTTTCCAACACAAGACACCAAGGGCAACACAGAGCCTCACTCCCACTCAGAAAGTGTTTGCCTATAAATGTGTGTATTTTGAGTGTATGTCTATGTATGTTTGTCAATGTTTGTACCAATGTTTGCTAGTGTAAATCTATAGTTATAGTTATTGTTATTAATAGTTTATGGATGTCGGCTTCTGCTGGTGTGAACCCTGTAAATACCCTGGGTGACCATGCTGTGAAGAATTATAGGTTTTTGGTCATGAGCAACAAGTCCATTACGGTCTGTTTATGGGGAAAAAAAAAGCATCTACTCATTGGAACATTTTATATTTTAATATAATTTAGCAGTCTCTCATTTTACTGATATGAAAGCAGAAAATTCATGCTGTACAATAAATCTTTTGATTATCTTGTTACTTGTAATGCCAAGCTTAGCTCTGGCTTTTGTAATGTTAAATGAGTGCCCTCAATTAACCTTAATGGAGCTCAGTGAAAATTAGAATTAATTAAATATAGTCATTTGTATCTTATTAACACTAATATTTTATAACAAGACAGGGATGATGCTAATGTTATATGATAATGTCTATCCACAATAGCACTCTTACTGAATGTTACAGCAAACATATGCTTTGATATTGTTGGATACATTTTTAGAAAGACTTATTATATTTTTGGATCAACTTTTAAAATTAAATTTTCAAAAAAAAATATCAAAAAAGATATGATATATATATATATATATATATATATATATATATATATATCATATATTTTTTGATATTTTTTTTATATATTTTTTGATTATTTAAATGTATAAAACAATCGGATTTACTTTTATCAGGATGGTAAAAACACAAGGTGTTTTTACCATCCTGATGAAAGCCCAAATATGGGGCTGAAACGTTGATTTGATTTATTTTGAACATTAAAAGTTACGTTTTAGTGATATTTACAAGTCCCTGAGTGCGGCCATTCTCTGTCTTTATATATATATTAATATATATATATATATATATATATATATATATATATATATATATCAAGAAATATCAAAATATTACAAAATTAAAATATTTTTCATTATATTAAATACATTTAAAAGTTTATCCAAAAATATGAAATCCTTTGAAAAGCGTGTCCAACAATTTAAGTCAAGGCCATATTATTTAAATGTATAAAACAATCGGATTTACTTAAAATGATTAATCTAAAGAGGATGGAACTCTGGACTAGAATACGACTACAATACCTAGAAACAGTGGCCCTTAACCTTTCTACCTATCTATGGAAAAGCGTGTTTTTTGAAAATATGAAAACAAAAACACAAACATGGAATAAACATGTTTATAATTTGACCTTTTCATCAATGCAGAATTAATGTAATATCCTTTAGTTTGTCTGACAGCACACTCATTTCAAAAACCACAGGACACTCTCTAGCTAATGCTTGTTATCAGGGACACAAAGGTAGAGAAATCATGCCATCTAGTGTTCATTATTGGCTAAAACATATAAACAAAATATATTACAGTTATATGCAAATTAATAGGACTCCTCACATTAATTTGCAGATATAGATATATGTCCATCTTAGCCAAAAGTGGATTTATTTGAATTTCACTTCTAGCACCGGTGGAACAGGTAGATTATTTTTTTTGACCGTAGTGGTTTTTTTTATTTGTGACACTGCCTGCAGATTTTGACAATACACTTACTGTAATTTAGATGATTCTGTTATAGCCCTTAACGCTATCTACAGTTGTAAAAAAGTATGCAACACAAAATAAAAACATAAAACCAGATTTTATCACAAGTCGTGAAGATGTGTCAGCTATTTACAATTACATGTTTTATACACGCACATAACGTTTCCATTACAATGGCTTTCTTACAAATAAACTATTTCACATTTTCTGTTAGTGGAGTTGTGCTTAGCTTAAGTTGGCTAAGAGAAGAAAATATTTTTTTCCCAGTCTTTTTTATTTTTGTTTTGCTGAGATTCATTAGCTAGAAATATATGAAAATCGAAAGAGAGCGTGAGGAAACTGACCCATGTTTGAAAATTTAGTCACAATCTCTTGCAATTCACCTGTATTTAAATGAGAATATGCTAAAATCCTGCAGTGTTGTGACTCCCTGAGGACTAGAACAGAAACTGAAAACCTGGAATAATAGAGATTCAGATGTGGAGATTTGGAGAATGGAAATAGAAATGGATGCTGTTGCTATGGAAACTCTAGCTGCACTTCCCTATTAACTGCTATCTGATTGTTTCATCTGGTTTATCTAATGGGAAGTGACGTTTCATATTTCAATAAATCACTTTGATAGATAAATGCCTTTAAACACAGTGTCTCCCACATATTGTCAATTTTACATCCTTTTCAATAGAATAGGAATTAATTTGCCAGAAATACTGAAAGAGTCCCTATACACACATTGTGTTGCTCAAGAAGATGTGATTGGAGCTAATTATTCTAATCCATATCCATAGTCAATTCTAGAAGAGTTAAATAGTCTGGAGAAAATTGAGATTAGATTTATGGAGGCTTTCTCCCTTACATTCTGTTATTTTTAATGTATACATTGACAAAACGCAGTATAACTTCCATGTTTTGCATCTGCTAACGATGTCATGCTGTTCATTTATTACACAATTTCTATAAAATAAATTAAACTAACACATGTAGCATTTATTTATAAAGCCTGTGAGCTTACAATTCAGTGGGTAATTTGAGTTTCATGTCTGTGTGTGTAGATGTCAGCAATGATAGCAAAGCAGACCCCCATCCCATGCATTGGAAGACCTGCCACATTCTGTGCATGGTTTCGGTTGTGAGTGAACTTTGTTCCATTTCATAGATTGTTATGATTAATTAAAAACTTACTTTATATTTAAAGATCTTTGCTTATTTGGCGGTAGTCAATAGCAATAGACACTTCCTGTATGAAAACCTCATTGTGATTAGGTCACTATTTCTGAGATATAAAAATCTGTTGCAGTCACACTTGATAAGGGACTTGAAGTTAACTAGCTCAGGACTTAAAGGTACACTCTATACATTAAAACATTTCATCTCAATGAATTATTAATAGTGTCTAGAGTGCCCTGGTGATGTCCTTCCATTCAGTGAATGAGTGTTTCCGGTTGCCTACAGCCTGAGGAGTACTTAAGTGTTAGGAATACAGTTATGTATTCATAATACTAAAGTGTTCCTTTAACCATACCATTCATACCAGCAATGGATGGCAGTGATAGGCTAAAAGCAGACACTTTCAGACAATCACCACAGTTTAACACCGAATAGAAGAACTGTGCCTGCCAGAGGACTCCAGACACTATAACCATTTTAATGAGATGGATTGATTACAGTGTCTAGAGGGTATATTTAAAAGGATACACATGGAGATTGAGACTTTAGGGGAGATTTATTAAAGGGCTGTGTTCTGAAAAGTTACATTTAAAAGCACAAAGGTGAACTTTCAAGCACAATAGCTTTTTTGGCTTATTGTAATATCTTCAGTGCAAAGAGACTGTGGGAGCAGTTGCTTCAAATTGCTATTAAACTTTTCTTGCTGTGCTGAGTTAACATGTTTTCCACATCCTCCCTCTGTATCACTCCCCCACCATGCACATCTTCACCATTTGTGTCTCTCTCACTTACCCCTATCCCCATTGTGATCTTTTCCACATCTCTATCCCAGTTGTATCATCTCCTCCATCTATCCCAAGTTGGGTCTAAATCACCCATCTCTCCCCACTTTTGTTTGTCCTTCATTATCCATTTGTGTCTTCCTCACATTTGCATATCTGCCCCCTATGTACCACACACTCGTGCTTCTTTCCCCTAACTGTGCACTCCAACCCCACCACACGTTTTACGGTTTTGCAATAATACCCACCTAGTATGCCTCTCGTGTTTTTTATACTCTCCCACCTCTATCTGCCGAATCTAATTATGTGCACCATGTGTCTCTGTATGCCACAATCAATATTATAATTTCCATTGCACTATCCTCAATGTGAATCTCCTGTCCACTCCCCTTCTTCATGTGTGTTTCCTTGTCTACCTTGTCTTACGTGAAGTCTAGACTATAATAGACAATGTGATCCTGTGTCCCCAGGTCTATGCATCAAATCTGTATGCCACTAATGTTGTTTGAGCATAGAGAGGCAAGATGTGATATTGTATTATGAACCCACTCTCTCCACACAGACAGCACTGTTGGGACTCCAAAGAGGAAAATCCACTGCATGGCCCAGCTTAGCTTTGATACAGAGTTAGGCAAAAAAAAAATAATCTGACGGTGGCTTTTGTCTACACCTCCCTCCCTCATGGATTTCACCTGTGACAGACAACCCAACTCTCCCCTCCTTAGTATGCTACAATTGAAAAGTACTACAAGGGGGAATTCACAAGAGAAATCAATGGACCCAGCAAGCATATGTTATCTGTGAGTTCTCGTCTTTTGCACCGTTGCATTACTCCTAAGAATACGATACTTTAAACAAACTCCTTCTTTGGTCAGGCTGCAATAGGATTGTGTACATTGCGGAGTACACTGCTGTAGTGATCATTTTCTATTAAGAGATTCTTGGGAGAGGGAACTACCCTACTGAAAAACACAGGGTCACTGTAAAGTAAACCTGGACTGCACTACTGGTTGTTATTTTGTGTAGTCTAAAATATTTGCTGCAGGTCCAAAGGAATCGAAAATGATGATAACAAGGCTTGCTCTCCATGTATCATATGTAGTCCAACAAAAAGTATCTGACTCTCAGTCAGACAGCTGAAGATTATACAGTATTTTTTCACTCAGGGTTTCATTGCATTGGTTGTCATGGCAACACACAACTGCATGAAACTACATTATATTTACATCAACTGCCTGATACCAAATAAATAGTCAGGAAATACATTTTGGAATATATTGGCATCATGAAATCTGTAACTTTATTAAACTGATTTCATTTTTTTCCTGGAAATACTATCTCATAAAAGGAATGCGGTAAATCTGTCGGGTTAACAAGAAAAAGGATGTCATAAAAGGCTATTTAAATTTGCTGGAATTCACTTTTTTTTAATCCATTGAAAAGGCACATACATTATGTTGATACAAGGCATTTATTGAAACTTGTGATTTAACTATTGCATAGGTATTTGAATGTATTTATAACTATTCTTATATATAAAGAATTAAGAAACAAATAATTGCAACAAAACAAGTTGGACGTACAGAGGGGCAAGGTGAGTAAGGTGCTGCAGCATTCATTTTCGATTTAATGGGGTAATCTGGGAATGAGTAAGACAAATGACTAAGGATCATACATGATCTATCATAACTAAGAAAATACTGCACATTAATAAATATGGTTTAAGACTGTTATATTTGTCATTTAGGAAATGTCCATCTTGAAGTAAATTCCCAAATCATTTTTTTCAGAAATTATATCAGCCTTACATTAGAATCATGATATAATTACTTCATTACTGTCTATCTTACAATGATTGACATATAGCGGCTTCATGGGTACAAGCTAAATAAAATCACATGTTGGGGTAATCATTTCTAGCATATAAACATAATGGACTATGAACAGGGCCAGCCTTAGGCCATTAGGCACCCTGTGTGAAAAGTCTTCACGGCGCCCCCCTCCCCCCCACCAAGTTGCCTGTATACAGTCACACAAACAGTTACAAGCAGACAGTTAGACACGCTCGGTTACAGGCAGACAGTCACACATGCTCAGTTACAGGCAGACAGTCACAGAGCCAAACACACAGTTAAAGGCAGACAGGCACACAATCACAGGCAGACAGTCACACACACAGTCACAAGCAGACAGTCACACATACTACATTACAAGCATACAGTCATACACACTCAGTTACAGGCATGCAGACACTCACACACAATGATGGGCACACACACACTCAGTTAAAGGCAGATTGTCACACATACAGGCACATGCACACACAACGGCACAGCTACAGCGACACACACACACAGGCAGACAGTCACACACACAGGGAGGCAGTCACACACACAGGCAGGCAGACAGTCTCACACACACACACAGGCAGACAGTCACACACAGGGAGGCAGTCACACAGACAGACAGTCACACACACACACACACACACACTGGCAGACAGTCACACACACACACACACACAGGTAGGCAGACAGTCACACACATGGACACATAGGCAGACAGTCACACACACACAGGGGGCAGTCACACAGGCAGGCAGACAGTCACACACAAGCACACATAGGCAGACAGTCACACACACACACAGGGAGGCAGTCACACAGGCAGACAGTCACACACACACATAGGCAGACAGTCACACACACAGGGAGGCAGTCAAACAGACAGACAGTCACACACACAGACACAGTCACGCACACAGGCAGACAGACAGTCACACACACACACAGGCAGACAGTCACACACTCAGGGAGGCAGTCACACAGACAGACAGTCACACACACACACAAACACACCCAGGCAGGCAGTCACACACACACACACACACACGCACGCAGGCAGGCAGACACAGTCACACACACAGACTTACATCTTTCCATTATGGCTGGAAGGGGTAGTGGATGCATTTTGTTGTTGTCTTTCTGTGCAGGGGCTTTGAGTAGGTATTAGACCCGCCTCCGCATCACAATAATCGCCTTGTTTTAAAAAAAAAAATTATAGACCCGGGTGGAGAATAATTAAATCCTCCACCCGGGTACCTGTTTTAGCTGCTCTGACACCAGCCATGTGCGAGCTGTGTCGGTCACATGGCGCCCCCTGCTCAATGGCACACACACACTGGCAGACAGTCACACACACAGGTAGGCAGACAGTCACACACATGCACACATAGGCAGAGAGTCACACACACAGGGAGGCAGTCAAACAGACAGTCACATACACACACAGACACAGTCAAACACATACACACAGGCAGACAGTCACACACACACACACACAGGCAGACAGTCACACACTCAGGGAGGCAGTCACACAGACAGACAGTCACACACACACACACACACACACACAGGCAGGCAGTCACACACACACACACACGCAGGCAGACACAGTCACACACACAGAGTTACATCTTTCAATTATGGCTGGAAGGGGTAGTGGATGCATTTTGTTGTTGTCTTTCTGTGCAGGGGCTTTGGGTAGGTATTAGACCCGCCTCTGCATCTCAATAATCGCCTCGTTTTTTTTGTTTTTTTAATAGAACCGGGTGGAGAATAATGAAATCCTCCACCCGGGTACCTGTTTTAGTTCCCCTGACAGCAGCCATGTGCGAACTGTGTCAGCCACATGGCGCCCCCTGCTCCATGGCACCCTGTGCGACCGCACAGCTCGCACACCTCTAAGGCCGGCCATGACTATGAATGACTACAACACTGACAAAATGACTGAGTGCTGTGGGGACTATTTTAATTTTAATATAGCCTGCCATTAAGCATTATGAATGATCAAATGGTAAAAGTAAGTTTTTGGTGAACTATGATGTTTGCTCAATTTACACTTAATAACAGCTGTTTTAAAAGTACTATAAACCAGGCTTTGCATATATATATATAATTATTTTGCTATATATTTTTTCCTCATGTGCGCAGAACAGAACTGGTTCACATAAAGAATCTTGTTTGAATGCTGTATTTTGATATACTGTAAAATATGAGTGCTCTATGTTGGTTTATTTGTGTATATTATTATTATTATTATTATTATCGCCATTTATATAGCGCCAACAGATTCCGTAGCACTTTACAATATTATTTGAGGGGGATTTATCTATAAATGGCACAATTACAAGAAATCTTACACTCTATAGAGCTTACAGTCTATAGGGGGTGGGGTATAAAACACATTGGGGCAGGAAATAGCAATCAAATAAGGAGGGAGTGAAGCAGAGCTGGAGAAGGGAGTAAAGTGCTGCCCTTTAGGAGAGAGCGAGAGACAGGTATGTGAGGTAGAGGTTAGTCTGGGAGGCCATAAACTTTCCTAAAGAAATGGGTTTTAAGGCACTTCTTAAATGATTGAAGTGTATAGATATAGTCCATGTACACTCTAGTACCAATATGCATTTTTATACAAATTGACTAGCGACGTTTACAAAAATATGTAAACAAACTTGATTTAAATATTCTCTGTTTCAAGTGTTTATTTATTGATATCTAATAAATCATTCCATCCTACTCCAACTCAGTATTAAATCCTATCATGTTCCTTTCCCAAACTGCGCAAATCCAAACGGAATAAAAATCAGTGTTTAGTAGATATATCTTAATGTAAACATGTGTGCATTTAACCATGCATTGTATTAATTGGGGTTATATCTGCAAACAGCTAGCGAAAGATGCAGATCTCTTGCCTAAAGCTTTTGCAAGTACTCCCCGCCCAGATTTTCTGTGGCTGTCCAATCACCAGGACTGCCTTAACGCATGGGCATGTTTGGCAGTTGCCAGTTGACTCCACAGGCATAGAGGCCAACTTTTCTGTATATTGTTACGGGAGATTTATTTAGAGCCTTCAAATCTTCTTTATTTAAAAAAA
The DNA here is from genome assembly GCF_036172605.1 of Pelobates fuscus. Lineage (NCBI taxonomy): Eukaryota > Metazoa > Chordata > Amphibia > Anura > Pelobatidae > Pelobates > Pelobates fuscus. The sequence goes on from NC_086317.1 coordinate 127,846,023, forward strand.
ATGTAGGTGGACTATTCTTCTTAGTATCTGCTTTTATCTGTATATGCGATATTGCTGTTGCGAATGTATTTTATTTTTATATTTATATATTTATAAAATATTTTACCAGAAAAAGATACATTGAGATTTCTCTCGTTTTCAAGTATGTCCTGGGTCCACAAAACATTGCATTGATACATTAGGGTACAATAAAATACAAAAACAATATTAATAAACAATATATATAAAATTTAACATAGAACAGGTAGGAAATATATAATCAACCATGACAAGTACATTCTGTTTTGAGGTATGTAGAGAGGGATCTCTTAAAGGACTTTAGGCTTGGGGAAGATGTGTGCGGGAGGTCGTTCCACAATTGCAGCGCTCTGTAGGCGAAGGTGGATCGGGACGCTTTCTTTTTGTATTGAGGTAGACTAAATAAAGTGCTGGTACTGGATCGGAGGTTATAGGAGGTGGGAACAGGTAGGGTGGGAGTTTCCCAGAAAAGTAGAAAAGTTCTTAATCCCTTAAGGGCACATGACATGTGTGACATGTCATGATACCCTTTTATTCCAGAAGTTTGGTCCTTAAGTGGTTAAACACAAGGCTGGAAAGATGAAGGGTGCATCTGGATTCCAGCGACAGCCAGTTTAGTTCTTTTAGCATGTCACAATGGTGGGTACTGTAATTACATTGCAGCACAAATCGGCAGAACGAGTTATACAATGTATTGAGTTTATTAATGTGGGATTGCGGTGCAGATGCATATACTACATCCCCATAATCAATGATTGGCATCAGCATTTGCTGTACCATCATTTCCTTTACTGTAGGGCTTAGGCAGGATTTGTTTCTGTACAGGGCACCTAGTTTTGGATAAAGTTTAGATGCAAGTTTTTCTATGTGGAGGACAAAAGATAGATTTGGGTCTAACAACATACCCAAGTGTAACGGACACCTTCTGTTGACGGATGCTCCTAGCGCTTCCTGAGGACTCCAAGCCCTGCAGCAGACACCACAACCACTGCAGACTGCAAGACTGCCGTAGCTTAACTGGAGCCGCGCCGTCTTCCTTCCACCCTGTATGAACCTACAGCATCCAGGACCGTGTGGGGAAGACCTCTCCTCCAAGGAGAGCATAACAGGAGCAAGCTCTCAAAAGAGCCAAGTGATTAAAGCTCAAGGGAGTATGCAGCGCATAGCAATCCCCAGTGTGAATATAGCTGTCCCCTCCAATCACGAGACAAGACTACATGTTGAGGGTCAAGAAGAACTCTGGTTTAATGGCACACACTCTGCTTTTATGCAATTCTCCCCTGCAAGGGAGACGCCCACAGACAATTATACATTACCCAATCACACAATGGTTACATCCCACACATCTCCTCCCCTTAGCCGGAGAGGTAACCCAATTATCCGTACAGTTTAAAACATACTTTTTACCCAACTTTCATAACTCTAAAACTATACATCCAATATTAATAAATAGTTACATATTATTAATCAGCACATTCCAAATACAAACATACCCAAAAATCATTTGAATCCGTTCAGCCGTTCGGGAGATAGGTATATGTCACTTTTGACCGACCGCAAGCACATTTTCATGCACATTTTCAGTTCCATGGATTTGGGCTGTGAGGTCGGTCTATTTTACACTGAGAAAATGACTAAGTCCCATTCGAACGAGCGTTCAAATCTTCGAACGGGACTTAGTCTCCAGCCGCGGTGTCGAAGTAACGTAGAAGGTACGGGCCAGTGGTGTTCATGCAATTGGGTAGCCGAAAACAGTTCCATAGATTTGGCTGCACACACCGCTGACCGCGTTCGAATAAGTTACGTGTTCGTTTGTCGAATGGCAGCCACTTCGACGACTTCGGCACTTCGACGACTTCGGCACTTCGACTGCATCTGAAGTGCCAGTTTAAAAGTTGTAACACTGCTCCAAAGTAATTAAAGGGCCAGGAACAGCATTATACAAATCCATTATGCCCAAATACAGTTCTTAAAGGGGTAATACATCCCAGTGCCATAGTGGCAGGGCAGGAGGCTAGCAATCAGTCCTCTCCAATGCCCAGTGGCAAATGGCAGTTTGTCACACCAAGTATTTGAAAGAGTGAACTGCAGTCAGTGTGCTATTTGATTTTGTTTTGATGGATAGATGGGAATTGTATAATTTGTGTAATTTAGGTACTGTTCCAAAGATCACTGTGACATTTTTGTCAGTGTTAAGGAAGAGTTTTTTTTTTTTTTGTGATCCACTTTTCTACTTCTGTGAACTGGTCTTGGAGCAGAGCCTCAAGCTGCATAGATCGGATTTGCTTGCATAGGTTACAGTGTTGTCTGCTTACATGTGTACATTTTAGGATTTGCAGACATTAGGCAGATCATTTAAAATTATGTGAATAGTAGGGGGCCGAGAATAAAACCTTGGGGAATACCACACGTGACTGGGAGAGGGAGGGAGTTGCTGTCAGAAATGGACATATATTGTGATCAATCCGATACATATGATCAAAACCAGGTTAGTGGATGATCACCAATACCTGAGTTTTTTAGTTTGTGCAGTAGAATGTCATGGTCTACTGTGTCAAAGTCCTTTGCAAAATCAAGGAAAATAGCTACAGTTAGGTCCCCTTGTTCAATGCCAGTTTGGAAGTCATTGCAAACTTTTAAGAGTTGTAGTGGACTGATTAGGGCGAAAACCTGATTGATCAGTGGTCAGATAGTTAGGTTGTTGGTAATACTCACATAGTTGCGTATGGACGCATTTTTCTCTGATTTGTGACAATACTGGGAGCAATTATATTGGGCGATAGTTAAAAACCAAAGTATTGTCGCTACTTTTATGGATAGGCACTACTCTCGCAATCTTCTAAAGTTTGGGTATGTATCCAGGCACGAAGGATTCATTAATTAGGGTTGTGACGGGTTTAGCAATTGCCGGCGCACTGAGCTTCAACAGCATTGCTAGGATTTGATCAGGTCCAGACTGTTTTTTCTCTTTTAGATTATTAGGGTGTTTCTTAATGACACTAATAGATACAGGTCTAAAATTGAACTTATCTATGTTGGGTCTGTAGCAGATGGTGTCAGGGCTGTCCTAAAAGAATGTACTATTATTGCAATTTGTGTGTTATTTTTATTCCTATGGTTAAAATGTATGTGAAATTCGTATAATAGTTCGGTAGTTTCCATCTGTACTCCATACGAATGTAAACTACCGAACCCATAGACCACCTCAGAGAGAAGTATGTACCTTATTAATCGTTTACACTTCTATAACCGCAGGTTGATGGGTACTTTTGTGCAGTATCTGGGTGGCCGCTGTTCGGGATACGAACACGTGGCGGCGGCCATCTTCCGCATGAAAATCTCAGCGGTGTTTGGTCATCGAGTGTCTGGAACTCAAATCGGACCCTCGATTACCCGAACACCGCTGAGACCTCCATAGCTCCGTAACTCACGAACGGGAAGGCTAAGTAGTTTCAAAGTACCGAACAAGGGGGTTCATACGAATCCAAGATTAATCATGGATGGCAATGTTTAATGTGTATTTTACCTCCCGAACGAAGACCGACTGCAGGGCCAAAACCTATGGAACTCTTTTCGGATACCACCTCATGTGCGGTCGGTCAAATTATACCCTCCACCTAACTCCCGAACCCCTGGACCGATCTGGATGATTTTTGGATATGTCAGTCACCCAGATCAGGGCTACCAGAGGGTAACCCCAGAATTATTGTAACTACTTGTTTTAGGGTACATCCAGAACTAGGGGAAAATACAGTATGTATAATGGGATTAAGTGTCATACTGAGGGGAGGAGTTGTGTGGGAGGTAACGGTTATATTATTGGTTTCTGCCCTAATTAATGTGAATCCCTCCCTTGCATGGGAGAATGCTTTATAAGGAGGCTGTGTGGGGGCCAGTGGGGGAGGACAGTAGGTCCCCCCTCATTATTTTTATGGCCCCCACCCACCGCGCAGGGGTAGGGGCAGGGGGAGGACAGTAGGTCCCCCCCTCATTATTTTTATGGCCCCCACCCACCGCGCAGGGGTACGGGCAGGGGGAGGACAGTAGGTCCCTATTCTACTCTGCGTTAGTGTGTATCAGGGTTTTTGAGGACAGGTGTCAATTCATATCTGCCAAGTGACCCTATGTAGGGGAAACAGTCCCTATTCTGCTCTGTGTCAGTGTGTATCAGGGATCCTTTGGATAGGTGTCAATCCATATCTGCAAAGTGACCCTATGTAGGGGGAACAGTCCCTATTCTGCTCTGTGTCAGTGTCTGGGGGGAGTATCTGCAGTAATACAGAGTATCTGGGGGGAGTATCTGCAGTAACACAGGGTGTCTGGAGGGAGTATCTGCAGTAACATGGGGTGTCTGGAGGGAGTATCTGCAGTAACAGTGTGTCTGGAGGGAGTATCTGCAGTAACACAGGGTGTCTGGAGTGAGTATCTGCATTAACACAGAGTGTCTGGGGGGAGTATCTGCAGTAATACAGAGTGTCTGGGGGGAGTATCTGCTTGTAACATTTATATGCACTGAAATTTTTTTTTATAATAAATTGAAAAAATAAAATAAAATGGTTGCAGCTTCCGAATGAATCTAAAATGGATGCTGTCCAGTAGGTGGGAGGGTCTGCTAGGGAGGGTGTGCTGCTGATTGGCTGGAATGTGTCTGCTGACTGTGAGGTACAGGGTCAAAGTTTACTCAATGATAAAGAATAGGGGGCGGACCGAACATCGCATGTGTTCGCCCGCGGTGGCGAACGCGAACATGCTATGTTCGCCAGGAACTATTCGCCAGCGAACCATTCAGGACATCACTACTTAGGAGGTCTAGCCAGCATTGAAAGGGTTATTCTAACTGTCAGGTAAGGTTTTATGGCCTTCTGCTGCAAGCTGTGTGTGTAAGTTTCACTTTCGTTCTCTGTGAAGCCGTCATAAATCTTGTCTTGACAATTGCTATGTTAGCCATTGGAAGATGTTTTAACATTGTCATTGTATTGCATCCAATGTTATACTAAATATTCATTGATTATTGTCACACATGTCACTTACAATTTATTGTGACAATTTAAATAATAATACTATCTATTTTTATAACAAATTGTGATTTTATTTATATGGAATACATTTCACTTACACGATAACGATCTTTGGGATCTGAGAATTGAAATAGTGGGCAATTCTCAACTGTTTACTATTATTATCCCATAAATATCCCCACAATACTAAACTGTGCCAATGCTGTGGCCACTTTTGCAGAAAAATAATTCTAATAACCATAGAATGCAAATCCTCCATATTTGCATAAACTGGTGCCCAAGTCCAGTTTATGCAAATATAGGTCCAGTTTCTCTCTACAAAGTGGGTAGTTAGAGCAGACGACATCCCTGAACAGACAAAATGCCAATACAAATTTGGTTTCTTATTGAGTCTTGGGTCTATGGCTTTTAGTACCACATAAATATCCCCAATTGAGCAAGATTTATTATCTAAAACAGCTTGTGAGACAATCAATAGCAATACCAGCTTAAAATCTTTGCCTTCCAAGATATATTTTCTTAAGTTCAAAGGGACCAGATGAGCATGAGAAATAATGTGTGTTGGTTGAGTTGACAGGACACCTAAATTAGAATTACTCTGGTGAATTGACTCATAGAATGTGAAACATAGAAACATAGAATGTGACGGCAGATAAGAACCATTCGGCCCATCTAGTCTGCCCAGTTTCCTAAATACTTTCATTAGTCCCTGGCCTTATCTTATAGTTAGGATAGCCTTATGCCTATCCCACGCATGCTCAAACTCCTTTACTGTGTTAGGAGAATGGTTAAATTATATTATGGCCTAGAGATTGGCTAGGCAAGTTAGCTGATTCCAAATTATCCAGTCTGGCATTAATAGCGGAAATGGAGGTTGCTACTGATGAGACCATATTACATAACATAGAAAGATTGTGTTGAATAGAACCTTCTTGGCTGGTATCAGGTCTTCCATTATCATTATTAGATTTCAACAAGCAGAACAATTCAGCATTCCTAGCTGTGACTAGGAAAGGGATACTCCTGTGCTCCAACACTGCCATAATCTTTGAAATAGTCCAAGATCTTTAACTGGAGGCAGAACTTGGGGCTTCTGCAAGTCTGACAGGAGAACAGATTGTAACTGCGGTACTCAGTGAGCATATACCATCTTCATGAGCTGAAACATTAGGAATGCTATAAACGTAAAATAATGATATAAGTATATGTGCTGTACATATGACACTTGAACCAGCAAACTATTACTAATGCCAAGTGGTGAAATTATATTACTATGCTACCCTGGTGACATGTAGGGCCCTGCTAGTAGCCAAGTGGCAAGAAGGGATCTACCTATTAACTTGGCCCGAGGAGTAAGTTTCAAGGTGTTGGCCTCTCGTGACAGTTACAGGACTCAAGATGGATTGGAAATGACTGGTAAGGTCCTGACTATAAATATTTTTGAGGCTATAACTATGATTTGGGTTGATAAGCGTTGTACCTCCACAGGTAAGGATGGGAGTTGGCCTCGCGTGACCACTATGTTAAGACGAAGAAGTCAATAAAAACAGCTACCTAATGGACAACACGAACTGGGTCCCCGGTTTTCTAAAGATGTGTCAGGAACCTATCCTGACAACCAAAATTATGTTTCTTATCTGCTGTTTTATTTTCTACAATTACAGTTTTCCACCACTAGTGGCCTCCTTAGCCACTAGTCTAACCTCAGCAGTGGCGGCTCTAGACTTTATGAGGCCTTAGGCGAAACTCAAACAAGAGGCCCCCACTAAAACACATAGTTAAAGGGACACTCTAGGCACCCAGACCACTTCTGCTCATTGGAGTGGTCTGGGTGCCAACTCCCACTACTCTTAACCCTGCAAGTGTAATTATTGCAGTTTTTTATAAACTGCAATAATTACATTGCAGGGTTAACTCCACCTCTAGTGGCTGTCTATTAGACAGCCACTAGAGGTCACTTCCTGGGTTCTAGGAAACCTGTGCTAGAGCGTCGCTGGACGTCCTCACGCTGTGTGAGGACCTCCAGCGTCGCTCAAAACCCCATAGGAAAGCATTGAAATGATTTTTCAATGCTTTCCTATGGGGAGACGTAATGCGCATGCGCGGCATTGCCGCGCATGCGCATTAGGTCCCCTCGGCCGGTGGGAGAGATCAGTCTCGCCCACCGGCCGACGCAATGAAGAGGAGGAGTGTTGCGGAGGCGGAGACAGCGACGAGGGACATCGCCGCTGCCTCAGGTAAGTCACTGAAGGGGTTTTCACCCCTTCAGTAACCGGGGATTGGGGGGTGGGAGGGAGAGGGACCCTCCAGTGCCAGGAAAATGGATCGTTTTCCTGGCACTGGAGTTTCCCTTTAAAAAACATATCGTGTGTATAATAAGCTGTTGTTATATTGAACGACAGGCTTGCAGCACTGGATACAGAGATTTACTCTCTGTATTCACTGTTGGGGTGAGTATGGCACGGTTTTAGGGCAGGGCAGTTTTAGGGCAGGGCAGTGAGGGGTGGGAGGGCAGTTCTGGGGCAGTGGGGGCAGTTTTGGGGCAGTGGGGGTGGGAGGGCAGTCCTGGGGCAGTGGGGGTGGGGGGCATTTTTGGGGCAGTGTAGTGGGGGTGGGAGGGCAGTTCTGGGGCAGTGGGGATGGGGGGGCAGTTTTGGGTCAGGGCAGTGAGGGGTGGGAGGGCAGTTGTGCGGCAGGGCAGTGAGGGATGGGAGGGCAGTTTTGGGGCAGGACAGTGGGGTGGGAGGGCAGTGTGTGTGGAGGCTGTGACAAGCCTCCACACAATTAAATACCTTATTTGTAAAATATAATTCCCTGGTGGTCCAGTGGCAGCAGTCCCTGGTGGTCCGGTGGGATGACTTTTCAATCTGCAGCTCAGCGAGAGCTGTAGACCTTGTTCTCGCGAGCGCCTGTAAGAGCGTTGCCGTGGTAACCCGCGGCAACGCTCTGTGTGCTCGCGAGAACCACAGTAAGTGATCTGCAGCTCTGCACTCGGCGGTGCTGCAGATCAGAGGCTGGCTCTCCCTGTGGGCAGACCATGTGGAGGGGCCACCCGGCGGCATACTGGGCAAGCCGCCGGGCCCCCTATCACTGTCGGGTCCTCGGTCATAGACCGAGGACCCGACAGTTCAATCTGCCCTAAGGCGATTTAGGCGGCCGCGAGGCCCCAGCAAGCGCGAGGCCTTAGGCGGCCGCCTAAATCGCCTAATTAGAGAGCCGCCTCTGAACCTCAGTTACTCTCACCTGCATAGCATGATCATTAAATCTGCTATAAGAGGTCACACCCTGCTAAAGCAATTTGCCTTTACATCGATTGAAGTTTATGGTCTCCCTGAAAGAACTTCTGATCCTGGCTCTTATAAACTTACCTGAAACTAACCTGCTTTATACCAGCCGGATCTACACTACCATCCTGATTAAGATTACCAACCTTTATGTTAACCTGATCTGCACTACCAACTTGCTTAAGGTTACTAACCTTTTTATACCAACCTGAACTACATTACCAACCTGCTTAAGGTTACTAACCTACTAATACCAACCTGATCTACACTACTAACCTGCCTAATGTTACCAACCTGCTTTATACTAACCTGATCTACACTACCAGCCTGCTTAAGGATACCAACCTAATCTATGCTACTAACCAGTATTGCAAAATATAATTTACCTGAATTATCAGTACTCATTCCGAAACAGGGAGCTAATTCTCTAAACGTCTATTTAACTTGCCATTCTGAAACCTTTCAGTTCTGTTTGTCTTGTCCCGCTAAAGAACCTCCTGTACGCAAGAATTTAAGACCTGAAACTGTTGTCATGGATACAGGAACTGACCCTGATATAAATATGAATCAAACTATTACTAGAGGAAATCTCAAATTATATGTATGCATCTATAAAGTAAATTAACCCCTTAACCCCTTAAGGACACATGACATGTGTGACATGTCATGATTCCATTTTATTCCAGAAGTTTGGTCCTTAAGGGGTTAAAGGACCATTATAGTGCCAGGAAAACAAACTCGTTTTCCTGGCACTACAGTGCCCTGAGGGTGCCCCCACCCTCAGGGTCCCAATCCCGCTGGGCTGAAGGGGGTTAAACACTCACCTTTCTCCAGCGCCGGGCTCCCTCGGCGCTGGGGACTCTCTTCCTCCTTTGGCCGTCATCGGCTGAATGCGCATGTGCGGCAAGAGCCGCGCGCGCATTCAGCCAGTCCATAGGAAAGCATTCTCAATGCTTTCCTATTGACGCTGGCGTCTTCTCACTGTGAAAATCACAGTGAGAAGTGTGGAAGTGCCTCTAGCGGCTGTCATTGAGACAGCCACTAGAGGCTGGATTAACCCTAATGTAAACATAGCAGTTTCTCTGAAACTGCTATGTTTACAGCAGAAATGGTTAATCCTAGATGAACCTGGCACCCAGACCACTTCATTAAGCTGAAGTGGTCTGGGTGCCTATAGTGATCCTTTAACCCCTTAAGGACACATGACATGTGTGACATGTCATGATTCCCTTTTATTCCAGACGTTTGGTCCTTAAGGGGTTAAGGGCAAAGCCAATTGGACACGTTGTGATCATAACAAAATCAAAACAAAACCTGGAATTTGCGCTGTATGTCTGTTCAACCATAATTTACCTCTTTCATATTAAGTGCATCCACACTTATTATATATAATTTTGTTCAGAAGATATAGGGCTTTTATTTCACATCACATATTTATATATGAAACATAATTTTATATGAATAAAATCTAAAAAGGTGTGAGAAATTAAAGGGAAACTCCAGTGCCAGAAAAACGATCTGTTTTTCTGGCACTGGAGGGTCCCTCTCCCTCCCACCCCCCAATCCCTGGTTACTGAAGGGGTGAAAACCCCTTCAGTGACTTACCTGGGACAGCGGCGATGTCCCTCGCCGCTGTCTCCGCCTCCGCGACGCTCCTCCTTGTGATTACGTCGGCCGGTGGGCGAGACTAATCTCGCCCACCGGCCGAGGAGACCTAATGCGCATGCGCGGAAATGCCGTGCATGCGCATTACGTCTCCCCATAGGAAAGCATTGAAAAATCATTTCAATGCTTTCCTATGGGGTTTTGAGCGACGCTGGAGGTCCTCACACAGCGTGAGGACGTCCAGCGACGCTCTAGCACAGGAAACCTGTGCTAGAAACTAGGAAGTGACCTCTAGTGGCTGTCTAGTAGACAGCCACTAGAGGTGGAGTTAACCCTGCAATGTAATTATTGCAGTTTATGAAAAACTGCAATAATTACACTTGCAGGGTTAAGGGTAGTGGGAGTTGGCACCCAGACCACTCCAATGAGCAGAAGTGGTCTGGGTGCCTGAAGTGTCCCTTTAAGAAATGTTATTTTCTTAGTTCCGTGTGTCATTTTAACTGTGAATATTATAATATTGTTAGCTTTTACTGCAATAAAACACACACATTTGTGTTCAGCAATGTCTCAAAAGTACAAGGGTATCACCAGGGCCGGCCTTAGGGGTGTGCGAGCTGTGCGGCCACACAGGGCGCTGTGGAGCCCTGAAAGCCGATACAGCTCGCACATTGCCGGCTACTCGGGTGGAGGATTAAATTATTCTCCACCCGGGATTAGAAATAAAACCTCCCAGCATTGTGGTGGGGCGGGGCTTACCTTGCGGCGGGGGCGGAGCCAAGTTGACGGCAGGGCGGAGCTAAAATGAAGGCGGGCAGAGCTAAAAGTGCCAGCTGCATGGGAAGCAGGAAGGAGTCCCTGCTTCCCCAACAACCAGAGCTGCACTGCCTTTACTCCTCCCAGACCATAATGGAGGTAACCATGTATGACTGACTGTTTGTGAGTGTGTGCAACTGTCTGCCTGTGTGTATGGTTGTCTGTCTGGCTGTGTGTGTGGCTGTCTGCCTCTGTGTGTGTGTGTGTGTCTGCCTCTGTGTGTGTGTGTGTGTGTCTGTCTGTCTGTGTGTGTGTGTGTGTCTGTCTGTGTGTGTCTCTCTGTGTGTGTGTGTCTCTGTGTGTGTGTGTGTGTGTGTGTCTGCCTGTGTGTGTGTGTGTGTCTGTCTGTGTGTGTGTGTGTGTGTGTCTGTCTGTGTGTGTCTCTCTGTGTGTGTGTGTGTGTGTCTCTGTGTGTGTGTGTATGTGTGTGTGTCTGCCTGTGTGTGTGTCTGTCTGTGTGTGTGTGTGTGTGTCTGTCTGTCTGTGTGTGTGTGTGTGTGTCTGCCTGTGTGTGTCTGTCTGTGTGTGTGTGTCTCTGTGTGTGTGTGTGTGTGTCTGCCTGTGTGTGTGTGTGTGTTTGACTGTCTGCCTGTGTGGTGGTCTGCCTCTGTGTGTGTGTGACGGTCTGCCTGTGTGACGGTCTGCCTCTGTGTGTGTGACTGTTTGCATGTAACTGTGTGTGTGTGAGAGAGAGACTGTATGTGTGGCTGTATGTATGTGACTGTCTGTACCTGTGTTTGTCATTGTCTGCCTGTAACTGTGTGTGTATGTGTGTTACTGTCTGATTGTAATTGTATGTGCGTGTGACTGTCTGCCTGTAAGTGTGTGTGTGACTGTATGTAACTGTGTGAGTGTGTATATCTGCCTGTAACTGTTAATGTGTGTAGCTTCATGTAACTGTGTTTCTGCCTGATCCTGCAGTCCTGCTCCTGATCCTGCAGTCTGACACATCTGGCATGCACTTCTATTGGCTGCAGACCATACGTAGCTGTCTTCCTATCTCCAGCCAATCAGAGCACTGCCGCAGATTACCACAGGACACTGCAAGTCCCTGAGCTTGCGAGACAGTTACGCATGGTCTGCACCCAGTGGAAAGGCAGACCAGATTCAGATCAGCATGCCCCTCTCCAGTGGCGTAGCGTGGGTTGTCAGCACCCGGGGCAAGGCAAGTAATTTGCGCCCCCTAACCCGTGGATTTTAGCACTCGAGTCTCTTCCACTAGATTAGTTAAAGAAACCCTTACCCCCAAGAACATGTATTGTTTCATTCGCTGACAGATACGCATACACTAGCTAACAGACACACACACACTAACAGACACACACACATACACTAACAGACACACACATACACTAACAGACACACACACACACACACACACTAACAGACACACACACACACACACACACACTAACAGACACACACACACTAACAGACACACACACACACACTAACAGACACACACACACACACTAACAGACACACACACACACACACACACTAACAGACACACACACACACACACTAACAGACACACACACACACTAACAGACACACACACACTAACAGACACATACACACACTAACAGACACACACACACTAACAGACATACATACACACACTAACAGACACGCACACTAACAGACACACACACTAACAGACATACATACACACACACACACACACACACACACACACAATAACAGACATACATACACACTAGCAGACACACACACACTAACATACATACATACACACTAGCAGACACACACACACACACACACACTAACAGACACACACACACACACTAACAGACACACACACACACACTAACAGACACACACACACACACTAACAGACACATACACAAACTAACAGACACACACACACTAACAGACATACATACACACACTAACAGACACGCACACTAACAGACACACACACTAACAGACACACACACACTAACAGACATACATACACACTAGCAGACACACACACACACACACTAACAGACATACATACACACTAGCAGACACACACACACTAACAGACACATACACACACACTAACAGACATACATACACACACTAACAGATACACACACACTAACAGACATACATACACACACTAACAGATACACACACACTAACAGACACACACACACTAACAGACATACATACACACACACACTAACAGACATACACACACACTCACATTTTTAACACATATTTGTTTTTTAAATGTAACCCCCCCAGCATCCTTACCTTTGGAAATGCTGGGGGGGAGGGGGTTCTCTTCCTCCCTGGTGGTCCAGTGGCTGCTGGGCGGGCGGCATTGGCGGGCGGCAGGCTGGCGAGGGAGCACTTCCCCTGAGCTGTCTGCTCAGCTCCCTCGCACGTTGCAGAGTGAGGCTGGGAGCCGGAATATGACGTCATATTCCAGCTCCCAGCCTCACTCTGCGGCGCGCGAGGGAGCTGAGCAGACAGCTCAGCGGAAGTGCTCCCTCGCCGGCCGCCCACCAATGCCGCCCGCCCAGCCTAGCAGCCCGCCGGCATGTCTGTTAGCCGCAAGGCTAACAAGACATTTGCCTTGGGCATTTGGGGGCGGCTTTTTTTGCCGCCCCCTGGAAAATGCCGCCCAAGGCAAATGCCTTGTTTGCCTCGCGGCTAATATGCCCCTGGCGCCCCCCCCAGATGTTGCGCCCGGTGCGGCCGGCCCCCCCTGCACCTCCCACGCTACGCCTCTGCCCCTCTCCCAACTAGGTAACAACAGGAAAGGAGGAATTAATATTTGTTTTTGAATCATTATTTATTTAATACACTATAAAAAGAATGACGGAGGGGGCGCTGCAAAGATTTTTCGCACAGGGCGCCTACGGGCCTAAGGCCGACCCTGGGTATCACCCTTTCCCAGGTTTTATGGTGGTTAGGAAAGTTACAGGGTCATATAAGACTTGCCCATTTTCATTTTTGCAATTTTAAATTTCCCAGATTGGTTATGTTGCATTTGAGACCATATGGCAGTCCAGGAATGAGAATTACCCCCTCATGGCATAGCATTTGAAAATGTCGACAACCCAAGGTATTCAAAATGGGGTATGTTGAGTCTTTGTTTAGTCACAAACCCTGGCCAAATGTATTTTTTTTTGCATCTTGTTTACACAAAAGGTGATATCATTGATATCATTGAGATACGTTTTAGAGTTTTAAAACACTTTGTTCAGCAAAGTATCCCAAGTAAAACAGTACCCATATACAGGTTTTATGGTGTTTTGGAAGGTTACAGGATTAAATATAGGGCTTGCAAATGAAATTCTTCTGACGTTCTGCCTGGATTATCAGGCAGGTTCCTCAAATTGTAATGAAAAAAATAACTTAATTATGTAAAAAGATAAATATATATGTAGAATTTAAATATATATACAGGGCTCTAGGTGGTGCCCCAGGTGGAGATGAGTACCGCGGATCTCCTGGGGCTCAAAACTGTTACGGCGTTCCATGCTGCCGCAACAGCTTTAAAGTCCATTAACATGGGGACAGCATGGAATGCCATAACAGCGGTATGTGGTTAAGAACAAACCTAATGTAGTGAGGAGTGCTGAAAGCAAAGCTGAAACTTCTTTGCCTATGATTTAGGATACATGAAGCCTATGTAAAGCAAATAGATCAAGGCAATACTTCAGCAAACTCAACCAGATAAATGTAAATATGTATCAGAAAGCAAAAACAAAAAAAAAACCACTATGAAATGGAAACATATCAGCAATTAAACAATTGAGCTGACACAAGTTTACACTGAGATGTTTCCTTAAGATAACCAACAGAATCTATCACAAGAAACATAGATACCATGGACTTAGCCCACTACACAAGCTCAATTCCTTTACACCACAGATACACAATGCCTATGTGACATTATATGCTTAACACTTATCCAAGCAAGATACAGCAGAGAAAATAAAAACCATAACTAAAACTAAATATGACGCATGTAATATTCGAAGAGAACACTAGATGGCGTGTTTCTATTTTTAAAATTCTGTGGACGAATTTGGAGCTAAGCAACTTCCTTTTAGACCAACACAGCCAGATCAATACCTCACCAAAGTAAGTGAATGAATTATTCTTATTTATATAGCTCCAACAAATTCAGCAGCACTGTGATTGTAACCGGACAGTTGGGCGGACAGGAACAAAGGGGTTGAGGGCCCTGCTCAATGAGCTTACATGCTGAGGTAAAGTGACTCAAAAGGGGTAGAAAGGTAAGTTGATTGAATAGTACTTACTGAAGACTTAGTGATTTTTTGAGGGAGGAAAGACCAGAAGTTCTGTTTTGGCAGGTTGAGTTTAAGGAAGTGAGCAGCCATCCAGTTAGAAATAGCTGAGATGCAGACAGACACGAGTCAGATGGAGAACAGTAGGGGACCAAAAACTGAACCTTGAGGAACACCAACAGAGAGGGGTTGGAGAGAAGAGGCAGAGCCACCAGGAGAGAGCAATATCTCATATACCGAGATTACAGAGGATGAGAAGAAGCTGTTGATGATCAACAGTGTCAAAAGCAGCAGAACGGTCCAGGAGAATTAGGATAGCATAGTGAACAGAAAAAGTTTCCGCCAAATGATGCCATTCATGTGTATAAGTGAACTGCTATAGCCAGCATGAATGAATGGTAAGGTAAAATAAATAAGCAAATGCACTGTGACCAAGTATGAATGGAGCCGATTAGGCTTGTGAGATTTTAAATTCAAAGCATGAAAGTACGTTTTTACTTTCAGTTAGTGTAGGACTGCATCAGAAAGCCACGAGATGGCTGAAATTCATTGTATGAACGGCTATACTTACAAACGATCAGAAGTAAGAAACAAGGCTGCGCAAATCCTGGAATTGATGTGGAAATTGTGTGAACTTAATTACTTAATTATGCTTTATTTTATACACTCATTTGTTTGCAGTACCTAAGTAATGGCCGATTCACTAAATGTCACTAAAGTGATCCAATCAAAAGTATATGAGGATCAATCTGATGCAGCAAATAAGTATATAAATACAAAAAATGATAGTCGATATATGAAAACCTGTGTCACTATGAAAAGAGGAAATTTCTCAAATATTAGTAAAAGAATTAGATGCTACTTGCAGTGTGGGAAAAAAAGTATTTGATTTTGACCGATTGTGCACTGACAAATAAATGATCAGTCTATAATTTTAATGGTAGGTGCATTTTAACAGTGAGATATAGAATAAACAAAACAAAAAACAGAAAAACACATGTCAAAAAAGTTGTAAATTGATTTGCATGTCAATGAGTGAAATAAGTATTTGATCCCCTGTTAATCAGCAAAATCTCTGGCTCCCAGGTGTCTTTTATACAGGTAACGAGCTGAGATTAGGAGCACTCTCTTAAAGGGAGTGCTCCTAATCTCAGCTCGTTACCTGTATAAAAGACACCTGTCCACAAAAGCAATCAATCAGATTCCAAACTCTCCACCATGGCCAAGACCAAAGAGCTGTTCAAGGATGTAGACCTACACAAGGCTGGAATGGGCTACAAGACCATCGCCAAGCAGTTTAGTGAGAAGGTGACAACAGTTGGTGTGACTATTCGCAAATGGAATGGATTTTTTTTTAATAGTCTCTCACTGTTAAAATACACCTACTATTAAAATTATAGACTGATCATTTCATGAATATATCACTTGCATGTGGCTGTAAGAGCATACCTTATGCAAGGGTGACCCCTAGGGGACTACTGAAATATTACATTGAACTAATGCATTAAATAGAACATGTGAACCATATACACATTCCAGGGAAACTTTCCCTGAAAGGAAAATATCATCTGCAATAATTTAATAATTTTCCCCCTTATTTTCATTTTTTATTGTTTTACCTATTTATTTATTTTTTAATTTTTAATGCTGTTATTTTTATTTTGGTAACTTTAGCCTGTCTTCAACTGCAAGTGTTACTCTACGCATTTTTTGCTATTGATCATTTTTATGCTAAGTTAAGATCGCATATTTTTGACAATTGGTAACCTGGTTGTCATTTGTTATTATTATATATAACCGCAGATTGTGTCTCAGTTGTTGAAACCTTGTAGCAACATGAGTAACTTGAATTACTCTGCTTCTGATTTGAAGGCTTTAAATACTAATGGCCCAATAGGTATTCGTACTGCCCTCAAATTAAAGAAAAATAAAATATTATCTCACTATGGAAGCTCCCAGATTAAAACTATTCTTAATTTGGCTAGCAACCTTAGTGAGACTAATAATACTCTAAAGAGTAATCTTGGCCCGTCTTTTAAGGGTGCTCTATTGAATGCCCGCTCAGCAATTAAGAACGCTGAGGCCATTAATATTGTAATTAAGGATAACAACCTTGATTTTTTGTTTTTAACAGAAACATGGTTTTCTCCCTCAACCCCACCGCGTCTTGATGAATTGGCCCCCCCTGGATATCACATACTTATGTGTAATCGGGCCACAAGAAGAGGCGGGGGGATTGCGATTATCTTTAAAGAACACCTTAAAATCAGGGAAATTGAGATGGAGGTGACATCCTTCACCACATTTGAATATCTCTCTCTCCTTTGGCAGCGCACTGAGAGGGAAACGGCAGGTCTTGCTCTTATTTATCATCCGCCAAATACTAGTACCCCCGTCTTTATGGAGGAGATATCCGAACTGTTAACTACTATAAGTCTGAAGTTTACCTCCTCCATCATTTTGGGAGACTTTAACTTATGGGCTGATTCTCCTATGGACTCTCATGCCCAGAGTTTATTACTCTATGCTAAAACCATAGGGTATAACCAAGTAGTGTCCGGCCCTACACATAGAACCGGACACACACTAGATTGGATTTTCCACAATGGGTTGATTACTTCGACTGCTACTCCTCAACCCACGGCCTGGAGTGATCATAATTTGATCAAGTTTGAGGCAGTAGGTGTTGAAATGAAGAAAATCCCCCACATCCCAAAAAGAAATAATATCTGCTCATGGTCTCGAGATATTTCTAAAGTCACCGGACCTCTTCTTAGCACAACTTTTTCCAGCAAAATGGACCCCATTAAATTTCATGATTCCCACACAGTAGAAGAGAAAATCTTACTTTTTAATTCAGTGATTGTAGAATCAATAGAACTTCTAGCCCCCATGAAAAAAACTTGTCTAGTAAGACAAGTAAATAAAAACCCTCCCTGGTTTAATCAGGTGACCAGGGAGATGAAATGGCGATGTCGAGCAGCTGAAAAACGGTGGAGAAAAGATTACAATGCCGATCTTAAATTGGAATATTTAAAATCCTTAAAATTATATAAATCTAGTATTAAAAATGCGAAAAAACAATATTTCACAGATAAGATTACAAAAGCGAAAAACTCAGCGGCAGAGCTTTTTCGCACAACAAACCTCCTAGCAAATCCTAACTGTTCGCTTCCCCAAGAAGAAACATCTCAAAAGTTTTGCGAATCCCTCTCTCACTTTTTTAAACAAAAAATTGATCTAATTAGGAGCAACATAGTGGTGGAACCTGATACAGAAACTTTTACACCCTATGATGGCCCGATGTTCTCGAATTTTAAACCCGTTAGTACACCCGAGATTTTGATCATCCTCAAGTCTCTCAGGGCATCGTCCTCATCGCTGGATCCCTGCACTGCTCAGCTGGTGAAGGATGCCGCTGATGTTTTGGCCCCCTATATTGCAGACATTGTTAGTATGTCATTTGCCACCGGAGTAGTTCCTGGCATTCTGAAGCAGGCTGTGGTTATCCCCCTGCTGAAGACTCCAACTGTGCCACGCTCCGAGTTGAGCAACAATCGACCTATTTCCACCTTGCCTTTTTTGGCCAAGATCATCGAGAGAGCGGCGGTATGGCAGATTCAGCCTCACCTGGAATCTAATTACATTCTGGATGACTTCCAATCGGGATTTCGACCTGGTAGAGGGACAGAGACTGCCCTGGTTAAAGTCCACGACGATCTCCTGTGGGCCTTGGACAGAGGGGAGGAAATTGCCCTGGTACTCCTGGATTTATCGGCGGCTTTCGATACCATCGATCATGATAGATTGACAGAGAGGCTACTTACTGTGGCTGGTGTGGATGACAGGGCGCTGGCTTGGGTGACCTCGTTTCTCCACGACAGGGTTCAAAGGGTAAAATTGGGAACATTTTACTCCTCTAACATCGCCCTGACGTGTGGAGTCCCCCAGGGTTCGGCTTTATCTCCAATCCTGTTTAACATCTATATGAGGCCACTGACCCATATCATCCGCCGCCACATGCTTCCCTATCATATCTATGCCGACGATACCCAGTTGTACTTTCGCCTGGCCAAGAAAAAGGAGGATCAAATCAATCTTTCTTCCTGCCTACAGGATATCCAGTCGTGGATGGGAGCCAATTATTTAAAACTTAATGGCTCCAAAACTGAATGCATCATCTTCAGTAACCAGGAGGTGAATAGTATCTTTCCCTCATGGCCGGACTCGTTTTCTCCATCTCCGAGTCCTGCCACCAAGGTCAGAGATCTGGGAGTCATTTTCGACTCTAGGTTGACACTGAAGCCCCAGATCAATCAGGTGGTAAGCTCTTGCCACTACCACCTGAAGCTTCTGAGGTCTATTTTTAGATTTATTGCCCCCTCCGATCAAATCTCGGTGGTCAACGCCATCATCGGTAGCCGATTGGACTACTGCAATGTCCTGTACCTTGGACTGCCTCAGAACATCATACACAAGCTACAGTTGATACAGAACGCAGCTGCAAGGCTACTTACGGGTGTGGCCCATCTTTAAAAGCCCTTCACTGGCTGCCCGTTCGTGAACGGGTTCTGTTTAAAAATGGTTGTTTGGTATATAAGGCAATCCACGGTATGGGACCAGACTATCTGAAGGATAAATTCACACGCTATGCTCCCAGTCGATCCTTGAGATCGGCTGATTTAGCCTTATTGAAGATTCCAAATTTTAAAAAGAAAAAGTGCGGAGGGAGGACGAGTGATGTTCAGGGAGCGCAATTTTGGAACTCCCTGCCTCTGACATTAAGACTTGAGAATGATCTACTGAAGTTCCGCCGGAGCTTAAAAACCGTTTTATTTGCTCAGGCATACGGGATTACATGAAATTTTTAACCTGGTTCAAATGCATGTGATTATAATGCTGTTGTGTGCTGGATATTGTTTTGCTTGTTTTTGATTGCTGGTATGCGCATCGAGACCCTATGGGTAGTAAGACTGCGTTTCTTAAGAATTTTAATAAATAAATAAATAAATAAATTTTATATAATTTATGTACAACGTATACAGTGATATCTACTTAGAAATATTAACAGTTTATATAACAGGCAAAAAACTGTAGCATTGATTTTGTTAATTGAGGCCCCCTCGTGCTACAGTGCCCAGAGTATGAAAGACTCAAAAGAGCAGGATTTAAATTAAAGCATATTGCCACACTCACTACACTCAACTGTGGTGAGCTAATCCAAAAAATCAGAATATGTGAAAAATTATAAAAGAGATCTAAAAGACAAAAATTGGACAAAGTCAATCCAGACTACTGTGAGCACCGAGTATACCAATGGCTTACCAGTGACTCAGACCTGTCTGTAGACCACAGAGACATCACATACAAAAAACATTAGAATCCATAGTGGACATTACATCCGATTCAGAAATGAAATCCACATGATCTCCCTTGAAGGTTTTTTTGCAATAACCAGAAATCTGACTGCAAGAAGATCCTAGGCAGCACTTTTCACGACCATGCCAACATTACTCTAGCAGAGAGATTAGCACTGAAAGATCTAGCCTCTTCTCTTTGATAACAATCAGACCAGCAGAAAAAGGTTGGGGAATAGTCATTATGGACTTTGATTCCTATTGGGTAGAGATTTTATCACAACTTTTTTTGGACTTTGTTTCTGATTTATCAATTGTAGTAATTTTATTAACTAGCAACCTCCATACCATCATTCACATTTTATTTGTCAATTATAGTGCCAATTATTTGTATTCTATTTTTTCTAATTTTATTACATGTATCTCATTCCCAATTTATAGCGCCTGGATACCCACACCACATTTTATGGTGTATTGCTTTTTACATCCAATTGTTTCTGCCTTGGGCAGCGACTTGAATCTATTGGTATGTGCCTGGACTTTTTGTTTAAGACAATAGTAATGGCTATTCCAAAATGAGCCAAGGACACCCTGGAGGTAATTGAAGCATAGCAGAACATTGTATTACCCCACTGTGATGTTCTATAGTGGCCATAGATGTGAATAGTCTCTACACTGTCATTCCACTTGAAACTGGCATACTGTTCTACTGTTTTTTGCATGTTAGATAAACTGTTAATATTTCTATGAAGACGTCACTGTATAGTAGTACATAAACTATATATGGTTTATTGCAGATTATATTTTTCCTTCCAGGGAAAGTGCCCATAGAACTCATATATGGTTCATATGCTGTATTTAATGCATTAGTTTAATGTAATATTTCAGTAGTCCCCTAGGGGCCACCCTTGCATAAGGTATGCTGTTACAGCTACACACAAGTAATAGTTACATTATTGGAGGAATTACCTTTTAAATTGTTTATATGTAAATTTTTATTTACTTTTCATTGCTCATTTTTTTAAAACTGTGTTCCATGCACAATGGAATTTAGGTTATAAATGCTTTAGTAAACATTACCATTATATATCAACGTTTTAGTCCCTGTCCCTGTATGGTAAATTATGTTCACAGTCACATGCAAGTTATTTACACTGATATTGTTTATCTGCACAGGTATATACATTATTTTTTGTTAATATTATTCAGCATAAAACAAATTTATGCAGCATTTCTTGCATGATCAAAAATTGGCCTTTATTTGCCATTAGGTGCATTCGATAGATATACAGTTATTTAGTTGAGGTGCCCTTTAGCACTTCATATATATATATGAAACCAGGGGGCTGCACTCACCTGAACATGCATAAATGGGGTGCTAAATACAAAATATTGATACCTCACACCAAATTTGTTACTGAAAAAATCTAAAAGTTTTAATTCATATTCTAAACAAATTAATTAATGAGTGCATCACTTTAATCAATGTTACCATCAAAAAAGAAAACAATCCATATTCTGCACATCCATATTTACAAAGAAAACAACATTCATATTTTATACACCAATTAATCCTAAATGTATTTACAAGAAAAAAATATACATCGATCTCATATCTGTGAATCATAAAAATGCCTAGGTGTTTAAAAACAAAAAACTAATACAAGCTGTCAATTTTGAAGTTGCTGTTTAGTGGATAAGTGAGTGCGCTGGAACATTTGTGTTCAGGGCATTAAAAGCTGTAGCATTAGAAACATACAGGGGGAGGGGCAAAGTCAGTTGTGGTGTGCCGGAACTGACGATGCGGTAGGCCTGAAATAAAAGAGGGCCTGCCTTATGTAAAGATAAACGAAAGGAGGAGAGTTGGGTGGGGCAAATCACCAGACGTGAGACGGTAGTGAGGAGGGGGCTGGTCCTCCTTAAGAAGGGAAACCAAGCCCCTCCCACAATTTCAGGCCTAGCCTTCCATTTGTGTTCAGGGCATCAAAAGCCATAGCGTTAGAAACATAAAACATACAGTCCCCAAAGTCAATTGTGGTGTGCCGGAACAGACGATGCGGTATGCCTGGAATAAAAAAGGGCAAAAAAGATATAACAAGTTTATTCAGCCTACAATACAACATAAGTACATCACGTAATCATATTCCTGAATGCTAGGCGTACCTCTTGTACTGGTTGAGGTATATATCTGGTGTAAGCAGTGGACTTCCACCGCCCTAATGTTTTGATGATGTGTGCTGGAATATTCCTCTTGAATGCTCTGGTAGCGGCCCTTATACGGAATGAATGACCTGACTATTAAGCGGGGTTAAAGCCTAATTGCACCAATAACATTCTCACATAGAGCATGAACCTGCTAGTAGTAAGGGTATTGCTGTGCAACGCCAGTAGTGGTTGATGTGGTGCACTTTGAATGGAGGAAAGGTAGTGATCGAAAACTTCCACAGGGCACCATTTATTGCTTGTGGGGTAATACATGATTTGGTATGGTTTAGTGACAGTAGGTAGTGGTCGTGTGATTTAATCACATATGCTCTTGTGATGAAGTTTGGGGAGGTTGTGTTAGAGGTGGTGAATTCTCTGGGCCGAAGATATCCGTAGAATGCAAAATAGATGGCAGTTTTAATGACGTGATTTGTCTGTGTTTCAAATGGTAAGGCATCTAGGAGGTCTGAAAGTGACTGGAACAGATGATCGTGAATGGGTAGTCTAGAAGGCGTGGGTGTAGGTGTGGAGTCCTTGATACCTTTTAATATAGCTTTCACCTGGTAAGATGAAAGGAAGCGTTGTTTATTAGGCCAAGTGGTGAGGATGTGGTGTTGAATACTGGTAAGATATAATTTAATGGTGTTGAAGGATAGCTTTAGGTGAAGGTGGCAAAAGGAAATGAAAGCAATCAAAGTTTCCATAGAGAATTTGTCGACTATTTGGTATCAGAAAGACCAAATTGTGAGAGGTGACGCCCGTGAGTGAGTAGACTATCTAGTCCATAACCATGTCCTGCCACCGTGGTGCCGGGGTAGGTATCAGGGCTGCTGTTGGTAGTGCCGCCCAGAACTCCTGAAATCAAGATTGGGATAAATGATCAGCTGCAATATTCAGGACCCCAGGAATATGTATGCATGTCAAGAAAAAGCTGTGCCTTGCTGCTTGCCATGTCAGATTCCTCATGAATCGCATTATGGCCAGGGATGATGAACGTCCCTTGTTAACAATATGGCAAGTTGCCATGTTGTCAGAGAAGCATCGCATCGTATTACCCGACCAAGCAGGTGCCCCATTTGACTGCCACCGCCACAATCGGGTAAAGCTCAAATAAAGCTGAGGTGTTAGTGAACTCTGGGATCTCTTTAATCTCCTCGGGTCAGTTACCTCACATCCAGTCATTGCCAAAATTTGCAGCAAAACCAGATGTGGCAGCAACATCTGTCCAGATCAACAAGGACTTGTCAGTCAACACTGGAATGAATATGCTTTTCCCGTTCCAATTCAGCAAGAATTCATTCCACATGTGTAAATCAGCGGTGGCATGTGAATATAGAGCAATGCGTGAGGAATCCGACTGAAATTAGGGAAACAGGCAGAGTAACCGGGATATAAATGCCCACCGTTGTGGTATCATTTTCATGGCAAAATTTAGTGAACCCAACAGTGGATGGAGTTCCTTCCTATTGCAAGAACCCCCCACCAGGTACTGGTCAATAGCTGAGAGGATGCGCTCAATCTTATCCATGGGAAGGCTGGCTTCCATATGAACAGAGTCCAGCACTACCCCCAGAAAATTAATAACCGTATCGGGACCTTCAGTTTTAGTAGGTGAAACAGGAACACCCAAGCATTTAAACAATTGTATTGTAGCCTGGAGGCTACTGGGTGGAAGCAGGTTACTCTCAGGGCCCGACTGGGAATTAAAAGCAGCCCTGGAAAAAAATTATTTACCAGCCCCATAATGCGTCGCGCCAGCATAGTGTGCAGATACAGAGTTAGAAAAGATAACTTAAAATTAAAATTATTACTCCAACGTGAAAAAAAGCACTCATAGGCTTAAAAAAAAAGAGTGCAGATTTATTTTAAGCAGACGTGCCTTTGCATATAACCAATGTTTCAGTCCAACTACCATGACATATTAAGGAAAGCTTGGTAATGGGACTGAAATGGTGAATGTATGTAGGGCACAACTGTAAAAAATTACGTTATCTTGTTTATTTTGAGGTCCTGTGGGTGCACTCTTCACTTTAAATATGTTATTGTGCTGGATTATGCACCTAGCAACAAGACTGGGCCAATATCTGCTTATTACATATTGTACATATCAATGACATTTCTTAGTGTATTATGCATATATAAATGTACATTAATATATGTGTAAATATAATAGGCATAATATATAATATAAATCAGTGGCGGATCCAGAGCCTGATCTCAGGAGGGGGACCTATAGATTATTTAAAGAAATAATCCATGCACAATAACCACTACTGCTCTGTGTAGTGGGTATGGTGCCAGGAGTGCCGGGACCCGCTCCCAGAGTAAGTAGTCAAACCGTTTAAGTACAGTTTGACAACTTACCTGGGGTCTGCTGGGATATGGGGCTGTAGTAGGGTATAGGAGCAGTGGTGCAATGTGTGAGGGGTGCAATGTGTGTGAAAGGTTCAGTGTGTAGGGTGCGTGGGGCAATGTGTGTATGGGTGGCTGTGTGTGTAGGGCAATGTGTGTATGGGGGTCTGTGTGTGTGTGTATGGGGGGGCAGTGTGTGAATGTGTATGGTGTGTGTGTGGGCAGTGTTTGCATGGGGCTAGAGTTCACTCTCACCACTTGGACCACCAGGAATCCCTGGTGGTCGCAGTGGTGAGAGTGAACTCTAGCCCGTAGCTCCAGGGCTAGAGTTTCCCTGTGGCACTCTCCCTCCCCCTATGTCTCTCTCTATTTACGCCTCTTTCTCCCCTTGTGTCTCACTCTCCCCTCTGTCTCTTTCTCCCTCCTTTCCCTGTGGCACTCTCCCAACCCCTCTGTCTCTCTCTATTCACCCCTCTTTCTCCCCTTGTG
Source organism: Pelobates fuscus (assembly GCF_036172605.1). Taxonomy (NCBI): domain Eukaryota; kingdom Metazoa; phylum Chordata; class Amphibia; order Anura; family Pelobatidae; genus Pelobates; species Pelobates fuscus. The sequence goes on from NC_086317.1 coordinate 127,871,438, forward strand.
TCTCACTCTCCCCCCTCTGTCTCTTTATCCCCCCTTTCCCTGTGGCACTCTCCCTCCCCCTCTGTCTCTCTCTATTCGCCCCTCTTTCTCCCCTTGTGTCTCACTCTCCCCCCTCTGTCTCTTTCTCCCTCCTTTCCCTGTGGCACTCTCCCAACCCCTCTGTCTCTCTCTATTCACCCCTCTTTATCCCCTTGTGTCTCACTCTCCCCCCTCTGTCTCTTTATCCCCCCTTTCCCTGTGGCACTCTCCCTCCCCCTCTGTCTCTCTCTATTCGCCCCTCTTTCACCCCTTGTGTCTCTCTCTCCCCCCTCTGTCTCTTTATCCCTCCTTTCCCTGTGGCACTCTCCCTCCCCCTCTGTCTCTCTCTATTCGCCCCTCTTTCTCCCTTTGTGTCTCACTCTCCCCCCTCTGTCTCTTTATCCCTCCTTTCCCTGTGGCACTCTCCCAACCCCTCTGTCTCTCTCTATTTACGCCTCTTTCTCCCCTTGTGTCTCACTCTCCCCCTCTGTCTCTTTCTCCCTCCTTTCCCTGTGGCACTCTCCCAACCCCTCTGTCTCTCTCTATTCACCCCTCTTTCTCCCCTTGTGTCTCACTCTCCCCCCTCTGTCTCTTTATCCCCCCTTTCCCTGTGGCACTCTCCCTCCCCCTCTGTCTCTCTCTATTCGCCCCTCTTTCTCCCCTTGTGTCTCACTCTCCCCCCTCTGTCTCTTTATCCCTCCTTTCCCTGAGGCACTCTCCCTCCCCCTCTGTCTCTCTCTATTCGTCCCTCTTTCTCCCCTTGTGTCTCACTCTCCCCCCTCTGTCTCTTTATCCCTCCTTTCCCTGTGGCACTCTCCCAACCCCTCTGTCTCTCTCTATTTACGCCTCTTTCTCCCCTTGTGTCTCACTCTCCCCCCTCTGTCTCTTTCTCCCTCCTTTCCCTGTGGCACTCTCCCAACCCCTCTGTCTCTCGCTATTCACCCCTCTTTCTCCCCTTGTGTCTCACTCTCCCCCCTCTGTCTATTTATCCCCCATTTCCCTGTGGCACTCTCCCTCCCCCTCTGTCTCTCTCTATTCGCCCCCTTTCTCCCCTTGTGTCTCACTCTCCCCCCTCTGTATCTTTATCCCTCCTTTCCCTGTGGCACTCTCCCTCCCCCTCTGTCTCTCTATTCGCCCCTCTCTCCCCCCTTGTGTCTCACTCTCCCCCCTCTCCCTGTGGCACTCTCCCCCCTCTGTCTCTCTCTCTATTCACCCCCCTGTCTCTCTCTCTTCACCGCCCCCCTGTCTCTCTCTCTCTTCACCGCCCCTCTGTCTCTCTCTCTTCACCCCCCTCTGTCTCTCTCTCTCTATTCACCCCCTCTGTCTCTCTCTCTTTTCACCCACCTCTGTCTCTCTCTCTATTCACCCACCTCTGTCTCTCTCTCTCTTCACCCCCCCTCTGTCTCTCTCTCTTTTCACCCCCCTCTGTCTTTCTCTCTCTCTTTTCACCCCCCTCTGGCTCTCTCTCTTTTCACCCCCCTCTGTCTTTCTCTCTCTCTTTTCACCCCCCTCTGGCTCTCTCTCTTTTCACCCCCCTCTGTCTCTCTCTCTCTCTTTTCACACCCCCTGTCTCTCTCTCTTTTCACCCCCCCTGTCTCTCTCTCTCTTTTCACCCCCCCTGTATCTCTCTCTTTTCACCCCCCCCTGTATCTCTCTCTTTTCACCCCCCTCTGTCTCTCTCTCTCTTTTCACCCCCCTCTGTCTCTCTCTCTCTTTTCACCCCCTCTGTCTCTCTCTCTTTTCACACCCCCTCTGTCTCTCTCTCTCTTTTCACACCCCCTCTGTCTCTCTCTCTCTTTTCACCCCCGTCTCTCTCTCTCTATTTTCACCCCCTGTCTCTCTCTCTCTCTCTCTTTTCACCCCCCTCTGTCTCTCTCTCTATTCACCCCATCTCTGTCTCTCTCTCTCTTCACCCCCCCTCTGTCTCTCTCTCTTTTCACCCCCCTCTGTCTCTCTCTCTCTCTCTTTTCATCCCTCCTCTGTCTCTCTCTCTCTTTTCACCCCCTCTCTCTCTCTCTCTTTTCACCCCCCCTCTCTCTCTCTTTTCACCCCCTCTCTCTCTCTCTCTTGTCACCCCCTGTCTGTCTCTCTCTCTCTTTTCACCCCCCTCTGTCTCTCTCTCTCTTTTCACCCCCCTCTGTCTCTCTCTCTCTTTTCACCCCCCTCTGTCTCTCTCTCTCTTTTCACCCCCCTCTGTCTCTCTCTCTTTTCACCCCCTCTGTCTCTCTCTCTCTCTCTTTTCACCCCCCTCTGTCTCTCTCTCTTTTCACCCCCCCTCTGTCTCTCTCTCTCTTTTCACCCCCCCTCTGTCTCTCTCTCTCTATTCACCCCCCCTCTGTCACTCTCTCTCTATTCACCCCCCTCTGTCTCTCTCTCTCTATTCACCCCCCTCTGCCTCTCTCTCTCTATGCACCCCCGTCTCTCTCTCTATTCACCCACCCCTCTGTCTCTCTCTCTCTATTCACCCCCCCTCTGTCTCTCTCTCTCTATTCACCCCCCCTCTGTCTCTCTCTCTCTTTTCACCCCCCTCTGTCTCTCTCTCTCTCTCTTTTCACCCCCCTCTGTCTCTCTCTCTTTTCACCCCCCCTCTGTCTCTCTCTCTCTTTTCACCCCCCCTCTGTCTCTCTCTCTCTATTCACCCCCCCTCTGTCACTCTCTCTCTATTCACCCCCCTCTGTCTCTCTCTCTCTATTCACCCCCCTCTGCCTCTCTCTCTCTATTCAACCCCGTCTCTCTCTCTATTCACCCCCCCCTCTGTCTCTCTCTCTCTATTCACCCCCCCTCTGTCTCTCTCTCTCTCTTTTCACCCCCCTCTGTCTCTCTCTCTCTTTTCACCCCCCTCTGTCTCTCTCTCTTTTCACCCCCCTCTGTCTCTCTCTCTCTCTCTTTTCACCCCCCTCTGTCTCTCTCTCTTTTCACCCCCCCTCTGTCTCTCTCTCTCTTTTCACCCCCCCTCTGTCTCTCTCTCTCTATTCACCCCCCCTCTGTCACTCTCTCTCTATTCACCCCCCTCTGTCTCTCTCTCTCTATTCACCCCCCTCTGCCTCTCTCTCTCTATTCACCCCCGTCTCTCTCTCTATTCACCCCCCCCTCTGTCTCTCTCTCTCTATTCACCCCCCCCTCTGTCTCTCTCTCTATTAACTCCACCTCTGTCTCTCTCTCTATTCACCCCCCCTCTGTCTCTCTCTCTCTCTTCACCCCCCTCTGTCTCTCTCTCTCTCTTCACCCCCTCTGTCTCTCTTCACCCCCTCTGTCTCTCTCTCTCTTCACCCCCTCTGTCTCTCTCTCTCTTCACCCCCCGTCTCTCTCTCTTCACACCCCCGTCTCTCTCTCTCTTCACACCCCCTGTCTCTCTCTCTCTTCACCCCCCCTCTGTCTCTCTCTCCCCCCCTCTGTCTCTCTCTCTCTCTTCCCCCCTCTGTCTCTCTCTCTCTCTCTCTTCACCCCCCTCTGTCTCTCTCTCTCTTTTCACCCCCCTCTGTCTCTCTCTCTCTTTTCACCCCCCTCTGTCTCTCTCTCTCTTTTCACCCCCCTCTGTCTCTCTCTCTCTTTTCACCCCCCCTCTGTCTCTCTCTCTCTTTTCATCCCCTTCTGTCTCTCTCTCTCTTTTCACCCCCCGTCTCTCTCTCTCTTTTCACCCCCCCTCTGTCTCTCTCTCTTCACCCCCTCTGTCTCTCTCTCTCTTTTCACCCCCCCTGTCTCTCTCTCTCTCTCTCTATTCACCCCCCCACTTCCGTCCCCCCCACCCACCTGAGAGGAGTCAGGGGGCCGGCCGCATTGCACGCTGCAGCCTCGCCGGTCCGGCAGCACTGTTAATGCTGAGGGCTGAAGGGGGAGGGAGGAGCATGTCTCTCTACCATGCTCCCTCGCAGTTCCCACAATCCCCAGCACGGATGCTGCTGGGGATTGTGGGAACCGCGAGGGAGCATGGTAGAGAGACATGCTCCTCCCTCAGCCCTCAGCATTAGGTGTGCCGCCGGACCGGTGAGGCTGCAGCGTGCAATGCGGCCGCCTGCCGGCCGGCCCCCTCAAAGTGTGTGCCACCGGACCGGCCACCCGGTGGCACATATATTGCCAGAGCAGCCCCCAGGTGCCGCGGCCCACCGGGAAATTTCCCGGTATCCCGGTGGGCCAGTCCGGCCCTGGTTACTCTCTACAGTCAGAAAATCATCACGGTTATGGATTATGGTGCGGCATCTACAGATGTTAAGCAGCATCCAACACAATGTCTCTGCAAACATATCAAAGATCCTCGGACTACTCTTTGAACCAAAAGTGAGTCATGTGTGGGGGGCGTGGCCTGACATCCGATGTGAGCGGTCGCAAATACTGAGAGCTCCCGGCCGGCGGCAGTAAAACTGGCATAAACAACAGAAAATATCTACTTAATGGGCAACAAAAGGAAACAGACTCAGCTCTCATACACCCAAGAATCAGGCACGCCAAGAAACTCGAACGGTCTCGATAAATATTTCCGAGATACAGTGAAAACGCTCGGAGGAGGCCTAACTGACAACATGGCGACGCCATCTTGCCCGCGCAAAACGCCCGACCCCAGCACGACAGGAGAAGAGATCTCCCCAACTACCAGCATTGCAGATGGGCTAGCAAACATAAGGGAAACCCTTGCACATTTACCTTCCAGGGACGAGCTGGCTAACATGATAGCGAAGCTAGAATCCTCAGTACAAGACCAAGTCTCCGCCATTTCTGCAGACATCAGGCAAGTAAACACGAGGGTGGGGGACCTGGAAGAGGACAGAGACCAAATTTTAGACAGACTCCTCACCCTAGAACATCAACAAAAAAACAGAGACAACAGAACCCACTACATTATGAGAAACACTGAAGACCTCGACAATAGAGGCAGACGAAACAACATTAGGATAAGAGGGATCCCAGAATCACAGGGAAACCCTGAAAATCTCCATAATACCCTACAATCTTTGTTTAACAAGATCCTACAGAGGCCAGAAGACACCCCAATTCTATTAGATAGAGCACACAGGGCTTTAAGACCCAAAGGCCTCCCACAAGACTCCCCCAGAGACATTATATGCAGAGTTCACTATTATACTGAAAAAGAGGACATTATGAGAAACGCCAGAGATTCTTCTGACATACTGTTTAACAACGCGAAAATACTAATCCTCCCTGACCTGGCATGGCTGACCCTGAGGGGCAGACGGGCGCTAAGACCACTAACATTAGCCCTGCAACAAGCCAATATAAAATATAGATGGGGATTCCCCTTCGCCCTCACGGCCTCCCACCAAGGAATACAAGCCACCTTAACCTCAGCAGATGAAGTAGAAGCTTTCACCCAACGCCTAGGCATTCCTAACATGGAGATACCGGACTGGTACGACATCTCAGAACCTGAAAAGACCAAACCACAAACCACGAGACAGATGGGACAAACGATGGACACGCGAAAGAGAACGTCATGGAAGACCCCGCCAGCCTCACCTTTCTTAAGATCAAGGAAAAATCCAATGACTCCTAGGAAAATAAACTGAAACAACTCCAAAAAGCGAAGGAGCCAAAACCTCTAACGCTTAAAGAGACATACCACTGACTAAAGCAATATTGAACTAACTCACTCGCCTAATCACCAAATAAGGGAAGGGTAACTATACTCTGTAAATGCCGAATAGTATTGTGATAAATCAATGTATATAATATCTACGCTTACCTGCTACACATGATTGTATATGTAACGACATTATGATCAAATTAATATCTGATAACTCACGAGTACGTAGACTAAAAAGCATACAATAGACATGATGTTATTACGTTAAAGAAATGTTGAATGCTATCAAACAGAAGGTTCAAAACACCATACTATTTTTAGTACTTGCCACAGACATACTTATTTAAGATGCCCACCCATACTACACACATACATAGCCAGTAACAGACGACAAGCGTCAAATGGCCGCCTACCGGAGAGTTTACTCAGATACGGAGGCAAAGAAATAGAAGCACTGTACACAGTAATATAGTGCTCCAGTTCACTTAGGACACAACCCACGGCCTTAACGGCCAAGAGCGGTACAAACACCTACCTCATTACTCAACCGCAAACTTAAACGGCATCTGGGCTAGCCCCTAGCGCTAGACGAACCCAGAGGAAAGTACCGACTCCTATTTAGAAATCTACCCATAGTAATTTCTCTCAATTGCACGCAAACTACCGAAAGGGAGATTTCTATACCCACACGAAGGGTCCAAAGTTCGTCCAGAACCCCCCCCTTCGTGATACTCTTTACCTACAACTTTATCGCAAGATACCTGTAAATAGTTAATGTTATACTGTTTAATTGTCTGTTTATTTACTTGATTTGTATGCCTGTATACTAGCAGTGTTACATTCACACACAAGCATCCACAACCAATTAATTCACCTCCCGATCACACCCAACGTACTTAAATAGTACTAAACTCCCAAAAAGTCATCCCACCTATCAAACAGATAAAATATCAATACTACACTCCGCAATGGGCTCACTGAAAGTATGCTCCATTAATGTAAGGGGGCTGAACACACCAGAGAAAAGGAAGATGGTCCTAACGGACTTAGCAAAAAACAAAGCAGACATAGTATTCTTAGAAGAAACACATCTGAAAGGTGCAGAAGCCCCAAAACTCAAACATCATCAATTCCCTCATGTATATTACAATAACTATAACCAAAGCAAGTCACGAGGAGTAGCAATATTAATTGGGAAACAAGTCCCATTCACGTACTCGACACATCTCACAGACGAATCAGGCAGATTCATTATCCTGCAGGGCACAGTGGGGTCAGAACCAATTACCCTAGTAGCGATCTACTTACCCAATAAACATCAATGCGGGGCAATGAGGAAGATAATGGCAAAAATAAAGCAAAATACTAATGGCATTCTCATAATAGGAGGGGATTTTAATGTATCACTAGATGCCACTAGAGACAGCACCTCAACACATAGCACCCACCTCAACGCCACCAGAGTCCAAATGCAACACATCATCAAAACCCACCAACTATCAGACTGCTGGAGAATATTCCACCCGACAACAAAAGATTTTACTCACTATTCCATCCCAAACAAATCATACTCCAGAATAGACTTCTTCCTCATAGAACACAGAGACTTAGGGCTGATATCAGACACTTCGATAGGCCCAATGACATGGTCTGACCACTCGCCAATATACCTTACTATATCCATCCCCTCACTCCCACGCCCTAAAGGAACATGGAAATTAAACCCCTTTCTATTACAGGCACCAAAAGTGAAGGACTCAATAGAAAAATCGATAAAACAATACTTCCACGAAAATAAAACCCCAGACACCTCCGCCTTCACACAATGGGAAGCCCACAAAGCAGTAATCAGAGGGGAACTGATCAAGTGGGGAGCCCAACTCAAAAGGGAAAAAAACCAAAAAATCAATGACCTACATAAAGAAATCTCACAACTAGAGGAAGAACACAAACTATACATGACAGACAAAGCCTATTGCAAACTTCTAGCCCTTAGAGCCGACCTAAAATCACTCCTCCAAGACAAAGCGAAAAAAGCGATTCTGTGGACAAAACAGCTCCACTACGCTCAAGGAGACAGAAGTGGTAAATTTCTAGCACAAGCCTTAAAACAAAAACAAATGCTCACATACATCCCTAAAGTCAAACGCCCAGATGAGACCTACGCACACACTACAGAAGACATAGCTGACACTTTCCATAGCTATTATACATCTCTATATAACCTAAAAGACAAGGAAGGTAATACAGAAGAGATCAAATCATACCTAGAAACCAAATTCGACACTATCCTCCCAACAGCTGCCACGAGGTCCTTAGAAGAACCATTCACCATAGACGAAATTAACATAGCTATAAAACAGACCCCACATAATAAAAGCCCAGGCCCAGATGGGTTCTCAGCTTCTTATTATAAACTGTTCCAAACGGACCTAACCCCACACCTATTAGAAGCAATTAACTCCATCCCACAAAAAGAACATATTCCAAGACAGGCCTTAGAAGCGACAATAACCCTCATACCCAAACCAGGGAAAGACAGTGAGAAATGCACCAGCTATAGACCAATTTCCCTAATCAATGTGGACATAAAAATATTCACCAAAATGCTAGCGACTAGACTCAAACCATTCCTACAAAACCTCATCCACCCAGACCAAGCAGGCTTCGTCCCAACTAGAGAAGCAAAAGATAATACATCGAAAATCATAAACTTAATACATAACACGAAATACACCAAAAACCCAACACTGCTCCTAGCAATTGATGCTGAAAAAGCATTTGATAGAGTTGATTGGTCCTTCATGTTCAATACTCTAGAAATGCTGGGCTTCGGACAAAGATGGATAAAATGGATTAAGGCAATCTATTCCGTCCCAACAGCCAGACTAAAGGTGAATGGACAGCTTTCCAGACCATTCACGATAAGCAATGGCACTCGCCAGGGATGCCCATTATCCCCATTACTATTCATCCTGACATTAGAACCTCTCCTACAAGCGGTAAGAAACCACCCCGACATTAAAGGCATCACAGTTCAACAAACTGAATATAAAGTATCTGCGTTTGCAGATGACCTACTCTTCACCATTGAACACCCCGTCAGCAGCCTCCCCAAATTAATCCAAGTTATAGAAGACTACAGTACACACTCTAATTTCAAAATCAACACAGACAAGTGCGAAATCCTCAATATCAACACACCTCTAGATCAAACAAAGAAACTAAAACAAAAATTCCCCTTCCAATGGGCCAACCACTCTATCAAATACCTAGGGATCAAAGTCACCAATACGCATAAAACCCTATATAAAACGAATTTCCCAGACCTATTAACAGCAATCCAAAAAGATTTACATAGATGGGACAAACCACATTTCAGATGGATGGGCAGGATTAGCATTATATCGATGAATGTCCTCCCACGCATCCTTTACCTCCTGAACACCATCCCTATACACATCCCAGGGATATTCTTCAGAAATATACAATCGATGCTCACCAAATTCATATGGGCCCACAAACGGCCGAGAATTGCCTTCAACCTACTGACCAAACCTAAAGAAGGAGGTGGGCTGGGATGCCCCAATATACACAGATACCACAAAGCAATACACCTGGGAAGGATTTTGGAGTGGTCACGAGAGGGGAAATCTAGGAAGGCCTGGGTGCACATTGAACAAGCACAAGTGCAAACTCCATTACGATCACTCCCATGGTCTCTACCCATAGACAAAGAGACCCCAACAAAAGACCTACCAACCATTTCAACCACCCTTCAAGTCTGGAAAAACATTTGCACGAACGAAGACTTTGTCCCGACACCTTCTCCCCTCTTCCCAATATCCCACAATCACAGATTCCCCCCAGGCAAGAATAACACTCTATTAAATAAACTCCAACTCAGACCAGCAAACAGGGAAGTTATGTTAAAAGACATAATCACACCAGAAGGACTCCTATCACTAACTGACATTACTGGGGTACACAAGCCTACGCTGTCACAATCGTTCCAATATCACCAACTCACTCACTTCCTATCCAAGGAAGGCTTGTTACACTGGCAACCCAGAGAGACCTCTAGATTTGAGAAACTGTTCACACGCCCGCCAAAAACTAAAACTATTTCCATATGTTACAAGCTACTACAAGATAACACAAATGGCGCACTCCCTTGGTACACAATCAGAAACAACTCATGGTTTCCCTCCCCAGTGGAGGAAAAGACTTGGAGGGGGATCTTTATGAAAATGTTAAAAGCCCACCCCAGCGTAACAATCCAAGAAATTAATTATAAATTTCTATCCCAGTGGTACACCACCCCAATAGACGTCAACAAATACGATGCCAATGCACCAACAACCTGCTGGAGATGTATGAAGGCACTAGGCACGTACCGCCACTTATGGTGGGATTGTAGCAGAATAAAGGGATTCTGGAAAGAAGTACAAAGAATCACAGATCTAGTAAGCAAAACCCCACTACCACTCACTCCAGAGGCACTCCTTTTCTTCCACACCCCACTATCCTTGAAACAATTTAAAAACTCAATAATACTCTACCTTTTAACCGCGGCCAAACTGGTAATAGCAGGGCTATGGAAAACTGATGTTAGACCCTCGAGACGGGAGTGGTTTCAAAAAATTGAACACATTCATAAAATGGAGGAATTGAGATTGTCAGCACTAGACAAATACCTAACCTACTACACAATTTGGGACCCATGGAACTCCTATCTAAGGAACCCCAGTTAATTACACTAAACTTAATGTAAAGTAATCCAATCACAGAATACAGCCAGTAGTGAAAAATGGCTCATTCCTGGGTTCCGATTGACCAAGAATAGCTTAACTGCGCTCCCCCCCCCCCCCCCCCCCCCCCAGAAACCACACATATACACATGTCGATTGGAAATGCCTTGTGATGTTGATGACAGTTTTATTCTGTACGTTCATTGACAAATGTAGGAAACTGTAACACATCACCAGTATGTTACATTGCAAAACTTTTTGTACTATTCTCACATCTAAGAATCTTGATTGTACACTGCTACACCTTTATTATATATATTAATACCGAAATGTGAAACTGTTCATTATATATGTAAAACCTAATAAAAAGAAATTACATAAAAAAAAAAAAAGTGAGTCATGTGAAAAAAATAGTATGACCCTTGACACTTAATGCCATGTAGATGCCACAGGGAAGGGTGGATAGGGAGGAGCTTGAATGTGTTTACTATGTCCATCTTGCTAAGCCATGCTTCTACACCTGCTGACAGGATTGGACATTGATGGTATTGTCCACAGTCGCGTATTGGAATGAAAATTCCTCCGATGGAATGAGCGAGTTAAGACTAGGGGTAGTCTTAGCATGGGGAGCAGAGAGGTCGATGATCAAGCTTTGCTTATACATTCGACTATCCCTGCCAGCATATAAATGATTCCTGTGTGAAACCCTACCATGAACCCAGGGCCGGACAGGGGATACAAAGCAGCCCTGGAAAAAAAATCTATGCCAGCCCCATAAGTCATTGCGCCACGTATTGTCACATGTAATACATACGGCTATGCCTTGCCACCCCAGATGATTGAGTCATATATAAATACATGTTATATGGGCGTGTGTGCATTCTAGTGAGTGAGCTCGTGTGTGTGTGTTAGCTTGTCTGTAGTAAGCTTGTGCGTGTCAGAGCTTGTCTGTAGTACGCTTGTGCGTGTCAGAGCTTGTCTGTACTACATTTGTTAGTGTGTATGCCAATAAGCTTGTCTGTGCATGTCAGTGAGATTGTCTGTCAGTGAGCCTATTTGTGTGCATCTGTAAACTTGTGTATTTATGTCAATGAGCTTATATATATCAGTGAGATTGTTTGTCTATGATGCTGTGTATCAATGAGCTTGCATATGTCAGTGAGATTGTCTGTGTCTGCATGTGAGTATGATTACTGTATAATTAAATGTTTGACTCTGAAAGGAATATTTCATATTAGAAAAAACAAATATATATTGACCAATAATATGTATTTATATATGACTCAATCATCTGGGGTGGCAAGACATAGCCCCTTAAATATTATTGGTCAATATACCGTATTTTTCGCTCCATAAGACGCACCTCACCATAAGACGCACCTAGTTTTTAGAGGAAGAAACCCAGAAAAAATATATTCTGAACAAACTGTCCCATAGTGTTTCTTACTATGGGACAGTTTGTACAGCATATTTTTTTTCTCCCCTGTCCCATAGTGTCCCCCCCTCCCATAGTCTTCTCCTCTCTCCCATAGTCTTCACCCACCCCCTCCCCATAGTCTTCACCCACCCCCTCCCCATAGTCTTCACCCACCCCCTCCCCATAGACTTCACCCACCCCCTCCCCATAGACTTCATCCCCCCCTCCCCATAGACTTCATCCCCCCCCTCCCCATAGACTTCATCCCCCCCCTCCCCATAGACTTCATCCCCCTCCCCATATTCTTCTCTCCCATACTGTCCCCCTCCCCTTGTCCCATAATTACTTACCTGTCTTGCAGCGTTGGCCGGCAGCACAGGGCGCACCGCGGTAGTGGAACTTGAATTTCATGTTCCGGTTTCCGGCGGGACTGAAAGGAAGTGCGCACTCAGCTTGTGCACACTTCCTTTCAGTCCCGCCGGAAACCAGAACATGAAATTCAAGTTCCACTACCGCGGTGCGCCCTGTGCTGCCGGCCAACGCTGCAAGACAGGTAAGTAAAGCTTCATATTCGCTCCATTAGACGCACAGACATTTCCCCTCACTTTTGAGGGGAAAAAAAGTGCGTCTTATGGAGCGAAAAATACGGTATATATTTGTTTTTTCTAATATAAAATATTCCACTAGCAGGCACACACACACACACACACACACAGACAAGCTAACTCACTAGCAGGCACACACACACACACACACACAGACAAGCTCACTCACTAGCAGGCACACACACACACACACACACACACAGACAAGCTCACTCACTAGCAGGCACACACAGACAAGCTCACTCACTAGCAGGCACACACAGACAAGCTCACTCACTAGCAGGCGCTCACTCACTAGCAGGCACACACACACACACACAGACAAGCTCACTCACTAGCAGGCGCACACACACACACACAGACAAGCTCACTCACTAGCAGGCACACACACACACACACACACAGACAAGCTCACTCACTAGCAGGCACACACACACACACACACAGACAAGCTCACTCACTAGCAGGCACACACACACACAGACAAGCTCACTCACTAGCAGGCACACACAGACAAGCTCACTCACTAGCAGGCACACACACACACAGACAAGCTCACTCACTAGCAGGCACACACACACACACACACACACGCTCTCTCACTAGCAGGCACACACACACACACAGACAAGCTCACTCACTAGCAGGCAGACACACACACACACACACGCTCTCTCACTAGCAGACACACACACACACAGACAAGCTCTCTCACTAGCAGACACACACACACAGACAGGCCTGCTGGGGAATTTCCTGGTGGGCTCACCCCGTCTTGGGCTGCAGCGCTGGGCGTGCAGCTCTAGAGCCGCCCCCCCCCTCAGCACCGGGCCGCTCCTCCATGCACCCAAAGGTGGGGGTGCCCAGAAGAGCCCTGTCACAGTATGGCAGAGCAGGCACCTTCATACCTTGATGACAGGTGCCTGCTCTGCCATAAAATCCCGGTGACCGGAGGAGAGGGGTGAAGGAGAAGGTGGTGAGGGAGGCTGTTCTTGCAGCCTCTCACTCCTCCCTCACACACCCTGTGTGATGTCGTGAGCTGGAATATGATGTCATTCCGGCCCTGGCATACTAAACGGCGGGCGGGAGGAGTGAGGAGCTACCCCACACTGGATCCTAGGGAGGTGAGTGTTTAAGTGTTTGTCAGTAAGTGTGTGTGTGACACTGAGTGTCTGCCTGTGTGTGTGTCAGTGAGTGTATGTCTGTCACTGAGTGTCTGTGTTTGTGTCTCTCAGTGAGTGAGTATATGTCTGTCAGTGAATGTGTGTGTCTGTCAGTGAATGTGTGTGTCTGTCAGTGACTGAGTGAGTGTATATCTGTCAGTGAGTGTGTGTGTCAGTGAGTGAGTGTATGTCTGTCACTGAGTGTGTGTGTGTGTCTCTCTCAGTGAGTGAGTATATGTCTGTCAGTGACTGTGTGTGTATATCTGTCAGTGAGTGTGTGTGTCTCAGTGAGTGAGTATATGTCTGTCAGTGAATGTGTGTGTCTGTCAGTGTGTGTGTGTGTCTCTGTCAGTGAGTGTGTCTGTCAGTGAGTGAGTGTCTGTGTGAGTGTGTTTGTTAGTGAGTGAATGTCTTTCAGTGAGTGTGTGCCTGTCTCTCAGTGAGTGGGTATATGTCTGTCAATGAGTGTGTGTCAGTGAGTGAGTATATGTCTGTCAGTGACTGTGTGTGTGTGTATATCTGTCAGTGAGTGTGTGTGTCAGTTAGTGAGTGTGTGTCTGTGAGTGAGTGTGTGTGTCTGTGAGTGAGTGTGAGTGTGTTTGTCAGTGAGTGAATGTCTTTCAGTGAGTCTGTGTCTGTCTCTCAGTGAGTGGGTATATGTCTGTCAATGAGTGTGTGTCAGTGAGTGAGTATATGTCTGTCAGTGAATGTGTGTGTGTATATCTGTCAGTGAGTGTGTGTCAGTGAGTGAGTGAGTGTATGTCCGTCAGTGAGTGTCCGTGTGAGTGTGTTTGTCAGTGAGTGAGTTTGTGAGTGTGAATGTCTCAGTGAGTGTGTGTATGTCTCTCAGTAAGTGTATGTGTGTGTATGTCTCTCAGTAAGTGTATGTGTGTGTTTGTCTGTCAATGAGTATATGCATGTCAGTGTGTGTGTGTTTGTCTGTCATTGAGTGAGTTTGTCTGTCATTGAGTGAGTTTGTCTGTCATTGAGTGAGTTTGTCTGTCATTGAGTGAGTTTGTCTGTCAGTGAGTGAGTTTGTCTGTCAGTGAGTGAGTTTGTCTGTCAGTGAGTGAGTTTGTCTGTCAGTGAGTGAGTTTGTCTGTCAGTGAGTGAGTTTGTCTGTCAGTGAGTGAGTTTGTCTGTCAGTGAGTAAGTATGTCTGTCAGTGAGTGAGTATGTATGTCAGTGAGTCTGTGTGTGTGTCTGTCAGTGAGTCTGTGTATGTCAGTGTGTGTGTGTGTGTGTCTGTCAGTGAGTGTGTGTGTGTGTGTCTGTCAGTGAGTGTGTGTGTGTGTGTCTGTCAGTGAGTGTGTGTGTGTGTGTGTGTGTCTGTCAGTGAGTGTGTGTGTGGTGTGTGTCTGTCAGTGAGTGTGTGTGTGTGTGTGTGTCAGTGAGTGTGTGTGTGTCTGTCAGTGAGTGTGTGTGTGTGTGTGTCTGTCTGTCAGTGAGTGTGTGTGTGTGTGTCTGTCAGTGAGTGTGTGTGTGTGTCTGTCAGTGAGTGAGTGTGTGTGTGTGTGTGTCTGTCAGTGAGTGTGTGTGTGTGTGTGTGTCTGTCAGTGAGTGTGTGTGTGTGTGTGTGTCTGTCAGTGAGTGTGTGTGTCTGTCAGTGAGTGTGTGTGTGTCTGTCAGTGAGTGTGTGTGTGTGTGTGTGTGTCTGTCAGTGAGTGTGTGTGTGTGTGTCTGTCAGTGAGTGTGTGTGTGTGTCTGTCAGTGAGTGTGTGTGTGTGTGTGTGTGTGTCTGTCAGTGAGTGTGTGTGTGTGTGTGTCTGTCAGTGAGTGTGTGTGTGTGTGTGTGTCTGTCAGTGAGTGTGTGTGTGTGTGTCTGTCAGTGAGTGTGTGTGTGTGTGTCTGTCAGTGAGTGTGTGTGTGTCTGTCAGTGAGTGTGTGTGTGTGTGTGTGTGTGTCTGTCAGTGAGTGTGTGTGTGTGTGTCTGTCAGTGAGTGTGTGTGTGTGTGTGTGTGTGTGTGTGTGTGTGTGTGTGTGTGTCTGTCAGTGAGTGTGTGTGTGTGTGTGTCTGTCAGTGAGTGTGTGTGTGTGTGTGTCTGTCAGTGAGTGTGTGTGTGTGTGTGTGTCTGTCAGTGAGTGTGTGTGTGTGTGTGTCTGTCAGTGAGTGTGTGTGTGTGTCAGTGAGTGTGTGTGTGTCTCTCAGTAAGTGTTTTCTGTGTGTTTGTCAGTAAGTGAGTATATGCATGTCAGAGTGTGTGTTTGTGTGTCATTCAGTGAGTGAGTGTGTATGTCTTTCAGTGAGTCTGTGTGTGTTTGTCAGTGAGTGTCTGTGTGTGTGTCTGTCGGTGAGTTTCTGTGTGTGTGTGTGTCAGTAAGTGAGTGTATGTGTGTCAGCGTGTGTGTGTCTGTCAGTGAGTGACATGAAGCTCACTCACTAGCAGGCACACACACACACAATCACTGTCATGGCTGAAGCTTACCTGGTAGGTGAAGTTTCCATTTTGTAGCCTCTTCCTTCCGGCGAGCAGCCGTGAGGGGCGGGGCTTACGAGAGGGAGGCGGAGCTATGTCCAGGAGGTGGGGCTTGTGTGCGGAGGCGGGCATGCGGCCGGAATTAAGGTTTATTGTGCTGGGAGACTGACAGGGCTGTCAGACCAGCTCCAGGTGCCGCGGCCCACCGGGAATTTTCCCGGTATCCTGGTGGGCCAGTCCGGCCCTGCATGAACCCAGACACCCAAAAATCTACCAGATGTTGAGAGGAGTGATTACCCAATAATTCTCATAGCAGTGAGACATTTAGAGACGACAGATAAGGCTTAGTGTACAATGTATGAGGACACATCGTCTGAGTGAGCCCGGAAACATTGGGAGCAGATATGTAATAGTCTGCAGGCACTGTACCCGCAAGTGCCAGCGTTGAAGTTGTTACAGACTTGTGATTTTCCCAAGAATACAATATTCCATCCCAACTTATCTTTAAGAACCCTGTCTGGACTACCTGTGGGAATCGGGTTGGTAGGGGGGTAGAAAGCACTCATTTCAGGGGTGCTAGGGCATAAATTAGCTTTGTGCGAGGTGGATGAACAGACAGCACAAGCTGGTGTCTATTTCGGCCTGCAAAGTGTCTACAAAAGAGTTCTGTATCCAGCATACTCCAGTCAGCTTGATAGTCTTAAAAAGACGTGCCACCGTACTTGTGCCCCTAGTCCACCAGCTTGTGGAGGTAAAGATCAAACTCTTTTCCCTCCTGTCTGGATAGGCTGCACCCACCACATCCCTATAGATTCCAAAGGCCAGAACAAATTCAGGTATAGACAGTTTACGATTCAGCCTGGGGTCCCTGGATTTCAACACAACATACACAATCCCATATGCATATGTTTTGTTTTCCAGGACATCTTGAGAGGCAATGAGAAGCAAGATCAAATTCACATCTTTCTCTTCCAAGATGTCCTTTTTAATGCTTGCTGGTACCATGTGTGCAGGGTTAATAATATGTGGGTTTTTTTTGACCAATTGGGTTATTACCAGATTGGGAGCTGGGGAGAATAGCAGAATCAGGATTAACCAAGGCCGCTGGGGAATTCAATGGGCTTCCTGAGTCCATCCTATCCAGTTTGTCATTGATACGACCTAAGGAGGATAAAACTGAGGACAATACAGCTTGAAGATCAGAAGCCTGGCCGCTACTAGACCCTTTGACCGCCTCAGTGTTATCAGTTTGGGTATTAAGAAGCCTATATAATTTGGCTTTCCTGGCTGTAGCCGGGTATGGGATGTTACTCTTGCGTAATTCAGCCGTAATCCTTGGAATGGTCCAGGATCTGAGGGATGAAGGGCTTGCGGTGTCGCCATCCCGAGATGGAGTTACAGATTCCTCCCCACCTTCAGGTAGTTGTGATATACTACAAATGAGAATGGAAGGTTATATGGGGCTTCTTTTAATACTGGCTGGCTAGCTAATGCCAAGCGGAATATATTATCTATTCACGTGACAGGTGAAACCCTGCTAATTGCCAATTGGCGGAATGATGGCCTCTCCGTGACTTGTAAACACATAAGACAGAATGGAAGTGACAAGTGAGGCCCTCTCAATGCAACCAAGTGAGGCAACTAACTATGCTTTGGTCCGAGGGGCTACCATACCTCCTGGTTGAGGATGGGTGATGGCCTCGTGCAGACCACTGAGTTAAGGTATAGAAGTCCTGGAAAACATTCTTAGAGGCTTCCTATCCTTAGAAGCCAGTATGCACCTATTCTAAGAGCCCCAATGGGGTAGGGAGGGGATTGGAAGTGGGGGAAGGATACCTCAAAGACATACCTGCTGAGGTTACTGAAAAGGAGCAGGATCTGATGAACTGGCCATCTGTAATAACCTATGAGAGTAATCGTGAGTTGCAGAACCCTGTCATGATGTACCCTTAACAAACATCTATTGAAAAGAAACCTACCGGTATTCTACTTGAAGAAAGTGAACCTGCACTAAAAGACTCGAAAATGAGGCTAGGATGGCCTAGTACCTAGTAACGTAGAAAAATTATACGTAAGGATCAGGCCTTATGATACCAGAAGTGGACATAATAACCGTAATCACTAAAAAATGTACACTGTGAAAAGCAAATGGTAGAAGAGCTGAAGCTCAATTGTTGAATGTTGTTGAACTGAAACATAAGATGTCTATAATCAAATTATGAACCAAATGAAAAACCATTATGAAAATTAGTCTGGATATGTAAAACACTGAGATCAGATAATCACTAAATTAACGTTGTGTATGAAACGTAATTGCAAGATTATCCAATAAGCAATATACCTAATCCGTGATATTATTAACGTACTGCAACAACCTATTAGCAGATAATTTTCTTAACTATTTGTTATAAACAAAAATGACCCCTGGAGGTCGCCATGTAACACATACAAACCCCCTATGCCTGCTAAAGTCTATGTAAACATAGGGCGTTCGGTTAAAACTATACGAACGACCATGTGGTGGCTAAGTTTCGTATATAACCGAAATGCTCCTTACTCCTGAACCATACGAATAAAGAATATGGAACTGTACGGTACATTGTAGGTGCGCTTGTTCCCGAATGCCTGACTGGCAAGAATTAGCTGATAGCAATCATATGAACGAAAGCGTTCATATGGCCGCGAACAGAAACAAACAGGGATGCCTGCCTGAGTCAGAGCCGACCCAGGATGACGTAAGTGCCCGCGACCGCAGCACGACGGCTGCCTGACTTACGTTTTTTCCCGGACACAGACTCTAGAAGCCACTGCCGTGGTACGGTCTCCCTGTTGGGATTTCAGGAGTCAGGAGGCCGCGAGACAGAAGATCAGGGACTGCAGGGACCAGGTAAGCATTCCACAAGGTGCAGTTAAGTAAATGGTGATTTGCACGGACCAGAAGTGATGGTATGCCAATCGCCAGACCTGAGACGGTAGTGAGGAGGGGACTGGTGCTCCTTAAAAAGGGAAACCAAGCCCCTCCAACAACTTCAGGCCCAGCCTTCCATATATATGTGTATGTATGTATCAGTAAGCCTTACTTCAATATGTGTGTGTGTGTGTGTGTGTGTGTGTGTGTATATATATATATATATATATATATATATATGGCTTGGCCTGAAGTTGTGGGAGGGGCTTATGGAAATTTAAAAGGGACTGTCTGGTTCAGTACAGAACCATCTACTTTCAGTTCAAAGGTCATCATCACAAACTGCCTAAACTCCAAAGAAGCTGGTCTTGGCCTAGTGTGGCCCATGCAAGTATTTTTTTTTTTTCCTCACTCTAGTAAACAGCCGCCTCACTAGAAGCTCATGCGGGCACTATTTTTTTTTTCAACAAAACCGTAAGTTTGTTTGTTCAGCCATTCGGTTATGGCAAATTTTACTAGTAACGCAAATTCAGCCTATTTCAATTGTACATAGCATGCCTAATTCTGCTTAGTGTATTCGGCAGCGATGCCTCATTCTGCTTACTCTATTTTGGCCCACACTAGGTCATATAGACTTTTATCATATGCATTTTAGTTAGTCACCCTGCAATTTAATGTTTCACTCTAAATGTTAAAGTTTTTTTGTCCTGGGTATTCACGCACTTTTTGAGCCTTCATTGTTTAGTAATTATGTGGCTAGGTGTTGCAACTGACTGTCTAAATTTATGTCAGGCCCAAACTTGGGCCTATACAAGTGGTAAAGAAAATAAAATATAAACTTGTATATACATTCTCTGTACACATAAATGTAAATATCTTCTAAATGTCTTAAATCTTCTTACTAAATGACCTCAAATTCATAAAACTGTATCTTATGCATTTCAATAAGTCAATCTACATTTTAATGTTTGTCTGCGCTCTGGGCATTCCGGTACTCATTGGGCCAACATTGTTCGGTAATTCACTGTTTAATAGATATGCCCCAAGGGACAGCTTGCATGCATTTCATTATGTAATTTTCATTGGGGTATAATCTAAAACAGCTAGCTAAAACTGCAGTCCTCTTGTCTGCTGCTTTTGCATTCCCTCACCACCCAGACTTTCTTCAGGGACATCATTCAGTCATGTTCAGTTTAAGCATTTAAATTTTATATCTGATTCTAATATTACTATGATATTCTAGCATTTCCTGTTGCTTTCAACCCTAATCTTCCATGCCAGCTGTGTATGCATAAGTATTTATCACCCTCTTAAGCTTACCACATGTATTATGTACGGTCATCACGCCCACTAGCCTGTTCAGCCACTGTGGCATTCTAGAGGCCTCTGTTCCCGTTTTGATTCTGTCTTTTAGGCACACGCATGGGGAAAATTTTCGGTTCGGCATTCCGAAATTCGGGACTTAGGTTCGACACTTGACACTTCGGGACTTCGACACTTTGGGACTACGGCATTTTGGAATTTTGGCACTTCGGGACTTCTCTTGCAGCCGCTTAGTAGATAACTTTCTAATTCCCACGGTATTAGGGAGTTATCTACCAAAAGGCTGAAAGACCTAAATTGGTCTTTCAGCCAAATTTACTAATATTAAGTAAAAATGACTTGGTATTAGTAAATTTTGCCCCTAATCGCTATACTGCGAGTAGGGGCATGTCTATTAAACAGCCTATGGCTGCTCACTGTTAAAAAAAAAGGTCCCCGTGACGCGCGAGTGGGGGCTTTTAAACTAAAGGGGTCCCCCCTTATTCTAATTTAGGGCCCCCACCCACTGCCCAGGGATGGGGGCCAGGGGGAGGACATTATATCCCCAATTTATTAGTATTTAGGGCCTCCACCCACCGCTCAGGGGTGGGTGTTGGGGGGGGGGGAGGACATTAGGTCCCCCCCTTTATTTTACTTTAGGGCCCCCACCCATAGGCTGCTCACTGTTTAATAGACATGCCCCTACTCGCGATATAGCGAGTAGGGGCATACTTTACTAATACTATGTAATATTTACTTAGTATTAGTAAATTTGGCTGAAAGACCAATTTAGGTCTTTCAGTCTTTTAGTAGATAGCTCCCTAATACCGTGGGAATTAGGGAGTTATCTACTTATTTATTCCTGTCATTACATTGACTGGCCAAGTAACTTACATTTTATATGAATGTACGTTACTTGATTGTTGTAAGTGTTGCAAATGCTTACAGCTGAATCCTGGCTATGTTTGTATACTCTTTATTTAAAATTGTAAACAGTGTTATGCTTCATTCTTCCACTGGGAAAGTAGATTAGTTCTTAGGCAATACTGTGTTTCGGAACTTTGGCACTTCGACACTTCGACACTTCGACACTTCGGAAATTCAGTAACTTCGGCAATTAATCTAATTGGACATTCGGAAGTACCCGAATGTCCGAATTTCCCGAAATTAGTCCGAATTCACATTCGGACCAAAAACGAATTGCACATGTCTACTGTCTTCCAATACCTTGTTTCATTGGGCTCAGTGCGTATATATTGTATGATGTATTATAAGTGTTTATATACAGTTTCTGTTCTTTAAACCATTTCATAAACTAGATGATTATTTGTGACTATCGGGTTCTCTACCATCTCATCACCAACATGTCTTCGTTACATACACAATATTAACAACCATTCTCCGATTCACATTCTACCTTCACCGCACAGCCACCCTGAAACTCGGGATTCAAATCAAGATACACATATTTCCTACTTTTGGCATCACTATGCCTTTACAACGTGTGCCCTGTAATGGGCAACCTGCCATAGGCTAATTCTGCACCTCGTCTAGGTATATCATTGAAAACATTTTATAGATTTTGGATTAAGAATATAATGTCTTGTTTTGGGTTCTGGGTAGTGCATTTATAGGCATCTAGTATACAGATATCATTATTTTACGGTTATGTATCGGTAATATTTGCTCAATCTGATTATCAGAATGCCACAAACGGGTATTACCAGCGATGTGGCATATTAGATGAGTTACGATAGATGATACGCTTTGAGCCACACTGTCTATATTTACATATGCATTTCTGCACAGTCTATGGTTTTGCTTACAAACATATTTATGTGTCATGTCTAATCATATTTTGAGATTTCTCTAAATATGATTGCATGGTTTAACACTACAGTTCCAATATGCGGATATTTGGTCCTGTGGCTTGCCGGGGTGCCATGGGGTCTGTACATGGGGGGGGGGGGGGTACGGTGGTACTCACGAGGTCTTGCAAACATCCATTTCCTTATGTCTTATCAAATCATATTCTTTTACAGGTTATCAATTCAGAGCATCATTTGCTCTTCAGACCTTGCACCCATTTGTCAGTTATGGTTCTTTCCATAGAATATAGACCTCTCTTTCCCCTCTCTGCCTCCTTTAGGGGATACTGCAGATTTCAGTTACAGGTTACCATACCATACAGAACTAAACAAACTCCTATATGAATTCAGGAAAGTTTTAACCACGATGGCTCCCCCACAATATAGACTTTTTTTTAATGAGTAGGTTTTACTGGCTTATAGGGATCTAAGTGACCAATAGATGTTAAGTTTCTGGCATCCAAATTAATTTTATTTTTGAAGGTATAGAAATTATTTTTAAAAAAACAACTACTTCTGTTTTTTTTATTTTTATCTCCAAAAGAGTTACTGCCATGGGAACCAGGTGTGCCCCCAGTTATGCTAACCTCTTTATGGCAGATTGGAAATCCACTGCCATTTGGGGGAGCATGCCTGGTGGGCAAGCCTGGTTACCTATTTTAGATATATTGATGACTTCTTTTTTATTTGAGAAGGTTTAGAGGATTCACTTAACTCTTTTTTTTATCATTTAAACACAGATGACAGGGGTATTATTTTAACAAGTGAACACAGTAGATCAACTATCAATTTTTTTTAGATTTGGAAACTTTTATCAAAGATGGACTAATTAACACAACATTTTTTTTTAAAAGTATGTACAAACACAGCCATCGACCAATCCAGCTGTTATTATAAACCATGACTAGAGAGTGCACCAAAGAGCCAATTCCTACAATTATGGAGAAACTGTTCTTAGATCGAGGATTTTAACCAACAAGCTGATTGCATAAAAAACAAATATATTGAAAAACACTATTCACCAGCTAATCTCAACCTCACAATAGACATTATAAAAAAAACAAAGAACTAACCGTTTAAACCACAAAGAGAATCAGCCTACCCTTCCTATTAGTTTTGGTTTTAATAACAAACACTCTAATCAAGAAAATAGTTCAAAAACACTGGCATCTTTTAAAGCAAGATGATACCCTTAAAGAAATAATACCCGATAATCCAAATATTGTATTCAGAGGATTCCCAAACCTTAAATATATTTTAACTTCTAATTTTGCCCAAGAGAAAAATCCATAAGCACCAGCCATCTCCCTGTTTTTTTATCTGAAATAAAAAGTTTTTTACAAATGCAAGGTGTTAAGACACCCTCTGTGTCTATAAGTAAAAGCGCCGTTTAGTTCACCTTCCTGTCTCACTGTATCAATTCTCAGTTCGTATAATTTGTAATCCACGAACCATAACCAGGGGAAGCAGTAATCTCCCGAACAGGATCCGTGAAGGGACTCCGGTTCCCGAACAGAACTCCACGAACTGCCGCTACTAGCCGAACCACGACATCCACCAAGCGGCATACGTTTCCCATAAGTAGTCTCTAAGCGTGAATAATAAATCCCCCCCAATAACGAGACAGAAGCTCCGTATTGAGGGTCAAACAGGATCTGGATTTACTGTGGGCTACCCGCCCGTATTTATGCGGGTCTCCCACTTGGTGGACACTCCCCTAGGGGACCAAATGGAAGACTGAAATTACAGAAGTACAGGAGGACATTCCTGACATACAGTCACAGATAATAGGGAAGAAATGCAATTATCTCCAGGACAAAGACCCATTGCCATTTTAACTATAGAACCAGAAAATACATAAAAATACATAACTTTATAATAACTGTACATTTCACATCCACATCACATATCCCCAGATAGCCGGGATCTGAGGGCACATTATTGACGAATAGCGCTCAGATCCCATACGTATAGTTCAATCGCCATGGAGTCAAAGTTCTTACAGTCTTTCGGCAGGCGATGGACTCCATGGGAAGGCTATCTGGGTTAAGTACTTTTCGTCGACAGTAAAACTCCCGAACAGCCGGTGTTTGTACGGATTTGTCAAGACAGCCAGGTGACCCATGGTTTCAGCGGTGTTCGGCAGAAAGAGTGTCCGTTTTTAGTTCTATGGAATCAGAGCCGAACACCGCTGGGCTTTCGTACGGTTTAAAATGGCCGCTGCCTCGTGGTCGACATACGAACGACGGCCACCCTGAAGTCGGTTTAATTGAGAAGTGTCTGCGGTTAACCACAACGTTCTAATTGGGATCAAAAGGTTAACCAGCAGCACACTTCTCTTCTGGGTGGCCATCCGTTCGGTAGCTTTATTCGTGGAAAACAGTTATTCGTATGGCTATGATACTGGAAACAGTCATTTGGATGGACGGAATAAAATAGACGAATTCACCAAAAATAGACAGGCGGATGGTTCTGTCACACAAGGTATGCAAAAGTACTGACACATCCATATCCAAAACCACCCAGTTCAAGTCAAACAGAACTCAAAAAATATACCCCATTTTGTATTTAAATGTTTCTATCATATCCCCCCGTCTCGTCTTTCCTCCAAGCTATACATGTTAAGTTCCTTTAACCTTTCCTGGTAAGTTTTATCCTGCAATCCATGAACCGGTTTAGTAGCCCTTCTTTGAACTCTCTCTTGCTTGTCAGAGTACTCTAGTTGGCTTACAAGTATGCCTTTAAATGTAAAAATCACTCTGAATTAATTTGGAATGTGTGACATTTCACACTTTAGTGAATAACCATGGATTGTTTCAAAGTCACGCATTCATGTGAAGGAACATGATAAATACATTAAAACCTAAGTATGTTAAATAAATGTGTGTTATTAGTGGACATTAATTGGTCCCTTTGTGATCCTGGTTGTAATGTTCGCTTTTACCTTAGCAGATTAGTCAACCAGAAAATAAACTATTTTAAACATTTATCTAAAATTATGTATATTCAATTTTTAGAGCACTTTAGACATCATGACCCCAAGGAAATGTTTAAACATAGACCCATTCTTGTACAAAACAGGGATGCACAAAATGACAATGGCTATAGATTTATTTGTTTCTCACATAGCTATTTAATATTAGAGAATTATAAATTGTATGTGTGCGGCATGCTTTGTTTTATTGCTTTAAAGAAACTGCATACTGCACAAAACACTTTATTAAAAATAAAAGGTAGGGGGGGCGGAGCTAACGCCGGAGCCGAGCAGACGCCATTTCAGACTGCTCCTCATCTACTCCCTAAATCTCAGAGAAAATCTAAAAACCACACAGACCAACACATAAACAAACAGCAGCACCTTTATCTGGGCGACGGACTGCAGCGATCGATGCCTTTTTCGTTTACACAGAGGCACACAAAATGGAAACGCAAAACTGGGGCCTACTACGCCTCACAACCACGAGGCCTGGACAAGCTCTTCGAAGGCCTACTGGAGGCACATGGCACAAGCGAGTCAGACTACTTTCTAACGACACCACAGCCACACACACAATCAATGGGGCGCCGCTCCCAAAAGCCAGAGAGGGACATCAGTGTCATGCTTCAGCGACCAGCAGCATCAAAAACATGGCCGGTGGAGAGTGATGAACCACCGGCACCCGCACCCCCGAGTGCTAACGGGGACACCCCACCCCCTCCACCACCTGAGCATACCTTGAGCCTCCAACTCACCGACAATTCGGCCCCGACCACCAAAGGGGACCTCAAACTGCTCCTCAAAGACCTGCACAAAATGTTGGAGGCTGACCGGACACTTCTCAAAAAGGAAATACAAGCCAACTCCATCCGCATACAAGCAACGGAAGACTGAGTCAAGTCCACTCAGGCCTGTCAGGGTACCTGAGGTCTCTACCTCCGAGAGAGGTAGAGACTTAGACGTTTATCCGTCCGGACGCCATGTTTCTCCTGTTCCTCGCGGTCGACCCGTTCACATAGACGCCGGCCGCGAGGGAGTTACTTCCTTATGTAGCATGGTGCCCGGAGACTGACGCCAATCCGGAACGACCTGTCACTCAATCCGTTGGAGACCAATCAGGACTCGTCGGAGGCGTGTCTATCCTCTCTAGCCAGGGTATTTAAACATACTTCGCCCTGTTGCTCATTGCCCTGTCGTGGTTCTAGCCTGTCTAGTCACACAGTGCTCTGGTGTTTTCAGTTATCCTTTTGGTTTCGACCCGGCTTGTTTGACTTACTCTGTTTACCTCTGTTATCCTTGACCCGGCTTGTTACTCGCTTACCTGTCCTCTCGTTCCCTCGACCTCGGCTTGTCTCTGACCATTCTCTATACTCTCTATACGTTAGTCCGGCCATTCTAAGGTCCGGTATACGTACCCTGTACCTGTTTGTACTTTGCGTGTTGGATCCCTGACCCGATCCTGACAAGGCCGCAATTTCCTCCCTGAGCAGCTCAGTAGAACAAGTTTACACCCAGCAGTTCCACCTGTCCCAGAGAGTGACTAACCTTGAAGACCAACAACGCCACAATAATATAAAGATACGGGGCATACCGGCGGACACAAAGGCAGAGGAACTGCCCCATTACATCAGGAGGCTGCTGGCGTCCATCATGTCACCCGCGGTGGCTAAGAAAATTGCATTAACTAGCATATACCGCCTAACTAACATGCTCAATTCCTCTTCCACCATGCCAAGAGATGTCATAATTCAATGCTCCTCTACCACAGACAAAGCCCAAATAATGGCGGCGATCTGAGGCAAGACACCCCTGCAGTTCGAAGGCACACACCTGAACTTTTTTCAAAATCTTTCCAAAATGACCCTGCAGTGGCGAAGATCCCTGGGAACAGTAACAGCACGCCTCCGATCCGCAGGGATACCCTACAGATGGGGAACAACGGTCTCCATAGGGTGACCCATAACGGAGCAACACACACTCCACTCAATGGCTGACTCACAGACATTCCTAGCAGCTCTGGGACTAACACAACCAGACACTGAAGCACCGATAGAAGCAGCCAGTAGCAACTTGGATCCAACAAACATCGAACCCTTTGTGCCCAGAGCCCAAAACCAGCAAGGGACTTGACTAGCTAGATCTCAAACGGAACTCGTACCGACACACAGGTCTTGAGAACTGAGAAAAGAGCCAAGAATGGCGACTACATTGTTTTATTTTACTCATGTCCAGTTACCAGTGTGTGATTTTATATACACAGATAAAATACGACACACACAGCAGACCAAGTCTGACAGATTGACAGCATACACCTTTATGCCAACTCAAGTGAGATTTTAGGTAAGGGGTACACTACCAAGCAGAGAGAGGGGCCACAACTGTCTGATAAACACAACATGGCACCCCGATCTCACAGAGCAAGCCTGACCAAACCAGCACTCTCACACGAGTGCGCAACAACCCCACTCACCCCTCGACAACACAGCCCGCACAACAGCATCCCCATCCGGGCCCCTCGCACAGATACCCACAATTAGGACACCTCAACCCGACAACCCAGAGAGACCAATCCATGTAAATAACACACATAAAATGATGCGGACACGCTGTCTTCCACCACACTTAACGTTGTTTAAGAGCCTACTATAATGTTTAACACAGACAAATGTTCATGATAAATGTGCTCTGCAAAAATAAAGAATTTAAAAAAAATAAAAATAAAAGGTAGAATAAAAATCTGGATATTTTCAATCCAATTATTCAAAATTTTGAATTTAATCATAAATACACCAATAAACAGCTTT
Organism: Pelobates fuscus; assembly: GCF_036172605.1. Taxonomy (NCBI): domain Eukaryota; kingdom Metazoa; phylum Chordata; class Amphibia; order Anura; family Pelobatidae; genus Pelobates; species Pelobates fuscus. Next base: position 127,899,204 of record NC_086317.1, read on the forward strand.
AACAATGAAACAGAAAACAAAAGGGGAGTCACAGCCCATGGGAAGAGAAGAGGAAGTTATGATAGTATAACACTATTGAGGGGAAAAGGGGAAAGTATAACAGACGTTCTATTCTATATATTCTATGACCCATGGAGTTTGCCAAGAAGAATTGTATGCATATCATGGGGTTAACTCTAAAGCAGGAGTTTTTTTTTTTTTTTTTTTACATTTGCCCAAGAATAAGTATATAGAGTTTCCGCCACTTAAAAAAATATTAACACAATTGTTTATTAGTTTTCCAAACTAGCCCATCTTAAATAATGATAGTGAATGGACAATAACCTGTATCCAAAGGCAGAGGATTGTCTTTATCAGTGTGCTTTAAGATGCATAGTCAGGTGTTTATAGGACGGATGACATTTGAGCTCAGCTAGGTCAAGAAAAAGTTAATTTGAGGACATTATCCTAAAAAATGAAAGTGTACAGATGGTTGGTTACACTTTACACATGAATTAGAGGTTTCTTTACCCAGGATCATAACTTCATGGCTGCCCACTAGATGTCACTATTGCAATGCAAAAACCTTTCATTACTAAGCTTGCACATCTGAAAACAGAATGTAAATAAGTCAAATGTACATTACAGCAATGATAGTGTTTATGAATATATTTATTAATTAGACCGGTTTAATACGTGTATACAGTGCATAGTGAGTTAAGGATAGATTATATTGCAATGTAAAGGTTAGATAAAGTGCATCCTAGTTTGTAAACTCATTCACTCTTCCCCTCTAGTGTCTGTAAGCTACTACTTGCATATAGATATCTCTATTGATTAAAAAGCTGCAGAATATTTTGATGCTATATACAATAATATTAATAATGGCAAAACCTAATGGGAGAGTAAGTATAGCTACTAAAAATAATTCAGTCCTTTACTATGGAACTGGTTTGTATCTAGTCAAACAAAGTCGAACAAAAAAGATCAAACTTTTTTTCTAATTCTTGCAAATTAATTAAACTCTTCACCTGGTGTCAAAATCTAACAAGTATGTAGTACATTTTGATTTTGGCCTCTCACGTAAAGGGACACTATAGTGCCAGGAAAACAAAGTTGTTTTCCTAGCACTATAGCTCCTTAAAGTGCTTATATATTACAGGGTGCTGCATGGGCCAATTTATACAAAATACACAATCCAGCGCACTCACTCATTCACTAAACAGTGATTTCACATCTCAGATTTTAATAGTTGTATAGAGACTTGAAATCGCTATTTAGTGAATGAGCAAGTGTGCCCCAGCAGCACTCTATAATATATTCATGTTCAGGTGAGTGCAGCACTAGTCATCCTTGGTTTCATTTATTTATATTTTTAGTAGTCCAACACCTTGGTTTTGCACCCCTCCCTGTGGTGCCTCATTTCAGGATCCTATTTAGCTTTGACCTGCAGAGAGTCCTAGGAGGAAGAATTTCCCAAGTAAGTGGATTAATCTCATAAGAGCAGACATTTGGTTGTTAGAGTAGGACCTGCCAAGAATGGGGTACATTGATGTTGTGGCAGGCTTATGCAATGCATGATCATATACTGTAACTAAACCCCCAATATTTTTTGCCTAGGTGAGGTATTTTTAAATCACTCTTACAATCTGTGAGACTTAAAATTGCTATTTAGCGAATGAGAGAGTGCGCTGGATTGTGTATTTATGTTGTATATAGATTGAGAGAGAAAGAGAGATGCAGTATGTGTTAGCATTATTGTATAGAGCACACACACATATATATGTATATGTGTGTGTGTGTGTGTATATATAGATATTCTATCTATCTATCAATATGATGGAGTTTAACCATTAAAACAGTATGGCATTGAACAATGCAACAAATCACTCTGTTAGCTGTGTCAACATATATGTGGCAGTAACACAGTCAAACCCAACAACAAACATACAATTATTCATGCACATCTGCAAACATGGTATACATGTGTACAGCGTGAGACAAAGGTTGCTACATTAGAGAAACTGGCCTTAGCTGCATATTGTACCCCTGTTGGGCATCACTTCACCCAGACTGATCACTCCATCCAAAACCTCAAGTTTAAAGTTTTTTAAGATAATTTTAAGACTCTCATGAAGGGAAGATATTTGACATAAAAATTATCACATAGGCCGGGCCAGACAGACACGTCCTGAGCGAGTTTCGGCACCTCACTTACTTTCAGGGTATTCTTTTGCTAATATTACCCCTGTCAACAAATTTGTCTGCCACATTGGTGCTTAAAGAATAACAGGGAACATACCTGAGCGTGTGCTGATGCCTTGGGGTGTCCATGCAGATGAGGAACTGAGAGCTAGTTCCGCAGCCTAGTGCATTGGTAGGAATGAAGAAACGGACGATCGCCCCTGCCCACCCAAGCTGCAGTTTGGTGCCCCATTTCCCCCCCCCCCCTTGTAAAACGATGAAGAGGAGTAATAAAAAGATCCAAAGTTTTAAATCCTTCAGAACAAATAAAGAATATAACATTAAGAATGTAATCACATGTAACACTAAATGTGTATTATACCTCCTGTGCTGTCCATGTGGTTACCAATACGTAGGGAAAACCACTAGACACTTGAAAGTTGGAATTAGAGAGCACATTGATAACATTAGAAGAAAATTTCAGAACCACAATGTCTCAAAACAGATTTCCACAATGGAGACACAAAAGGTTTACAATTTTGTGCAATTGAAAAGGTGTCGACACATTGGAGAGGTGGTGATATTAATTTTAATTTGAACAAAAAGGAAATGGAATGGATTTTTAATTTAGATACAATTTCTCCTAGGGTATTAAATGTAGAGTTTGAAATTAACCAATTTATATAAGAACAAAGAATTGTTTTCTTAATATTTTTATTAAAAAAAATATATATATTCTCAATATATCCCCATGAATATTGGCATTTAGTACATTTCTATATCATTTTTTATATAAAATTTTAGATTAGTATATATTTTTAAACGTCATTCATACATTTTTTATAAAAAAAATCCTCTGCATCTCCTTTTTCACTACTCTATTCTATATCCTAAGGATCATCTTATTTATATAAGTCAAACTATGTTTGTATTATTCCTGTTTATATAATGAATATGCTACTTTCTTTACCAGCATTTATGTACTTATTTCCCTTAAATAATAATGATCTTGTACTTAAGGGCAAGGTTTCATCACTTCCCAATACTTAAGATGGAATCTACATCATCAGGGACTCAAAATCTGCATCACGTTGTGACGTCAGACGTAACGGCATCCCGCCGAGCGTCATAATACGAATGATGGAAATGACGTCATATGACCCCTTGAATCCGGAAGTACGATTGAATACATGCGGGAAAAGGACACAATCCGGATATAAAACAAAGATTGGAACAAGCCGAAATCATGCACTTGAAAAAGACTAATTGAACGGTTGAAACGCGTTGTGCTGATAATATACTGATTTACTAATAAGTATATTTTTTTATTTGCTTTGATACCTCCTGCACTTTATGCCCAATACATTTTGCACTTATCCAAGTTTGGAAGAAAAGCAGAACCTGGGAGCAGTAATCTGGAGGTTACATTTACTGAAGACCGCTGAAAGTCTGAGCCTGCTAGTAATAGGCTCAGCACCATGTGAGTTCAACCAGTTGATCTATTTATTCTGTACATTTTTATACAAATTGCACTGATCTGTACTGTATGCTTTATTACAGATACCTAGCGGCTTATATTTACTGTTCAAGATCCTGCAGTGGTAGAACTTTACTGTTTTAAGTGTTAGCACTTACCTGTTTACTTTATTTTTTTGTAGGTAATGTCCTGTTTAGTATGGGAGGGGAGGGTTGAAAGCTGGAGCTGTGAAGGTAACTGCACCTGTCTGTGGGTTTTCTGTAAACCGAGGTGTGTATTGTGCCATTGTTACATGTCACAGTGGTGTCCAGAAAATCCACAGATCTAGTGGAATATTATTGTTAGTTTGATGGATGGAATGCGTTAAAAGAATCATGGAACTGTATCAGTTTTTCTTCGCTTTCAGTCCAAATCATGAAGATATCATTGATATAGCGATAAAATTTGTATGGTTTGGTGTGCTGTATTTCTAGGAATCTCTGTTCAAGATCTGCCATAAACAGATTAACCGATTGGGGTGCCATCTTAATGCCCATAACAGTGAACATGCTTTGTAGATAAACCTTGTTAAAACTGAAAAATTTATGTGTGAGGATGAATAGTGCCAGTTCTGTGATAATTCGGTGCTGTATTTTTGGTTGTCGGCATAAGAGAGGAAATGGAAGCAAGCATTGATGGCATCTGTATTTGGAATGTTGCTGTACAGAGATTCCACACCCATGGTTACAAGGATGGTGTTAGAAGGGAGATTGGTGATTTGAGTTTGTTGAGGATGTCGGTTGTGTCTTTAATAAAGCTGTTGGTGATTAGACGTTTTAGGGTATTTTCTACCAGTCCTGAGATCTGTTCTGTGAGTGTTCCCATTCCTGTAATTAATTGGTCTTCCAGGATTACCTGCTTTTTAGATTTTGGGAAGCATATAGAAAGTGCCCATACAGTAACTAGTTGGTATGAGTGATTGCAGTTCTAGATGCAAATTCTCAAGGAAGGATTTAATGAGCTCCCTAAGTTGCAATGTATATTCCTTGGTGGGGTCTTCATTTAGTTTTCTATATTATTTGCCATCTGACAATTGCCTGTCCCCCTCTTTTATGTAGTCCTGGGTGTTCATTATCACTAATGCTCCTCCCTTGTCTGCTGGTTTGATGGTGATAGCATGATTATTTTTCAAGTCATTTATAGCCGTTTGTTCCTGTACTAAGAGATTATGAAACATTTTCTTTTGGTTTTGCTTGGTTGTCACAGATACTGTTCTTAGACTGAAACTTCCAATGTAACTGTCCAGCTTGGCATTTCGTCCTGGTGCTGGAGTGAAATTAGTGTTCTTTTTCCTGTTGTTGTAATCGATTGTTGTTTCAGTACTCTCTTTGTCATGGACGTTTTCCTTAAGTCGCATCCTTCTGAAAAATTCTTCCACGTCAGAGTAGAGCTCAATGTGATCAAATTTTGTGCTAGGGCAAAATGATAATCCTTTGGAGAGAACTGATGCTTCTGAGTCAGATACTTTATAATCCGAAATGTTAACAATACCAGATTTCTCTTGCCATTTATCTTTCTCTGTCAGATGTTTGTGATCCATAGAAACATAGAAACATAGAATGTGACGGCAGATAAGAACCATTCGGCCCATCTAGTCTGCCCAGTTTTCTAAATACTTTCATTAGTCCCTGGCCTTATCTTATAGTTAGGATAGCCTTATGCCTATCCCACGCATGCTTAAACTCCTTTACTGTGTTAACCTCTACCACTTCAGCTGGAAGGCTATTCCATGCATCCACTACCCTCTCAGTAAAGTAATACTTCCTGGTATTATTTTTAAACCTTTGTCCCTCTAATTTAAGACTATGTCCTCTTGTTGTGGTAGTTTTTCTTCTTTTAAATATAGTCTCCTCCTTTACTGTGTTGATTCCCTTTATGTATTTAAATGTTTCTATCATATCCCCCCTGTCTCGTCTTTCCTCCAAGCTATACATGTTAAGATCCTTCAACCTTTCCTGGTAAGTTTTATCCTGCAATCCATGAACCAGTTTAGTAGCCCTTCTTTGAACTCTCTCTAAGGTATCAATATCCTTCTGAAGATAGGGTCTCCAGTACTGTGTACAGTACTCCAAGTGAGGTCTCACCAGTGTTCTGTACAATGGCATGAGCACTTCCCTCTTTCTACTGCTAATACCTCTCCCTATACAACCAAGCATTCTGCTAGCATTTCCTGCTGCTCTATTACATTGTCTGCCTACCTTTAAGTCATCAGAAATAATCACCCCTAAATCCCTTTCCTCAGATGTTGAGGTTAGGACTCTATCAAATATTTTGTACTCTACCCTTGGGTTTTTACGTCCAAGATGCATTATCTTGCACTTATCCACATTAAATGTCAGTTGCCACAACTCTGACCATTTTTCTAGTTTACCTAAATCATTTTCCATTTGGCTTATCCCTCCTGGAACATCAACCCTGTTACATATCTTAGTATCATCCGCAAAAAGACACACCTTACCATCAAGTCTGATGAGTTTATTATTTTTCTTCTTAAAAAAGGTCTATGTGAGGATAAAATATATATATATATATATATATATATATATATATATATATATATATATATATAGCTGAATAACTAGAACATGATCCACACTAAAAAATAGTGTAGCTCATGTTAAGTTGTTCAGCTATATATATATATATATATATATATTATCCTCACATAGATTTTGAAGAAGATATTGCTTTTTTTATGTTGTATGCTATATTTCTTGTTGTAGAGCTGGTGGATGACCTTATTACTAGATACTAATTTTATCTGTTTTTTTACATGTATGCAGCTGTAGATTTGTATGCCTTTTCTGCTGTTTTTTTTTTTTTTTTTTAGCTGATTGCCTCTTGTCTGTTTATTTACTTGTTTTGGCTATTCTCAACCAATCTGCAGCTTTCACTTTTTGACACATCTTCCGCTATTTATGACACCGCACTCACCCAACAGCATCACTTGTTTGAAGTGTCAAATCCTATCATATTGATCAGTATTGCTTCAGACTGGAGGAAAAGGAAGAGGGAAATTCTCAAAAAATTCTCAAAAAAACTTTCTTTTAAATGTTATGTTAAAAAAAGAAAAAGGTATCATTGCATGCTGAAATACTCTGAAATACTCTTACGTGAAGGAATAGACTATTTAGACTAGTTTAGATTAGTTTGATTTATTTAAAATTATTTATGTGTTCTTTTAAAACACCATTCAGCTTCCACGAGCAAGAAATAATATTATTGTCGCTAAGAAACTGTAGACGGATCTTTTTTTATAATAACAGAATTACTATAATCAACATAAAGTACTAGATAAATCATGAAATGCGTTTTAATAAACATAGTCATCCAGATGATTTATAACCTAAATTCTATAAAAAAAATTAGTCATATGAAATTCTGCATCAATGGCTTATTGTCTGAATATTTATTGGGAATTGTTAAGTGTGTGATTTTTTTTTTTTTTTGAGTCTGGATTAACATTAATGTCCATGGTTAAATAGAAATAAATTTGTTCCAAATATATAGCAGTCATCTATATATGTATAACCTTGGCTGCTGATAATTTTCTAGGAGAATAAAAGTTTGTCAACCTCTTTCATTGATGCCTAACTTGCTTTGTGTCTATTGTGGCAGCAGTTTGTATCCATAAAAATCTCTACAGCAATCTCTTTAGCGCCACGGGAGTTGGACCCTGAGGCTGGGGGCACCCTCAGGGCACTATAGTGCCAGGAAAACTAGTATGTTTTCCTGGCACTATAGTGGTCCTTTAAGACTGCGCTAGAGAGGTTTTTTTCTTTAAATTAGCCTCATCAACATCATAAGGTTTAAGGATGTGAAAATAGTATTGGCTCATTATACATCATAGTTATGGTCAATATTATCTAATTACTTATTTTCAGTACCCGTTTTTAACAAAATACTTGCTCACTAGTTTACTGTTTAGTGGAAATATTTTCAAGCATTATAAACGCTTTAGAAGTAACCAATGTCATACGCTGGTAGAAAATATAAAAGAACAGTGTTTGAATTGTAATTTTGCATTTAACTGAAAAATACTGGTGTTCATTGAAGTCTGTTTCCGAGACTACAGTAAAATATAATTGTATTTTTATTCTGCTATTTTATTTTTGTTTGCTATTGCTTAGTGCATTGCCTATTCAAAGAGCTTTCATATTTGTCTTGAAAATTGGTATATGTTTATGTGTGATGATATTTCATTGTGGTAATTCGTACCTTCAAAATGTGAAATGTGGCAAACAAGTTTCAATGTTTTAATTGCTGTGTGTGGAGCTGTGTGATACATAGCTACATTACTAGGAAAATGTTATTTACTCAAATGTTCAATTGTGCAAGGTGCTTGAAAGACTGTGAAATTCTATCAGTTCATTAAAGGAGAGGAAAGAAATTGTGTTGATATCAGTGTTAGCTAGTGATGTCCCGAACTGTTCGCTGGCAAATAGTTCCCGGCGAACATAGCATGTTCGCGTCCGCCACCGCGGGCGAACACATGCGGTGTTCGGTCCGCCCCCTATTCGTCATCATTGAGTAAACTTTGACCCTGTACCTCACAGTCAGCAGACACATTACAGCCAATCAGCAGCACACCCTCCCTAGCAGACCCTCCCACCTACTGGACAGCATCCATTTTAGATTAATTCGGAAGCTGCAACCATTTTTTTCTGTGCATATAAATGTTACAAGCAGATACTCTCCCCAGACACTCTGTATTACTGCAGATACTCCCTCCAGACAATCTGTGTTACTGCAGATACTCCCCCCAGACACTGTGTTACTGCAGATACTCCCTCCAGACACAGACACAGAGCAGAATAGGGACTGTTCCCCCTACATAGGGGAACTTCCGAAAATATTTGCGAACGGGCAAACCGGGCGAACCGCCATAGACTTCAATGGGCAGGCGATTTTTAAAACCCACATGGACTCTTTCTGGCCACAATAGTGATGGAAAAGTTGTTTCAAGAGGAGTAACAGCCGGACTGTGGCATGCAGGAGGGGGATCCATGGCAAAACTCACATGGAAAATTACATAGATGATGCAGAGTCTGGTTTTAATCCATAAAGGGCATAAATCACCTAACATTCCTAAATTGTTTGGAATAACGTGCTTTAAAACATCAGGTATGATGTTGTATCGATCAGGTAGTGTAAGGGTTACGCCCGCTTCACAGTGACAGACCAAACTCCCCGTTTAACGCACCACAAACAACCGCAAACAGTCCATTTGCACAACCGCAAACTCCCCATTTGCACAAGGTTGGATACCAAGCTAGCCATGTGCCGTTCCTTGTCCTCACTGATGTCATTGAAGGTCTCTTCCTCCACCCAGCCACGTACAACACCAAAGGTCCCCGAAAGGTGACAACAAGCCCCCTGGGACGCCTGCTGTGTTTGGTCTTCCACCTCCTCAAAGCTACCTTCCTCCTCTGACTCCTCTTCTTCAGACTCCTCTCTCTGCATTGCCGCTCTCTGCATTATTATAAGGTATGTTAAGTAGTACTATTCTTATCAGTTTAATCCCTGTTACGTCCCCTATCAGGGGACGAGTATATAAGGCATCGATTTTAGGAAGCGGCAGATGGAAAAACATGCTTGGTCGGTCCTCCTACTTCAAATTCAGGGCGGACAGGAGTGCTGGTCCGGTGTGACTCTCTGCTTTCAGGCAAGTCAACCCCAAGATGGCGTGACACTGCCGTATGCGGGATGTGGAACAGTACCTGGGGAGCTGGGGGGGTGCCGTTGATGTGGAGCAAGACGCAGCAGCAGAAGCGGACTCAGCTGAGGAGGTTATGGAAGAGGATGGAGTAGGAGGAGAAGAGGAGGTGGCAGCAGGCCTGCCTGCAAGTGGTGGCGGGGTCACCAACTCCTCTGCAGAGCCATTCATTCCATGCTTGGCAGCCGTCTGCAGGTTTACCCAATGCGCAGTGTAGGTGATATACCTGCCCTGACCATGCTTTGCAGACCAGGTATCAGTGGTCAGATGGACCCTTGCCCCAACACTGTGTGCCAGACATGCCATTACTTCCTTTTGCACAATCGAGTACATTTCGGCCGGGTACCTTCCACTGCGGTGTCCCAATAGCTACACATTTTTTGAACGCCTCAGACTCCACCAGCTTGTATGGTAAAAGCTGGCGGGCTAAGAGTTCAGTCAAGCCAGCTGTCAGACGCGGAGCAAGGGGGTGACTTTGTGACATTGGCTTCTTACGCTCAAACATGTCCTTGACAGACACCTGACTGTGGGCAGATGAGCAGGAACTGCTCAAGTCGAGAGACGGAGGGGCGGATGGTTGAGAGGGGCCAAGGAGGACAGCAGTGGTTGACGTGGCTGAAGATGCTGGACCAGGAGGAGGATGGCGGCATTGAGTTTGTGTGCTGCTTGTACTCATGTGTTGCTCCCATAGGCGTTTGTGATGTGCGATCATGTGCCTTCGCAAAGCAGTTGTACCTAGGTGGATGTTGGACTTCCCACGACTCACTTTCTTTTGGCACAGGTTGCAAATGGCATCACTGTTGTCAGAGGAAGACACACAAAAAAAGCCACACTGCTGAGCTCTGCAATGGCGGCATTCTGGTGGTGGCAACAGCATGCGTTGATTGGCGTGCTGTCTGGCTGACCCCGGGTGCCGATGCATGCTGTCTGACTGTGCCAGTAGCTCCTTGCGACGACCTCCCCCTGCTTCCAACTCGTCTCCTCCTCCTCTGTCTCCCCATCTGAACTTTCCCCCTGTTCTTCTCTTTTAGCGGGCACCCACGTGACATCCACGGACGCATCGTCATCATCAACCGCTTCACTTGTATCTGACAACTCAGCAAAGGAAGCAGAAGTGGGTACAACATCATCATCATCACACCGTACGTGTGTAATGCTGCCTGACTGAGACATATCCCTGTTATTTACATCCTCTGGCAATAATGGCAATAAATCACTCATTTCTTCCCACTGATGTGTAAATAACTCCTCTGACATACCAAGTGAAGCGGCTGTGGTGCTAGTGTTGGTGGTGGCGGCAGGCAGGCGAGTGGTAACTTGAGAGTTGCCCGAAGCAAAGCTGGAGGAATATGGTGCGTCGAGGTTCTGAGCGGCAGCTATAGAAGATTGGGTGTCCTGTGTTAGCCAGTCAACTATGTCCTCAGAACTTATCGAGTTCAGGGTACGTGGCCTCTGAACACTGGGCATTATTCTAGGGCCAAGGGGAATCACAGAACCACGACCACGACGGCCCCTGCGGGGTGGCTTGCCTCTGCCTGTCATTTTTTTTTCGATTAGTGGTACTATGCGTGCAAGAAGTGATGTCGCGAACACGACATTTTCGGTTCGCGAACGGCGAACGGGAACTTCCGCAAACGTTCGCGAACCGCCATTGACTTCAATGGGCAGGCGAATTTTAAAACCCACAGGGACTCTTTCTGGCCACAATAGTGATGTAAAAGTTGTTTCAAGGGGACTAACACCTGGACTGTGGCATGCCGGAGGGGTATCCATGGCAAAACCCCCATGGAAAATTACACAGTTGATGCAGAGTCTGGTTTTAATCCATAAAGGGCAGAAATCACCTAACATTCCTAAATCACAATGGATATGGATTAACACCTGACATATGACATATTGACACCTTGACATATGGATTGACACCTTGACATATGGATTGACACCTGTCCTCAGAGACCCTGATACTCACTGACACAGAGCAGAATAGGGACTGTTCCCCCTACATACAGTGGTGTATCCTGGTTTTGTGCTGCCCTAGGCAGGACAAAACTCAGGCGCCCCCTCCCCCCGCGCCACCTACACACAACCTTTCCCCCCCGCCCCGCGTTCTAAATACACACACACACACATTCACTGACAGATATGCATACACTAGCTAACAGAAACACACACTCGCTAACAGAAACACACACACACTAACAGACACACTCACACTCACTAACAGACACACACACTGACAGACACACACTGACAGACACACACTGACAGACACACACTGACAGACACACACTGACAGACACACACTGACAGACACACACTGACAGACACACACATTCAGACACACACACACAAACAGACACACACACTCACAGAAACACACACTCACAGAAACACACTGACAGACACACACACTAACATACACACACTCACCCACATTAACACTTTTTTAAAATTTATTTAAACACCCCCCCCCAGCCTCCTTACCTTTGGGAATGCTGGGGGGGTGTCTCTTCCTCCCTGGTGGTCCAGTGGCTGCTGGGCGCGCGGCACTGGCTGGCGGGCTAGCGGCATGGCGGGCGGCTGGCGAGGGAGCATTTCCTCTGATCTGTCTGCTCAGTTCCCTCGCGCGCCTCAGAGTGAGGCTGGGAGCCGGAAGATGACGTCATATTTCGGCTCCCAGCCTCACTCTGCGGCGCGCAAGATAGCTGAGCAGACAGCTCAGAGGAAGAGCTCCCTCGCCAGCTGCCCACCAGCGCCGCCCGACCGCCCATAAGCCCGCCGGCAGCCCAGCATGTCTGTTAGCCGCAAGGCTAACAAGACATTTGCCTTGGGCATTTGGGGGGCGGCTTTTTTTGCCGCCCCCTGGAAAATGCCGCTCAAGGCAAATGCCTTGTTTGCCTCGCGGCTAATACGCCCCTGCCTACATAGGGTCACTTGGCAGATATGGATTGACACCTGTCCTCAGAGATCATGATACACACTGAAACAGAGCAGAATAGGGACTGTTCCCCCTACATAGGGTCACTTGGCAGATATGGATTGACACCTTGATGGCCATTTTTTGTCCCAGTCCGGCTCTGGTACTATAGAAGTTGTACCCACCTATCCTTTGTAACTGAGTACCACTAAATCCCCAGGGACCCTGAACCAAATCTTCAAGCTTGATGGGAGCTCTACATTACATAGTACCTGGGTTATAGTTTTATCAGTCAGCTGTTTTAAAGAAATTTAACAAAGCCACCAGAGCAGAAAAATACTATATAATACTATATACTAACAGTGAATAATAACCTGCAATGGTTTGTGCCAGTTCAGACAGCCTCACCTCACACAGTTTACTTCAACATTAGACTGATTGGAAGATGTATCCTGACAAAATATTTGTTATTCTGGGTTAAAGTGCTAAATAAGATGCAATCACTATGGAACACCAACAGAATGGATGAGATTTGTCAAAGTATCATATTCTGAAATGTGGTTTAAAGTACTAAAAACGCAGCAATCACCATGGAAACTAATGGCCCCCAGCAGACACAGACTTCTCTACTTTTACATTTTTTAACCACTTTTTAAAACACTTTAATACATTTCCTCTAATGTCTCTCAACATTAAACTCTTTGCATCCAGAACAGCATTAGTTTTGCCTTTATATTTCCCCCTCTTTCATAAATATTCACAAAAACACAAATCTTTATTGGAACTTTACCTTTGCATTTTAGGAACCGCAAACTAATATTTGCTCTATATCATGTATGTGTGTCTAAACTCTTTAAATGTTGGTGAGTTCTCTTTGCTGTTTTGCACTGCGTATATCCATTTTCTATATTCCCTCTTAGTGCAAGTCAGTTCAGACACAAGCACAAAATAAGATTTTGAATAACGTTATAGCTATGAGAACAGATGAATCATACGATAGATTAGCTTCTACTGTAGCTTACCTTTTTTGAACAAGCTGTGAGATTTGCCTGCATGTGGGCAGAAAGTGTTATATTGCCCTGCATTTATTGATTGTGACCCCTGATTAAATTTAATTTATCTTTATCCCCTGATACTGTGAGAAGTTGTTTGCTAGATTAGGTGTGAAATGAAAGTAGGAGATAGAAAATGTAAGATGACTTCACAATGGGAGCTTCAAGGGCTGTGCAGGTTAGGCATGGGTAAACACAGGTCTGCAAGGAGAGCTTCTAAATGTGATGAAAATGGCCAGTATATCTATAAAGCCAAGAACAAATCTGTACACCAAATTTCAGTTAAACTATGTATAGTAATGCAAACTGACTCAAGGTTTTCCTTCAATAGTTCAAAGTGTTTACATACTTAACAGTGAATTGTTTGGGTCAAAAGTAGTTGAGGACAAAGCAATAGTGATGTACCGAACTGTTCGCTGGTGAATAGTTCCCGGCGAACATAGCGTGTTCGCGTTTGCCACGCGGGCGAACACATGCGCGGTTCGATCCGCCCCCTATTCATCATCATTGACTAAACTTTGACCCTGTGCCTCACAGTCAGCAGACACATTCCAGCCAATCAGCAGCAGACCCTCCCTTCCAGACCCTCCCACCTCCTGTACAGCATCCATTTTAGATTCATTCTGAAGCTGCATTCTTAGATAGAGGAGGGAAAGTGTAGCTGCTGCTGCTCATTTGATAGGGAAATGTATACCTAGGCTAGTGTATTCAGTGTCCACTACAGTCCTGAAGGACTCATCTGATCTCTGCTGTAAGGACAGCACCCCAAAAAGCCCTTTTTAGGGCTAGAACATCAGTCTGCTTTTTTTTTGTGTAATCTAAATGCAGTTGCCTGTCTGCCTTACCAGCTTCTGTGTCAGGCTCACAGTGGATACTGTGCCCATTTGCCCAGTGCCACCACTCATATCTGGTGTCACAATAGCTTGCATTTAAAAACAAAACATTTTTTTTCACTGTAATAGATTGAATAGCAGTTAGTTGTCTGCAAGCGTCTGTGTGTCAGACCAACAGCGTGTACTCTGCCAGTGCACAGTGCCACTCATATCTGGTGGCACAATAGCGTGCATTTAAAAACCCAAAAACTTTTTTTTCACTGTAATAGATTGAATAGCAGTTAGTTGTCTGCAAGCGTCTGTGTGTCAGACCAACAGCGTGTACTCTGCCAGTGCACAGTGCCACTCATATCTGGTGGCACAATAGCGTGCATTTAAAAACCCCAAAACTTATTTTTCACTGTAATAGATTGAATAGCAGTTACTTGTCTGCAAGCGGGTGTCAGGCCTACAGCGTGTACTCTGCCAACCTCTGCAAGTGCACATTGCCACTAATATTTGGTGTCACAATAGCGTGCATTTAAAACCAAAAAACTTTTTTCACTGTTATAGATTGAATAGCAGTTACTTGTCTGCAAGTGGGTGTCAGGCCTACAGCGTGTACTCTGCCAACCTCTGCCAGTGCACATTGCCACTCATATCTGGTCTCACATTAGCTTGCACACATAGTACCACTAATCCCCCAAAAAATGACAGGCAGAGGCAGGCCACCCCGCAGGGGCCGTCGTGGTGCTGTGATTCCCTTTTGCCCTAGAATAATGCCCAATTTTCAGAGGCCACGTACCCTGAACTTGAAAAGTTCTGAGGACATAGTTGGCTGGCTAACACAGGACACCCAATCTTCTACAGCTTCCGCTCGGAACCTTGATGCACCATCCTCCTCCAGCTTAGCTTCGGGCACCTCTCAAGATACCACTCACCCGCCTGCCGCCACCACCAACACTAGCACCACAGCCGCTTCAGTTTATCTGTCAGAGGAGTTATTTACACATCTGTTTGAAGAAATGAGTTATGCGCAACCATTATTGCCAGAGGATGTAGATAACAGGGATATGTCTCAGTCAGGCAGCATTACACACATGTACATACGGTGTGATGATGTTGTACCCGTTGTCAGATACAAGTGAAGCGGTTGATGATGACGATGCGTCCATGGATGTCACGTGGGTGCCCGTTCGGCATGAAGAAGAACAGGGTGAAAGTTCAGATGGGGAGACAGAGAGGAGGAGGAGACGAGTTGGAAGCAGGGGGAGGTCATCGCAAGGAGCTAGTGGCACAGTCAGATAGCATGCATCGCACCCGGGGTCAGCCCGACAGCACGCCAATCAACGCATGCTGTGTCCACCACCAGAATGCCGTCATTGCAGAGCTCAGCAGTGTGGCATTTTTTGTGTGTGTCTGCCTCTGACAACAGTGATGCCATTTGCAACCTGTGCCAAAAGAAAGTGAGTCATGGGATGTCCAACACCCACCTAGGTACAACTGCTTTGCGTAGGCACATGATCGCACATCACAAACGCCTATGGGATCAACACATGAGTACATGCAGCACACAAACTCAAAGCCGCCATCCTCCTCCTGGTCCAGCATCTTCAGCCACGTCAACCACTGCTGTCCTCCTTGCCCCCTCTCAACCATCCGCCCCTCCGTCTCTCGCCTTGAGCAGTTCCCGCTCATCTGCCCACAGTCAGGTGTCTGTCAAGGACATGTTTGAGCGTAAGAAGTCAATGTCAGAAAGTCACCCCCTTGCCCAGCGTCTGACAGCTGGCTTGTCTGAACTATTAGCCCGCCAGCTTTTACCATACAAGCTGGTGGAGTCTGAGGCGTTCAAAAAATTTGTAGCTATTGGGACACCGCAGTGGAAGGTACCCGGACGAAATTTCTTTTCACAAAAGGCAATCCCCAACCTGTACTCAATTGTGCAAAAGGAAGTAATGGCATGTCTGGCACACAGTGTTGGGGCAAGGGTCCATCTGACCACTGATACCTGGTCTGCAAAGCATGGTCAGGGCAGGTATATCACCTACACTGCGCATTGGGTAAACCTGCTGATGACTGCCAAGCATGGAATGCGTGGCTCTGCAGAGGATTTGGTGACACCGCCACGACTTGCAGGCAGGCCTGCTGCCACCTCCTCTACTCCTCCTACTCCATCCTCTTCCATAACCTCCTTGGCTGAGTCCTCTTCTGCTGCTGCTGCGTCTTGCTCCACATCAACGGCACCCCCCCAGCTCCCCAGGTACTATTCCACATCCCGGATACGGCAGTGTCACACTGTCTTGGGTTTGACTTGCTTGAAAGCAGAGAGTCACACCGGACAAGCACTCCTGTCCGCCCTGAACGCACAGGTGGAAAAGTGGCTGACTCTGCAGCAACTGGATAACGGCAAAGTGGTTTGTGGCAACGGAACAAATTTGTTGGCGGCATTGAAGTTAGGCAAGTTGCATGGCACATGTGTGTAATCTGATCGTACAACGCTTTGTGCATAAGTACACAGGCTTACAGGACGTCCTGAAGCAGGCCAGGAAGGTGTGTGGCCATTTCAGGCGTTCCTACGCGGCCATGGCTCACTTTGCAGATATCCTGCGGCGAAACAACATGCCAGTGAGGCGCTTGATTTGCGACAGCCCTACACGTTGGAATTCAACACTCCTAATGTTCGACCGCCTGCTCCAACAAGATAAAGCCATTAATGAATATTTGTATGACCGGGGTGCTAGGACAGCCTCTGGGGAGCAGGGAATTTTTTTGCCACATTACTGGACGCTCATGCGCAATGCCTGTAGGCTCATGCGTCCTTTTGAGGAGGTGACAAACCTAGTCAGTCGCACCGAAGGCACCATCAGCGACATCATACCACTTGTTTTCTTCCTGGAGCATGCCCTGCGAAGAGTGCTGGATCAGGCCGTAGATGGGCGTGAAGAGGAAGAGTTGTGGTCACCATCATCACCAGAAACAGCCTTATCAGCATCGCTTGCTGGACCTGCAGCAACGCTGGAAGAGGATTGTGAGGAAGAGGAGTCAGAGGAGGAATGTGGCTTTGAGGAGGAGGAAGAAGACCAACCACAACAGGCATCCCAAGGTGCCTATCTGGTACCCGTGGTGTTGTACGTGGCTTGGGGGAAGAACATACCTTCATTGAGATCACTGAGGAGGAGGAACGGGACATGAGTAGCTCGGCATCCAACCTTGTGCAAATGGGGTCTTTCATGCTGTCGTGCCTGTTGAGGCACCCTCATATAAAAAGGCTGAAGGGGAACGACCTGTACTGGGTGTCCACGCTACTAGACCCCCGGTATAAGCAGAAAGTGGCTGAAATGTTACCAAATTACAACAAGTCGGAAAGGATGCATCATTTGGAAAATAAAATAAAAAGTATGCTTTACACAGCGTATAAGGGTGATGTCACAGCACAATGGGAATCTAACAGGGGAAGAGGTGAAAGTAATCGTCCTCCTCCCACGACCACGCCGGCAAGGACAGGACGCTTTAAAGTCGTGTTGTTGATGGAGGACATGCATCGCCACAGCCTTCGGGATCAGCCCTCAGAGAACGACTCGACCGACAGGTAGCAGACTACCTCGCCTTAACTGCAGATATCGACACTCTGAGGAGCGATGAACCCCTTGACTACTGGGTGTGCAGGCTTGACCTGTGGCCTGAGCTATCCCAATTTGCGATAGAACTTCTGGCCTGCCCCGCTTCAAGTGTCCTGTCCGAAAGGACCTTCAGTGCAGCTGGAGGTATTGTCACTGAGAAGAGAAGTCGCCTAGGTCAAAAAAGTCTAGATTACCTCACCTTTATTAAGATGAATGAGGGATGGATCCCGAAGGGACTGACAGTGGGCAATACATTCGACTAAAAAAAGCCTGATGAGATGAGCTGCCTTGGGATAAAAATGGTGTCCCTATGTAGGAGGAACAGTCCCTATTCTGCTCTGTGTCAGTGTGTATCAGGGTCCCTGAGGACAGGTGTCAATCCATATCTGCCAAGTGACCCTATGTAGGGGGAACAGTCCCTATTCTGCTCTGTGTCAGTGTGTATCAGGGTCCCTGAGGACAGGTGTCAATCCATATCTGCCAAGTGACCCTATGTAGGGGGACAGTCCCTATTCTGCTCTGTGTCAGTGTGTATCAGGGTCCCGGAGGACAGGTGTCAATCCATGTCTGCCAAGTGACCCTATGTAGGGGGAACAGTCCCTATTCTGCTCTGTGTCAGTGTGTATCAGGGTCCCTGGGGACAGGTGTCAATCCATATCTGCCAAGTGACCCTATGTAGGGGGAACAGCCCCTATTCTGCTCTGTGTCAGTGTGTACCAGGGTCTCTGAGGACAGGTGTCAATCCATATGTCAAGGTGTCAATATGTCAAATGTCAGGTGTCAATCCATATCCATTGTGATTTAGGAATGTTAGGTGATTTATGCCCTTTATGGATTAAAACCAGACTCTGCATCAACTGTGTAATTTTTCATGGGAGTTTTGCCATGGATACCCCTCCGGCATGCCACAGTCCAGGTGTTAGTCCCCTTGAAAAAAATTTCCATCACTATTGTGGCCAGAAAGAGTCCCTGTGGGTTTTAAAATTTGCCTGCCTATTGAAGTCTATGGCGGTTCGCCCGGTTCGCGAACGTTTGCGGAAGTTCGCGTTCGCCATTCGCGAACCTAAAATTTTATGTTCGCGACATCACTACACAGCAACTCAAACTTTGGAGAAACAACGTATATATAATGTATAAAGATATAAAAATAAAAGAGCAAATAAATTATGAATCACTTGTGCATTGTTAAAAATAACTTGTGTAATACTACACATTGTATGCTCATTTGTGCACAACGTTGTCTTTAAAGGACCTCAAAATAATTTCTTAACATAATAATTTCATCGCATTTTGAGAGAAAATATATATTTTGTTAAATGATGGATATGTAAAAAAAAAAATAGAAATCCTCATCTCTACCTTTAGTATATGACAGGATCTTTCAGCCATATACATACATCTTGGGTCAGACAGTATTTGAAAACTGACAGTCTCTATAGTCTTCCCTGTTTCACTCCCTACACAGAATTTTTTTTTTTCTTTCAAGTTTTCTATTGACATTAGATATAGAAACCTTTAGGCGATATGCCAAAGACTTTTCAAATGTTTCAATTTGCATTTGGGACATTTGTTAATGGACAAATGGTTTTGAGCAGCAACCAATTGGCATATGACTTTGAATCCCATGGCACTATTTGCCAATTTTTGCTAATATTATATCTGCTATTAGTGTTTGTCCTCCCTTTTTCTCCTTTTTCTCCTTTTTGTTATTTGCAGCAGTGTTTTATTTCCAACAGGGTGGGGGTCTACAATATTGGGTTCCTATCCCTCACATGTTGGAACATCTGGCATATTATCCGTATAGACCCATATACTTAGCACCTATCTGGTGTGTGGGATACTGTATTCTATCGGAATTGTACAGATTTTATTTGTCCTTCACTTATTGGTGGTTTTTCACCTTATTTTTTACTATTTACTATTAAAAGTTATATTTTATATTGCAGGGCACTCATCCTATGTATGTTTTTTCTATAACTACCTTGGTAGTTTTTTGAGGGTTACCCCCTACTGTCAGAGTGCCCGTCCAAGTCTTCCCTGTCCTCCCCCTTTTTTTGTCTGACTTTGAATCCATTCACGTCCATTTCGGTGGCCTTAAATATAGAAGGGCAACAGGTGAAATGCGTCATCATGCATTATCACGTGTTATGTCATCACATGCATTGTTTGAAGCTCCGTCTCTCCCGGAAGCATCCCGAACAGTACGGACAGCCTAAAGGATCACAATTTCTAGCGTTGAATCAGAGTGACAGTGGTAATACAGTGGATGCATTTATTTTGTCTTGGTTGCCTGCCGTATCTGGTCCTATTCTAAGGCTTACAAAAACTGTCACAGTTAGAGCAGACTTTGACTGCTCTCCTTTTGTGAGTGTTTATATTCATATATGTTTAATAGTGAGGTGTTTAACAGACTACACTGTATATTTCTATTATTTTTTTTATTATGGTATAACATACATTTGGAGAAAGATATTGTAAAGTTTCAGTATATTTAAGTTTGATAAGGGTAAATCAGACTAATAGTTTTTTCCCTGTGTTTTATTCACTTGGTGCATTTTAAGAATTTGAACAAAAAATGTGCACATTGTTATATTTATTTTTGCACTTTATACACTGGAAATTGGGCACTGTATATTGAACTTTTTGTATTGCACTTTGCATTAATTGTCTGCCCTCAGTTTGTATGTCTTTACAATCTATCGGATTTTATGGTATAGCTCACTTTTTTTTATATGTTCTATGACTGTACTTATAATGGTTTTCCCACTTTATAGGTGCTACTTTTATTTGAATACTTGTTTTTACATTTTAATATTCTTATAATAATTTAGTATTTTCTTCCACAAAAAAAATTGTTTTTTTTTTAGAAGAGGGACAATTATATTAGTATGCTCAGAGAGTTGGAAGAACCAACCTCACTGAGTAAAGGCTGGAGTATAATGTAGATTTGATAGTGCAAATAAATATATCAATGTACCGATATACTGTATATCTATAGAGATTAGCTAGAAGTGTGAAAGAGACACTCTGGTGAAGTGTAAATCTTAGCGCTATCCAGAGGTTACAACTGTTTAGTGGATAGTGCACCTTTAATAAGGGTGCAAGTCCTAGTCCACTAATTACATATACCATAATAATAATAATAATAATAAAATTAAGTTTTAATGCAGCTACCTGTTCCAATAACCCGGTCTTTGGATACTGCTGAACACTGTGATAGTTGATGTGCATATATAGGCGATTAGCCCTTATCACGCCATCACTATTCACACAGCACACTCCAAGAATCAGGCATTTGCTTAGTGACCAGTTTCCCAGTGACCGACCTCACAAGCTCAGAGCGACTAGACTTGATCATATACAGTTAAAGTCTCTAGTCAGCCGCTAAGGAGGAGCCTAATGAGTTTGCATTTATCACTGGGATATTAGGAGGTAAGCCATTAAGGCTAAGATTTACACTTCACCAGAGTGTCTCTTTCACACTTCTATCTAATATCTATAGATATACAGTATATCGGTACATTGATATATTTATTTGCACTATCAAATCTACATTATACTCCAGTCTTTACTCAGTGAGGTTGGTTCTTCCAACTCTCTGAGCATATTCATTCTATCCCTAATAGGGGTTATGCCCCAGGACACTACTGGAGTGTCCATCTAGATGCACTTCCACCAGTAGGACAGATCCTAGCTTGCTAGGTTCCCCCTACATAGGTGGAACTTTTTTCAGTTACTCACAATTATATTAGTGCCTTTCTACTTGTTTTTGTTTTTTTTAGTTATTGAGACATTAGCAAGAAACATAGAAAATCAGAGTATATCAGCATGGCAGACAAGATCAATATACAATGCTGTTCTTATAAAATTCTGATTAATAAAAACATCTCTTTCTTAAATGTTAGAAATGTAATAACAGAAGTAGTAGTAGTCATATAGGCATAGTTAGACTAGACTAGGCAGAAAATACAGCCGTAGATGTAGGTAATATACATTGTTAAGACTGATTATATAGCAACATACCCCCTTTACTTCATACCCCTAAGTTACCACCTCAAGAGGCCCTTGAAAAAGACAGTTGCATACCTAGCAAGCACCGTGAAAGCACAAGTGATAGGCAAAGCAATGAGAAAGAAAATAATAAAAGCACAACAGAAAAAAGACATAATAAACTGGTTGCTGTGTGGTACTAGTGCAAGTCTTATCTTAGCCAATTCCCTTCTGGGGCAATATGTAGTCCCACACTGGATCTCTTACTTGTAGACAGAAAAGCCCAATAGTCAGCAGAAATGGCCTCTGAATGGATCATTAAGACAGGTCTGCCATAGATTCCCTTTACTTCTCCTAGTTCCTATGAGAAACCTTAGATGTAATAAAGAGAGGGGGGATACAGGGCTCACTCAACAGATTCTGTTAATTGGATACCCTAACAATCCAAGGGAAAACAATAGGTAGAAAACAAGAGAAAACAGGTGTGTGCATATATATATATATAGTAAATCCAAACAGTGATAGAAACAACTTAGATATACTTGAAAAGTCCCAGAGGATTAAAAAAGGGGTATTTTTTTCTATAAGCCTTTGAAAAGGAGATGCTTTAGTGTAGATCAGTTACAGGTCCTCCTTGACGTTCACATAAATCAGGTTTTTATTTAGGTAGGGAGTTCTGTTACTGGCATCTCATGTAAAATATAACCAAAAAATAAAAACCAGTTGTGCAACCCAGTATGGTCAATGTCTCGATTCTGTGAAGAAGATAAAAATACACTCACAAATATAGAGCCTCCAATCAGCTCTTAGGTAAGGCTCGGAGTGGTATAATCCTCACTCATAAATGTGTATAAACGTATTAAACCCAAATCAATGCCTTACAAGTTCCACAATTCTAGCTAGGGAAAATTCCATATTTCGAGCTACTGAGAAACGTTTGTCATCAGTTCATACTAATCGGTCACATAAAGCTATGCAATTAAAGGCATTGTTTGAAGCCCCAAATATTTTGGATTTCCTATTGTGCCCCTGCATTTATTGTGTTTCATTGACTTAATTGTTGTTAGTTATTAAGTTGACATTAACAATCATTCTTCAAACCACTCAATGCTGTTGACAAGTATATACACTTGCAAATAACCTGTAAAATATTTTCTTGTATGCAAGACATCACTTAGAAACCATTGCTTTCCAGTATCCAAATAGGAGTCAATTAATTTTCCTCTTTGTCTGCATTAATAAGAATTTTATTTCTCCATGGCAAAAAAACAAATATGCTGTAAAGGCTTTTTAGGTGCAGTAATTACCAGAATCAAACACTTACAGTAAATGCACAGTGGTTCCAAGTGAGCATGTTTTCTAGGTAATCAACAAAGAAATTTTTTTTTTTTTTCTTCTTTCAAAGTACTTTCGAAAATTATCCATGACATTTTATGATTCATCAGTTTTCAGACTGAAAGTAATTTTTTGCAGAAACAAAAAAGGATCAAGCTACCGTATATACTCGAGTATACATTTTTTGTGCTGAAAAACCCCAACTCGGCTTATACTCGAGTCAATGTCTGTATTATGGCAATTTACATTGCCATAATACAGACAATTGGGCTGTGTGCGTTTACTTACCTCTCCTGCAGCTATAACAAAAAATAAATAAAATAATAATGAATAAAATAAATAATAATATAACAAAAAAAGATTAAAATAATAATTAAAAAATAACAATCAAAATGCCCACCCCCCACCAACACATACACAAACACACACTGCATCACACACACTCACACTTCATTCATATACACACACTTCATTCATATGCACATACACACTGCATTCATACTCATACACACACACTGCACTCATACACACACACTGCACTCATATCATACACACACACTGCACTCATATCATACACACACACTGCACTCATATCATACACACACACTGCACTCATACACACACTGCACTCATACACACACTGCATTCATACACACACACTGCACTCATACACACACACTGCACTCATACACACACACTGCACTCATACACACACACTGCACTCATACACACACACTGCACTCATACGCACACACTGCATTCATACGCATACACTGCGTTCATTATATACACACACTGTAAATAAATATTCAATTAATATAATTTTTTTAGGATCTAATTTTATTTAGAAATTTACCCGTAGCTGCCTCATTTCCCACCCTAGTCTTATACTCGAGTCAATAAGTTTTCCCAGTTTTTCGGGGGAAAATTAGGGGCCTCGGCTTATATTCGGGTCGGCTTATACTCAAGTATATACGGTACCTCCCACTTATAATAAATATTGTACACACTTTTTTGAAGCTGTAGTCGAACTCATAGGGTTGTTGTTTTTTTTTTTTATATACAATTCTTTATTTTTGTGTATAATAAGGTATTAAATGTACACAATATACACTGTCGAGCAATGGAATGTCATATAATGTCAGATTAAGTGTGTATAGAAATCAGCACCATTTTCTTAAAAATAAAGACAAGAAAAATACAATGCAGGTTAGACATGATGTTGAGGTATAACATATGTAGGATATATGCACTGTGAGTAGCTATAAGTGAGAAACCCCCAAGGCAGCTCCCCAGGTAAACTTGCCTTGAGAAAGAGCACAAAGAAGCCTCTCATATAGTATGCAGTTATATTTAGTATGATGCTAAGAGAACATGACAATGGTGAGAAATAAATAAAAAAAAAAAAAAGCAAACACAAAACCCAGAGCTGTACTCCATATTCAGCCAATTACCATCAGGGGAAAGACGTAGTCCAGCTAGAGTCCCAGTGCCAGGCCAAGTAGCCAATCTGGCTGAAGGCATATGATTATCTTATAGGAGTCGGGCAGGCCTGATGGGTTCTGCAGGTTTCTCCTCTGTGGTTTCAGGACCCAGCGTGGTCTGGGATACAGGCTCATTGGGAACCTTGTGTTGGGCTTTAGAAGGATGCAGGATTGCGACTGGGTTGCCAATCTTTCCCGTTGCTACCTTGCTCCAGACAAATTTTGATGAGTGTAGTGCTTAATCCTCCGCCTTTTTCTAACTCCGTTCATTTTGGAGACCACGTGGCAGCAACTGGAGCATGGAGGTGGTGCTGTAGGTGAGTGGTCACCCTCTGCTAGCATAGTAGCCTGCCGCTGTCTTAGTGCCAATTTCCTCCAGAAGTCAGCAAATATACTGTCCAGCTTGGTGTCAGGGTACCTGAGGTCTCTACCTCTGAGAGAGGTAGAGACTTAGAAGTTTATCCGTCCAGAAGGGCTGTTTCCTCCGTCCCTCGCGGTCCTTCCGGTCATTTACACGCCGGCCGCGAGGGATCCACTTCCTTTTGTAACACGACGCTCAGCAGTCGACGTCATGACGCCAACCCGGACCGACCTGTCACTCAGTTGTCTGGAAACTAATCAGGACTCGTCGGAGGCGTGTCTACTCTCCTGAGCCAGGGTATTTAACAGTGCTTCTTCCATTTGCTCATTGCCCTGTCGTGGTTCTAGCCTGTCTAGTCACTCAGTGCTCTTGTATTCCAGTTATCCTTTTGGTTCCGACCCGGCTTGTTTGTATTACTCTGCTTTTCTCTGTTACCCTTTGACTCGGCTTGTTCCTCGCTTACCTGTCTTCTCGTTCCCTCGACCTCGGCTTGCCTTTGACCATTCTCTCTATCTCCGTACGTTAGTCCGGCCATTCTAAGGTCCGGAATACGTACCTCTCTACTGTCTGTACTCTGCGTGTTGGATCCCTGTCCCGATCCTGACACTTGGTCACAAAGTCGGGCTTTCCACCACTGTAGTTAGGGGAGCATGAGGCGTCCGCCATGATGTGTGACTCCATGTCTGCAGCCTGCATGCTTGTCTTCACCTCTTGTGCTTGACAAAGCCGGGTTGCCTCCCAGGAGCGGACCGGAATCTGGGGAGATCCCGGTCCAAAGGGGGGGAGGGGGGAGTAAGGAGGTCAGTGGATCCACACTGCCTGTGCTAGAATGGAAAGAGCAGCCGCCTCTTCCCTGCTCCATCATCCGTAGGCCTCAGCAAATCACCTTGGGCTCGGTATCGTAAAGAGTCAAGCAGGGTATTGGGTTGGGTTCACCGGGGCACCCTTATCTTGGGTGTCCCACTCTGGTGTGTGTACAAGCTGTTTAATGTGGGAATATACCAGAGAAAACCACAGTCTTGTTGGTAGCCCCTGTAACCTGCGTCCTTTCAGCTTGCCAGTCAGCCCCTTTCTCCCCCTCCCCTCCCCCCCCCCCCCGACTTATAGGGTTAAGCATTTAGTCCTTCTACTTGTTTTTGTTTTTTTGGTAGTTATTGAGACATTAGCAAGAAACATAGAAAATCAGAGTATATCAGCATGGCAGACAAGATCAATATACAATGCTGTTCTTAAAAAAATCTGATTAAAACTTATGGACTGTATGAAAGTATAATTGGGATGACCCAGCTTGTTTTGTTTAAAATAGCACAACATATATTTGAAAAGAGCTAGAACATAAAGGTATTATACACATACCGTACAGATTAAACAGATTGCTATTTAAGTGAACCTAGGGAAAAAAGAAGATAACCTTTTGCTATTTTTTTTTAATTATTCATTCATACTTTACAGATATTTGGGGGGTATACGAAGTTCAAGAGACTAAATGGTATCCATTACTCTGAAATACTTAAAACAAAATCTAAGATGTTTCAATAGTAACATAATTGTCACATAAAAATAGTTATGACAAAATAGATAAATAAAATGGCAAAACATCCTACTTATGAGTTTGAAATTAACATTTCTGGTAATTTAGTTTTTCTAAAAATGTCTCCATATTGTAAAAACAATGTATGTGTTTGAACACAATGCTCACATGGAGTGAGCATTTCTCTGCTCAGGGCTTATCTTCTTGAATCCTCCTGCACTGGCTGTTGGTGCAAACGAAAAGGTAAGTGGTAATTTGTGTTACATTTAGATTATAGTTTAATCGGTAACCTCAATTTAGCATATGTGCACAGATTGTTTGTTTTATAGGAAGAAGCTAAATAATTGTCAAATTACTTTTCATCTTTCACAATTATTGTATTTTTAATTGGGGTAATACTGAGCCATGTCAAAGCATACGACTAGGAATAGAAAAGGCTTGAATGTGTACCTCAGAAGATGGAGTAATTTAATTAATAATTTTAATTTGTACTATGCGTTATGAACTTTCCATCCAGACAGCATGAACATATCTCTCCAAGGGAATATATGTATTGAACCAAATAATTGAAAACTGAAATATATCCCAAACAAATTGCTTTGGCTTAAGAATATTATCTATAAAATCTGCAATAACGTTAAAATAAATTACATTTATTTCCTCATTTACATTAATGGGAATCCCCATTGGAAAAGATAATTAATATTATTTATATGTTTATTAATATAGACATAGCACGTAGCACAGCACTTTAAAACAGTGATATAAGAACAAAAAAATAGATAAAGAAAAACTAAATAACAAACATGGGCAGGTCAATAATAACAAGGGGTGAATAGGTCTCTGTTTAAAATGAGCTTCAATTTACAGAAACTGGGAATTAAGCACATGTGGCAAAAGAGCATTGTGCCCAGAATGAAACATAGGTTGACAGGTCTGATACCTGCATCTACTAAATATATGTACAGATATACAAGATATCTGTTGGAAAAGTGTAAATCAGACATAATTAAAGCGTGAAAATAGATGGTTTGAGAGGAGATATGTAGGATTTATTGCACAGTAAATAGTTTTTACAGATGGTTTAAAAGTATGTAAGAATTGGCAAAAGGTGATTAGGGAGTGTAAGGTATGGAGAGTAGATGGCATTAGAATGCATTCCCTTTACAAATGAGAAGACACAAAGATCTCTGACAGAAGCCTCCATTTCCTTTCAATGAACAGAGTAGAATTGGATTACAGGGCCACTAAAGCCAGGTAGCCAGGTCACCCAGGTAAGTTAAAACATTGCCATTTTGCAGAAACATGAAGGGTTAAACAAGTCTCTAGTGGCTATAATACGGACAACCACTATGGGTGCTTCCACTGCACCATCCAAGTAAAACTCTGCCACAAGAGGTTCGACGATGAACGGCATCAATTGCAGCTTATAGAAAACATTCAATGCTTTTCTATTAGGAAGTTGGATGTGCATGCGGCACTCCGCACACGTGTATATCAGGTCCCCAACTGGATTGGATCATCGCTGGAGAATGCCACAGGAGTTTCTGTTCTGAAAGAGGTAAGTCCAAATCCATTTTTTTTATTATTGTTATGGTGTACAGGGGTCCCACTAAGTTAGATAGAGACTGGACACCATTGCATTAAGAATACACATTTGTATTCCTCATGCTATAGTGTTCCTTTAAGGTTGCAGAGGGCCCTCCTAGAGCACTGGGTTATGTTTCTGTGATTGTAGGAGTGTGTGTAGAGGCTGAATGTTTTATGTGAGAGTTTTTGTATGGACTGAGTGCTGTGTGTGGAGGAAGCTGAGAGAGCTATGGGGCTGAGTGTGCCGTTTGTGTGGCTGACTGTTGTGTGTGTGTCTGTGTGTGTAATGTCTAATTGTATGTGTTTTTCTCCTCTTCCTTACCTCTCCCTGTTGCTTCATTGTAGAGGATATCTAGTTGTCCGGTGGGGGAGTGTTGTGGCCTACATCAATGCAGGGTGACAACCACTTTAAGAACTCCCTTGCAGTTGGCACTTCTCAATGACGCAAACCATTGCAGACAGTGCTCTGAGTCATTAGCTGAGTGCCCGAGACAGCAAGGAAGCTCCTAAAGTGATCTTCATCTGGAATTGTGCATACTACAATGCATCCTCACAGTCTACAAGATATCCATTGAATGACCAGGGAAGAATATACAAAAGGGGCGGGGGGGGGAGGGGACACATGCAGGTGAGGGGGCACGGTGCCAAGCAGGGAGCTCATTTTCATATTCTTTTTATTTTTTTATTTTTTCAATTTTATTATTATTTCTTATTTTTTATTGTTTTCATCATTATTATTTTCATTTTCCTTTTCTCTATTTTCAATTTTTATATTATATAATTATTGCTTTATATAATCATCCTGATTATATACAATTCATCATACATATGTTTTATAAATTCATATAGGCAATGTTTTTTGTAAACATTTATATTAATATATAGGCTTTTTAAAAAAAAAAAAAAAAAAAAACTTTTCTCTCCCCCCTTTCCCCATGTTTTCTGAGCGAAAATACAAATGGACTATAAAAAGCTGCAGAGAACAAAGAATGAATCATAAATGCTGTCTGGACTGGAGCAATTTTCGGATTTCGAGCATGGTACGCATGGGATGCATGACGTCATTGCACCAGGTAAACGCCAGGAAGGATCGGAACCTGAAATAAAGAAACTAAAGTAAAAAAACAATCAGGAGGGTATATAAGGACTGGGGGGGTGGGTTGTATTAATTTGTATCTTGTCACTGGTGAAGCGGAGTCCCTGAGAAAGTGGTGACTCTGTATTACTGCACTTGCTGTTTTAAACTTAAATGTAAGTTTAATGAATTGTTTTATACTATATTGCCTATTTGCATTATACTTGTGGATGACTACTCATTAGTGCGAAGAATTTATGGCGATTTGGAGAAGAGGATGTCTAATCCCTGGATTATTTAGAAGTAGTGATGTCCCGAACTATTCGCCAGCGAATAGTTCCCGGGGAACATAGCATGTTCGCGTTCGCCACCGCGGGCGAACACATGCGATGTTCGGTCCGCCCCCTATTCATCATCATTGAGTAAACTTTGACCCTGTACCTCACAGTCAGCAGACACATTACAGCCAATCAGCAGCAGACCCTCCCTAGCAGACCCTCCCACCTACTGGACAGCATCTATTTTAGATTCATTCGGAAGCTGCAATCATTTTATTTTTATTTATTTTATTATTATTTTTTATTCTAAATAGAAAACATTGGTATATAGGGGAATATTCACTAAATGCCAAACATTGGTATATTCCCCTATATAACAATGTTTGGCATTTAGTGAATATTCCCCTATATAACAATGTTTTGCATTTAGTGAATATTCCCCTGTTTAACAATGTTTGGCACCCCTGAGCGGTGGGTGGGGGCCCTAAAAAAACAATAAGGGGGGACCTACTGTCTCCCCCCGGCCCCCACCCCTGAGCGTTGGGTGGGGGCCATAAAAATAATGAGGGGGGACCTACTGTTCCCCCCTGGCCCCCACCCCTGAGCCATCCAATCACAGTGCTCTGTGTCATTTTACACAGCGTGGGAAAGTTCTTTGGAATTTTCCCACACTGTGTAAAATGACAAAGAGCACTCTGATTGGCTTAAACCAGCCAATCAGAGTGTTCTTAGCCTAATTGCAGGGCATGGCAAGGCTTTATAAGCCTTCCGCCGCCCTGCAGAGCTCAGTCTGCACGGAGCCCTCCATGTATTTAGGGCCCCCACCTGCCGCTCAGGGGTGGGGGCCAGGGGGGAGGACATTAGGTTCCCCCCTTATTAGTATTTAGGGCCCCCACCCACCGCTCAGGGGAGGGGGCCAGGGGGGGGACAGTAGGTACCCCCTTATTGTTTTTTTTAGGGCCCCCACCCACCGCTCAGGGGTCCCCCCTTATTTTTTTTTTATTACAGTAGGTCCCCCCTCATTATCTTTATGGCCCCCACCCACCGCCCAGGGGTGGGGGCCGGGGGGGAGGACAGTAGGTTCTCCCCCATTATCATTATGGCCCCACACGCCGCCCAGGGGTGGGGGCCGGAGAGGGGAAGGACAGTAGGTTCCCCCTCATTATCTTTATGGCCCCCACCCGCCGCACAGGGGTGGGGGCCTTGGGGGAGGACAGTAGGTCCCCCCCTCATTATCTTTATGGCCCCCACCCGCCGCCCAGGGGTGGAGGCCGGGTGGGGGAGGAGAGTAGGTCCCCCCCCCCCCTTCAATCACTATTGTGGCCAGAAAGAGTCCCTGTGGGTTTTAAAATTCGCCTGCCTATTGAAGTCTATGGTGGTTCGCCCGGTTCGCAAACATTTGCGGAAATTCACGTTCGCGAACCGAAAATTTTATGTTCGCGACATCACTATTTAGAAGGCATTTTTGCAATTTATAAACTGTGAGTGACCAATTAGGATACATATCTTTGTTACTTTTGTCAACACAGTTATACGCTATGTTGTTTTATATTCTGTTTTTTAGCAGAACATTCCCCTACTTTTATACATGGATCTTTTTGATCTCCCTGCTGACTCAAGGTATACTCACACACAACACATGTTTTGACAGAGCCCATCTGGCTTCTGTCTAAACACGGGCCCTTGGCAACTGCATATGCCACTAAACGGGTAATCCAGCTCTGAGGAAAAGCAATTACATAAACCTTTTATAAACTCCAACCCCAGTAGCCCATCAAGTAATTCACATGTACTACATATAATATACTCAGCACTCCCAGCCCTCATTCCCTGATCCCATGAACCTGGATATGCCTCCAAAGAGCCCTCATCCTTTTCTACAAGCCTCTCAACCACAGAGTTTGCTCACAATGTTCTCTTTTATATAAAAGTACAACTAAATGATCTGCAGAATTAATAAGGCAATTCCAATCTAGCAATATGCACTGTCAATACCTAGACTAGGTTGGATTGTGATGTAAATTAGTTACATTTTAATGTGCATTTAAATTTCGACGAAGACAGGAAAAAAAGAAAAAGAAACAAAGATCGACAGAACTTACAGGGGGTTTAGCTTTTTTTTCACATACTTCTCGATTTCTTTAAAATGCTAATGTAGATGTTCCCTCATGGGAACATATTTTAACTATTGTAAGAAATATGATACAATGCTCAATACATAAAATCCTGGCTGAATACTGTAATTTCATATTCATTCTTGTTCAAACCCTCTTATTAAAGATACCACACACATGGTGTTGATTAAAGAATTATCCATCCCCCACAATTACAGATTTTGGTTACTACAGGGTGTGTATATGTGATCTTTGAATGAATGCTTGTGGTTTTTCTTTTGTTTTGTTTTTTTTGGTACTGATCCTATGGACATCTAATTTTCTGTAATCCAATAACGATAACTATATTAAAATCAAAAATATATAATATAGAGCAAATTATTTAGATTGTTGTACTCGATCAAACCTCAGATGAAAAGTTGTTATGAAGTATTGAATACCAAGGTCTGATGAATTATTAGATGGCACTAAGGTATATAATATTCAGATAACTCTTTGAAGAGTGTTCCAATGCATAGATTTTGATTTCTGTCTTATATACATCTAAATATGCCCATGGAGACAGAAGAGAGACACTGATAGTCTTTGAAGTTTACACGGTTTCTGGTTTGGATAGTTTTGGAACAATTATTGCAAAATAATCAGATGGTTTAGTTTAGTTCTTCACTTTACAGATGTGTTTGATGTAATTTTACTAATACTCAAAGAAGGTTTTAGAGTCAGTGGTGGGGAACACTTGGGAAACATACAGCGGTAGTGTTAAAAAGCTTATCTTTAGAGCATTAACATATCCCATTCATGTAATACATGGGAGGTCCCAGAAACAGTCAGCCATAAACATGAGTCTATTTCCTATGAAAGCTGATCTGACATGGCACCGTCGGGACAGCTGAGGCAGGTCCTTCTCACGGCCTCCTTTTGCATCTGCAAAAGAAGTGTCCCTTGCTCTAGCCACTTAACAAGCACGTGCTGGTCCATGTCATGTCCATGCCATGCAGTGCAGGGCTTTAATGCTCGATTATGGCATAGACAGTCATGCATTAAAATGTATCATTGAATACCGGAGCTGTTTATCAGCTCCCAATAAGTATTTTATCAGTTTGGATAGAGTTAATTCCTACCCTTAAAAATCTATCAGACGTTGATAAATATAGTTTTGGACATCATATCGAAACCTGTAATTTACCTTAAAAATATAGGCTTTGGCAATTCCATTCCATAATGACCGTTAAATGTTAAATATTTTTTTTTTACTATGTACCCACTGGCAGTACTAGCAGCAAGTAGAAAATTAGTTAAAAAGCCTATGTGGGTCAATATGATCACCGCATTAGGTATTGCTCCATACCTTCACTCTACAAACCTTGGGTAGGGGCATATCTGCTAAATATCAAGCAGCCACAATTGCTTCCCAATTGTCATTAACATGCATGACTTGAAACAGGTCCTCCCGTGGCACGTGGGGAACTCTAATACAGTTAATAAACCAGACGGACCTAATGTCCTCCAGCCCAGAAAAGATCAAGGATCACACAAGGGCACATATGCATACACAGCTTAGGCAGGGCTGCTTTTCAGTTGATTTAAATTTCATGATAATAAAATAAAAATGAGAATGCCCAATGCTCTCTGCCTATCTTTACGTTGGATGGGTTTATGCATAAGTTCATTTCTGCATCACTGAGCATCAACTGATGCAGAAGCTCCAAGGCCATTTGACACATCTACATACTCTTTGCAAAATAATTACAAAAGTGAGTTGTAGTAGTTATGGGTTTTTAACCAAAAGAGGTTTCAAAGTGTCTGTTACAAGACTACAGATCTTGTTTAGGAAAGAATTTTTATTAATTAATTTATTAATGAAAATAAAAGAGTCAAACTGCTTTATCAACAATGTGTCTACTATACACAGTGATAATCAAGATTTAAAGTTTTTTTCAGTGCTAATATTCTGACCCAAACAGATGTTTTTTGTTATAAATACATGTTATTGTAAAGGTAGTTCTTTTAGTTATTGCGTATTTGCAGACCTTCATCAACAGCCTGTTAGAATAGTTATTTTTACCACAGATTTTACTTTTGATAACTATATGTTTAAAAACATACTTGATTTGTATATGCTATAGGTAAATATATAAATACATCCAAACAAATCAAGAAAAAAATATTTCAAATGGTATTTAAATCATGGCCTCACTTTCATATTTTTTAATTTAATATTTTGAAACATCTTTTAATATTTTGATTTTTTTTTCTAATTTTGAGATATATATATATATATATATATATATATATATATATTATATACAATATATATTTTGATATTTGAATTATTTAATAAAAATCCTTTTAAAATGTATCCTTTTAAAATATAAAATCTATTATTATTATTATATATATATATATATATTAATTTGAGGGCCATGTCTTACAATTCAAATCCAAAGAATTTAAAGCCAAACAAAATGAACTTCAATTCACAAACAGGTATTGTGTAAGTTGTACATAATATTCGAAGCTCTGTAGAAAGTGCAAGGGCAAATTTAAATTGTTAGAATATACAATATAATGAATTGTATCACATTGAATTTTCCAATAGTCTGGTTGTTATTTTTTTTTCTTTCTCGAAATCTGAACAATATCTCCATTCCTTTCAGCTATTTTGAAACTTCTAGTCTGTTTATGTATTTCTATTATTAGAGGTAAAATATATTTAGCTCTTGATCCAAATGATAGCAAAAATGTCCACTAAGGTGATTTTTAGTTCAAGACAGTATGATCAAGAGCTTGTTAAAATAATGTGGGTAGAGTCAGCAGATCTTTTGTAACACTTTGAAGGAAATTGGCAGATTATTGTTTTTATGATATTGAAGGAGATAACCCCAACTTCAAGGATTTAAATACATTATGTGAGATAGCTCAGGTTGCCTGTTTTTTGCAAATGGTTTTTATTTATGCATTAATGCAGACTTGTTAAAATCTTGACAAAATGTATAGATGAAGGTATACATAGGACATATGACTGCGTATTTTCTTTTACAAAATAAACTGAAAAAATACTATGTTCTGTGTTTAGGTGATAAAAAATAGATATTTTTCTTGCCAAAAGAGAAACATATTTTCTGCTCCCAGCTAAAATGATCCCATGCTGGGCTCTTTAAGACCCCATCATGTAAGGAAAGAGGCTCTACAATCCTGAAAGATGAGTCTCTCTAATATTTTATTGTAAATTATGTTTTTTTAAAAAATGTTGATCTCTTAAAAAACCCTCATTAAGTAGGGAGGAAAATATTAATGGCAGGCACGGAGAATCCAGCTGTTATCAAAGATCTTTTTTTTTTTTCATTAAATAATTTGATCTTGTCCCAATAGTTTAGTTTTTATTAAAGTCTCCAAATATGTAAAATAGAAAAGGCATTACAAAATCGAGGACAACAAGATTGAGGCGTTTCCTGGAATACAAATGAGATATGGATTGTCAAGCAGTGAAATATTTTCATATTTCAGAATGACACATTTTATAAATAAAATTAAAACATTTCTTCAATTTGCCTTGGATATGATCCTTTACGAGACCCAGGCAAAGCCAAAATGTCAGAGATATCATTAATAGAGTTTTGAATACAAAGATAAAAACTATTATAAAATGGGAAGATGATCTGGGAAAGTCATTTCCCCTACACTCTTGGTTAAAATCCTTAGCACATTTTAGGAAAGCAATTCACTGTGTAAACGTGCATGAATCTTTCCTTAAACTTCTAAACAGATAATATATGGTTCCTATCACATTATGAAAGTTTCAAACAATCGCTTCAAATTTATGTTGGGGATGAACCTTAAAACGTATTTGGTGGGCCTTTATTTCCCTATCTGGCACTAAGTTGGCTGTCCTTCAGCTTTTTAGGGAACTAAAATTATAAATATCCTCAATCTAACTCCTGACAATTTCCTAATTCATCTCGACTTTCCCAGTCTGCCCAAGTAGGCTCTCTGCTTGACAATCCATAACCTGATGGCCATAAAACCTTGCATGTCCAGACACTGGAAAAAAGAACACAGTAACACAAAATAAATAAATAATTAGGTTTTATACCATTAAAGAACCACTCCACATATATAAAGCACTTCAGCTTAATTGGTGAGGAGTATCCCATTATAAAGGCACTTTATTAGACTGCCAATTCTATGAGATATCTGAACTTTTATAACTGGGTATATAACTGGGTATTCATCCATAGTGATGATTGAAGTGTTCTCTATATTTTTCCATAACTGTTTAACTGTTTGCCCATTCCACCACCCTCAATCACTGACTCGCCTGATATTGTAAATGAAAGCCTTAAAATGCTAGACTTTCCCTGGTCTATGGTAGGGTTAAGAGCGTGCATTTAAAGTAAGATGTTGTTTTTCCAGATGTATCTGGTAACCAACAATTACAGGATTTTAAAGAAAGAAGAAGATATCCATATGGGGATGGTTTGGAGGAGGTAGAGAAGGTGTGGTGACAATTAATTATTTTTCCTGGTGAAAATATGAATGGCAGGCAGAATAAATGGTTACTCTGCTAAGTGAATCCAGCTGTTATCAAATTTATCCTGCCCAGTGAAGAGATTTGTTCACATTCCATTCCTTCAGATTCCTGTAAAAGAGCCTAAAATGGGAAAGAGGATGACCTGGCTTGGTCAAACTCACTCCCAGTTATTTAAAGTGTGTTGTGGACCACAGGAAA
Organism: Pelobates fuscus; assembly: GCF_036172605.1. Taxonomy (NCBI): domain Eukaryota; kingdom Metazoa; phylum Chordata; class Amphibia; order Anura; family Pelobatidae; genus Pelobates; species Pelobates fuscus. The sequence continues at coordinate 127,935,487 of NC_086317.1, forward strand.
GGGAGCACCAGGTTTCCCTTGCTCACTAGAAGACATTTAAAATAAGAGATTTTGTATAATTAATTTGTGTAGAGAGTTCTTGGTGTAGAGAGTTCTATATAGAGCAAACTCTGACAGGTAGGTATATGTTAGGAATTTTGACTAACAATAGAAGTTATAATTTAGTCAATTTAATGTAGGTTGAATAATATCTTGGTTGACATGGAAGGAATTAGTAACTACTTTAGGGAGGAATGCTGGAACAGTCAGTAAAATGGCCCTTGAAGAATCCTGACGTAAGGGCCACCAGAAGAACAGATTTTAAAGTTAAAGTAGGCAACAGAATATTTTCCAAGCTTTCAAAGGGAGGACCCGATAAGGCATGAAGCACCCGGGGCTAGTCCTATGGAGGGGAGGAAGACTTCAGTGGAGGACGACATCTCAATAATGCTTGAAATAAACCTGCTAATATCAGGATCGAGGGCAAGCTTTCTATCCAACAGAATGTAGAGAGCAGATAACTAGACTCATAGAGAACTGTCTTGTGAACTGCAGAATGTTGCTAATGTTCTGGGCTTGAGGAGCAACATCATGAAGGACACCCCAGTCACATAAAATACCTAATATCTGATAGTATGCTGAGGAAGTAGACCTCTTTCTTGCTCTAAGCAAAGTTTCCATGACTGAGGTAGAGAAAACATTGTCTAAGAGGCACTTCCTCGAAATCTCCATGCTATCAATTTCAAGTATTGGTGTGCAGAATGAAATACTGGGCCTTAATATAATAATCATTGGTAGACTGAGAGATCCAAAGGGGAGGGTCCCTGGATAGTGTCTGCTGTAGGGGAAACCATGGACGTCTGGGCCAATTGGGTATGACAGATATGATGACCACTTGTTCCTCTTCAACAGAGGGAAAATGAGAGAGATTGGGGGAAACATATACCCCAGACTGAACTTTCACTCGCAAGACAGGGCAGCTCTGTCCTCGGCAACACACCAGAACAACAAGAGTCTTTGATTCTTTTGCAAACAGGTCTACGTAAGGAAGACCACAATGCTGGACAATGCACTGCAATACCTGAGAGGAGAGAGTGGTCTGTTGGATCCAATGTCACTCTGCTCAGGAAGTCTTCAAAGAGATTTACTTTGTCTGGAAGATACACTGCCTTCAAACATTCCAAGTAATTCTCTGCCCATGTCATGAGAAGAGGAAATAACCTTCACCATGATTTTAGCTGCCCCTGATGTTTGAGGTAAGCAACCACCATAGTGTTGTCTATTGTGTTGTCTATTGTGTTGTCCACCATAGGGGAACTGGAGAAGGGCTTGGAAAAACTGCTTGAATTTCCAGAACATTGGAGGAAAGATGAAGAGGTTTGTATTTCCATAGGCTCTTGATGTGATGAGAACCCAGGCCTCTGTTGTAACTGTTATCCAATGAATTTGTCCCAGAGGAAATCCCAAAAAAGAGACTGCAGTCTTCCCGCCGCTAAGATCATTTTTGACCATGAAGGATATAAGGATCCTTTGGTTCAGATCTTCATTTGTGAACTGTAAAAGGAACTTAATTTTAGGTATCCTCCTGTGCCATTGTGTTCATCTTGTAAGCCCTATCTTGATGATAGACTCCCCAGAGGGCTCATGAACTCTCTGGTAGGGACTGACATTGACCCCTTTCCAGGGACAGGGGCACAATAGATCTGTTTGTGTCGAACTTCGCCCCTAAATAGATCATCAACTTAGGTTGACTCTTCCTGAAGTTAAAGACGTATCCAAACTTTTGGAGAAGATGAAGTAGTCACTCTTGGTGAGAAAGGAGAAGACTTGTGTTGCTAAAAAGAACTAGAATATCGTCCAGATAATGGTCGATGGAAAGGTCTTCTAGTTGAATGATTGCAATTAGAGATATCAGGACTTTTAAAAAGGTTCTGGGAGCTGTGCTGACGCTAAATGGGAAGGACCCAGAATTATAAATGTTGATGTTCCACTAAAAACCTCAGAAACTTTTGGTGAGCAAGAGCAAACAAGACATGAAAGTATCTTGAAGGTCTATACAAATCAACCAGTCCCCTATAGAGATTACTTTTATAATGGAACTGATTGATTCCATCTTGAATCTTCTTACTGATAATAGCTTGTTGAGCTCATGAAGATCTATTACTCTTTCTTATAGAAGGAAATGTGAAGAGTTCTTAAGGGTAAAAACGTGAAAAGCTCTTGCCCTCTCTGGGTCTTCATGAAATATGAATAGGGAGATATTGGGAATGAGCAATGGTAGTGAATTCCACGAAATAGCCATTTTGGAAAATTTTCAAGACCCACTTCTCTGACATGACCTGAGCCCAGACCTTGGAGAAATTGAAAAGGCTGGCTCCTATCCCCAAGGACTGGACTGGCACCCCATCAGAATTGCTTGGCTTCTCTGGATGATCCTCCTTTGCCATGATAAGCTTTTGAAGAGGAGAGTCCTAGAGAATTCTCTACCAGGTCTGTAAAGCCTGAAATCTTTGTCTTAAAAGGACCATCTTTCTTGAGGAAAGGACTGCTTGGAACATCGATCTTGGGGAAGAAAGGCTTTACATCCTTTAACTGCTCTCTTTATACAATCATCTAGGTGTTTTCCAAAGAGCATATCCCCTTGCAATGGAAGGGCCCATAGTCTATTATTTGAAGAGGAATCTGCCACCCAATTCCGTAGCCATCTTGATGCTACAGAGAAAACCATGCTTCTTGAGATGGACCGAACCAGCATCAAACTGATCAAAGCATTAGATGAGAAAACTATTTCCAGTCTGAATTAATTAAAGGAATCCAAAAGTCTGGACCTACTAACCCCACTTAAGATATATTTGTTAGGAACGCTGGTATTTCAGCTACCTGTTTGCTTTGGGTTACTCCTGAACTGCTAAAGGCTGAGTGATTATAGCTTGCAGTTCGGATGTTGATTCAAACGTTCACCAGAAGAAAATGCAGTATCCAAGTAAATTCTCCAAGCAATCAGACATATACCCAAACATTAGCCTAAACTAGACCTGAGAGGGGACTATGGCAAAGTACACACTGTAATTACATTGGCTCTCAGGTCCAGGGCACTCCCACACAAAACAGGACAATCCCACCCCTGTGCCTGTGAGATAATTGAGTCAGGAACTGTACTAAACTCCATTATCTCCAGGCACAGAAAACACATAATTTTACCAATACAAAAGACACGGAAAACCCACAAATGTCATATCCCCTGATAGTCCTGATCTGGGGGACCAACATATACAAAAAACACCCAGATTGGTTCAGGGGTTCGAGATTTCCATGGAAGCCATAATTTGACCGCACACAAGGCTCCTGCCCGAAAGGATCAGGGCTTGCGGTCGGTCCATTTCAGGGAGTTCTAAAACCGGACAAATCCACAAACTGTTCCCCTGGCTCATGGTTAGCGTTTGTTACCCCAGTTCGTGGGAACAAACCTACTAAATAGCATTCTCTTGGCTGGTCGGTAAAAAGAAGCAGGCATTCACGAAGTTGACCGGCATTTGGAAAATTGAATGTCTGATTTTAATTCCAGACACTCGACGACCAAGTCCCTCTGCCTCTTTTCGTGCGGATGACCGGCGTTTTCTCCAGCACGTGGCATTCGGCCATACGTCCGTGACCACACAGAGAGCACACTTAATCTGCAGTTTGTATCTCTTTGTAGTTAATGAGCCAGGTGTGCGGTAGTTTTATCTACCGAATGAGGAAAATCAAAGTTAACGAAAAAAAAGTCTAACTTCTTCACAATCTTCCTCACTTTTTCTGCTTGTTGAAGATTGTCTGAAACTGCTTGGTGGATATAGAAGAGGATATCTAGATCAGACTCTTCAGTATCCAATGAAATATAAAGTCTCCTTCCAGACAACACTTGTTTTGTGTTTTGTCCTTTTATATGAGGATCTGTGAGCAGAACTGAGAAGCCAAATGTCAGATAGGAGGCATGCAGTCTTTTTTAAAATTATTTTATACTCATAACCAAAGCAGAAATGGAACATGATGTACTCAGAATCTTGTGGTTGGAACCTTTTTTGAAGAATGACCAGGGGACTGCATCTTGAAATGGGCAGCTACAGAATGAAAAGAACATTTCTAGCTCCAATGTCCAGAAATACACACAAAAAATAACCACCAGAAAGAATTTAATAATAATGATCCAAAGGCTATATACAATAATTTTCCAATCCATTCCAGAACTTAAAGGGACACTATAGTCACCTGAACAACCTTAGCTTAATGAGGTTGTTCAGGTGAGAACTATAGCTCCCTGCAGCCGTTCTCATGTAGTGTTGTCGCGAACCCGAAATGACTTCAATGGGCAGGCAAATTTTTTTTATAATTCTTTATTTTGGTAGTGCATAGAAGTATTACAAATAGGCATGAGGTGCCCCGAAAGCAATCCCCAAGCTTTTTCCACGCTAAACATGCGGGACCAGTGTTTAACAGGCACAATTTTTAAATTTATAGTCAGCTTAAGGTCAGTTTTCGCAATAGATTAATACAGTTACAAGGCTTGGTCATATTCTACACATTGATGTCGAGTGTCGTCGCTTCAATATCTATACATTAATAAACAGTAGCTTGGAGTTAACCTTGGTGTCGTGTATTGTCGCTTCAATATCTATACATTGATAAACATTGGCTTAGGGCTATTGTTGCCGTCGAGTGTCGTCGCTGCAATATCTATACATTAATAAACTTAACATTGATGTCGAGTATTGTCGCTTCAATATCTATACCTTGATAGGGTTCCGCTTGACTATGCTTATGTAGGGGGGCATACGTTTTGTGCGGAGAAAACAGGCTCATAGAATTGCTAACAAAATATAGGACATTGGCATTTCGTTATAATACGCTGCAACCATGCTTAATAGTAGTTTGCCATGCTTAAGTAAGGAATGGCAGTTAGATACAGACAGTTCCTGTCGTCTCTAGGCAGCAGAAAGAGCAGACTAATGTATGCAGTTTACTCTATGTTTTGGAGACCGTTGTTTATAACATAATAAGCAAGGAAGGACTCGTAAACTTATGAATAACAGGCTTGTGAGACAGGCATACTATAATACTAATAAAGGAAATCAAACGTTGAATAATATGTGTGACATTAGCATTCTGGTATAAAACATGCTAGGCCATAGAGGCTGTGTGGGTAGGCGCCAAGTAGGCATAGTAGGCATCTGTGCCAAAAATTTCTATAACAAGGTAAGATGATGGCAGTTCATAGGTCTGTACATTATGTGAGGAGCAGTTCTTGTGTAAAGAGGCATGGTGGGGGAGTCCCGCTTTAACAAGGTGTGCCTGTCGGACTTTGAGCCCTCGCCTGGGCTCATCCAATCCCTTCTGGGTGCCGCTCGCTGACCTCATGAGTCTTCGGTTCCTGGGGCTTATGTAGCTTATGTGTGGCTGAGTGCCAGGGATCCGTCGTGTGGTGGTGTTTCCCGCGGTTCTGCAGGTCAGAGAGACGTTCCAGGCCTCTGGACTTCGGGCGTGACATGTGGGGCCAGTCGGGCTTGCGGGTCGTGGTTGGTGAGGGTGTCCGAAGTCTGCGGCGATGGGCATAAGATCTCGCATGTCGGATTCGTTGCTTCAGCTTCAGCTTGCGTTGGGGTGATGTGCTGAGCCCAGTCCGCTGCCTCTGTGTGAGTTTCTTCCCTGCGGGAGCCGCTTGTGTTTTCAGTGAGCGGAAGACCTGCAGGGGGTCTCCATAGTATCGTCTGCGGGTCGCCGGCCGAATCCACCCGGCTACCGCCTGCGCCGCTTGGAAATGAGGTATACCCCTGCTGCGCTGTAGACTATAGAAGGCTGAACACAGCCAGTCGAGGGCCTCCAAGGAGGAAGGCCTTGTTCGAGTGCTCGTGGCTTGCCTCTGTGAGCCGTTGCGGGCGGCCATCTTGGACGCGCCTCGTCCGACTCGTGTGTCTGCCAGATTATGTGGGTGGCCCTATGTGGGTGGCGCACCTTGGGGGGTCTGTGTGCTATACAGCCGTCGGTATTGCCCGTTATTCCGCTTGCCCGTCGGGAGCTCCTTCCCTGCACGTCTGTTCGCCTCGGCGGTCAGACTCCGCCCCCGGGCAGGCGGATTTTAAAACCAACAGGGACTCTTTCTGGCCACAAAAGTGATGGAAAAGTTGTTTCAAGGGGACTAACACCTGGACTGTGGCATGCCGGAGGGGGATCCATGGCAAAACTCCCATGGAAAATTGCACAGTTGATGCAGAGTCTGCTTTTAATCCATAAAGGGCAGAAATCACCTAACATTGACACCTGTCCTCAAAGCCCTGCCCTGATACACACTGACACAGAGCAGAATAGAGACTGTTACCCCTACATAGGGTCACTTGGCAGATATGGCGGGGTCGTGGGAGGGGGAGGATGACTTTCACCTCTTCCCCTGTTAGATTCCCGTTGTGCTGTGACATCACCCTTATACGCTGTGTAAAGCATACTATTTAATTTGATCAGCATGGCCACTTGAGATTTTATAGTTTTCACGCTGCTTGTAGTTTATATATGGTTCACAAAAATCAAACAAACGATAAAGTAAACGTGTAAGGATTCAGAATATTCTTTCAAACCCTTACACATTGTGTGTACGTATTTTTTGTCTTAAGTTTGTGGCTTTAAAGAGGTTTAAGTTGTTTCTATGATGTGCATAACATGTTCTTGTAAATGTTTGTTAAATGTTTCCTGGAATTGTAATTTTTCAATCTGAATAAAGATAGTCAAATCCCTGATACACACTGACACAGAGCAGAATAGGGACTGTTCCCCCTACATAGGGTCACTTGGCAGATATGGATTGACACCTGTCCTCAAAACCCCTGATACACACTGACACAGAGCAGAATAGGGACTGTTCCCCCTACATAGGGTCACTTGGCAGATATGGATTGACACCTATCCTAATGATCCCTGATACACACTGACACAGAGCAGAATAGAGACTGTTCCCCCTACATAGGGTCACTTGGCAGATATGGATTGACACATGTCCTCAAAACCCCTGATACACACTGACACAGAGCAGAATAGGGACTGTTCCCCCTACATAGGGTCACTTGGCAGATATGGATTGACACCTGTCCTCAAAACCACTGATACACACTGACACAGAGCAGAATAGGGACTGTTCCCCCTACATAGGGTCACTTGGCAGATATGGATTGACACCTGTCCTCAAAACCCCTGATACACACTGACACAGAGCAGAATAGGGACTGTTCCCCCTACATAGGGTCACTTGGCAGATATGGATTGACACATGTCCTCAAAACCCATGATACACACTGACACAGAGCAGAATAGGGACTGTTCCCCCTACATAGGGTCACTTGGCAGATATGGATTGACACCTGTCCTCAAAACCACTGATGCACACTGACACAGAGCAGAATAGGGACTGTTCCCCCTACATAGGGTCACTTGGCAGATATGGATTGACACCTGTCCTCAAAACCCCTGATACACACTGACACAGAGCAGAATAGCGACTGTTCCCTGTCCACAGAGACCATGATACACACTGACACAGAGCAGAATAGAGACTGTTCACCGTCCACAGAGACCATGATACACACTGACACAGAGCAGAATAGGGACTGTTCCCCCTACATAGGGTCACTTGGCAGATATGGATTGACACCTTTCCTCAAAACCCCTGATACACACTGACACAGAGCAGAATAGAGACTGTTCCCTGTCCACAGAGACCATGATACACACTGACAGAGTGTCCGCGTGAAATAGGGCCGTGAGTAATGACGTCACGGGTAGCCTGCCCATAGTATCGCATAGGGTGGAAGAGCTGATCGGACATCTGAAACGTATTGGGATGGAGATGCTTAATTGTTCTCCAAAATGCTTGACAACACCCCATAGTGAATCTCTGCAAACTTTAATACCATCAGAGGAGGAAGAATGTGGCAGCCCACTGGGATTATTCGAAAAATTTCAAATTGATGATTTTCCAGACCCTGGGGTTGACATTAGTCCAGATTTACATCTAGTGACCCATGAGGATGTTCCAGGCACTACTTGTGAAATAAAGACAGATAATAAAGTGAATGATCCTTCTCCTTGGGACTTGCACCCTGTCGTTGAAGGTGGAGTAGGCAATGGCAGAGCATGCTGTGGGTAGTCAGTGCAAACACTCTCTTCCCGCTGAATAATGAGGAGACTAACTATGATGATGTTATTTGCGTTGAAAGTAATGATGCCAGAGATCTTTTGAAACCATATGGAAGGAACGAATTGGTTAAAAGAAAGGCAAGAGACCACCTGCATATAGACAAGAATACGCATAAGAGAAAGAAGAGAACAGGTGAAAAAGAGAAGCTGCAGACTGCCTATCTGCAAATAGTTGAGTTATGTCCTGAAGATGTCCGTGTTACCACAGTGCAGACTCTGTTTGATACACTACTGAGGAGAGTCAGAGAAACCCCAGATCTTCACGTATTGGATGAGTCGGTGCGTGGAGTTGCAGAGAACGTAGAACAAGAAATATTTAAACTTTTCCTGTGTACTGACAGCAGATATAAGAATAAATACCGGATCCTCCTTTTCAATTTGAAGGACCCTAAAAATCAGATCCTGTTCCGTCGTGTGGTCCTTGGTGAAATCACCCCACAGTGTTTGGTTCTAATGAGTGCAACGTAAATGGCTGCACAGGAGCTGGCCAACTGGAGAATTCAAAAGAGAAAACATGCACTGGAACTAATCGAGAAAGAGGAAAGACAGCCATACCAGATTCAGATGACAAAGCTGACACACAAGGGGTTAATTGAAATTGATACCGTGCCCGATCAGAACTTGACCCTAGAGGATCTGTCTGATTCTGTGTGGCAGCCTCAGGATTCTCAGCAGGATTGCATCTCAGAGAAAAGGGACACAACATCCCAACACAAGAGCCACCTTTTAGATCAGGACTGCCTTATATGCAAAGGGCTGATAAACCCCCCAGGTGATGATGACTTAAGCCAATGGGTAATTACCAAGAAACCAGAGAAAATATGGAAACACCATATAACTAATGGCAATCAACATTCTTCATGCATTGAAAAGAAGAACAAGAAATTGTATGATCCAGATACTAGACTCACAGATCCAGCAGACTCAAGTGTGTGGAAGGGATTCCTTCACATGTTCTCTATAAAGCAGTTTAAAGTTACAGCCACGCCAGAGTCTGGTTATAGCAGTCATCTTTGCCAGGATTTACCAAAAGTGTTAACATCCGAAGGATGCATTTTGCAAGAGTCTGTTTGGGAATATGTGGATCATATCTGGCCAGAGTGCACCAAGGACATGTGTGTGATCCGACTGAATCAAAGAACGTCAAGTGATGCAGTTTCATATGCTCGGCTGTATTCTTATCTTAATCGGAAGCTGAGATATGCAATCATCAGAAGTCATGGCATGGAGGCGTTCCTAGTGCCTCTACCTGCCGGCCAACCCATCCCTCAAAGAGTGCGTCCTTTGGGAGGTCCAGGTTTGGAAGACAACCATCCTATTCTGCTTCTGATCTTGCTTCTTCCAAGCCATCCTTCCTGGACAGCTTATCCCCAAAAATCTTCCAAGAAACATAAAGAAGGTTTGGATATCCCAGATGATATTTTCTCTGACATATTAGCAGATGTTGAACGAGAGGAGAGACAAATGGCCGAGCAAGGGCTCCCTCCTCCAGGTTTCCCAAATTTTGAGCAGTGGAATCAGAATTCTGAGGATACAGGAGAGGAAGTTGGCATGCCTGAGATCATGAATATGCTCCAAAATTTGAGCAATGGCTTTCAGTTCCCAGGAGAATTCTCTGTAATTATAGGAGAGAGTCAGGGTGCTAATATTATGCCACCTCTCCATGTGCCAAATACTGTTCCAGCAGGTCTCCCATATCCATCTTTTCCATTGTATCCAGAAGCAGCCTACCCTGGCTGGCATGGTATGTTGCCCCCTACTCATGCAGTAAATCCATTGTCCATTGACCCAGCCAATCTCTTCTCTTACCCGCTTTCACAAATAATACCACCTAACTTCTTATCTGATCAACATTTTACTGCAGGACCTCAACCTTTTGCATAAATGTTGTAGTTTTGTTATATTTACGTTTTTTGTTTTTTTTTAACTGTTATGTTTTAGCGAAATTTTGAAAAAAATACATGTAATGTGCTGAACATCAAAGCTGAAATTTTAATTTGTCTCAGTAAGTTGAAAGCCATACTTTCTATGGGAGTTTCAAATGTTCAATAATTGTTTTCTGAAGAAAGCATAACTGTCTGTTTTTAGCAAGCAACAACCCCATATTAAGCTGTTTATTCACTGAACATCTATTTGTACTGAATTGAAAACTGAATGACAAAATGTAGGCAGAAAACAAATGATTTGAATATATTCTTCAAATACCAGAATTTTTTAATTTGTTTTTTAGTTCACTACTATTTTGTGTTTAGTAATGTATAAGTGTGCCAGATGTGACAAGTTTACATAGGTTAATTATAGCCACTGTTATATCTGGGCTACAAATACATGCATTTTGGCAAACACCTCAAAGCCCATGTAAGCTTTGTGTTGTTGAATTTCGGTGATTTCTTTTCTGTTGCATGTGTACAGTTGTACTGTAAAATGGGTAAAGCATGGGATATGTTTTTACATTTGTATACTAAAAATGTTAATATACGTTGAAAAAAAAAAAAAAAGACGCATGAGCCTACAGGCATTGCGCATGAGCGTCCAGTAACGTGGCAAAAAAATTCCAAGCTCCCCAGAGGCTGTCCTAGCACCCCGGTCATACAAATATTCATTAACAGCTTTTTCTTGTTGGAGCAGGCGGTCGAACATTAGGAGTGTTGAATTCCAACGTGTAGGGCTGTCGCAAATCAAGCACCTCACTGGCATGTTGTTTCGCCGCTGGATATCGGCAAAGTGAGCCATGGCCGTGTAGGAACGCCTGAAATGGCCATACACCTTCCTGGCCTGCTTCAGGATGTCCTGTAAGCCTGTGTAATTATGCACAAAGTGTTGTACGATCAGATTACACACATGTGCCATGCACGGCACATGTGTCAACTTGCCCAACTTCAATGCCGCTATCAAATTTTTTCCGTTGTCACACACCACTTTGCCGATATCCAGTTGCTGCGGAGTCAGCCACTTTTCCACCTGTGCGTTCAGGGCGGACAGGAGTGCTTGTCCGGTGTGACTCTCTGCTTTCAAGCAAGTCAAACCCAAGAAGGCGTGACACTGCCGTATCCGGGATGTGGAATAGTACCTGGGGAGCTGGGGGGGTGCCGTTGATGTGGAGCAAGACGCAGCAGCACAAGAGGACTTAGCCGAGGAGGTTATGGAAGAGGATGGAGTAGGAGGAGTAGAGGAGGTGGCAGCAGGACTGCCTGCAATTCGTGGCGGGCTAATAGTTCGGACAAGCCAGCTGTCAGACGCTGGGCAAGGGGGTGACTTGTTGACATTGGCTTCTTACGCTCAAACATGTCCTTGACAGACACATGACTGTGGGCAGATGAGCGGGAACTGCTCAAGGCGGGAGACGGAGTGGCGGATGGTTGAGAGGGGGCAAGAAGGACAGCAGTGGTTGACGTGGCTGAAGATGCTAGACCAGGAGGAGGATGGCGACTTAGAGTAGGCGTGTTGCTTGTACTCATGTGTTAATCCCATAGGCGTTTGTGATGTGAGATCATGTGCCTACGCAAAGCAGTTGTACCTAGGTGGGTGTTGGACCTCCCACGACTCAGTTTCCTTTGGCACAGGTTGCAAATGGCACCAATGTTGTCCAAGGCAGACACACAAAAAAAATGCCACACTGCTGAGCTCTGCAATGACGGAATTCTGGTGGTGGACACAGCATGCGTTGATTGGCGTGCTGTCGGGCTGACCCTGGGTGCCAATGCATGCTGTCTGACTGTGCCACTAGCTCCTTGCGACGACCCCCCCCCTGCTTCCAACTCGTCTCCTCCTCCTCTCTGTCTCCCCATCTGAACTTTCGCCCTGTTCTTCTTCTTGCCGAGCGGGCACCCACGTGACATCCATGGACGCATCGTCCTCATCAACCGCTTCGCTTGTATCTGACAACTCACAAAAGGAAGCAGCAGCGGGTACAACATCATCATCATCACACCGTACCTCCATGTGTTTAACCCCTTAAGGACACATGACATGTCTGACACGTCATGATTCCATTTTATTCCAGAAGTTTGGTCCTTAAGGGGTTAATGCTGCCTGCCTGAGACATATCCCTGTTATCTACATCCTCTAGCAATAATGGTTGCGCATCACCGCTTGAAGACAAGTAGCTGCTATTCAATCTATAACAGTGAAAAATAAATTTTGGTTTTAAAAGCACGCTATAGAGACACCAGATATGATTGGCAATGTGCACTGGAACAGTTCTGCAGAGCACACGCTGAAGGAAGGACTGACACACCCGCTTGAAGACAAGTAACTGCTATTCAATCTATAACAGTGAAAAATTAATTTTGGTTTTAAAAGCACGCTAAAGAGACACCAAATATGATTGGCAACTGTCAAAGCACGCTTGAACAGGTCTACAGAGCACACGCTGAAGTAGGCCTGACACCCAGACGCTTGCAGACAACTAACTGCTCTTCTATTACAGTGAAAAAAAATTATTTCTTTTAAATCTAAAGCTTAAGCTATTGTAAAAACAGATATGAGTGGTGGCACTGGGCAAGAGGGCACAGTATCCACTGTGAACGTCACACAGAAGCTGGCAGGCAGGCAGGCAACTGCTCTTCTATTACAGTGAAAAAAAATGATTTCTTTAAAAATCTAAAGCTTAAGCTATTGTTAAAACAGATATGAGTGGTGGCACTGGGCAAGTAGGCACAGTATCCAATGTGAACCTCACACAGAAGCTGGCAGGCAGGCAACTGCTCTTCTATTACAATGAAAACAAATTTATTTAAAATCTAAAGCTTAACCAATTGTTAAAACAGATATGAGTGGTGGCACTGACTGTGCAAATGGGCAAGGCATCCAACCTGACACAGAAGCTGGCAGGCAGGCAACTGCTCTTCTATTACAGTGGAAACAAAATTTTGGTTGTAAAAGCACGCTATAGAGACACCAGATATGAGTGGCAACTGTCAAAGTACGCTGGCAGGGTTGTGCAGGGCACACGCTGAAGGAAGGCCTGACAGAGCCGCTTGAAGGACACTGACTGGCTGCTATTAGCTTACACTGGAAACCTTTTTTCTTTGTAAAAGCACGCTAAAGAGACACCAGATATGATTGGCAACTGTCAAAGCACGCTGGCACAGGTCTGCAGAGCACACGCTGAAGTAGGCCTGTCACCCAGATGCTTGCAGACAACTAACTGATCTTCTATTACAGTGAAAAAAAATGATTTCTTTAAAATCTAAAGCTTAAGCTATTGTTAAAACAGATATGAGTGGTGGCACTGACTGTGCAAATGGGCAAGGCATCCAACCTGACACAGAAGCTTGCAGGCAGGCAACTGCTCTTCTATTACAGTGAAAAAAAAATGATTTCTTTAAAATCTAAAGCTTAAGCTATTGTTAAAACAGATATGAGTGGTGGCACTGGGCAAGTAGGCACAGTATCCAATGTGAACCTCACACAGAAGCTGGCAGGCAGGCAACTGCTCTTCTATTACAGTGAAAACAAATTATTTATTTTAAATCTAAAGCTTAACCAATTGTTAAAACAGATATGAGTGGTGGCACTGGGCAAGTGGGCACAGTATCCAATGTGAACCTCACACAGAAGCTGGCAGGCAGGCAACTGCTCTTCTATTACAGTGAAAAAAAAAATATTTATTTTAAATGTAAAGCTTAACCTATTGTTAAAACAGATATGAGTGGTGGCACTGGGCAAGTAGGCACAGTATCCAATGTGAACCTCACACAGAAGCTGGCAGGCAGGCACCTGCAATTACATTACACAGGAAAAAAAAAAAAGCAGCCTGATGTTATAGCCCTAAAAAGGGCTTTTTGGGGTGCTGTCCTTACAGCAGAGATCAGATGAGTCCTTCAGGATTGTAGTGGACACTGAATACCCTAGCCTAGCTATCAATTTCCCTATCTAATCAGCAGCAGCTAAACTTTCCCTCCTCTCACTAAGCATGCAGCTTCAGAATGAATCGAAAATGGATGCTGGGAGGGAGGTTGGAGGGTGTGGAAGGGAGGGAGTGCTGCTGATTGGCTGGAATGTGTCTGCTGACCGAGAGGCACAGGGTCAAAGTTTGCCCAATGATGACGAATAGGGGGCGGATCGAACTGCGCATGTGTCCGCCCGCCGCGGCGAACGCGAACACGCTAAGTTCGCCGGCGGACAGTTCGGTACATCACTATTCTCATGTAAACACTGTATTGAAAGCTAGGAACACCTAATTGAAAGTTAGGAACACCTCCAGTTGCAGTCACTCAGAGTGAACCAGAGGGACTTCGGAGTTGATGGAGGCATAATATGCCTCCATCCACTCAGATCTGCAGTCAGATATTCCACCCATAATCCTTATCTAGAAAAATAATTACACCTATGATTCCATCAGAAACAGGTTAAATATGTTCCTTGGCATATTTAAACATGATATTCCACCCATAAAGAAAATAAATTACACCTATGATTACATTAGAAACACATTAAATATGCTATCTGGCATGTGTAAACAAGATATTCCACCCATGATCCCCTATAGAAAATTTGTCATACCAATGATTCCACCAGAAACACATTAAATATGTTCCTTGGCATGTGCAAATATGATATTCCACCCATAATCCCCATATAAAAAATAACTATATACCCATGATTCGATCAGAAACAGGTTAAATATGTTCCTTGGCGTGTGTTAACATGATATTCCAACCCTAATCCCCTTATATAAATTTTTTATACCTATGATTGCATCAAAAACAGGTTAAATATGTTCCTTGCCATTTGTAAACATGATATTCCACCCATAATCCCCATATAGAAAATTAACTATACCCATGATTCCATCAGAAACAGGTTAAATATGTTCCTTGGCATGTGTATTGACCCATTTTCAATTATTTTATGTAATTTACTATAATTTCATTTTAGAACTGTTTTCATATCAGCAAGTGAATAGTTAAACATATGCAGTTTAGCATGTGAATAGTTAAACATTTGCAACTATGTTTTGCAACTTTGTATCAAGTACAGCAGCAGCAGTTACGAACATTCTCAGAATCGCTACCAGGTATGTGTGTGGAGAGTATA
This sequence comes from Pelobates fuscus, assembly GCF_036172605.1. Taxonomy (NCBI): domain Eukaryota; kingdom Metazoa; phylum Chordata; class Amphibia; order Anura; family Pelobatidae; genus Pelobates; species Pelobates fuscus. The sequence continues at coordinate 127,950,724 of NC_086317.1, forward strand.
GTGACACCTAAAGAAAGTACTGAGCATTGCAGCCAATCATCCCATCATCCCAGTATTCTGTTTAGTATTTCCCTTGTGTGCTTACCAAATGTTTAGAGCTGAGACCTCATCCGAGATATTCTCTAAAAAGGAATGAGATATAGCTGTGGTTGCCTCTTCAAGCATAAGTTGGTCATGTAAGAGAGAGTAGTTTGTCCTCCAATTAATGCTGTTAAGTATGTATAAGGGAGAGTCAAGTATCTCTGCCAGTGGGGCATGGTCACATGTGACTTTATCAATCTCACTAGGTAATAATAAGGTAAAAAAGTAGTGGATCCTTGAATATGACGAGTTAGGAGCTGTGTGTGTAATCCATGTCATGTGAGTGCAGTGCACATCTACAATCAGTTAATCAATAGGAATGAAGGAGCCTGTGAGTCTCAGAAATTATGTGTGAGGGTGCCCAGAAACTGCCTTTGTCACAATTTCTATTCCGATGCCTGACTTGGTCTTGAATATATTTTTCTCAGTCCTGTCAGTATGTCTTGTTTTCTAACCAAACGTATGTAACGGAAATATTATGTACAGTTTTCATAATAACAAAGACAACTGGGTGCAGCAAGTGGCAAAATTACATAAATGGGAACATTGTTTCTGATCAACATTTCCAATTATACATTCGGCAGATATGTTTAATACAAATGGGCTACCTATCTCATTTATTTAAACACTGTGAGTTTTATTCTGGAACTCTACAAAGAAAAAGCTTGTTTTTTACAGTTTGAAAAAAAAGTCATACCGTATCATTGATCTGGATTTGTGGCCATAGATCAATTTGGTTAATACTATCTTTGAGAAAAGCTTTTTTTTGATGCCTTAGTTTAATTTGCAAGCATTTAATTACATTTTAAAAGATAAAATACAACCCTAGCTGAATTCTTTCATCTGAGAAAGTTCAATGCAAACTGAAGGTCATGGTCAGATAGCCCTGTATTAGCAATGATCATTCAAGATTAATGTGACTCATTAGGACAAGAATGTGATGTGATGTTACAGTAATCTGATAGGGAGTCAGAAATCATTACTATATTATACAAATACCAATATGCATACTGGTGCCAGAAGTGGCATGGCACTGCTCCCCTTTCATAAATTGTAAATATTCAAACTACTATAGAACAGTTTGACTTCTTACCTGGGGTCCACTGAATAAAGAACAATGCAGGGCTTAGGTATTGGCTGAGCGCTAAACCGATGAACCCTAGTACAATACTGGTCCTACTCAACACATAGCAAGTCACATGGGAAATGTTAAATTAAAACAAAGCACTTCCTTCTATCCTTATATATGAATATTTTATAAAGGGCAACGTTTCAGTACATGCAAAGTTTAGGCATAAAAGCGCTAGACTGTAAGCTCATTTGAGCAGGGTCTTCAACCTATTGTTTCTGTAAGTTTTTGTAATTGTCTCATTTACTGTTAAATCTCCCCCTCTTATAATATTGTAAAGCTCTACAGAATATGCTGGCGTTATAGAAATGCAAATAATATTATTAATAATAATAAAATAATAAGCATCATCTTTTCATAAAATGTTCATACATTTAGAAACTCTGCACTTTGCAACAGTGCTACCAGATTCTATTCTTATATCATTTTAGTGCATATAGTAGATGAGGTACGAAATAGTCAACAAAGAAAGGTTGCTTTGTCTTTATTAGAGATTCCTTTTGTTTTGCAGTATAGTATGAAAGATCTGTGAAAGATTAATTGTAGTAAGTCAGAGAGATAAGCGTATCAAAAACCTAAATTTAATGCAAACAGATGCATAACATGAAGAAATTACGCTACTCTTCTTATACCGTGTTTAGGAGTAATATAATTATGCAAATGTGTAAATAGAGATTCTGTGTAAAGAAAATAAACACACTGAAAAACCACTCCAGGTGGTCTTAGAAAAGAGACCGCAAGTTAAACCAGATTGGGTCACAAAGACTGTTTATTTACGACAACATGAAAATTTAGTACAGAATGTAATTGTAATTTATTTTATTTGTTTTAATGCCAGCAAGACTGCATATCTACCAAATAGATGAACCACTGGGAAGTAAATGTTACCTTTACAAGTAATAAAAAAAATTAATATCCACAGCTATGTACCAAATTAAAAAAGGTTTTATTGCAACACCACTGGGTGAACTGGCAACGTTTCTATCCCCAGTGATCTTTGTCAAATTAGGTCACTTGTGGTAGCTGCAATACAAGGTTTTAAAAATTGCTGTACATCTGTGGATTTCATTTTTTTTCTCTTGTTGTTTTGTTTTTTTAAATGAAGATTGTGATCCCTTTCCAAAGTTGGCTGGAATGTTTAAATGTTTCAATTACCTTTACAGGAGACTACAGTAAATATCCTATAAGTAAGGATTACAGTATCTGAGACTATATGTATTTCCTTCATGTTTTGCTTGATTATTTTTTATTATTATTATTTTATTTATTCACTTTGACCAATATGCAGTTCTTTAAAAATTTAAAGCAGAGAGTTTTTTTTTCAGTATAGATGGAATTAAATATTAAGTTGTTTGAACATAACAAGCATCAGAATATATATTTTATAAACTAGCTTGTAGTAAAGGAATGTGTATATTGAATTATACAAGGTTATTTTTTTTGACAATCTTTATTTATGAACATTTTATAGTATGTAGGTAACAAAAGTAAACTTTTATAAAACGAGGAATTGTCTAAGGCAGTCTTCTTAAGACACAGCCATGGAAGCAACATGTGAAGAAGCAGTTGGCCAAAAATGTAGTCATATTTTAAACAGTAAGAATAGGACCCGTCTAGGGGGTCTGCCTTGACATTGGCAGGCGGGCATTCTCTCCAGTGGCCATTGGAGTAACTAAATGACCTCCATTTGTTTAAATATACATAGGGATTCAGGAGAGAGCGCAGGTAACTTTTTTCCTTTGGTTTTTACAATATCTAATAGCTGATGTGTACTGTAGTCATTGCAGCCGCCCAGGAGTGATGGGAGTGAGCGCAGGACTTTCCTTTTTATATTTTAAACAGTGTATGAACTTACAAAGTTGTCACATGATCATCTGAAAGAAGAAATAGGTAGGAGATGAACTAAGTAGGAAAGAGTCATAGGATAAGGGAGATAATAAAAAGGTAGGGGGAGTGTACAGAATTTTGTATAACCATAAAGTTGTAGGTAATATCATACACATATGTTAATGTTTCATTTACTGTAGGTTTACTTGTTGTGAGTCTTTACTACTGCTCTGATGGGCAAATAAGAAGGAAATAAGCAAAATAATTTAAAATTAATTTATTACCAACTGCTAGTAAGCCATTCAACCAGTTTGCAACATATTAGTATTCATTAGACTTGTGCAAAAAATGTGATTAACCTCTGTGTCCAAATCAAATTCCTTTTAATCCACACCAAAACAAACAATTAGCCAATGAATACGACTCAACAGGTAAATCAATTAATTTGGGTTTCGATAAAAAGGATTTGATTTGGACAAATTGGCTCAAACACATTTTTGAGACAAGTTGAGACTGGAATGAAGACAAAAAAAAAAAAAAAAAAGACAGACAGACAGACAGACAGACAGACAGACTATATATATGTGTGTTTGTGTTAAGTGAGAATTCTCATACAAAGAGACCATCTTCAAAACCCTCAGTTGCAGATCATGTATTTAACCCCTTAAGGACACATGACATGTGTGACATGTCATGGTTCCCTTTTATTCCAGAAGTTTGGTCCTTAACCCCTTAAGGACGGAGTCAATAGTGCACGTTCTGATCAAAACAAAACGTAAACAAAAACTGGAATTTGCGCTATATGTCTGTTTACCCGTAGTTCCCCTCTTTCAAATTATATGCACCCACACTTATTATATATCATTTTGTTCAGGAGAAACAGGGCTTTAATCTATCATTAACTATTCATATATGGAACATCATTTATTATGAATAAAAGTAAAACAAATGTGAGAAAATAAGATTTTTTTTTTAAATTTGCATTTCCGTCTGACATTTTAACTGTGAATGTCATAATACTGTTAGCTTTTACTGCAAAAAAAATGCACATATTTGTAATCAGCGATGTCTCACGAGTACAACAGTACCCCCCATTAACAGGTTTTATGTTGTTTTGGAAAGTTACAGGGTCAAATATAGAACATTACATTTTCAAATTGAAATTTGCCAGATTGGTAATGTTACCTTTGAGACGGTGTGGTAGCCCAGGAATGAGAATTACCCCCATAATGGCATACCATTTGAAAAAGTAGACAAGCCAAGGTATTGAAAGTGGGGTATGTTTAGTCTTTTTTAGTAGCCACTTAGTCACAAACACTGGCCAAAGTTAGCGTTCATATTTGTTTTTGTGTGAAAAAAGCAAAAAACGAATATTTGGTCAGTGTTTGTGACTAAGTGGCTACTAAGAAAGACTGGACATACCCCACTTGCAATACCTCGGGTTGTCTACTTTTGCAAATGGTATGCCATCATGGGGGTAATTCTCATTCCTGGGCTACCATACGCTCTCAAAGGCAACATAACCAATCTGGCAAATTTCAATGTGAAAAAAATGAAATGCAAGCCTTATATGTGACTCTCTAACGTTCCAAAACACCATAAAACCTGTACATGGGGGGTACTGTTATTCTCGGGAGACTTCACTAAACACAAATATTAGTGTTTTAAAACAGTAAAACATATTACAACAATAATATAGACCATAAAAGTGCAGTTCGCTTGTAAAAAATGCAAAAAACGTCACTTTTACTTAAAATATCATCGTTGTAATACAATTTACCAGTTTGAAACACGAATATTTGAGTTCAGCGAAGTCTCCCGGGTAAAACAGTACCCCCTATGTACAGGTTTTATGGTGTCTTGGAGAGTTACAGGGTCAAATATAGTGCTTGCAAATTAAATTCTCTGCACTTTCTCCCTGTGTTGTCATGCATGTCAATCAAATTTTAATTAATCAAATCACATAATTACGTTAAAAGATTATTTAAATATACATGTAGAATTTTAATATATATGCATTTATAGGTATTTAAATTCTACGTGTATACTGATGTAATCTTTTATGTAATTATATGTATTTATCTATACATATATATTTGCGGCTATTTGCATTTTATATATAGATAGATATATATATATAGAATGTCATTCTAAGTGTATTTTGTTACCGATATATATATATTAATAACAAAATACAGTTAGAATGAAATTACATATGCATATATAATTTATATTAAATTTTGTTTCAATATTTTATTTATTTATTTTATTATTTAATTTATTTATTATTTTAATTATACGTATTTATATATAATATATATATGTACATCTATTATATATATAATATATATACATATTATATATGTAATGTCATTCTAAGTGTATTTTAATATTAATATATATACTTATATTAATATTAAAATACACTTTGTACGACGTTACATATATATAATATGTATATATATATTATATATAATATATATACATATTATATATATATAAAAATGCATTTATTTTATTTTTACACATGTCTAATTATTTTTTTTAATTCTTCCCACCAGCAGGGGGACTGTCTGATATTTCAAACAGTCCCCCTGCTGGCATATCCACAGCCAGCTATAGGGGGCCATGTGATCGCTCTTTGAGAGCGATCACATGGCCCCCGGGGGCCTCATTTGCCGTGGGAGGGCTGCCTGGGCTGTGAGGCAGTCCTCCCGAAGCGGATCGCGGCGGAGGTAAGTATAACTTACCTCCTGGGGCTGCAAGCCGTTACGGCGTGCTATGCCGTCATAACGGCGTTAAAGCCCACTTAACCCGTGACGGCATAGCACGCCGTAACGGCGTTAAGGGGTTAAGGGGTTAAAAATCATCCTTTAGTGTAGGCTGAAAGATGCCTGTATAATTAACATTAATCTTATTAGACATTATTTGATATCAGCAACAAGTAAAGTAGAGGTGCAGAACTATGGATCAATACTGAGTCTATCTGGCTGTTTTGTATGTTGGGAAATAGAACTCTTTAAATTAACCCCTTCAGGACGCAGTCAATAGTGCACGTTCTAATCAAAACGTAAACAAAAACTGGAATTTGCGCTATATGTCTGTTCACCCGTAATTCACCGCTGTGACATTAAGTACACCCACACTTATTATATATCATTTTGTTCAGGAGAAACAGGGCTTTAATTTATCATTAACTATTCATATATGGAACATAATTTATTATGAATAAAATTTTAAAAAATGTGAGTAAATAAGATTTTTTTTTTAGCTGTGAATGTCATAATACGGTGTCAGGGACCAGGAACCAGACAGACAGAACTAGATGCAAACACACCTTTATTAACCCCTTCAGGACGGAGTCAATAGTGCACGTTCTGATCAAAACAAAACGTAAACAAAAACTGGTATTTGCGCTATATGTCTGTTCACCCGTAGTTCCCATCTTTCATATTATATGCACCCACACTTATTATATATCATTTTGTTCAGGAGAAACAGGGCTTTCATTCCATATCAAATATTTATATATGAAACCTAATTTATTATGAATAAAATTAAAAAAATTTGTAGTTCTGCCTCACATTTTAGCTGTAAATGTCATAATACTGTTAGGTTTTACTGCAAAAAAATGCACATATTTGTAATCAGCGATGTCTCACGAGTACAACAGTACCCCCCATTAACAGGTTTTATGGTGTTTTGGAAAGTTACAGGGTCAAATATAGAACGTTCCATTTTTAAATTGAAATTTGCCAGATTAGTAATGTTACCTTTGAGACGGTGTGGTAGCCCAGGAATGAGAATTACCCCCATAATGGCATACCATGTGAAAAAGTAGACAACCCAAGGTATTGAACGTGGGGTATGTTTAGTCTTTTTTAGTAGCCACTTAGTCACAAACACTGGCCAAAGTTAGCGTTCATATTTGTTTTTGTGTGAAAAAAGCAAAAAACTAATATTTGGCCAGTGTTTATGACTAAGTGGCTACTAAAAATGACTGGACATACCCCATTTGCAATACCTTGGGTTGTCTACTTTTGAAAATGGTATGCCATCATGGGGGTAATTCTTATTCCTGGGCTACCATACGGTCTCAAAGGCAACATAACTAATCTGGCAAATTTCAATGTGAAAAAAATGAAATGCAAGCCTTATATGTGACTCTCTAACTTTCCAAAACACCATAAAACCTGTACATGGGGGGTACTGTTATTCTCGGGAGACTTCACTAAACACAAATATTAGTGTTTTAAAACAGTAAAACATATTACAACGATAATATAGTCCATAAAAGTGCAGTTTTTTTGTAAAAAATGCAAAAAAACTTCACTTTTACTTAAAATATAATCGTTGTAATATAATTTACCAGTTTTAAACAGTAATATTTGAGTTCAGCGAAGTCTCCTGAGTAAAACAGTACCCCCTATGTACAGGTTTTATGATGTCTTGGAGAGTTACAGGGTCAAATATAGTGCTTGCGAATTAAATTCTCTGCACTTTCTCCCTGTGTTGTCAGGTATGTCAATCAAATTTTAATTAATCAAATGACATAATTATGTATTACTTAAATATACACGTAGAATTTTAATATATATGCATTTATAGGTATTTAAATTCTACGTGTATACTAATGTAATCTATTATGTAATTATATGTATTTATCTCTCTCTATATATTTGCGGTTATTTGTATTTTATATATAGATAGATATATATACAATGTCATTCTAAGTGTATTTTGTTACCAATATATATTTTTTAATGACAAAATACAGTTAGAATAAAATTACATATGAATATATAATTTATTTTAAATTTTGTTTCAATATTTTATTTATTTAATAATTTTATTTATTTATTATTGTAAATATATATATATATATATATATATATATAATATATATATATATATAATATATATATATATATATATATATATATGTGTGTATATATCTATTATATATATATATATATATATATATATATATATATATATATATATACACATATTATATATGTAACATCACTCTAAGTGTATTTTAATACTAATATTACTATTAAAATACATTATGCATGAAGTTACATATATATTATGTATATATATATACATATATAAATGCATTTATTTTAATTTTACACATGTCTAACTATTTTTTTTTAATTCTTCCCACCAGCAGGGGGACTGTCAGATATTTCAGACAGCCCCCCTGCTGGCAGATCCACAGCCAGCTATAGGAGGCCATGTGATCGCTCTTTGAGAGCGATCACATGGCCCCCAGGGGCCTGATTTGCCATGGGGGGGCTGCCTGGGCTCTGAGGCAGCCCCCCAGAAGAGGATCGCGGCGGAGGGGAGTACCACCGGACCTCCTGGGCTGCAAGCCGTTACAGCGTTCTATGCCGCCGCAACAGCTTTAAAGCCCTTTAAAGCCGCGACGGCATAGAACGCCGTAACGGCTTTAAGGGGTTAATAAATAACAAAAGCAAAGTCCAGGAATCAAGCAGGGGTCAGTCACCAGAGCGGGTAGTCAGACAAGCCAGGATCAGGAGCACGGAGAGCAGCGGAGTCAGGAACAAGGCCGGAGTCAGGAACCAGGAACAAACAGGAAACACAGGAACAAGGAGACTTCTGGGAAACGGGAAACCACGCAAGGGCAAGGAGGTTCTGGGATTTGCTGCTTAAATAGGCAGAACTGATTAGCAGCAGGGTTGATTACTACTCTCAGGTGAGTAACTGTGGCAACAAGCAGAAGGAGCTCAGTAATTGCAGCTGAAAACTCATTCACTGAAACAGAAAGGGTTGCTGTTTAAAACAGCAAAGAAACCCTGACATACGGTTAGGTTTTACTGCAAAAAAATGCACATATTTGTAATCAGCAATGTCTCACGAGTACAACAGTACCCCCCATTAACAGGTTTTGTGGTGTTTTGGAAAGTTACAGGGTCAAATATAGAACGTTCCATTTTCAAATTGAAATTTTCCAGATTAGTAATGTTACATTTGAGACAGTGTGGTAGCCCAGGAATGAGAATTACCCCCATAATGGCATACCATTTGAAAAAAGTAGACAACCCAAGGTATTGAACGTGGGGTATGTTTAGTCTTTTTTAGTAGCCACTTAGTCACAAACACTGGCCAAAGTTAGCGTTCATATTTGTTTTTGTGTGAAAAAAGCAAAAAACTAATATTTGGCCAGTGTTTGTGACTAAGTGGCTACTAAGAAAGACTGGACATACCCCATGTCAAAAAAATGCAAGCCTTATATGTGACTCTCTAACTTTCCAAAACACCATAAAACCTGTACATGGGGGGGGGGGGGGTACTGTTATTCTCGGGAGACTTCACTAAACACAAATATTAGTGTTTTAAAACAGTAAAACATATTACAACAATAATATAGTCCATAAAAGTGCCGTTCGTTTGTAAAAAAAAAATGCAAAAAACATCACTTTTACTTAAAATTTCATCATTGTAATACAATTTACCAGTTTGAAACACTAATATTTGAGTTCAGCAAAGTTTGCGTACAGGTTTTATGGTGTCTTGGAGAGTTACAGGGTCAAATATGGTGCTTGCAAATTAAATTCTCTGCACTTTCTCCCTGTGTTGTCAGGCATGTCAATCAAATGTTAATTAATCAAATCACATAATTATGTTAAAAGATTACTTAACTATACATGTAGAATTTTAATATATATTCATTTATAGGTATTTAAATTCTACGTGTATACTAATGTAATCTTTTATGTAATTATATGTATTTATCTGTATATATGTATTTATCTATCTATCTATCTATATATATATATATATATATATATATATATATATATATATATTTGTGGTTATTTGTAATTTATATATAGATAGATAGATATGGAATGTCATTCTAAGTGTATTTTGTTACCTATATATATATATATATTAATAACAAAATACAGTTAGAATGAAATTACATATGAATACATAATTTATATTAAATTTTGTTTCAATATTTTATTTTTATTTTATTTATTTATTATTGTAATTATACGTGTATATATCTAATATATGTGTATATATCTATTTTATATATATAATATATACACATATTATATATATGTAACATTATTCTAAGTGTATTTTAATACTAATATATGTACTTATATTAATATTAAAATACACTTTGTATGACGTTATATATATATATATATATATAATATGTATATATTATATATATAATAGATATACATATATTTTATATATATATATAAATACATTTATTTTATTTTTAAACATGTTGAATTAATGTTTTTTTACTTTCCCACCAGCTATAGGGGGCCATGTGATCGCTCTTTGAGGGTCAGGCAGCCCTCCTGAAGAGGATCGCGGCGGAGGTAAGTACGCAGGACCTCCAGGGGCTCAAAGCTGTTACGGCATTCTATGCCGCCGCAACGGCTTTAAAACCCACTTAATGCGGGACGGCATAGAATGCCGTAACGGCGTTAAGGGGTTAACACTGCAAGCACCATAACAATACACCCCACTAAATCCGTTATGGTGCCAGGAGTGAGCTGGCGCCTTCACAGATAAGGATTCAAACTGTTTAAGAACAGTTTGGTAAATAACCTGGAGTCTGCCAAGGGCCCGACATAACCTTTTCTCCGGCTGGAAGTATATGTCACTCCTTATAGGGAGGCCAATATCAAATGATGCCAAATAGGACGAACATTACCTGCCTCTTTCAATCTACAGCAGCCTTCAGTGGTTATGGTGCTTGGAGTGTTCCTTTAATTCATAGTTGCCAGACTGCTTTAAAAACATTAACATTATTTAGTCACATAAAGAATAGAGTTTAGTTTCCTGCAATTATCATATACTTAAAAAAAGCATAGCCTATTTAATTAGCATAGATGAAAGGGCAGCTGTTGATGTAAACTAATTTCCATTATATCCCTCACTATATATCATTCTTGCTCCCTCTCTTTAACTCTCTTTCCACCAATTAGAACCAATTTTTAGACCCTCATATAGGTCTCAAAATATGTATACAGAAAATATTCAGCAAATGCTGAAAAGTAGGTATGTATTTGTCCTACAGGGCCTATACATTTCATAAAGCCTTATTGAAAAGACCTCCTATATGAACAAAATTATGACTTTCACCTAGCATGACCCAACTTCTTTTAATCAAACTTTTCCCTCCTGCCTCTCATTAATAAGTGATGAGTTTGTTCTAACATTTAATCCTTACAAAAGTAAGTATCACTGTAAGATAAAATATTTCTTATAATCAGTGGCAGAACTAATGTAAAGAGGACCCTGGTGCCCTCTTAAAGAGGCGGCCACGCCTTGCTGTCTGCAGGGCTCGGGGTGCACCGTGACACATTTGCCCATGCTTGCAGGGTTGTATTTAGCACTGAGCAGTGTTTGAATGTAGACATATTTTTGTATGGAGTATTTGTGCGTGAATCTGGGGTGGGGGGTGTTTGTATGTACTGTTTCCTGCAGGCATGCATGCCTTTGTACATTGTATTGTTTTTTTTAAATACAGGGGTGTATTTGTATGTAGTGTTGACGTTTGAATGTAGTATTGATGTTTGAATGCAGGGGTGTTGGAGTTGGAATGCTGAAATGTGTGCACATTATTCGTCATGGAGGTGGGAGGGTCTGGGAGGGTCTGCTGCTGATTGGCTGGAATGTGTCTGCTGACTGTGAGGTACAGGGTCAAAGTTTACTCAATGATGATGAATAGGGGGCGGACCGAACATCGCATATGTTCGCCCGCCACGGCGACCGCGAACAAGCTATGTTCGCCGGCGAATAGTTCCCGACGAACTGTTCGGGACATCTCTAGTGCACATGTACAAATACACAGCCAGACACACTGATATATGTATATGCACACTGACACACATTCAGATACACGCACTGACACACATACAGATACACAGACACACATACAGATACACAGACACACAGATATATACACTGACACACATACAGATACACATGCAAGTAAACAGACACACACTGACACACATACAGAAACACAGACACACAGATATATACAGGGAGTGCAGAATTATTAGGCAAATGAGTATTTTGACCACATCATCCTCTTTATGCATGTTGTCTTACTCCAAGCTGTATAGGCTCGAAAGCCTACTACCAATTAAGCATATTAGGTGATGTGCATCTCTGTAATGAGAAGGGGTGTGGTCTAATGACATCAACACCCTATATCAGGTGTGCATAATTATTAGGCAACTTCCTTTCCTTTGGCAAAATGGGTCAAAAGAAGGACTTGACAGGCTCAGAAAAGTCAAAAATAGTGAGATATCTTGCAGAGGGATGCAGCACTCTTAAAATTGCAAAGCTTCTGAAGCGTGATCATCAAACAATCAAGCGTTTCATTCAAAATAGTCAACAGGGTCGCAAGAAGCGTGTGGAGAAACCAAGGCGCAAAATAACTGCCCATGAACTGAGAAAAGTCAAGCGTGCAGCTGCCAAGATGCCACTTGCCACCAGTTTGGCCATATTTAAGAGCTGCAACATCACTGGAGTGCCCAAAAGCACAAGGTGTGCAATACTCAGAGACATGGCCAAGGTAAGAAAGGCTGAAAGACGACCACCACTGAACAAGACACACAAGCTGAAACGTCAAGACTGGGCCAAGAAATATCTTGATGGGCCAGATGGATGGGCCCGTGGCTGGATTGGTAAAGGGCAGAGAGCTCCAGTCCGACTCAGACACCAGCAAGGTGGAGGTGGAGTACTGGTTTGGGCTGGTATCAGTGGCGTACATACCAGGGTCGCAGGGGTCGCGGCTGCGACCGGGCCCGGCCCACCAGGGGGCCCGGCCGCCCCTGCGACCCGGTATATACGCTCTGGGCCAGCCTCTTCTCCTGGGGGGCCCAGGAGCCGGCCACCTCCGGGCCCCCCCGAGGCTGGCCCTGCTTACACCCGCGGCCGGCTGGTGCGCGAGGGAGCACTCTCCCCTGAGTGCTTCCTCTTCAGCTCCCTCGCGCACCGCACTGATACCGGAGCCGGAAGATGATGTCATCTTCCGGCGCCGGTATCAGTACGCGGCGCGCGAGGGAGCTGAAGAGGAAGCACTCAGGGGAGAGTGCTCCCTCGCGCGCCCGCAGGACCAGCCAGCCCGCCGGGTGACCGGCCCCCCCAGGAGCCCAGCAGCACCACTGGACCCCAGGGAATCCCCTCAGCACTCCAAAAGGTAAGGAGGCTGGGGGGATTAAATAAAAAAAAACATGTGTTAGTGTGTGTGTGTTAGTGTGTGAGTGTGTGTGTTAGTGTGTTAGTGTGTGTGTGTGTTAGTGTGTGTGTGTGTGTTAGTGTGTGTGTGTGTTAGTGTGTGTGTGTGTGTTAGTGTGTGTGTGTGAGCGTGTGTGTGTGTTAGTGTGTGAGCGTTAGAGTGTGTGTGTGTGTGTTAGTGTGAGTGTCAGTGAGTGTGTTACTGTGTGTGTCTGTTACTGAGTGTGTGTGTGTTAGTGAGTCTGTTTGATGTCTGTTAGTGAGTGTGTGTGTCAGTGAGAGTGTATGTTTTGTAAGTGAGTGTGTATGTATGTCTGCCGCTGAGTGTGTCTTTGTCAGTAAATGTGTGTGTCTGTTAGCTAGTGTGTATGCATTTGTTCGTGAGAGTGTGTGTGTGTGTGTCTTCAGCACTTACCTTTCTCCAGCGCCGGACTCCCATGGCGCTGGGGATCCCTCCGCCTCTCAGCTCCGAATGCGCATGCACGGCAAGAGCCGCGCACGCATTCAAACCGCCCATAGGAAAGCATTACTCAATGCTTTCCTATGGACGTTCAGTGTCTTAAAATGGCGGAAGCACCTCTAGCGGCTGTCAGTGAGACAGCCACTAGAGGCTGGATTAACCCTCAGTGAAACATAACAGTTTCTCTGAAACTGCTATGCTTTCAGCTGCAGGGTTAAAACTAGAGGGACCTGACACCCAGACCACTTCATTGAGCTGATGTGATCTGGGTGTCTGTAGTGGTCCTTTAAGTGTGTGTGCATCTGCATGCAGTGGCGTACATACCGCGGTCGCAACCCCTGCGACCAGGTGCCCGCCGCCATGTGTTGCTGCCCCAGCCCGCGCAGAGTAAGCGCGAGGGGGGAGGCCCACGGATCAATTTTCGCACCGGGGCCCCATGGGTCATGTGTACGCCACTGGCTGGTATCATCAAAGATGAGCTTGTGGGGCCTTTTCGGGTTGAGGATGGAGTCAAGCTCAACTCCCAGTCCTACTGCCAGTTTCTGGAAGACACCTTCTTCAAGCAGTGGTACAGGAAGAAGTCTGCATCCTTCAAGAAAAACATGATTTTCATGCAGGACAATGCTCCATCACACGCGTCCAAGTACTCTACAGCGTGGCTGGCAAGAAAGGGTATAAAAGAAGAAAATCTAATGACATGGCCTCCTTGTTCACCTGATCTGAACCCCATTGAGAACCTGTGGTCCATCATCAAATGTGAGATTTACAAGGAGGGAAAACAGTACACCTCTCTGAACAGTGTCTGGGAGGCTGTGGTTGCTGCTGCACGCAATGTTGATGGTGAACAGATCAAAACACTGACAGAATCCATGGATGGCAGGCTTTTGAGTGTCCTTGCAAAGAAAGGTGGCTATATTGGTCACTGATTTGTTTTTGTTATGTTTTTGAATGTCAGAAATGTATATTTGTGAATGTTGAGATGTTATATTGGTTTCACTGCTAAAAATAAATAATTGAAATGGGTATATATTTGTTTTTTTGTTAAGTTGCCTAATAATTATGCACAGTAATAGTCACCTGCACACACAGGTATCCCCCTAAAATAGCTATAACTAAAAACAAACTAAAAACTACTTCCAAAAATATTCAGCTTTGATATTAATGAGTTTTTTGGGTTCATTGAGAACATGGTTGTTGTTCAATAATAAAATTAATCCTCAAAAATACAACTTGCCTAATAATTCTGCACTCCCTGTACACTGACACACATACAGATACACAGACACACAGTTATATACACTGACACACATACAGATACACAGATACACTGACACACATACACATGCAAGTAAACAGACATACTGACACACATTCAGATACACGCACTGACACACATACAGAAACACATACACACAGATATATACACTGACACACATATAGATACACATGCAAGTAAACAGACACACACTAACACACATGCAGATACAATGATACACATGCATAAAGGAGAAGAACACAGGTTGTGCCAGCCAACTTAATATTTTCCTTACTATTAAATAATAAAATTAAATAGTGTTAACTTAGCTATACATCCACAAAGATAGTCACAGCGTGTTTCCCCCAACGTGTCACTTGAAAAAGCCATCTGGGAGAAAAGTGTTCTTTTTATTTGTCTAGTGAAATGTAAATTGTTAAATTAAAGTTGATTTTACCTTTCAATTTATATAATTCATTTGGTCTTACTTTTTAATTTATTTTAATTTATTTTTTTTAGATTGCAAATTACTGCTGGCGGCATAGATTTCAGTAAGGCTTTTGACACTGTTGCACATAGAAGGCTTATCAATAAACTGCAATCTTTAAGTTTGGATTCCAATATTGTTGAATGGGTAAGGCAGTGGCTGAGTGACAGGCAACAGAGGGTTGTAGTCAATGAAGTATATTCAAAGCATGGGCTTGTCACCAGTGGGGTACCTCAGGGATCTGTACTTGGACCCCCTCACCCCCCTGCCGCACAGCTCAGTGTGTAGGAGGGAATTGAGAGCTTGTCACTTCCTCCCAGTTCTGCTGGTATGAGAGAGACATGGTCGCACTGGGAAGGACTGCAGCGCATGAGCGGGCACCTGATGACACATGCCCATGAAGTACATGGGCCCCCTCAGGGTGCTGGCCCCAGTGCAGCCATACCGGCTGCAGTGGTGGTAATAACTCTTTGCCGTTTTTGCAATTATTTTTAAAAGTCACTATTTCAAATAGAAATCAACATTTTTATAAATATATATTAATGGCAATTACAATGGAAAGGTCCTAAAACATAAAGCATTGAAGTACATGATGTATGTAGAGTGATTCTTTAAACCTTACTAAAAGGGTACAAGGTATTTTTCCACTGTAGCTGAAAGTCAAGTCCATTATATATGGACACATTAGATATATATATAACAATATATAGATCCTTGCACTCACACTCAAATGTCCTACTGTCATACAGTGGTGTGGTTTGCCGGGTGCCAATCCTATTTGGGGATCTTTGATAAATACCAATATAGAAATGTAGGCTGCACTCACGGACTTCAAATTTCAAAAAAGGTGTTTTATTCAATAAAACAAATGTATCGACGTTTCGGTCCGCACAGGGACCTTCCTCAGGATGAAATGACACCATATATATATTCATGTGTGTGTTCAGTTCTTTATTTGCACAATCTTAGGTTTGAGTAACAGCAAGAATTACATAGAGTCTAAGTTTGCCCTCACACACTAAATAGGACATACAAACCATGTAAATCAATTGACATTATAAAGCAACAAAGAATTCCAATTTACCTTGTTTATTGTAAACTCTATTCTATATAACATACATCACAAAGGAAAGTAAACAATCAACTGATCAACTGGTGCTCATTTTTATTATTGGTTTTACCACATACTGAAACTGAATAATTATTGCAGTTATTATGTACTAATGAGCCATCCATTCGCAATATTGGGATTATAAGAATCAACTGGAGTAATTTACTTTCTTGAGGTTTGTGAGTTGCAAATAAATAATATCAAGAATAATAATTATGTCTGTCTGTTGACAAAAAGAAAAAAGAAAATACTAATTCACCGACACACATGCCCAAATGGGTATGGTGCCGGGAAAAAGTTGTACAACCCTCTAGCGTATCATTGAAGCAACTTGGAAATTATACTTTAACGGTCTCTCTAGAATTCATTGAGTTCTATTCAGAGACGCCAAGACTAAAATCTGCTAGTGTAGGGATAAATCTACCGTCTATTAAATAATTGATTAAGCAGATGTTTGAGAAATAGTGGAACATTTTAGCGAACATTGCAGGAAACTGAAGAGAAATCACTACTGTAATAGAATGGTTAAGTAGAATTTGAAGCAAGAGGCAGTCAATGTGAATATATCTCATATTTCTCCTGTGTATAGTTAACCTTTAAGCAGAACCCATTGGGTATTTTTCCACGTGCTCTTTTCTACTTTGATAGCGTAGCATCATTTATTAGCTCTATCTTACAGACGTGTTTATTTCTAAATACTAATGTGTGTAACAGACAGACATAACTGTCTATAGGTCGATTTAGGTTCCAATAGGTAACCTGAAATCAAAAAATGGCAAGTCACCAGGTTGTACTGGTACACAGGGGGTAACCCTAATTGATTAAGTAGACAAAAAGAAAATACTAATTCACCGACACACATGCCCAAATGGGTATGGTGCCGGGAAAAAGTTGTACAACCCTCTAGCGTGTGCTAAATCGTTAAAAGAAAAATATTTATTGGTAAAGCTAAAAACACCTAGTCTCCTATCAAGTAGATACTAGAGTTAGGTAGGCTTCATAGCAATAGCACAGCTGCAGGTAATTCTCAGGGGTAATCCAAAAAGCGAGGACTAAAGAGAGGATATAAACCTAGTGTGTGTATATCTATAAAACAAAAAGACACACCGTCTATGTATATCACACACAATCTAAGGCAACCTTAGTCTCTCTGTCTACACCTCATACTGACAACTAAATGTCTACCAAGGATCCCTAATTACCTCAGCATAGCAAGGTGCCAATGCCTACCATTACTGCTCGATCTAACGAGGGACTAGAGAAAATTCCAAAGTGCTACCACCCACAACCCCAGTGCATGGTGAAAAGAAATCAAAATAGATTAAATAAAATCAAAAGAAAGCCCGACGCGCGTTTCAGCGTATCTAGACGCCGTCGTCAGGGGCAAATACAAACAACCAAAGGCATACCTCCCACTCCTTAAATAGCCAGTATGTGATTATGCAGACCGATGTCAGCTGATTCCCATAACCGGCACTTACTTGGCATTGGTCCGGACGAAAAGCCCACCCAACTGTCAGCAAACTATGCCGACCAATCCACTTCCCTACACCCCACGTGGTAGGTGCATCATCGCTAAGTCACGTGAGCGGGGAGGGAGAGGGGCGGGAAGTAACCGCCGAAAATCCTCCTGCATTACTCGCAACTCACAGTGCGTCAATGAAACATCACAGAATGGGCGGGAACTACTCCTACCCTTTGACGATACCTAGCAGAATTACTAGGACGTCACTTAATGGGCGGAGCATCCGATCCCGTTGTTACAGTGTGTATACAACTAATCAGAAATGAGAGGAAAAGTAAAATTAATCTCTCACTCATATGATGTGTATACACCATTGCACCAAGATACCTATCGCCAATATATATCCTAGATGTTATAAAGCCCTACAAGAGAGTGGGGATGAAGTGAAAAAAAAGGGAACAGTAAGAAGGCTCATATTACAGATAAACCACTACATAGTACATAGTTTATATAGCCTATCCGGAGTTATCAATGGAGATGTGCCACCTGGTTCAATAATCCCTAAATAATAAGCACCAATGAAAAAGAAATTAAATTAAAACTTTAGAAATAAAAAATTCATAAATCATATTTTAGCATTTTACAACCCACAAAGTTACTAAATATGGATCGTTAGTTAAATAAAAGGGGTATATGAAAACCCCTCATTAAGGCCGTTTGGTGACAAAGTTTGAAGTTTAAAGATCCAGTATGCCTCCCTCTGGCGAAGTTTAATATCCCAACCACCTTTCCGTGGGGGCTGAGGGATATGTTCAATCCCCATAAAGCGTATTCCCTCTGAGGAATGGTTATGAAAAAGGTGTAGGTGTCTTGATATGGGGGTTTCCAAACGTCTTCTTACCGAATTTACATGCTCCCTAATTCTGAGTTTGAAAGATCGAAACGTCTTACCCACGTACATCAAGCCGCATGAACATGTTAGTAAATAAATTACCCCAGTAGTACGGCAATTAATGAATGAGCGGGGGTTGAATGTCTCCGAGTTAGTACTGTTAGTGTAAACCCTAGAATTCTTGTTGATGTAGGGACAAGCACTACAGTGGCCACAACGATATGTGCCGATAGGTAAATAGTTCCTAAAGGGTCCTTGTATAGATGACGAGGAAAGGTGACTAGGAACAAGTAAATCTCTTAAATTCCACCCCCTACGTGCCGTTATAGAGGGGTATGTGGGCACTACCTCCTTAAGGTGTTTATCCAAAGATATGATGGGCCAATATTTCTTAAAGATTCCCATCATCTTAGCCCAACCTGCATCAAATGTTCCTATACACCTTATCATTTGCCCCTCCTGTTTCACAGTGTTATCGTCAATAAGGACTTGGCGTTCTGTTGAGAGGGCTCTCACATATGCTCTTTTTAGTACCCTATTGGGATACCCTTTTTCCCTAAATGACAGTCTTAATGTTCTTGCTTTAGATTTGAAGTCATCTAGAGACGAACAGTTACGCCGTAATCTCAAGTACTGGCCAATCGGGATTCCAGCTTTTAGTGGGGTAGGATGGTGGCTAGACCAGTCTAAAAGGCTGTTTGTAGCTGTCTTTTTGCGATAGAGGGTAGTGTGTATTTTATTCATAACCCCTATTTCTAGAGACACATCCAGGAAGCATAGCTTAGAGCCCCCTATTTCACTTGTGAATCGCAGGTTTTGAGTGTTATCATTAAGGGCTGTAACAAAGTCCCCAAAGTGCTCTGAGGTACCCGCCCAGACAATAAGGATGTCATCAATGTACCTCTTCCAATGTAGGACACAGTCCATATATTGTTTAAGATTAGGGTCCTCCCTGATTACTCTCTCCCACCAGCCCAGATGCAGATTTGCATATGATGGTGCACATGGTGTCCCCTTGGCCGTTCCCATCACTTGCTGATAGAGTTTCCCATTAAAGAGAAATATATTGTGGGTCAAAACAAATCTCAATAGAGCTGATATAAAGTCAATATATCTCTCAGGTAGTTTGGGGTTCAGTGAGAGGAATAATCTACAATGTTCAATTCCTAGTTCATGGGGGATTGAGCTATACAATGCCTCCACATCTAGGCTACACAATTTAGCTTGATTAGAAAGCTCAGTCTGGGTTAAAAACCCGAGTAACTGCTTGGTGTCCCTAAGATGTGAGGGTAACTCTTGTACCATCGGGGATAGGACCTTATCCAGAAACACACTTACGTTTTGAGTAAGATTACCACACCCTGATACTATCGGTCTGCCCGTTACGTCAGACATGGATTTATGTACCTTGGGTAGGCAATAAAAGGTTGACAGAACTGGTTCTTTGGGATTCATAAATTCAAATTCATCTTTCGAGATGAATTCCATATCAATAGCACCTTTCAACAGGGTGCGCAATTCAGTCAAAAAATGAGGTTGGCTCACTCTTTATCACACGGTATGTATTTTCGTCCAATAATAGGCGTTCAGCCATCCTTACATAGTGATCCCTGTCCATCACAACCACATTCCCTCCCTTGTCAGATGGCTTAATGATCAGGTCCCTATTGGCTTGGAGCTGACTAATAGCCATCCTCTCCTGTTTCGAAAGATTACCCCCGACCGTAATTGGAAATCGTCCATTGGTAAGGAAGCAATTCCCCTACAAACCATGTCCAAGAATACTTCCAAATTCCTAAAGTCTTTAAACGGTGGAGTGAATCTACTCTTGGATCTCAAGTTGGTTTGGGGAACCATGTTCCTTATCGAACCATCATTGGTTTCCAACAGTTCAACAAGCATTTGTAAGCAATCTAGATCTTTAGGTGTCAGTCCCAGACTTTGAGCTCTAGTCTCTTTGCGTAGCTCATGATATTTATGTAGGGCTAGTTTCCTTACAAACAAATGGACATCCTTTGTCCATGTGAACTTATTAAAGGTGGGGGTAGGGATATAAGATAACCCCTTAGATAACACGCTCATTTGGGCGTCAGAGAGAGTGGATTTGGACAGGTTAATAATCTGTAAGGATGGTTTAGACACTACCTTTGGTACCTCTGGCCTCGACCTCTGTTCCTCGTACGAGGGCCCTGAGATAGCTCTGCCTGTCGTAGACCTAAAAAATCCACCCCTTTCTTTAAGATGCTTTTTGGTGGATTGGCCACTGTAGGCGTATGTGAGGTTGATGGTCTATCAGTCTCTGTGTCGGTGGATTCATATTCTGATGTGCTGGCATAATCAGAATCAACTTTATTTCTCCTTTTGAAGGGGTGATAAACCCTTCCCCTTTCAAAGTCTGACACATCCCGAAGGTATTTTTGATGTTTTCTAACCTTAACCTGATGCGAAAATTTATCCAAATTAGATTTTAGCTTTACTTCCAGTGGTTCAAATTGAATAGTTTGAATTCAATAGAGTGAATATTAGGAGGTGTTAAGTTTTGCATAGTAAGATCATTGCTAAAGACTGACTCAACATCCGCACACCAGCTATTAGCATCAGGTCTATTGGCAAGGAACCCTGCCATGGTTAGAAGGACAAAAGAAACGCCCAATTTATAAATTAATCGTAACAAAAAAGGTGGGTAGTGGTGACTTATGGTGATAAACACCTAAAGTATAACTGTCTATAGGTCGATTTAGGTTCCAATAGGTAACCTGAAATCAAAAAATGGCAAGTCACCAGGTTGTACTGGTACACAGGGGGTAACCCTAATTGATTAAGTAGACAAAAAGAAAAAAGAAAATACAAATTCACCGGGAAAAAGTTGTACAACCCTCTAGCGTGTGCTAAATCGTTAAAAGAAAAATATTTATTGGTAAAGCTAAAAACACCTAGTCTCCTATCAAGTAGATACTAGAGTTAGGTAGGCTTCATAGCAATAGCACAGCTGCAGGTCTTTTGTCCTTCTAACCATGGCAGGGTTCCTTGCCAATAGACCTGATGCTAATAGCTGGTGTGCGGATGTTGAGTCAGTCTTTAGCAATGATCTTACTATGCAAAACTTATCACCTCCTAATATTCACTCTCATTTCAATAAACTGAATAAACTGTTTAGGCAACAAATCAGAATGAGCTGGGAGATATCCACATTACAGAAATATCTCTCCAAAAATATTATACCAAGGGGGTTACGGGTACAGGTACCCCCTGCTAGACAGATGGCATTAGAAGAATTTAACAAGGAGTGGGAGGAAGCAGCTACCACCTGTTCAAATATGTTTATGAATATTATTTGCAAGTATGAATCTATGAGACTAGAGACCGTACAACAGGAATTAGATAAACAAATAGAGGAGGTCCAACAGGTAAAAACGGACCACTGGAAGTACTAACACAGCAATTGATCAGACTAGTTGTCATTACAAGCCATGGCTTGAGAGCACTCCCAAAAGCCAATTTTTACGAATGCGTCGAAACTGCTCTCACATTGATGATTTTTTTTTCCATTCTTTATTGTGATTGTGCACGGAATGAACAAACAGCCGGCGTGTGCCACAACAGCGACATCTGGTAGATTAAGTGAACATTGGTATTACATGTTATGGCATTTGTTACACAGGCACATTTTTATAACATTTATATGATCTCTAGAATAGTAGTGTAGGTTCATGTTTTGTTTCTAATATGGTAGCAGAATGCACATATCATGGAGAAATAGGTATAGGAGAGAACATAGGTGGAGAGCATGACTTGTGCATGAGAATATACATAGAAGGTTAAGAAATAATAAAATAATATTAACAGGGTACCATTACTCATTACTAGCGTATATGTGTTATGATTTTTAGGTTAGGCACGTCTGGAGTTTACATGCTATGTTCGTCTATGGTTATGATTGCAGGCACAACTATATATATTAGTTAATTTTATGCAGTTATATATAGGTTGAAGGTTATCATGTTGGAGCATATATTCACACAGATTATACTAGTACAAGCACGTATATTGCAAACTTCCTGTCACGTCTATGTGTGAGAAGGTGTAGAGAGATTTATAGTCGCTAGTGTGTTCACATGTGTGGTGTATCACCAAATTAATATATATATATATATATATATATATATATATATATATTACACAAGGTTCGTCTACATTAAAAGGTATTTATTTAGAAGGCAACAACACAATACTATAAATGTATCACAAACACACAGCCCAGACCCACGGAGCAACAACCCTTTTAAATCTATCTATATAGTATTCCCTTCCCCACACGTTTGATCTCACCCACGGTTAGGCCTTCACATCTAGTAATGGCTCACTGCTGCAAGTTCGACATCACATCCACCAAGGAAGAAAAGGAAGCAACAGAGTATAACATGGTTCACCAAGATAGCACATGGAGTCTGCACATCGGCTCAGTAGCACAGCCAAGAAGGAACAGAGAGGAATGAGGATGGGGGGAGTGGTTATCTCTTTCCTGACTTGTAAAGGTATTGAATTACCTACTTACCATAAGCTTATCCCCCTGTAAGAAAGATCTACATGAACTTGATCACATGACCCCTGGTCACCATTTTAGTTTGATGACAGAATGTCACCACATTCCCTCTTTTTTTCTTCTCTTATGTTGAGCACATTTAAAAATAATAATATATCCCTCTTATTTATCTAAACTATGAGATCTGAAGTAGGAAAGGGGAGCACAGGAATTAGTGTGAGTGAGATGAGTAAGGTAAAAGAAAACAGTCAAATAGGGGTTGCATCACCCCACATTCCCCCACTTTTTCTTCATCTATGTTGCTCCGTTATCTAGTTATCCCTCTAGTACAAGAGAACCTAGTGGGAGCAAAAACCTGATATACAGGAGAAACTCAACCCACCGTCCCTCCGGAATAGTTCCCTCAGCGACATAAGTTCTCCTGTACTTTCCTATGGCTGTCAATTCACATTTTATACAAATTTGTCACACACACAAAAAAAGAAAAAAGAAATTTAGGTGAATGTGTGTGTGTGTTAAATATGTATGTATGTGCAATGTAAAACTTTTATTGAATAATGTATGAGAGAGAGAGAAACAAAAACAAAACAAAAAAAATTCAAATATATCCACCTTTTCAAGTTTCTTCCTCATCTATATCATTGCCACACAAAAGTATAGTGTAATTATGAGAATGAGTACTAATGGCAGAGTTTGTAGAGTGTGTAGGACTGGATGTGATATTTGCGGAATTCCATATTCTTAATCCAGTTCCGACTCCTCCCAGAAGGGCTGCAAATATGTCCAGTTTTTCCTGACTCCCTGCTTTGTCTAAACCACTGCCGCCGTTGTTCCGGACACCTTGGAGGAATAGAAGGATTATTAAAATGTAGACTCTAATCTTTTTAAACTGACTCCCTTATTTGGAGTATCTTCTGCCTGCATTGCCTGTCTCCCATCCCTACTGTGATACAGCTTATACTTATCCATCCTGTAACAAGGATCCACCACAATCTTCTGTTGACACACATAATCATCCTAATGCAGCTTTGCCTTGCTCTGTGGGAACACTAGATCTCATCATTAGAAATGTATAGCTATATGGGAGACTGGAAAACTCAGAGAAAGAATCAAAACAAAAGAAAAACAAACATACATACAGATGTAGAGAGATACAAAAATTATGAGAGTTATTGATTGCTGGGACCCCCCAATTGATCAATCTTTTCCTCCTCTCTCATCTGTTCCCTCAGTGCTTTCATTCTGCCTCCAATCTTTCAGTCTGTCTCTTTAGGTCCCAGTAGTCTCTATTCCCTTCTTTATTCCTCCAATTATCCCAGTCCCGTCTATTGGTCTGATGCTCATCCCATCTATGGTTCCTTCTCCAATTATTCTCCCAATAACTGTTCCTGTTGTTTCTCCGTTTTTCTCCCCAATTGTGATTTTCCCAGTTAATATCTGTCCTTTTTAGCCTCTCCCAGGTATTTTTATTATTCCAATTATTATTGATTACCTTAGGCCCCTCCCATCTATTTCTCCAATTCTCTCCCATTACATTACTTCCTTTAGCACTGTCCCTATTCCTATGGTCCCTCTGTGGATCTCTCCATCTTTTGTCAAAGTCCTGTTTTGGTCTCCAGTTCTCATTATCACTCTCGTTCTGGGGTACATCCCACCTCTGGCTTCTCCATTTACCATCTATATCTCTACCAGAGTCAACCTTGAATGTTCTTATGGCTGAAACAGAGAAGGCCTGTTCTGAGGAAGGATGCTTGATCCACCAATTGTCAGCTCTAGTTAGTACCATTTCTAAGTCTGCTGGTGTTGGATCAAAAAGCCTCACAAATTCTTGACACTCCCAGGGAAGGGCTTCCATTACTTTAGCAATGTGTTCTGGTGAGCCCAAGACCAGAGGCTGTTGAGGTTGGCGTAGCGTATACCAGAACAATATCCTTTGAGCTACCTCTCTAGGACCATCTGCTGGCCTCATCATAATATTAGCTATTTCTTTCTCAATGCTGAGTAGATAGAAATTTGTTGCAGCAAATTTTCCTGCCTGATCAGACACACTGTTATTAAATCCAAATAGTCTGCTAGCCAAAGGACCCATAGCATATTCTAACAGTTCTGTCCATTCTTCTAAGTTAAGACCTCCTTTTTTCGCTCTATTTGCTCCCCTCATAAACCAATGTGTAAAGGTGTTAAAGTCGTCAGTTGGCATACTTCCCCACCATTTCTGGAAATTATCTTTGTCTGTGATAGACATAGTCCTTGTCTGTCTAGAGAAGCTAGTAGGCATTTCTCTTACATTAAAATGTTCAGTTATTATTTTAGGGGCTTGTGGGACACAATTCACAATTGGCACATTTCCATTGTGTTTTGTTCCCACTACTGGTTCTTTACTTTCAGATATAAAATATGACTGGTCTGGGCATACTCTAGGAATCTCCTTATCTCATTTATTTGTGTTTTCTTTAATTTTCATTTTATATTCCATGACTAGGTCTTGGAGTTCAGTGATCTTAGCACTATATGCATCTCTCTGTTGTTCTATTTCTCTTAACTCCTTTTCTAGTTCCCCAACAATTGTAGTTGTTCTCAAAGCTGCAATTTTTAAACAATCACTTTTGTCCATTGCTTCCTCCATTTTATGTGTTGTTTCCGAATTATGCTGCCGTAATTCTTCAACTGTGTCTATTAGGCCTCCTATTGTGGCTACAACAGCTTGTGTGACCAAACTTTTTCTTTTCTTTGTTCTATACTTTTTGTTATTTACAATTTGTGCTAGTACATCCATTAATCTCTCCTCTTTTCCACTGTCTGGGTTTGCTGGCTCTTGAAGCTCATATGGACCATCATGTTTTTGAATATGTTTCTTAAAGTACTCACGTACTTCTGTGGAAAAGTATTTGGCCCCTTGAAAAGACATTCCTACTCTTTTACTCACCCAAGTAAGAACCCAATTTAAATCAATTTGCAACTAAAGTAGCACGCTTCTGAATAGCCAACAATAGTTGATGTCTATTCAGTAGGCCAGGTGTAAATAGAAAAAAAAAAACAAAAAAAAAACTCAATTACCTTCGTATGCTAAACACAATGGGTGGGGAACACAATATCCACAACTCTACTGTGAAGCTTGACTTAGGATATGCCCTAAACACATGCCCAGTTTTGTTATATGTAGCAATATAGACTAGTTCCCACAATGCAAATTATATTTACCTTAGTTTGGTGAAGGTAATACTTGCTAATTAACTTCAAAACCAGTAGTACCTAAATTAGCATATTAAAATATAATAGCAAGGTCTGGAGGGTAGGAGTTATACCTGAACTAGGATATTCAAGACACACACAAAAAGTATAAAGTATGGAAGCCTATAGTGTATTAAAATGCAGGCCTGAAATAAAAAAAATTAAATATATAATTTCTCTATGCCTGTACTATGATAGAATATTTGAAACACAAAAAAAAAAAACTGTATTATACCTTTGTTTTATGTAGCAAAATAAGCTAGTACAAAATAAAGGATTAAAAACAATATGTTACGACACTCACCGCCTGGGGAATGAAGCCGCCGTTTAGTCGATAATCCCCTTTCTCCAGAAATGCAATTCCAGTATAACCGATCATAAAACTCCCGAACGGAGCATACGAATGCGGTAACTCCCGATCAGCAATCCATCCGAAATCCTTCCACAGCTAGAAATAAACGAAAACGCTGTCCCAATAGTCAATCCCTCCACAAACGAGACAAAGCTCCGTTTTGAAGGTCAAGCAGTAGTGTGTTTAATGGGGGCTACCTGCCCAGTATTTATGCAGGTCTCCACCAGGTAGACACTCCCCTAGGGGACCTGGTGGAAGACTGTTAAATATATTAGACAGTAGCCAATCGCAGTGGCTATAACACAAGCCCTTCCCATTTTACCCATAATACATCTTTTCCTATCCCGGAGATAATTAGAGAGAAACCTAATTAACTCCGAGGATAGGAACCATCGCCATTTTAAAATCAAACACAAAAAAAATGCAATAAAATACATAAAATCAAAAGTACCAAATATATAGTGTTCGTGCAACGTATCCCCAGATAGCCTGGAGCTGAGGGCATATTCCTACCGAATAGCGCTCAGGTCCGATGTACACAGTCCAATCGCCATGGAGTCAAAGTCTCTCATAAGTCCTTCGGTATACGAATGACTCCATGGGACGGCTATCTGGGTAAGTTCATACGGATGAAAGAAACTCCCGAACGGAACAGTGTTCGTATGCCTCCAAGGGAATAGAAGGGGAGACGGCCGTCTCTAGCGGTGTTCGGTAGATAAAGAGTCCGTTTTTAGATCCATGGGTTTTGCACCGAACACCGCTGATTCGCCTCGTGTCCAAAATGGCCGCCGCCTCGTGTTCGGCATACGAACGACGACCGCCCGTACGGATGGAATGGAGAGGTGTTTGCGGTTAACCACAACGTTCTAATTTGTGGTCAAGGTGTTAATGAGCCGCACACTCCTCTCCTGGGTGGCCGATGTTCGGTAGTTTCAATTGGTACTTTAGAAAACGTACGAACAAAAGCATACGGACAGGAAATCCATGAATCCAATGCAAACAGACGAACCAGCAATACAGGTCTATGCAGCAGGGTTCGTCACACAATATGATGTTCAAAATTGAGGCCTATGCTGGTAGTGTATTAAAAAAATAAATTAAGGCCTGAACAAACTTCTAGGCCTGAACTATGGTAGTCAAAACACAACAAACTCAGATATTTGAAACACACAAAAAACTAATACTATATTCAAAATTGAGGCCTGATGCCCAAGTTTGTATATTAAAATGGGGGTCTGCACTAGGATACAAAAGAATCAAATCAGCATTCAAATACAAAACAAAGCTGCATGGAAGCCTACTATAGTGTATTAAAATGGAGGGCTTGGCCTGTACTCTGATAGTCAAAACACAACAAAACTCAACTTGGATATTTGAAGCACACAAAAAAACAACAACCTGTATTATACCTTTGTTTTATGTAGCAAAATAAGCTTGTACAATCTAATATATTCAAAAATAAGGGCCTATGCTGGTAATGTATTAAAAAATGAAGGCCTGAAAAAAACTACTAGGCCTGAACTATGGTAATCAAATCAGCATTCAAATACAAAAAGGAGCAGCATGGAAGCCTATTATAATGCAGGGCTAGGCCTGTACTCTGATAGTCAAAACACAACAAAACTCAACTTGGATATTTGAAACACACAAAAACTGTAATAATATATTCAAAATTGAGGCCTGATGCCTAAGCTGGTACATTAAAATGGAGGCCTGAACTAGACTCCAAACACAATCAGCCCTGGATTTCCCATGCAGAGGATAATTAACCCCTTAAGGACCAAACTTCTGGAATAAAATGGAATCATGACATGTCACACATGTCATGTGTCCTTAAGGGGTTAAACAAAGTACTCTTTTTTTTTTTTTTTTTTTAAATAAATCTGACTATCTATTAATGTGTTATTACCTCATAAATAACCTTTGTAGAAGTCTAAAATTCGTGGTCGCCAAAATGTGGTGTATCACCAAATTAATATATATATATATATATATTACACAAGGTTTGTCTACATTAAAAGGTATTTATTTAGAAGGCAACAACACAATACTATAAATGTATCACAAACACACAGCCCAGACCCACGGAGCAACAACCCTTTTAAATCTATCTATATAGTTATCCCCTTCCCCACACGTTTGATCTCACCCACGGTTAGGCCTTCACATCTAGTAATGGCTCACTGCTGCAAGTTCGACATCACATCCACCAAGGAAGAAAAGGAAGCAACAGAGTATAACATGGTTCACCAAGATAGCACATGGCGTCTGCACATCTGCTCAGTAGCACAGCCAAGAAGGAACAGAGAGGAATGAGGATAGGGGGGGAGTGGTTATCTCTTTCCTGACTTGTAAAGGTATTGAATTACCTACTTACCATAAGCTTATCCCCCTGTAAGAAAGATCTACATGAACTTGATCACATGACCCCTGGTCACCATGTTAGTTTGATGACAGAATGTCACCACAACATGCCAGTAAACCAACAGCCATCTAGTGAGTTTGAACTACGCTTGGGATGCCACATTAGAATGTGTTAGCTAGCACTTAAACTATTGTTTATCGATCACTCAGCAAAGGGTATGGGTATACCAGGTTAATGGCCGTTACTGTAAGCTTAGCCAGCAGTCTGGAAGCAGTACGTGCATCAGGAGGCATATTCGGGGAAGTCCAGGGATATGCCCGACGTTCTCCAATGTCACGGCTACCTTCATCCGATCCCCTCTGGGCTCGCACTGTAGCCCCTGGGAGCCGCCATCCCCTGTGGTGTCAAGGACATACTTGCGTGTAGAAGCCATGCATCCGGCATTTGGTGATAGAGGTTTGCATATTGGGGGGGTTGGTGCTTCCCTGTCGGGCAGGTCGCTTCAGCACCCGTCCAGGGTCGTGGTCGCTTGAAGCGGAGGAGAGTGTTGGGTTGAGAGCTGGCCCTTCGTTGCCGCTTGTTCCGTCGGTCCCGCCGTTGGCCCCTCTTAGGGGAGCCGCCGATCGTAACCAGTCTGCGTCCACTCTTAGGGCTGGAGGTCACTGGAGGTATACTTGCAGGAGTGGTCAGTATAGTTGAAGCGGTGTGCAGCTTTCTCTCTGCTATCTTAGCCCAGAAGGCAGCGAATATTTCGTCGAGTTTGGACAGAGAGTGATTCGCTGGATCTCCGCTGGCCCCCATAACTGCCGATTGGCACGTGGCATCCGCCATATTGGAGACCATGGTCCTTGCGTCGGACAGTCTTTGGGGCAAACAGTAGGTATGCTGTTGGTGCCGGGATATCCCTCACCGGCAGGGGGGGGGGGGAGAGGGAGGCTCGTGGGTGGTCCTCTGCAGCTTTAGAGTCCGTTTCTAGGGAGTCTCGGGCTGGGTGATCGGCCGCCTCACCCTCGCCTTTGCCTCTACCCAGGTTGCGGGACTGAGCGTCGCAGTAGGCCCCAGCGATATGCCTCGAGTTCCCGGTGTCTCAGAGTCGCACTTGCGGTTTTATTGCAATCTCCTTTGCATCCTCTCATGGGTGGTGCAATTTAACAGAGTTTGTAGCTTGTTAGCCAGGTTATTTTAGCATAAGTTGTAGTTTCAGACGGGAGCTCATGCTGCCCACGTCTGATCAGCTCCACAGCCAGGCTCCACCCCCCCCCCCCCCCACATTGATGATTTTAATGAACAATCATTGTTTTTAAAAAAACAATTTATAGAAAAAAACACAATTAGATAACATTATAGAAACAGTAAGAAACAAATCTAGAGAAAACCTTTTAACTTATAAAGACAAAAATACCTTAGAAGCCCCCACCCTCCCCATAATTTTTAACTATAATAACAAAATTGGTTTTATTAAAAAAAAACGATTAAAAAGCATTGGCACCTTCTTAGACAAGATGACCTTATTAAAGAGACATTACCGATACAACCTAAAATTGTTTTTAGAGGCGCACCTAATTTTAGATCTATTTTAACCAATAACTACACTAGAGAAATTATAAACACGCAACCAACTTTTCTAAATGGAACGACAGGTTTCTACAAATGCAAACGTTGTATTGTATGCAAAAGTACTAATCCCGCTATCCATTCCAAAGTTACCAGTTTTAAATCCAATGTAACTAACAAAAGCTATATTATCAAAGATTTTATTGGATGCAACACTACTAATGTTATCTACCTATTGGAGTGCAATGTGTGGGCATGACTACTAGATGCCTCAAAACCAGACTAGCAGAACACTGTAGAAATATAAAAAATGGCTATGCCAACCACTCTGTATCTAAACACTTTGAAAAACACAATCGAGATCCGAAATTTCTCAGATGTATTGGAATAAAACATTTTTAAGTTCCCTGGAGAGGTGGCAATATAAAAAAATATTTTAGGTAAAACTGAGATGGAGTGGGTATTTAATCTACAGACTTTAGCCCCCAAGGCTTAAATGTAGACTTTGATTTATTTAACTTTCTATGAATAACTTTTTTTATATATATATTTTTCTTTTTCTTTTGTTGTCATTTTGGGGTTATCCTATTCATAGTTGTTACCTACGGCATTATAGGATACCCCCAATCTGACCACATTCTCCATTCTATATTTCACATTTTTATTTTTATTTTTTTCATTTTCATTTTTAATTTTATAGCATGACAGGAGGCTTCATATTTGCTTAAGTCTCTCTTTACTAGAACTCCACAGCAGCACATTAACATAGAGATAAAAACACCAGAGACAAAAAAAATCATGAATCTATAAAAGGCTTCTCCCAACTAACTATTTCCTCTTTCTTTGCTGCTTGTACGGTCTACCTGGACGGGCTTGCCGGAACCCCTGCGAGGTACCTCCCAGACCGAAAGGTCAGACGCTCCCTGCGTTTTCCCTGGTTAGAGTCCCTGGATTTCGTTTTTTTCAATCAGGGAAATATCGACCTCCTCTACATCTTAAGGAATGGAGTCCTGGAGGGCGGATTGGATGCAAGGGGGTGCCTCCTACGCTCTCCACTGCCCGAGTTTCTCACGGAGGAGGACCCATCAGGCCCCGACCAGTTCGGCTGGATGACGGACCTGTTTGCTCAGCGATGGACGCTTCCCTCAAGGAGTGTTCGACACGGAGACGCGGACGAGTCTCCTCCGTTTGTTTGGTCTCAGGACCTTTCTACTGGTGCCTCGGTCTGCAGTTCCTGGATTCCCTGGATCCTTGCTCATTAGATCTCGGGGATTGTGAGACTTTGGTCTGCATGGCGACCCTGACGTAGTCTCCTAATTTTGCTACCGCTTTTACAGGGTTCGGGTATTGTTTGGTCACTTTATTACCGGGGACTGCCATATCAATTAGATTAGGTAGCGCGTACAACTGTTGTCAGCGGGCCTCGCTCTGCTTAGAATTCCCTTTACGGTTCCTGAGGGGGTACATGCATTTTTGTCATGCTCCTATGGTGGTTTCTGTCCGGTTTTGTCCATTCACTGATTCTGGATTTATTTCAGTTGTTATACCTTGTTTTTTCTTTCAGATGGGTTCGGTGGTTCGGATCCTAGTTGTCCATCAGCTTTAGTCGGACCCGAGAGTCATATTATTACTTTGGTAGTGCTCCCACCTTTAGGCGGTGTTCGACGTCACCGTTTGTTTAAATGGTTGTTCCCTTTTTCTCGCCCTTCATGTACCGCTTGGTTGTGGTTGGCATTGGCGGGGCGTATAGGTTTTTTTGGTTCACTTCAGTCGTTTTTCTCCAAGACATTGTACCCTTTCCTGACAGTTACGAGGAGCTATCTTCTCAGAGTTTAGGTTGGTACGGCGGATCATGTTTCTTTGGTCTTTGCTGTCCGAGCGTTAAAACAGCAAATAGGAAGCCTCCTGTCATGCTATAAAATTGTAGATTATACTAGCTTTAGTGTAACTATAATCTTAATTTTATTAATGACAGGAGGTGAATATTTCCCTCCCAGATTCTCCCTCCCTTTGTTGTTTGTTGGTTTGACTGACTTGCTGTTTATTCACCTGGTCTCCTGGGCTAGGTTGGTTATCTGGGGAACTTGGGGTTTATCTGGGATATGGTAACGTCAGTATTTTATGATGGGGATTCAGGTTTTTTCACTTTCTGGGATATTATACTGTCAGTATTTACGATGGGGATTAATGTTTTCTCAGTACATTTCATTTGCTAATCAGTGTTTTCGACTCTGTTTCTCTCATTTCAGTTTAATGGTTAGGCTACAGTTCTTAGATCCGACTACTCTACAGGATAAAGGTCAAGGCTTCACCCACTGGTTCCACGGTTTCAAGTTCGCATTGCATTCATCGTTATGTTATGTTTGTTTCTCCTGTTATTGTATTTGTGGTGTATTGTTCATGTACTTTATTTGTCGCAGCGTGAAAGAGGAAATAGTTAGTTGGGAGAAGCCTTTTATAGATTCATGATTTTTTTTGTCTCTGGTGTTTTTATCTCTATGTTAATGTGCTGCTGTGGAGTTCTAGTAAAGAGAGACTTAAGCAAATATTCACCTCCTGTCATTAATAAAATTAAGATTATAGTTACTCTAAAGCTAGTTTAATCTACAATTTTACATTTTTATTTTTCATTTATATTTTAATAAAGATGTTTCTATATAATATATGCTGGTCTTCTTGCTGCCTCTTGAGATATATCGGTTTAAATACATTTTTCAGTTTATGATGCTCAGAAATATGCTGCTATTATATATACATTTTTCTTTTTATGATGCTCAAATATATGCTGCTATTATATATACTTCTTATTCATACTGTATTTTTATTATGTTCTTCAACAGTGGTTTCTTAATAATACAGTTTTATCATCAATATGTATAACTCTTATTATTATTTTTTATCATATGCCTGTTCTTTGCTATCTTATATGGTGTCTAACTTTTATGCCCACCAATTCTATATATACAGCTGTTATTATCTCCATGTTTCAATAGACATTTATAGCCTAATTCTTATATTATGGCCGTTCCGCCTTTTCTCACTACATTTCCCAAGCACCTATGCGCCGATCACGTGACCCGCGAATTACACTGTCCTGTGTGCCACGGGCCACGTGAGGCAGGATGTACCCGCCCCCTATGACGCACACTCCGCCCAGTGTTCGGACGGCCGCACGCAGATTTGTGTGCGATCACGTGACCCGCGCACTACATTTCCCATAGTGCTGCGCGGGTCACGTGACGCGCTATATATATATTCAACAAAGTATAATTAAAGTTGGAAAGTTGGATGATTGTGACAAGATATAATTTTATTATATTTATTATAACCTTTGTTTTATTTGCTACTAAAAGTTTTGTTATTTATGTATACTATGCTTAACTCTGATTGGCTAACGCTCATTGATGCTATTTTTGACGCAATTTTTAAAGTACCAGTGCCCCTATATATATTCTATTCTTGCCAGGTTTTAATGTTATTCTATTTTGATAAAACCCCAGTGGTGAAACGCGTTAATGGTTTTAATAGTGTATTTTAAATAATAAATTAAGTTTGGCTAGATTATTGGGCCACTCATATAATTTTTTTTTTTTACACATATAACAGTTTATTATTTTCCTTCTTGGCATTTTATACATCCTGAGGTGGGGATTATACCGGCAACGCTATATTTAAAGTGCAGTGAGATCTGCACTCCATTTGTGAGTATATTTCCTTCTCATTTTATTTATATTAAATCATACCATCAGAGAGCACTATTTGTTGTTCCTATATTTTCCTTTTCCTGAGAGGTGGATACCATCACACTCCAGAGGACAAGCATTCGAAATATCCTACAAGCAGGGATCATTCTGCTGAACACCTGTTACCCTTGAGCTGGTCATAGCTCATGAAAATGTGAGTGTAATATATCTTATTATTCTACAACTACTCATTTTAAACACTCTGCACGATTGGTCCTTTCCCTTTGTGTTTTCCATATCACAAGACGATTTGAAGTATCACAGACAGAGGAAACACCAGCGGAACTTGTGGAACAGACATTCTATTCTCTGATATATATTGGGACTAATTTTATTTATTTATTTTGTTTTAATTTTGGCACAGCCTTTCTCTCTTTTTTTTGTTGTACATTCTGTAGAACAACTGCAGTCTATATAAATGCTATCCAAAGTTTTACTCATCTGAATTAGCTGTACGTATAGACCCATCAATGGTTACAGGTATAATGAACTGCGGGTAATATAGTCAAAGAGCTAGATAGATAGTATATCTAAGTTGCTTTGACAGGGAAATCCCATATAACCCGGAGTAGAGACCCAGGTTGATTTTATCCATCGTAACTAACCCATGTAAACTAGATAATCACTATGTCAGTGGGGTAAAATCTGGCGATGGTCAAAGAGAAGTAGCAGTTAAATTCACAGCAAAAAAACAAAATCACAAGTACAGAAATAATAAAAAAGCATGTAAGTGTAATTTGCCTTATATAAAACTTTATTTCTGTGTTTCAGAAATGTACACTTTGCAAAATACCAGTCTAATACAACTGACAGAATCACAATGAACCACGTATATTGTGCTTGTCTTGCCTTCATCTGCAGTACTCTAATAAACATATTGATACAGAAATAAGTATAGAAACAGTGATTATGAACATCAGTGATTATGTTAGTGTTACAGTCGTGGGATGTTCTTTGCCATAAACTGTTAAGACAGAAGGTATTGTAAAAGAATTGAGTGATAATGCCTTGTTTTAGTCATGAATAGCCGACAAATTTCAAGATTAGTACATTTTATAAATTCAGAAGTAAAATCAATGAAAAATGACAGCAGATTAAACAGAGCAAAATCCAATACTTTTGTGCAGCCCCTTTTGCATTCAGAATCAGAAGTTTCTGTAAAATGTTGAGTTTTAGGACTAGATGTATTTTCTACAGTGATATATTATTTAAATAAATCAAATACATAGGTACTTCAGCTACTTTTTTAGTTGATGACGTCTGGTCCAGCGAGAATCTTAAGTCATCAGTGTTTCTGTTGTGTTTGAAGTCATCCCATCGCGATCTTCTAACGTTTTTTTTTAGAATTGTATAGACATTAGCACAAACAATCTTATTATTTATGGGGAGTTAGCAAAAAGGTTATACAAATGTATCCTCAGAGTCCCATACACATCCTTTTCTATAAAATAAAACAATACAAAAAATAATGAATATCATACCTAGAAACACTGGCAGTTTAGAATCCCATTTATACTGCATCATATTTTTATAGGAAAAGGAAAGGTAACAGTCCCTAGTGACCTAGTTTGGGAATGACCTCAATTGTTCTGATGTCTACTTGCATCCATATACTATAAACCTATGCAAATGTTATCACATTTGGATATTTTTAACTTATTGGACCAAACAGTAAAAGTCTACTTCTGTTCCTCCACTTTTAACACATCCTTAAAACTCATATTAGTTAGCAAATGTTTAATCTCCTTACCAGAGGTACATTTGAAGCCCCCATAAAGTGGGAAATAAAACAAAATGAAGGATGCTGTAATTAAAGCATACATATCCAATCACCAAAATACCTATAAACACACCTCACTTTTATACGTCTTTTGGTGATTTGATATATATAGTTTAATTACAGCATCCTTTATTTTTGTTTTGCTTCACCTTTTATAGGGGTTTCAAATTTACTTCTGATACTTCTAATTTGAGGATCATGCTCTTAGAGTCCATTAAAAATGAGCTGTCTACCAGTCAGGATAAAATGTAGACCAATAAGGTTTATGCTTAGTAAATCAGCATTTCCTATATTCTAATAAATATATTTACCCACTCAAAGCAATTATAATATGAAACTCCACGTTTCAGAACCTTCCAACGGCTTTATTACATTGGTGATTATGAAACAGCAAGCATTGAAATAGTGTTTGGTATTGTGATGCACTGTGTAGGTACAGTTATTTCACTGCAAAACACTGCAGCACTTTTTAAACTGGTTTAGGGTACAGCATTGTGATTTAGCAATGTTATGAGTTAGGTTTAGTGTACATACTGCAAACACTCACCCACCCAACGTGTATTTTCCCAAAAAAACTAACTCAATATATCTGTTCTATTGAAGTAGCAAAACGTAAACTATCTATTTGATTAGTACTGAAAACATGTCACTTTTGCTGAGTTAAAATTTAAAATTCTAACAGGTCAAGATGTAAAGACTGCTTCCTATGAACAAAATAATTCAGACGCAAAGCATTTAAGTCTTGGGCACCTAATTGGGTGAAACCCTAAAAGCGTACACAGTTGCATTCTCATGAACAATGGAACTGTGAATACTATAATTAATTCAAGATGGAGGCAAAATTTAGTTATTGTTAGTCATACAATAACTTTCCTTTTTTTATTTTATCATTTAATTAATAGAAATAAACAAAAAATGTGTATGTGACCTATATATAGTTTAAAAAAAAACAAAAATCAAATGGATTTTAGTCATCATGTGAAGCCATTTTTCAGAAATGATACATACTATACTCAGTCATTGTTAGAATGTTTGCAAATCCATGAACCAAGCAAATCCAATGATTAAGGGTAAGTCATTTCTTTAGACGAGGAATAGTTAGCAAAGATAAACTGTACTTAAAGATGTATAAATCTCACAACTTGCGTGTGTCATAAACAATGCTGAAACATGGAGGTTCACAGAGGTAATTTTCCCCAGAATAGAATGGAAACTGAGATAACTGAATTCATACAAACGTATTTTACACTAGTAACTGCACTGTATAGCAAGACAAATGAATACTTTGCTATGGTTCTATGATGGATTGTTGTACAAGTTAAAGTAATAAAAAGGTCATACGTCAGAGACCTGTCTGCAAAGAATAGACCTACATGAATTAATCCAAATCCACGTGAATCATATATACTCAAATAGCTTTTACATCTGAAAAAAAACTGCAATGTATTATGCTAGGATAAATTATAGCAGTGTTGATTGGTTGTACTGTAACTGATTAGGGAACACTGGAACATAATAATTTGTATGAGCACAAGTAACAAAAGCATTATTAAACCCTTTTTCTTCCATTTTTTTTCTCTGAAAAGTTTTAACCCCTTTATCGAAGGACTTGCCACATTTCTCATGACCCAATAAGACTTTACAAATCTTTTACATGTAGGTACTAAGAACTGAAACACATGGGCCATGCATATTGAAATATGTTATATTTATCTGGAAAAAAACCAACAATATTTTAGAGAAAGGCTTTCCAATATTGGTCATCCTTAACTGTAATTATTATTTAAATGAGCACTACAGGGTCAGGAACACAAACATGTATTCCTGACCCTATAGGGTTAAACCACCATCGAGCCACCCTGGTCCCCTCATGCCTCCCTAAAATATAGAAATCTTACTTGTTTTCAAGTCTGGAGCTGCTTGCATTGTCCCTGTTTCCTTTAGACCTGCCTGCTGACATCAGCAGAAGTGGTAGCCTGATCCAATCACAATGCTTCCCCATAGGATTGGCTGAGACTGACAAAGAAGCAGATCAGGGGCAGAGCCAGCATGATTCAAACACAGCCCTGGCCAATCAGCATCTCTTTATAGAGATGAATTGAATCAATGAATCTCTTTGAGGAAAGTTCAGTGTCTGCATGCAGAGGGAGGTGATACTGAATGTTTGGATGCATTTAAAGGACCACTATAGTGCCAGGAAAACATACTCGTTTTCCTGGCACTATAGTGCCCTGAGGGTGCCCCCACCCTCAGGGACCCCATCCCGCCGGGCTCTGGGGAGAGTAAAGGGTTAAAACTTACCTTTATTCCAGTGCCAATCACCCTAATAATAGTATGTTGTGTATATGGGTACATAGCTTGATTCACAAAGGTCATCAACAATTTAGCTCTTTTTTTTTTAATTTATACGTTTTTTATTTTTTATATTTGCAAGAAAATTATTCACAATATCAACATGTAATGGGTGCATAAGTACAAAAATCTGATAGTACATAGTAATACATCAAGACATAGAAGTTATACATAGAATGTAAAAGTTATGCTTAAATTCGTAATTAAGTAACAGAATGAAAAATAAAATTGATTCCGCTGTGTCGAATTAGGGAACGAAACGTTACAGCCTACAGTTTGTGCTTGTGGAATGGTTCAATTTCCCTGTGGGGAATTTGATAGGTGGGGGGGAGGTGGGGGCGGGGGAGGTGGGGGGGGGGGGAGGTTTAGTTTTCCTTGGTTTTCCTCATGAATTGAGCCCAAGGTTCCCATATTTTGGTGAAGTATTGGTAATTTTTTGATATAGCGTAGGTAATTACTTCTAGTTGTTTAATGCTTTCTACCCTCGTGATCCACTCCCTAATGGTAGGGGCTTGTGACTGTTTCCAGAGTTTGGGAATCAGTTGGGCAGCCGCCATAGACAAGTGTTTAAACAGTATGTGTTGCGGTTTGCTTAAACTCGGAGGAGGTTCTAGGAAGAGAAGATGCAATGGTGATAGGGAAAATGTAATGCCCCTTATCATTTGGATGAATGTGTGTATTCTGCTCCAGTATTTGGTGTTAATTGGGCATTGCCACCAAATGTGGGCATGATGCGCTGCTGTGCTATTGCATCTCCAACATTTATCATTATCTGCGTTATGTATTCGTTGGATTTTTGCTGGAGTGTAGTGCCAACGGGAGATACGCTTGTAGTTACTCTCCTGGGCTGTTAGAGAGATGGAAGCTTTGTGCGAAGACATGAATATAGCTTGCCATTGTTTTTGTGAGATCTCAGTTTGTAGTTCGTGTGACCATTTTTGGGTGCATTTCAGGAGTTCTGGGGATCGTGATTCCCTAATCATCTGGTATAGAGTGGACAGAACCTTTTTCGTGAGTTGGCGATTCATGCATAGGTTTTCGAACCCCGTCAAAGGACGGTTTCCGTTAGGCAACAGATCTTGGGTGTTAATGAATTGTATTAGCTGAGTATAATGGAGTAGTTGGTTCCCTGTTGGGGGTACATTAGGGAAAATCTGTTGCAACGTTTTCAATGTATTATCTGTGATCATATCGCGCAGCAGTAGTGTGGTACCTCTGTGATAATTGTCGTAGGCCAACCCTGATTGACCTCTCGGAAATTTCGGGTTGTTGGTGAGCGGGTATAAAGGGGATGGGTAAGGAGAGATCATAGTAGTGTTTACTAGTTTGTGCCAAAGCTGGATTGTGGCTTTGATAGTTGGGTGTGGTTCTGTGTGGTGTAGGGCGTGAGGGAGCCGTTTGGGTAACCATGGGCGGTCTTTCAGGGGGATGCCTGAGAATGCATTTTCTAATTGTACCCAATGGTGCACTGGTTCAGGGCATGTCCATTCATATATTCTGCTTAAATGGATCGCCTTGTGGTATGTATCGATGTCTGGGAGATTCAACCCCCCTTTATCTCTACTTTTGATTAGAGTCTCATGAGCTATTCTCGGCTGAGAGTAGGATCATATAAAGCTCGTGAGTAGGGTTCTAACTTTGGAGAAGAACCCGGAATGTATTTGAATTGGGAGGGCCTGAAGGATGTAGAGCAGACGTGGTAGGATGTTCATTTTAATGATGTTAATTCTACAAAACCACCCGAAGCAAGGTTTGTGCCATTTTTGTAAATCTTTGGTAATATATGTAAGCAATGTGTGGAAGTTCAGGTCATAGAGGAGTTTAAGTTTATGTGGAATGTGGACCCCCAAGTATTTGATAGAGGTGGGTTGCCATGCAAAGTGAAACCTCCCTTTTAGTTGGGTGTTTAGGTAGTTTGTGGAGTGGATGGGCATCAGGTCACATTTCGTTAGGTTGGCCTGGAAATTGGAGACTTTGCCATAGACCTCCATCTCGGCTATAATAGCTGGTATTGTTGTAAGTGGGTTGGATATGATAAAAAGGAGGTCATCGGCAAACGCCATGACCTTATAGTCATGGTTATCTACTTGGAGGCCTTTAACATTTGGATTATCCCGTATCCCTTGGAGAAATGGTTCAAGGACGAGAATGAACAGGAGGGGTGAGAGGGGGCAGCCCTGTCTCGTGCCGTTTGTGATTGTGACCGGTTGTGTGAGCTGTCCATTTATACGTAGGCGTGCCATAGGCTTGAAATATATTGCTGCGAGCCACTCCATCTACCGTGGCCCAAAACCCAGAGCGTGCATCGTGTGTGTGAGTAACGACCAATTGACCCTATCAAACGCCTTTTCGGCGTCTATTGCTAGAAGCGTGCTGTGGGTTTTATGTGTTTGGGCCCAATGTATCAGGTTTATTATTTTCATCGTGTTGTTTTTTGCTTCCCTGCCATGAACAAATCCAGCCTGATCCTGGTGGATCAAGGTCGGAAGAAATGATTTGAGTCTGGTCGCCATGATTTTTGTCAGGATTTTTAGATCGATATTTATGAGGGAGATTGGTCGATAGTTGCCACACACTGCTGGGTCTTTACCCAGTTTCGGGATGAGAGTGATTGTTGCTTCCAGAGATGACCTGGGTATTTGTTGAGATTTGTTTTTGAGTGTTAAACGCCTCAGTGAAGGGGCGTGCTAGGATCGGGGCAAAAGTTATATAATATTTCCCGGTATACCCATCCGGCCCGGGACTTTTACCTGTGGGTAGCGTCCTGACTACATTACTGAATTCTTCTAGTGTAATGGGTTCATCTAAGAAGGCTACTTCATTGAGTGGGATCGTTCTCCTAATTCTTGGGTGTAGATATGTGAGAATCTCCTCTGTGGACGGCTGAACTTTTGATATGTTGTAGATGTTAGTGTAGAATTTATGGAATTCACTAATTATATCCGGCATGTTTTTGGTCAGTTTCCCTGAGTCTAGTTTTATTTCTGAGATAAAGGTGGATTGTTTGTCTTGTTTCAGGGATTGCGCGAGTAGCCTGCCTGCTTTTCCTCCTTTTGTGTAGTATAGGTGTTTTGTAAGGGAGACTCTGCGTTTAGCATGGAGTTGTAGTGTGGTCGTAAGCTCAAATCTTTTTGATAGGATTGATTTATAAGTGTCTAGGGGTGAGTTGTGGTCATGGTGCGTAGATTCTAGTGTTTTTAGTTCCTGTGTCAATTGAGCAATTCTTTGTTCCCTTGTATGTTTAAAGGAGGAGGCAATTCGGATTAATTCCCCCCTCATTACCGCTTTGTGGGCTTCCCATATGAGAGATGAATTTGTATCTGGTTGTATATTCTCTGCAAAGTAGGCGATAGCTGTTCTTTCTATTCTACATCATTTAGTAGTAGGTCATTTAGTTTCCATTGGGTAGAGGGATGTGGTAGGTTTGGGATTTTTAGTGTCAGTGTCATCGGGGCGTGATCTGACCAGGTGATTGGTCCGTAATTGGCTGCTGTCGCTAGTGTCAAGTATCTGTGTTGGAGAAATATAGAATCTATATGGGAATATGTGCCCGTGGGTGGCGAGTAAAAGGAGTAGTCCCTGCGCGAGGGATGTAACAGCCTCCAGCAGTCAAATAGTTGTGCCTCAAATAGAGTTTATCTGCTTCCTAATTTGTGTCATGTATGGCTGAAGTTTGGCTGTGGAATCTAATGTTCCATCTAGGGAGATGTTTATATCTCCTCCTACTAGTAGGATACCCTCTTGGAAGTCCGATAGCCTATGGAGGATATTTTTCAAAAAGTGAGATGGAAGGTGGGAAAAGCAGGAAGTTACTGTCCCAGCAGCTGGGGGTTCTCTCAACTAGTGAGAGTATAGGTAATCTATCTCGACGCAAAAGATAGACACCCGAGTCTAATTAAGGGGATCGATGTGGCATTACGAAGGATCCCGGGCGCAGGAATCCCTTAGTATAGAGTAACCTTTGGGAGACATGGAAGTAGGCTGTCTAGCCGGCAACCCTAATGACGTGGATGAGGAGGGGGGGAGGTGGATATGGATGGGGGGGGAGGAGGGGGGGGTGGGGAAGGTGGGAGAGGGAGAGGGAGGAAAGTCGACATTCGTGTGGTAGATGTCGGACGTTTTCCTTAACCTTAACAAGTATAATTCTTTAGTTACTCAGAGAATAATATTGTCAATACTTAGTAAATTATCATGAACATCTCGAATCTTATTGTGGATACTGGCTAACACTCAATATAATACATAATATTGTATATACGACCTGACCAATGGAGGTGGGCTCAGTGGAAGTGTCCAAAGCTTGCTTAAGCAAAGTCCTTCGAGCATGATAGTCCTCATCTGAGTCTCACTTATCTTTTTTTTTTTGTTTTCCTTTTTTTTTTTATGTAGGTCCATTCTGTATCCGAGAGGGTAGAGTAACTAACGTGACGAGATGAGATTTTCCCGAAATAAGCTGAGATTTCGTGCTTGTGCTCTAGGCTTGCTACGTACAGTCCCTGGGTATATGCGTTTTAGCGATGTTGTTTCAGACTGCTTACGGGTGTTAAGTCTGGGAGAGGATGGTTAAGTTTGTCCGTTCTCCTGCTTGATCAGCTAAGGGTAGGGGATAGGGTAGTGGGATATAAATTTGGCATCCACATCTGGGTGTCGGGTGAAGAGGACTATCTAGTAGTCATCTGGCCAGCCGCTGTGTACTTTTTGGGTCATTGAATATAGGCGGTGCGAAGAGCATATAGTCCCCTTACTCTGGAGAGTGTAGATTCCGGTGATTGACATTATCCGTCGATGTTCGAGTCCTTTGCTGTTGTGAGAGAAATCGTTGATCGTTTCTTCTCTTTTTTGCAGGTGTGATCCAACGTTGCAGCAGGCTTGCTGCTTCCTGCTGAGGTTGTAGCCCATTCCAATCCATGACAGTGGTGTCAGGTAAGTCGAGGGCCTGGAGGAACGGGGGGACGTCTAACATAGAGGAAATTGACAGCAAGTTGCCCTTGTGGTTCACAATTAGAGCGAAAGGGAATCCCCAACGGTACCTGATATTCCTGTTCCTTAAGTGTTCAGTAATTAGCTTTAAAGCTCTGCGTGCCTGCAATGTGTAACGAGATAGATCAGGATAGATCTGTACTGGGTGTCCGTGAAAAAGAAAGGGTTGGGAGGTTTCTCTGAGTGACTTGAGGATATTCTCCTTGATTGA
Organism: Pelobates fuscus; assembly: GCF_036172605.1. Classification (NCBI taxonomy): domain Eukaryota; kingdom Metazoa; phylum Chordata; class Amphibia; order Anura; family Pelobatidae; genus Pelobates; species Pelobates fuscus. Next base: position 127,994,796 of record NC_086317.1, read on the forward strand.
GAAATAGTGAATTCTACATATGGTGTCTCTTGGGGTTTCGGGAGATAGACCCCTTGGGCGTAGCGATCGATGGGCTCTGTCAAGTAAGATTCAATTATTGCTTTGTTCGCCAAGGATAAGATTGAAGAGCTCTGTTAGTATTGACTCTAGGCTCTCACCTTGGGATTCTGGTAGGCCTCTTATCCGCAGGTTGTTCCTGCACCCGCGGTTGTCTAAATAGTCTATATGTCTCTGTGTAGATGCCATGTGTAAGACTTGGGAATCCAATGTCGTTGAGATGTTTGTCAGCTGAGCTTGGAATATGTCCCTCTCCTCCTCCAGGTCCACGACCCTGAGATTCAGCTGGCGGATCTCCGTACCCATGGCCTCCATTTTGGAATGGAATGTGGCTTCTAATTTACCCATCATGACTTGTAAATTGTTTTTGGACGGTAAGTTCCTCAACAGTGTTTTGATGTCGGCCTCGTTTGTTGTGTCCGACGAGATGTGGGAGAGTTCCGAGGCTGAGGGACTGCTGGGCTGCAGATCTGTGTCCGCCATTGCGCAAGGTGTAGTCGCGGCCTCCTCCCCGTGGTCTGTATTATCTTTAAAGTAGCAGGTAAGTGCCCCCGATTTGGTGGTAGGAGTTTTCCCTGGGTGCCCGTGTGGTGCACCCTACTTCTTTTGGTTGCCCATGATGTAAGTTAGTCTCCGATTAAAGTGGATTGGGGCCCGGATCCTCAGGAGCTAATTCAGTGTGCGTCCATTAGCCTCCGTAGTCGGCCACGCCCCCCAATTTACCTCTTTTAATGAGTTATTTATTTGACAATCTCCATGATGGTAAATCATAAGTTTGTTAATGTAAAACTACAATACAGTTCACTAAGACATTCAGTGGCAACTACATTTTTTATTTTAATTTTACACCAAATAATATTTTGAGAAAGTATCTGAGTACATAAATATTTCTTTCATGAACAATTAATAATGAATAAATTAAATTCGACATGTAAATTAAACTTGGCTAGTTACATGTGTATTTCTATGTAGCATTATCACTTTTTCTTGATTGAATATGTCAATAATTTGGGGGGCATCCAGAATTAATGTTCTACTACTCACAACTGAATTAGTGATATTTTATTCGCAGATCTTACAAAGTGAACCAGAAGTGGGAAAAGACCCCACACAGTTGTTGAAATGTAGGACAGCTTCATAAAGTATCACAAATTCAATTCTAAGTGGCTGCGAATTTAATCTAAACATTGTTTAAGGTTATTTTGGGTGGAAAACATTTCTCCTGACACCTGCTAAAGTGAGTGAATGTCTGTGTATTGCAGTTGAATAATGAAGGGTGTACATCGAGAAATTAGAAGATCTGTTGTCACAAATGTGACTTTCACTTAATAAAATTACTTTGGCAACTTGGTATCAATTTGCAGCTTATAAATTAGTTTTTTGTTGTTTTTTGTGTGTTTTTTTTTAATTTCTTAAAATGCTTTTATATGTAGCAATTGATTATACAATTATTATTCTGTAATTGCAGAAATGTTCTATCGTAAATAAATACAACATTGGTCCATGACTTTACATTTATATATACTCCAGGCGATGAACCTTCTACATTTCACGTGTTGAAATAAAGATTAGTGCAAGAATTAAGTACATTTAATGTAGATGAATAGAGTTAAAAAAAAATCAAGTTTCATAAAGGGTTTCATGACCCCTAATAACGGATCTTTATCATGTCAGTCCATTAACTAGGGACTTAACGTTAGGAGACAATTACAAGAGCAGTAATGTAAGATGGTTATGTGCCTACATTAAAACATATACTTTTTTTAGTGCACCTTGCTCTCTTTACTCTTTATAAAGGGAAGCCATCATTATGAACATTCTAGTTCTGTTTTCACTTAAACACAAGTCTTAAATAATCCTAAGATTATTTGGATTTCATATGGTACTGGTTCCAATAAGGTTATTTTTAAGTAATAATTTTTAGCACAAGTCAGTGAAGAAGCCGTTTTGAGAATAATCTACACTGAGTGCTTTAATTTAATAAGGAAGACCCTTAACACATAAAATAATACATGACATAAATAAAACTGAATACATCAGTGGTTTCCGATGGATTTCTGAAGACACAGCAATTCTGTTTCAGTCGAGATACTGACAACTCCTGCACAATAAAAATGGGCTAAGTTTGAACACCACAATTTAAGAGGTGCATGTATATTTCAGATCCTGTCCCATTATCCTTACTTAGTTCCCTGGTTTTCCACTTTTGGTCGTGATTATGTCAGTAGCCCTGCCCCCTTTACCCCACTCCCACCAGCATCTTGATTCTCTGGAAATCAGAGATAGGAGGTTTGCCTCCTTATCGAAAAAACTGGCCAATTCAGGTTAAAAGAATAGCTCAATTGTCATTATTATAGAGCTTCATGTGAGTTTTTTACACCATGTAACAATTCTTCCACTACTTTAGGTAGCTATGTCAGATGCCAAAAACTGTTAGACTTTTCACTCACAATTTGTGAAACATTGTTAAAAATAAAATTAATACGCAATTTTTTTATCAAATGTATTTTTTGATCACAGTCTACACTTTTAGTTTTGTATTTATCTTTGTGATTTTTCTAAGATGGTATATTGTGCTAAAAATATATGCTTTCATGACACATATTTAAAAGTTTTTGCATTTTATGGTGATTTTCCTACATTGGTGTCTGCATTTCCAGCAAACTAATCAAAAAAGGTTAAACAGTGCAAAGAATAGAAATCCAAATTGCTAAATGACAAGAGTTGTTTTTTTTAAATAATTTATGTTGGCTAGCTTTAGCAATGTTTGGGTTGCCTTCATTTCATAAAAGTAAATCTATTTAATTGTCTACGTGAAATAATAATTTGTGTTATTATTTCATATTTTTTTTTAAACTGAGCCAGATGTTAAGAGATGTTAAGTGGCCCTTTTTTAGGGTCCCTTTGTTCCTGAGTTATTTGTATTAGTTGTCCTGGTATGTCACACAAAACAAAGTACAGATATGCCTGCAGGTTTTCCAACATCTACTGATGACATTGAAGATTTATGTTAAAGTCTAGAGCAGGTCCTACCTAGTGGTCACTTAATATCAACTAGGTTTACATGTAATTTTGTTATAGCATTTATAGATCCCTCAATGTGAGATCTACTTATTTATGTTTCTTAGAGTGCAACACACCTCACTTTATGTCAGAGGTTTGGGTACCACAGATATATGACAGGAAAATAAACAATACGATATAGTGAAGCCATAAAGATCATAAGGTGCCATTCCTGAGAGGGTCAAAATATCAATTAAAATGCTCCACTGTAGTTCAGTTTCATTAATGTGGCAATAAAGGTATATCTTTTTTTTCCATTTTTATATTGAGCTCAGTAGCAACAATCTTTGATAGGGAGAGATCTAAAAGTATGAATGTAATATAAATGCTAATCTTCATAAAAAAAATATTTATTTTCTAAAATTAACACTAAATTGATTTAATCAAAAACATGGTGGATCTCAACTAGAAACATAGCATAGATATGCTTCTGTAAACTGGACATACACATGTATTGATGCCATATATTTTTATGCAGCAGATATCTATATATGTTTTAAGCACCCGGGCACAAAACATAGTGCCGTCATTTTTACTTTGTAATTTTGTACATATAGGCATTTTACCAGGATTTAGGATACTGACAATACCTGGACCACTGGTGTGCCTTGAGTATCAGGTTGGGAACTATAGTGATTTCATGATTAGATCCCAAACTGATCACTATTTTGCTAGAGTGTTATTATTTTAATTATTGTGTCTAAATACATCTTTTTAGTTAATCAATGCAAATCAACACTTAAAAACACAAGATTGTTGTTTTGTTTTTGTTTTTTTGGGGATCTGTAAAATACCAGGGGATAAGGTTAGCAGAAATGTATGAGAATCATTCATATAACACACCTCTATCTCTTCTGACGAGATCGTAGTCTAAGGTGCAGTAGATACTTATTATATATACAGATGTAACTTGATAACCATGTCCAAAATAATTTGTTCAAATATTATCTGATATGAAGGAGAGTGACTTGAATAACATATGTGATCCCCTTTGATTTCATTGGTCAATTTGAAGAAAACCCTTAGCATCTAGATTTTAGTAAAGAATTGTCTTGTTATTCAGAGAAATTTCACAAGTGCTTTTTGTGGAAACATGGAATAAAATATTTATAGCATACATGTCAGTTGGTACACCACAGTTCCATAAGCAAATGACAGTGATAACATGCAGTGTCTCCCTGACACTGTGATCAACACGTCCTTGAGAGCGATGTTGTCTGCATTGGCTTCCTGAGTACAGTAAAGGGATCTGCAATGTGTGGCAGATCACTGTTGCATTGAAATAGATGTCTTTTCATGCATCAATAAATCATCTAACTGTTAGCAGGAACACCGGAGGTTTAGCTCCCACAGAGTGATAGCTTCACAGAATGATAGCGTGATGGAGACAGCAACAGTAAGCAGTAATCAAAGTTAAAAACATAAAAGGTGAGTTTTTTTTTTTAGTTGCAGTTTTGCACAACAGAATATTATCAAAGACAACACAAACTGATAATGGTGGTCTCTTATCACATATAAAGAACATACAAGAATGTTCGAAACTTAAATATATCATAGAAATTCATAAATATTTCATTTGAGTCTCTCTTTTTTCTTTAAATATGAAACATCACTAATCGCTTAAACAGCAATAGCACTGCATGAGAATCTGTGTACCTGGTTTCCTATACAGAAGAACACTTCAATATACATTCATTGTCCACATAACAACTTATATTTCACATGTATTTTCCTTTGTTCACATAGGAAAGCAATGTCAGCTTTCACGTCTTCAGGACTTTTCTCCTTTTAGAGAGCGGAATCGGGACAACACCAAATTATGACATCTCAGGAGACGACTGACGAAGACAAAACCAAACCACTTATATATTTATTCTGCTCCATCTTAGTCATACATTTGATGTATTTATTTTTATGACTTGCTGTTTCTGGTTGTAGGAGCCCATCAGCAGGTTTCTTAAACAAGTCCTCTGGCTGGTTTAAATAAATTCAGGCACTGATATAGGTGCCTTTCAGGGGGTTGGTGGAGGCTTTGGTGAAGGACATGATCCTTGGCTATCAAAACTGGCTGCCCGGCCTTGCCACTGTAACCAAAAAAAAAATATTGACATGAATTAATTTTAAAACAGAAAAGTCTGGTAGGTACTGTTATGTGTAAATCAATTTTCTATACTATATACTAAATTCTACCGAATCAAAACTGTCAAAACTGAATAAAAAAACAGCAGATTGTGTTTGTATAAAATTACCATGTTTATGCAATATTGGTTTATACACTTAGTTTAAATTTTAATTGTGGCCCAACATGAAGTCAATATAATGCAAATTAAGATCCATCTGCTATTTTAAAGAGCAATTATTTATTATATACATTATTTATTGTTAAACATATTTCTAGGTGAAAGATACCAAAAATGTGGGTCGGTTGAAAAAAAAAAAAATCTATCAGTAAAAACTAGTATAATTGTGGTACAAAGCAATGAATTTTAATAGAATGTATAAAACAAAACATAAAACGTATTCTATGTATATTTTGCTATGTTTTAATTAATATTGGTTATTAACTTCAGCGATGAAGGAGCTAAAAAGGAGGGATCTAAAAATTGCACTAATTTAACCAAAATAAAGCTTTACTAATTTGGGCTGTACAGAAGTGCCCTTGATTGTTGTTACACTAGTGAAAAATTATAAATTCTGTTGGTAGTGGTAAAGAATAATGACACATAGTCTGCTTTCATAAATATATATATTTTCTACTGGACTAATACGGCTAATCCAATCTACACTATATATATATATATATATATATATATATATATATATATATATATATATATAGTGTAGATTGGATTAGCCGTATTAGTCCAGTATATATATGTGACATATGTGTCCACATATGTATATGTGACATCAGTCATTTAGTCTGCATCGTGGCCTCTGAGGATGGCTATCCTATAAAATAAACATGCACATCGCCTTCTCTTCTAGGGCTCTCATTCACTCACAGCATCAGGGGTATGTTACTATCTGGACCTAATTATATGCTACACACTAAACACAGAAGCCAGAAGTTGTGTGATGACCTTAAGGTGGTCAGAGAAGAGGGATTGATGTGTAGTTTTGAGACGAGAAGGAGGAAGTGTATGCTTTAGTGTCAGAGTCAACTGCCCAATTGTAGTGTGAGTAGAAGAGATGCACAAATTTGAAGGCAGGGTGTGATTGGGCTCACCATCTTAAAATATCACCAGTTAAAATGCCGTCCAATTAAAGTCAAATGATAAATTAAATTCATACTAAAAATGGGAGCAGTATAATACAGGATTAGTATACTTGCTTATTTGCTGAACATTTTAGATGACTTTAGTAAACAATTCACTTGATAATTTGTAGCAGCTCAAAAATAAATATTTTCCTTTTAAAATGCCACGACGTTAGTTTATATTGCATCATTCTCTATGGCTCGTAGAACACTAAATGAGTAACAGAAACAATTAGCACAGATATGAGACCTAAGACAATTTGACATCTAAGTATGAAGCCCTTCTCGTTTTTAGAGCTTCCCTTTGACTGAAAGTAGCCATTTGTGATTACAGGTGATACTCAAACACTCAATATTGTGAAAAAGTTCATTTATTTCAGTAATGCAACATAAAAGGGGAAACTAATATGTGAGATAGACGCATTACATGCAAAGCAAGATAGCTCAAACCGTGATTTGTCATAAGTGCGATGATTATGGCTTACAGCTCGTTAAAACCCCAAATCTACAATCTCAGTAAATTTGAATATTACATGCAATCAATAAAACAAGAAGTGTACATAGAACAATACCGGACCTCTGAAAAGTATAAGCAGGCATATGGACGCAGTACTTGGTTTGGGCCCCTTTTGCAGCAATTACTGCCTCAATGCGGCATGGCATGGAAGACCAGGATGCTTCAATAGCGGCCTTCAGCTCTTCTGCATTGTTCGGTCTCATGTCTCTCATCTTTCTCTTGGCAATGCCCCATAGATTCTCTGTGGGGTTCAGGTCAGGCGAGTTTGCTGGACAATCAAGCACAGTAATCCCACAGTCATTTAACCAGACTTTGGTGCTTTTGGCAGTGTGGGCAGGTGCCAAGTCCTGCTGGAAAATGAATTCAGCATCCCCATAAAGCCTGTCTGCGGAAGGAAGCATGTAGTGCTCCAAAATCTCCTGGTAGATGGCTGCGTTGACCCTGGACTTAATGAAGCACAGTGGACCAACACCAGCAGATGACATGGCTCCCCAAATCAACACAGACCATGGAAACTTCACACTGGACTTCAAGCATCTTGCAGTGTGTGCCTCTCCATTCTTCCTCCAGACTCTGGGTCCTTGGTTTCCAAATGAGATGCAAAAGTTGCTCTTATCAGAAAAGAGGACTTTGGACCACTGAGCAACAGACCAGGTCTGTTTTTCTTTAACCCAGGTAAGACGCTTCTGACATTGTTTGTTGTTCAGGAGTGGCTTGACAAGAGGAATACGACATCTGAAGCCCATCAAGAGCCACCACACACATGCCTGTGTGTGGTGGCTCTTGATGCACTGACTCCAGCCTCAGTCCACTCTATGTGAAAGTCCCCAACACTGTTGAATGGCCTTTTCCTGACAATTCTCTCCAGGCTGCAGTCATCCCTGCTGCTTGTGCACCTTCTTCTTCCACACTTTTTCCTTCCACATAACTTTCTATTAATGTGCTTTGATACAGCACTTTGCGAACATCCAACTTCCTTCCGTATGGAGGGTGTCAATGATGGTTTTCTGCACAACTGTCAGGTCAGCAGACTTCCCCATGATTGTGATTCTTACTGAACCAGACTGAGAGACCATTTAAAGGTGCAGAAACCCTTTGCAGGTGTTATGGCTTACTTAGCTGATTAGAGTGGGACACTGTGAGCCTAGAATATTGCACCTTTTCACAATATTCTAATTTACTGAGATTGTGGGTTTGGGGTTTTCATGAGCTGTAAGCCATAATCATCGCACTTATGACAAATCATGGTTTGAACTGCTTTGCATGTAATGCGTCTATCTCATATATTAGTTTCCCCTTTTACGTTGCATTACTGAAATAAATGAACTTTTGCACGATATTCTAAATTTTCGAGTATCACCTGAATTATCCCTGGTTCATATTGAAGAATACTTGGCTGTCACTGTTGATCATTGCTCTGTACATACATGTATTACTGTATATGTATCTTGCTTGAAGCCCAGTAAAATATTTTATATTCCTCTGAGAGTCAAGGTGTAGGGAGTCACACTACTAGCAGACACAAGGCAATGAGGACTAAACTTTTAGGCAGACAAATCTATCTAAGAAAAAAAGCTCTTTATTTTATAACAGTGGGAATCTATCTGAATCAAGCTTGAGATCTGCAACTACATGAGTACTTACAAGCCTAGCAGTTAGTTAAATAGTTTGGTTTTCACCCTGGTAGCCAGGGTCCAAATCCTTGCATGGGAATAAAACATTCTTTATTAGAATTATTTGTTCAATCAGAGAAAAGCAAATATTGTTCAAGATTTTACATCACAATAAATATATTAATTTTCACAGGCCAACGACTCAGTGGTAAATCTATTGGGTCTTCCATTTTCACCCCAGAGAAACTTAATAAGTGAAATTAATTTAGTTTTGTCCCAGTTTTATTCACAAAATATATTAAAATTATATACATATGGCATTGTAAAAATGTTTCGTTAATTATAGTACATATAGTACATAAGAAGATTTTGTCTAAGGCAAAGGAAAGGTTTTTTTACTGTAAGAACAATCAGGATGTGGAATTCTCTGCCTGAAGAAGTGGTTTTATCAGAGTCCATACAGATGTTCAAACAGCTACTAGATACATACTTGCAAAAACAGAATATTCAAGGATATAATCTTTCAATGTAGGGTAATAACTGCTTGATCCAAGGATAAATCTGACTGCCATTCTGGGGTCAAGAAGTATTTTTTTTTCTAGCTTGGAAGTGCTTCAAACTGGGTTGTTATGCCTTCTTTTGGATCAACAGCAAAAAACAAATGTGAGGAAGGCTGAACTTGATGGACGCAAGTCTCTTTTCAGCTATGTAACTATGTAACTATGTAACATATTGAAAAATAAAGAACTGAAAGAAGAAACATGCATAAGTAGAAAAAACAATAACCTTAATAGTGATCTAATAACCTATAAATTACAGGTCCTATTCTTTGCCACTAGGCTAATATTTAAGTAGTAATTCAGCAAGACATTGTAAGATCTTTTAACTATTATACATAGGACACCATGTTCACATGGGACACTTCAGAACGAGTGTCTGAGGCATACTCAACTTTGGAATTTTTCACAAATGATCTAACCTCTACACATGTCCAGTTGCTCTCAACAGTTGTCATTCATTATCAATGAGTTAATCTGTACTGTGGTGGAAGAAGAAATTATAGCGGTGCAGTACTATATGGTGTAGGTTTACTTCTTACAATAAGAATTTGTACATTATCCCTACCTATAATACCTATAATAATGACAGTAAATTCTGTTACCACTGGCAAGAAAGTTTAAAAAATATTTTATTATAATAAAAATTATTTGATTGTGTGCTTCCTAATGGATTATCCACCATGACTTTTAACCATACCTAATTTTAAAAGATTTATTTAAAAAATGTTTTATTAATCATAAAAATCACCAATTCTAACACCAACCAAGCCAGCCTGATGCTGTCAATTTTAATTGTTAATAGATATGTTAGGCATAAAGTTAGGTTGTCAAATCTGATTGCAATGAGTTACTTTATAATTGGTGCTATGTAATACATGTGTCTATTTTATTGGGAACTATAAAAAGTAGGACTCTTGATTTTATACAGTGTGTGATTGCAATTAAATGTTGATCATTGGACTTAAATGTTAGAGATTATTGTGTACTTACTACGAGCTTGAGCGGCTTGTACTTAGCTGGGGGGGGGGAAGGGAACAGGGGGTGTACTAGGTTATCGATTAGGCAATGGGCTTAGGTGCCAGGAAGTTTAGCCAAGGCTTCCAAATCTTAGAGAAGGTCTGGTAATTTTTCGTGTTTGCGTACGTCATTTCTTCCATTTGCCTGATTTTGTTTACCCTACCTATCCACTCTCTTATAGATGGGATTTGCGTTTGTTTCCAGTACTTGGGAATGAGTTGTGCGGCAGCCATAACTAAATAACTGAAAAGGGTGGCTTTTTCTCTTCGTGTACCTGGTGGAGGTAGTGAGAATAGGTAGTGTTGCGGAGTGAATGGAATGTTACTGTGAATCAGCATTTGGGTCATGGCATGGATTCTCTTCCAATAGGTTACTACCGTCGGACATTGCCACCATATGTGGGCATGGTGTGCCTTCTCATGTTGGCATCTCCAGCAGTTCTGTGTGTTCAAACTATGTATTTGTTGTATTTTAGCTGGAGTGTAGTGCCAGCGGGCGATGCGTTTATAGTTACTTTCTTGAGCTACAATAGAGGTGGTTGATTTGTGCGCTGTTAGGAAGATAGTGCCCCATTCTTTCTGTGAGATGTCTGTTGAAGTTCCTCCACCCATTTCTATGTAAAGTTTGGCAAAGTTGGGTCCTGTGTTTCCTTTATTTTTTTATACATGGTGGATAGGATCTTTTTAGAGAGTGTGTGGTCAGAACAGAGTTGTTCAAAGTTGGTCATGGTTCGTAAATCCTTTTGTAAGAGGTTTTTACCTTTAATAAAGTGTATTAACTGGTCGTATTGTAAACGTTGGTTGCCTGTTGGAATCGCATTGGGCATCAGTTGAAGAAGGCTTTTTAATTTATTATTCTCGACCATGTCCTTAAGTTGTAGGACATTGCCAGCATGGTAAAATTCATAGGTTTTCCCCGATTGTCCTCTTTGGAAATTCGTGTTGTGTGTGAGAGGATAGAGAGGGGAGGGGTGGGGGGAAATTTCCGATAACCTGGTTAGTTTCTGCCAAATCTGAAGAGTGGGCCTAATTGTTGGATGGGTGTCTGTGTTGAATTGACGTTGGATTGGATTAGTGAGTAGCCATGGGCATACTCGCAAAGGAATCGTGGATAATGCATTTTCTATCAGTACCCAGTGTAGAGTCGGGTTGGTTAGTGTCCATTCGTATATTCTAGCAAGGTGGGTTGCTATGCGGTACGATTCAATATCTGGGAAGTTGATTCCCCCTTTATCTCTTGTTTTGCTTAGTGTAGACCAGATAAAGTTAGTGATCATGGTTTTGACCGTTGTGAAGAACTTGTTTGGTATCATGATGGGAAGTGTTTGGAGTAGGTATAACAGACGTGGTAAAATGTTCATTTTAATTATATTTGTTCTGCAAAACCAGCCGAAACATGGTCTTTGCCAGGAGTGTAGGTCTTCGGCAATAGACTTCATTAGGGGAGGAAAGTTCAGTTCAAAGATACTGTTTAGGTTGGACGGTATGTGTACTCCTAAGTATTTAAGTGATTTGGGTGCCCATGAGAAGTGAAATTTCTCTCGTAGTTGCTTGTCTAGGGAGGCGGAGGAGTAGATGGGCATTAATTCACATTTTGTTAGATTGGCTTGGAAATTGGAAACTGTGCTATATGTCTCAATTTCCGATAAGGTATTGTGGCAAGCGGGTTGGAGATGGTGAATAGAAGGTCATCTGCAAATGCCGTGACCTTATAGTCGTGGCTATCAATATGAAATCCCTGAATGTTTTCATTGTCTCTAACCCCTTGTAAAAAAGGTTCTAGGACTAGGACGAACAAAAGAGGGGAGAGGGGGCATCCCTGTCTCGTACCATTTGTGATTTTTACTGGGTGGGATAGCTGGCCGATGATACGAAGACGTACCAAGGGGACTGAGTAGATGGCTGACAACCAGGCCTGCCACCTAGGGCCGAAACTTTTGTGTCTCATCGTGTGTGTAAGCAGTGCCCAATTAACCCTATCAAACGCTTTTTCAGCGTCTATGGCCAATAGGGCACTGCGTATTTTATGCTTTTGTGCCCAATGTATGAGGTTTATTGTTTTCGTTGTATTATGTTTAGCTTCTCTACCTGGGATGAAACCCACCTGATCTTGGTGTATGAGATGTGGTAGGAAGGGCTTTAGTCTGGTGGCTAAGATTTTTGTCAGGATTTTTAAATCAACGTTGATTAGTGAAATCGGTCTATAATTCCCACAAAGCAAGGGGTCTTTACCTGGTTTCGGTATCAGAGAGATATTAGCTTCCAATGCTGAGGTGGGCATGGAGGCCTCTAGGTTTCGCACGTTGAAAGCTGCTGTAAAGTGTTGGGCTAGTGTTTGACAGAGTATCTTGTAATATTTGCCTGTGTATCCGTCAGGTCCAGGACTTTTACCTAATGGGAGTGATTTGACAGTGTTTGTAAACTCTTCTATTGTGATAGGTTCATCAAGAAAGTCTATTTCGTTTGTCGGGAGAGTTTTTTTAATCCTAGTTCTAAGAAAGTTTTGGATGTCTTCTGAGGAAGGGAGTGTTTGTTTGAGGTTATATAAGTTTGAGTAGAATTTGTAGAAAGCATTTATTATGTCTGGCATGTGTCGAGTTAGAGTGCCATTTTCCTGTTTGATTTCTGCTATAAAAGTGGTTTGTTTAGATTGTCGGAGAGTCTGTGCTAGAAGTTTGCCTGCCTTCCCTCCTTTCGTATAGTATGTGTGTTTCGTTAGCGACATTTTACGTTTAGCATGAAGTTGTAATAATGTGGTTAGCTCTGATCTTTTAGTTAGTAGTTTTTTATAATCTTCCAGGCAAGTTTGACCTTGTTGATGGTTACTTTCTAGTGTTTTCGATTCTCTTGTCAATTGTGTGATTGTTAGCTCTCTCTTATGTTTCAGGGAGGCCGCTATTCGAATTAGTTCACCCCTTATTACCGCTTTGTGTGCTTCCCAGATTAGAGCAGGTGAGCTATCTGGATGTGCGTTTTCGGTGAAATAAGTAGCAACCGTGTGACGAAGTTGTGTGATGGTCTCTGTGTTATTAAGAATCAAATAATTGAGTTTCCATTGAGATGTGGGATTAGGTAAGGTTGGAATTGACAGTACCAGCATCATGGGGGCATGGTCTGACCATGTAATTGAGCCATATGTAGCTGAAGTGATCAGGGGTAAGAACCTGTGTTGGAGAAGAATGGTATCTATGCAGGAGTAGGTCCCTGTGGGTGGAGAGAAAAAGGAATAGTCTTTGCGTGTGGGGTGAATGGCTCTCCAGCTGTGTTAAGTTGAGCTTCGTAGAGTGTGTTGTTGACCTGTTTCCGTGTTTGAGTGAGGTGTAGTCGTGAGTTGGCGGTGGAGTCCAGGTCACCGTCTAGTGAAATATTTATATCTCCCCCCACTATCAATATGCCTTCTTGGAATGAGGTTAATTTGTGTAATATCTTTTTCAATACTAGATTTTGTTTTTTATTGGGCAAGTATATATTTGCCAATGTTATCTGGGTATCTCCTATTTTCCCTTTAACAACGACATATCTCCCCGAGTCATCTGCTTGGTGATCCTGGTGTGTAAATGGAGTTAGCCGTCCTACCAAGATTGCAACTCCTCTAGATTTGCAGCCTGTATAATTGCCGTAAAAGCCCATCGGGTAGTCTTTATTTTGTAATTTGGGGGCTGAGTCAGTACAGAAGTGTGTTTCTTGGACAAATATTATGTCAGCTTTATGTCTTTTGAAATCAGTTAAAGCTATGGTTCTTTTTTCTGGGGCAATTAAGCCTCTTGCATTTTGTGTTAGTAGCGTAATAGATGCCATAGTTGGTGCCCTTGGAAGTGAGTGAGAGGGTAAAACAGTTAAAGCTGAGTGTGCCATTTACTTGACTCGAGTATTGGTCCTTTTACAATACTTTTTTTCACAAAAAGTATGGGTTCGTAGTGACCGTGTGGGTTCTGCTTAATGAGAGTTTCCTATGTGAAGTAGTGGTGGTTACTTTAGCGTTAATCACAGTAAATTGAGGACAAATAATTCGTTAGCAAGTATGAAACAGAAGGTAAAAACAAAAATAACAACAAATCAGAAATCTGTACTTAACAACAATATTCGACAATATGTGGCAGATACTTCGGCTGAATGAGTGACCCTTCAAGCCCTAATGGATCAATGACCCAGATTTGGTTCGTAAGTGGGCTAGTGTAGGTATTGAAAATCTATGTGAACTCTGTAAAGAACCCGGTTAAATCCGGTTCGGATATCTAGTGATAGATATCGAATCTATAGAGCTTTATATATATTAAAATTAAATTACCTATAGATGGTAACGATTCTCCAAAGCGGAGAGGTTAGGCGTTCTATCTCGACGCTAAGATAGGACCCTAAATAATTCGGGGTAGTGTGGCTATTCATAGTACCTGGGGGTATCTAATCAAACAAATCAGTCTAGTTTTCCTTATGGAGATTGGTTGATTCATAGTTATCAACAGCTGCACCAGAATGTTGCAGGAGGCACCGCACTGGGAAGAAAAAAAGGAGGGGGGGAAGAGAGGAGGGGGGAGAGGAGGGGAAAAACAGAGAGGGAGAAGGGGGGTTATCTTTTGGGGAGAACAGAGAGGGAGAAGCTTTTGGTTATCTTTTTTTTGGGGGGGGGGGCAATTAGGGGGAGGAAGATACATGCATAGAAATAGACAGTGTGCAATGGTGCAATACGACCTGGTAGGAACGGATTGAAGGTGGGATGCATGGATTGTAGTCGATGGTATGAGTCCTGCGACCAGGTCACCCTTAGGTGTGTCGAGCTCTAAGAAAGAAGCTCCCAAGCGTCTTTATTCCATCCCTAACTGGGCTATCTTCTGTATACCTTCTATGATAGCTTCCCAATACAAAGCAGGTAAGGTTTCCTGATAATTTCGTATTGTTCTCAAGCTGCGATGAGGAAGATGTGCTATGTTGCTATGATCGGCAGGTGTTCCCTTCGTTGTCTTTGAGACATGAGTGTGTGAGTCAAGTACGTAACCGGTGTTGGATAGATGGGCATACTTCTGTTTATGTAATTAAATGTAGAGGTTGGGGTGACGTTTTTTAAGCGGAGGATTGCTGCAGTTATCTGCTCGGTTCTTCCTGGGCATGTCTGTGCCTTCGCAGTGGCGATAGGAATCTTTGGTCATTTCGTCTTTTCTTCGCTGGTGTATGCCAGCACTAGCGTTGAGGGAGTTTGTTCTGACACATAATTTTTTCTTGTTTGATGGGGTATACTACCACCAGGTGCAGGGTACGGCTATGGGGACGTCTTGTGCGCCCTCCTATGCCAACCTGCACCTGGGCTGGTGGGAAGAGAAGATAGTTTTCACTACCCCCACCAGTGACCTGACACAATGCATCTATTACTGGAAACGGTATATAGATGACATAGTAATCATATGGACAGGTACCTCAGGACAATTTCAAGAGTATGTGCAGACACTTAACCAAAACGATTTAAATCTCAGATTCACTACAGAGGTGGGAACTCCCACCCTAACTTTTTTGGACCTCACACTTATCCCTAACCCGAATGGTAGTATAAAAACAAACCTATTCAGGAAGAGTACAGCTACAAATAGCTTACTTAACTGGAGGAGTCATCATCCTGTCCCTCAAAAGAAAGGGATTCCAATCGGACAGTACCTGCGTCTTAGGCGCAACTGCACAGATATGGAGGATTTCAAATTAAAGGCCAGAGATTTACGCATTATGTTTAGGTCCAAAGGATACCCAAACAAATGTCTGAAGAGAGCCTACCATAGAGCCCTCCTAACAGACAAAGAGAGTCTAATAAGGGACGAGAACCCTCGCCCCCTTTCCTCACATGGGAAAACCAAGGAACCAGACAACAAACAACTTAGATGTGTAGCCACATTTGATGCAGGATGGAACTGTGTGAGATCTATCATGCACAGGTTCTGGCCCCTGTTGAAACAGGACGACCAATTGAGGGACGTGTTACCACCACAAGTATCCCTAGTAGCAAGGAGAGGTATGAATCTTAAAGACTCCCTTGTCCACAGCCATTTCCAGAGAACTGTGGCGCCACAACATTGGCTGACTAATAATCTAAAAGGCACCTACAAATGTGGTAGATGTAAAGCCTGCAATTTTATTAGAAAGGACTCTAAGACATTTACGAACAGCTCGAAAAATCAAAATTTTGACACCCCATCCTTCTTTAACTGTAGTTCAAAGGGCTTGGTGTATCTGATTACCTGCCAATGCCCAATGCAGTACGTGGGAAAAACCTTCCGTCCTTTCAGGAGAAGGATTCTTGAACACGTGAATGCAGTAAAAACTACTAGACATATAGAGACTTCGGTCTCTAGACATGTCAAAACTACACATAGAGGGGATCCTACGGTCTTAAAGTTTCAAGGTATTGAACTCATCAAACAAGACCAAAGGAAAGGCAATTGGGACCAACGTATTAGGAAACGGGAATGTTACTGGATTTACCGCCTACAAACCCTGTCGCCTAATGGTCTGAACGAAGGTTTTACCTATTCACCATTTATTACATGATCTCTAAACATAAATCTTGACACTTGTAAATAGTAATCATCCTTTTTATTCTCACATGAAGCACTTGTCTATATCTAATAGAGCACCTGTCCGCCTATTCAAACAAAGCTAACCATAACCTCCCACCCATACCACGTGACAATCGACAGTGTATACAGTATAAGAATATAATATATTAGCCTCCATCTCTATGGCATATAGATAAACCACTTCTCTCTAATTATACACTTTGTTACATATTAAGAGTATTCACTCTAGAATATTTTATGCAGAAATTCCCTTTAAAAGGCTTTAGACTGAATACTCTCACATACAGTCTATAACTTTGAAAGTGTCCTTTAAGAAGGGTAAAATACGACATGATAGAACAACTCTCATAAACAATGTAACACTTATACTGTTATTACCATACTGTACAAACTTTTCCCTGATTCAATATTTAAATCTAAAATAGGAGGGGAAAATTCACCCTGGAAGGAGGCTGATCTAGCTCTACTATTATGCCTCCATAGATCTCTTATTGAAATTAGAATGCAGTAATCCTTTAAAATGGCAAAGAGTTGCCCAAGGGATTTGTTACAATTCATTTGGCCAGTCTATGGAGACTGCAATCCGTCAATCATATGACGTTTTTTCTCCATGACTCCTCCTTCGCTGCCATCCCGCACCACGTGATAGGTACGTCATACGTGACGCGGGTAGACTCCGTACACGTCACAGATGACGAGGGGGGGAACCCTGAACCGGATTGGTTAGCGGGCATTTAAAAGTCCCGGTCTTTCGCCAGGACAGTTGCTCAGCCCCTGACGAAGGTGTTCCTACACACCGAAACGCGCGTCGGGCGATAAGCTCGTCGTTATATTTTTTTCACCCTGCACTTATGCACTCAATGCACTTAATTATATTTATTTGCACCATAGGTTTTTAGACCCTTTCTTTATTATTTTTCGTGCTCATCCTAGCGAGTAAGCTCAAGCTGATCAGGCAGTTGGCTCCTTCAGATACCCAGATTCAGACTGAGATTAGAACACCCTCGAAGGTGTTTTCAGGAGACTAGGGACTAGCATAGAGGTATTTGAAGTAGGAAATTTATACAATAACTTTTATTATTCTTATCTTTACTCCTACATTCCTCTACTAGCCCAGCACTTGACAATAACTCACTCTGGGGTTTATAGGATTGTTGGTCATACTGAAATAGAGAGTAAATTTTCTCTCCTCTCAAACAAACAATTTCTGGGTCCTCTGCACCCTCTGCCTACAGCTATATATGGATATAGGGAAAAGCCTGTGTCTCTCTGTTATTTATTAAGATTCAATAAAGATTTATCACTATTACCAGTATAACAAGGACATTCCTCCCTGTTACATCCAAGCTATACTCCCTAGGACATGTAGACAATTTTTATTGTTACTTTAGGTGTCATTGTTACCTTATTGCCAGCATAGGAATACCCCTCAGGGGATTTTCCTTTTTCTTTGCTAATTTTTGTTCATTAATCTATTTGGGTACAAGCCCTTTGGTGGGAACTGGCACCACCTCCTGACCACACTTCCTTGTCTCCCCTGCCCTCTTGATTCCATCTTTGAGGGCAGTTGGTAAAAGACAGGGCAGTAACTGTTTATCTAAGACCTGTAGTGTCCTGATGTGGATTGAGTGAATTCCAGTCCATAATGTTAGTGTCCGGTAGGTTTAGAGCCGAAAGAAAGGGCGGAACGTCTAACGGAGAGGAGATCAAAATGATATTCCCTTTATTGTTAACAATCAGAGCTAAGGGGAATCCCCAGTGATATTTAATGCTCCTGTTCTTTAGGTGTTCGGTGATGGGCTTGATGGCTCTCCTTGCTTGGAGTGTGTACCAGGACAGGTCGGGAAAAATTTGTATAAGATGACTATGACAAAGGAGAGGTTGTGAAGTATCACGGAGAGATCTCAATATATTTTCTTTAACGGATAAATAATGCACTTGACATATGATATCTCTAGGGGCATCAGGGTTTAATCCCCTTGGGCGCAGAGACCTATGGGCTCTGTCAAGCAGTAGTTGATTGTCACTTGATTCTCCTATAATGAGGTTAAAGAGTTCAGATAATAATGCTGTGAGATCCTCACCTGGCGTTTCAGGCACACCTCTTACCCGAAGGTTGTTTCTTCGGCTACGATTGTCCAGGTCATCAATGTGCCTTTGGGTATATGCAAAATGGATTAGGTGAGAGTCCACTGGGGACGTGATGTTCAGTATCTGTGCCTGTAACACATCTTTTTCCTCTTCCAGGTCAAAGACCCTGAGGGAGAGTTGTTGGACGTCGAAACCCATGGCTTCCATCTTGGAGAGAAAAGTGGCATCAAGTTTCCCCATCATTTTCTGGAGGTCGGACTTGGACGGTAAGAGAGTTTTTTTAAGAGATCTCTAATGTCCGGTTCTGTGGTAGATTCTGATGTTCTATGTGAGCATTCCGAGATTGCCGGGCTACCAGGCCTCAGTTCAGGGTTTGAGTCAGGGTCCGCCGCGTATTGTGTTGCGGCTGTGGCCTCCACCTCGCGTTCGGAATTTTCTTTAAAATAACAGGCGAGGGAGCTCGATTTCACTGTTGGGGTCTTCCCTGCATGTCCCTGTGACAGGTGATGTTTTTTAGGGTTACCCATGATGAGTGTAGTTCTCCGATTGCTTTGGATTAGGACCCAGGTCTTCGGGAGCAATTCAATGTGCATCCATTAAGCTCTGCGGCTAGCCACGCCCCCTCCCTAATATTGTTACTTTAAGTATACATCAGGGTATATACAATTATATGGATAAAATAAATGTTATTCTGAAATATTTACACAGTCTCTAAAACAACTGTGTGCTGGCATGACACCCCAGTTATAATAATCATACAAACGTACAAATGCTATAGCAATAGCAATCATATTTATATATGACTAAACAGTGATGCTCTGAGTACCATGAACTCTAATAGCATGGCATCAATGATACATTACTAAAGAGAGTGCAAAGTTGTTTTAATAAAAAAATATACTCATGCATGTATGGATTAAAGGGGGGTGGCCATTTCCCAGAATATCTAGTATTATGTTTATTTCTCTCTTCTATTTAGCAAATCTTTTTTTGTATGGTCTGAAAAATAAAATTAAATGTAGAAAACTACATATATTCTGAAACGGTCTGCCTCCATTTTGGCTCCCTCTCTATCATAGCTATAAATGTTAACATTTTCTGCCATTGAACCAAGAAGTGAAACTGAAACAATCATGGTTATGTATTAAAGTAAGAATTCAAACCGATTTCAAAGTAAATTGAGCTGAAAGCATAGCCGACTTAGAGAATTGGTTCTGTTTGGCTATGTGGACAAGAACTTCATTTAGAATTTTCACTTCAGCAAATAGCCCTGAATGTTTATTTTCTCATTTACATTGTGTGCCATGGCTGTGCTTGGTCTGAACTGAATTGTGATGGTACTTGCTAAATCTTTAATATACATATGAAAAGAAATCAGAGAATCACATGAAAAAGGTTGACACAAGTTACAAGTGAACATCAATGTTTTATTTAAAGGTAAACGTGATGACACTGCACTGCCCTCTGCTGGTTGACCAGAAATGTGTTGATTTGCATAATATCGGAATGCAAATGCAGCCAAATATGAGCATATATCTGTTTATTTACGCTTTTTTTCCAAATGTTACAAAGTTGTATATGTATTATATATTTGGTGTTAATATGGTTGCTTGTTCTTAAATACAATGCATGCCATATACACCACTCACACAACTTGTTTAACCCCTTAAGGACCAAACTTCTGGAATAAAAGGGAATCATGACGTGTCAGACATGTCATGTGTCCTTAAGGGGTTAAGCATAAATTGCAAAAACCTAGTCCTTTTTTCAATATAAAGCATTTAACAGGTTTTTCCCTTGATAAGGTGTTTGGTCTCAATTAACTGTGTCTCAGTACCTTTAGGTGCGATGAGTTTAGCCCCAAGCACCTTTGTAAAGGTGGCATCTAGAAAGAGGGAACCATACCCATATGGTAGGAGGCATGGGCAAAAAGACCAATATCTTTCCACAGACACAAACTTCACTTTAGATGGATAGGAATCAAAGGATACGCCTACATTTACAACAAGGGAATTTACCAGCAGATCAGGGACAATGCTTATATCCAAGCGTCTAAAACCTTCCCTATTAATCCATACTTCCCATGTGCCCCTCTTTAACAACACCAAACGGAATAGAACATCCACTGAAAGGGTGTGTTTGTGTATGTTACAGAGATCAACCTGCTTGTAGCAGTGCCTGATCAGTGCGGCCATGCCAGACACGTCTCTTAAAATGCCGATTCAGTCCGTCTCTTATACTACCTCATCTCCGTCTGGCTTTACGTTTCACACCGGAGTCCTTTTATAGCTTCACTTCATCTAGTCACATTAGTATTGCAAACAGGCTTGCATCATCGCATTGATGATGTGAATGCACGTTTTGATGTCACATGGCCAGAACTGGCCAATCACTTACTTCCTAGGGCTATTTTAACTAATTTCTGTCCCCTGTTGTAGTTTACAGTTACTGGGTATCCGAGAGTGTGTTTATCTTGTATTATTTATTAGCTTTTATATTAAATAATATTATTTATATTATATTATTTGACTGGTTGGAGGTGGTGCTTTGCACAATGCATGTCACGATTCGGGAACCTAACACGCTAACAGGTCACAGAAAGAAAAGGTTGCTATACCGGTCCTTAGAATGGCCGGGTTAAGCACACTAAGAATAGTCAGGAGACAAGCCAAGTAAAGGGAGCCAGAAAACAGGAGAACGAGAAACAAGCTGAGGTCAAAGGAAGACGGGAAAAGCGGAATAACAAGCCAAATAATCGGTAACCAGAGAGAGACGCACGAACAGACTGCAATACAGGTATCACAAGACCACAACAGGGCACTGAGAGACAGGAAAGGTAAGTATATATATCCTAAGGTTAATTCTGATTGGATAACTTCCAATCAGAATTAACAATCACCTGGCGTTCGCATAAATGTGCGGGCTCCCAGCGTGCAGCGTTATACATGCTGCCGCTGGGAGGCGAGGAGGAGGACGCGAGCAACGCCTGGAGCAGAGAGGACGCCTCCCGCTGACAGGTAGGGAAAGGGGAGACCGCGGGCGGCGAGGGACAGAGGGTGAGTGCTGCAAGTGGATTGCAGCCTCCCCTTACAGCAGCCCGCGGTGCCCTGACAATGCAGGCTCAGGTGGCTGCTGAAGCAGTGTTAGAGAGAGGCTTAGTCCTAAAGAGCTATACAAAAAGGAAATCCTCTCTCTAACACAAACCATTCTATCCCTTTGTCTACTCTACTATTTCTCTTTTCCCAAAATTCAGATTATATGCAGTGTATGAGTATGTATATGAGCAAGGTATACTAGTATGTTTTTAATTGAAAAAAAAAATACTTACTAAATCTTTGCTTTCTTCCTTATAGAGCTGTTATAACAGTGAGTGATTTTAAAGACAAGCAGCACAATTTATTTGGAATTAAACATGACCAACAAACCTCTTTAAATGACTTTTTCATTTCCACCAGTGGGTGCCAATGAGTAATAGGTTTACGTGGATATGCCAGCATCTCATTCCAGTGATCTCTTCCCAGTCCTTCAGTACTGTTACCTACTCTGCATACACCAATAATCTCATTGTGTCCAACCCTAGAGATACATTGCATGCAACAAAACAGATTATTATTCATTTAAATGAAAAAAAAACAAAAAACAGCATATGCTTTATGTGAATCTGATGTAGGCACAATGTTAATTACTTTAATAAAATATGTACACCAAGCCAATGTGTTAATCTTTTAAATTCCCAAAATCTACTTTTTTGGAGGTTTTACCTAGTAAAATAAGATAGAACACCAAGACATTCAGAGTAAAATGTAACCCAAGTTTTAAGCTTGTTCTGTGCTTCCTTATTCACCAAACATATTGAATGTTATAACACCTTGTATAGATGATATATTTGATGAATACTGGAGGATTTAAACACATACCTGAGCCATGGTTGTATGCATATTTGAACCATAGGCATATGATCTATTAAAATATCAATGTTGGCACAGTTTAACTTTATATATACAGTCCCTATTTCCTTCCCACACAGCCTACTGTCCCTACCCCTCCACACACAAACACATGCAAGCTATGCCACAAATATCCCTATCTATACACACTCAACCTCACAAATAGCCGACACTGAATGCATTCCCATAGAAATGAAGCAATGGAGCTCCCTTTTAAACATGCAGCACCACAAGTAACATCCCCACAAACACTCAATACCACAAGCATCATGCCCACAGACATGCAACATCACAAGCAGCATCCCTACAAACACACAATACTACAAACACACCAAAGGCAGCCCACAGACTGCACCCCTTGTCCTCTGGTGTCCCATTTATGGGGGCCTACAGAGATAATAGCCAATACGTGCGACAGCGGCTGGATTGAACAAACATTGACGGTAGAGCTCTGCTCTTTTGCCAACTTTTGTCAGCCTTGGATTAACCATAAGACAAAGTACCCCCTGTGTCTTATGGTATATTTGGATAAAATGGTATCAATGGTATGGTATATTTTAATGCAATTCCAACACAGTCAGCATCAGTATTTCATAAAGATTTTATCTTTATAAAAACTGAAAAGAAACAGATCTGATTTAAAAAAAAAGTGGCTAGATTGACACAAAGAAACACAACTTAAAAGAATATCTCTTTTGAGTTATTTAGAAAACAAATAGTGTTAATGTCCATCTGGCCAGGTGAAACCCAAGTGAGTTATGTTCAGTGTGCATGGAAGCTTGAAGCTTCTAGTGTGAACCTACCGTCTTTATGTAAGTTACATACAATTTATTTTTTTTTCTTTTAACTCCAACTGGTTGGATGCACATTTTGTATTTTTTTAATGTGGTCCTTGTCAAAAATAATTCTCAGGAAATGTAAAAATGTAATTAATATAATATGATGTGGTATTGGTGATAGGTTCTAAAATGCTAACAACCCTGTCCAGTTTTGATCTACAATTCGTCTCTGATCTGTTCCAAAAATAAAGTATTCTGGATATTCTGGATATCAGATAGGATAATGGGTGGGCTGAGATGTGTAAAAATACTTTTGTGGGGCTATCAACTGCCAGTCAGCAGTAGCTAAATGTAGGATCAATGATTTAGTAGAAAATAAAGACAAATTAAATTGGAAGTTAAAGTGGAACTCAATCATCGTATGCATGAGTAAGTCTTTTTTAGCATGTTAGATATTAAAGTTCAGCTAAGGTTACTTTCTGCAGATCTATACAGCTTATGTTCGATCTATGATTCTAATTGGAATATCACTGGCTCAGATTTCAGTAAGGAAGCAGTAGTAATAACATTTTTTTTTCAAAGCAAAAGGCAAACTTCATCAGGCTTACAAAGCCAGCAAAATACAATTTAATTATATTAATTAAATAAATCTTGATATGATACACAATTATCTAAATTAATCCAGAATGGACTAGTTTTCAATGTGATTAAAATATAAGTATGATTAAAAATATTTTAGTTAAACTACATTTATAAAAAAGCTCTTAGTGAAGAAATATGTCTGTTTGAATGAAAATAATATTTAAATCACTATGACATCTATGCAAAAGAAATGCTATCAATAACCAGATATGTAACGTATCTAAAAAATGTTTTTTAAAGAACTTATTTGTTTTAAACCAATTAATCAATCAAGGAGATCTTGGTTATAGTTTGCAAATCCAGTTACTAATGTTTTATACATTTTAAAATTAAGTAAATAATATGATGTAAATTAAAAGGCGATGGGATACAGACATTTTATATATATTCCAGTAATGGTTAAACTGTGAGAGAGGTGTAGTGAAGGGGGGCAGCCCCCACTGGTCAGATTATGTGCCCTGCCAGTGTCACAGACAAACGGTTTCTGATGCCAATGTAATGGCCATTGGACAAATGCCTGGTAGGCTGCTATGGGGGCCTAGGGAGCTTTTTTCCCTCTCCCTGACACAAAGTATGCAAGTGGGAGTGGGAAATAAACTTTATTTGTACATTGCCGGTCCTGTCCCCTTCTACATTACAGCATCTGTCCTCCTCTGCAATACAGCTCCTATCCCCTGTAAACTACAGCTCTTATAGCCCTCTATACTACAGTTCAATCCTCCCATACTACAGTCAATCTCCCCCCAGACTACAGCCCCTACCCCATCTCTACACTACAGTTCATACTCCCTTTACACTACTGTA
Source organism: Pelobates fuscus (assembly GCF_036172605.1). Classification (NCBI taxonomy): domain Eukaryota; kingdom Metazoa; phylum Chordata; class Amphibia; order Anura; family Pelobatidae; genus Pelobates; species Pelobates fuscus. Next base: position 128,019,701 of record NC_086317.1, read on the forward strand.
GCGGAATGGGCTTTGCAACAACACATAGAAACATAGAAACAGAGAATGTGATGGCAGATAAGAACCATTCGTCCCATCTAGTCTGCCCAATTTTCTAAATACTTTCATTAGTCCCTGGCCTTATCTTATAGTGTACTAAGGACTGTCCATACCCTTTTTGTTGCTTTATTTTCCTGAGATTGTAACTGTTCATTACTTGTGGAAATAAGTAACAAACGTTTATTTTGGATCATTCGTCTGGTTGTTAGGTAAAAAACCCTGTTTCAGCTATTCTCACCATCGGGTTCGACAAACGAACATAGTACCGAACAACCAGGCCACCCATGAGAGAAGCGTAGCTCCAATTGACCCCCCTAACCTGATTCACAGTCTCTCAATTGAAAACACATGAACCAACTGGGTGATCCCCTTGGTTGCCGCCGTTTGTTATACGAACACGTGGCAGCAGCCATCTTAGAATACGAATTACACCAGCGGTGTTTGGTCATCGAGTGTCTGGAACCCAAATCGGACACTCCACCGCACGAGCACTGCAGAGACTTCCATCCTAGTGTAATTTCGTCTAAACTCAGGGGAACAGAGCACCATTCGGTAAAACGAATCACACGAACGAGAGGAGTTGAACAAACCAAGGCACGAACCATGGTTTTATGCATTTTCATGTATTTCAGACGCACGAACGGAGACCGACCGCACAGCCCAAACACATGGAACTATTTTCGGCTTACACCTCATGTGCGGTCAGTGAAACTAAGACCCCCATAAAATTGTCAAACCCCTGAACCGATCTGGGTGATTTTTCATTATGTTGCTCCCGCAGCTTAGGGGTATCAGGGGATGTCTGAATTGAGGGAGTATATGTTTTTGGGGTACTTCTAGAAATTTATAAAAAAATTTATTTTTCTGTTTGGAGATAATTGAGTTGATACAGTAATTAACTCAATTATCTCCCTAGCAGAGGATAAGGATTGTGTGAACTATATGGGAGTGACTTATTACTTGACTCTGTACATATTGGTTGTTTTCTGTTTTTATCGGTGCCCAACAAGGTCCACTTGGGTGGTAACCTTTTGGGCACAACCTGCATAAAAGGCAAGCCTGGCCATTAAAAGTTCCGTTCTGCTACTAATACTGAGTGCCGTCCAGTTATTGGGAAGGGTGATGGGATATTTGTGGATTATCTTATGCTTATGTCTGCTTTCTTGAATTATCCTGTTTGTTCCTGAGTAGCTGTTGGAGTAACCAGCGGAGAAGAAGCCCTGTTACCACAAACTCCTTGCTACAACTACTGCCCCTGTCCCCCTTTACACTACAGTTCCTGTTCCTCTCTACACTACAGTTCCTATACCCGCTATACTACAACTCCATCTTCCCAAGCTACAGCCCCTACTCCACGCTACAGCTCCGATACATCAACACTACAGTCTTTATGCCCTACAGATACACACTATAGCTCCTATTCCGACTCACACTGTACATCTCCTATTTCCTCCCCACACATATTAAAACCCCCAGACATGCAACACCACAAGCAGCATCCCTACAAACACGCAATACTACAAACACACCAAAGACAGCCCACAGACTGTCCATCTTGTCCGCTCTTGTCCCATTTATGGGGGCCTACAGAGATAATAGTCAATACTTAAGACTGCTGCTGGGATTGAACAAACATTGATGGTAGAGCTATGGTCTTTTTCCAACTTTTGTCAGCCTTAGATTTACCATAAGACAAAGTACCCCCTGTGTCTTATGGTATATTTGGATGAAATGGTATCTATGGTATGGTATATTTCAATGAAATTCCAACACAGTCAGCATCAGTCAGTATTCTATCTTTATAAAAACTGAAAAGAAACATATCTGATTTAAACAAAAGTGGCTAGATTGACAGAAAAAAACTTGCTGATATTATATATTTCAAGAATATCTCTTGAGTTATTTAGAAGAAAAATAGTGTTAATGTCCATCTGGCCAGGAGAGAACCAAGTGAGTTATGTTTAGTGTGCATGGAAGCTTGAAGTTTCTAGTGTAAACCTACCGATCATAGTCCATAATTGAAATAAGGAGGCTGACTTGATCCATGCTCTCTGGGGGGATATCAAAAATAATGGCTTCATTGTATGTTGGGTTCAATGTATTCTTCTTAATGGTAGTTTTTTTCTTTTTCAATCTGCGCCCATCACAGAGAAGTGATACTTTGACATATGGATCTATTAAGAAAAGGACATGTGCACATGAGTTTAAAAGTTTACATAACATACTAAATGTAATTAAGAATATTTTGCTCTTAAGATGGTCTTAGATGAGTTAATTTACAATGTTTATGAATTTTAAATTTGTGACAATGTACAAATCATTTACAAAAGAGAAAAGCTAACTCAGACGCTAAGCAGAACAAAGATATTGCTTACTGGGTCATATGAGCTTATTTATCCAAATTGAGTAAAATAACTTCAGTAGAATTGACCCTTATTTGTAACTACCAAATTGAAAAGATGACCCGCTGAGTTTTTTTTTTTACCAGAGCATTTTACCTGTAGCCTCCTATTCTCTGTGATCTATTCCTAGCTTGCATTTATGTTGCGCTTCAAATTATCAATAAAAAGAGTAAACATTTATATATATGTTATCCTAGCTTGGATTTATTCTGAAAAATCATTCTGCTCTAGAACACAATACTTTAAATATGTTAATCTGCAAGTACACAAAGAAACTTTACCTACGTTGCCATTTCAGTATCGACTAAATAATCTAAGAAGCACTGGGGAGTTTGTTAGCCTTTATTGGTAACAATCGATTGTGTTGTTTGCAATGTTTTACATAAATACACTATCTACCTGTGTTGCTGGATACTCTAAGTGAAATCTACTGTCATATATGTGTATTTATATGTATGTGTGTATATATATATATATATATATATATATATATATATATATATATATATATATATATGTATACACATAAAAGTATCAAGGAAGGTACACTCACAGGACTTTGTAAACAAATCTTGAAGTATATATATATATATATATATTCTGATATATCAGGGCGTGAACTCCACAAGACCTCTGAAGACATTAGCAACAGATCCTTTAAGTTGCGAGGTTGTGCTATTATGTATCAGATTTGAAGTACCAGTTCACCCCACAGATGTTCAATTTGATTGAGATCTGGAGAATATGGAGGCTTGAACTCTTTGTCATGTTCATCAAACCTTTCCTGTATATAATCCTGATGAAAGAGGCCACTGCCATCAGGGAACACTATTGCCATGAAGCGGTGTACATGCTCTACAACAATGTCTTGGTAGGGAGTATATGTTAAAGTAACATCCACATGAAGGTCATGACCTAATGTTTCATTGCCCAGAGCATAACATTGACACCACATGCCTGCCTTTTTCCCATAGTGCATTATGCTGCCATCTATTCCCCAGATAAATTATGCACACACACACCTGGCCATCCATCTGATCTAAAATAAAATTTGATTCATCAGACCAGGCAATCTTCTTCCGTTCAGGGCCGGTGCAAGGATTCTTGCCGCCCTAGGCAAGAATAAATTTTGACGCCCTCCTTATGAACGCAGCTACATTCCCTCAAAGGCTTATTCACTAAACTCTGAATTACACTAAAGATACATTTAGGGAAAGAGGCACACTGAGTAGAACTTGTTATCCTGGCACTATAGCTTCCCCCTCCATCAAGCGCATCTCCCCTCGTGGTGCAGCAGGGGTTAAAACACATTCTGTCACTTACCTGGGTCCAGCAGTCTTTTGTGCTGGCTTGGTTCCGCCTTCGCTCCTCATTGGCCACGCTTGCAGTGGTATTTCTGTGACTGGACGTCCCCGTGCATAGCCACTAGAAGAGTTAACCCTGAATGGTAATTATTGAAGTTTCTTAAAAATTGCAATACTTACCTTTGCAGTGTCACTTACACAATCTCACTAATACACACTCTCACTGGCATACACACTTACACATTCTAACTAACTTACACATTCTCACTTACCTACACAGTGCCACTTGCACACGCTCACTAACACACACAGTGTCACCTACATACTCTCACTTATACACACTCTCACTGGCATACACATTGTCAGTTACACACTCTAACACCACTCAGTGTCACTTGCACACTCTCCCTAACACATACTCACTAACAGTGTCACTTGCACATTCTCACTAACACACACACACACAGAGTCACTTGCACACTCTCCCTAACACACACACACACACACACACATAGAGTCACTTGCACACTCTCCTTAACACACACACAGTCACTTGCACACTCCTTAACACACACACACAGTCACTTGCACACTCTCCTTAACACACACACACACAGAGTCACTTGCACACTCTCCTTAACACACACACACAAACAGAGTCACTTGCACACTCTCCCTAACACACACACAGTCACTTGCACACACTAACACACAATGTCACTTACACACTCATTAACACACATACTGTCACTCAAACACAAACTTTACATAAAGTCACACTTTATTTACACACACAAAAAAAACAATTTACACACTCCCCCCATTTACAAACATGCACACAATAAGAAATCCACCTTAACCATGCCATACCTGGGTACTGTGAAGAGAAGAGGTCCAGGCTGCAGGATCCAGGATGCTGCTCTTTCTCCTGGGGGAGCAGGAGAGCCGTGCACTGTGAGCACAGCCTGCTTCCTGCTCCCTTCACTGTGCTTCCGGTGTTCACAGGCTCCCCCTGCCTCCAGGAAGCACAGTGCTCTGCTCGGGGGATGGGGTTACCGCAAACCCCACTGCCCGAGAAGGTAATCGGCTGCAGAGGGAGCCCAGCAGCTGAATGGTTGCGCTGGGGGGTGGCTAAGGAGCCGCTCACCCAGCACAGCATTCCCAGACAGCTACCTCTCGGTTTGCGCCCCCTAGAGGCCGGCGCCCCAGGCGAATGCCTTATTCGCCTTAATGGTAGCGCCGGCCCTGCTTCCGTTGCTCCATGGTCCAGTTCTGCTTTTTGCTATATGCTTATAAGGTTTGACAAGAGGACATATTGAAAAGGGCAAATGTATATGTCTAGACTTTAAATACCCTCATCCAAGATGGCCAAGGCAGCTTTTACATCCTAAGGAAGCTGGCGAGACCGGCGAAACGCGTAGACGTCACTAAGGGGGCAGAGACTGCAGCAGCTCGGAGAACACGCTGTCATCAGACTTTGAAGCAAATCTTCCACTTCTATATTACTCCACGAAGCCAGAGTCTCCAGCTACCTCATCTGAACAAGCCGGGCAGTTAGTAGCGGTGTATGCTGTACCTAACACACCACTCTTTCCTGTAAGAGTCAGTCTTTCTAGTGTACAGCGTTTTTTAACCTTGTAAATACCTTTGTTATTGTAATAAATCATTTGTGAGAGTTTTTTGAGCTCATCCATCTGGTCTATATATTTACTTATCCCCCCCCCTCCCCCTCTTATCCCCCCCCCTCTTATCCCCCCCCTCCCCCTCTTATCCCCCCCCTCCCCCCTCTTATCCCCCCCTCCCCCCTCTTATCCCCCCCCTCTTATCCCCCCCCCTCCCCCCTCTTATCCCCCTCTTATCCCCCTCCCCCCTCCCCATTTGGGTATATATTGTGGGAATATTATTAGTACAGAAATTTCGTTTCAACCTACACTATTATATGTTTTTTGTATTTATTTATGTATGTGCTGAATATAACATCTGGAAGTCATCCACTGAAAATTAAGTATTAACTTCAACTCTCACAAAATTGATATTTAGGGTCTGTCACCTAAATAGTCACTTCTCTTGACATACTGCTCCCCTCTTATTTACTATTTTACTAAGAAGACACACAGAATTCAAAGTGGAGTTGTGATAGAGGGGTTAAAGCGACATGAGTGCAGATAAGACTGATCAGTCAAAACATTAAAGCCACTTTCATCTGCTCTTTCATAAAGTATATTTTAACAGCATGAAAGTTCATTTTTTTAAACAAAGTAGAGAGACCTTTTGCTTCACTGTGATAGCAATTACATAAATTAATACATAAGGTTAGCAGTTTAATTCAGGGAGAGGAGACTATGTGTCAGATCTCTAATAAAGTAATGGCTGTTAATGGATGACAAGTAGTATGCATAATTAATAGGTGTGTAGTCTGCCAGGAGGCATGGTGTGTTTATCAACCACTTTGTGCCCAATTATAGTTCATTATCCTATTAGTGATATTTACTCAGAAAAAAACGACATTCACTTCTTGAAAAGGTTGTTTTTAAATCTAAAAGTAAAGCATGGTTCTGCCCTCAATGTATTGAAAGGTATGATATATCTAATTATAATTATAGTATACTCACGATGAAAAGATGTGAAAAACTCTATTATTTTTTATAGGATTCACAACAAGGAGAGAACATTTTATTATTCTGAAATCCTAATTAAAAAAAATACAGTCCATCAAATAATGCTATTATTTTTGTGTCATACAAATCTCTGTTATAATTGTCTAATGACATTCATTCAGAAGGTTTTTTTTTTATATGATTAAGTAAGAAAGCTTGATGCGTATATCCCAATTTGTGTAAAATGTATATGTAATTGGAGTATCTTTAATTGTTAATAAAATATCAATAGTTGATATCTTGCATGTGGTACAGGAGAAAGCTTCCATTTGATGTAAATCTGAATACGATAAGATTTTAATTAGAGGTTTTAAAAAGCACATCTAACAGAAATGAATGCTATAGGCCCCATAACCACATCAGCTTATTAAAGTGTATGGTACCAGGATATCAACTCTGTGCAAATACATTTTGAAATTTTAGTAATCTATAGTTCTGCCTAGAAGTTCTGTCAATCAGAGAGCTGAACAAAACACTTTCAATCTCAAACATAGCATGGAGATTTTAAGTACGAAAATTGTTGTTTACTGGAATGAGAATTGCCTTGAATTCAAAGTGAATCTAAGCTGAATTTCAAAATTTAGGCCAAAGTATCTAAATTATTAAAGTTCACCAAGCCCATTGTGCTTTAATTTGGCTGTTTTACGTTAAATTTTAAATTCACTTTGTATTCATTTTCACATCCCTGCAATTCTCTTAAGTGACTAGCCCTAAAAGAATGCCCCTGTGATGACTAGTGCTGAATACGCCATGATGCCTAGAGAACCCTGACATTCCATTTATCTGTTAGAATTTTCTGTTAGCACTCAAATAACTGGTCATGTTTAATCCGTTATTACCAAATTAATTTTGACAAAAAAATTGCATTACTTTTATTAGAATCATGAACTCAGTGACATGAACAAAAAGTAGGATAAAGCATAATTTGTTTTTCTATACAGAAATAGTGGGATCTGTAAAATGTTTTAGAAATGATATGGTATCCTTTGATCTGTAGTTCTTGCAGTAGATTAGTGGTTTTCACGCTGTGTAATATGGCACCCCGTTGTTCCTCAAGACACATGAAAGTTTACCATGAACATTTTGACTTCAGGTCTGTAATAGGCTAAAGGCAGACCATAATGTATTTTTTGTAATAAGTTTCAGTACTTAATTTGTCATTTCTATCTGACAAATACAGCAAAGTCAAGGTGGATAGAATTATGTATCTAGTAATGCTTCAAATAAATGTGACAGTAATAATTTGCTGATTACAATAAAATTAGGTGTGCCTTTGAAAAATCATTTCTCATTAAAAATTGTTAATTCCCCCCCTCCCCCCCCCCCCCCACAAAAAAAATGGAATTACTGCTACAGAGTATGGTATGAGGAAGGGGGATTCCATTTCAGACTCAGCAGAGGTGTAGGGGGACAAAATGGTACCCTGCAGAAAAACACATTGCTTTCATTGGTAAAAAAAAAAAAAAAACAGAACTGAAGCAAAGTCGAAAAAAGTGAGTCTCTCTGGCCTCACTTTAATTTTGAACACATTTGCACTTTTATACACATTGTTTGAGACCGAATCGCCAGCTTTTACAATGCAATGCTCTTCATAGATGAGCCCAAGTTTCAGCCATAGAGAATCATTGAATACAATGAGTCTCTATGGCTGTGCGCATGCTCACGTGCTATGAGAACTGGGAAGTAAGATTTCTGTCTCTTTTACCCAGAGGGCTCGGAGGCGTGCCATGCTTCTAAGCCCTCTAATTAGTTAACTAGAGAGATTTAGGGAGTTGGTGAGAGGGACAGCACTGCAGGCACTATAATGACTTTATTATTATGAAGTTGTCAAAGTGCCTACAGTATCTCTTTAAGACTTACAATGTCAATGGTATGTAAAGAATTTGGGCTACGTCATCATGTAGAAGTTTTTAATTTATTGGGTATTATATTGCATTTTCTATACAGCTCGGATGAGGCACCAGTTATGTGTCGCAGTCTTGTTTAATGTTTAAGTTGACTATTTCTGAATTAAGTGAGGAAACATTAAATATCTAAAGTTAATAAAAGTTTTGTTGTTTTTTTTTTGTAACTTTTCCTTTGTCATATTTCCTCACAGGTATAGGTTGATTTTGATATTTAACCATACTAATGTGTATTGTTTACATATATTAATATTTATTTTAATACACTTTTCAAGTTGGCAAATGGGAGGAAGATTTTAGAAGGCAGTAGATGGCTGCCCTTATCATGTCACTTTACCTAAGGCTGATATAGATAATTAATAGTGGGAATTTGTCTCTGTATCACTGTTAATCCCGGATAACACTTTGTCTGCATGACAATTCCACCAGCTGTTATGTCCCATCCTGAGTACCACTGGGAACTACATGAGTCAAGTAACTTGTTGTGAGCCAGCCTCACCTAGATTTGTGTTACAATGGATCAGATAGACATAATGTTCCATTATGTCCCATGTGTTAATAAAATGTCTAAAATTACAACTCCAACATATTCAAAACATCAACACCATCTGCTAACCTCCTCATCCAGTTGTTTAATATCTTATGTGCACCTGCTCCTCTGTATATTTTAGTGTACATCAGAGTGAATGCATGCTAAATTTTATTAACTGCTTAACAACCAGTAATGTTCTATATAGGTTTAACAACCTAATTAAACCTGTCCTTACTGGACATGAAATTACTTGAGTGTCATCACAATGATCCAACATTATAAGTGGGTGGTATGTTGGTAATAGGGTAAATGGCATAAGCTGGACAACTGGTTCCTCTCTCAGGTTGTGTCATGAGTGTTAACTGGCTGTATTTTTGGGATAAGCATACATGTCAGTACCAAAAGTGAACTGAATGTACATGTGGGGTTACCCAAAAGAGGTAACTGATTTGTCATTTGGTCCACATTAGGGCAAGCCGCAAACAACTGGAGTGGTACATAATTTCCCCCAAATCAGGGATATCAACGGTTCAGCACAGCTTTATAAACAATTAGGATCAATATTGATTTGAAAAGACTCCATCTCTGACATCATGTTAAATGGACTGTGGCACAAACCAAAAAGTTTAATGAGGAGTCTGGCAACATTGGAGTTGCATGGAGTGTTTGGGATGCAATCCTATGAGTCCTCGTTAAGACCATAGTACACTCACGTGGAGAAAGAAATGAATGTCTTATCTTGATTGTAGTGTAAAGTACACTAAAAATAAGTTGTTGTACTGAACATGACAAGTGCTTTGTAGAGCTGTTGTTGTCAAGTAATCAGTGTATTCCATGTTGACAATGGAACTGTATTGGCTAGAATGTCATTGCGACATGTAATGTTATTGCTGTTTAAGAGGTTAAGAGAAAGGTCAACTTTTGCATTGATTTTTATTAGTCTCAGCTGTTTTGAGAGCAATGGCTTGCACTTGTCAAGTGACTACACCTAAACTTGATTGATGGTTGTAAATTAAATGAGTTCTATTCATAGCTTGAGTGCTTGCAGGTCAAGGTCAAGGTTACAATTAACAGTTCAGTACTAATATCCTTTAGTCAGCAACCCTATACTGAACTGCAAAGATCCTTCAATATAGTGCCATGCTAGATATGCCAATAATATTTACTGATCAGCCAGGAGGAGAAGAGTTTAACCCTTTAACTTGCACATGAGTAAATGAAATTTTTTTATCAAAACGTTCTGCTGGAACGGAATTTACCAGCTGATTCCATTGGTTTCCAAGGTGATCGCCCAACCTTTAGAACACCTACTTTTAGAACAGAACACTTTGATAAATCATCTCCAAGAACTCTAATCAAGAGGGTGGTATTCTATCCAAGCCTATGCTGGGAAGAACTGACATACCACGAACAGACTGGCTAGCTTAACTGATTTAACAGATTGTGTCAATTTCTGCATGCTGTGTGACAGACACCAAATGTACAAACAAAATATTTGATTAAGCAACATGCTAGCAATATATATCTTAATTAATCCTCGCTTTTAATTTGTGCTTTAAAAAACAATTTAGAACATTTGAAAAAACTATATTCTTGCTACCACTATAAAAACAGAAATCTTCAAGTTTTCTAAACAATCTTGTATTTTAACTTAAATTCAGTGTTAAATGTGAGGAAAATGCATTTTTTTTTTAAATTTAAAATTTTTATTTTGTAAAGGTAACAAATAAAAGGGGGTACAGAAAGAAGAAAGAAGGGGTGGGGGAGTACACAATGATAACATCAAGTTATTCCAGTATAGTATATAGCAATTTACAGTATGGAACATCACATCAACAATGCTTAGACATTTTAATACATTTTAATACATTCATCATTATCTAGGCAAGTTGTCGTACGATAGTATTATTGCGCCATTATTTAGCGCATTATAGGAATGGTTCAACTTATCTCGTATTGTGCGTCTGTGGGGGAACCAGTTTCTTAACATGGGTTTACATAAGTGCGAGATTTTCTGGAAAAGATCTTATGTTGATGTATGGTAGTGATATAGGTTACTGACCTATATTGATGCTTAACTGTGACTTTGGGGGGTACAAGATTGTTAGCCAAGGATGCCATAATTGTACTATATGTTTCGCCTTCGTGTGGGATTCAGCGGAGAGCAATTCATATTTATAATATTGGTGTAGTTTGTCTAACAATTCTTTACGCGACGGACAATATGTGGTTTTCCATTGTTGGGCTACAAGTGTTCTGGCTGCTAATATGACGTGGGAGGCTAGTGTCTTAGCCGCTTTATCCCACATCATTGGGAAGAGCAGCATAAGAGCCATCAGTGGTGCAAGGGGTGTTGAATAGTCTAGTGTAATTCATAATATGTATTGAACCTGCAACCATAATGGTCTGATCAAGCCACACTCCCACCATATGTGGGTCATGGTGCCCATGGCTACTCCGCATCTCCAGCAAAGAGGGCTTGTTTCGGGATATATTTGGTGTAGTCTCTGTGGTGTCAGGTACCACCTATAAATTACTTTTTTGTGAGCTTCAACATGAGAGAAACAAGACGTGATCCCTTTAAGAGCATTTAGTGAGTGGAGCCATTGGTCATTCAAAATATGTGGTATGCCCTACTTTTCCCATTGGGATACATATGTGAAGGAGTGCGGTGGCTTGTACCCTAACAGGGCCTTATAACAAACAGATAAAGCTTTGGGTTTGGTCGGTGAAGAGAGGCACCTATTGAAGATAATTACAGAGTGAGCCGCTCGGGGTGTTATTAGTGAAGTTTTCACTGATACTTTACTTTGTATCATGCTCTTCAGTTGTAGGTATTTAAATGTAAATGATGCTGGTAAATTATACTTTGCCTGAAGGTCAGGGAAAGGTAGGATTTTCCCCTGGGGGCAGAGGTCCTTGATAAGGGTGATACCGTGAGCATTCCACGGTTTCAATGATAGACCTGAAGTTACCCCTTCTAGCGCCCCCAAGGGGGCATATTTGCAAAATTTTTGTCATGTTCCATATCGACCCATTGTAGTGTATGCCTAGGGGCATGGAGGCGTGTGGCGGATTCTAGGAGGGCAGCTTCATAGTATGCAGATAAGTTTGGAAAACCTAGTCCCCCTTCTTGTTGTGTAAGTTGCAGTAAGGATAAAGGCAATCTAGCTTTCGCTTTATTCCAGATATATTTGGTTAGGATCGATTGGAGGTGTTTCAGTATAGATGGTGGAATGTACAGCGGCAGCATTCTAAATATGTATAAGATTTTCGGCAATAGTACCATTTTAATAGAGTTTAATTTGCCCAGCCACGATAAGTGGACGTGTTTCCATATTTGAAAGTGTGAGTCACATATGTGGTGCAGCGTACCATAGTTGAGGGCCACCATTTGTGGGACATGTAGTGTTAATTTCACCCCTAAGTACGTAATGTACTTTTGTCTCCAGTCAAAATTGAATCTATGGCGTAGTACGTTTATTTGTGATGAGGGTATGTGTAATGGTAGGGCTTGAGTTTTAGTACTATTAAGTTTATAGTATGATATACGACCGTAATCTTGTAACGTTTCCATAAGCCGAGGCAAAGATGTCTCCGGTGAACTAAGGGAAAGTAGGATATCATCGGCAAACATAGACAACGTGTATTCGTTTGGGTTGATATGTATTCCTGTGATGAGTGGGTCTTGTCGGATTTTGTACGCTAAGGGTTCTAACGCTAATATAAAAAGTAAGGGGGATAAAGGGCACCCTTGCCTGGTACCATTCGTAAGTGTAAACGGGGTTGACAGGAATCCTGACTGGTATACTCGAGCAGTGGGGTATATAACGCCATGATGCCTTGTATGAGTTGTTGTGGGAAACCGAATTTAATCAGTACTGACGTCATGTATGCCCAATTAAGCCTATCGAAAGCTTTTTCAGCATCTAGGGCTAAAAGGATACTTTCGATCCCTTTCGTTTCAATGTGGGAAAGTATATTAATAATCTTTCTAGTATTGTCAGAGCCTTGTCTCCCTTTAATGAAGCCTGATTGATCATTATGTACTATACGTGACAAAATAGGGTTTATCCTGTTGGCTAGTAGTTTGGCATATAATTTGGTATCACAATTTAAGAGGGAAATCGGCCTAAAGTTGGAGCAGTGAGTCGGGGGTTTTCCCGGTTTCGGTAGAGTTGTGATATGGGCTTGGAGCATGTCTGTGGGCATGAATCCCGTTTGGAGGCAGTTGTTGAAGAGAGAAGTCAAATGGGGCGCCAGTATATCTTTAAAAGTATAGTAATATAAGTTAGTGAACCCATCTGGTCCGGGTGATTTATGTTTCGGTAGCTTATTTATGGTGTCTAAGATTTCTTGCGTAGTGAATGGCCGAATCAATTTCTGACAGTCTTCTGTATTAATGGATGGTAAGTGTATCTCCTGTAAGAAGGAGTCCACATCCGCTTGTGTAGGAATATGGTTGTTTGTGTCAGTCGTTAAGTTATAGAGGCCGCCATAGTATTTGCCGAACTCTTCTACCACGTCTATCGGGTTGGTAAGTTTGTCTCCATTTGTATTATGAATAAATGCTATCCTCAAGGACACGGCCTTCGACTTAAGTTGAGCTGCTAATATCTTTCCTGCTTTGTTCCCTTCTTTAAAAAATTTGTGTTTCAATTTCGTCAATAGATACGTGGTTTTAGCTTGATCAATGTCTTTCAGTTGAGCTTGTAGGCGGAGTATTTGTTTCGTGATATCGTGTGAAGGTGATTGTTTGTTTATATGTGAGAGTTTTGTGAGCTCCGAGTGTATGTCTAGATATGCTTTCGTGCGTCTTTTTTTATTAAAGCTAGCGTGTTTGATAAATTGACCCCGGAGGACCGCTTTGTGGGCTTGCCACAGTGTGTCTATTGTCGTTTCAGTAGTGTCATTTATAGAAAAATATCTTTCTAGCTCTTCAGTGATCTGAGATACCAGTGTATGGTCTGTGAGTAGTGAGTCGTTAAGTCGCCATGTTCGGTTCCCAGTAGTAGGGTATTGTGTAGTGATGGACAACGTTATTGGAGCGTGGTCGGACCACGTGATAGTGCCTATTTCTGCTTTGGATATTTGTGGAGTTTGTAGGGTAGGGATTAAGAAACGGTCAATCCGTGAATAAGTATCATGAACTAAAGAATGATGTGTGTAGTCCCTATCAAGCGGATGTAGATTCCTCCAGATGTCAGTGTAGTCGTGCGATGTCAGTACTTTCTGTATGAGGGAGGTGGTGCGTGCTCGGTGTCGTGTCGTTGTGGGTTTGATGTTGGATGATGAAGTGGTATCCATGGATGTATCTATAATAAAGTTCGTATCTCCCCCTAGGATAATCTCGCCTAACTTATGTGCTTTTGCAAGGTTGCAAACATGGTCTAGAAAAACATGTTGGTCATTATGTGGACCATATATATTAACTAGAGTATATTGGATATTGTTGATGATACATTGAAGGATTAGATATCGTCCCTTTTTGTCACTTAACTTTTTTATAAACTGAAATGAGACTTCCTTGCTTATCAGAATCGTGACTCCTCTTTTTTTCTTTTTATAAGTACTATGGTAGCTAATCGGAAAGTAAGTGGACGTGAGTTTGGGGTGTTGTGCCGTTTGGAAATGCGTTTCTTGGAAGTGCTTTATGAGTTTTCGCTTCTAGTAGGGCCATTCGTCTTTTATAAGGTGAATTGAGCCCTTTAACGTTCAATGATAATATGTTGAGTGACATGGGAGGGGGTCTCCGGTGTCTATGTAGATTGCTGATCTCTTCAGGGGGTTGTCTCGTGTATGGGAACAGTGGTGCGTGTTATAGGCAGAGATACTGTAGCTGCAGTAAATCAATGGTAAATCATAAACATATCGCAAGGAGGTATTTAGAGTATACCAGTAGTGGATCATTGTGAAACAGAGGGGAACTTGGAGGGAAGGTTTAACAGAAAACACAAAACTAACTATATACATAAGAGAGGTCTCTATGGTGAGACCTGGGTATTTCACTTTCAGTCGGGCACTTAAGCCCATAGGTGGGGTAGAGAATCCCAGTATTAATATAAGGTGTACGCTGGTGTTGGTAAGCGTGGTACCATACCTCGTGTTGGCTTCGGCCCGCTAAGCGTGATAAAACGTGTGTGGCTGCTAATAAAGACAGCACGTTATTATATGGGCATGTACCTAGGTGGTTATGTGTCGTCCTTCTACCTCACGGACAGGGTATCTAAGTCATGGAACGACACAGTGATAGGTACATTTCATCACATGCATAGTATACACAATACTCAAGCAATATACAACTATTAAGGCATACATTGATTAGCGTGAGTTAAGGTGTGGTTTATCAGTATACATTCCTATTAATCTCAGTGCGTCAGGTTGTTTAAACATTAACGTAACAGTAAATATATAAATAGTCATTTTGCCCAGGAGAATCTATTGTAGTACGTGAAAAAATTCGTAGGACTCCCAAGTGAGATAGCGTATCCAACTCTCTGTGCCGTATGTATGTATAACACATGAGGCGTCCAGGTAGGGATATTAGCGGGTACTACTAAGATTTTTACTAGGCCGATCCGATTTGTTGCTGGCCATATTATGTTAGGCGGCTTAGTGAAAGGGTCATAAATGTCTAGCAGAATGTTTAACCATCAATTAACTATATTTTCAAGCCCGATGTGCGACTAAGTCATAACATAAGGCTTGCATCCTGACATTGTTTTGTAACATTGGTCGGGCCTTTACTAGCGAGATTTGCAGTAAACTAAACAGGAGTATATAAACTATTTATGTTTTTTCCTTTTTTTTTTTTATGTATTTTCTTTTCTTTTTTTTTTTTGGTTTTGCATTATTACTTAGAGAATATATACAGATATATACATGTTTGTTTTTTTTTTTTTTTTTTTTTATAGATTAAGCACTAACGTGTACTGTGAAATATTCGTCCATGACGTTAAAGCGGTTATGCGCTCCATTATACACCAAACTGGTGCAGAGACAGGTTATTTAAACTCATAATTATTATTATAGTCACTTATCTGCCGCTGCGGAATGCCAGTCTGGAATAAGTTTCATTTGCGGCTTGGCTGTTCCTTGTCCAGCTGGGGTATCTTGTGTGTTGGCTTCTATGGGGATATCCCACTCTGACAGGGCGTTTCTTCCATCTTCTAGGTTCAAGATGTTTCTCTCAGTGCCATTGCGTTTGACGATCAGTCGTGCTGGAAACCCCCATTCATAGGGTATATCTGCAGTACGTAGGGCTCTGGTAATTGGCATAAAGGTCTTCCTTGCAGCCAGTGTAGATGCCGAAAGGTCTTTGAAGAGCTGGATTTTGCCAAAGGCCTCAGGTAAAATTGGTTGCTTCCGTGATGCCTGCATTATGGCCTCTTTGGTGGTGTAGTAATGGACCCTGGTGATGGTATCTCTCGGAGTAGCTGCAGGGAGATTCTTAGGTTTAGGCAGTCTGTGTGTTCTGTCAAGGAGCAGAGCTTCGTCTGGGAGATCTGGGATTAGGAAATGGAACAGCGTTTTAACATGAGTGCCTAAAGATGCGACCTCTTCAGGGATTCCACAAATGCGAATATTATTTCTTCTGTCCCTGTCTTCGTGGTCAGCCAGTTTTGTGAGGACTGATTGGAGTCTCACCTCCATGTTGTCGTATGCCGCGGCAACATGATTATGTGCGGAGATGATCTCTTCCGTTTTGCTTTCAAGGTAGTCGGTACAGTCACCTAAGGTTTTGACGTCATCCCTTATCTCCTTTGCTAATTTGGCAAAATCCGCTTGGATAGTTGTTTGAAGCTCTTTCAGCATTTTGGCAATGGAGGAGTCCGTTGCTGGGATATGTTTAGTGGAGATGGAGGTAATATCACTCCTATCTGAGCTCGAGGCCGGCGACAGGTTCCCTCCAGCGCCATCTTGGATTCGGCGTGGCGGTGAGCACATTGCTGAAATCTGCATAGAAGGCGCTTTTAGTTTTGCTTTCTTCGCCGATCGGTGAGCCATCATGTCAGCCGTGTTCCCGGTTTGTTTAGAGGCAGGATTGGAGCGGCAAACGGGTGTAAAATATATGCTATTCGCTGTTTAATGGGATTCTCGTGCGGAGCTGATCACTCACACGACCATCTCCTCGAGCAGTCAGGCCACGCCCCCCCAGGAAAATGCATTTTTAACTATACTCCTAAAATGTATGGTCTTATTATTTTAATAGTAATTTTTTAATGCATTGCTTTTTTTACGAGAAGCATTCACAGAGTATGGCGGAAACATGCTGTATGTGATAATGCCAAACGTGAACACTTGAAAGTCTTCACTGGGAAGTCCCTCTAGTGGCTATGACTGGCATCCAATAGAGGCATGCTTAATGATAAAAAAACATTTCTGTTTCTTGGAAATGTCAGTGTTTACAATTGGCAGACTTCAGGGATGTGGTCGGTGTACCAAAACCACATTAAGACAGTTGTTTTGATTAGTACAGTGTCCCTTTAAATAAATCACTCAGTGGGTTTGTGCACGATAAGTAGAACGTTAAAATGCCCCTTAGATTAAACTTTTCAAGGTTTTATTTTAAAATAGCCATACTGATACCCTCAAGGGTTTCTTGTAAGTAGTCTATGTAGTTTGATTGACTTGTTTTAACTGGATAGTATTTGTATTCAAACATTTGAAAGACAAACATTTTCTAGACAGCATACCAAACATATGCCTGTATTCTAGTACTGCAACCCTTACACAATTTTAAATTAACTAATTTATAGGTTTGTGGCGGGTAGTTGATCAGAGCACTTCAGGGTGCATAATATAGTTATTAAACTACAGAAATAAGGAATGCATACACATATACTGTATTTCTTTTTTATTTCTTGTCCCCCCACGTGCTCCCCCACCTAACTTGTATTTTCCCTGCGGCCAGCACTTCAATTAGGAAAAAAAGGGATACTGGAGTGCCCAACTTAAGAAGATGCGTTCAGGGTTACTTTAAGAGCAGTACGTGTAATCTACTATCATCCAGAAAGGTAGGGTATGGTCCCCACTGGCGGCATATGAGAAAAGACAGTGTAAGATCACAGCATTCAGGAGCTGCCGCCCATTGCCCTGTGCCTGCAGGAGGTAACGTGTTGTTTAAAATGGGCTGCTCTCAGTGCCTCCAGCCCCCATCTGAGTATGTAAGAGCGAAAGGAGGGCTGCTTACTGTGTGTGTTTATGCATTAGGCAGTTTGCATGTGTATTAAGCAGTTTGGTGTGTGTGTGTATGTATTAAGCAGTCTGTGTGTTTAATTTGTGCATGTATTAGGCAGTGTCTGTGTGTATGTATTGAGCTTTGTGGCTGTCTCTGTATTGGGCAGTGTGTATGTATGTATTAGGTAGTTTGTGTGTGTATGGATTAAGCAGTTTGTATATGGG
This sequence comes from Pelobates fuscus, assembly GCF_036172605.1. Classification (NCBI taxonomy): domain Eukaryota; kingdom Metazoa; phylum Chordata; class Amphibia; order Anura; family Pelobatidae; genus Pelobates; species Pelobates fuscus. Next base: position 128,037,944 of record NC_086317.1, read on the forward strand.
TGTATATGTATATGTTAAGCAGTCTGTGTGTGTGTGTGTCTGTTTGTATGTTTTAGGGAGTGTGTCTATGTATTTGGCAGTATATATGCATGAAATGTATGTATGCAGTGTGTAAATGTATGTATTGGGCAGCTTGTGTGCATTTGTATGTATTTATATTGTGCAGTTTCTGTTTTTTTATGCATTATGCCGTGTGTGTATTAGGGAGTTTGTATGTGTATGAGAGCAGTAGTGATTGTTATAATGCATAACAAACCAATACACATGGGTAATACTGGTGCAAAGGCAACAAACTTTCACAAAAACAAAATCCCAACAGAGGCATAAAAAAGCTTTCCTGATGAAGTTTCTCATGCCGACATTTGAATTTGTGTTTTTGAAACTCTGAAATTTGTCGCAGTTGCAACAGCAGAGATTTTAGCTGTTGTTTGGAACTTCGGCAAGCACGGGTGCTCTTTGAACAAGTTTCACAGTACCGTTTTTACTCTGATTTGTAAAATATAAGTATGGCACAAGCCATTTCTGAATAAGTTTATATATTCATATATTGTTCCTAGAGTTGCCACTGCAGTGCTGGAGAGGGAACAAGACACAGTGATTTTTCTACTAGGCACATAACTAACTGATGTCCCAGATAAATCCTCTTTTATAGATTTCGATGCATAATCTGCCGATCCTGATCAACTGCATGTGCTCTGTTATGATCCCTATTGATATACTACCATGACTTCTGACATGAACAAACATCATAATAACAATAATAATAATAATAATAATAATAATAATAACACAAAAGTTACTTGAAAATCCCTCTTCTCTGTTTGTACTCAATGCTAAAATAGTGCAACATAATGCAGCAGAACATTGTTTACGACTTGAACGCAAAAGCTGTGAAATCTTTTCAGTAATGGAGTCCGAATATAAGTAATTAGACATAAGTAGCTCTCTAAAGAGACAGAGAATTGCACTTACTGAAATAATTTGGTCACACAGTTTACTCAATAAATCCCAAGGACAGAGAGGGTGAATCTTTCAAAGTCCTTTTATTAGCAGGATAAATGAATAGATTTGAGAGTTATTTACTTAATTATGTTAGGTTAAAAAATTATTTACTTTTCCAGAACTAAGACATAAGGTTCTAACACACTCCCATCTGGTACAGTTGTAATCAAAATTATTCAACCCACATTGAAAATCAGGATTATTGTCAACGTTTTACAGACTATTTGCAATGAACAAATCAAACAAAAGCAATTGAAATAGCTCAACACAACGAATGCTTCAAGTGGTTTACCCAAATTCAACTGAAATTACAACTTAGAATGACTACTCCAGTCTCAAAATTATTCAACCCCTTCGTGGCAAGCATCTTTAGTCCTTAGTAGAGGACTTTTTTGCTGTTATGCTCTGCTGCAAACGCAATGCATAGCCAGACATCAGCATTTAGCTGCTTTCCTCAGGAATCTTGGAGCATTGCATGAGCAATGACTGCCAGTTCAGTAAAATTATGGGTTTGCATGCTGCAACCACCTTTTTCAAATCCTACCAGAGATGTTCTATGGGATTCAAGTCAGGTGACTGTAATGGAACTGTATAATTTTACAGGACTTCTTCTGCAACCAAGCCTTGGTGGAATATGAGGTATTTTTGGGATCATTGTCTTGTAGAAAGGTCAAATGAGAGTAGCCTTCCAAGTCATGTAGTTCGCTGGAAGGTTAACAAATTTTGAAAACTTGACGTCATGAGTCGTCATGAGTTGTCATACCTTGCTAAGTCAGGCACACCTGGCTTCTCAGTTTTTGTTGTTTGTTAATTATATGAAGACACAATTTTTGGGTTAAAGGAATTACTTGTTATCATATGTTTTGAATTTGCCTTTATATTTTTAGTTTTATTAGGGGTTGATCCTGAGCTCTGGGCATCAATACCTTTACGGAGTGTCCATTGTAGTGTATTCATATTTGCTAGAGTGCTTGGATAACTTAATAATTTATCGTTTGTGGTGAAGTGCTAACTATGTTAACTTTGGTGTTGCTGAGCACTGTCATCTTCATCATCCTCAGAGTTGTAATGTGTCTCCTGGCTTAAAACAAAATCATTATCTTCATTTTTTGTGTGGACTTTCTGAAGCCACTTGACTCATACTGAGTTCTAGTGTTTCTTCAATACTGGCAGAGTCTATTACCATTAACTTTATCATGGAGACAGCTGCTTTTCTTTTCTTATTTTTGTAGTGTTCCTAAATCTGCTTCTTTTTTTGCAGCTTTAACTCTCGCTGCTGCCTCCTTATAACTAAAAGAAGCTCTCATCAATGCAACCTCTGTGTCACAGTTCCAGTCTATTGCTGTTATTCCTTCAATCCTCCACTAGTCCTAATTCCTGATGTGCTGAATATAGTGAAAGTATTGCCTTTGTGTAGAGTTTCCCCAATATAATGGACGCAACCAGTCGTATTGGGTAAAAGAAGCATTCTCAACTTCTCAACTATGATTTATTAGGCCACACTCTGCTAATTATGCAGTGCCCCTAGCATGAGGTTTCTAATACAAAATCACAGGGGTTTCCTTCCCACAAGCCATTGTGTTTGAGGGATAATCGAGCTCCAATTAAGCTAACCCAAATGCTAAGTAAGATATCATTAATATACACAACTAAGCATGACAACCTATACATTGGGGGAAGGTTTACTGATTTCACCACCTGTGTTTACTATTTCATCATATTCAGTAGAGATTTTAATTAAAAGAAAGTCTGAATACTTTTTGGAAAAAATAGATTATTCAAGAATCGAATAGTTAATATGCGGGATAACTGATTATTATAAGGAATGATATGACTGTCATTTTGGGAAAAAAAGGATTTGCTCCCAATATGTGGCACTATAGGAAATAGCATCAAATATGATTTTTATTCTTCTGTTGGATCAAGAACAGAAACAGTGGTGTAAGACATTGTCAACCTATGTTACTACATAACGTGTTTCCATATATTCTCTGCATAATACAGTTTCATTGACCATCGGGACGGTTTTCAATGTCTTTTGGATTTCACTTAAAATGCTAAATTTGTTTATACATTTTACTGACTAAAGACAAAATTCAGTGAAGTGCTAGCTCTTTGAAGAACAAAAATGAGTCTCTGTGTACTCACATCGAAAAACAAAGCCATTTTTTTTACTGTTATCTGTTATCTAGTGAAGCACAGCCTCACAAACGCTTGCCCAATGTGTATAATGTCATTTAAATCTGAAAATTCACATTGAATAGAAATAAGGTTATGTTTTGGATTAGAGGAAAACTGATATAGAAATGAGTCATCTTTGCTTTCATCATCCCAAAGGAAAAGCCCTTCAACTTATCAATTTGTTAGAAAATAGCTCAAGAAAGGCGTATAAAAAGAAACACTGGTGTAGGTATATATTTCTTTACTCTGCTGTAATCCCTGTGATTCCTGGAACACACAGCTTGCATGCAGTAATCCTTAGAATTAATCTCTTCAAGAAGCAGTTCCTAAGGCACTGGAAGCAACAAGGTTATTATTTAGTTCTGTTCTTGTGGGTGTTTCCAATGCCCAGGTTCTTACCAAACATCTTTGCTGGAAAACAAGCTAACAAAATGCTTAGATGGTAAGTTAAACATGTTTGGATACGAGCCACTAAATTTGTATTTATGTATAGTCAATACCAAGTGTGTATTTTGTATAAATGTACACATAGGCGTGTGAGGAGAGGTGTGCAGAGTTCACCAATAGCGATATACAGTAAACAACTCCCACACCTCTTTTTACATGCTTATTTGTGGATTTTGTATGTGTAGTATAAATTTTGCCACATTCAAAAAAGCAGGCCAATTATATATATATATATATATATATATATATATATATATATATATATATATATATTCATTTAGTTCAGTAAATATGAAATAATTCAGCAAAGACATTCAGTATATAAACACATAATTTGTTTTTAGTACAAATCTCTGACTTGATTGCAATTTATATCCATGATGAATGTAATATCTGCCAAAGATCTTTTTTAAGGTTTAAACTATTCCAGGTCAGTTTGTGTATGAATACATTCCACATTTTGCATTATTTGGACTGAAGATTTATTTTTGCTATTATTGAGGACCTAAAGGTTGCGGTCTACTCTTAATAGTCCGAAATACTGTTGTGCACCAACTGTGCACTGATCATTTTTTACAACAAAATCATTGGGTATTTTTGTATTACCTATCACATTAAATTATTTATTGATTTGATGTTCGTAAATAAAGCATTATTCTTCCCAAGAAGCCTGATTGTACCCTGCTCTAAGCATATTTCCAGTTAAAGTTTGGTAAATTCAATACATACATTACTTCACAAAATGCATGTCATATATTTTTTTATCTTTCCACTCACTAGAAGAGTTAAAAACAATTGAGTACATCAGTTGATTGGCAAACACCATCAAAGGATGCAAGTACATCCAATTTGTATTGCACTTTCACTGAAAACAGCCAAATGTTTGCTTTTATTGTTTTGAAATGTGTTGATGGATACCAATTAGGCATTTAAGATTTGTTTGGCTGCTATGAGAATGTAGCTTTCAAAAACATAAATACTCTGCTGGAGAGGAACTGGACTGTTTAGTGTGGCAGATCTTCAAAAATGTCACATACTAATGCCATTTATAAAGATGTATCTCCGTTAAATGTGTTTAAAGGAACACTCCAAGTACTTTAAACTCTTAAGCTTGCTGTAGTGGTTATGGTTCTAGGAGTGCCCTAGCAAACCCATCCCTATTGTTAGGACTCAAATTGCTTTAAAACAGTTTGGCTACTAAACTGGGGTCTGCCGAGGGTTGCTCTCCATCTCACTACTAAAGCTCTCTGCCTGAGCTAAACTTGGCAGTACAGGACTCAGATGATTGGCTTTTATTTTTCTCACGTACAATAAAGATAAATAAAAATGGTCTAATACCCTGTTTATAGGTATTTGCATAGACCCTGATGGCATTACTAGCAGTATAGCATATTAAAATGACAACAAAATTGAATTGAATGTCTGTATTTGAGCATAATGCTCGCATAAAGCAAGTACAGGTAAATCATATGTTTTTTAAAGGTTTATGGATGATTATAGCTACATCTGTAAAGTTAATAAAATGCTAAGAGGCATAAAAGGCATATGAGATTATAGGCTTGTGCAAGGCTAAAAAAAACTGTGTTTCAGCTGGGCCACTTAGTCTAAAAATAAATAATTTTTCAAGATTGGCAAATTCTGTCCATATAGAGTTCTGCTTATCCAAATATCATTAATGAAAAAAGATTCAGGATAATGAATCAGATGAAACCAAAAGGCATGAAAATGAGCCAACCATTGTACTGCAAAATATATATAACATAACTATTATGTGTATATCTTGCAGTACATGGTGCATTTTTCCACTCCCATTTATAAAGTGAGAAAGTAGATAAAGCAGCCAGTAGAGGGAAAACAAGTAGGAGAATAAAAAATTTAATAAAATTAAAATCCATATTTATATATTAATTAAATATATAATATTTCTAAATTATATATAACTATTGGTTGTTCCCTCTATTGATCACTTCTCACTGATCTGTAATCAAAATCAATATTCATTGCCATCAATCATTATTTCTTATCAATAATAATAATCTTGCATGATTTGTTTGGTTCATGATTCGGCTAAATTTCGGCTCAGAGTTCGGGAATTCGTATGATCACCTGAACGGCCCAAATTTGATCGAATTGCAGTTCAAAACAAAATTAATCTCCAAGTCTATGAGAACTCATTCACTCCGCCTAATTCCCTGTCTATAGGAAAGGAATAATCTTTGAAGCTTTCTGCACTGTTTGGAAGGTGAGGAGGAGGCTGCTATTTTCAGGTAATTTGCAGAAATCAAATGGGTAAAATGGGTTCCTGGCAAAAAAAAATGTTCTGCCACAGGCAGGTAAGAGATCTGTAGCATCAATGTAGGTAAGTGGTGCTATATTGAGTAAATTGAATTTTACAAAGCAAATTAAAGCAAACAATTTTGGTAGTAAAGGAGGTTAATAAGTGTAAATTTATTAAATAGCTCGCTAGTCATAAAGTTCAGTTAAGCTCTTAAGCAGTGTTAATTTTGGCGGCAAATTTTAATTTAGTTTTAGTCATCGTCTATTGACTAAAAAGCCATATTGGCTTTAGTCGTATTTTAGTCGTCTGAATTTATTTAATTGTAGTCGACTAAATCTGCAGTAGATATGTCTCTTTTGCACCTTCCTCAGCCCCTCTGTCTCTTTGTGTCCTCCCAGCCCCTCTAGGTGTCTCTCTCCCAAGCCCTGGTCTGTCTCTTTTGAACTTCCACAGCCCCTCTGTTAAATTTTAGCGGCAAATTTCGATTTAGTTTTAGACATAGTCATTTTAAAATGCAGTTTTAGTCATATTTCAGTCATCTGAATTGTTTTAGTTTTAGTCTAGTTTTAATTGACTAAATCTCAAAAATTTTAGTCGACTAAAATTTTAGTTGACAAAATTAACACTGCTCGAGAAATCTTCATTGCAACGATCTTCAAAATCGATACACAATAAAGGCACTGTTGTGAATGATCGCTTATTTTCTCATTTTGTGATCATACATACCAGAATATCCAGTGATGTCCATTGCTTTTAGATTCCTACATTTAATTACTGTTAAGGTCAGACGACCTGCAGTTGGTAGATAACATAGTGAGAACATGATTTCTCCAAGGTCAACACTTTCCTGAAAAACAAAGAATGGAAATGTTATCTTCAGGAATACAGAGATATACATAAATATACTTGGGGAGACATTAATAAATGTTTTAAGCTTCATAAAGGGATTGTGGGAAAGAATGGTATCTCAGAATCATCCTTTTTTAAATCAGTAGAGTGATAAATTTATACCTTCACTTTTCTCAGCTCTATTGATGTGACCAGAATAAAATAAAGTATAGATTCTGAAGTTAGATTTAGATTAGCTAGACTAGAATATATTTAACTTTGAAGCCACCAGCTCAATTAAATAAACAGATCACGGAAACGCACCAAACCTGTGAGGTGACTTGAATATAAAAAAATAAAGAGGACTTACTGCCCTATGGAAATATTTTATGCCCCTGCAACTTAGGGTGTTTTTTTTCCATTCAGTGTAATTGGTTAATTGTACATGCAGCCATTTACAATATAGTGTCTGTAGAGAAGGTCGGTAGGAGCATAGACTAACTCACTGAGCAATACCCAGTTTAACCACACGAGGGACAGATTGCACATTATACATATATGAATATATATAATTTCAATTTTCATTATATATCATGGTAGCAATATTAGGATTATATTTTGGTACATGTTTACAGACTCCTGGAATACAAATCCAACTCTGTACCCTATTTTACTTTATTTTAGAAGGGTAAGAGGTGTTTCTAGCTGTGCTAGTTATCAGTAATAGGTTTTAGTGTAGTTGGAATTATTTATCTCTCCTTTCATGAGAAACATTTATGCACTTAGAGGACCAATCAATTTTTGGCAAGTAAATACAAGTGCACTTTGATACAAGTACACGTTTAGCCTATGTCCTTGCAACTTAGTAAGGAGGAAACATACCATTTAAAATCACAAAGCATAGCTATCCTTGCAAAGTTGAAAAACACCAAGTAGTTAAGTTGAATGACTAATATCATTACAAATAAAATATGATATAGAGGCTTTTTATGCAAAGATCAAGATATAACTTATAATTCCTTATCCTGTGATTTCTATACAGCATTCAGATGCTAACAACTTCAGTGCCAGTTATATTTTTGAAATGTATTATACTTTTAAGAGAATGTCAGAATGAGCTGAATGGAAGGGTGCTATTGATTAGAGGGATTTCTTTAAATGCCTACACCAGGGATAGGCAACCTTCGGCTCTCCAGTTGTTGTGGACTACATCCCCCATAATGCTCTTACACACATAATGCTGGCAAAGCATCATGGGAGGTGTAGTCCAAAACATCTGGAGAGCCGAAGGTTGCCTATCCCTGGCCTACACAATACTCCTCTCAGTCTGGCATAGTGTTTGGTAAAGGTACACTCCAGACCACTAAAGCACTTTAGCTTGCTGTAAAGCTTTATGTGCGAAGTGTGCCCTCTTTTTTCCATTTTGCAAAAAGTTCAGATTTCAATAGAAATTGACACTTTTATGAGCTAACCTGGTTATACCTCTCTTGCTGTCAAGCAGACAACAGGTCCTGTTACTTCCTGGAGCTAAACTCAAGAGGCAGCAATTGCTCAGTGCACCTGCCTTTCAGAAACTTCTCATTGAGCTGCATTGGGAAGTCGATGATTGGACAGAAACAGAAAGTCTGGTCGGAGTTAGCAGGGGAGGGCTTGTAAAGACTACAGACAAGAGATCTGCAGGTTTTGCAAGCTGTTTTTAGATATAACTCCAATGATAAAACATAATTAAATGCATGCATGTTTTCTAGGGGTGGGGGGTATACCTACTTAACAGCGATTTGCATTTATTTTGTATTTGGGAAGTGGAGTGTCCCTTTAATGTAAAAATACCTTGTCAAAAGCCTTACTTAAAATCCTATTTACTCTTTACATAGCCAAAGTCAAGTCTTTTAATTTGTTCAGCTTTCAACTTCTAGAGAGAGTTAATAGAGGGAGAACACATTTTTTGGGCTAGAGATTTTAAGAAGAAAAAGCAGATGTCCAGGAAGCATAGAGCCAAGAGTAAGCTTAAGAGCCCATTTTATTCTTATTCCATCTGGTAAATATGTTCGTTTTTTGGGAAATATAAATCTAGCCCCAATGCCAGGAAGCCTGGAGTATCAATTATATTTTTTAAGAACAAGTCAGAATTTACGCTAATCCTTGTTAATTTACAGCCAACAAACTCAAAATCAAATTGGGTTCCAACAAAGATTAAAGTAAAGGTCCAGATACTTTATTTTTCAAGGCTCCAAATATGATCCTATGTAGCTGTCTGAATTGCATTCCTCAGTTTTACTGCAAAATATGATAAATAGCAGAGAGCATTTCAGAAAGGTTAAGCAATAGATTAGTTTGTTATACGGAATCATTAAGATATAAAGACCTGTGATCTTCTTAAAAGACAAAATGACAAATCTTGTTTATGGTCAATGTAGTAGCTGAATGGTCTAAATTACTTATTATGATATACATGCATTTAGTTATATTGTGGTTATATTAGTCTAATCCTCTTGAACGATGTTTATAAGCAAGCTATTCAAATCAGCTTCACACTGGACTATTTTCTGACCTTTGACCATGTAAAATGCCAAACCATATGTAAATATGTATGTGCTGTATTTAAAATACAAACACATATTATATATATGGCTCAAATTTAGCCCTGGAGCACAGATATCACCCCTTGTTGGAATTTTTATAATTTTTAAAAGCACTTTTTTTTGTGTCACATGGTTAAAGGGACACTCCACTGCCCAAATCCAAAATATATATACATTATTTTTAAATCACCAAATGAAAATTTGCGTGTATTTAACCCCTTAGTGACCAGACCATTTTTCAATGTTCTTACTGTTAAGGACCAGGGCTGTTTTTACATTTCTGCGGTGTTTGTGTTTAGCTGTAATTTTCCTCTTATTTATTTACTGTACCCACACATATTATATATAGTTTTTCTCACCATTAAATGGTCTTTTTAAATATACCATTATTTTCATCATATCATATATATAAAAAAAATATAGAAAATATGATGAAAAGTTTCTTAACAAAACACACCTTTTCTAACTTTGACCCCAAACTCTGTTGCGCATCTACAACCGCCAAAAATCACCAATGCTAAATAGATTTTACATTTTGTCCTGAGTTTGGAAATGTCCAATGTTAACATGTTCTTATCTTTATTTTTTGCAAGTTATAGGGCAATAAGTACAAATAACACTTTGCTATTTCCAAACCATTTTTTTTTCAAAATTAACAAAAGTTACATTGTATCACTGATATTTTATGTATTTATTTATTATTTTATATTTAATTTATTTTATATTTCTTTTATTGATTTATTTATTTCACTGAGTGCCTCGACCTGTCGAGGCACTCAGCACACAGGCAGAGCATCAGAAGCATGCCCGATGGCTTCCGATGCTCTACTACACTGCCGGCCTCCACATGGGACAACCCGGAAGTGATTGCTCCTGGCAGTCAGGAGAGGTAGCGGCCCAGCAGTCAAGAGAGGTATTGCAGGATGCCTCGACATCGAGGCATCGCTGCAATACCCTTAGAGCTTCCAGTGCTCATATTTGCTACGTCTTTTGTCGGATGTACCTAGTATGTCTGCAGGCCTTTAGGGGTTAATTACGTAATATTTTCATTGGGGATATACCTAATATCAGCTTGCAAAACCTGCAGTTCTTGTCTGCTGCCAATGCAAGCTTTCCCCTTCTAGCCCCGCCCAGACTTTCATTAGCTGTCCAATCATAGACTTTCCAATACTGCTCAATGAGAAGTCTTTGTAAGTAGGGTGCTCTGTGCAATTGCTGCCTCTTGAGGTCAACATTGAGATAATGAAACCAGGAAGTAACATTACCTGTTGTCTGCTTGAAAATCGAGGGGGTATAACCAGTTTAATTTATAGAAGTGTCAATATCTATTGAAAACTACACTTTTTTCAAAACTAAAAAAAATAGGTGACTCTCTTCACACATAAAGCTTTTCAGCAAGCTAAAGTTGTTTAGGGGACTGGAGTGACCCTTTAAGCATTTAACTATGTCCCCAATTCTGATATTTCAAAATGACACAGATGCCTTTCTCTTCCATGTCCTCACATGCCAACATCCAACTGATTTAATTTTCTTTGCAACTTATCTTTTCTTTGGTAACTCCAGTAATTTCTTCTGTAACCATCAAAACATGCCTTCATTACTCATGACACCAACATGCAGCTCAATTATTACCCATCAACAAACAATAGAACCAGTGGCGTACACACAATCCATGGGGCCCCGGTGCGAAACTTATTCTTGCCCCTTCCCCCCACACCCTCCCCCGACAGACATACATACAGACACACATACATACAGACACAAATACACAGAGACACACATACATACAGACACACATACACACGTATTATTTATTGTGTATTTATTTAATTACCTATGCAGTAATTATGCTGTCTAATCAGCATCTTGATATGCCACACCTGTAAAGTGGATGGATTATCTCGGCAAAGGAGATTTAGATTTAGACAGATTTGTAAACAATATTTGAGAGAAATAGGCCTTTTGTGTACATAGAAAAAGACATATCTTTTAGTTCAGCTCATGAAAAATGGAGGCAAAAACAAAAGTGTTGTGTTTATAATTTTTTTCAGTGTATATATATATATATATATATATATATACATATGATAGATCTGATACAGTGGAACTTACTAATTTACTATGCATACTCTTCCACTTGAGGTTAAGCAAATAGAGTAGCACTTAGCACTGTCAGACACCATTAACACCAAGTTACCATCCCAGTAGGCAACCAGAGAAATTAAATCCATAGGACACCTGGATTTTTTTACTGACTAAAAAACTGTATGCATATGTGTTTTTAAGGCTTGCATTAACCCTGATAAGGGAGTCTTGTCTTTAGTATTTAAAATGAAAAAGCATAGAATTAAACGAAGGTGAACTGCTGCTTGTTGTTATGCTCATCTAGAATGTTTGTCTACAGTGTAACCACTGGGTCACAGCTGCCATATGGATGAATGTCGGCGACCAATGTAATCGGAAATATGTGTCGGAAAGCAATTTAGCTTAGAGAGATTTTGCTAGGGAAGAGTTAAGTAATTTCCACTTTCCTTGTTCCACTTAACAGTTTTTGATGCCTAAAGGCAAAAGGATTACAGCCTGAGAAAAACATTTTTTTTGGCATAATACCACTTTTGCTCTCCATGCGAGGCTAACAACATAGTTGAAGAGGCCATAGCATAGATGACATCAAGATATATCTCTAAAATGTAATCATGTCTGAAATGAACATTGCATGTTTGGGAATATAAAACATTGATTTTCTGGCCACACATTCTAGACATTTGTAGAAAAAGATATGCAAACAATAAAGAAGGTCTACAGCAATTTTGGCAATGTTGCTATACATTATATTATTACCTATGATATGTGCCCACAATTTGTTATATTCTATATCTAATATAAATATATTATAAACTTGTGCTATATGGACGTATAACCAAGCAGATGACTTGCGCAACCGACGAGCATGTATGTTTGACTTCTGATTTGGAGTTCCAGAAAAATCGTATCTCCAAAAAATCATGATTGATAGCAGAACTCACGATTGATGGCTAGTGTGAGGCATATGTGAGGAAGGCTGAACTTGATGGACGCAAGTCTACTTTCAGCTATGTAACTATGTAACTATGATAGATTCCTGTTCTTACTAACTTTTCCTGTGTTGCTTACTTTTTCTAACTTTGGCAGTGAACCAAATGGTGCAAAGAGATGAGTCTATCAGTATACAACAAATTTTATACATAATAATTTTTTGTACAAATTTTGCAGTATGCCAATGGGAGCATTTTCCCACCATCTGGTTACGAGATAATGTGAGAAAAAGTAAACAACAGAGGAAAAATAAACAGTAAAAATATCTACTTTTTTATATTTACTATATATATAATACAGTGGTGGAACCAACGTAGAGAGGCCATGGAGCAAGAACTTTTTTTGGGACTCCCTCTGTCACAAGGGTGGCCAAATAAAGGTCAACATGTTAGCCACCATCCAGTTTCCTACCTTTTGGGTTCAGGCTTCTCCTAGCTGAGGATGTTGGTAGTAAGAGGTTTACTATAGCTGTTTGTTCCCCCTCCTCTCTACCTTCCCTCCTCTTGTGTTCACTCCTGCACGGATCGGTGTCTGTGTTTTCTGAGAGGAAGTGATCAGCTCTTACTTCCCCCTAGCATTGCTGGCAGTAAGAGAGGGGCCTGGTCGCACTGCTTAAGTGCCGCAGTGCATTACCAGGTCCATGATGATACATGCCACCTGATGAGTCCCCTGAGCATGCATGCCCTGGTGCAGCCATACTGACTGCACTGATGTTAGTTCTGCTGCTGATATGATGTATAAATATATCTTTTTTTACTGCTCTTCCTTTTTGTCTCACTGTTGTTCACGTCTTACTTATATACTACTTACTGTGAATAAACATTTATTGACTGTCCTCATCAATCATCTTTATTTTCCTATCAATCATCTCTTTGTTTTGCATAATCCAGAATCACAACCTCAAACAAACAGACTGGGCCATGCGTATTTTAGCAGGTGCGCTGTCCATGACACTGACTGGCCTATTTTTATGCCCTTTTGGCTCAAACCACCATAGGGATGACAACTGGATGTCCCAAGCAAAATTTTATTTTTGAACTCAGCGATTTGGACAAAATACATTTTTACATCTGAGTTGTGGACCTCAAACACTAGCACTTTTTGTGAAAATACTTATAAAGTCAGCTAATCAGCTTATAAGCTTATAAGTTTGATTATCAGACCAACAAATGTGATCCTCATGTGAAACTTTGGAGCTCTGTGTCCTTGCTGTATATACATTGTGAATAGCGTATAACCTTGGTATATGACACAATTGAGGTTTACTTGTATAATTGTGCTGGGATTCAATTCTAAGATTATGATCCACTTGCCTATTTAGTTCTGGATGAAGGCTTTTAGTGTGTTGTTGACCTTGTACAGAGCCAACCATTCCAGCATTTGTGCGTGTGGCACTGTGTCATATGCTTTCTTGTAGTGAATAGAGGCTGTGCACAGATTGGTCTGGTCTTGGAATCTTGTGTAACTGCTTGGTCTACAAGCAGCTGGTGTTTTGAATCTATTGTGTTATCCCCAATCACCTTTTTCTGATACTGTTATGATGTTATCTCTCAGTTCTGGGTGGATATATTATTACACTGCATCTGTGTATACCTTGGATATTTCTTTGTTAAACAAGGCAAGGTATCAGTCAATCTGTAATTGGCTGTCTCCAGAGACTCCTGTAGGAGCATGTTCTTGAATTTTGTCAATAGCCAAGAGCTATCCTTGATCTTTTCACCTGTATAATTTGATCCAACTTGCTAACTTCCTTACATGGTGACTTCATCTTGGCTTCCAGTCTTAGTCTTCGTGGTGGGCATTGTTTCTCCTACAGCCTGATCTCTTAGTCATGTATTTGGAGGACCACAACTTTGGTGGCATATATGAGCTTGTTGGTCTCTGTGACTGCTGCTAGCATACTGCGTGGAGGCAGTTTTCTAGTGATCTTTGGAGGTCTTGTCTGGTGGTCAGACCTTGTCTAACTGGGTGTCGCCCAAGCCAGTGTGTATATATTTTTCAGCCATGACTGGCTGCCCATTGCGAGTAACATTACGTACAATTGCTTACAAAAACAATGGAGTCAACCAGGAGTATTTCTTAAATTTGTTGATTGTTTTCTAGCATAATCTATATTTTAACATTATAAACATAAAAAAGCTATATTAACTTTAAGTCCCATTGACTATAGTCCCATTGACTATATTAAAATCAAGGACATTTTCTTTACATATTGCTAATTAGGGTCTCAATTTAACATGGTTGGATAAGCTTTCCAAATGTTTTACTATTTTGGGATAAACATTTTAAATTATTTAATATTATGGAAAAAAAATCATTTTGTAATATTTTGATATTTGTTTTGATATATTGATAGATTTGATATGTATGATATATTTATGATATTTTAATATGTTGAAAAAATTATTTTCAAAGTGTATCCAAATATATTAAATCCTTTGAAAAACATATCCAACAATATCAAATCAAAGGTTAGTACAATTACTTTTTCATAGTAGTGGTCATAGTCATAGCTGCATCCCAGTTGCTTATCATGACTTGGCTGCATACATTAATGAGTTCTAAAATAGTTGTGCTTGTGAATCATCACAAATTAGACCAAATGGCAAGAGCTCAGTCTCAGCTCTCTAACTTGTTCAGACTTGCTCCCTTACAGGTTTCCAGGCTTATTACTAATAACTATGTCCAGTACCACAAAATCAGCTATACTGCAGTCATGTATTGACTGAAATAGATAAAAAAAATTTACAGTACAAATAAGGATGTGCTGAATCAGACTTTGTTGTGCCAGCTGGAAGCTTTGCCTAGGAACCAAAGTACATGCTTCTGATTTGAAATATACATCTAGCTTAAGAAGCTGAATGACTGTTTGAGTGTAATTCTTTATAATTAAAGCTCAGAGTTGCATTATTCTTAGCTTTTGGGGGATGTAATATATTGTTCGTGATATTAACTCATTGCAAGCTAGTACATCTGAAAAATAGCACTGATCGTCACATTTTCACTCACGCAGGGAACAGGCTGAAAAAAATTCTGTCATTTGGTCTAATTTTCAGAATGAATGGGTATAAACAATTTTCAGGATATTACTTACATTGAATGACTAACTTTGGACTTCTGGGAAAAATACTTGCTGCCGGCAGGTCCTAGGATATCATAAAATATATCAAGTTGGCAATTAGAGGCTTATGATAACTGCTGGTGGTACATTTTATTCCCGATATAGCTTTCATGGAAAGTCAGATTAACAAATTATGCTATGTTCTGTATTGATCCAATGGCATTCTCTGTAAATGCTAGGATAATGGCAGAAGGCCTGGGATATTTTTCACATAAGATGCTCGTTGCTCCAGAGGGACATGAAATAATAGGATTCATTGATTTGGATCTTACTCTCGAAGAGAAGCAAGATAAATGAATCAATCAACCAACAGAAAACAAATAAACTACAATAGCTTAAATGCATCTTTAACCCCTTAACCCCTTAAGGACACATGACGTGTGACATGTCATGATTCCCTTTTATTCCAGAAGTTTGGTCCTTAAGGGGTTAAACACAGATACACTAACTAGCATTGGTGTGTTTTGGAGTGATTACTGTAATATATTTAAAATATTTGAAACAGTAAAAAAAAATTAAACATGGCACACTAAGGTGCTGACATCCTTGAAATTTTTTTTTGAACTATTGCTTGATATATTTTTATATTTTATAGGACTACAATGTTCATCATTCATATGCAATGAGATGTTAATTAATGGGAAGAATATCCTTTTTGAAACTGTAGGAAAGATGCTTGCTTCATTCAAAATTAAAGGAATAATTCCAAACGAGAAGAAATGGTGAGAGGGATGGGGAAGGGAAGCTAATTTTTTAAATATTTTTTTATTATATAAGTTGAGTATGCAAGAGAGAGTGTGATTGCATGTTCTAGAGGGAAAATGCACACATAGTCAGCCTGATTCGAAGCTTTGGATTGTGCACAGATTGTGCATAGGTTGAATGTTCATTTTTTTTTTTGCATGGAAAAAGGTATTTAAAGTCAGCCAGTTATTCCATGCTGAAGAACATCCATCAAAATTTTTTTCCATTAGCTTTTCAAAAATTACTTGTGCAAGTTACATGGATTCCTCATAATATGCCTGGACAATATAGGTCAATGAGAATGATCTTGAGGCTAAGCAGCACTTTAGACCATATCATACTTGCTGGGCACACTTACTGAGCACAATTGGTTGTAGGTAAGCAAAGCAGTCAAGAGCAAGGTCGCAAAGTGTACAGGTGATACTCGAAAAATTAGAATATCGAGCAAAATGTAATTTATATCAGTAATGCAACATAAAAGGGGAAACTAATATATGAGTTAGACGCATTACATGCAAAGCAAGATAGTTCAAGCCGTGATTTGTCATAAGTGCGATGATTATGGCTTACAGCTCATGAAAACCCCAAATCCACAATCTCAGTAAAGTGGAATATTGTGAAAAGGTGCAATATTCTAGGCTCACAGTGTCCCACTCTAATCAGCTAAGTAAGCCAACACTTGTAAAAGGTTTCTGAGCCTTTAAAATTGTCTCTCAGTCTGGTTCAGTAGGAATCACAATCATGGGGAAGACTGCTGACCTGACAGTTGTGCAGAAAACCATAATTGACACCCTCCATATGGAGGGAAAGCCTCAAAAGGTAATTACCAAGGAATTTGGATGTTCCCAAAGTGCTGTATCAAAGCACATTAAGAGAAAGTTATGTGGAAGGGAAAAGTGTGGAAGAAAAAGGTGCACAAGCAGCAGGGATGACCGCAGCCTGGAGAGGATTGTCAGGAAAAGGCCATTCAAAAGTGTTGGGGACTTTCACAAGCAGTGGACTGAGGCTGGAGTCAGTGCATCAAGAACCGCCACACACAGACGGATCCTGGACATGGGCTTAAGATGTCGTATTCCTCTTGTCAAGCCACTCCTGAACAACAAACAATGTCAGAAGCGTCTTAACTGGGCTAAAGAAAAACAGACCTGGTCTGTTGCTCAGTGGTCCAAAGTCCTCTTTTCTGATGAGAGCAACTTTTGCATCTCATTTGGAAACCAAGGACCCAGAGTCTGGAGGAAGAATGGAGAGGCACACACTGCAAGATGCTTGAAGTCCAGTGTGAAGTTTCCACAGTCTGTGTTGATTTGGGGAGCCATGTCATCTGCTGGTGTTGGTCCACTGTGCTTCATTAAGTCCAGGGTCAACGCATTTGTCTACCAGGAGATTTTGGGGCACTTCATGCTACCTTCCGCAGACAAGCTTTATGGGGATGCTGACTTCATTTTCCAGCAGGACTTGGCACCTGCCCACACTGCCAAAAGCACCAAAGTCTGGTTCAATGACCATGGGATTATTGTGCTTGATTGGCCACCAAACTCGCCTAACCTTAACCCCATAGAGAATCTATGGGGGCATTGCCAAGAGAAAGATGAGACATGAGACCGAACAATGCAGAAGAGCATGTAAAATATATATGTATATTAATATACATATACAGTTAGAACAAATATCAAAATACAGTTAGAACAAATTTAAACCGCTGTATAGTTTCTTTTTTGGCGGACGTACATGGTAGGTCACCGGTCGGGAATGGGTTAAAGGAACACTACAGTGTCACAAAAACAAAGATGTATACCTAAAACTATAGTTTAAAACTAACTATTCAGGTTGAAGGCACCCTTGCATCACATTGAAGAGGCAATTTTAATCATATTTTCTCCCACTCCACTTAGGTCTCACTGTGGCTGGCCTTGTCTGGCTCCACCTCTATGGATGCTGATCTTAGCCAATCCAATACTTTATCATAGGAAAGCATTGGGAGGCTATTGCATATGCGTGGCAAAATGCTGCACTGCATCAATGCATCTCCTGATAAAGATGCATTGAATAATTTCAAATTCAAAAAGGCAGCGTTTATATTAAAAAGACTGGAGGAACAGGTTATAGACACCGGAACCACTACATTAAGGTGGGACCACTACATTATAGTGTCCCTTTAAGCTAAAGTTGTCTTGGTGCTTAGAGTTTCTTTTTAACCAGGATGATGAAAACACTCCCCATTCTTATTGCAAAATGCTAGTACATTTACATTACAAACCGATAAACAGGATTAAAATAATCACAATCCTGGCATGTATTTTACCTAACCCTAATTTTACAGTCTAACCCAATTCAAAATGCTGTTCTTGAAGCCTCTTTTGTATTGATGAGTTTAAAACACTCTTTTTAAACAATCCCTATGTTCACCGAACATTTCTGCTGACAGACACTGCTCTCCATCTTCTCCTTTTGTAGTGACTTACAGGATGTGGCTCTGTAATTTTATGTCCTCTACTTCTCCTTGGAAGTTACCTGGTGGCATTCCATTTTCATCTTATTCTTTTACATCACATCCATTTTTGATGCGTTTTTTAATGAAGTAGTTTTTTTATTAACTAATTTCTATACTGAACATTTCTACCATCTCTGCTGACTATAGTTGGATTTCTACTAGTGCATACTAAGACAAATTAAATTTGTGTCATGTTCTACATTATTTGATTCTATTTTAGGATATTCTTTCTTGTCAACTGAAATAATATCTATTCTAATTGCCACTTGCCACTTTAGGAATACTTATGCTCTGAAGATAAGTATTCCTAAACTATAGCCACTCAATCCAACTAGTCAACTGTGATACAAATGATAATGTCAGTTTTCCTTGTCTTGGTCATCCCTTTAGCTGCTCTCTCTCTCTCTCTCTCTCTCTCTCTCTCTCTCTCTCTCTCTATATATATATATATATATATATATATATATATGTATGTGTGATCAATACACAAATGTCAAGTGGCTTTTGAATCTCTATTATTATATGTATTCTCCGAATACATGCATTATGTATCTTAAATATTACATGACTTTTTACATAATCTTTCCAGTCTTGTGTTTAAGAGCTTCTGGGAAGCTTCCACATTACCTGACTAGAATGCTCACCCCAGTCATTCCCATCACCTATAATCTCCAATCCAGCATCAGCACTTTATTTAGCATACCGCAGTACAAAAATAAAGTGGCTTGACCCTGCTTTTCCCATAGAGCACCGCAATTATGGAATAACCTCCCAGAAACAATCAAATCTTCCTCCACATTAAAATCCTAAAAGAGATCTCTGTCAACGTATCTCATTACAGATTGCAGCTGAAATTGTGGGCAACTATATGTCTTATTTGTTATGTGTTCATTTATATATGAATATTTTAATATTATTTTGTAATTTTTATATTATATTTAACCCTCTTGTAACAAAGGAATGTATCATTCCTGGTAAAATATTTTATAAACAAATAAATATATTGTTACAGCTATGGCTAGGGCTTGGGTTATGCTTCCAGCAATCTTGTATAAACATATCTCGTATAAAAAGATGGAAATTACACTGCAAAGCAGCAACCACTATTGCAAACTGTTCTTCTCAATGCAGGTCCTCAGACATGGAGTATAAAGAGATGATCAATGTTGTTTACTAATGCGAGAATTTAAAGTTTATCTAAAATAAGGTTGAAATATCTTAAAGGGACACTATAGTCACCTGAACAACTTCAGCTTAATGAGGTTGTTTAGGTGAGAACTATAGCTCCCTGCAGCCTTTCTCATGTAAACACTGAGAAAATACAGTGTTTACATTGAAAGCTAGGAACACCTCCAGTTGCAGTCACTCAGAGTGGAACCAGAGGGACTTCGGAGTTGTTGGAGGCCTAATATGCCTCCATCCACTCAGATCTGCTGTCAGCAGAGCACAGGGCAGCACTGTGCACAGCATCCTGTGATTCAGTATCTCCTCCCTCTGCATGCAGACACTGAACTTTCCTCATAGAGATTAATTTATTCAATTCATCTCTATGAGGAGATGCTGATTGGCCAGGGCTGTGTTTGAATCATGCTGGCTCTGCCCCTGATATGCCTCTTTGTCAGTCTCAGCCAATCCTATGGGGAAGCACTGTGATTGGATCAGTCTACCACATGTCAGCAGACTGCTTGTTTTTCTGAGTCTAACAGCATGCAGATTTACAGCTTCAGGCTTGAATAAAGTAAGATTTTTACTATATTTATGGAGGCATGAGGGGCCCAGGGGGGCTAGATGGTGGTGTTAACACTATAGGGTCAGGAATACATGTTTGTGATCCTTTAAATGGAAAAAGTATTTTCTTAGTACCTACAGTTTGACTTTTGTGGCCTTAGATTTGAAATTAATGTAATCATTCACTTTCCATTCTCACTTTAGTAATTAACCTGACCATTGTCTATTTGCAGCTGCTTCTATGTATACAGAGGGCCTGTGTGGTGAGAGAGACATTGTTTCTATCTCTTCAGTAACTCTCTCATAATATCAGTAACAGGAGAGGGATTAACTGACGATGAGTAGCTTCAAATAAATTCGGCTTCCGGGAGTTTAATTCCAACCAACCTTAAAATTATTTGAAACAATTTTGTCCAAAAGCAAAAAAAAAAAAATCTAATAGGAACTGTTAATAAACAACTGTGTATTTTATAAATGGAATACATTACATGGTTGTAAGATCACCGTAGATTTAATTCTTAAATCGAGGAACATAAGACAAATCTTTTCAAAATGCTCCGTCAATCGAATTGTTCAGATGCAATTATGTTGCTATTGTTCTTATGAAATGTCTCATGTCTCTAAGGAATGACAATGCTACTGTCTTAATTTGCCTTCTCTTAGTGAACAAATTTAAACAGATAAATAAATAAACTTGCAAGAACAACAGGAGGCAAATGGGATGTGACAGCTTGACATTGCACATCTCAACTTGAAACAAATCAAAGTTATTTCTATAATACAGCAGCATTCATGTATTGTGTATGTGTTGTTGCACCACTAGTATTTTGTGGCTCAATTAAAAAGAACTACAGTACTTAACTTGATCTTACATGCACACTCCACAATGAATTTTACCACCTTGCTCTTGATGCTTTAAATATACAATATAACGGTTAATATTTAGAAACAATTTAATTAGTTGCATACTTATTTTCACGCTCAAATAGCAAAAACACATACGCCAAAAACGTACCTTCCCCCAAAACTTTGATTCTACTCTTCCTACTGCTGTTGAACAAATATGTACCTGACACAAAAACTGGTCTGCTTTCCTTGGAATTAAAAATAGAGGAATACACTTGACACACATACTACTAAAACAAAATCCATTCACGCAGCTTGATCAGATTCTTCATTGTCAGAGACAATGAACCACCCAGATCTCAGGTTTATGTTTCTCAAAATGGGAAAGACAAAGGACAAATGTGAATAAGTTCTTAACTGACCTCACCTGGAGAACAGCATATAGCCATCTTGTCTTGATATGTTTTTTTAATTCCAGGTACAGTGCTGAAAGCTCAAACATTTCCAAATTTTAAAATCTTTTAGTCAAACCACAAAAATCCTCTAAGAAAAGTACACACAGGCTGATATAGGTCAGGGCCAGGAAAACTGTTCTGACAAGTAAGAAGTTTATTTCTAATAGAAAGTACATGTATATGCAACATGTCAGGTGCAATGTTTGGGATGGCCACGTTCTGAAATAAATAGCAGGCATTTGGGAACCTTTTAGGGCTTTATATTGTCACACCACCTGATGGAACCTAGGTGTTTAGTTAAGTTTAACCTTTGACATGCAGCATTTGAGAGTGAGTAGAAGTCCTAGAATGTCTGGGTATCTACTTTATGGCCATCTCTGATGTAGACCTCAGAAATATATATACCTTATAAAAACAAATCTACTAGGAGTAAATATGACGGTATACCCAACAGTATATAAATCACCCAGAACAATAGAGACTAAGAAAAGAAACATACCAGTCATTAGAGTGGCCAGACTAATAGTAAAATAAAAGGAAAATAGGAATGTCAGAACAAGCCAAAGTCAAAGGAAGCCAGAATATCACAGAAATGAAAACCAAAGCCAAGTCAAGGGAGCCAGAGACACAAAATAGTTAGGACAAAGCCGGACCAATGCCAAAAGGACAATAAACAGACAAAGTAACGCTCTAACACAAGGAAGCAAAAAAACACAACACTGTGCATTGGGCTGAATAAGCTTTCATATGTTTTGTGGCGTGTTTGGTGTAACCACGCCCTGAAATGTGAGAGCTCATTGGCTTCTAGTGTGTAAAACCCCTCTGACGTCATAACACAAGCTCACCTGTGCTGCGTCATAAAAAGGACGTGCCCACAGTGGTCGGTGTCCAGGAGGCTATCAGTAAGGACAGAAGGCTCAAAAGTGCGGGTCCGCCGAATCGGAGTAACAGCTGATTGGTGAACCACTAAGGTAAGTATAGGGGATGTCACACTAAATAAGTATAAGAATTAAACAAGTAGGAGCTGGAATTAAACATCAGAACTGCATATTTTGGGCCAAATTAGTAAAACTGGAATAATTATCTAACTAATTTTCCAAAGAAATTAATCTATTTGTCTAAAGATTAAATCTGTTTTAGTGTGGCATTTGGAATACCTTGGGCTATACCTTAAAAGTCGTGGTTTAATGAAGCTCTATATATTTGTGAAAATGTTTTGAGAATATTAAACCATAATTCTGCATCCCAAAGGAAAGGAATAGAATCTAATATGGTCAATATGACATATTTCTAAACTTTGAATAATGGATTGTCAATGTGTATGGTACCTCAGGTTACCTGTGGGTCTGGGCACCACTGCAAATTTTTTAAAGGATACCTATCGAGAAAATCCAACTTATTCAAAATGAAAGAGAATCAAATGTCATATACACATTTTCCTGGTCTGTAATAAAAAATGTAATTTTGCTCCAGCTCGTCTTTAAATGTAGGTACTTCTTTACATCTTGGTATTACCTTTGTGTTTTAATGAGCATTAGGGTTAATGGTGCTTGGTTATTATGTATCACATTTAAATTTATTGTTACAGACCGTGACACTATTGTTCTCGCTAGTGGTTTGTAGTGGGAAGCTTTTCAGAGTTACACACTGCAAGTGGATGCATTACACAGATGAACCATGTCTGACACACTACTATTCCCGCCAGCAGTTTACTTCGGGAAGCTTTTTGGTGTCACAAACTTCAAGGGGATGCAGTTTATGGATGCACCATGGTGAGTTCCTGTTTTTGTCTTTCACTGTGACAGGGCATCAGTTTATTGATTAATTAGTTATGTTATATATTTGAGTTTGATGTATGTACATGCTGTCCTGAGAAAAGACCAGGATTGGGTCTGAAGCATGCCCAATGCTTTTCCAGCAAAAAATACATAGAAACAACAAATATACCACACTCCAGGGACTTCAGGAAAAGGTAAAAAATAAAATTCCACTTACATAGAAACATAGAATGTGACGGCAGATAAGAACCATTCGGCCCATCTAGTCTGCCCAATTTTCTAAATACTTTCATTAGTCCCTGGCCTTATCTTATAGTTAGGATAGCCTTATGCCTATCCCACACATGCTTAAACTCCTTTACTGTGTTAACCTCTACCAATTCAGCTGGAAGGCTATTCCATGCATTAACTACCCTCTCAGTAAAGTAATACTTCCTGATATTATTTTTAAACCTTTGTCCCTCTAATTTAAGACTGTGTCCTCTTGTGGTAGTTTTTCTTCTTTTAAATATAGTCTCCTCCTTTACTGTGTTGATTCCCTTTATGTATTTAAATGTTTCTATCATAATCCACCTGCCTCGTCTTTCCTTCAAGCTATACATGTTTAGATCCTTTAACCATTCCTGGTAAGTTTTATCCTGCAATCCATGAACCAGTTTAGTAGCACTTCTCTGAACTCTCTCTAAGGTATCAATATCCTTCTGAAGATACGGTCTCCAATACTGTATACAGTTCTCCAAGTGAGGTCTCACCTTTCCTGCTGCTCTATTACATTGTCTGCCTACCTTTAAGTCATCAGAAATAATCACCCCTAAATCCCTTTTCTCAGATGTTGAGGTTAGGACTCTATCAAATATTCTGTACTCTGCCCTTGGGTTTTTTACATCCAAGATGCATTATCTTGCACTTATCCACATTAAATGTCAGTTGCCACAACTCTGACCATTTTTCTAGTTTACCTAAATCATTTGCCATTTGGCTTATCCCTCCTGGAACATCAACCCCGTTTCATATCTTAATATCATCAGCAAAAATACATACCTTACAATCAAGACCTTCTGCAATATCACTAATAAAAATATTAAAGAGAATGGGTCCAAGTACAGATCCCTGAGGTACCCCACTGGTGACAAGCCCAAGCTTCGAATATACTCCATTGACTACAACCCTCTGTTGCCTGTCACTCAGCCACTGCCTTACCCATTCAACAATATTGGAATCCAAACTCAAAGATTGCAGTTTATTGATAAGCCTTCTATGTGCAACAGTGTCAAAAGCCTTACTGAAATCTAGGTAAGCAATGTCTACTGCACCACCCTGATCTATAATTTTAGTTACCCAATCAAAAAAATCAATAAGATTAGTTTGGCATGATCTCCCTAAAGTATATACTGAGATTGTATGTTTGTAGGTCTCTATTCTCTGATTCTTTATGTGGGTTTCCTCCCCTGATATTTGATAGGTATTTTCCTTCCCCATAATATACACACTCCTTTCACACTTGCCTTCCCCCATGTTGCTTGGGCAACAGTTTGGAACTCATCAGCTGCCTGCCCCCTAAACTCGGAGACTACTGAATACCCACACCTCTAAGCGGGTTCCCATGCATTTTGGTCAGCTGTGAGCGCTGCTCGATTGGGGTCGGTGAGTACATTTCTTAATTATTTCACTGGGTATATATTTCATTACTGTGCACTTGTTATTGATTGTTGTAATGATGGAAGTTCCCAAATGGGAACTAAAATGTCAACACTTTTTATGGATAATATGAAATAAAAGCTAAGTTCCTGGAGTATATATAAACCACTAAAGTCCTTGCACGCAAACTGACCCAAATGTTTAAATGCCGGGTGCACAATAAGCCATAGCCAAAAATACAATATAGTAAAGGGTGGCTTGCACTCACGGTCTTTTGAAGATAAAAAATATTCCTTTATTAGAAGTTATTCCATAGAATCATCAACGTTTCAGCCCTCGTTTGGAGCTTTCCTCAGGATCAACCATCAACATTGATAGTTGATCCTGAGGAACGTCCCGAACGAGGGCTGATACGTTGATGATTCTATGGAAAAACTTCTAATAACTTAATATTTTTTTATCTTCAAAAGACCATGAGTGCAAGCCTTCCTTTATATATATATTTTATATATATTATTTTTTTTAATGTGAAAGCCTATAGGGTAAAAAGTTAGATCTGTGAACATGCTTTAGATAGACATTAAACAATAAATGAGGTATTGGATAACAAATATAGCAGTCAGAGTAGACAAAATGAACCTGTGAACTCACATACAAAGAGTCAAAATAACAATGAGATAGTAAAAAGGGAAGGAGTACGGTGGGAGAAGTAATGGCATTAATCAGGAGACAAAACTATATATAATAGTCCAATTTAAGTCTAAAAATCCATCAGACAATTACAAGTTTGTCTGCTCCTTTACACCTCTATAATGTTATTGCGACTGAATAAATCTACAGATAAGTCCAAATACATGTAGGCTGATAGGTCTTCCAACTCTCAAGCATGAAATTCTACCATTCTGGCAGAATGAGGTGGTAGCTCTGAATCTAGAGTACGCTATGTCTAGTACTACTTCTCCCAGGTAGGTGATTTTCGGCTCCCCTGTACGATCGGACTTCAAACAACTAATTTAAACAAACCTCAAATAACTGTATTTCAATATTATTCAGAAGTGAAATATCAGACAATAGTGAATAGACCCATATGTTTGGGGGTATTGAAGGTTGCCAAATTAATGCCCCAAGGAAAATGATTTGTCATGGGGGACATGGTGAACTTTTAACTTTAATACTTTCTTTATTTTTTTTTAATTTTGTGGTCACTTTTTTCTGATACTAATTTAATCTCTTGCAGCACAGGAGAACTTGTGTACATTATTTTCTATAAACAAAATTGTGTTTGCTCCTTAGCTATCCCCAGAGCAAAGCATCCACTTTAGTGGGTTATATGCTGAAGGCCATAATAATTACAACCCTATAAATAGCTATTGTAATTCTATTTTCACGAGTGGCTTTCTGCCTACAAACAGGTGGCAAACGATTTTATGACCGAGGTTCAAAGTGTCTGATTCCTGCTAATCTTATTCTGATAGATTGGCCAAGAACATTGCATTGAAAATAAATTTGCCTGTGATAATTTGTAGGTCATGTACTATAACACAATTAAACTTCAATGACACAATAAATAAAAAGAAAAAAAAAAAAAGAAAAAACATTTCAAAAAGCAATGCTTGTAGCTGTTTTGTTTAGCTACCTATTCCAGGTGGCCAAAGTTTCATATTGATTGTTTATTAAATAAATAATAAGTCTGGTTAATGTTCCTTATGGAAACTATGTTTTTGGTTGTTCCATTAGACATACTTCAATTTTTTCTTTCATTTCTAATTTTCCAGGGGCACCCAAGAAATTCTTCGACAAAATTTTTCGACAAATCTCAGTGCAATAGCACTTCGTCAGTGTTCTGCATCTGGGATGTTCTTTTTCAAGGAACACTTTAGTCACCAAGACATGATCAAATGCACTTAGATTGTCGTAGTGCCCAGGGTGTCATTTTAAAGAGACATGCATCACTTTGAGACATCTTTCTCAGTCAAAACCTTTACTTTTTATGCTTCCCACACTGATATAACCAAGTATCCTATCCCTAGGAATGCTGGAAAAGTGCATTGTGTATGCCTGACAGATTTATGCATGGGCGGATGGAAGATCTCTTCACTTTGCAGCATCCTGACAGGGGTAGAACAGAAGCAGTCTGGTCAGTGTGATTCATGAACAGCAGGCTCCAGTGCCGGGTTTTTCTCTCCTGCTGATGCTCAGTGAGGTCCTGTTTATGTCATTAGTGGACTGGTCTGAAACTGACGTGGGTGAGTAAGAGGATGGAGGTGGAGGCTGAAGAAACCCCTTGAGAGGCGTACCCAATAATGCAAATCTGGCAAAAATGTATAAACATTTATTATATAATTTTTTTTGCTTTATTTTGGGTTGTATATTTGTTTACAAGTGTTTGCTTGCTGGTTTAAAAATAAATAGTTGCCAAGTGGTGCATATCCTTTTAACTGATTTAAAAGTCTATTAGTCCCAGTGGTGCATAAACACACTGAGCAGAGTTAGATTTCATGCATGACCACGCCCCCAGGAGGCAGGACAGGTGGGGCACGGCATTGGGCAGCGTGTGGTCAATCTACCAGTAATAAAAAAAGGACCCTCTGGATCCTCTATATGCTGTAACATACCAGTTTTAGACAGGAGGACCTTAACCATATATGACATTTTGAAAAACACTTGAACAACTACTTTTTGCATCTTTGAAACAAGCAATACATCAGTTTTAAAGTTTAATGTAACCCATAATTCCTAAAAGGAAAATTCATTTCTTCAAAATTAATGTATCTTGATATGTTCTTGAACAAAGGAATTCATGGAAAAGACTTGCAAAGTAATGTACAGCGCCAGGATGTTGAAACACTTTTCCAATTTAAAACTAGCTGGTAAAATGCATACTTTAACCTTCACTTGTGTTTCATTCCCTGGCTTCTAATTCAGTCATTGTATTTCATTTCATTTCAGATTAAATTCTCTTGCTAATCATCTATACCAGTGATGGCAAAACCTATGGCACGTGTGCTCTCTGTGGGCACGTGGCCATAGGTGGCCGGGAGGGGGGGGGCTGCTGGTGCCGGTTGGCAGAAATGCAAAGTAGGCACCTGCCTGCCCAAAATGACAGGCGCCTACTCTGCTTTCGTGTCGGATGGACCTGGAGGCACGGTGAGGGATCTGGGAAGCAGCTCTCTTGTACTCCCATGAGCAGGCTGTGTGGAGCGTTGCCGTGCATTGACATGGCAACGCTCCACAAAGCATTGCGCGGGAGGACAGGGGAGCTGCATACTTACTACTACCGGATAACCAGGGCTGGCTGCCCCCCCCCCTCCTTCACCAAAGGTAAGAAGGGAGGGGGGATCAAGATTGTATGTATGTTTTTTTATGTATCTTTACCCCCCCCCCACACACACAGCATTCCTAGCCACCACACACACAGCACCCCTACCCCCCCACACACAGCACCCCTGACACACACACAGAGCACTCCTCCCCCCACACATCACCCATTCCCACACACACACAGCACCCCCACACACACAGCACCCCTCCCCACACACAGCACCCCTCCCCACACACAGCAACGCCCGACACACAGCACCCCCTCACACACAGCACCCCCTCACACACACAGCACAAACACCCTTACACATGAACACATACACTGCACCCCTCAATGCAGTATATATGTGTGTGTGTATTCAGCAGTCTCTGTGTGTATTTAGCAGACTATGTGTGTGTATTCAGCAGTCTGTGTGTGTGTGTGTGTGTTTGTGTGTATGTATTCAGCAGTCTGTCTGTGTGCACTCTGCATTAATTGTGTGTGTGTATTCTGCAATCTATCTGTATGTGTATGCAGCAGTGCGTGTATACAGCAGTGTGTGTATTCAGCAGGATATGTATTCAGCAGGATATGTGCATTCAGCAGTCTATTTGTGTGTATTCAGCGGACTGTGTGTACATATTCAGCAGTCTGTGTGTATGTTTGTGTGTGTCTATTCAGCGGACTGTGATCACGTATTCAGCGGACTGTGTGCATGTATTCAGCGGACTGTTTGTATGTATTCAGCGGACTGTCTGTGTGTGTATTTAGAAGTGTGTATGTGTATTTAGCAGTGTGTGTGTGTTGGTGTGTGTATGTATTCAGCAGTCAGTGTGTGAATGTGTTCAGCAGTTGGTGACTACAGGGGCGTACCCGGGGCGGATCCTGTGCTTGACACACACACGGCAGCAGCAGACAATCACATGCACACAGTCACAGACAGATAATCACACACACGTTTACAGGCAACATCAAACAGTCACACACACATAGTCACACATACATAGTCACATGCAGTCACACACACAGTTGTAGGCAAACAGTTACACACACAGTCCGTTACATGTAGTCACACACAGTAATAGCCAGACAGTCACGCACACAGTTACAGACAGACAGTCACTCACACACACAGTCACAGGCAGAGAGTTGCACACACACTTACAGTTACAGACACACAGTCACATGCAGACAGTCACACATACAGTCACAGACAGTCATGCACATAGTTACAGGCAGACAGTCACATATACATTCACACACACACACACACACACGACAGCAGCAGACAGTCACAAGCACACAGTCACAGACAGATAGTCACACACACGGTTACAGACAACATCAAACAGTCACAGGCAGACAGTCACACATACATAGTCACATGCAGTCACACACACAGTCAGTTACAGGTAGTCACACACAGTCATAGCCAGACAGTCACGCACACAGTTACAGACAGACAGTTACATATACAGTCACTCACACACACAGTCATAGGCAGAGAGTTACACACACACACACACACACACACTTACAGGCAGACACATACACACACACATACACACAAAGTTACAGGCAGACAGTCTCACACACACACACACACACACACAGTTACAGACAGTTTTACACACACACACATACACACACAGTAACAGACAGTTTTACACACACACACACACACACATTTACAGTTTTACACACACACACAGTTACAGACAGTTTTACACACACACACACACACACACACACAGTTACAGACAGTTTTACACACACACATACACACTGTCACAGTCACACACTATTACTTACAGACAGTGGGCTGGAGGAGGACTGCATTCCCTGAAGCCTGTGGAGAGGCAGGGACAGCAGCGGGTAAGG
This sequence comes from Pelobates fuscus, assembly GCF_036172605.1. Taxonomy (NCBI): domain Eukaryota; kingdom Metazoa; phylum Chordata; class Amphibia; order Anura; family Pelobatidae; genus Pelobates; species Pelobates fuscus. Next base: position 128,068,320 of record NC_086317.1, read on the forward strand.
GCCATATCAAGCCCCTCCACTGCCCCCGCTGCCCGATTTTTTTTAATTAGCTCCGCCCCCAATTTACCTCCGTGCGACCAGTTCAGCTGCTCTTAGCGTGTGTGAGCTGTTCTGGCCGCCCAGCACCCTAACTACCATGGGGGGGTACTGTGCTGCCACAGCTCACACAGCCCCCTCCAGCCCCTAGACCAGGGTCATGACACCCCCCACCCTGGTGGCACCCGGGACAGACCGTCCCCTCCGCCCCCCCCCCCCTTAGTTCGCCACTGGGTGACTGTATTCAGCAGTCTGTGTGTATGTATTGTATTTGTTAGAGATACTAACAAATATAAGCTTAATTTTATCTATTATTTATATCATTATTTAAAATTGGTATCATTGAACTCTCTGTTGTTGTGTTCTTCTTTTAAAACAAAATATGTTAATTAGTTTGGACAACTGTATGAGTTGTTTTTTCTAAACTTAAACCTCAGTATTCAGGTTTAATTGCCGTGTTGGCACCTTGAGGAAAAAAAAGTTGTCATGTACCGCAGTTTGGGCACTCGGACTCAAAAAGGTTCACCATCACTGATCTATACTGCCATGGTTTTCTGGCTGATCATTTTTAAATAAGAAGATAAACAGATGCTGTCTTCTTTGCTTTCAATATTAGAGGGCAACTGAAGGGTAAGATTACCATTAATCTCTTTAAAAAAGCTTTGTCACCTCAAACTTCCATTTCTCCTCTTGTTTCCTTTTCTCTTTCAGAATCTGTTCTTCTTTTTAATTTCTGATCAATTTCTCTTAAAAACATAAAAGAAAGTAGTTCTTATCTTAACAAAAGAAGCAGAGTTTGCCTTAAAATCCACCCTTTGTCAAGATTGTCAAGCATAGAAAAATGGATAAGACAAAGTAGCCCCTACTATGTCTTATGTTTTAAAGAGACATTGATCAAACATTAAGAAACAATAGGATAAATAATGTATTTTTAGCTTACACAAATCTGTTATTGGAAGTTCTATATAGAGTAAGATAATATCTTGTAAAAAATATATAACAAGAAGGTCCTGACAGATGATGGAACTTAAATACATAAAATTTGGACAATTAAAAAAAAAAAAAAAAAACAGTTCTCAAACAAAACAAAATATTTTATATGTATAGTACAAAGAGAGAATGATTAATAATAAGATAACGGTACATACATTTAAAAAAAAAATTAAGTCTTATAAAAATTAATTTTTGGTGGTTAATCAAATCCTTGTTTAAACATGTATCTAGGAGTACAGAAGGTAAACTAAATCTGAAGGATGATAAATCTATGTAGGCTTCTAAACTAAGTAAAGTATAAACTCCACTCTCAACCCTAACTTTTTAAGAGGGATTTAGGATATATTATTTATATAATTATAGAATAGCAAATAGATATCGATATGTTAATTATAAAACTCATCCAACAAACTTAGTAGTATAAATTTAGCTCCATGCTTAGCGCAAGCCATTTATGTCCCCTACTTTATGTCTTAAATAGAAATTAGGTACGAGCCGGCATAAGCCTGGCCCGTTTGGGAATAATCGAGAAGAGTACTCGATGTTCTCCTCAGTGTATAATTGTCCATTCGAGCTATGGAATATTCCCAAGGTTCGATATGAATGTTGTGTATGTTCTATGTTTACTCCCATGCTGTGTGGGGCCCTGAGGCTTTGTTGGTTAAAAACTAACGAATATGGTTAAACTTATATCATTGAATGCACAGGGCATGAACACCATTAGTAAAAGAATGCACAATAACTTGTTAGAAAACAGGTGGATATATGCATCTTACAAGAAACCCACTGGTGCCAGTCAGATAAACAGTCTTGGGGTGGTAAGAGGTTTGCAGACAATATCTTATTAACAATTGAAGATCCTAAAGCATCTTTGGATGTTCTAATAGGAGAATTTAACGAATATAGTGAGGCTTCTAATTATAAATTGAATATTGATAAGACCATTCTGATTGGATTGGGACTGAATAATAACACTAAGAGGGAAATGCAAGAGTCAAATGGATTTACTTGGGCAAAGAAGAAATGTAATTACCTGGGGATAACAATTACAAAAAATATAGACAGAATGATGGAAATTAATTTTATGAATCTCCTCAAATCTAAAAAACAATTATTAAAAGAATGGAGATATTTGGAAATATTGTGGTGGGGTAGAATTCATGTAATAAATTCATATATATTACCAAAGTGGAACTACCTCTTCCAAATGATTCCTCTAAAAGTTCCAGATAGTTGGCTCTCCCTCATACAAACTTATTTTTATTCCTTTATATCAAAAGGAAAAAAAAAACTTAGGATAAGTAAAATAATCTTATCTCAAAGACAGGAAGATGGGGGTATAAATTACCCAAATATTAGATTTCAGTACTTGACTAATATAATAGCCCATGTCTATAGAATTCAAACCCAAAATGCGTCTAGGGAAGGATGGTATAAAATAGAATCTGAGGCTCTTGCACTAAAAAATCTTATTGGACTTATTTGGATTATTCAAAAACATAAAAATACAAATTACTTCTATAGAAAATAATGTAATACTTAATCAAATAATTTCTACTTGGTTTGGGATTAAGAAAATCTTGAGTTTACATAATGCGGTATTAGATTTTTTTAAGTATATCGGTTATAGAATGTAATGTAGAAAATGTATTGTTATCAAATTGGAAAATCCAAGGAATTTACCAAAAAGATCAGATTATACAAGACAAAATGTTACCATATGTTAGAGTAAAACACCTTTTGTAAAATCATCTATTGAAAATAAGTCCTAACTTAACTAAAACTCTAAAAAGGATTTTTAATAATAAAATAGTTCCAAAGTTCAAAGGAAAAAATTAATTGAAATACAATATAAATTTTGTTATAGTATTTGGTCCTGGTTAAGATGGCAAGGATGTATCAAGATGCTCCTTCTATATGCTGGCAATGTTTTCAAAAAGAGGGTACTTTCTTACATATGTGGTGGGGTTGCTTGAAAATTAAAAAGGCCTTAAAGATGCCTTTTCAGTTTATATGTGATAAAACTAATGGAAACTTGGAGAGACATCCTGCTGTGGTTTTATTACACATGTATTGGCCTAAGATGTCTTGGAAAAATCAAAATTTAATTACCCATTGTATAGTTGCTTTTAAAACTATTATAGCTCATAATTGGAAAAGTAATACTGAAATAACGTGGGTCCTAGTTTAAACTCAAATCCTTGAACAAATCCGGATGGAAAGGAATTACTTGAATTTGCGCAAGAAATATGATATGTGGGAATATTGGCTTACCTTGATTGAGGAACCAAATACCAAAAAATAAAAACATTCTATAAATAACGGCCTTGTAGCACTCTAGAAAGAAGGAGAAATAAGTCAGCCCTAGGTTATTTTTCCACCAGACATCGAAGTTTATGTTTTGTAATGTAAGTTTTTGTCTTTGTATATCCTGATTTGATAAATTTTACTAAGAACTCAGATTGATGTTATTGGACATATTTTAAAGATTCACTGTCTATATCCTATCTGTATTATTTATGAAAAAAACAAAAAAATGTATATAAAAAAAAAAAAGAAACAATAGGATAAAGGTAAGTTTGAGGTGAAAGAGTCACTTTCATGCAATACATAATGCATTTATAATAATGAAAAAATAAATTTACAAATAAAAATTAAACATACCAACCCAAGATTTTTTTTACTTAGTGTACTGTTTAGTGTGCTTGCGTGCAGCTACAGACATACCTCTCCCACGCCTGGAAGAAAAGTCTTATTCTATAAACTCATGGATAGCAGAGCAGACATTTCTATAATAAGAGGTTTATCTCCCAAGAGCATTTCCATTCATTACTGAGGATGTCACTAAGCTAAAGTTCCAGGAAGTAACGGGACAGTTTGTCTGATCTGATTGACAGCTGTGGGGTATAGCAAGCTTCATTTTAAAAAGCTAAAGTGCTTTAGGTGTTTGGAGAGTCCCTTTAAGGGAAGAACTATAGTCTTTACATGTGTGGTCAGGAACTTTGTGCTCCCTCCTGGGAGGAGAGCTCATCCCATATCATATATGCAGCCCAAATCGCAAACTTAAAATATCTTCAATCTGGCAGTGTCTCAAGAAAAATGCTTAACAGATAAGATGCTTTCATTGTAACCTATTCAGCAAGTATAATAGTAATATAATAAGTATAATTGTAAGGTTTTTACTACCCACATTTATCTTATATAATTTCCTCAAGTAGTTTAAACTGTATTTATTGCCTAAATAATTATAGTGTTTTTTTATCATATCTTTTCACTTAAATAAGAAGAATCCAGACTACGTGTAGTATGCCATGATATTTTCATAAAGAACACTAGTGGAGAATATTTAGACTCACCAGTATACGGTATATCTCCATTAATTTTTCCTTTTATTTAGCTGCATAATACTATTTGTATTATGTCTTTCTGCAATATTTACCATCAATTTTGCATCAAAATTGCATGAATTTTACTCACAGCTACAAGGTAGTACTGCTGTTATACATTGTCAGATGTGATTGCTAGGACACATTAGATGAACACACTGGAAGAATAACACACTTGCAGCGGGTTCTTTGGCAATGAAGAACAAAGCTGCATAGTGTATAGCGTATTTTGATGGATGGTAAAGATTATCACCAGGTCAGATGCAGTCACTAACTTACTCAACTTCACATCTGCTTCAGCCTGGTGTACAGAGGAAAAGACAAAGACAAGTTAGCAACTGCAAACTCTCAATATACCCTACAGGAACAAATGTTTATCAAACCCTAGCAGGGTGAAGATGTATTGTTATTTTTATCTGGATTTTATTTATATTTTACCGTTTTATTTGTTTTATTTTTTTTGCCATGCCATTGGGTCCTTTTAGGATTCTTATCTGGCCTTATTTGGGACTGAAAAAATGAAATGGTAGAAGAAAGCAGGCACCTAATGGAAATCATTTTTTTTTTACAGGTCTTTAGTTTATTGCCCAGCCTCCTCCCTCACTATCATTAGCATGAGGGTGGCAGGTAGGGTTATTTTTTTTTTTTTTATTGAGGAAGGTGAGTTGAGGAATTGTAGCCATGGTGGTTGTGACTAGGGGCTCAGGGCAGGGGTGAGGGGGAGAATAGCTCCACCACTTTATTTTTATTCTTTTTGTAATTCTGGTCTTTCAGCTTTAGTAGATAGCTCCCTAATCCTTGTGGAATTGCCATAAGGATACCAAAAAGGAGTTATCCACTAAACAGCTCCCTAATTTGGTACCCTTAAATATGGCAATACCACAAGGATACCAATTTAGGGAGTTATCTACTAAACAGCAGCCACAGCCGGCTAAAAGGATCAGAATTTCATTTGTCAGAAAGAAAGTCCAAAACGAAAATAATGGTAAGTTTTGTCAGAAAACTAATTTAAAAATGGATTAAATTTGGCACAGCCTAAACAATTTTTTTTTTTATTTTGGAAACTTGTTATTTTGTATCCAGGGTGATTCATGATACATAATGACTGCTATTTACTGAGAGGAAAAGGAAAGAGGAGAGGAGGAGAAAATGCAAGCATGCAGTGTCACACCAAGGGTGCATACTTCCTTGTTGCACTATAGAATATAGCTATTTAATGTGTTTTATGTAGATCATACATGAATTAGCTACTTGGTAAAGGCTGTATGGCCAATTTGAGTGTAGAGAAGAGATGTCAGAAAGGGTTAATTTAAAGTATATATAGGAATGTGATAGATGTCAGTTTACAACTCGTTTGAAGCTGTGACTCAAGAGCCCCTCTTCTATTTCTCTAATTTACCATATGCTTGTATCTCCTCTTAAATAGTGGATTCTTTTGATATGCTACTGGCCGTTAGCCCATATACACGATAGTTAATTTCACTGACTTCGCTCATTAAACTTTTACTGTAATTTTCCTCAAAAAAGAAGACTTTCTGTAAAGATGTGAAAATTACTACAAAGCAGAAACTTGCGTTTCTATCGATTGTGGAACTCTTAAGTATAGTGGCAGTCACTAATGCTTATCACCCTTAGAATATCTCTGTAAAAACCCAGACCTCAACCACTAAACCATGAACTGTGTAGAATTAACAAGGATATCAAAAATTGAAGGCCAGAACAACCTAGTGAAGTACATTTTTAAAATGAACTATTCTTGTAGATCGGATGTTTCAGCCTAAATTTTGCAATTCCCTGATTGATTCCACACAATTCTTGGAATCGTGAATAACTCTAATTTTAATTGTTTGATTATATTTTATCATATTATAATAAATCCTCAATACCTGCATTTTTGGATTTCAGTCCTTTAGTTAACAGTGCTGCCTTAGATGAACTATTGAGTCCAACCAGGGATATAAATTCAAATACATTTTTAAAACTATAGAAAGGACATATTTTGTCTCTTGCTTAGAAAAGTTGTCAGTGTTTAACGCTTCATTTGATTTTATGACTTTGAAAGCTTTCACACTCAATATCTGCATCTGCAGGTTGAACACGCAGGCTGTTTAGTGAACAATGATTATGTATAACGCATTTCTCAACCTCCTTATCCTTAATATATTGATTTATGCTTCTGTTATTTCTGCCATTGCTTAATATGTTTGTGTCAATGGGGCTGAACAATACTAAACTCTACAACTTGCACAGTCAGATTGATATGGTTCCTTTGATGTCATTAGGACAATCTGCTACAGCATTAGTCTTCAGCAGAGATAGTGAAAGAGAAATAAAAGCTCTATTAATTCCTAAGTAACTTCACTATCTAGAGAATTCAGACTCTTGGAATGTATTGTCATAATGTTTAATGGCTACAGTAAATCACAAAAATATACTTAACGCCATTATCCATGAATACTCTTCAGAAAGGCATTTCTATTTAGACATTAGTAACAGATTTATATTTGCAAACTTTATTTTTATATGTTCTGTTTAAAGAGAAGAGGTACAGGTAATAAAGTAGACAGAATAAACAAATAGGACAGAACCGCTGCCAAAGCATTAATGCATATAAAACAAGGCAATAGGTCTGTTGCAGAATACGCCATTGAATTTTGTACCCTTACATCAGAGGTCTACTGGACTAACAGCGGTTTAATCACTGTCTTTTCCGAAGGTCTGTCTGGTGCTATATTTGATCTAGAGCAGGGGTCCTCAAACTCCGGCCCCCCAGATATTGCTGAACTACAACGCCCATGATTCTCTGGCTATCTATGTAATTCAAAGAATGGGAGTTGTAGTTCAACAACATCTGGAGGGCCACAGTTTGAGAACCCCTGATCTAGAGCCTCTGGAGCCTGTTGCACACTCAACAGTAACACCTTCCCTAAAATACAGGATATATTTACAGTTCTTGTCCAGAATCCCTGACTGTATCTCCTCATCTGATATAGCACGCCATGTGTCCTACATGAGAATTTGAGAATGTATTACTGATTCTAATGTTTCCAGCATGGGCACTTTATTTACCAAGATTACAGGGAGAGCTTGTTTATATAGGCCTCATTTCAGGTGTATGGTATCTGCTGTAAATTATTACATGGGTGCCCATGTAGTTTGGCGATATCAGCAGACACAATGTGTTGTTGAAGGATGCAAGGTGCATCTTGGTATGACATAACAATGAAATCATATCACAGAATGACATGAAACATGGTTCAGTGTTGCCAAATTATGTCGTCTCAAAAAAAGAAGGCATGATACAGTGATCAGTGTAACAAAAGATCCAGTTAGGAGGAAGATGAAACTCTCTGTACCATGCAAACTTTTACCCAAATCTGATATTACTTGTTGAATTATACTACCTGCCTAAACTGAGATTTATTAGTAATGTACACTACCTAAGCATTATATTTGAATCTCAGCCGTTTGTATGTATATATATTATTATGTATACTAATTTGGCTACATGTCAGCCACCCTACGTTTGTGTTCAATTAAACAGCTATATACAAAGAAAACAATCAATTCAAACAACATATTAAACTTGATCCATAATATTTGTTCAGGTATATCAGGTATATTCACTGGTACATTAACTGAGAAGGAAATTCCTTGGCCGTGGACAAACTACTAATGCAACACTATTCTACCTTAATTTTGCATTAGGAAGAAATAATTATGAATTCTGCCAGTATGCAATACATTACACATTAGCATAGGCAAATCAGCACTACATAAAAGCAACATGCTGCCAGCGGGCCAAGAGAAGCACAGCAGGTGTTGTATATTTCATGGTTAATGCCTGTCTACATTCTCACTCCCACCATTAATATGTATCAGCCTTGGGCAATGTGATGTGAATATAGAAGTACAGAATGAACTGAATCATTTTAACCTGGAGCCTCCCCTATTATTATTATTAATGTATCATTTTGCACTAGGAAATATATTACCATTAAATAACTATAGAGTTAAATGGGAAAATAATATTACTATGCATTGACATTACAAATAATGTTAAAGGAACACTCGGGCACTGTAGTGGTTCTGATATTTGGAGTGTTCTTTTATTGCTAAAAATGAGTACCAGTGAGTCCACCTTTATTTTTTATATATAAAGAAAAGGTAACCATACAAGGAGCACATAACTTAAAGGGACACTATAGTCACCAGAACAACTACAGCTTATTGAATTTGTTCTGGTGAGTAGAATTATTACCTTCAGGCTTGTAGCTGTAAACACTGTATTTTCAGAGAAAATGCAGTGTTTACATTACAGCCTAGTGATAACTTCACTGGCCACTTCTTAGATAGCTGTTAGAGATCATTCCTGGGTCATGGCTTCCTTAAATGCATCCAAACATTCAGTATCTCCTCCCTCTGCATGCAGCACTGAACTTTCCTCATAGAGATGCATTGATTCAATTAATCTCTATGAGGAGATGCTGATTGGCCAGGGCTGTGTTTGAATCATGCTGGCTCTGCCCCTGATCTGCCTCCTTGTCAGTCTCAGCCAATCCTATGGGGAAGCATTGCTATTGGATCAGGCTACCACTTCTGATGATGTCAGCAGACTGCTTGTTTTTCTGAGTCTAACATCATGCGGATTTACAGCTTCAGGCTTGAATACAGTAAGATTTTTACTATATTTATGGAGGCATGAGGGGTCCAGGGGAGCTAGATGGTGGTTTAAACACTGTAGGATCAGGAATACATGTTTGTGTTCCTGGCCCTATAGTGATCCTTTAATTTTTTGTTTCTAAATATGTTAAGGAATATTAACTAAGAAGTACATTATAATGATGGGTGATGTGTTAACACATCATCATTCACATTTTAGCAAATAAAAGTTGTAATAACTTCATCTATATGTGCAAGTCTTTTATATATATATATATATATATATATATATATATATATATATATATATATCTTCTTGAGTTAATGGTCCGCCTCGTGTACTTCTATATCACCCAAAAATACTAATACGCAATCTGACGTACTTTATAAAAAAATAGACATGCATTCTACTCCAAAACCAAACAATAATATACTATGTGGCGGAACCAACCTTGCCACTGTCCACTGGAGAGGCCTGGTTGCTCGCCTGCTCCCTTTAGACTATGGTCCTGCATTTTACAGGGAGTGCAGAATTATTAGGCAAGTTGTATTTTTGAGGATTAATTTTATTATTGAACAACAACCATGTTCTCAATGAACCCAAAAAACTCATTAATATCAAAGCTGAATATTTTTGGAAGTAGTTTTTAGTTTGTTTTTAGTTATAGCTATTTTAGGAGGATACCTGTGTGTGCAGGTGACTATTACTGTGCATAATTATTAGGCAACTTAACAAAAAACAAATATATACCCATTTCAATTATTTATTTTTAGCAGTGAAACCAATATAACATCTCAACATTCACAAATATAAATTTCTGACATTCAAAAACATAACAAAAACAAATCAGTGACCAATATAGCCACCTTTCTTTGCAAGGACACTCAAAAGCCTGCCATCCATGGATTCTGTCAGTGTTTTGATCTGTTCACCATCAACATTGCGTGCAGCAGCAACCACAGCCTCCCAGACACTGTTCAGAGAGGTGTACTGTTTTCCATCCTTGTAAATCTCACATTTGATGATGGACCACAGGTTCTCAATGGGGTTCAGATCAGGTGAACAAGGAGGCCATGTCATTAGATTTTCTTCTTTTATACCCTTTCTTGCCAGCCACGCTGTAGAGTACTTGGACGCGTGTGATGGAGCATTGTCCTGCATGAAAATCATGTTTTTCTTGAAGGATGCAGACTTCTTCCTGTACCACTGCTTGAAGAAGGTGTCTTCCAGAAACTGGCAGTAGGACTGGGAGTTGAGCTTGACTCCATCCTCAACCCGAAAAGGCCCCACAAGCTCATCTTTGATGATACCAGCCCAAACCAGTACTCCACCTCCACCTTGCTGGTGTCTGAGTCGGACTGGAGCTCTCTGCCCTTTACCAATCCAGCCACGGGCCCATCCATCTGGCCCATCAAGATATTTCTTGGCCCAGTCTTGACGTTTCAGCTTGTGTGTCTTGTTCAGTGGTGGTCGTCTTTCAGCCTTTCTTACCATGGCCATGTCTCTGAGTATTGCACACCTTGTGCTTTTGGGCACTCCAGTGATGTTGCAGCTCTGAAATATGGCCAAACTGGTGGCAAGTGGCATCTTGGCAGCTGCACGCTTGACTTTTCTCAGTTCATGGGCAGTTATTTTGCGCCTTGGTTTCTCCACACGCTTCTTGCGTCCCTGTTGACTATTTTGAATGAAACGCTTGATTGTTCGATGATCACGCTTCAGAAGCTTTGCAATTTTAAGAGTGCTGCATCCCTCTGCAAGATATCTCACTATTTATGACTTTTCTGAGCCTGTCAAGTCCTTCTTTTGACCCATTTTGCCAAAGGAAAGGAAGTTGCCTAATAATTATGCACACCTGATATAGGGTGTTGATGTCATTAGACCACACCCCTTCTCATTACAGAGATGCACATCACCTAATATGCTTAATTGGTAGTAGGCTTTCAAGCCTATACAGCTTGGAGTAAGACAACATGCATAAAGAGGATGATGTGGTCAAAATACTCATTTGCCTAATAATTCTGCACACAGTGTAAACTTTTATTTTACCTGCAGAAAGGTTTATTCGTGCCTTTCTGCTGACTTTTAAAGCCATGCTACCCCAGATAGCTATGTCATGGAGCCCAGCCGTATACTGAAAGACTGTATGAAAGACTTTGGCTCCATGGCGATTGACCTGTATGTGTGTGATCTGAGCACCATCCGGTAATAATGTGTGCTCAGATCTAAGCTATATGGGGATAGGTAGAATGTGTATGTTCTATGTGATAAATGTAACAGTATGTATTTTTATGTCTTTTATTGTCCTTTGTCTGCCATGTGGCTAATGGAGTTTTGCCTCTGTCCTTGGAGATAATTGGATTACTTCCCAATTATCTCCATGATAGAAGACTCTGTGGAACTGGTTTTGGGCAGAAAAGCCATGCTTCATTTGGTCAAATAGGACTTTCCCTTAACTTTTAATCCCTGGATGGAATTGGCTGAATTTTGGTTATGTTTATATTTAAAGTATGCTGATTCTGAATATATATGTTTTATGTGAATATGATGCATATTTTTAAAGTTACAGTGTATGTATAAAAAGTTTATTTTTCCTGCCTGTCATAAATTACATTAACCCATTGTGTTCAGTAATTAAATCACAGGCAGAGGGGAGGGATGTATGTTTTTGCTGGGTGTGTTTTACGGTTCTCCTGTAAATGATTGGTTGTACTTTGTCCCACCCTGTGGGATGTCCCCTTGCATGGGGACTTGCATAAAAGCCAGTGTGTGGCCATTACAGTGTAGTTCCTGCTTAACCCTCAAAGTGAAGTGTTGTCTCATTATTAGGGGAGGATTTATTGTATGCTGTTCCAGTTGACTGCTAGGAGTGTAAATCTATTCGCATGGTTTGTCCTATTCGGCTGTATACAGCATTCATATGCTTGAGAGAATTTATATGTTTCTCCGGTTCGGTGGTTGTGGTTTCTGCTGCAGTGCTTGGAGTCCTCAGGAAGCGCTAGGAGCATCCATCAACGGAGGTACCCAGTCGGGGTGCCAGTCGATCCGTTACATACTAAATGGATGGTATTTCATAACGACATTACAGAGAAAAAGATCTTTGTATCAGCAAATCAGGGACACACCCTGAGAGAAGAGCGAAGAAGAGAACATGGCCCTTCCTCCACTGTTCTTTTATAGACAAAATTACATCATAACTTTTAAATTAAACTCTGGCCATATAAGGACACTACCCTACAGCACATTCCAGAACTCATGGTACAGAATAGCAAACTACCATCTGTTAATTTTAACCCATTAGACAGCCATACATACAATTTATGTAATATTCTACAAACGTTCTAAGATTTCTATCTAGGTAGATTTCTTGTATGTGCCTATGATTCAGTGATATGTAACTACTATATTGGAACTCGTTGGTCAGCCTAACCAGGGCCGTACTGGCCCACCGGGGTACCGAGAATTTTCCTGGTGGGCCACTGCACTTGGGGCTGGCAAGAAGCCCTTATGTTCTATTTAAATAATTTTTCCCTCGGACTGTGACAGCTTCTGTCAGTCCGAGGGAATTCAGGGGGCAGGTGCTGGGGGCTGCAGAGGGGGGCTGGTGTGGCCACATTAACGCTGGTGACAGCAGGAGGGAGCACGGAGTCTCCCTTTCTGATTCCCAAACCGCGGGCCATCATGTTAACCTCGCCCCTGCATGTAAACACCCGCCCCCGTTTGGAAGCTCCGCCTCCCACACTCAAGCAGGGAACCCTCCTGCAGGAAGAAGCCTGGATATGGCACTCCAGAGAGAACGTTATCTCCCACAGCTTCCAGTGCCAGGTAGGGTTTATATACTGCGTAGTGAGTGTCAGTGAGCTGTGTGAGGGGGTATTGATGGACTGATGAGGGGTGATGATGGTGTGAAGGAGTGGGGTTATTGTTGGAGGGAGGGAGGGGGTATTAATGGAGTGTGGTTATTGTTGGAGGGAGGGAGGGGGTATTAATGGAGTGGGGTTATTGTTGGAGGGAGGGAGGGAGGTATTAATGGAGTGGGGTTATTGTTGGAGGGAGGGGGGTATTAATGGAGTGGGGTTATTGTTGGAGGGAGGGAGGGGGGTTATAATGGAGTGGGGTTATTGATGGAGTGAGTGAAGGGGGTATTGATGAAGTGAGTGGGGCGATGAACAGTGAGGGGGAGTGATTGATCACTCCATCAATATCCCCCCTCACACTATCAATACCCCTCCTTCACTTCATTGATGGACTGAGGGGTGGGGGGTGATGATGGTGTGAAGGAGGAGGTATTGATGGTGTGAGGGAAGGGGGTATTGATGGAGTGGGGTTATTGACGGAGTGAGGGAGGAGTGATGATGGTGTGAAGGAGGAGGTATTGATGGTGTGAGGGAGGGGTTATTGATGGAGTGGGGTTATTGATGGAGTAAGGGAGGGGTGATGATGGTGTGAAGGAGGAGGTATTGATGGTGTGAGGGAGGGGGGTATTGAAGGTGTACAGGAGGGTGGTATTGATGGAGGGGGTATTAATGGAGGGGGTACTGATTGAGTAAGGGGGTAATAATGTTGTAAGGGAAGGAGGGGGTGATGGTAAGGGATTAAATACCTTTTATTAGCTGTATCTCGCAAGATCCCGTCAGAGCGTTGCCATGGTAACCTGTGGCAAGGCTCTGATTGGCCAGATCTCATAACACATGGTCTGCAGCTCTGCATGGTTGTCACGGGCCCGGCGGTCCTGAGGGGCACAAACTGCTTTGGCAGTCCCGGGCCCCACATTCCCTCTCTGCACATATATATAGCGATGATCGCTATATATATATGTGCAGCTGCGGGCCCCCAGCAGACCACATCTGTATGCTACAGCTCTTTGCTTAGAGTGAGCAAAGAGCTGTAACATACAGATGCTGGGTCCCCTCTGCAAGTATATGGAGCAGGGAATGGTATCTATCCCCTCCCTGAACGAGGTAAGAAGCGGGGGGGGGGGGATAACATTTATTACATTTAATGTGTGTGGGGGGGGGTAATTTGCACAACATGCATACACTAGTAAAACACACACTGCATTTATTACACTAACACACACACACTCTGCATTCACTACACTAGCACACACTCTGCATTCACTACACTAACACACACACACTGCATTCACTACACTAACACACACACACTGCATTCACTACACTGACACACACTCTGCATTCACTACACTGACACACACTCTGCATTCACTACACTGACACACACTCTGCATTCACTACACTGACACACCCTCTGCATCCACTACACTGACATACACTCTACATTCATTACACTAACACACACTCTGCATTCACTTCACTAACATAGACTCTGGATTAACTACACTGACACACACCCAGCAGAGTGGCAACGGGCCGGGGAGGGAGATCTCTGATCTCCCCTCCAGTCCGTGAAGGCACACAGCAGGACTGGCGCTTGTATAGCGTCGGCCCTGCATGTGCAGGCAGGGGAGAGCCTCGACCTGCTCTGTTTTCTGGGATCTGCCACTTCCTCAAAGTATTACTAAACAGCTAGACATACAGCGTACTGCACTAGCGAGGTGTAAATTGTATGTGCTTTTCAATACATTTTATATCATTTAGTGGTTACTATAGCACTCTTTTTAGGTCAATATGACACGCTACATTTGTTGTATTGCATTTATTTAGAGTGGACCCAAGTGTACATTGTACCGTTAATAGTTTACACATACCGTAATTAAGAATTTAAATTAAAAAATTGTCATGCATAATGCAAACTCAGATACCTTATAAGCTTGTACAATACTGCATACACCATGTTATTATGATTATGATCTAACAGAAAGCCCTTGATTGAACTTAAACTAACAAAGACCAGCCTTCTCTTCTCTTTTCTCTTTTTTTTCTCTCATATATTTCTTTTACATATTCATTTTCTTTAACCTTTATTACTTCTGTTTTCTTTAATTATATATTTTCCATTAAGTGCAGTATTCATTATCCCTCTATATACCTGTATCTATCTCATCTACTCTCTTTTCCTTTTCCTTTTTCTTATTATATATATAGGATGCTCTTGTTTATACCCAGACTTTCCTGCTCTGTATCTCATATTTTCATTTATCTTTTATATCTTTTATTTTTAATAAACCTATATGAATGTCTCCCTCAGCTTTTTATTTTGTATTATCCTTTTCCCTTTAGTTTTAATTCATGTTTAATTATTCTTTTTATTCTCTTAAGTCATTCAGTATTATCCAGCATATTTTTCTCTTTATACTCGTCTTTTTTTCCCCTTCCAATCGGCCACTGGTTAATAGGGGCGTGCACTACATTCCCCAAGATTCCTTGCACTATGACACGTGACCGCGTGCGACCGCGATCACGTGTCCTACACGCCCATTGGCTGTCATCAGACGGAGGTGTGCCTTCCAAGGCCAGCCTCCGTCCAGATACTTCAGCCCTATGTCACAGCACGTGACCGCGAGCGATCGCGGTCACGTGTTCCTTACCACTCTCTCCCCTTCCGGTCTCCCTAAATGCCACCAGGTACACTACATTTCCCAACAGGCATGGGGATGTACCATGTGATCGCGGTAGCTCGCGATCACATGATCATCTATTTTACTTTCATTTTACATCAAAAACACTCGTTTTTAAGTAAGTTTTAAAGTTTTCAGTCTAATGTCTTATTATTAAACTATGTTTTTGTTACTTTCATGTTACTATTATGTTTTTGTATATCTTTGTATTTCTCTCACTGTATTGATGACATCATTTTGGCGCCAAATTTCGAATAATCATATATAAGCTTCAATGTACCAGGTTAATGTATATTATTGGCAGTTGATAAAGCCCTGTGTGGCGAAACGCGTTTTGGTTATTTTAATATTTATTATTTATTTGTACTAATAAAGGAATATTGGCTTTTTTACTATACATTTGCCATATACCTTTTATTCCATTCTATTCTATATTTTTATCTTATTCATTTATTTATTTTTCAACCTGGTCACACATCATTTTGGAGCAGACAATCGTCCTAAGAATCCTAGGTGGGGATTATACCACCCACGCCATCATAGTGAGCAGTATATCCTGCTCACACAAATGTGAGTACGCGCTTTACTTTTAAGTCTTACTTTTATTTAAATACAGTGAGCACTATATTTTATCTCTTTTTTATTTCAAGGAATTACCTACATCTATGTCCCGCCAGTGGGGGGTAAACGCCACTGAACGCTGATTACACTTGAGCAAGTTCATGCTCTTACATAGGTGAGTGAAATACCTCCCTAATATTCATTTTATTCTATTTACTCGAATACAGTCTGCACTATTGGAGTTTCTTTGTTCTTTCATTCACATGTTCGTCATTGAGTCAAGACTTCCTAATCTATAGAAGACCCAGCTCCTCATTGACTACAGTATCAAGTCTCTACTAGCCTATTGGAATCCATATACTGTTTATTACATATTGGGACTATTACGCTTGTTTTTCTTATATTTATTCTCATTTTATTTCATTCTCTGTGTACATATATGTGAGCAAATTTTTATATCTATCTCTATCTTTTTATTGTATTATTTTTGTATAGCGCGACCTATTACTTTGTTTGCTGAATTTTTTTTGTGCCTGAAACTTTCATGGGGCATTAGCCCACCTGTGATTATGCTAAATATTTCTGTAATTATGTGAGAACTAACATGGAAATCAATTGATCTTACCTGATCTAGCAAAGATCTAGCAGCCAGAATGTTTTTTTTTTTTGCCTAAAGCTTACATGTGGGGAGCTAGCTCCCCCTTCTGAAATACCTAATATCTCTGCAATTATGTGAACGATCTCTGTAATTATGTGATTACAGAAACCACTTAATCGTACCTGATCTGACATAGATTTGTAAGTATTAATGTTTATTTGCTGAAAACGTTCATGTGTGGTGTTAGCGCCCCATCATTAAATTTCTATTATCTCCGTTATTGAGTGAAATCCAACAAAACAGCTGATCATACCTTATCTAACACATATTTACAGAAATAGCTACTATTTTGTCCAAACTCTTATTAAGGTGGGGCTCTTGACAGGTTAGTCCCCCAAGCAAATAATTGTTAATATTGCTTATTCTATGTTCGATCTAATGCAAACAGTAGTTGCTCTAACCCAGTGATGGCGAACCTTTTTGAGCCCGAGTGCCCAAACCGCAATACATGCCAACTTTTTTTCCCTCAAAGTGCCAACATGGCAATTAAACCTGAATACTGAGGTTTACGTTTAGAAAAAACTACTCGTACAGTTAACAACTTTCTCTCACAACAGAGAGTTAAATTACACAAATTTTAAATAATGATATAAATTAAGCTTATATTTATTAGTATCTCAAACAAATGCAATACATACACACAGACTGCTGAACACATTCACACACCAACTGCTTAATACATACACACACTGACACACAGACAGACTGCTAAATACACACACACACATACACGCACACAGTCTGCTGAGTACACGCACACTGCTGAATACACACACTGCTGAGTACACAGTCTGCTGAGTACACACACACACACTGCTGAGTACACAGTCTGCTGAGTACACACACACACACACTGCTGAGTACACAGTCTGCTGAGTACACACACACACACACACTGCTGAGTACACAGTCTGCTGAGTACACACACACACACTGCTGAGTACACAGTCTGCTGAGTACACACACACACTGCTGAGTACACAGTCTGCTGAGTACACACACACACACTGCTGAGTACACAGTCTGCTGAGTACACACACACACTGCTGAGTACACAGTCTGCTGAATACACGCACGCAGTCTGCTGAATACACACACACACTGCTGAATAAATAAAGACTGCTGAACACACACACACACACACACATATACTGCATTGAGGGGTACAGTGTATGTGTTTGTGTGTAGTGCTGTGTGTGTGTGTGTGAAGGGTGCTGTGTGTGGGGGGATAGTGGTGCTGTGTTTGGGGGGTAGGGTGCTGTGTGTGTTTGGGGGAAGGGGTGCTGTGTGTAGGGGGGTAGGGGTTCTGTGTTTAGTGGGGTTAGGGGTGTTGTGTGGGGGGTAGGGGTGCTGTGGGTAGGGGTGCTGTGGGTAGGGGGAGTAGGGGTGCTGTGGGTAGGGGGTAGGGGTGCTGTGTGTAGGGGGGTAGTGGTGCTGTGGGTGGGGGGCAGCACCTGTGTGTAGGGGTGCTGTGGGTAGGGGAGGTAGGGGTGCTGTGGGTAGGGTGGGTAGGGGTTCTGTGGGTAGGCAGGGTAGGGTGCTGTGGGTAGGGGGGGTAGGGGTGCTGTGAATAGGGGTGCTGTGGGTAGGGGTTTAGGGGTGCTGTGGGTAAGGAGGGTAAGGGTGCTCTGGGTAGGGCGGTAGGGGTGCTGTAGGTAGGGTGGGTAGGGGGGTAGGGGTGCTGTGGATAGAGGGGTAGGGGTGCTGTGGGTAGAGGGGTTAGGGGTGCTGTGGATAGGGGGGTTGAAGATGCATTAATTTTATTTATTTTTTTAACATATTAAATATTTATTAAGTCAGTATCCCCCCCCTTCCCTTCTTCTTACCTTTGGTGAAGGGGAGGGGGGAACACAGCCATCCCTGGTGGTCCGGTGGTGGTATGCAGGACAGGATGACAGGTCCTGCAGCTCTCCTGTCATCCTGCGCGATGCTGTATGGAGCGTTGCCATGGTAACGCGCGGCAACGCTCCACACAGCTCGAGGGAGGACAGGAGAGCTGCTTACTCAATCCCTCCCCCTGCTTCCGATCCTCCCGACCCGGAAGCAGAGTAGGCGCCTGCCCTTTCGGGCAGGCAGGTGCCTACTCTGCAGTGATGGCAAACCTATGGCCGCGTGCCCACAGAGAGGGCCCGGCGTGCCACCTGTGGCACGCGTGCCATAGGTTCGCCATCACTGCTCTAACCTGATCCAAAAAAGATCTAATAACAATCTTTGATCTTTTCATGTGTCCATCATGGCACACAGCAAGGCCAGTCCCCAGATCACCTATGCCGGCCTTGGACCCAACAGGTATTTGCCCGTTTTTTCCAATGGCCTGCTCAGCAGGTTTTTTGCTTATGGATTTATTGAAATGTTCTTGTTGTTGTAGAAAGAAACAAGAAGTACTGCAGGGGCGTATTAGCCGCGAGGCAAACAAGGAATTTGCCTTGGGCGGCATTTTCCAGGGGGGCGGCAAAAAACGCTGCCCCCAAATGCCCAGGGCAAATGCCTTGTTAGCCTCGCGGCTAACAGACATGCCGGTCGGGCGAGCGGCATTGGCGGGCGGCTGGCGAGGGAGCAATTCCTCTGAGCTGTCTGCTCAGCTCCCTCGCGCGCCGCAGAGTGAGGCTGGGAGCCGGAATATGACGTCATATTCCGGCTACCAGCCTCACTCTGCGGCGCGCGAGGGAGCTGAGTAGACAGCTCAGGGGGAGCTCTCTCTCGCCAGCCGCCCGCCAGCAATCAGCCCAGCAGCCAGTGCTGTCCGCCCAGCAGCCACTGGACCACCAGGGAGAAAGAGACCCCCCCCCAGCATTCCCAAAGGTAAGGAGGCTGGGGGGAGGTTACATAAAAAAAAATGTGTTAGTGTGTGTGTGTGTCTGACTGTGTGTGCCTCTGACTGTGTGTGTGTTTGCCTGTTAGTGTGAGTGTCTGTTAGTGACTGTGTGTGTCTCTGACTGTGTGAGTGTGTGTGTCTGTTAGTGAGTGTGTGTGTGTGTGTGTGTCTGACTGCGTGTGTCTCTGACTGTGTGTGTGTCTGTTAATGAGTGTGTGTGTGTGTGTGTGTCTGCTAGTGAGTGTGTCTGTTAGTGTGTGTGTGTCTGTTAGTGTGTGTCCGTGTGTGTCTCTGACTGTGTGTGTGTGTGTTTGCCTGTTAGTGTGAGTGTGTGTGTCTGTTAGTGACTGTGTGTGTGTCTCTGACTGTATGAGTGTGTGTCTGTTAGTGAGTGTGTGTGTGTGTGTCTGACTGTGTGTGTCTCTGACTGTGTGTGTGTGTCTGTTAGTGAGTGTGTGTGTGTGCAGGGGCGTATTAGCCGCGAGGCAAACAAGGCATTTGCCTTGGGCGGCATTTTCCAGGGGGCGGCAAAAAATGACGCCCCAAATGCCCAGGGCAAATGCCTTGTTAGCCTCGTGACTAACAGACATGCCGGTCGGGCGAGCGGCATTGGCGGGCGGCTGGCGAGGGAGCAATTCCTCTGAGCTGTCTGCTCAGCTCCCTCGCGCGCCGCAGAGTGAGGCTGGGAGCCGGAATATAACGTCATATTCCGGCTCCCAGCCTCACTCTGCGGCACGCGAGGGAGCTGAGCAGACAGCTCAGGGGGAGCTCTCTCTCGCCAGCCACCCGCCAGCAATCAGCCCAGCAGCCAGTGCCGCCCGCCCAGCAGCCACTGGACCACCAGGGAGAAGGAGACCCCCCCCAGCATTCCCAATGGTAAGGAGGCTGGGGGGGAGGTTCAATTAAAAAAAAATGTGTTAGTGTGTGTGTGTGTCTGACTGTGTGTGCCTCTGACTGTGTGTGTGTTTGCCTGTTAGTGTGAGTGTCTGTTAGTGACTGTGTGTGTGTCTCTGACTGTGTGAGTGTGCGTGTCTGTTATTGAGTGTGTGTGTGTGTCTGACTGCGTGTGTCTCTGACTGTGTGTGTGTGTCTGTTAGTGAGTGTGTGTGTGTGTCTGCTAGTGAGTGAGTGTGTCTGTTAGTGTGTGTGTCTTAGTGTGTGTGTGTGTCTGTTAGTGTGTGTCCGTGT
The DNA here is from genome assembly GCF_036172605.1 of Pelobates fuscus. Lineage (NCBI taxonomy): Eukaryota > Metazoa > Chordata > Amphibia > Anura > Pelobatidae > Pelobates > Pelobates fuscus. The sequence continues at coordinate 128,089,158 of NC_086317.1, forward strand.
GTGTCTCTGACTGTGTGTGTGTTTGTCTGTTAGTGTGAGTGTGTGTGTGTGTCTGTTAGTGACTGTGTGTGTGTCTCTGACTGTGTGAGTGTGTGTCTGTTAGTGAGTGTGTGTGTGTATGTCTGACTGCATGTGTCTCTGACTGTGTGTGTGTGTCTGTTAGTGAGTGTGTGTGTGTGTGTGTCTGCTAGTGAGTGAGTGTGTCTGTTAGTGTGTGTGTGTGTGTGTATGTTAGTGTGTGTGTGTCTGTTAGTGTGTGTCTGTGTGTGTCTCTGACTGTGTGTGTGTTTGCCTGTTAGTGTGAGTGTGTTTGCCTGTTAGTGTGAGTGTGTGAGTCTGCTAGTGAGTGTGTGTGTGTGTCAGTGTGTGTGTGTTTGCCTGTTAGTGTGAGTGTGTGTGTGTGTGTGTGTGTGTGTGTCTGTTGGTGAGTGTGTGTGTATCTGTAAGTGTGAGTGTGTTTGCCTGTGAGTGGGTTGTGTGTCTGTCAGTGAGTGTGTGTTTTTGTTAGCTAGTGTATGCGTATCTGTCAGTGAATGTGTGTGTGTATTTAGAAGGCGGGGCGGGGGGAAGGGTTGGGTGAGGAGGGGGGGGCACCTGGGTTTTGTCCTGCCTAGGGCAGCACAAAACCAGGATACACCACTGAAGTACTGGTAACTATTGGTAAGATTTTACAAAATGGAAACAGCTGCTAGTCAATAACAGCCTAAAACGTAGTGATCTTCTCACTGTTTGGATACTGTGAAAAGCATTAAAAGCCTAAATCATGCTTGACACAGTATAACCAAACAGTGAAAACATCACCACATTAAAGGGTTACTGCAAGCACCATGACCACTTCAGTGCTTTGAAGCGGTGCTTGGAGTTCGTACATGCAACATTTTAGTAAGAAAAGAAATACTCAGTCACTCTTGAACTCGCTATCTCAACGCAGCTATTTTTTATCTACTAACAAAAATGTGCCTGACTATCAAATGTCCCAATTGGTTATGCATATTGTACTCCTCTATACCTCAATACTGCTGTTGTGGCATACTGAGTCTGTTTGATCATTTGATGCACAACAAAAAAAAAAGAATTAAAAAAAAAAAAAGAAATACTGCACATACAGAGATTTTTCTGGCATAGGTTTAAGTCCACTTCTGGCAGTATCAATAACATTGAGTGTTCCGTGCCTGCTAGTTCTAAACCTGTGCATGAAAAACATCCTTTATAAGGGGGTTCCCCCCTTCATGTTGCCCTGCCTTTGACCTCGGCACAATATCTAAAGTGAGTTTTCCTTTTTCTTTCTTTATATATTTTTTAATCCCTTATGGAATAAAAGGGAATCATGACATGTCACACATGTCATGTGTCCTTAAGGGGTTAAAGGTGGGGGAGGGTGTGTGCCAGCATGGTTACTCCAACTAATAACCTGTCTGTTATTAAAGGAACACTAACGAGTTAAGAATACAAATGTTTATTCCTTACGCTTTAGTATTACTGGCCCTATTTATACGTGTCATTCCACCCCAAAATCATCATAAAATCCCCTCTCCTCCTCCCAAATGTCATGTAGGAGGCATGCCCTCCTCCAGAGTCGATCTAATCCAGTGCTCCTTAACCCCTTAAGGACACATGACGTGTGTGACACGTCATGATTCCCTTTTATTCCAGAAGTTTGGTCCTTAAGGGGTTAAAGAGGAGCATTGCGGACCTGATGCATGTTTGTTCATCAAATTGTCCCATAGGAAAGCATTAAATCAATGCTTTCATATGGGGGTTGCGATCACATGTCCAGGTTTTATTCAGTTCCTGCAGCAGAAAGCTCATCTGTTGGACATCAGTCTGATAGTCACTAAAAGTGAATTTAACCCTTGATTTAAAAAAACTGCAATGTTTTACATTGCTGGGTTAAACCTTTAGAACCACAGCACCCAGGCTACTTCATTGAGACAAAGTGACCTGAGTGATTTTAGTGGTAATTTAAATCGGAAAATATCCTGCACAAATTAATTTCAGGTTTAGTGGCCAGTCCCAAATATAATTTTTACATCATTACAACTATTGTAGTCCTAGGGGTTTATTCAGTAAAATGCAAAGGTATGTGAGCATACAGGTGACTTCAAACCAAAACAGCCAAATGGAAAAACATATTTTCTAACACAGGTAAGTATGAAATCTTTCTAAAATTTTCTGTTTTCATCAATTTTGACCAGTATCGCTTTTTGAGTCGGTCATAATGAATAAAGTGGTGAAAACAAAGTCTCAGATTAATCATATTGTATTTGAGACAAATATTAAATATCAAACTAATTGGCAGAATATGTCACAGAGACCAATTACAGTAGAAAATTTTAATTGAGAAGAAGATTTGCAGAAAAAAATATCTCTAAAGGCCTCAGGAGGGAACATCATTTAAAATGAATTTCAAGAGAACTCTTTTAAAATGCTCCATCAAATGTTATCAGACCCTGATGAGATTAATTAAAATATGTAGTGGTGTTACGGATATATGTTACAGGGGCTGCGATTACTTTGGGTCTGATGAGACTGTCCGAATATATACATAATTTGATTAAATATTTAAACATATCACTGTATAAAATATCATTTAGATCTATTGATGCAAAATGCAAAGCTAAACATTTCAAATTGCTTACACAATCTCTCACTGGAGAGACCTAGTAATAAGTATAACAACTAAAAATGCTCAGGCACTTCGTGTAACTTTCTAAACTGTTACAGTATTAAAAAAAGTTATTTTATATAAACTCTTTATGTATATGGATGGGAATTAATAGGATATCAAAATACGTGAGAATGTGAGTATGCATGATGGCTCCAGAGCAGAATGTGTGCATTAGAAATAGAGGTTTGTGTGTGTGTGTGTGACTGTCTGCCTGTGACTGTGTAGCTGTCTTTAATAGTGTGTGACTGTCTGCCAGTAACTGTAAGTGTCCCTTTAAACTTGAGAATATGCACTAAAAGCACATTCAGTCTGACTAAGACAAAAGTGCCCATGTTTTCTTTTTTATACTTAGAATTTCTACATAAATTAATGCTTACTTAAACAAATCTAGCACAAAAACAGGTTGCGCCAAAAAGAAAATAACAGATCTAAAAAAAATCTCTAAAACACAGTTAAAAACAGTCATGCTGCTATAAGGTGTGAGGAAAGAAGATTTTGGTTGGGTTACAGATGTTCTATTATCAGCATTTTTCAGATATGATGGCAATGAATATTTAGCTGGTGTTTTTTTCCCAAACTTTCTAATTCTCTTAAATTTTTCCTGTGATTTACATGTAGGTTGCCTCTGTCAACCTATAATTGGTTAAACTAGGGGTGCCCAAAAAGTATATCCACCGATGTTTTAAAACTACCTCTTCCATGATGCTTTGCCATTCTAAAGGTATTGCAAAGTCATGCAAAGCATCATGGGAGTTGTAGTTCTACAACATCTGGGAACCTACCTTTTGGGCACCCCTGGGTTAAACACTTTATTTAAGACACTTTGTATTTTTTATAATGTTCACTACTTCATGGGTTTCCATCTTACTTATCGGCTCCTATGCGTTGTTTTTTTTTATCCCTTTTAAGCCTGAGGGTAAAGGTTAGTATTCTCCTTAGTTTTAGCCCGGGCTTTAAGCTATACTTGGTGTCAGCAATTTCAGGTCATCTTACACTTTAGTTTTCATTTGCCAGTCTTGAACATCACTAAAACTGGCTGATATATGTTCTACAGAGAATAACTATTAGAAAGAAAGGCTATAATTCAACATTTGTTTGCTACTGTTGAAATTTGGTATAGTTTTTCTTTGTTTTTATACTCTACTGACCTAGTATTTAACAATACTCGCTCTTGTGTAAAATGTACAAATGTACAGCATATATTTTTGTGCTCAGTTTACATTATTATTATTATTATTATTTTTTTATATAGCGCCAGCAAATTCAGCAGCGCTGTACAATGGGTGGACTAACAGACACATAATTGTAACCAGATGAATGGACGCACAGGAACAGCGGCGTTGAGGGCCCTGCTCAATGAGCTTACATGCTTGAGGGAGTGGGGTATAGTGACACAAAGGGTAAAAGTAGGGGTAATGAAATAGGTTGCTAGAAAAGTATTCACTGAGAACTTGGGTTATTTTTGACAGTTGCAGGAGAGGAGTCATGGGCAGGGGTTGGTGGGGGTATGAAAACCCGCTAACAGTTTAAATTATATGCCTGAAGAAGTGAAGAAGTAGGGGTAATGAAATAGGTTGCTAGAAAAGTATTCACTGAGAACTTGGGTTATTTTTGACAGTTGCAGGAGAGGAGTCATGGGCAGGGGTGGGTGGGGGGATGAAAACCCGCTAACAGTTTAAATTATATGCCTGAAGAAGTGTGTTTTCAAAGATTTTTTGAAGGAGTGGAGACTGGGTGAAAGTCTAATGGAGAAGGGTATGGAGTACCACAGAATAGGTGCAGCCCTGGAGAAGTCTTGGAGGCGAGCATCAGATGTGGGAGTACGGGCAGAGGATAGACGTAGGTCTTTGGCAGAGGACAGGGGCCTCGACGGGACATACTTGTGTATTAGGGAGGATAGGTAGGTTGGAGCAGTATTATGTAGGGACTTGTAAGCAAGCAGCAGAATCTTAAATTGAGCCCTATATCTAACTGGAAGCCAATGTAGGGACTGACAGAGGGGGAGGCATGGAAGGTGCGGGCGGACAGGAAAATGAGCCTCGCCGCCGCATTTATTATAGATTGCAGCGGTGCAATCTGGGAACATGTAAGACCACTGAGAAGGGGATTGCAGTAGTCAAGGCGAGAAAGAACAACAGCATGGACCAGCACCATAGTTGCGTCTCGTGTTAAATATAGGCGGATGTGAGCTATGTTTTTGAGATTGAAGCGGCAGGATTTGGTGATCGACTGGATATGAGGGGTGAGCCTGCGAGGTAGAGGTGATGGTGGCGCTGATGACTTGATCTGGGTGCAGTGTCCCTATTGCACTTAGTGCTGCAATGTTAAACATGCAGTTCCAGAGAAACTGCAATGTTTACATTGCAGCACTAACTCTGCCTCCAGTGGCTGTCTCCCAGACAGCCACTAGAGGGCTTCCTGTATCTGGACGGACTTTTGGTCCGGTAACTGACGCTCTGATGAGGACATCCGGCATCAGCTAATAATTAATTTATTTCCCATAAGAAAGCATTGTTTCAATGCTTTACTATGGGGAGGGCCTACTGCGTGCGTGGCACTCGGCATGCATGCGCATTAGCGCCCCCTCGTCAGTCACGTCAGAGGAAGAGGAGCCGCGACATGGAAATGAGGGACCTTGGTGTTGGGATCAGGTAAGTGAATACAGGGTTTTTAATCTCTTTATTCACCACGGCTGTGGGGAGGAGAGAGGATGTGAGGGAGGGGGGAAGAAGAGGGAGCTGTAGTGCCAGGAAAACAACTTTGTACTCCTGACACTTATAGTATCCCTTTAACATATGATATTCACTTTGAAGTCCTGTTAATCTGTCAATTCACACTTTTCAGGGATATTTACTAAAATTAGAAATTCTCGGAATTCAATGTGAATTTTAAGATTAAAGCGGCACTATCATGGCCAAATCCAGTTTGTTTTTTTAACCCCCCTCCCGACTCCACTACATCTAATTTTCCCCCTAGTCACCAGCAAATGCCCTAAGCCCCCCATATTACCTATTTTTTTAAATCTTAATTTCGTGCCTGGACCTAGGCACTGCCATCTTTGTGTGGGCAGATGAAGGCCCTGCGGGACACGTTATTTGCCCACACTAGATAGCGCTGTTAAATTCCTCCGCATGCCCAGTTAAACACTTGGGCATTTGCTACTATCAGAAATTCAGACTGGGATTTCATTAATTTGCCAGAAAGACGAAGGAATGAATAGAAATTTCAGACGAACAAACACCAAATATCGGTGTTCGTTTGTTCAGTAGATCTACCAGCGCGCAGCTCCCTCCTTGTAACATATAAAAATAGAAGCGGCAGGGAGCAGTCCTCTCCACCACTTCCTAAACCCCCCCATGTCCTCCCTCACTCTATGGGGTCAATATGAACCCCATATTAGCATAAGGAAGATTGAAATCTCCCAAATGCCCCTACTCGCTATGCCGCTATGCCCAAAAATAGTCTTGCACTCCAACTTACTGGTGTCGTTGCCCGGTGCTTGTCAGCATAAATATAACAAAGTAGCATTGAGATAGCACTCCCAGGACTCCAAAGGTAGTAAAATAAAACTTTTATTCTTCACAATCAAAAGATCAACGTTTCAATTTGTAATCCAAATTTTCGAGCAAATTTATAATTTTGTCTGTTTTGGTGTTTTTGTACTTTTTTGTACCATTTATCTAAATATATATAGGGATTAAGGAGAGATCACAGGTAACCTTTTTTTTTGTGGGGGGGGGAGGTTTAATATATATTGGGGCTGATGTGTACTGTGGTCGTTGCTGCCGCCCAGGAGTGATGCGAGTGAGCGCAGGACTTGTCTTTTTGTATTCACTTTTTGTATCACACAGCTTTGTTACAATGCTGCCGCCCATCCCATGTGTTCCCTATTAAGGGTTAATAAGTATAGAGGGGTGTATATAAAAAACATCCCTTTCTGTCTCATTAGAGATATCTTTGCCAGAAGCTCAGGGAATCAGGGTGAAGGGTCAGTGTAGGACCCGCTTAGGGGGGTCTGCCTTTACGTTGGCAGGTGGGCATTCCCTCCAATGGCCATTGGAGCAACTAAATGACCTCCATGTGTCTAAATATACATAGGGATTAAGGAGGTAGAGCAGGTAACTTTTTTTCTTTGTTTTTTACTATATATTGGGAGTGAGAAGAACACAGGGAGAGTGGAGGGGGGGTTGAGAAGAGCACAGGGAGGGTGGGTGAGTGTGAAAAGAGACCGCTAGGGGAGGGTGGGGGAGAGGAGAGACAACTAAGGGGCAGGGGAGAGCTCTAAGGGACAGAAGGGACAGCTCTTTAGGACAGGGGGAAAGACAGGAAGCTCTTTTACACTACGCGCGCACCCACACACACACACACACACACACACAATGCATCTCTATACATACACAGAAACACACAATGCATCCCTACACACACAGAAACACAACATGCTTCCCTTACACACAGAGAAACACACAATGCATCCATTACACACACACACACAAAAACAATGTATCCTTTGCACACATACACAGAAACACACAATGCAAACCCTTACACACACATGCAAACACACACACTGCTTTTCTTACATACACACAGAAACACAATGCATCTCTTACACTCAATGCACACACATACAGACACACACCTTGCATCCCTTATGCATACAAACACAGATTCACACAATGCATCCCTTACACACAACCAGAAACACACAATACATCCCTTATACACAAATACACACTGCTTCCACTACACACAAATACACTGCATCACCTACACAAACTGGTATCCCTATACACTACATACCATAAGCACACATATTAGATCCTCTACAATAACACATAACACATCCCCTACACACTCCACTCCCTGTGAGCGAACTCATGGGTGGGTGGAACATATAAGTGGACTTATGAGTGGGCCTTATGGGCATACTCACAATCAGGCCCTGGGGCCTTGACCTTGAGCTGTGTAAGGGGCCCCCAAAAAATGGAGCTGCTTCCAATTCTCCCAGAACATTGAATTTTGTGACCACAGTTGCAAACAGCCTCCAGAGATCCTGTTCTACACCAGACCAGTGGAGCCAAACTGCAGCCCATCATCATCCTCATCTGATTGTAAGTAGGCAATCTAGTATATTATTAGTGACACAAATCTCTAATTTACCTCACATTAAAGGGACACTAAAGCTTAATGAAGTGGTTCTGGTGTCTATAGCCGGTCCCTGCAGGCTTTTTAATGTAAACACGCACTGTGTGCAGCACTGGCGTTAGTTCATATGGCAGATCATATGGGTGGGGCATTGTGATGTCACATGGGGGGGCGGCAAATTTTTATTTTGTCTAGAGCGGCAAAAATCCTTGCACCGGCTCTGATCCTGGGCAGGTGCACCAGTCTACTGGTGACCCACAGGAGGAGAGTGCACTGAATGCACTGCACTCTCCTCCTTCCCAGACCCGTCTTTACCGCAGTGCAAGTGCCCTCTGCCCTCTGCCCCTAATTTACAGTGGCTCACACTCACAACAAGCAGTGCCTGGAGCCCTTTGCAGAGACGGAAACAAAGAGGTTCTGCGGCAGCTGGCCGTCCTGCAAGCATTACATTAAACAGCTGTTCCCCATGCAGCCACAGGTGGCGCTGTGCTGGGAAAATGTGATTACTCTTCACTTCCTCCCAGCCTACAGAGCAGCGCATGGGAGAGAGAGAGGAGGAGGCATGATTTAATCTTACAACAAATCTTCTAAGCAAACCTTTATACATTTGGGGGGGATCAGCTCTGTTTCCACAGTTTATTGGTGTTTACTCTGATGTCTGTATTAATATTGAGGGATGTCTAAGTAGTAACGTCAGTGTGTGTCAGTGTGTGTCAGCAGGGCCAGCCGTTGGGGTGTGCAAGCTGTGCAGTCACGCAGGGTGCCATGACAACAGAGGCGCCCGGCGGCCAACACAGCTCACAAGTTGGGGACACCAGCATATTCAATTTAAATAATTCGCTGGTGGTCCACTGGTGCGCACCAGCAGTAGGTGCAGTCAGATTATATCCTCTCCCTCGTGGTTCTGGCGCTCAGTTAGTGAGTCAGAGCACAGGCTCAGAGATTCTCAGCCTGCGCTCTGACAACATTGAAAGTCAGAGCCGTGAAGGAGGGGGTATGGCAAAGAGCGACTGATTAGCATAACATCAATATCCGTTATAAAACCAGGAAAAGGTGGTGCAATGGGCCACTTGACTGGTTTTGCCCCCCAGGCCTAAGGCTGCCAGCCCTCCCCTGGTCAGTACTTGGAGTTGTTCCCTACATAGAGGTAAGGTACAGTTATCCTAGGTGTACTGTGGCTTAATTTTCTTTTATTTTTTTTCTATCTTGTTTGGTACCGCACAATAGGAAGTAGCTTTGCAGCTCCTCATGGTATATTTGACTTAGTCACTGGCGCAGGACTCACATTTTCATTTGCACAGATATTTAGGATTATTGTAATTTTTGATTAGTAAAGGATAGCATATTATCCTTTATAATCCATATCTTCACACTGGCATAACCATATGCTGTGTTCTTTTTCATACTATATTAATTTTGGTGATAATTTGACTCGAGTCATTGGTACTTTACCACTGTGATTTTTTTTGGTACCAATATTTACCTTTATGTAGGAAATTCTACACCTCTAACATTTGGTTATGTGCTGCATGATTACACCAGCAGTTTTTTCTGCTCTCCATAATTTGATGAATATGGTCTAAGGTGGTTATTACTGCACACAGATTACTTACACTGTATTTATCCTGTTTCTTCTTTGCATTCTAGCCCACCGAGCTTATGTATTTGTTTTTATGACGGCAATTCTCTGAGACCCCTGTCATTAGTATGAGATGTATTTTTTATCTCTGTTTACTTGGTTGCCATGGAAGTCTTAGTTTCATGGTGTTGGTTTAGAAAGACAGAATAGACTTGGCGTCCGGTTTCAATGGTGACGACCTCTGATTGCGTCATGACGCCGGACGTGATGACGTAATCGGGGCCAATCAGTAACACGTGCAGGCTTCGGCTCTGGCGGTCTCAGAATCCCCTCTCTTATTGGGTAAGTGCATAATGGTGGTGGGTATATAAGATTGTTTTTTTATTATGTTATTTTATCCTGATGAAAGTTTGGATTACAAACCGAAAAAAGTTACCGGTATGTTTTATTTTTATCCTTTCTATTTCTGTATAATTAGATTACACATGAATGTTTTTTTTTCCTAAAAGCTGCCAAAAGGCCAACGAAAAGAGACAATTACAATGAAAATGTGATGAGATGATATTCATACTTCAATTTTTTGGAAACTTTGTCAATGGGAAATTGTTTCAGAATTTCACTGAACTTAGAACATTTCACTCTGAGCAGCTGAAAATACATTTTCAACACTAGGAGTTAATTTAAGAACAGCCATTCATGTGGCAAGCTGATCTACAGGATTGGATAGAGGAAGCTTCCCCTGGCCAGCTCCTCAAAGACATCAGAGCAGCAATGTTGTAAATCAATGCACTGATTTGCAGACATGATTCACAGAAGCATGAGCAAAATGGCAATAAGATTTCAATGTAACACGTATTCAAACAAACACTGTATGCATAACTTAAGCTTCTAAACTTAGAAGTGGCTTGGGGTAAATGCAGTCCCAACAGAGAACTTTAAAAATACTTCAGGTATTCGGATCAATAATGCTGGCCAAGTTCACAGCAAACATGATTTACAGACTCACAATCTACATCCAAATCGATCAATATGTACCTGCGGGAAAGCCAAGTTTGATTAAACCATCTCAAAGGGTCTTATGAGGCTGCGTGGCTACTCATGAGTAGCTACAAAGCTTAATCAGAGGGCTGCTGAAGCATTTAACCAGGAAAGACTTTTCAAGCCATTCTGATTGCTTATGTATGAGGTGATTTGCATTTAATGAGGTCATTTGAGAGACATATGGGTGTAATCTGCACACATTCCATTATATGTGCTCAAGGACACAAATTAGCATTGAAGTGGCAAGGAGGAAGATGTATGCAAACAAATAGCAGGGATCTTAGTTAATGTCATTAATGTAACATTAATCAAAATGCAAAAAGGAAGAAAAAGTACTTATTATATTTATGTACATAAAATATATTCTACTTTTTAATAACTATTACAATGATTACAATAATTTTAGTCCATTATGGGTCATTTATATAGTACATAATCTCTTGTACCAAAGGAAAATTGCTTTATATATTAAAGTGGAAGCTAACAAGAAGCAAATACATGTTCCAGAAACTAATGACGTGACACATTGAAAAACACCACTGCTGGTCACAAATGCTAGTGGCCAGTGAACCTTACAGGGACACTCTAGAGTCCAGGCACTATTACCATTTCATCTTATTGGATTGGTTGTAGTGCGTGGAGTCCCTCTGAGCTACCCCTTTATTCGGTGCTAAACCTTTTTCAAGCAGTTTCACACTGAATGAGGAGGGTTCTGGCACTCCATAGCCCAGACCACTGGTTAAGGCAGAGATTACAAATGTTTTATTTATATCAATTTATACCAGTGATTGGCTGAAAGCGATTAGCTGGCACTGCTCAGGTTAATGCTTCCCCAATTAGCTGCTGAAGATTCACTTAGCATTAAAACATTTAAAAAACGTTTAACACTGAATTAAAGGATGGAGACAGGGGGCTCCAGACACTATAACCACCTCACAGTTACATTGTCTCTTTAATCAAGTAGTGTAGCAATATGAACTATTTCTTAATAAAACTAGATGCTTCAAGGGGCATCAGTTATAGGGATCTATAATAGCAGGATGGATACTCCAAACAAAGAAGTTGATGCATCCACACTGGTTACTTTTTATTGCGTGTTATTACTGTGGTAAGGTAATACTGTTTAGACTATTATTATTAGTACTAGTATTATTATTATTATTATTATTATGTCTATATACATACTCTAAACATATTATTAGTGAATGTATTTGCTTTCATTTGATTTTATTTTCTGTATATTTTACTTTGCGGTTTGTCTACCCTAATTAGATTTATTTATTTGTATGAGATACATTTTAGTAAATAGCCACTCTGATCACCATAACTACTAAAGCTCAGTGTAGTGGATATGCTGCCAACAGCCAGTGGGCATCATCTACAGTTTTTCTGAGAAGTTATTTGGGAATGGTTTGACTCCCAAACTGCCTTTTCTCAAGTCGACTTGATGATGTGAAATTATCACTTTCAAATGATGTCCAACATGGATGGCAGGCTTCAGGCTAACATGCCCAGATCTTTCAGTCTGTCATTGTCATCAATGTTAATATTGATAATGCAGGGGTTAATTTGGCTGGAGATAGAGTGTTCTATGTGTGTATGGATATGTGTATCGAGCTGGTACCAAATAGTCGGTCAAACTTTAGATGGTGTCAATAGATTCTTAACAATATGTTGCTTATAGTTGCCATATAATAAAGATTGTCCTGTGTTTTTGTATATTATATACATTTATTTTTTTTTAATTAAAAAAGCCATTTCTACCTCATGTTGAGTCTCCTGGGTTAAAAGCTGCTCAGCAGTGCAGTACAGATAGATTAGAAGGAAACAGTCAGCAGAAGTCAATATCATAAACAAAAGTCAAACAGGTAGATCACCATGACAGCCAATAAACAAGTTCAAAGTCAACAGCATATAAAGAGCAGGCCAGGATATTGGAACAAAGTAGATAGCTTGGCAACAATACAATCAGAACCATAAAGGCATTTGAAGAGTAATGGTCTAATATAGCAGATGATGCTGATGTTGAACCTCTAGCAGCTAAATGTGATCAGCATCAATCCTTCATCAATATTCTTCTGAACTGTGCAATTTTATGGCATGGTTATACTAATTCATATTTACTTCGCTAACATATTCCTCGGTAACAATGCAAAATGGCTTCCAACTGTCATGATTATAATAAACAGTCAAGAGGCTGATGTGTTATAATGTATTTTCTAGGTCAAGACAAAGCAAGTCTTTCCTTTTTAAATCATGAAGATCACTTGGAGATTTTGTGCAGATTTCTCCAGAACGTAGAAAAATAAGATATGGAAATATAGAACTCAGCTGAACAATAGTATGTCTTTATTAAAAAAAAAATGAATTATAAAACAAAACAAGAAAAATCGTAAGACAACAGCATAACAGAGCTATTCTCAATATTAAAAACTTTAGCATGTAATTCATCCTATTTTATTGCATGCAGTTTAACTGTTTTTTTTTTTTTGTTTTGTTTTTTTTATTTATAAATCTTGAAAATTTCCCTAAACTTAAGGAGTGAAAAGTAAACTTTTAGGCCTCTTACGATATACAACTTTCAAGAACCTTATCTCTTATAACATCATGCTTTGGTAAATCAAAGTATTACAATTCCGTATGGAGAGAATATACCAGAAAATTATCACTAGGTGCTATTACTCAAAGGTTCTCCCTCAAGCACCCACATCATAAAATATTACAAAATAGAGAATGCACACTAGAATCAATATAAATAGTTATGCAAATACTTTAATAGACCAATAATAGGTACAATGAGCACTTTATATTTTGCTTTATGCTTATTGTACCTATTATTGGTCTATTAAAGTATTTGTATAACTATTTATAGTGATTCTAAGGTGCATTCTCTATTTTGTAATATTTTTTGGTACATCAAGCTGCATGCATTATGGTAAATTAAATAAGACTTATAAGTGATACACAGTGTACTAAAATAAATGTTTGACATTAATATGTTGTAAAACAAGACTGGTTAATCCGAGGGCAGACAACCCCATATCAAGATAATGGATGTGATGGTGAATTATTTCATGGCTCCTTGACATTGAATCTAATGTCACTCTGACAACGCCTGCCTGGTACATTAAAGCAAAGAAAACCTCTTATTCTTTAGAATCCTCTTTCCCCCGGAGTACTCTCTTCTTGATGCATGTTCTTCCCTTCAGCAAACTAGGACCCTTGACGTTTTGTATTGTACTTTAATCCCAATCTGCTCATGTCTTGTGTCTGAGCACCACTGACTTTTTTCTGACCTGATAAAATATATATTTTTTTGCATTGTTATAACTATGAAAAGAGACTGATTTAGTGTTTCAAGGAGCACGAAACCCTCAAAACTTTTAATAGAATAATAATTAATCAGTAAAAATAATATTCAGTCTGTATATTTAATGTTAAGCAAAATAGCTTAATAGATTCTATAATATAAAAAACACGATTGTAGAATTCTAACAGCTGAGTATGTTCATTATCCTTTATGCATCTACAGAATAAGGTATTTTTCCAGTTGTCCATTCTATATACATATATATACACCTATATACATCTTATATAGTCTCCTTTTGTCATAGATATGAGTCAGCATGGCTGTTTTATAGCAATGACTTTTTTTTTTAGATATGGGTATGTACTTACCACAGGATCTAGATGTGTTCACTTTTCAGGGCAGATAGAATTCCATTATTACCCTACTGTACTGGATATCACAAGGCTGACTAGAAGACTGTATTAGGTCATTGGCATCTGTCAAATAAACAGACCCTCTGCTTCCAGATAAGAGCTCATAGTGCCCATGTAAGTTTTTAGGAACCAATTAGCATCACTCTAAGAGATACCACTCAAAAGAAGAATTTGCATTGAAAGGGCAGTTAAAGATACATGTGTTAACAAAGATACACCAGGATGGATTCTTTGAATGTTTACTATTCTCACTGAATAGTAATTTTCATGTAAACTTCAATTGAGGAATTACTATTGAGTAAGTAAAGTAAACCCTTGGAATACAGCCTACTGTAATCAGGGCCCAACATTTCCACTCGCCTATCTTTTGGGGAGTGAAAATTCAGCCCCTTGAATACAAATATACTCCTGGTAAGTGTGCCATGGGCCCTCCAGGCTTGCAGAGGCGAGTAAATTATAGGCCTGTCTAGTAGTGTAGAACTTGAAATTTTGAGCTAGTGTAAGGGTACTTGTTTGCCAGATTAAGATCACAAATCTATTTCATTTTATTGCAGTATTTATATTAACTGTTACATCACTACACAATATTTACAATGATATTCAGCACTAACATTTCCAATTGAATCGCAGGATTAACCAGAATATGCTGGATAAATGTTTATTCTGGAGGATATGGCAGACATGTGGGAAACAAAGCACTCACCATGCACCATAAGTTAAAGGGACACTGTAGACACCCAGACCACTTCAGCTCATCGAAGTGGTTGGGTGCAATGTCCCATGTCCCTTCACCCCACAGTGGAAATTATGGCAGTTGCTGAGAAAATGCAATAATTACCTTGCAGGGTTAACTTCTCCTCTACTGGCTGTCAACCAGACAGCCATTAGAGGGACTTCTGGGTGCTTAGGAAACTTTTGGTAGTAAAAATGATGTGAACGTCCTCACGCTATGCATGAGGACTTCCAGCATCACCGGAATTCCCATAGGAATGCATTGATTCATGCTTTCCTATGGGAAAATCCTAATGCGAGTGCGGCCATGGCTGATGTCTGCGGAGGAGGCGCATGGGTGGAGCCTGACCCAGCACCGAGGGACATTGGGGCTGTATTTAGGTAAGTGAATGATGTGGTTTTAACCCCTTCAGCACTGCGGGAGGGGGGTTGCGAGAGAGGGCACGAGGGAGGGGTTCACAGTAGGATTCCTGGCACTATAGCATCCCTATAAAAATGTCTGCTGTATTAGGTTACCCACTGAAAAAATAAAGACAAACTGGAAGTAAAAGCCAATGGAAAGATTGTCTGACAGGTTCGGGAATGACACAAGTCTTTACAATGCAAATGTTTGAGATGTAAGTGATTGTATAGCTAAGGTTTGGCGATAGAGACACACAAGCTTCAATGGAGTCCAACAATTCTTGCCTTTGCCTGTTTCTTGGTCAGGAAGGTGAAACTATGTATGTTACTGTATAGAATACATGCATACAGGATACATGCATGAACATTTTTACAAGGCAGAGGCAGATATAGGTAGGGTGCCAGATTGGGGTGCCCTATTACATCTATGTTTTTGTGAGTGGTGTGTGTTAACTGAGTGTTGTGTGTTGTAGGAGCAGAGTGTTGTGTGTGTGTGACAAAGCCAGAGAGCTGTATGGGGGCCTGGATGTGTATGTATGTGTGTGTATATAGGGGAGTATTGTGTGTATGTTTTTCCCTACCTTCTTACCTTCCCTGCTGGTCCAGTAAATGGTGAAAAGGATCTGTGATGGTCCAGTGGAGTGGGGGGTGGGGGGGGGGGAGGGGGAGGAATCCATTGTCTGTATCAAGAGTACCCTTATGGTTCCAGTGCTCAGTCAATGTCTAAGAGTGCTGGCTTTTGCTCTGAGTCATCGAAAAGTACTTAGGGGGAACACAAGGGCACTCTAATGCCTCGTTTCCACTGAGCGGATCGGTTCGGTTCAGTTCGGTACGGTTCGCTATTTTGGGTGTTTCCATTATGAAAGTGGTCCATACAAGCGAACCGTACCGATCCATTCAGGGCCCTGCTTCAGATGTAGGGCCATAGAAAATGGAACGGTTCGGTTAGGGCGGATCTACTATACAATCCATTGATTGGTGGACAGGAAGAGCATTTTTTCTAAACCCTGCATGGCCCTGAAGGTCTGACTTGCAGTGGAAACGCTCACCAGAATGGGCTGGTCCATTCTAAACCTTCCAAACTGTACCAACCCGAACCGCTCAGTGGAAACGAGGCATTATATATGATATTGGTACAAACCACAATGCTCCCTCAAGATAGTAAGGGAGTGCAGGGCCATGCAGGGAGATCTTTTGAGAAAGCCAGATACTTGTCTGTAGAAAGTGCAGTGTGAGGACATTATTATTATTGTATCTTAGGAAAGCTCAAATGTTTTAAATAATTTCTGTTAGAGATGCCCACAAACCAGTTAGAATATGCTAGTACTACCTTTTACTCACAGATGGTTTAATAAAATACAAAACAACAAAGATGATAGTAGGTTATATAAGTTGTGATAGGGCTTATTAGATGCACTTTCTGTTATGTGTTTTGTGTATTGTTTTTTTTTTTGGTTTGTTTTAATCTGTCTGTGCCCTATTTTCTGATATCTGTATAACATAATTTATTTGTTATATGCATTATGTGAAAATTCAGTAAAGCTAAGTCTATTTAGTAAATTAGCGTGCAGCTCTAGAATTTTAATTATAAAAAATGTTAAAGCTATTTTGGATAATTTTCACCCATGTAAGCGCTGAACTTACAGGCAACTCTGCCTGACTTACACATACAGTCATGGGAACAGGCCATTTGTGAGAAATTAAGTACACCTTATAATTTAGTTGCTTGTAGAATCAACTTTAGCAGCAATAGCTTGACATAATCATTTTCTGTATGACTATCAGTTTCTCACATTTTTGTGGAGGAATTTTTGCCCAATCTTCTTTACAACATTGCTTCAGTTCATTGAGGATTGCTGCCATTTGTTTATGCACAGCTATCTTAAGGTTCTGCCACAGCATTTCAATTGGATTGAGATTTTGACATTGACTGGGTCTTTGCAACACCTTTATATTTTTTTTATTTTTCAGCCATTCTGTTGTAGATGTTCTGATGTACTTGAGATCCTTGTCCTGCTGCAGAAACCAATTTCGGTCAGGCTTTAACTGTCAGACAGATGGGCTCACACTTGACTCTCTAAAATACTTTGGTGTACTGAGGAGTTCATGGGTGACTCAATTACTGCAAGGTTCCCAAATCCTGTGACTTTGGAACAAACTCAAATTATCATCCCTCCACCACCGTGCTTGACAGTTGGTATGAGGTGTTTGTGCTGATATCCTGTGTTTTGTTTTTGCCAAATGTGGTGCAGTGCATTATGGTCAAACATCTCCACTGTGGTCTCATCTGTTCAAAGGACATTGTTCCAGAAGTCTTGTGGTTTGTTCAGATGCAAACCTAAGCCAAACGGCCATGTTATTTTTAGAGAGAGAAGAGACTTTCTACTGGTAACCTACAAACAAACCGAACTTGTTCAGTCCTTTCTAACTGTCCTATCATGAATGTTTAACATGCTAACCTAGGCCTGTAGAGATGTAACTCGTGGGTGTTTTTTGCAATTTCTCTGAGCATTGCATGGTCTTGGTGTGAGTTTCACGGGACATCCAATCCTGGGAAAATTGTCAACTGTCTTGAATGTTTTCAACTTTTGCACATCTTTCTCACTGTAGAATACAAACATGTATTCCTGTCACTATAGCTGTAAAAACACAGACTAGGCTCCAAGCCCTCATGTCAGAAATATAAAAAGGTCTCCTCATGGTTGACCTCGTTCACACTCCACCTCCTTGGATGAGCTCAACAAACTTGATATCAGTCAATCCAATGCTTTCTCATAGGAAAGCATTGGAAGGCTATTGCACATGCGCGACAAAATGCTGTGCTGTTCCAATCAGCATCATTGAATTACTGCATCTCTATAGTGAATGTTCAGTGTCTCCATGCAAGGCACACTGTGCTTCACTAACCCAGAAAGCAACTTTAGTGGCCTTCTAAGTGACTGCCATTAGAGGTGCCCCTAGGCTGCAATGTAAACACTGCCTTTTCTCTGAAAATGCATACAGGGACAGGCTATAGACACCAGATCCACTACATTAAGCTGTAGTTGTTCTGGTGGCTACCATGCCCCTTTAAATCAATATATGGGGGAACATCCAAAAAAAAGTACCTTTGGGCTGAAAACCCCAGTCTTTTTGCCACATAGAGACACCCACGGTTCTGAGCAGAATTATACAGGGACTAGAGCTACAGGTATTTAACCATTCGAGTATCCTAGAATTGTGTAATATGGTATTTAGTATCTAGAGCTGAATATGTGATGACCTTTCATACATCAAGCCTGCTTGACAATTCACTGAGATTAAATTGCACATGAGCAATTCAAATTGCATTTTTTCCTTTACTTGTATGTTTTACCTTCTTTAATCTACATTATTCATATTCACAATGTCTGTGTTAGTCTTCATTATTTCCCTTGCTATTGTGTGTTTCTCCCAAACATTCCTCCCTGATGCTGTCTGATTGAAAAATTATGCATATCTGAAAGGTATTATAATTACATTATGGGTGTGAAAACTGTATGAGTTGACCAAATAAATTGCTGTGATTTATTGCTTGAATGTGCTACCGTAATGTATTCTGGTCAATAAAATTATTCATTAGTGTAAATTCTGACCCTGCCAGTGCTTAGATCAGGGTAGAGGTATAATAAATGTATAGTATGTGTCAAGTGGCAGTTGAAAGATTGCAGAAAAAACAGCATGCACACTAGATCGTAGTATAAACCCAAAGTACAAGAATCACTAGTAAAACGGAATTCTTTAACAGCCAAAAGAGGAAAATATAGTAGCAGTAAAGAAAATGTAATTGTCTGCATTAGATATTTGTCACTAGTCAAATGCCTGGGAACTAAAGGAAATTTACAACCCAAACCAATAAAACTATAGTTGCGGAATCCATCATTGAATCCAGAAACACATTTATTTTCTTTATAATGTACCCCTAAAGCTGTACTATATCTAAATTGATGTCGCAGCATCACATCAGCGATGCGATTTCATGAAAGCAAGTTCCTTGTTTTATTGCCACCGAGAGCAAAGTATTGATGTTGAAAAAACAAGATTTTGCAGAATTAACACCTTGGCTGACCATTAACAAAATGCTGGGGTTTAGTTTGTTTAGTATTTATTATTTTTAATTTCACATCCTTTACTTTTTTTTATATAATAATTTGATCATCAGAGACCGGATGGAAGTTTGAAATACATGGAAATGTTGACATTGTGAGAAGCTGCATCTAATGTTTTATTCACACACATATAACTTTTCCTACTTTATCTCATAAACAAAATATAAAGTCAGAGGGATAGCGTCTGGCTGGAATGACTGATACAGGATAGCCCCTATATAGCAAACATTGCGAACAAAAACAAGAGAATAAGGAAAGTTATATCCTTATTCTCTCGTTTCTGTTTCCTATTTTATATGACTAATATTTTATTAAAGGACCACTCTAGGCACCCAGACCACTTCAGCTTAATGAAGTGGTCTGGGTGCCAGGTCTAGCTAGCTTTTACCCTTTTTTTTATAAACATAGCAGTTTCAGAGAAACTGCTATGTTTATACTGAGGGTTAAGCCAGCCTCCAGAGCCTCTAGTGGCTGTCTCATTGACAGCCGCTAGAGGCGCTTGCGTGCTTCTCACTGTGAAAATCACAATGAGAGCATGCAAGCGTCCATAGGAAAGCATTATGAATGCTTTCCTATGCGACCGGCTGAATGCGAGCGCGGCTCCTGCTGCATATGCGCATTCAGCCGATGACGTCGCGAGGAAGAAGAGGAGGAGGAGGAAAGCTCCCCGCCCGGCGCTGGAGAAAGAGGTAAGTTTAACCCCTTCATCCCCCCAGAGCCCGGCGGGAGTGGGTCCCTGAGGGTGGGGGCACCCTCAGGGCACTCTAGTGCCAGGAAAACGAGTATGTTTTCCTGGCACTAGAGTGGTCCTTTAAAGTTGAATGGTTTTCTGAAGAATTTACACCATTACATCAAAAAATTTAAAATTACCAATAAATTGTGTTTTCCTGAGATTCTTTTAAAAATAAACTATAGTGCCAGGAAAACTAACTTGTTTTCCTGGCACTATAGCTTCCCCCTCTGTCAAGGTCCCTCCCCCCACCCATGATGCAGGAGGGGTTAATAACCCCTTCTGTCACTTACCTGGATGCAGCACCGATATCCCTCGGTGCTGGCTCAGCCCCGCCCACGCTCCTCCACCGGCATGTGGCCGCCGGGGGAGGCCTAATGCGCATATGTAGCAATGGCAGCACTCACATTAGGAATTCCCCATAGGAAAGCATTATTCAATGTTTTTCTATAGGGATTCCGGTGACGCTGGAAGTCCTCATGCTCAAAGTCACCTTTGAGCCCTGAAGTCCCTCTAGTGGCTGTCTGGTGGAAACAATAGCAGGTAATTATTACAGTTTATAAAATAAACCCTCTTATTCACTTTTATGCACTGTGCCATCTTCCAAGCATAACTATATACACGGCTGGATTTAAGCACTAAGGAACATCAATTTAGAAAGGAAGTGTGTCAGTATTGCTTAACCATATATGTTTTTAAAAATGGAGCACTGTAGTATTATGAAATATCTGACTAGCGCTGCTTTGAACAACAGGCAGGTTGTGGTTTTCCAGAGTTTCGGTTCCCTATTCATTTAGTTTTATAAATGATCTAGATAAAAGACCAGCCACAGCCTTTTCACAATGATATGTCATTCGTAATAATCTACAGAACTTGTAAATTAAAATCTTCTTTCATACTGCTAACATAAAATGCTGTTGTTTATCAATTTGTTTGCAGGGTGGTGACATTTTATCATTACAGTGGTAATATTTCAGGAGAACAGTGTTATCACCGGTCCGCTCAGCAGTAGCCTCATACATACAACATAACTGTTATTACTGAAACTGTACAAGGTACAAAGATTTAAGCAATCATATAAAAAGAAACTAATGCAAAAAGATAATAGTGCAGACTATATGAATATATACAGTATCTATCGATGATAGACAATCGATAGACAGACAGTCTTGTGTGTGTATATATATATATATATTTATTATTATTTTTTTTTCAAAGGAACAGGCAAAATAATTATATTTATTTTTTCTTTCAGCAACACTTATAAATCTTCCCTTTGTTTTGACAGGTTCCATTGTCTGAGTCAGACCTTCAGCAACAAAATTCCTTACGGAGGCTAACAGTAACAAATAATCTGCATTATGCTGCAGCTGCAGAAGCATCTGTTATTTATTCTTTTATTGTTATACACTCACAGTCATTCACTAAAATCAAGAACATCCAGCATATTTATATTTATCTATAACCGGAGCTTGAAAAGTCTTATATATGGAAATCTTACTGACCCCAAAAGATTCATTTAGTCCATATTAAAATATAAATATCTATTCAACTAAGAAATAGCCATAATTTAATTTACTGTTAAAGGACCACTATAGTGCCAGGAAAACATACTCGTTTTCCTGGCACTACAGGGTCTCTAGGGCCCCCTTCCCACCAGGCTCTAGGGGGTGGAAGGGGTTAAATTTACCTCTTTTTCCAGCGCCGGGCGGGGGACTCTCCTCCTCTTCTCCTCCTCCTTCTCGTCGTCATTGGCTGATTGCGAATGCGCGGCACAAGCCTCGCACGCATTCAGCCAGTCAGCATTCTCAATGCTTTCCTATGAACGCTGGCGTCTTCTCACTGTGAAAATCACAGTGAGAAGCGCGGAAGCTCCTCTAGCGGCTGTCAATGAGACAGCCACTAGAGGCTGGATTAACCCTATTATAAACATAGCAGTTTCTCTGAAACTGCTATGTTTATAAAAGAAAGGGTTAATCCTAGATGAACCTGGCACCCAGACCACTTCATTAAGCTGAAGTGGTCTGAGTGCCTATAGTGGTCCTTTAATGTCTTTTGGGAACCTGTTTATTTCATGGACTCAATCTGATACAGATTCCTGGTGAAGTCACTCCCTATACCCTCAATCCATACTTTCCAGTGTTAATGACTTGCATTATGACTTGTGTTAATGCAAGTTCAAAACTATTAATCTACAACTTCATGCCCAATGTCCCACATGTTTCAGGATACAATCTTTAAACCGTCCAGGCGTTTATCCCACACAGAACATATTTCATTGGTGTTGGAGGACATAAATAATCTTCCCCGTTTTACTGGTATGATGGAATGTTTTGCACAACCAAGCATAGCAGTATTTATTCTGTATTCTGTTCTAGACAGATTCTGAAAAGTCTATCTGTCTATCTATCTTATACAAATACAAATCTCTATCTTATACAAATATACTAATAAAAGTTCGACTGCTGTTAGTTGCCTTAACAACTTAACGTTGCATGTTATTTTTCATGCTAAATGAAATAATGTAAATATTGATTTATTTATTTTTAATTATTCATATTTTTTTTTTAAAATCTGAGTTAAAACAGTACTGATGATTAAAAAAAAAAAAAAAAATACAAAACAGTGCTACCACTAATCACTCTTCTGGCTTTGTGCCTAGACTTGAAGAATGTTGTTGTATTATACTCTAGCACACATTAAAAGTTATTGACGTGCCAGTGTAAATGGATAGAAAATAGAGGTCCTATTAAGTTCATACCCTTATAAATATTAATAAAGATTGATCTGTATCTATGCACTGTACTAGAAGTCTGTTAAACGTGACCTAGATCCTCTAGGGTCTAGTTTCTCAACCAATGATACGCATACCTCCAGGGTGTATGCTCACCACAGGCAGAGAGTATGCCAAGAGGTGGTCGGCTGGCCATCTTATGGACCCCAGGGAAAGTACCACTCCAGCTCTCCCAAAGGTATTAAAAAAAAATATTTTAAAATACAATTTAAAAAAAGAATTTGTGAGTATGTGTCTGTAAGTAAATGTGCATCTGTCAGTGAATGCAGGTGTCAGTGTGTGTTTGTCAGTGAGTGTGTGTGTTTCGGTCAGGTTGTGTCACTGATTGTGTCTCTCATTGAGCGTATCTGTCAGAGAATGTGTGTGTCAGTAAGTGTGTCTGTCAATGTGTGTCAAATCAGTAAGTGTGTGTGTAAATGTATGTGTGTCAGGGTCCTCTGTATGTAAATATGTGTGTCAGTGTCCTCTGCGTGTAAATATGTGTATCAGTATTATATGTGTGACTATGTGTGTCAGTGGTCACTGTGCATCTGTCATGTGTGTCAGTGCCCTCTGTATATACATTTGTGTGTCAGTGTCCTCCTGTGTGTAACTATGTATTGTGTTTGTCAGTGAATGTGTGTGTGTCTGTAAGTGTGTTTGTCAGTATGTGTCATATCAGTGAGAGTGCCTGTCAGTGCACGTGTCCTCTGTGTGTATGTGAGTGTGTCAGTTTCCTCTGTGTGTGTCAATGTCCTCTGTGTGTAAATGTGTGTATCAGTGTATTCTGTGTATAAAAATGTCTTTGGTGGTCAGTGTATATTTATAAATAATATTTATTTTTCTAAATATTTTCATTTAGTGACTTTTATACTTCAGTTTAATAGTTCAAACACTCCCCCTTACATTCACAATATTCACATTATATCATGTTTATTTTGAAAAGATTATTTACTACCTCTGATCAGGCTTGTTCTCCAATATGGGATTAACGTAAATATCCATGTCTACATGTTTAATTTGGAATTTAAATCAATAGAAATTACTTTCTCGAGGCAGGCTACTTAGGAATTATTTTTTAGACCTGCAGGAGTACTTATCTGTAAAAGGTTGAGAAACACTGCACCAGGGGACTTGTGTGCACACATCATCTTCTAGTACTGAAACCACAAAACCCATCAACTTTGAAGAGTAAGTCAGTGCACATAAGAGTCATGGTTACACTAAATAAGAATTGTGTTGTTTTCTCTAATAAAATCAATACTGTACAAGTGTTCTGCAACTCTATGAATATGTTTTGCAATTTAAATTCAGTTCCATTCGACACTCAGAGAATAGAGTTTTCAACACCTCTTTGCAGCATTGTCAAACAGAAAAAAAAAAAAGAAAGTAATATTAAAAGACCACTATAGTGCCAGGAAAACAAACTCGTTTTCCTGGCACTATAGTGCCCTGAGGGTGCCCCCACCCTCAGGGTCCCACTCCCGCCGGGATGAAGGGGGAGGAAGGGGGTTAATCACTTCCCTTTCTCCAGCGCCGGGCTCCCTCGGCGCCGGGGACTCTCCTCCCTCTTCTGATGTCATCAGCTGAATTGCGCATTCAGCCGATGACATCAGAAGAGGGAGGAGAGTCCCTGGCACCACGCATTCAGCCAGTCCATAGGAAAGCATTCTCAATGCTTTCCTATGGACGCTGGCGTCTTCTCACTGTGAAAATCACAGTGAGAAGCGTTGAAGCGCCTCTAGCGGCTGTCAATGAGACAGCCACTAGAGGCTGGATTAACCCTAAAGTAAACATAGCAGTTTCTCTGAAACTGCTATGTTTACAGCAGGCAGGGTAAATCCTAAATGGAAACTGCTATGTTTACAGCAGGCAGGGTTAATCCTAGATGGACCTGGCACGCAGACCACTTAATTGAGCAAGTTCATGACTCACAAAATTCCTTTAAAGTCAAATGCAGTTTGAGCAACCAGGAAGCCCATTTAGTGACTGTCTGAGTGACAGCCACTCAGAGGGGCCTTAGGCAATAATGTAAACATTGCTTTTTCTTAGCTGTTCTGGTGCTTAGAGTGTGCCTTTTAAGAGAACAAAGTCTGTACATGCTATCCATAATCTTATATGTGTTAGGATCTAATTTGCTTCCCATATGATTTTCTAGAAAAGGTATCTGGAGATATTTTTTAGGTTTTGGGCCAGATTTGCCCCTGATAGCTCCAATGCTTGATTGCAAATTCAAGTGGATATTATTGGCACTTTGCACTCAACTGCAGAACCCAGCATTCCATCCACACATTCAAACCCTACCCACAGTATTCACACCATCCTGGCTTCTGCTTTAAAATTCTCCCAAAAATTGATAAATATTTGGAATTATTTTTTTTTTAGACTTATTATAGTTTTGTATTAGCAGCACTAATGGAATTAATGCCATTGGAAGCAATGTTAACTTTAGATAACAAGAAGTCCTCTTACCGTTGTTGCATACTGGATATCCTTCCAGATGGATGTTTCTCTTGATAGATCTGATGCCTCAAACAGGTTTTCCAAAATGACCTCCCCAATCATGTCATGCCTGGAAAACCTATCAAAGTCAAACACACTAAGGTGTAGTTTCCTACTGGGTAGTTCATCGTATGGAACAGGAAAGTGAAATGGCTCATCAAATGTAGGATTGAGTGTCTTTCTATGAACTCGGGTTTGGAATTTCCTTTTTCTGTCAGGCAGAAGGTAAATCTTCACATACGGATCGGAACTTCCACAAAAATCCTTAGCAGGTAGGTCAAATGCTTTGAGAATATGGACAATCAGCGTCTCATTCTCATAGTCATACTTTAGTGTGAAGTTGATCTTTCCACATGTCTTGCCGTCATCCTTTTTGGTATCTTCAGTGTCCACTGATTTTTGCTTATACAACTCAGGTTTTATTCTACCAATGCTGGTTGGTTGCTCTGTGACTTGGAGAGTGTCTGTACCAAAATCAAAACTAGACACATGCATCTGACGATTCAGCTGCCTTTTGAATGAAATGTGTCTGCAAGGAATTAAAAAACACATGCAATCATTTAGTAAGTTCCAACTTTCCACTGTCTGCTATCATTGTAGTTATTTGATTTCATGCAAGTACATAAAAGAACCTAGCACAGTCAACCAAAATGACTGAGTTCTGGATAGGTGAAGTTGCAGCTGCACAGTAATCAGATGTA
Source organism: Pelobates fuscus (assembly GCF_036172605.1). NCBI lineage: Eukaryota > Metazoa > Chordata > Amphibia > Anura > Pelobatidae > Pelobates > Pelobates fuscus. Next base: position 128,115,284 of record NC_086317.1, read on the forward strand.
GAAGAAATGCAATGTGACCATAACTGCATTTTTTTCATTACAAACTATGGCTTCGATTTAATATTTTTGGAAAAGCTTTCAAATTGATTTAATATTTTTGGATAAACTTTTAAAATCATGTTTTAATATGAATTTTTTTTATATGTTGCTACCTTTTGATATATTGAAACTTTTTTTATACATGATATATTTTTTATATTTTAATATTTAGAAAAAATAATTTTAAACATTTATCGAAAAATATTAATTCACTAAGAAAGTGTATTCAACAATATTAAATCAAACTTATGTTATATTCTAGCAAGCAGTATATTTTCCCTGTTATATTATTATAGATGCACTGGCAGGTAGTATTGCATTTTTTATTTTAATAGATGTACTTACAACAGATGGAGTGCATGTACTTTAAATGGGTTGTCTAAAAACCATAACCACTACAGCAAGGCAAAAGGGAACTTCAGAAACAGGTATATATAAATAGTAAGCCAGCATGAAGGCACCCCAAGAATCCAGGTATGTGTCCATGGGATGGCTTGACTATTTAATGAGGTACAGCACCAGAACGTTCATGGCATCATAACCACTTCAACATGCTGAAGTAGTTATGTTGCTTAGAGTTTCTTTTTTAAAAAAAAACCTGAAAATAATGAAGATTGGTCAAGATACAAAACTCTCAGTCCCATCCACATCTCTGAAAACCATGGAGACTAAGGAAATTCTTATGAAAAGAAAACATATCTCCACTTGCCTATAACAACAGGTTCTTGAATCTCACAGTATTTAAAAAAAAAAGTCTGAATTAGCATGACAAAAACATTTTCGTCATTATTATTACACGAGGTCACACATTTAGGCTTGAAGAAAGGAGATTTCATCTAAGGCAAAGAAAAGGTTTTTTTACAGTAAGAGCAATAAGGATATGGAATTCATTGCCGGAAGAGGTGGTTTTGTCAGAGTCTATACAGATGTTTAAATTGCAATTGGATAAATACTTGCAAAAACATAACATACAGGGATACAATTTCTAATTAGTGGGCTAATAGCTGCTTGATCCAAGGAGACATCTGACTGCTAATTTGGGGTCAAGAAGGAATTTTTTCCTAGTTTGTTGCAAAATTGGAAGCGCTTCAGACTGGGTTTTTTGCCTTCTTTTGGATCAACAGCAAATGCATATGTGAGGAAGGCTGAACTTGATGGACGCAAGTCTCTTTTCAGCTATGAAACTATGTAACTATGTAATTATGTGATCTTTGTATTATTAGTGGAAAGCTAAAAGGCCGAGCTATATAAAACATGACAATTTGTGCCAGGATTCTACTAAATTAATGCATATCTAACAGGTTTTAATGTAGTCGTGTGCAATAATAGCTCTAATTGAAAAGATATGGTGGACGTGGGCATGTTAAACACAGCCATCAGAAGCGATATAAATGGGGTCAGCTGTTCCCAATTGACAATAAGATTGAATAGGTATTGTTAAAAGCTAGAATATGGTATTATAAATGTCAGTATATCAAAAGTAGAGAAATGATATATTCTCAAATCAATTAGACTACAATTCAGGTACTTGGAACTAAATATACCCAATCTAATGCTTTCTTACAGCTCTGCATAAATAGACCGAGTTCAGTTGATTTAAATAGACTGTCTTTTAGTATTGTATTGTTCTTGTTTTAGTTATACATTTTTTAGTTATACATAACCAAACACTTTAAAAATGTCTAAAGAGTTAGTTAAGATATGTTTCCTGTTTTTTTTCCAGTGGTTATATGTCAAATATCTATTACAAAAAGAAAAAATGCAAGTATGTCCTTTGGCCTCTGTTTAATCTAATTGGGCCATCAGAAATGATCACAATCTGTTAGAAAAATATTTTTTTAAATAATTACTTTAAATAAACTTCCATATACATTAATGGTGACTTTTATAGATAAAACAATTGGAAAATATTCTCTAACAGCTTGTGATAATTTCTGATGCTGACCCAAACAACTTAAATTGAGACTAGTGATGTCGCGAACATGAAATTTTGCGTTTGCGAACGGCGAACGCGAACTTCCGCAAATGTTCGCGAACGGGCGAACCTGGAGAACCGCCATAGACTTCAATAGGCAGGCGAATTTTAAAACCCACAGGACTCTTTCTGGCCACAATAGTGATGGAAAAGTTGTTTCAAGGGGATTAACACCTGGACTGTGGCATGCCGGAGGGGGATCCATGGCAAAACTCCCATGGAAAATTACATAGTTGATGCAGAGTCTGGTTTTAATCCATAAAGGGCATAAATCACCTAACATTCCTAAATTGTTTGGAATAACGTGCTTTAAAACATCAGGTATGATGTTGTATCGATCAGGTAGTGTAAGGGTTACGCCCGCTTCACAGTGACAGACCAAACTCCCTGTTTAACGCACCGCAAACAACTGCAAACAGTCCATTTGCACAACCCCAAACTCCCCATTTGCACAAGGTTGGATACCAAGCTAGCCAAGTCCCGTTCCTTGTCCTCTCTGATGTCATTGAAGGTCTCTTCCTCCACCCAGCCTCGTACAACACCAAGGGTCCCCGAAAGGTGACAACAAGCCCCCTGTATTTTTTTTTTTTTTTAAATGTACACTACTGTTACACCAGATATGAGTTGCACTGGTGTGACACTGTGCCCTGGCAGGCCATGAAACGCACACGTGTGAAGGAAACTGACTCCTATTATATTACAGTCAAAAAAGATTTCGTTTTTTTTTAAATGCAAGCTATTGTGACACCAGATATGAGTGGTGGCACTGGGACCACCTTAAAAATATTGGATATCGCTAAAAATCATGATCACTATATACTTTCTCTACAAATCTCTAAAACGAACCAAACTACTCATCCATCCGCTATACCACTTTATCCCACCTAGAACTAGTGCCCAGTTAAAATACTTGACTCTTACTCACCCACACTCAGTCATGCCACACACATTTCACCACTACTCTCACTGAATCCCTCTGACTACGGCTAAATTCATCTTCTACATCAGAACACTACTCCTAAGATTGGGTTGTATCCATGTCTCGGGTCTTTCATTTCGAATAGGGGCAGCTTCGGTCTCCTTCAACACTTACACTCCAGTGCATATTATTAAAAGATTGGGCAGATGGAAATCCTCAGTCTACAACCGATATATTCCTCATCCCGAGAAAGAAATGAGGAAAGCTTTTAAAAGTTTGGCTTTGCAAATTTGATGCAATAAGTGTGTTTTTCTTTAATACCTTTTCACCCTCTTTGCATGAACCCGATTTACATATATTACTAATATGTTTCTGAACATATATATTATATTATTCACTCACTCACTCACTCTCTGGGCCGGCCTAAGACATCATGCTGCCTAGGTCCAACGATAAATGACTATGGGGGATAATGTATAATAAACACAGGTTACTGGCTATGGGAGGATAATGTATAATAAACACAGGTTACTGGCTATGGGGGAGATAATGTAAAATAAGCACAGGTTACTGGCTATGGGGGATAATGTATAATAAACACAGGTTACTGGCTATGGGAGGATAATTTATAATAAACACAGGTTACTGGCTATGGGAGGATAATGTATAATAAACACAGGTTACTGGCTATGGGGGGATAATGTATAATAAACACAGGTTACTGGCTATGGAGGGATAATGTATAATAAACACAGGTTAATGGCCATGGGGGGGATAATGTATAATAAACACAGGTTACTGGTTGTGGGGGGATAATGAATAATAAACACAGGTTACTGGTTGTGGGGGGATAATGTATAATAAACACAGGTTACTGGCTATGGGGGAGATAATGTATAATAAGCACAGGTTACTGGCTATGGGGGGATAATGTATAATAAACACAGGTTACTGGTTGTGGGGGATAATGTATAATAAACACAGGTTACTGGCTATGAGAGGATAATGTATAATAAACACAGGTTACTGGCTATGGGGGATAATGTATAATAAACACAGGTTACTGGCAATGGGAGGGATAATGTATAATAAACACAGGTTACTGGCTATGGGAGGATAATGTATAATAAACACAGGTTACTGGCTATGGGGGGATAATGTATAATAAACACATGTTACTGGCTATGGGGGATACTGTATAATAAACACAGGTTACTGGCTATGGGGGGGATAATGTATAATAAACACAGGTTACTGGCTATGGGGGGGATAATGTATAATAAACACAGGTTACTGGTTGTGGGGGGATAATGAATAATAAACACAGGTTACTGGTTGTGGGGGGATAATGTATAATAAACACAGGTTACTGGCTATGGGGGAGATAATGTATAATAAGCACAGGTTACTGGCTATGGGGGGATAATGTATAATAAACACAGGTTACTGGTTGTGGGGGATAATGTATAATAAACACAGGTTACTGGCTATGAGAGGATAATGTATAATAAACACAGGTTACTGGCTATGGGGGATAATGTATAATAAACACAGGTTACTGGCAATGGGAGGGATAATGTATAATAAACACAGGTTACTGGCTATGGGAGGATAATGTATAATAAACACAGGTTACTGGCTATGGGGGGATAATGTATAATAAACACATGTTACTGGCTATGGGGGATACTGTATAATAAACACAGGTTACTGGCTATGGAGGATAATGTATAATACAGGGAGTGCAGAATTATTAGGCAAGTTGTATTTTTGAGGATTAATTTTATTATTGAACAACAACCATGTTCTCAATGAACCCAAAAAACTCATTAATATCAAAGCTGAATATTTTTTGAAGTAGTGTTTAGTTTGTTTTTAGTTATAGCTATTTTAGGGGGATATCTGTGTGTGCAGGTGACTATTACTGTGCATAATTATTAGGCAACTTAACAAAAAACAAATATATACCCATTTCAATTATTTATTTTTACCAGTGAAACCAATATAACATCTCAACATTCACAAAATATACATTTCTGACATTCAAAAACATAACAAAAACAAATCAGTGACCAATATAGCCACCTTTCTTTGCAAGGACACTCAAAAGCCTGCCATCCATGGATTCTGTCAGTGTTTTGATCTGTTCACCATCAACATTGCGTGCAGAAGCAACCACAGCCTCCCAGACACTGTTCAGAGAGGTGTACTGTTTTCCCTCCTTGTAAATCTCACATTTGATGATGGACCACAGGTTCTCAATGGGGTTCAGATTAGGTGAACAAGGAGGCCATGTCATTAGATTTTCTTCTTTTATACCCTTTCTTGCCAGCCACGCTGTGGAGTACTTGGACGCGTGTGATGGAGCATTGTCCTGCATGAAAATCATGTTTTTCTTGAAGGATGCAGACTTCTTCCTGTACCACTGCTTGAAGAAGGTGTCTTCCAGAAACTGGCAGTAGGACTGGGAGTTGAGCTTGACTCCATCCTCAACCCGAAAAGGCCCCACAAGCTCATCTTTGATGATACCAGCCCAAACCAGTACTCCACCTCCACCTTGCTGGCGTCTGAGTCGGACTGGAGCTCTCTGCCCTTTACCAATCCAGCCACGGGCCCATCCATCTGGCCCATCAAGACTCTCATTTCATCAGTCCATAAAACCTTAGAAAAATCAGTCTTGAGATATTTCTTGGCCCAGTCTTGACATTTCAGCTTGTGTGTCTTGTTCAGTGGTGGTCGTCTTTCAGCCTTTATTCCCTTGGCCATGTCTCTGAGTATAGCACACCTTGTGCTTTTGGGCACTCCAGTGATGTTGCAGCTCTGAAATATGGCCAAACTGGTGGCAAGTGGCATCTTGGCAGCTGCACGCTTGACTTTTCTCAGTTCATGGGCAGTTATTTTGCGCCTTGGTTTCTCCACACGCTTCTTGCGACCCTGTTGACTATTTTGAATGAAACGCTTGATTGTTCGATGATCACGCTTCAGAAGCTTTGCAATTTTAAGAGTGCTGCATCCCTCTGCAAGATATCTCACTATTTTTGACTTTTCTGAGCCTGTCAAGTCCTTCTTTTGACCCATTTTGCCAAAGGAAAGCAAGTTGCCTAACAATTATGCACACCTGATATAGGGTGTTGATGTCATTAGACCACACCCCTTCTCATTACAGAGATGCACATCACCTAATATGCTTAATTGGTAGTAGGCTTTCGAGCCTATACAGCTTGGAGTAAGACTACATGCATAAAGAGGATGATGTGGTCAAAATACTCATTTGCCTAATAATTCTGCACTCCCTGTAAATACAAAAAAAATACAAAAAAAAAAAAATGAATGAATGCAGCTTCAGAATTAATCTAAATTGTATGCTGTCTAGGAGGTGGGAGGGTCTGGGAGGGAGGGTCTGCTGCTGATTGACTGGAATGTGTCTGCTGACTGTGAGGTACAGGGTCAAAGTTTACTCAATGATGACGAATATGATGGGGGCGGACCGACCATCACATATGTTCACCATCCGTGGCGAACGCGAACACGCTATGTTCGCCAGGAACTATTCGCCAGCGAACCGTTCGGGACATCACTAATTGAGACCATCGCTTGCAGACACTCGCTCATTCAAGCACCTACAAACCAAGCAAATGATATCCCATGTTAGCCACCTTCGAGACTGAACCACTCTTCGGGTAAGTATTTTAATCTGACTACCAATAAATTTAAGTCCCAACAAAGGGCCTTACTCTCCTAATTGCCTATAGTAATAAGTAAACAGTGTCCAAATTGTGAGATTATGGGTACATAAAAGCAGGGCAGGAGGTAAAAGGAGAAAATTTAATTCTCCTTAATTGTTCTTGCTACCCCACACTAATATTTAATAAACTGCTTCATGGCAGTCCCCACATCTAAGCTGTTCCATACAAAGAGTTCCCCTAGAACTACCCCCTACATCACCTAAACTTAGTGAAATTAATGGTCTACAACAAAACGTGACACTTCTGTGCAGCTAGTTCTATGTCCACAATGGTTCTAAGCAGTGGCATTAAAAGTACAAACCAGTAAATGAAGAACGGAACAAGTGCAAAACAAGAATATTAGATGCACCTCTGTGCTCTAGTTTTAATCAAGGACATATAACAAGTGTCGTTAATGGAATTTCGCATTAATAAAGGATTGCAACCGGATGTATGTTCTCCATTAAAAACCACAAGTAGATGCTAAAAATTTCTGAGTTCAGTTACTAAAGTCAGTGTCTAATATTAAATACACTGTTTAAATTTAATGACAAGCAGGGTAATCATTACCAGTTGTTAGAGATCAATAAACTAAGTAGTGAAAATGACTGCATTTTTTACCCTTAACATTTTATATTTGTACTTTGGAAAATAGTTTTAGTTTTTTTTTTTTTTTAAATCATACATCAGAAGAAGCCAGATGTAGCTAAAAAAAATAAATAATAATTAAAAAATAAAACAAGACCTTAAGATTGGTAGACAGCATCTAGATCAATCATCTTCTTCATTCTCCATTTCCCGTAATGTTCAATTTTATAGTGACAACTTTTGAAAAGGTGATAAATATTTGTGTGGTTGAGAGAATTATTCTCATCTCTTATTCTGTATGTGTACTTTTTTTTTTTTGGATAATGAGCTTTGAGAGTGAACAGGATCTCACATTGTTTTTCACTGTAAGTCTTTTTCTGTATATTTACAAATTTGTCCAAAAATTCCATGAAACTTTAAGTTATTTCCTTTATCTATATGCTGTAGTGTATTAATACACTGTACACATGTACAGGGTGGGCCAAAATTCAGAGTAGGGTTTGTGGAGTGAATAACTTTTTTATTAGTGAACCAATTTCAATGATATTACATTTTAAATGAGCTTCATTTGACACCTCACAAAGTCTGGCTCTTTTCATTGCATGGTTCATAACATGAATTAATGTTTGAGGCACTATCGGCCAAATTTCTGCACGGGTATTCTCCTTGAGCTGATCAAGTATATGCGGTTTGTTCATGTACACCTGCTCCATATCCCCACAGGAATTAATTGGGAGCTGAAACGTCGGGCAAACATTGCGGCTTAAATTGAAGTGGCATCTGTAAGCTCTTTGCGTCTAAAGAATAAACCTGACATTTTGAAAATAAAATTCCAGTATTCTTGTTGTTCCTTCATGAGATTATCCATGATGAAACTCCAAAAACTCAGCTATAATATGTACCTACAACAAAAAATGTCACCTACTAACAAATAAGTTATTATTTATCTTCCAAATCCTCCTCTGAGTTTTGACCCACCCTGTACTTCCAAATAGGTATCTATGCATGTGTGTCTGTCTATGTACACCTGTCTGCCTGCTTGCCTGTCTGCCTCTCTATTTATCTCTAGTTATATCCACCGATCCATCTATGTTACTTTAAGATAACAGAGTTGCCAGCAGAATTCCTGGAGCCCAAGGCTAAAAAACTAATATGACAGTTATGCTGAACACTTATACCCAGGCATACATTTCTTCCCCACACACTTTCTTCTCTAGCAGAGTGAGAGCTCCATTCCTTCCCTCATGGGTGCCTTCACCCACTGGGAGGAAGTGATATGACATCACTTCCTCCTATCAATGCCATAAATGGGGAGAATGGGTTCAGACTGCACAGTCTGGTAAGGGACCTAATCCGCTGGCAAACTTCAGTACTATCTGCCCCATGTGGGTCCCACTGCTTAACTGGGCTTTTAAATAACAGGCAATACAAAATCACACAGTACGCTCTGATCCATACAAAACAGGACTGATGACTAGGAGGCTCTTAAAGCACGGGGGTTAAACATTTGTCTTGCCCAGGAAAGACACAGTAGGCTGGCAAATACCTTCTTAAAATTGACATTGTCTCTAATAAGAATAAGTTACAAAATATTATTCCTGAAGTGCTTACCATTTTTAAAAGAAGCTTCTTCACACGTGTAAAATATTAGATGCTTAATAAAGAAGTGCTAATTCACAAGAATGAATGAGCTATACATCCCATATATTTTTACTTAACCAGAATTCCATAGACCTGTTCTTTGGAGATTACAAGGCAGATAGAAAATGAGAAAAGGATTTTAATTTAGAGTAGATTGAATGAATCTTAATCTTCAATCAACTTGAAAGGAACTTACATAACTACTTCTATCTGAGCTGTAATTTTAATTTAGTTGTTTTCCTTACTTACAAATATAGCAGTCTGTGGTTAAAAGTAAGTTTTCTTATGCTAACTATGACATTGTCTCCTTAAGAAGTTAATGAGGCATATCTCTTTAATACTGTCCATTAGAAAATGTGCCTTATGTTTTACTATAGAAGAATGAGGATGAAATTAAAGCAGTAACTGCTTCATCTTTCTTTCAGACTGAATTAAAGCCAATCTCAGAGGTAATTCTTAGGACTTGTCACTGGTGGCTCATCAAAAGGCATGTTGTTCATGTCAAAGTTTAACCAAGTAATTGCTTTAAAATTATTTGTAAAAAATAAATAAGTAAAACAAAAATAGTTTTTCCTTTCTGCCAGAAGTTTTCTATTCATATTATTTATTCATTCTTAAAAGAGGGAAAGACATTACAATCTATCTTTTGATAGACTGAAGTGGTCTGGGTTCAATGTCCCATGCCCCTTAACCCTGCAATAATAATTATTGCAGTTATTGAGAAATAATAATCCTTAATAATCCTTTAACCTATTGCTTGTTAGTCCTGACGCTATCAGGGACATTATCAGGCTATCAGGTTTACACCGCACAATCTACTAAAAGCAGTTAATAGACTTGTTCCTCCGAATTTAGAGATTGATTACATTCAGGAGCTCTGAGTCAAATTGTACCTGAATCACGAACCAGCTGAAATGGGAAACGGCTAGATTTAGTTTGTGGTCCCAAAAACAGAGATGTTTGGTAGGGGACTGTAAATAAATGATGATATTATTATTAGCATTCATATAGAGCAATTCAATTATAGAAAAGAGATGAAGGAAGCCCTGCTCAAAGAAACTTAAGTGTATAATTTAAGTTAATGTACATTTCCACGTGTCTAAAGACAATTAGTGGTAACGTGGCACGACTGGGATTCAAACTTAGGTTTCCCAGTTTAAAGACAGTGACATAACCACTATTCTGATCAGCTGGCATACACAGAACATAAGTATGAGAAAAATATATAAACAGTGACTTTCACAATATTATAAAGTGCTCCAGTCATCAAAGTGCAATTTATTTTACAATTTACTTATAACTTCCCTTCAGGTGTAGAAACCTGAAAGAAAGGTATGCACTTTGTATTTTGTATTTTGTTTTGAAAAGCATCTACCATCTCTGTAAGTTAAAGGACCACTATAGTGCCAAGAAAACAAACTCGTTTTCCAGGCACTATAGGGATATTAAGTCCCCCCCCACCCTCAGGGCCCCCCTCCCGCTGGGCTGTAGGGGATAAAACCCCTTCAGCCACTTACCTTTCTCCAGCGCCGGGCTCCCTCTGCCCTGGGGAACTCTTTTCCTCCTGCCGACGTCAGCACTGAATGCGCATGCGCATTCCTATGGACGTCAACATCTTCTCACTGGGATTTTCACAGTGAGAATCGTGGAAGCGGCCTCTAGTGGCTGTCAGTGAGACAGCATCTAGAGTCTGGATTAACCCTCAGTGAAACATAGCAGTTTCTCTGAAACTGCTATGTTTTCAGCTGCAGGGTTAAAACTAGAGAGAACTGGCACCCAGACCACTTCATTGAGCTGAAGTGGTCTGGGTGCCTATAGTGATCCTTTAATCAATTTGCATTGTTGCTATTTTATTGGATTGCACTTTATCTTTTCTCATTTTGAGATAAATAAAGCTCAAGAACTGGAATAGATCCACATCAAATATACTGAAGACTCTTTATCCTTTTTCAAAATGTGAGTGGCCACTTGGCACGTACAATTAACTATCACTCTGCTGCACAGTTTTGTGCCATTTCTTCCCTCTCAGGACAACCCTACTTTTGTGTATTGATACACAGAATATGTAAGAAATGAGAAACATAGATAAAAGAATGAGAAGCAGTAAAATATATATATATATATTTATATATATATATATATTTAATATTTACATATTTAATAAATAGTTAATGGATAAATATTTAAATATAGCTTCTATTTTTTACTGCTTCTCTATTCCCTCTATTGGTTACTTTTTCTTACTTGATCTTTAACCCCTTGTGTGACATGTCATGATTCCCTTTTATTCCAGAAGTTTGGTCCTTAAGGAGTTAAACCAAATCGCAAGAACATGCTCCTATCAGTGTATTGCAATATATATATATATATAATATTATATTATGTGTATATTTTGCAGTACAGCTTCGCCATCTTGGTGGACTTTTTGTTCATCAAACTTAGGTTCTATATCAGGTTTTCAATATCGAAATTCTGCCAAGCCCAACCGACATTTGGCCAAACATTGAGCGCCCAGAAAAGGTTTCTGTTAATGTGGTAAAGAAACGTTTTGTTTTTTTGTTTCAAACAAAAGTATCCAAATTACAAACACAATATTATATTTGTTATCTTACATCTGCAGGCTACATATTTGTAGTTCTTACCACTATGCACTAAAGCAAGCTGTAGTGTTGAGGTTGTTTAGGCTCTCTAGAATTCATTCCACGTACATCAAACTTTGCATCTTGCGTTTTCTCATTCCTCACACATACGCATATAAATATATTACTAGAAGTAATATTTTCATCAGGAAAAGGTTCAATAAACCATACCGAATGCACTCAAGTGAAGGAAGCTTAATTTTAAACTTTTATTGTGTTTTCGAATCAGGGCAGTCTCGTGTTTGGAAAACAAAATATGCATTTATTTTTTCAAATAATTCATCTTGCGGAATATTTTTCTCTGTCACATATTAATCCACTAGATGGCAGTGTAACATGTGACTCATAAGATCGGGTCTCAAGAGCAGAAAACCAGATTTTGATGAATGGAAAAGAGATTCATAATGTTCTTGAATTACAGCTTCAAGCTGGGCACTGGGGATTTAGAAGTGTATTTAGATTAGTTTACTATGGGATGAGATGTGTTGGCATATATTTATGTACAAAATAAACATGCACACTTTCTGGAGGATGGATCATCAGATCTGTTTCTGAATACCTCCAAAGAAACCTTGCTGCCAGTCTCGTGGGCATTTGAAATTTTTGAGCCCTACACTGATTCAGAAGATGGGCATTTCATATGCAATATTCTAGGGGAAAAAATAGACCTGTTTATGTTCACTTCTGTACATTAGTTATCTACATTAAAGGGACACTATAGGCACCCAGACCATTTTTAGCTCTTTGAGGTGGTCTGGGTGCAGTGTCCCAGGCCCCTTAACTCTGCAAAGGTAATAATTGCAAATTTTAAGAGGGACATACAGCCACTAGAGGTACTTCCGAGTAGTTATGCAACTTTTGGTCACCTAACTGAGACTGGACAGACGCTATGCATGGCGACGTCCAGTGTCACCCACAACCCCATAAGGAAAGCCCTAATGCGGGTGCAGCGGTGACATCAGGGAGGAAAGGGGCCCAAGCCAGCATCGAGCGACATCATCGAGCGACATCGGCGCTGTATTCAGGTAAGCCACAGAACCGTTTTTTAACCCCTTCGGCACTGTGGGGTTGGGGCACCAGATAGGGGACACTATAGGGAGCTATAGTACCAGGAAAACCACTTTGCTTCCCATTAAACATAGATTTTGTACATGGCACAGGTAGGAAATAATACATACATGTTCAGAACTTCATGTAAGAAAAGAAAAGAGCACATTGTTGTTCACGAGGTTAGATAGTGCCTTCTATAGAAAAAATGAATTGGGCCCACCCATAATAAGCATTTCTCAGAATGTTCTGCCGTAAAGACTAACATCTATACAAAATACAGATGAAGGAACAGCGCAAACACAAATACAGTATTACATTTTACGAGGCTATTTAAAATCACCTATCTTAGCATGCTTGTTCCTCATGTGCTCCTAATTCCTTATTTCTTAACATAATATGGCCATATGGTGGAACGGAATCCCCATAAGTCTTTGCTAAGATAGTTGATTTGAAGTAGCCTTGTAAAATTTAAAACAATTTTTGTGTAGATTGTTCCTTAATTAGTATTTTAGATATTGCCTTCTGGTTTATTAGTGGCAAATAGAGATGATTTGCAGCTGCTTAAAGAAACACTTCAAACACCATAGCTACTACAGCTAGGGTCTCCCGGGCACCAGTCACTGCTTCTTTGGAGCAAAACTAGCTGTTGTGGTATGGTGCTTGGAGTGTTTAATGACGTGTTTATGCCAAATATTTCTTACCACTACAACACAATAGTTGTGGACACTGACATATTTAATTACTAAACTGGGAAGTATTGGAAATTCACAGAGAATAGCACATTATAGGACTAACCAATTGTGGATAAGAACCGTAATCCTTTGTAGGTATATTTCAGATACACAAACTGTCTTTATTTTTCCACCCACTATGCATTTGAGTTTGTACATGTGTGATATATATTATATGAGTGTTATTTAAGTGTCTTACGTGAGTGTTATATACACATTTTAGAGGGAGCTTTATCAAGGAAAAAAACGTGCTGGGTATAGGGCTAAATTAGGAAGAATTACCATGGAAACCAACAGAATGTCTCTCAATATTTTCACTTTGCACCCAAAATATGACAAATATCTCATTACACATAGCTCTCATGTAAGTTAAGGATATACATGCCATGGCATCATGCAGTGTATTGTTGCTGTATGTGGCATTGGTTTTGTTTGTGTGTTTCCTGTATAATTTGAAAGCTGTAATTGTGTGATGGATTAAGATTTAATTTAAGTGTAATGTGGTATGGCCTGAAATGTATCCCGTACACAGTATGCTTGGGCCAATGGTGATCCACCTTGTCATCCCATCTGATATATTTGAGAACTACTTCTCATGATACACAAATAAAATAGAGAATATTGTTCACAATAATCGTTTGTGCCGAGGCTTGTTTTGACTTCCTCTATCTGGGATGATGCATGGCTGTTAAAAAATACCCATGTGGGAACTTGATCAAAACTACCTACACTAAAGAAAGTCTTTGCAATCTTTTTTTTTTTTTTTAAATGTATTTTCTCACTGAGCCATTTCAACAACATGTGGTCTTCCATTTAATTGCATTAAATCTATCATAATTCTTAGGTAGTACTACAAACTTCCTAAAGAATTACAAAGCTAAGCTATTCATTAAAGTTTGAGCTGTTGATAATTTAGAGTGAATTTCACATTTTAAGCAATAAAAGACAGAGAAGTTATCCGATTTTCTTTTTTTTTTTAATTTTACATATTTTGTACAAACATTTGAAGTTAAGCTTGAATTAACTTTGAATTCCTTACAATTTAAACTTTGGCAAATAACCTAGTTAGTTATGCTACATTAGGAATAAGGCAAAAGTGTATAAAACTTCTCCTGCTACAATCGACATTATAATATCTTTCAAGGTACAGAGGGAAGCAACATCCATGTCAGATTTGTTAATAATTTTGTGTTTGCTTACCAGTGCAGAACATGTTCACATGTATTTGAGAGTAAAACATGATCATATAGTGTCTCTAAAACACTAGTTTAGAAGTATCAAACTGAAAAAATTGCTTCTTTGTTTTATTTTTTTCCCCCCAAGCAAATCTAATAAATGGCAGCGTGTTTGGGATCTACAAACAAATTACAGGAGACATTATATTCCAGCATTGAAGAGGCCAAACATAATGTCTTGTTTGGAAGTCGTGGAGCAGAGACTGTCACTTTCCCTGGCATACATTAGCACAACTCTACATTAAATCACCTGAGCAGCAATCTGACTGTCTCTAATGTTATCTGACAGCTTTCCCCAAACGTAACATTATGGCATTCTCTCAGCAACATAACTGAATTAATGTGACTTTTCTCATATTGACAGGTCAGATTTGCTGAGACTTTATACTGCAGAGATAAGAATCATCTAAGGGGCCCACTGCTGGACCACAAAGCCAAAGGTAATATAGTATCTATGGTACGCTGATAAATGAGGAGACTGTTCTCTCGATGGTAGGTTTACCATATTTTAAGTAAGAGTAAGCAAAATCAGAATGAATAATTAATTATATTTAATTATTAATTGTTGCTTTATGTGATATCATTCTTAATCTTCTGATAAAAGTTTGTAACCCTAGTGAATGGCACCTTAGTTCAAATATGTCTTATTATAAATGTTCTTTATGCTAAACAAATACATTTTAATACAATTATAATGTCTTAGTATAAATTTTATAAAAAGGGTTTTATACTTTGTTAAATGTATTGGTATTGTATATAACATGTAAAATAAAAATTAATATAAATAGTTATGTATAATTGAATCTAATTCTTTTTATGGAGTGCTCTATGGTTTTGACTTAGATTTGTAGGTGTGAATTTCCTTGGTCTTGGAAAACCGTAAAAGGCTAGGTATTTGGATGTTTTGATTACTATACAGGGAGTGCAGAATTATTAGGCAAATTAGTATTTTGACCACATCATCCTCTTTATGCATGTTGTCTTACTCCAAGCTGTATAGGCTTGAAAGCCTACTACCAATTAAGCATATTAGGTGATGTGCATCTCTGTAATGAGAAGGGGTGTGGTCTAATGACATCAACACCCTATATCAGGTGTGCATAATTATTAGGCAACTTCCTTTCCTTTGGCAAAATGGGTCAAAAGAAGGACTTGACAGGCTCAGAAAAGTCAAAAATAGTGAGATATCTTGCAGAGGGATGCAGCACTCTTAAAATTGCAAAGCTTCTGAAGCGTGATCATCGAACAATCAAGCGTTTCATTCAAAATAGTCAACAGGGTCGCAAGAAGCGTGTGGAGAAACCAAGGCGCAAAATAACTGCCCATGAACTGAGAAAAATCAAGCGTGCAGCTGCCAAGATGCCACTTGCCACCAGTTTGGCCATATTTCAGAGCTGCAACATCACTGGAGTGCCCAAAAGCACAAGGTGTGCAATACTCAGAGACATGGCCAAGGTAAGAAAGGCTGAAAGACGACCACCACTGAACAAGACACACAAGCTGAAACGTCAAGACTGGGCCAAGAAATATCTCAAGACTGATTTTTCTAAGGTTTTATGGCCTGATGAAATGAGAGTGAGTCTTGATGGGCCAGATGGATGGATTGGTAAAGGGCAGAGAGCTCCAGTCCGACTCAGACGCCAGCAAGGTGGAGGTGGAGTACTGGTTTGGGCTGGTATCATCAAAGATGAGCTTGTGGGGCCTTTTCGGGTTGAGGATGGAGTCAAGCTCAACTCCCAGTCCTACTGCCAGTTTCTGGAAGACACCTTCTTCAAGCAGTGGTACAGGAAGAAGTCTGCATCCTTCAAGAAAAACATGATTTTCATGCAGGACAATGCTCCATCACACGCGTCCAAGTACTCCACAGCGTGGCTGGCAAGAAAGGGTATAAAAGAAGAAAATCTAATTACATGGCCTCCTTGTTCACCTGATCTGAACCCCATTGAGAACCTGTGGTCCATCATCAAATGTGAGATTTACAAGGAGGGAAAACAGTACACCTCTCAGTGAACAGTGTCTGGGAGGCTGTGGTTGCTGCTGCACGCAATGTTGATGGTGAACAGATCAAAACACTGACAGAATCCATGGATGGCAGGCTTTTGTATTGGTCACTGATTTGTTTTTGTTATGTTTTTGAATGTCAGAAATGTATATTTGTGAATGTTGAGATGTTATATTGGTTTCACTGGTAAAAATAAATAATTGAAATGGGTATATATTTGTTTTTTGTTAAGTTGCCTAATAATTATGCACAGTAATAGTCACCTGCACACACAGATATCCCCCTAAAATAGCTATAACTAAAAACAAACTAAAAACTACTTCCAAAAATATTCAGCTTTGATATTAATGAGTTTTTTTGGGTTCATTGAGAACATGGTTGTTGTTCAATAATAAAATTAATCCTCAAAAATACAACTTGCCTAATAATTCTGCACTCCCTGTATTGGTATTTCGTTCAAAAGTAGAAGCATTTAATAAAAAAGATAGGGATTGGAATAGTTTACCTTGGATGGGTAGTCTCTTAGGAGGTAATATTTTGTCGGATTTTTGTATCCCTTTCAGCAAGGTTTTAATTTGATAAGAGGATAAGATCCTTTTCTGTTAGGGGGTAGTATTAGCATGTGATGTTGAATACCTGTTAGGTAGAGTTTGATAGTGTTATAGGATCATTTTAGCTGAAGGTGGCAAAAAGAAGTGAAACCCAATAGAAGACTCCATTGCAAACCTGTTCTGAATATGAAAATCAGTAGTAAATTTGGTGAAAAGGTGAGAAGCCCTGTTGTAGGATTTCTTAGTTTTATTCGAGGGTGCCAAGTGGGTGAGCTTCCATGCATGTGACAACAATACATTTAATCCATTAACATGTCTTGAAATGGGGGGACAGGAGTAGCTAGATGGGAGGCAGTGGGTAGAGTCTTGAGGAATGCCTGCAAGCCAGGGATGTATTAGCCACGAGGCAAACAAGGCATTTGCCTTGGGCGGCATTTTCCAGGGGGCGGCAAAAAAAGTGAGACAAGTGATCAGCGGATATGTTAGAGACTCCTGGGATGTGAATACATGTGAGAAAACCTGGTGGGTGGCTTCCACCCAATTGAGTTTTCTCAAAAACATCATGACAATAAAGCCCAGCCCAGGTAACCTCTGCTGCCACTATGGGGTATAGTTCAAATAATGGCGAAGTCTTAGAAAAGCCTGGTAGAGACTCGACTTCAACAGGCCAAGGACCCCAGAGCCAGTTATTGCCAAAGATGGTTGCGAATCCTATATTGGCCGCAGCATCTGTCCAGTTGTGTGAGGGTCCAAAGTGATGCGTGAGTAGTCTGAGGGAACAAATAGAGTAGTCGTGAAATAAAAGATCTGCCTTGTGGAATGATCCTCATGACAAAATTGAGCGAGCCAAGCAGAGACTGTAGTTCCTTCCATTTGCAGGAACCCAATCTTAAGTAGAGGTTGATACTTGACAAAGTTCACTCAATTTTATCACAAGGAAGACAGGATAGCATATTAACCAAGTTGGATCCCTAAATAATTAATTACCGTACCAGGACCCTCAGTCAATTTTGGGGAGACTGGTATCCCCAGGGATTCAAAAAGACTGATTGCAGCTGTAAGACTGTGAGTGGGGTGTGAGTTGTCTTCAATCGTGAGGAAATTGTTTAAATAACGTATGACCGTCAGGCATCTGCACACGTCAAGTAGCAACCAGCATAGGGTTTCCACAAAAATATCAAATATTTTGGGCTACTCTTGGAACCGAATGTGAGTCTAGTAAAAAAAATAATATAAACCATGCCACTTAATGCCATGCAAATGCCATAGTGAGGGGTGAATAGGAAGTAATTTGAATACATTGACAATATCAGTTTTGCTGAGCTATGCCCCTGCCCCTGCCCCTGCTGCGAGCATGGCTCAGATGGCATTGTCAATGGTGGAGTATTGTAAAGAGAACTCTTTGGAGGGTATGAGGGAGTTAATACTAGGAACAGTAGAGGAATGTGGTACCGATAGGTCAATGATCAATCTTCTTTTCTGAGAAGATTTGCCAGTGACTATCCCAAATAGGATTTGTTCTCCATGAGGTGAAAGGGGGGAACTTAAAAGGGTCCAGAACAAATCCCTGTTCCAATTCAATATTTATCAGTTTGCCTACCTATTCTGGATCTGCTAAGGCTGACTGTAACTTGTAACATTCAAATGTACCAGATGGCAATTGAATGAGACCCATGTGAAACCCTCGTGATAATCCCTCAACTAAAAAGTGAACCAAGTGTTACGAAGTGTGACTACTTAATAGGTCATAAAAACATACAATATCAATACTAGTGAGGTAGAGTTTAGCGTACATTTTATTTGGGCACATGGATTTAGCATGAGCCCAAAAACAATGAGAACAAATGTGCAACAGTCTACATGCACTAAACCCACATGTACCTGCATTGACGTTATTGCAGATATGTGACTTGCCCAAAAATACAATGTCCCAACCCAGTTTATCCTTGACTATTTTGATAGACTTTGGGTGGGGGGGGGGGGGGGGGGGCGAAAGGAACTGATGAAGTTGAACTGAGTCAAAGCTGCAGCCACTTTTGCTGAAAAAGAACGGTGGTAATCGTAGAAAGCCATACCACCGTACTTGTACCCCAGATCCACCAGCTAATGATGTACACATCCAGTTCTTCTCTTTTTTTTTTAAGATAAACAGAACAATAAACATCCCTATATATCCTGAAAGCCAGGACAAATTCAGGCAAAGATATTTTTTTATTCAACCCCGGGTCTCTTGCTTTGAGCACCACTGAGATATCCCCATACACATATGTCCTATTCTCAATTACAGCCTGGGAGGCAATAAAGAGAGAAACCAGGTTAACATCCTTGCCTTTCAGAATGTCCTTCTTAAGATGAACTAGAACCATATGCAATAGGTTAATAGCTTCAGGGGCTTTCAGTGGAATTGGCCGGGTTTGTAGGTGCAGATACTGCTGGAAGAGTATCTGTGGGTCTAGTAGGCAAGGTAAGAGTGTTGGCAGTTTCCAACTGCTCCAACCTATCGTTTATCAGTCCAATGGATAATAGTAAAGGGGACCCCAAGTCCCTCCCACAACTACAGGCCCAGCCTTAAATATATATATACATTTTTTTTTGCTTATATTTTACATGAGATGCCAATAACAGAACTCCCTACCTCAATGAAAACCTAATTTATTTGAACGCCAAGGAGGACCTTTGGATGATCTACACTAAAGCATCACCTCCTCAAGGCTTATAGAAAAAAGACCCTTGTTTTATTCCTCTGGGACTTTTTAAGTATATCGAAGTTATTTCTATCACTATTTAGTTAGTGATGTAACTAACTATATAACTCGTGTAGGTGTGATTTATAGGCCCCCAGGACAAATTGAAGAGTTAGATAATCTACTAGTTGAAGAAATAGCTAAAATGACAATGAAGGGGGAAGTTATTATCATGGGTGACTTTAATCTTCCTGATATAAATTGGAAAACAAAAATAGCTACTTGTGCCAGGAGCACACATATTCTAAACTCCCTACTGGGATTGTCTCTAAAACAAGTCGTTGAGGAGCCAACTCGTAAAGAGGCCATACTAGATTTAGTGTTAACAAATGGAGATTTGGTATCAGATATTACTGTAGGTGAAAGTTTAGGATCCAGTGATCATCAGTCAGTGTGGTTTAATATAAGAACAGTGACTGAGTCACACCACACAAAAACAAAAGTTTTAGACTTTAGAAAAACAGACTTTTCCAAAATTAGAATATGTGTAAAGGAGTCATTATCAGACTGGAGCAATTTAAATGGAGTCCAAAAGAAATGGGATTATTTAAAAGTTGCACTACTGAAGGCAACAGAAAATTGCATTAGGCTTGTCAGTAAAAGCAAAAAATTCAAGAAACCACTGTGGTACTCCACAGATGTAGCCAAAATAGTAAAAAACAAAAAGTTAGCATTTAGTAATTATAAAAAAACCCAGAGTGAGGAAGATAGAATTACCTATAAGATTAGGCAGAAAGAGGCTAAGCAAGTTATAAGAGCTTCCAAATCACACACAGAAGAGAAAATAGCACAGTCAGTAAAAAAGGGGGACAAAACCTTTTTTAGATACATAAATGAGAAAAGAAAAGTAAAACAAGGATTAGTTAGATTAAAAACAAAAGAAGGAAGGTATGTAGAAGAGGATAAAGGTCTAGCTGACTGCCTCAATGAATATTTTTGTTCTGTATTTACAGATGAAAATGAAGGAAAGGGACCTCAGTTAAGAAAAAGGATAAATGAGTCATTTATTACACGTGAGTTTACAGAGGAAGAGGTTCTATTTCAACTGTCAAAAGTAAAGACAAATAAGTCAATGGGACCTGATGGAATACACCCAAAGCTATTAAAAGAGCTTAGTGGTGTACTAGCAAAGCCATTAACAGATTTATTTAACCAATCATTGATAACAGGAGTAGTCCCAGAAGATTGGAAGTTAGCGAATGTTGTGCCCATTCACAAGAAAGGTAATAGGGAGGAGTCGGGCAACTATAGGCCAGTAAGCCTAACTTCAGTAGTGGGGAAAGTGATGGAAACCATGTTAAAGGATAGGATTGTTGAACATCTAAAAACACATGGATTTCAAGATCAGAGACAACATGGGTTTACTTCAGGGAGATCATGCCAAACTAATCTTATTGATTTTTTTGATTGGGTAACTAAAATTATAGATCAGGGTGGTGCAGTAGACATTGCTTACCTCGATTTCAGTAAGGCTTTTGACACTGTTGCACATAGAAGGCTTATCAACAAACTACAATCTTTGAGTTTAGATTCCAATATTGTTGAATGGGTAAGGCAGTGGCTGAGTGACAGGCAACAGAGGGTTGTAGTCAATGGAGTATATTCGAAGCTTGGGCTTGTCACCAGTGGGGTACCTCAGGGATCTGTACTTGGACCCATTCTCTTTAATATTTTTATTAGTGATATTGCAGAAGGTCTTGATGATAAGGTATGTCTTTTTGTGGATGATACTAAGATATGTAACAGGGTTGATGTTCCAGGAGGGATAAGCCAAATGAAAAATGATTTAGGTAGACTAGAAAAATGGTCAGAGTTGTGGCAACTGACATTTAATGTGGATAAGTGCAAGATAATGCATCTTGGACGTAAAAACCCAAGGGCAGAGTACAGAATATTTGATAGAGTCCTAACCTCAACATCTGAGGAAAGGGATTTAGGGGTGATTATTTCTGATGACTTAAAGGTAGGCAGACAATGTAATAGAGCAGCAGGAAATGCTAGCAGAATGCTTGGTTGTATAGGGAGAGGTATTAGCAGTAGAAAGAGGGAAGTGCTCATGCCATTGTACAGAACACTGGTGAGACCTCACTTGGAGTACTGTACACAGTACTGGAGTCCCTATCTTCAGAAGGATATTGATACCTTAGAGAGAGTTCAAAGAAGTACTACTAAACTGGTTCATGGATTGCAGGATAAAACTTACCAGGAAAGGTTAAAGGATCTTAACATGTATAGCATGGAGGAAAGACGAGACAGGGGGGATATGATAGAAACATTTAAATACATAAAGGGAATCAACACAGTAAAGGAGGAGACTATATTTAAAAGAAGAAAAACTACCACAACAAGAGGACATAGTCTTAAATTAGAGGGACAAAGGTTTAAAAATAATATCAGGAAGTATTACTTTACTGAGAGGGTAGTGGATGCATGGAATAGCCTTCCAGCTGAAGTGGTAGAGGTTAACACAGTAAAGGAGTTTAAGCATGCGTGGGATAGGCATAAGGCTATCCTAACTATAAGATAAGGCCAGGGACTAATGAAAGTATTTAGAAAACTGGGCAGACTAGATGGGCCGAATTGTTCTTATCTGCCGTCACATTCTATGTTTCTATGTTTCTATATATATATATATATATATAGATGAAAGTTTGGGTTGCAAACTGAAACGTTGCTCTTTTAACTATGGACATTAAAAGCTAAGTTTTACTTTACATATTTGGAGTCCTGAGATTGCTATATTTAGGCTATCTGTATATGTGTATATATATATATATATATATATACATTCAAACTTATTTTAATTTATACTTGGCGCAAATCCGTTTTTTCTTGTTTTCTAACAATTTAATAAATATTTGCCATAACATTTTTAAAATCATCACTATTTGGTCTACAAATACCACTAACCAGCATACATATGCACGCACGCACGCACACACACACACACATAAACCAACATTACAGTTAATGCGATTATTTTTACTGTATTGATCTGTTTATATCTAAACTTGCATTATAAAATGATCTAACTTAAATGTATTACTACGTACATACAATGGATTGCAAATATTCCTTATAGTCTTATAGTCTTATATTATTTCGATCTTTAGCCATTTTACTAAGCACTTGTAATTTAGTTATCCAATGCTTTTACTGGAAGAAACCTCCTTTTACAATACAATTACATAATTTTATTTTGTATACTAATCATATAAAACCACTAACATATTTCTGATTTACTTAAAGAAAGTTTGGACTGATTTACTGTTAGGATGGCAGGGTCAAATTTCTTGTCTCATAAATGTTTTAAATATACATTTGTGAATAAGTCTAATATTTTCTAATACTTCACATTTTCAGTAAAAATTTAAAATAGCACTTTTATCATGTGCAAGGTTATTAATTAACACCTGATTTTGCCGGACTTGACAAAACCCAGTAAAAATTACCAAATACTAATCACAATGGAAATTCTCATATTTACCCAAGCCAAATATAGGCAGAATTCAGAGGGGCAAATCTGAAGCTATTGCCTGGATACAGTGTCTTAATTAAAGTCAGTTTTTTCTTGTTCGAATCCTAAGTAAAGGATTTGGAAGATTCTCAATGCACTGATTTTAATACAATTCATAAACCAAATGCATCCAGGAGGATGCAAATTTGCTAATTATCGTTCATTTAATGATAATATTATGTACTATTTTTGAATTGTCAGCAGTAGCAGAAGTAGTATCTTTCGCTCTAAATAATGAAACAATAGGGGTCATGTCATTCTCCTTCCCAAATTACTGGCATGGCCAGACCCACTGCCCTACTGGGTTGCTGGTGGTCCATAATCCCCTAATCACCCCTCTTAAAAATTAATTAACTCTACCTACCCCCTCACCGTAATAATATTAGTAGGGGCCAATAAAACTAAAACATGTAAAAAAAAAATAAAAAATAAAAAATATTACCATCAGAAATCTTTTTTCGTCTAACTCTAATGAAAATAAAAATAAAAACAATTTGCAAAAAAAGTTGAAAAGAATAAAAGAGTGACTCAATACAATTAATCCATCTTTGCCTCGCAAGGGTTCGCCACAGACTGAGATCTCATAGTGGAGAAAGCCCTAATAAAAGGTTTTCCCATTTTATGTCAGCTATTGCATCACGTGGGAAAATTTGCACTGGGACCCACAAGCTGGGGGCATCAGGTCACCCATGCACTAAGGTCAACCCAATAGGCAATAGAGTCTCTGGAAGCAATGTAATCTGTAAGTACTGCAAGTTAGCACATAAAACTCCCATACTTTAATTAATGTAGGACCCACCGATATTGGGGTACTATGACGTAGTGGTGGGCTTAACACAATATGGACATACTGTGTAACTGAATTCTTATTTTTGATTGCTAAGATAGTTTATTTTAAATAGCCTTGTAAAATTTTAAAATGTATTTTTGTTTTTATGTGTGTGCTGTTCCTTTAACTGTGTTATGGATCACTTCCTGCCAGAGAGCACACAGGTAGGGAGAGGTGAGGAGGTAGAAATCGGTGGAGGAGGGAAAGAGCTTGTTTTAGCCATAGACTTCCATAGAAGTGTTTAGGAACACTGTGCAAGTCGCATGCAGGAAGTGTTTCACATCTAAGGGAGGTGTGGCTAGGGCTGCATAAATAGAAACAAAAATGATTCAACCTTAATGGCAATGAAATGAGCAGTGAGACTGCAGATGCATATTCTATACACCAAAACTGCTTCATTGTGCTAAACTTGTTTTGGTGTCCCTTTAACTCACCTATTGCAGTATTTATTTAAGCCTGATGTTAAAGATGAGTTATCGCAGTAGAAGACAACATGGTGGAAGTTGAAAATTATAGTCACAAACAGCAATATAGTCAAAAGCAGTGATGTGTTTAGCGCAAGGCTGGCAAGGCATTTGCCTTGGGTGGCACTTTCAGGGGGCGGCAAAAAAAGCCGCCCCCCAAATGCCCTTGTAAATGGCTTGCCAGCCTCTTGCCCTGGTGGACCAGAGAGCAGGCTGGCCACCTCATGCCCCTCCCCCCCCCCAAGGCTGGCATGCACTGATGTAGAAGGTGGGCGGCGAGGCAGCGCTCTCCTCTGAGCTCTTCCTGCTCAGCTCCTTCGCACGCACCGCCGGAATATGACGTTTCTCTGACTCCAGTTTCACTGAGAGGCGAGCGAGGATGCTGAGCAGGAGGATCAGAGCTCCCTCACCACCCGCCTCTACTGCTCACCGTGTGACTGCCGCCCGCCGAGCTGCAGCCAGCTCCTCTGGACCACCAGGGAAAAGATGCCAAAATGTAAGCAAAAAAGAAATTGTGAGTGTGTTAGTGAGAGTGTAATCTGTGTGCCTGTTATTGAGAGTGTTAGTGTGTCTGTTAATGAGTGTGTGTGTGTGTGTGTGTGTGTGTGTGTGTCTGTTAGTGAGTGTTAGTGTGTGTCTGTTAGTGAAAGTATGTGTGTCTCTGTTAGTGAGAGTGTGTGTATCTGTTAGTGAGTGTTAGTGTGTGTGTGTCTGTTAGTGAGTGTTATTGTGTGTCTGTTACTGAGAGTGTTAGTGTGTGTCTGTTACTGAGAGTGTGTGTGTCTGTCACTGATAGTGCATATGTGTTTGTCAGTGAGTGTGTATGTATGCATGTCTGTCAGTGTGTGTATGCATGTCTGTCAGTGTGTGTGTGTGCATGTCTGTCACTGAGAGTGTGTATCTGTCAGTGAGTATATGTGTGTCCCAGTGTGTGTGTGTGTGTATGTGTGTGTGTGTGACACTGAGTGTGTGTGCATCTGTCAGTAAGTATGCATGCATGTCTTGTCGGTAAGTATTTATGTGTCTCTTAGTTAGTGTATATGTGTGTGTGTGTGACTGTGAATGAGTGAGTGTGTATGTCTGTGAATGTGTATGTTTCAGTGAAAGTGTGTGTTGGTTAAACAGAGTGTGTGACAATTAATGTGTATCTGGAAGTGAGTGTATGTCAGTGTGTGCATCAGTTAGGGTGTGTGTCTGTCAGGAAGAGAAATTTGGAAGGGGTTAGCACAAAACCAGAATACACCACTGGTCATACGCTCATATTGTCAAAAATAGAATTAGAGATAGAAAGTGCCCAAACTGTCTGACATTAAAATGGTTAACGTTTCTTCTGGCATACATGCCTAGTAGGGAAGCAATAGTTAAGGGTTTTTTACGCTTGAGAAATCACAACAACACCTGGTAATTGAGATATGGAGTCATATTTTCCTGCTTTTTCCCACCATATTGCTTATTTATAACTGTTAGTAAATTTTTGGTTTTAAAATGCAGCATTGCCATGTAACACTCATTTTAGTAAATCAACCCCAATGTATGTGCATGTAGTTCACAGGTTTTAGTTTCCATCACATTGCAATGAAAAAAATGTCATATTATTGAAATCTCTTACCTTTCATAGCTTCAAACCTTCTCTTCTGATCCAATATTTATCTTACCCTGGAGGATAAGCTAATTTCTACATTGGAGTTTCAGTCAGTCCCCTTGTTTTGTGCAAAAGGACATAATTGCCTCTCCCCTGCTATCTCCTTTAATAATTAAAAGGTTGAACTCTAGTAGTAGGCGGAGATGAATGATGGGCACATTGCAACCTGTAATACCTTTAACGTTTGTTCTAGACAGTCAACTATATATTTTGTATGTACATATGCCCATTTATAAATATTGGTTTTACATTCTGGTGGCATTTTGAGAATCTGAATTTCTAAAAATACAAGCCAAGGAATCACAGATAGTTACCCATTACATGAGGTATTTGATCATTTTCATATATTTAGAGTATGTTTACTGAGAAAAAGCTGAGCAAATAAATTAACTTTCATTTTTTTTAATTGTCTTATGTATCCATGAGCAGCCTTTTTATTTTTAATTTTTTTTTACAAAATTGTTGTTCTGTACTTGTTTTATATTCAGGCATAGCAGTGTTCCATTTTAAAAATTCTCTTTTTTTAATGAATTGTTTTCAGCATCGAAAGGTTCGTTACTGAAACCAATTCATTCAATCTGTTATACATTAAATTGCTTCAAAACGTAATTTTATCAAAAACATTCTTAATTTAACATTAGTCGTGAGGGTTTAATTTCATAATTTAGCTTTCAATCCCTTTACTCAGTTCTCTATCAACACACAGTAGATGATACCATTTTGTATTGAATCTCATTCTATTACCAAATATAAGTGTTGCAAAATTCTCACCTGGTTGATGAGGCAGGCTCCGTTGTTTGCCTTTGTATCTTTGTTCGACGCATTAGGTGTTCTTTCATTGACATCTGGACTTCAGCAGGTATGTCTGGAGAGGTGTGACTGATCTTAACTGCTGCTTCCAAGAAACCATAGTTGCTTGCATCTTTCAGTTTGTCGGCCATGACTTCTTTCTCACTGTTGACTCCAGTGAAGGTAGATACGTTCTGAGGAGCAGCCGGATTAGATGTCACTGTCTTGTTCCTCCAAGGCACCCACCACAGCTTCCAAAAAAGAAAGAGAAAAACTGCCACCAGGGCCAGCCCACACACAATAACTATCACAGCAAGGAGGCTGACGGACAGGTCTACAGGGGTAGAAAAGCAGGAAATGACATTGACAGAGGAAAGGTAGAGGGAAGAACGTGTGACAACACCAAGAACAGCAGAGAGAAACAGAAGGGTAGGGGGAGAAAAGAATGGTTGTGAGAAAAAGCTTGAAGAAATAAATTTAAAAAAAAAAATGATGATAAAACTTAGCCAAAAGTTTTATTACGTGGTTTAATAAGAGGCAAACGTGTAAAGAAAAAGAAAAAAGTAATGCAAATTTATCACCATAGTGACATGAGCATTTTATCTTATACCAAACCATTGTGGCTTCATAGAGTTCTAACCTTAATCCAACTTTGCAATGACTAATGGCAATATTCTACATTTCTTCTGCTAATAATATGAAAACGTCACTTCTCTGGAAACTACAACATTTTATAAAAAATCCATTGCTTGTATCAAACTTTTATTCATGTGATGCTCCATTTTATTTTTAATTTATATGATCATTTAAGCAATTGGCTTCACACACAAACCAGTTCAGAGGCACAGCCAGGGCACATGTTGCATCATTTTTGTTTTTCCTCCTCTCTCTTTGCTCATGCTATAGTGACTGACATGTGCAAAGGGCAGAACTCAGACCAGTGATTGACAGGGAGTCAAACCAGCGGTGTTAAGTTTCCATTGGTAAACGCAGAAGAGTAAATGTCTACATAATTTAATTTAATTGTACAAATCTCTCAAACATATATTTGTTAATTAGAAGGCAAGTAAACATTTGACTAAAAATCCTGGAAGTGACAGTTTCCTATGAAAATATTTGTTCTAGCGGAATCAGTAACAGTGTCAGCAGGGTCTGTAAATACAAAGTAGATGGATCTAGATGATTATATTACTGTCAAAGCCATTTGCAATTATGAAAGTGGAGCTATACAAATTGTCTCAGATAACAGAGCGTCAATCTCAGTCCTGCAGTAAAATAACCACATTTTTTTTTCTGGTGGTTTTGAACGAAGCTGCAAAGCTTGTCACTGTTTACAGAATCATTTAAAGTGCATCTTATTTTTGCTAATTACTTCAGTTGACCTGGGACTAGATGTGACACAATACATCTTTTTTTGGCAATCCTACCATTTATAGCATAGACAAAAAAAGATATGATATGAATAAATGCTCAGTATATGCCACTTAATAAAACAAACAATAAGCAAATTACAATTGCTGCTTCTGAAAGAAAATATTGTAATAAATATTTTGCATGTCTAGGGCATTTCTATGGATAGCGATCTTTTTACAATTGTCCAAACCACTGTTTTTCTTGTAAAATTGTTTTTCTTGTAATACACACAAGAAGGGAATTGAAAATATATGTAAACACAATACTTTAAGAATGCTGATGAGTCGATGGGCGGTTTAGCTATTCAGCTACATGTATGAATGAATACTTATCTCCTCAGGCTAGGTGTTGGGTAAGTCACGTTTCTCTAATGAAGTTGCTACTAACATATAACAATATCTTAGAAACTTAGATCTTGAGAGAAAGCATAGGGGTTGGTAAGACACAAGGTGATCTGAGCAACGCTCATCTTCAAAGCCCATATACAACATGAGAAAAGTACCATAGATAAATTGTCTGTGCTATGTCAATGTCCAACATACAGACTTTTGAGCAATAATGCCATTTAAAATGTAGCTATATCGTTTTTTTTTTTTAGCTAATCTATCTAAGCAGATGATCTTCCCTATGTTTATTAATAACATTCCAGGTCCCAATATAGTTCTCATGTGCTTTTGAACTTTTTCAATAAATTGCATTTTATGGGCTACAAACCTTGGTTTTGATTTAATTCCAGTCAGTATGTTTTATCGGCACTTTATTGGCTCCTGATAAGCCTTGTATCGGTTTCAATCAATTTATTTCCCTCCTGTGAAAGGTTTAATAGAAGCCAATAAATATAGTTTTAGCTATTGAATATCAATTCCAAAGCCTATATTTTGCATTAATTACATTAAGCATAGCAAATGTTAAATGGCCATTTGGATTTGACTGCTAAAATCTGTTGATAAATGCTAGTTTTATGCATTACATGTATTGTAAAACTACATAGTTGACATTTTTATATGACAGAAAGCAGCTAGTGGATGATCTCTTTTTAGTAGACATGCCACTACCTACAACATACACAACTAATAATATAACAATATTATTTTTTTTGTTTTCTTAATAAAAGGGTTAGTGATTTAAAAAGGCCAGTAAGCTTGCTTCTTAAGCACATTAAACAGTGTTTTGTTTGTTCCTTTAAAGCAGTCTGGGTTTCAGTTGGAATTAAATCAAATCTCAATTTTATGAAAGAATTGACAACAGTGGATATTTATTGACCATTTTCTGTGATCTTGGTGTCAACTTTTCTGAATCCTCAATATGTTCAGTGAACAGCTGGCTCCAACATTGTTTTCTTAAAGGGGTACTGTAGTGCCAGGAACACAAATCTGTATTCCTGGCACTACTGATCCCTCTGCCTTCCCCTCCCTCGCTCCGCCTCCTACCCAGTAAATAAAAGGTTAAAACACCTTTATTTACTTACCACAGCACCGATGTCCCTCTGGGTGTAAGCTACGCCCCCTCCTCTGTCCGTCGAGTGCATTACACCTCAATGCTTTCCTACGGGGAAAAAAAAATCTGATGCTGGAGGTCCTTATGCAGAGCGTGAGGACGTCCAGCGTCAGATAACAGACGAAAATTCGGTTACAATTCCGGAAGCCCTCTAGTGGCTGTCGGATAGACCGCCACTTAGGGCAGACTTAGAGCTGCAATGTAAACATTGCAGTTCTCTGGAACTGCAATGTTTAATATTGCAGTACTAGGTGCAAAGGGGACACAGCACCCAGACCACTGAGCTGAAGTGGTCTATGTGCCTACAGTGTCTCTTTAAAATAGTTCTCTTTAAAAAAACATCACTTTATCTTTGATAGGACACAACACTACATTACAACAGAGCCATATTAAGATTTCCACTCCGCCTAGACCCCTGGAATTTATTTCTGTGAGTGTTGTGCATTTATGTGTGGAGTGCTGTTTGTGTCTGTGGAATACTGAGTAGTTTGTATGAGAGTGTGTGTAGTGTTTGAGTGTTTTGTGTATGTGTCTGAGAACTCTATTTCAGTGGTGAAATTGGGTGTGTCGTTGTGTATTGGTTGAGTATTGAGCTGACATTCTGTCAATAACTGGCTGGGGTAAGCTGAGACATTGAGAAGTGCCGGGGGAGCCTTTAAAGTGATCTGCACCTGATAGAGTTGCAGACACCGATGTTCTTTTGATAAGGGCATGGGACACAGGGAATTTCCCTGCTGGCTCAAGGAAGACCCACCCTCACCCAAAAGTGAAGCCCATATCTGAGCCTGGGTCCTAGGCAATCTCTGTTGACTAATAGCTAACCCAGCTCTATATTACAGTTATCACAATCCAGCAATATGTCGAAGGCTAGATGCTACCTGCGTTTTGTCTATACCTTATAAAGAGATCACGATCCCCTGTGTTACATGATCTGCATAGCCTGTGAACACTTAAAGCGGCACTGTTATTTTGCAGGTTTTGTATTTAGATTAATCCTTTTTTATCCCTCTGTTTCCTCTTCTTTTTATCTTTTTTAGATTTTTTCTTTTTTTTATTTCAGTTTAGTATTGTAGTTATGCATGAGAAAATGTAGGGACTTCTTTTTCTTGTGTGGAGTGTGATGTTTGGTAATATTTAGCAATGTTTTGCTTAACGCAATTTCCATTTACCCAGAATTCCTCAGTCAAAAGAATCCCACAGAAGGGAAAACTGTATGCATCACAAAGAAACAAGGAAAAAATGAAGATGCCCAGGTAAGTGGCAAAGTAATATAATTATCAAGATACAAGATAAAAAAAAAGAATGTAAAGGAAAAACAAAAAACCAACACACAACATCATGTACACAAAGCAAATGAATGTCAGCAAAACAATGCACTCTGAGCTATTCTGAGAGAGCATTGAAATCTGTACACAATGGTGGTTATCGTCAGTATTAATTCTCTGCATTGGTTTAATATGAAACACATCCAGGGTTAATGGTTTTAAATATTTCAAGACAGCTAAAACACTTTCAGAACCTTCTGATCTACAAACATCTATTAACGTGAAATATAAACAAGTCAGTATTACGTTTCCTCGTAACAATTACATTTTTACATAACTTTTTATATTCATAGGGGAGCTGCTCTCAGCAAACACTAATCTTAATACACTGATCCTATTAAATGCTAAGGGATATTTCTTTGGTGCCTTGTCTTCCCGGTTTGTTCTATTATTATGTTAATGTGATGTTGAGAAGTTTGAATGCCATTATATAGGTTTAATGAGAGAAACTGTTCATTGAGTGTGAAATTGCCTTTGAAATTGTACAGATTCAGGGTTTAAGGGAATGGTGAATTAAATAGTTGTTTGATTCATTTATGTCTTTTTTTTTATCATTTTCCCTCTTTCTTATTTTTCATTTAAGTTTTCTGTACAGAATCACTTTAAAAAAAAAAAAGGAAAACAGTGTTAGGAGCACTCACTAGGGAAACCAATGTAATAGTCCTATTAGATGGTTGTTCTTTAGAAATGAACCCAATAATTCTTATTCTTAGTCTGGTCGAATTATAAAGATTTTGAAAAGTTTTTTGGCAGAACTCTATACTTTTTTTTAGCTTCCTCATGGGCACTGCCAGAGTAATGAACTTTGGAGGTTGAAGCAGCCATGCGGTACTCTTTTGGCAGGAGGATAATAGTGTTTTGTTTTTTTGTTTTTTTCCTTTTTCATCAGGCAACTGTTTCACTAGTATATTGCTATTTTTGTTACACAATGTAGTGTAACTGACAGGTAATTTGTATACATTTATTAATACTATTAAGAAATATTTGTTAAAAGCTCCTAGCTGAGAGGAAGAGGGGCTATTGACCAGGCTCCCCATCTACATAAACATATGTTTTCTGGGACACATATAATTTATACTAAGTGATGGGATACATACTGAAACTGCTGCCCTGCAGTATGCAGAAGTCAAATGGCATGCTGCAGGTAGTAAATCAGGTAATAAATTAATTAGAAATCCTGCAGCATATATATTATCCATAATATAAGGCAGCATTTCCATGTGCTGACAATCAACTTTATTTGATTACTAAATTATGTGTGACCAGGAAAACATTGTGGATATGGCAAGATAAGAAAAAAGGTGATTTGCGCACACAGAAAAATAGATTTTACCTTACACATAAAATTCCTCAGGTAAGCACACTACAGGTTGATTTTACAAAACCTATATACAAATAGATAAAACACACATAGTGTAACCTGCATATAACAAATAATAACGTGATTTGCAGAGCCTTTTCAAAGTTGGCTCTAAACTTATAGCGCTCGTCATCTCATCCTTGAGATATACACTAAAAGTGCATCAGGTATGCCCACAGGAACTTGGAACTGGTAAAATTGCAGCAGACTCCAGAGTCCAGATGAGGTAGGTATAAAAAGTTTTATTTAAACAATAAGTTAAAATAAAGAGGTGTATATATATATACAAATAAAATACAAACAAAGCACAACGCGTTTCAACCTTTTAGTAGGTCTTTCTCAAGTGCATTTAACTTGTTATTGAGCTCAGAGGCTCTTATATATCAAAGACAATCATGGGACAAAGTGAATAATTTCAAACATCGGTATAAACTACCACCCCCTTCCAAATATGGTCATAGCCGGAAGTGTCACGCCAACCAAAGTATGGCCGCACCTCCAGCTATGTACCCATACCTATAGACCTCCCCAACATGTCTGACATAAAAACGATCTGTATAATTCCTTATAGGGTCCCAGTTGTTCCGGTTCTAGCTCCACGATGTCATATCCTGTAGTGCCGTCTTGATGTATTCAGACGCGTCACTTCCTGTCACGTGTGTCCCGAAATCATCTGCCGGTCTAATGAGGCTTTCAAATTAGTTCCGGTATATGAAACGTCCATCATTACTCAGGCAGTTTGCCAATAGTTCATATCATCAAATGACAGAGACATACAGAAAAAAGAGGATAGATAAAATACGGAGCCGTTATTATTTCACACTTTTGCAATATGCATATAGTGCTTTTGTTTTACAAAAGCACTTAAATTTACACACTATACAATTAATGTGCATATATTCAAAAAGGGAAAGTATAAAAAAAGGGAGAAGTAGAAAGGGGTGGATTAAAATCAAAGTGAGTTATGGCAAAGGATTTTCAAGGAGGCTTCTTAAGTAACCATATAGACATCTCTAATCCAAAATATATATATATATATATATATATATATATATATATATATATATATATATATATGTGAAGCACAGGATATAGAAAAATATGTAAAGAAATAGTAAAATTATTTTTTAAAAATTACCAGTAATAGAGGGCAAATTATACTAAATGGTACTTTAAAAATACTATTTTTTAACAAATACATAGAATACTATTGATTTCAATATCAATATTGAGACCCAAGGGTGATAGGGTATGCATCTCAAATATCCATTTTACCTCTTGGGTACTCAATTTTTTTGGGAGGTCTCCTCCTCTCCAATGAGGCTCAATCTTCTTTATAGCGCAAAAATTTAAACATTTAGGGTCTGATTCATGTTTCTCTAAAAAGTGTTTGGATACACTGTGTTTTATAAATCCTTTTTTAATATTCCTAACATGTTCCCCTATTCGAACTTTTAGTGGCCTTGATGTCTTGCCTACATACTGAAGACCACATGAACAGTTTAATAAATATATGACGTTATTTAAATGACATGTAATCATGGACTTAATTTTAAATTCCTTTTTAGTACTAAAAGAGTTAAAAGTAATTCATTTTTTTTCTTTTATATTTGTTTTTTTACATGCATTGCACATCCCACAGTGATAAAAAACTTGATGTTTTTTTCAACCAATTTGTTAAAAAATTGCTATCATTTTGAGGTATTTTATCTAAAAAGTGTCTAGTTAAAATTTGTTTAAAATTTCTTGCCCCTCTAAAAAGAAATGTTGGCTTAGAACCTAAAAATTCTTGAATTTCCTCATCCTGAGTTAGGATGTCCCAGTTCTTACTTATAATTATTTTAATAGCACCCACTTTGCTTGAATAATTAAAAATAAAGGGGATCTGTTTCTTTTCATTGTCTATCAATACATTTTCCCTCCTTTTGTACTTCAAAAGGGAAGATCTTTCCAAAGATGATACCTCCTGAATCTGGATATCTAAATCCTTCTCATGATACACCTTTTGTATAAATTGGTGTTTAAAAAATTCGGCCTGGTTGGAAAAATCCTGTTTATTTGTGCAATTCCTGCGGCGTAACCTTAAAAATTGCCCCCTAGGGATGTTTGTCAACCAGGGTTTATGATGGCAACTGTTGACCTCGATGTAGCTGTTCACATCAACTTGTTTAAAAAATTGCACAAATAAACAAGATTTTTCCAAACAGGCCGAATTTGAAGATGACGTATCATCTTTGGAAAGATCTCCCCTTTTGAAGTATAAAAGGAGGGAAAACGTATTGATAGACAATGAAAAGAAACAGATCCCCTTTATTTTTAATTATTCAAGCAACGTGGGTGCTATTAAAAGAATTATAAGTAAGAACTGGGACATCCTAACTCAGGATGAGGAAATTCAAGAATTCTTAGGTTCTAAGCCAAAATTTCTTTTTAGAGGGGCAAGAAAATGTAAACAAATTTTAACTAGAAGCTTTTTAGATAAAATACCTCAAAATGATAGCAATTTTTTAACAAATTGGTCGAAAAAACAACAAGGTTTTTATCACTGTGGGATGTGCAATGCATGTAAAAAACAAATATAAAAGAAAAAAATGTAATTACTTTTAACTCTTTTAGTACTAAAAAGGGATTTTAAATTAAGTCCACAATTACATGTCATTCAAATAACGTCATATATTTATTAAACTGTTCATGTGGTCTTCAGTATGTAGGCAAGACATCAAGGCCACTAAAAGTTCGAATAGGGGAACATGTTAGGAATATTAAAAAAGGATTTATAAAACACAGTGTATCCAAACACTTTTTAGAGAAACATGATTCAGACCCTAAATGTTAAAATTTTTGCGCTATAGAGAAGATTGAGCCTCATTGGAGAGGAGAAGACCTCCCAAAAAAATTGAGTAGCCAAGAGGTAAAATGGATATTTGAGATGCATACCCTATCACCCTTGGGTCTCAATATTGATATTGAAATCAATAGTATTCTATGACATTTTAAAAAAATAGTATTTTTAAAGTACCATTTAGTATAATTTGCCCTCTATTAATGGTAATTTAAAAAAAAATAATTTTAATATTTCTTTACATATTTTTCTATATCCTGTGCTTCACATATATATATATATATATATATATATATATATATATATATATATATATATATATATATATTGTATTAGAGATGTCTATATGGTTACTTAAGAAGCCTCCTTGAAAATCCTTTGCCATAACTCACTTTGATTTTAATCCACCCCTTTCTACTTCTCCCTTTTTTTTATACTTTCCCTTTTTGAATATATGCACATTAATTGTATAGTGTGTACATTTAAGTGCTTTTGTAAAACAAAAGCACTATATGCATATTGTAAAAGTGTGAAATAATAACAGCTCCATATTTTATTTATCCTCTTTTTTCTGTATGTCTCTGTCATTTGATGATATGAACTACTGGCAAACTGCCTGAGTAATGATGGACGTTTCATATACCAGAACTAATTTGAAAACCTCATTAGATCGGCAGATGATTTCGGGACACACGTGACAGGAAGTGACGCGTCGGAATACATCAAGACGGCACTACAGGATATGTCATCGTGGAGCTAGGACCGGAACAACTGGGACCCTATAAGGAATTATACAGATCGTTTTTATGTCAGACATGTTGGGGAGGGCTATAGGTATGGGTACATAGCCGGAGGTGCGGCCATACTTTGGTTGGCGTGACACTTCCGGCTATGACCATATTTGGAAGAGGGTGGTAGTTTATACCGATGTTTGAAATCATTCACGTTGTTCCATGATTGTCTTTGATATATAAGAGCCTGTGAGCTCAATATCAAGTTATATGCACTTCAGAAAGACCTACTAAAAGGTTGAAACGCGTTGTGCTTTGTTTGTATTTTATTTGTATGTATGTACACCTCTTTATTTTAACTTATTGTTTAAATAAAACTTTTTATATCTACCTCATCTGGACTCTGGAGTCTGCTGCAATTTTACCAGTTCCAAGTTCCTGTGGGCATACCTGATGCACTTTTAGTGTATATCTCAAGGATGAGATGACGAGCGCTATAAGTTTAGAGCCAACTTTGAAAAGGCTCTGCAAATTGTGAGTTTGAAGATATATTCCTCTCACGTTATTATTTGTTATATACAGGTTACACTATGTGTTTTTTTATCTATTTGTATATAGGTTTTGTAAAATCAACCTGTAGTGTGCTTACCTGAGGAATTTTACGTGTAAGGTAAAATCTATTTTTCTGTGTGCGCAAATCACCTTTTTTCTTATCTTATCACTTTTTAGAGTGTAAACGGTGACATTACACTTGGGTTATTTTAGCTGCACCAGTTTGTAGTAAGATTAGTGCCATTGTGTCCTTTTTCTGTTTTATCTCTTATATTGTGGATATGGCAACCCTAGATTAAGGACCATGTAGATCACGTTACAGCCCCGAAGGGTATTAACTATCACACTATTGCCATTGGTGTAATTTTTTCTCTAGAATTGATATGGGGTACAGGGGAACATTGCTTTTTTGGTATGTTCTTTTTTTCTTATCTTTTTGTAGCTAGACTGCAGTCTGATTTACTTATTTATTTATTTATTAATTAATGTGAGATATAGATCAGGAATGCATTCCTGAGTAATTCGTGAGTTATTCAATGCTCTTTGAGGGTAATTTGGGCTAGTCTGGATGACTTCCAGTTCAGAGCTCATTCATATTGGGAATCCGTTTCGGTTATGCTGGAGTACAGTAATTTAATGAGCTTTGCATGTAAATTGCACAAATATGTTTTGTATTTGCAATCTCTGAGTTTAATAAACAACTCTGTATGCATCAGTTGGCTTACAGCAGATCTCAATCAAGTTGAATTAGTTGTATCCTTTGGACCAATTACAGCATCTCAATAACTAGGAAGTCAATGAAGAGACAAAGAGCAGTAACAATGCCTGACAATAATGCTTTAACCCTGCATGATTCCGCTTTCTTACTTTTAAATATTAAAACACAAGATTACTCTCTTACTCTAGTTAGATGTAATTGTCATGCTTCATTCTTGTGAAATGTACATCTTTAAAAAAAAAAAAAACTGAATTATAAATAAAAAATATATTAAATATATTGTAATGCAAAAAGATATATATTTGAAATCCTTTGTATCCCTCTTGAAAAGAGGGATTGGGGAGTGAATATATTTTTAGTTATTTTAAACATATTTATTAACTTAATAATAATAAAATGTGTGAAATCCCTATCCCACCCCTCATAAACACACTACACACCATTACACACACACTACACACCTTATACACATATATTACATTCCCTATACAAACACTAAACCCCTATAAATATTAACTGCACCCCATTTACCCACAGTGCACCCCCTAAAAACATACACTATACCCCCTATACACACACTAGACTCTGTATTAACACTACACACCCTGTACACATACTGTCTACCCTCATACACACACTGCATCCCTGTAGACACACTACACCTACTATACACACACAATCTATAACCTCTATACACACACTATACCACAATGCACAATAACATAAATAATAAAACTTTGGACTACTGACATGTTCTGCATATCTTCAAATTCATGCAAAAAGTATCCTTAGAACATAAATGTCCTTTAGCCTTGAGGCAGTTATAGGTTTTATAGAATGCTACAATATTTTAACATTTACATGTTTGCAACACAAACTTGTTATTTAATCAATAAACCCTTTACTGTTTGCAAATACACACAGAAGACAAAAAAGTTTTATTTTACCTTTTCAGACAATAGGTCCAAAAATCTACCCCCAAAAGCTTTACTGTTATTGGTTATTAATCTTATATCTCATATTGTAGCAGACATGGCTTTTCCTAGTAAAATCGTGCTAATCCCAGTGGTTTGTCTGGTGTAACACATCTGTTGCTGTCCATTTATATGAATTAGGTCATTGATAGGAAGGGATCCGCAATGCACAATGCAGTCACATGAGCAACTTCTTTCTAATAGATTCTCTTGTATTCTGAATGCAGTCGATAATAAACTGACAAGAGTGAAGTGTTCCTAAACACATATTGATGCTACCTCCAGGGGCACCTGTCACTTAAGATAAACCCATAAGAAGTAAGAGCAATAACGAATGAAGCACTTATCTTTTGAGGAGATTGCATTTCTTTCTCCGAATGATCGTAGGTGTTTGCACTTTCCCTCAATATTGATCCTACTATCTTTTATAACTTCTCAGAGGTTATGAAATTCTACAGTTTTATACTATGGACAGGTGGTGTCATCATAGCCCTTATTCTTAACCCCTTAAGGACACATGGCGTGTGTGACACGTCATGATTCCCTTTTATTCCAGAAGTTTGGTCCTTAAGGGGTTAAAGGGCATACCTACAGAAAAAAAATCTTAAAGGGCATAACTTCAGTGAAAGGTAAGGTAACCACACATACCTTTACCTCAATCCCACACCAACGTGTGTGGATATGTTACCTTGTGGCAGTCTTTTAAAAAATGAAGACCGCTTTAAATTAAAAAAAATGTCTAACACAACTAACAAAAAGACTTGAGATTTTTACACTTTAAGAACAGTGGCTTGTGTGATTCTAGCAATTATCCATTCTCTCTTTATAGAAGATTGTGCAAGTGGTGGTAGGGAGGGGAAGAGAGAGCATTAGAGATAATACTTGGTCTAAGATAACAATAGGTTATCTAAATTGGCTAAATTGGCAGCAATATGTATCTCATGGAGAAAGCGCAGCTTAGGGAATAGGACCCTGACAGGGCTAGGAAGCGGGCTGGGGGGGAGCCCTAATTGGATTGGTGGGCTAGTGTTTAGGAACTGGGTGATATAAATAGGTCAGCCATTTTAGAATCCCTTCACTAATTTCACTCACCTGGCAGAGTTGGTCCCTCCCTCCCTCCCTCCATCACTTTTTAGCGAAGTGTTGGTTCCCCGTTTGGTCACAGTGGGGAAACGGGCCTTCTTAGTTAATATAGCTGTTGCGAACATAACCTCACCACAGGCTTTTGGAGGGGCCTGCTTGCCAGCCTCCTGCCAAAAGACTATGGGCCAGGTCGGCCACTGTTAAGACCCATATGTTATTCCCTCTGGATACCCTGGTTCGGCACTTTCTGCCATAGAACTGAACGCTAGCTCCTTGGTGGCCGTTTGCATGGACCAAAACCGCAAATAGTCTTCTCCCAGGTACAAAGGAGAGATTGACCTAGTTTGTATGGGAGTGTCCTGGATCTGAGAGCCAATGTGGTTGTGTATTTTTTTTCTACTGTGGTTTACTCTAAGGTCCAGGGGGAAGTGCCCCTTGCATGGGGACTTTAACAAAAGGCCAGTTGTGGTTCACTTCACCCTCAAGACAGAGCCTCGTCTTGTGATTGTAGGGAAAAGCTATACAAGCTATACCTGCTTCGGATTGCTATACTGGCTATAATCACTAGCTCTTGTAAGAGCTACACAGCTATACCTGCTATACTCTCTGGAGTAGGAGAGGTCCACCTCTTGAAGCTGGATCCTGGGCTTGGGTCCAGGGTGGGTGGAGGACCTCGAGACTCCAGCCAAGTTGCGGAGGCTAAGGGGCTACGGTGCTTATGGTGTCCGGTACGGTGCTTATAGTACTCCAGGCTACTAGGAAGCAGCAATAGGCGGAGGCACACAGTCGGGGTGCCAAGCGGTCCGTCACAATAGCAGTAAGGATAGTCGGTTGGTCGTTCAAATGCTATACTGTTCGTACATATTTTGGTAGGTTTCAAGCCTGCTGGTGGCTTAGAACCTCGGTTGTGTAGGGGTACCTGGGTATACCCCTACCAGGAGTAAACAAAGGAAATTCATTTTACATATTCATATTTATATTGTTGTTATATATTGTTAAGTAATGGTTATGTTATGGGTCATTGCCTTTGATATTTAACATGGGGGAGATGTTATAATGTTAGGGGTTGAGGCAGGCAATGACCTTAGTATATTTTGTATATGATAAGTTATTAACTTTAATATTATTAAAGCTATGGACGTTTTGACCCATAGCTAAGAGTATTGGTGTCTTATTGGGTGGGTTTGGGTTTAGTTTCCAATATCCCTCCCCTGCCCATATGGCGACTATGCACCTATCATGAATTACGCAGTGATCTAGCTAACTGTATATCTCTTATTTAATTGCAAATTATAGTAAAACCATGCACAGCCAAACTGTATATTTCAAACTTTGAATGAACAAAATCAGTTTGTGATTGTGCTAAAGAATGCTAAATTATTTTTCAACTTCATATCCCCTCAATATTTTAGACATTTTAGACAAACAAAAAATTCCATGAGCACCTAATATTATTTGTAAGCACCCCTGAACTGCAACATATGTATAGAAAGGATGTATTGTCTTTAATGCATATGCTTACTATGCTTTCATTGTATGGAGAAAATCATAGAAGGATTCAGAAGTTTTTTGTGCCTAGGAACAAACAGGACCTTATGATTGGCGCAGAGTGACGTTTTGCTG
Organism: Pelobates fuscus; assembly: GCF_036172605.1. Taxonomy (NCBI): domain Eukaryota; kingdom Metazoa; phylum Chordata; class Amphibia; order Anura; family Pelobatidae; genus Pelobates; species Pelobates fuscus. The sequence goes on from NC_086317.1 coordinate 128,156,482, forward strand.
TGCATGCATGATAGCCTTCTAATGTTTTCTTATGAGCATTGGATTGGCTGAGATTATCAAGCCAGTGATTTGGGCAGTGCCAGTCAAGACAGGATCCTTGTGGCGCTGGAAAAAGGGGAGTAAAATCACAATTTTAACTGGGTATCCGGGGTCCTAAACAGCTATTTAGACATATAGCTGCGGCGGCGAGGCTCATCTTCCTGTCCGCCCGCACCTCCCATGCCTCACCCTTCTGTCAGTCCCTACATTGGCTTCCTATAAAATATAGAGCTCAATTTAAAATTCTGGTTCTTGCTTTCAAATGTCTACATAATGCTGCTCCCACCTACACTGTGTGCAGAATTATTAGGCAAATGAGTATTTTGACCACATCATCCTCTTTATGCATGTTGTCTTACTCCAAGCTGTATAGGCTCGAAAGCCTACTACCAATTAAGCATATTAGGTGATGTGCATCTCTGTAATGAGAAGGGGTGTGGTCTAATGACATCAACACCCTATATCAGGTGTGCATAATTATTAGGCAACCTCCTTTCCTTTGGCAAAATGGGTCAAAAGAAGGACTTGACAGGCTCAGAAAAGTCAAAAATAGTGAGATATCTTGCAGAGGGATGCAGCACTCTTAAAATTGCAAAGCTTCTGAAGCGTGATCATCGAACAATCAAGCGTTTTATTCAAAATAGTCAACAGGGTCGCAAGAAGCGTGTGGAGAAACCAAGGCGCAAAATAACTGCCCATGAACTGAGAAAAGTCAAGCGTGCAGCTGCCAAGATGCCACTTGCCACCAGTTTGGCCATATTTCAGAGCTGCAACATCACTGGAGTGCCTAAAAGCACAAGGTGTGCAATACTCAGAGACATGGCCAAGGTAAGAAAGGCTGAAAGACGACCACCACTGAACAAGACACACAAGCTGAAACGTCAAGACTGGGCCAAGAAATATCTCAAGACTGATTTTTCTAAGGTTTTATGGACTGATGAAATGAGAGTGAGTCTTGATGGGCCAGATGGATGGATTGGTAAAGGGCAGAGAGTTCCAGTCCGACTCAGATGCCAGCAAGGTAGAGGTGGAGTACTGGTTTGGGCTGGTATCATCAAAGATGAGCTTGTGGGGCCTTTTCGGGTTGAGGATGGAGTCAAGCTCAACTCCCAGTTTCTGGAAGACACCTTCTTCAAGCAGTGGTACAGGAAGAAGTCTGCATCCTTCAAGAAAAACATGATTTTCATGCAGGACAATGCTCCATCACACGCGTCCACAGCGTGGCTCCACAGCGTGGCTGGCAAGAAAGGGTATAAAAGAAGAAAATCTAATGACATGGCCTCCTTGTTCACCTGATCTGAACCCCATTGAGAACCTGTGGTCCATCATCAAATGTGAGATTTACAAGGAGGGAAAACAGTACACCTCTCTGAACAGTGTCTGGGAGGCTGTGGCTGCTGCTGCACGCAATGTTCATGGTGAACAGATCAAAACACTGACAGAATCCATGGATGGCAGGCTTTTGAGTGTCCTTGCAAAGAAAGGTTGCTATATTGGTCACTGATTTGTTTTTGTTATGTTTTTGAATGTCAGAAATGTATATTTGTGAATGTTGAGATGTTATATTGGTTTCACTGGTAAAAATAAATAATTGAAATGGGTATATATTTGTTTTTTTTTAAGTTGCCTAATAATTATGCACAGTAATAGTCACCTGCACACACAGATATCCCCCTAAAATAGCTATAACTAAAAACAAACTAAAAACTACTTCCAAAAATATTCAGCTTTGATATTAATGAGTTTTTTGGGTTCATTGAGAACATGGTTGTTGTTCAATAATAAAATTAATCCTCAAAAATACAACTTGCCTAATAATTCTGCACTCCCTGTATCTATCCTCCCTCATACACAAGTATGTCCCGTCTAGGCCCTTACGATCTGCTGAAGACTTACGTCTATCTTCTGTCTATACTCCCATCTCTGATGCTCGCCTTCAAGACTTCTCGAGGGCTGCACCGTTCCTGTGGAACTCGCTTCTCTCCTCCGTTAGATGCTCACCCAGTCTCCACTCCTTCAAAAAATCATTAAAAACCCACTTCTTCATAAAAGCGTATCAATTAAACTCTTAATAGCTCCCAACTGATTCCTCTTCTGCAACTGTCACTAGTCTAATACTATCCTTACCTTTTGTGTCATTTTACCCCACTCCCTCTAGCATGTAAGCTCATTGAGCAGGGCCCTGTGTGTCCAACTTGTCTCGTTACAACTACATGTCTGTTTGTCCACCCATTGTAAAGCGCTGCGGAATTTGACGGTGCTCTATAAATAATATAATAATAATAATAACTAATTTTGAAGCTATATACACTTTATATAACAAGAAAGGTAAGCTACCGAACGCAATGAATTTCTGTAGAAAGTCTGGTCTAAACAAATCAACATACAGGTTGTTGTATTCTCACCAGAAGAATTAAATCCTGTTCTTGTTTCAGAGGAATTCTCGGCCATCACACCACAGATTGCTAATTTGGTTAAATGACCAACTGTTGACCTAGTGTTGATATATCAGGATTTTGTTTTACATTGCATGAATCAATGTAGTTTTTGAAGTTCTGTATTTGTCATATGTTTTCTCACATGTACATTACATTTTCCATCTTTTTTCATAACGTGCTTCCTCTTCTTAATCAGCACAATTCAAAATAGAAGGAAAAAAGGTGTGCAGGCGCCTCAAGTGTATGAAGAAAGCAAGAGGTGTAACACAAAGTGTATCTCCCAACATCCTACAATCAATAAAAACAGAATGAAAACCAAAGTAGTTACCCTCTTGGACATAAAATATACCTACTAGTAATAGCAGGACATATGCATATAATCTAAAAAATTGTAAAAACAAGAAAACATAGTGCAGACTGTTTATAAAGAATGCTAAAAGGAAGTATTGACAGTAACTCACTAGATTTAGAGCCGTGCCAGGCTCTGTGCATTAGGCTTTAGGGTGCCTATACAGGCTATAGATGGTGGCTGGATTAGAGAACAGCTGCATCCACAGGAGACTTAGAGAAGTAGTTATCCAAAATGTATTAAACCAAGATATATATATATACAATAAAATAAGGATTGGGAATAAAAAAATACAACAGTGCAAACAAAGGCCGAAATGGCTAAAGTCACTGCGATATAGGCAAAGTCCACAAGTCCCTGGAAAAACAGCAAACGCGTTTCGACTAAATTGGGGAGTCTACCTCAGTGCTGGTGTCTTCATCCAAGTCCTGTCCTTAATTTATCCCACTTAGAATCCAGATCCGATTCACCTGGGTTGTGTATTCATGTCACTTCCGGCAGGATGCCAATTTCCAGAGCTATATGTCCTAGCTCTGATATATATCTCTTATTGGTCCATTTCAGGTGACCACTCCCCTCAAAGATATTGTGGTTATGGTGGAAATACTTTTTTTCGTTCCAAAATAATGGTGCAGATCCCCTTACACGCCAATATGGTGTACAAAAAGCAATTTTCATACTCACAAGTGTGGAGCCTGCATATTGTCTCAGTAGAGATGCTTAATGTGGTTAAGGACCACACATCCTTCTTTTAAAATGCTGGAGTCCAAGATGGTTTTAAAAGACAAATTTTATTACAATTAAAATCTAAAAAATAATAAAAATCAATAAAAAAGGCTGTTAAATATCAAATGGTAAAGTAGAGTGGATAATAGTAGTCCAGATACGCGTTTCACCGTCCTATGGCTTCCTCAGTCCGGTTTTGATGTAACCCATCTGTCCATCTTATATATCTTATGTGCTGATGCTAAACTCCTCCAGCTGATATTCATTCAGTTTCCATTCCTCCTGTATGTTGTGTTCCAAGCCTCATTCTGAATTCTCAATTGCATTTCCGTTTTTGGTCACGTCGCGTCACTTCCGGTTACGTCAATGGGACGATAGAATTCTCTTTTCTCTATGGTATGCGTTCCAATATGCGTTCCATCCTGCCGAAAATGTCCTAAATAGGTTCTATAAAATGTCCATGTTACAGAAATCAATATAAATAAAAAAAGGAGATGTGGATCAAGAAGTATATTTCTAAGTATAATTTATTTCTAATACTCTCATATATCCATACTCCCCATAATAAACTAAGCATTTAATCAACATTTTTACATGGATCTCACACCACAAATATTAATCCCACTATGATCATTTTATGCATTAATGTTTAAATAACAATTGTATTCTTGTATTGTCAATCTTACTTCAATCTTATTAGACTAAATAAATTATACACAAATCATATTCTATCATTATACTATCATAATATATTAATGTCAATTGAGGTACCTAAAAAGGTCCTCGGTTTAGTTAATTGGGCAGAACAGCTCTTGTATCAATCTTATTCAAGCAGTCTTTATCCTTAATTTGATATTATTAAAAGAGATAGTACCTAGGTTTTCTTATTTTTTCCTTTCCCTTTCCTTTCATTTTAAAAAGTGGCATATTTCAAAGTCACTGTTAAGACCTCGAGGGATCATTGTATTAAAAATATAGATCAACCCCTTTTCCTATAACTTTGTTCACATCCCCTCCTCTCCAATCCTTTTGTACTTTTTTTATTCCCATAAATTTCATATCTCTGGGATTATTATGTTACAGTTTGAAGTGTTGTGATACACTATGGTTTTCGTATCCTCATTGGATATTACGTATGTGTTCCCCTATTCTTATATGCAACGTCTTGTTTTTCTGCCTACATATTTCAATCCACATAGGCATATAAGTAAATAAACAACACTTTTGGTGTAGCAGGTTATCAAGAGCCAGGTGGTAAGAAGCCACCTAAGAGATAAAAAAGAATGCATTTACCTTTAATGAGAATGTAGGATGAGAATGTAGGATTTTATGGCTGATTTTATGGCTGAGGACAATGCACGGCATGCAACAAGACAAATAACCATAGGCGGATAAATTATTTATCATTAGCTCATTATTTTCAATATATATTTTTCTATTTATTTTATGTTCATTTTGTCCCCTATATTATCTTGCTCTAGACCTTGCTACCCTCCTTTTAGCATCCGCACAAATCTCTTTGTATTTGATATTTTCTGTGATTGCTTTTTTTATGTCATTCTATTATCTTTATTTTTATGTGTTGTAAGACTTGGTATATATTTGTAAGAATGTTATGTGCCAATACTATTTATTATTGAAGTAATAGGCTTTTTAAGATTTATGCCCTTAGTTACAATGGACGTTTGGGCATTCAGGGAATGAACTTTCATGATGTCAATTTTCATATGACCGGAAAAAACATATCACGTCCCGCCAGACGCAGGTGAATCATATCCAGATGCTGAGCGGTATATTTAAGGACAGGACTTGGATGAAGACACCAGCACTGAGGAAGACTCCCCAATTGAGTCGATACATGTTTGATGTTTTTCCAGGGACATGTGGACTCTGCCTATATCGCAGCGACTTTAGCCATGCCGGCCTTTGTTTGCACTGTTGTATTTTTTATTCCCAGTCCCTATTTTATTGTATATATATCTTGGTTTAATACATTTTGGATAACTACTTCTCCAAGTCTCCTGTGGATGCTGCTGTTCTCTGATCCAGCCACCATGTATAGCCTGTATAGGCACCCTAAAGCCTAATGCACAGAGCATAGCATGGCTCTGAATCTAATGAGTTACTGTAAATACTTCCTTTTAGCATTCTTTATATACAGTCGGCACTATGTTTTCTTGTTTTTTGTATTTTTCAGATTATATGCATATGTTCTGCTATTACCAGTAGGTATATTTTATGTCCAAGAGGGAAACAACTTTAATTTTTATTCTGTTTTATTCAGTACAATTGCATGGTGTACTTTCTATGCTTACTGATCATACATTTTAAATCCTCTATCACAGTGAATGGATTTAAGTTATCTCATCGGTATTAATGTCTTTATCTGGAGTAGTAAAAATCTTTTTTTAACTTGTGCATCAATCCATGAATTTATTTTATAAAATCAATCTTCTCTTTACAAAAGCAATATGTCTTAAAAAATCTAATACACTTAACTGTGTATGTACAAGTATGCCATGATATCATGGCATTTACCGAATGCCTGATGCCTGATCCATCATCAAGGATTTACATGTACTCTTTACATGAAACCTTAAAGCGCCTCTCCAGGCACTATAATGACTTCATTAATATGAAATCGCAATGTTGCCCAGAGTTACTCTTTTTCGTATTTCTTATAGGCATTAGCAGCCTGATGCAAATATATTCATTAGATGTTCTGTATTTACCAGGACATTAAACGGGCACTGTATGCACCATAACCATTTTATCTAATTGTATTGGTTATGATGCCATTTAGTGTTAAATCATTTTTAAGCAGTTTAGCATGAAATAAGTGTCCCCGGCATCCCAGAGCCCCATCCCCATTTGAGTTGTGACTAAGGAAGAGATTATACACTTCCGTCTAGTCATACCAAGTCATACCTAAATAGGCACTAATAGACTGAAGCTGTTTATCTTCTACTCTAGGCCAATCACAGCTGTCCATTTCTGTTTAGGCTAATTCTTCCTGATTAGCCTGAGTAGCACAAGGTGGGTGTCCTGCTGGGAACTTTCATACAGCATTTCATACAGAAAAAATGGTTTAATACTGAATACGGAAGGATGGCCCCAGGGAACTTCAGACACGTAGCCACTTTAAAAGGACACTCCAGGCACCCAGACCACTTCTGCTCATTGGAGTGGTCTGGGTGCCAACTCCCACTACCCTTAACCCTGCAAATGTAAATATTGCAGTTTTCATAAACTGCAATATTTACATTGCAGGGTTAACTCCTCCTCTAGTGGCTGTCTACTAGACAACCATTAGAGGGCACTTCCTAGTTTATAGCACAGGTTTTCTGTGCTATAGCATCGCTGAACATCCTCACGCTATGTGAGGACCTCCAGCGTCGCTAAAATCCCCATAGGAAAGCATTGAAAGCATTTTCAATGCTTTCCTATGGAGAGTTCTAATGCATGTGCGCGGCATTGCAGCACATGCGCATTAGGTCTCCTCAGCCGGCAGCCGCGCATGCTCAATCGGTCTCCGGCAGGGGAGGAGCTTGGACGGACCCTAAACCAGCGCCTGAGACCCTGCGCTGGTCTCAGGTAAGTCACTGAAGGCGTTCTAACCCCTTCAGCAACATGGGATGGGGGGTGGGAGGGAGAGGGGACCTGCAGTGCCAGGAAAACGATTTGTTTTCCTGGCACTGGAGTGTCCCTTTAATGATATGAAGCAGTTACAGTGCCTACAGGGGCCCTTTAAGATAAACCACCTACCATCCTTTCTCAATCACTAAACTGTTATTAAAAATAATCAAGCAGTTTGGAAAACTGGGAGAATTCCTTGTGTCGCTGAATAAGAAGAAATAAAACTTAGATAAATACATCCATTCATAATCTTTAGCCTCTCAGTACATTTAATATGTGTAGGGAAACAATGACATGATTTCCCTTGCTTTGCCCCGTCAAGACAAACATCTCTCTAACACTTTTTGTATTAGCTGAACACAAGGAATGAAAAAGCAATAACTCATTCAAAAAATGCAATTTCTGGATCCTTTTGAAATTCTGATCTTATCAATGCTCGCCTGCACACGGAGGGGAAAGCAAATCTGCCGATTGAGTCACAAGCTGTATCTTATCACCCATCATTTAATCCCTGCAAATAGTGGACGACATCTGTATTATTAAACTAGGAATCTAGTTAGGTTAAGCAGAAATGCAACAAAAGAAAAGGCTAGCTTCTAGGGATGGAAACAGATCACAGGGACGGATTTCTCACAAGGCCAGCGAGGGGAGGCATGGCCTCGGGGAGGCACACTGGTGGGGTGCTCAAAGATCTCCTTTACTGGCCAATCCACTATCCTGCTGTGGTACTGGCAGAGCCAACACTCTTATAGAGAGACCATTATTGGTCTCCCTTGCCTGCACTGCATTAGAGCATTGCAACAGGTTACAATGGCAACGGTCTGCTTGATCTCATTGGCTCCGGCCGGAAGGAGCTGTGTGCATCTACAGCTACAACTCTCACTGGCAGGCCTGGACAGGCCATCAGACGTACTCCTCACACACACTGCACCCCTCACTCTGCACCCCCCATGCACACACTGCAACCCTCACTCATATTGCATCATTCACACCAACTGGTGTGAATTACTTCTAGGGAAAGCGTGCACGCATTAATTAATCAATTGAAAAGGAGTAGATAGACAAATAATCAAAGTTTTCTTTGATCTAAATCAATGTGACTCACTTAGCATTATTTTGGAATACATTTTATCCTATGTGACCTCCTCCTATTATTCCATTTACATCATGCCCCTTTGAGTTATGTCTCTACCACTTTAAAGGGACCGTTTGGATACTAAAAGCTCATGCACTAAATTACGTTTAGTTTTTGCAGGTCTATAAAGCCTAAGTCTGCACCTTTAGCCACGCCCCTACTTTCACACAACATGTTCCTGATTAGTAGTGTACACACTGTGCAGAGAGCAATGACTGGGCTACACTGTATCCAGTGGCGTACCTACCACGGTCGCAGGGGTAGCAGCTGTGACCGGGCCAGTAACTCCAGGGAGCCCTGCCGCAGCTGTAACCACTGCGACCGTGGGCCACCACAATTTCAGGGCTGCTGCACCAACTTGGACCCCTCGATCGCTGGGTGGCCAGCTAAAGGGGAGCTCTGTACTTTACTGCTCCCCTCTATGTGTGCCAAGCAGAGGGGAAACGTTTCGATCCGTTTCAATTCTGGAAATCTGGTAGACAGCCACTAGAGGAGGCGTTAACCCTCAGAAACTGCGATAATTGACACTGTAGGGTCAAGGGACATGGGACATTGCACCCAGACCACTTCAATGAGCCGAAGGGGACTGGGTGCCTACAGTATCCCTGTAAACCCAATGATATAAGTTGTGTGGAGCCATCTAAGCACAGCTACATCAAATCCACATAAAATGTATTTACAAAATGACCATAACAACCAATAAAATGGCTATCTGTGCAAAACTTTAGAGCTAGATATTTTCATCATGGAGGGACCTTGTTTTAGTACTGTGTTTACTCTTATTTGGCTGTATATTTTATTTGTATATATTACAGAAGGTCTCTTTTTTAATGTTACAGAATAAATTATAGAGGTACTTTTTGTACCTTTTTTATGTATCTTGGTAGTGTGTACGTGCCTATGTTGCTCAAGAAAATTGTATGATCTTTAAAGGGACATTACAGTCACCAAAACAATTTTAGCTTAATGAAGCTGTTTTTGTGTATAGATCATGCCTCTGAAGTTTTGCTGCTCAATTATCTGTCATTTATGAGTTAAATCACTTTGTTTCTGTTTATGCAGCCCTAGCCACACCTCCCCTGACTGTGACTGACAGCCTGCATGTAAACAAAATTGTTTCATTTTCAATCAGATGCTAGCTCACTTTAAAAGGTTTTGTCCATGGCTCTGTAAATTGAACTTTAATCATATACAGGAGGCTCCTGTAAGATCTAGCAAGCTATTAACAACCAGGGGATCGGAAATTGTAAAATAAACAGAATTTGCAATACAAAAAGTATAAACATTAGATGACACTTTACAGGATGTGACTGGTAAAGTTGTGCAAATCACATGCAAGGAGGTTGTGCCTAGGGCTGCTTAATCAGTGATCAAACTCCTGAATGGCAGAGAATTGAGCAGTGAGACTGCATGGGGCATAATCTATACATCAAAACTACTTCATTAAGCAAAAGTTGTTTTAGTGACTATAGTGTCCTTTTAATCATTGTTAATAATGCCAGCTGTAGTATTTTATTTTATTAATAAAGTATTCAATTCTACGTGAGCTTCATACTTGTATATTAATAAAAAAAAATATTTGTATGATTCAAGACCGTTAAAGATCAAGTTGAAAAAAATAACCCTGAATGATCTAAAATTATACTGATATTCAAGACTCTCACTGAGTGATTCATGTCACTACACAGAACCCTTAATTCGTACATATTAGAACTTTAATAATGCATGCAAGCAGTCATGCGTATGCGAGCATTCATACTGTTAATGCAAATGAGATAATTATTTTATTTATTTTAAAGGCTGTTTCTTTTGCATTGACAGCTTCATTGATTAGCGTTTTGAGTTGCTTGCTAATTTATTTTGATTATTCCACACTCCAGCTTTCAGCTCATGCGATCAAACTAAATGTATTCCCACTGTTTTCCAGGGAGCCTTTGTAAAGTATTGCAAAGTATTGTGCTAATAAACCTAAACAGTGGTTAGCTTGTATAAAGTCATCAACCTAAACATTTAGAACCTGGAATGAGATTTACTCCATAGATTGTAAATGTACAGGCCAAGGATAGATACTGTCAGGGTTATTTACTAAAGTTAGAAATGCCATGAATTCAAGGTGAATTTCAGATTTAACATGAAAATAGCTAAACTGGAAACATTCTCCAAGACAACTAGGTTTACAGTTATTATAGCTATTTTGGTCAAAAATGTAAAATTCACTTTACATTTCTGAAAATTCTCACTTTATTGAACAATCCTGTCTGTATTCTGACCAGAAAGAACATACAAGCTCACAAACTATAAATTGTTTTTGAATCAATAGGTTGACAATAAACAGAGACAAATAAATGATTGCATTACAACCAACCATTGTTTAAACAGTAGATGTGATCTAATGTTTACATCAAATGACAAAATAAATTGTACTTGCCATCCTTTGTATGTGTCCCGCATAGTTGCCAACTGTCCTGTTTTTGCCGGGACAGTCCCGGCAAGCTGGAGTCTGTCCAGGCAATACACTGTCCCGGGACAGTCCTGGGAACTTGCAGGGCCATGTGCTTTCATTATTTTGCCTCGGACTGTAACAGCCTGTTACAGTCTAAGAGAGTTCGGGAGAGAGCTACTGGGAGATGCTGTGGGCAGGAGAAAGGTGCTGGGGTCTATAGAGAGGTGCTGGGGTCTGCTGGGGTCTGCTGGGGGCCGGAGGGAGCACTTACAGACTCCCTTCCGATTTCCCAGCAGCTTCTCCTGCACACAGGCTCCTGCTCCACAGCACGTGAACAGGGCCCGCCCCCACGATACAAGCCACACATGCAAGTCCCGTCCCCAAGCCCCACCCCCACCTTTAAGCAGCAGACCTTGCTGCATTTGGAAGAGGCCAGAAAAAGGCTACCTGAACTCCCAGCAACAGCCTCCAGTGCCAGGTAAGCTTGTGTGTGTGTCAGTGAGTTTGTCTGTAGTGAGCTTGTGTGTGCATCAGTGAGCTTATCTGTAGTGAGCTTGAGTGTGTGTATGTCAGTGTGCTTGTTAGTAGTGAGCTTGTGTATGTGTGTGTGTGTGTGTCAGTGCTCAGGCCAACAGAGGAGACCTGCTTTCTTGCTGTGAGCCCTCTTGGGCCGGTGAGGATCTCCCCTGGATCCGCCACTGGTGTGTATTCAGCAGTCTCTGTGTGTGTTTGTTGTGTGTGAATTCAGTGTACTGTGTGTATGTACTCTGCAGTCTGTCTGTGTGTATTCAGCAGTCTGTGTGTGTGTATTCAGCAGTCTTTGTATTCAGCAGTATCTCTGTGTATGTTTTTTGTGTGTGTTTTCAGTGTACTGTGTGTCTGTACTCAGCAGTTTGTATGTTTGTTCTCAGCAGTCTGTCTGTGTGTACTCAGCAGTCTGTGTGTGTGTACTCTGTAGTCTGTCTGTGTGTACTTAGCAGTCTCTCTGTGTGTAATAAGCAGTCTCTCTGTTGGTATTCAGCAGTCTCTCTGTTGGTATTCAGCAGTCTCTCTGTTGGGATTCAGCAGTCTCTCTGTGTATTCAGCAGTATCTCTGTGTGTATTCAACAGTCTGTGTGTATGTATTGTATGTATGTATTGCATTTGTTGGAGGTACCAATAAATATAAGCTTAATTTTTATCGATAATTAACATTTTATGCCTGTGAGTTGTTTTAAGGAAGGACCCCAGTACACTGCTTTGCCCGGAGGCCCATAATGCTGTTAAGATAGCACTGCTTGTGTGAGTCACTGAGCTTGTCTGTAGTGAGCTTGTGTGGGTCAGTAAGCTTGTCTGTAGTGAGCATGTGTGTGTCCGTAAGCTTGTATTTAGTGAGCATGTGCGTGTCAGTGAGCTTCTATTTAGTCAGCTTGTGTGTGTCAGTGAGCTTGTCTGTATAAGGCTTGTGTGTGAGTCAGAGTTTTGTCTGTCAGCCTATATGTGTGTATCAATGAGTTTGTGTTTTGTGCCAGTAAACTTGTCTGTCTTTGAGCCTGTGTATCAGTACGCTTGTGTGCTTACTGTATGCAAGCATACTGTATCAGTAAAGAACGAATTGCATGGAATTGAGATAAGAATTTCAAACTTTAGGCTGACATTTTCCAACTCGGCTACTTTGGCCTTAAGTTTGAAATTATCATCTCAATTCCCTGTAATTCTATCTTTATTGAGTAGACCCTGTAATCTACACTAAAGGCAAAGATTAATTATGTGGGTTTGACATAGTGGGTGGAGATTTGCAGCAGTGGGTGAGGTACATATTCAAGGTACGGTAGTAATTCCACAGACTGCACAATATTAAGGTTATTCTGTGTATACATTTTTTACAAAAAATAAAATTGAATAGCAGTTAGTTGTCTGCCAGCGTGTGTGTCAGGCCCACAGCGTATACTGTGCCCACTTGCCCAGTGCCACCACTCACTCACTGGTGTCACAATAGCTTGCATTTAACAAAAAAACACCTTTTTGGACTATAATATAATAGCAGTCAGTTTCCTTCACGAGTGTGCGTTTCAGGGCCTGCCCAGTGCCACCACTCACTCATATCTGGTGTCCCAATAGCTTGCATTTAAAAAAAAACTAAACTTTTTGGACTGTAATATAATAGCAGTCAGTATCCTTCACTAGTGTGCGTTTCAGGGCCTGCCCAGTGCCACCACTCACTCATATCTGGTGTCCCAATAGCTTGCATTTAATAAAAAAAACTTTTTGGACTGTAATATAATAGCAGTCAGTTTCCTTCACGAGTGTGGGTTTCAGGGCCTGCCAGGGCACAGTGTCACACCAGTGCCATTCATATCTGTTGTCTCAGTAGCTTGCACGCATAGTACCACTAATCGAAAATAAAATGACAGGCAGAGGCAGGCCACCCCGCGGGGGCCGTCGTGGTCGTGGTTCTGTGATTCCCTTTGGCCCTAGAATAATGCCCAGTGTTCAGAGGCCATGTACTCTGAACTTGAAAAGTTCTGAGGACATAGTTTACTGGCTAACACAGGACACCCAATCTTCTACAGCTTCCGCTCGGAACCTCGACGCACCATCCTCCTCCAGCTTAGCTTCGGGCACCTCTCAAGTTACCACTCGCTCGCCTGCTGCCACCACCAACATTAGCACCACAGTCGCTTCACTTGGTATGTCAGAGGAGTTATTTACGCATCAGTTGGAAGAAATCAGTGATGCGCAACCATTATTGCCAGAGGATGTAGATAACAGGGATATGTCTCAGTCAGGCAGCATTACACACGTACGGTGTGATGATGATGATGTTGTACCCACTGCTGCTTCCTTTGCTGAGTTGTCAGATACAAGTGAAGCGGTTGATGATGACGATGCGTCCATGGATGTCACGTGGGTGCCCACTAGAAGAGAAGAAGAACAGGGGGAAAGTTCAGATTGGGAGACAGAGAGGAGGAGGAGGAGACGAGTTGGAAGCAGGGGGAGGTCGTTGCAAGGAGCTAGTGGCACAGTCAGACAGCATGCATCGGCAATCCTCCTCCTCCCACAACCACGCCGGCAAGGACAGGACGCTTTACAGACGTGTTGTTGATGGAGGACATGCAGAGCTTTTTAAGTCCTACGCATCGCCACAGCCCTGCGGGGTCCACCCTCAGAGAACGACTCGACCGTCAGGTAGCAGACTACCTCGCCTTAACTGCAGATATCGACACTCTGAGGAGTGATGAACCCCTTGACTACTGGGTGTGCAGGCTTGACCTGTGGCCTGAGCTATCCCAATTTGCGATAGAACTTCTGGCCTGCCCCGCTTCAAGTGTCCTGTCAGAAAGGACCTTCAGTGCAGCAGGAGGTATTGTCACTGAGAAGAGAAGTCGCCTAGGTCAAAAAAGTCTAGATTACCTCACCTTTATTAAGATGAATGAGGGATGGATCCCGAAGGGACTGACAGTGGGAGATACATTCGACTAAAAAAGGCCTGATGAGGGGGACTACTTAACACACCACTCCTATCTGGTGGCACATTAGATTGCACGCGCAGTGCCCCAAATTTGAAGTAGGAGGACCGACCAAGCATGTTTTTCCATCTCCCGCTTCCTAAAATCGATGCCTTATATACACGTCCCCTGATAGGGGACGTAACAGGGATTAAACTGATAGGAATAGTACTACTTAACACACCTTATAATAACGCAGAGAGAGGCAACGCAGAGAGAGGAGTCTGAAGAAGAGGAGTCAGAGGAGGAAGGTGGCTTTGAGGTGGTGGAAGACCAAACACAGCAGGCGTCCCAGGAGGCTTGTTGTCACCTTTCGGGGACCCTAGGTGTTGTACGTGGCTGGGTGGAGGAAGAGACCTTCAATGACATCAGTGAGGACAAGGAACGGACATGGCTAGCTTGGTATCCAACCTTGTGCAAATGGGGAGTTTGCGGTTCTGCAAATGGACTGTTTGCGGTTGTTTGCGGTGCGTTAAACGGGGAGTTTGGTCTGTCACTGTGAAGCGGGCGTAACCCTTACACTACCTGATCGATACAACATCATCATACCTGATGTTTTAAAGCAGGTTATTCCAAATAATTTAGGAATGTTAGGTGATTTATGCCCTTTATGGATTAAAACCAGACTCTGCATCAACTATGTAATTTTCCATGGGAGTTTTGCCATGGATCCCCCTCCGGCATGCCACAGTCCAGGTGTTAGTCCCCTTAAAACAACGTTTCCATCAATATTGTGGCCAGAAAGAGTCCCTGTGGTTTTTAAAATTTGCGTGCCCATTGAAGTCTATGGCGGTTCGCCCGGTTCGCCCGTTCACGAACATTTGCGGAAGTTCGCGTTCGCCGTTTGCGAACGGAAAATTTTATGTTTGCGACATCTCTACTGCCCATATTATATATACCGTACTTTATATATAATTTTTGTTTTTTAATAGTTACAGATTGTACTACTATTTATTCAAGTGTAAGTTTTGTAGTAAAAAAAAAATGCTCTTTTCTTGGCAGGAATTACATTTCTTTTCTTTTAACCTTTATTTTGTGGCACAGAATATTGTATAAATATGTAAAGTGCAATGAAGCAAACTATTTACCAATAAAACATAGTTAGAAAGTCATTACTTCTAAATCTTGTTCAGGTCCTGGCTGATTCTGTAGGCTGAATCAATGCATAATGATCTGGGAATTATTTCAGAATTATAGTTATTTCTAAAACCCATTTTATATGTGAAGAAAAGAAAAAAAAAAAGAAAAAAAGGTGGAAGCTACAGGAAAGACACTCAAAAGATGGGGTTAACCCACAATGGACTACCAGGGTAGTAACAGGAAAGAGGAGACAAGCTATGAGTGCCCTTAGTGGATCAAGATATCATTAAAATTTAACTTTTAATAGTACGAAAAATATAAAAAACAATTGGAGGAAAAAATAAGAAATATTGAAAATAACTTTTAGTGAATTTACAGTAAGTGTAAATGTATGTACAGCAAAACAAAAGAAAAGAACCAAAAAATAAGTGCTAATCAAAATCTGTAAGCTAGATGGTGAATACACGTATACCTATATTATAATGGTATATTTGTGCACATAGTATCGCGGCACATCTGCCCCAAATTGCAATGTGGGTGACATTCGATACTTCAAGTAGTGTGCAATTCGGAGAACACTGAATTGGGGTCTAATGGGCAGCTGCTGCCGAGTTTCTGCGCATGAATCAGCCCTGTGACCTATGTAAAGAGAGATCTTCAATCGCTGATAAAATGTCCAGCGTATTTGACAGGCCTGTTAAACGATCACAGTCAAGATGAGGATTAATCTTTCTAGTGATAAATCATAATTAAATGAAGTGCTGTACAAATATACACAGAAGATATGGTAGCTGTATGCAACTGATAGTCCAATAGCAATCAGTGTAACGTGTGAGCGACCAAATAGACAAAAACAATCAAACACTGAAAGTGCTGGTAATCAAACCTGTGACCTATGCAGAGAAAGACCTATACTCGCTGTTAAGATATCCAGCATACTTATTGACAGGTCTACAATGGTCACAGTGCAGATATGGTTCCTTCTTTAAAGTGATAAATTATACATAAATGAGGTGCTAAACAAATGTACACTAAAGATATAGCTACATTAGATACATAAAAACACAGAGGACCTGTTCATAAGTTTTCAGGATACCTCTGGTATAAGTAACTTGCAACAAAATAAAGTTGCAGTTAGCTTGCAACAAGACAAAGTTGCAGTTTTGTAGTGATAAATTATACATAAATGAGGTGCTGTACAAATATACACTAAAGATATAGCTACATTAGATACATAAAAACACAGAGGACCTGTTCATAAGTTTTCAGGATACCTCTGGTATAAGTAACTTGCAACAAAACAAAGTTGCAGTTAGCTTGCAACAAGACAAAGTTGCAGTAAGAACTGAAATAGTAACAGTAATGATTTCCTTGGTAAACGGAGTGGAATGTTGCCACCAACTGCATATGAGAAATGGAGCTAAAATAGCCCAAACTAAACCACAATAACTGTTATAGCCAGCAGACACAGAGGGAGGGGGTAGTATCACAATCGAATGTGTACTGAAGGTGAAAGAATAATGCACAATGGCATAGATCTACCCCACAATATAGTCTGCACCAGTCATAACAGGAGTGGTGAACAGGATCCTTCAGAGAGTGCAGTCATGTTGATCTAAGGACCACACACTGAGCTGTTGCACTGAATCCAATGGCCCCTGACGCGCGCGTTTCATCACAACTCATCAGAGGGGGGCCCTTAAAACAAATTGGTTGGTAAGTGAGGATTCATGCAGGTCTATTTTTGGGTACATTTTTCCCCGAACATAGACAAGCACAGCAGAGCAGGGAATTCCTCAAATCTATGTTCGGGGAACATTCCCCAAACATAGATTATATGGATTCCCTGCTCTGGAATCCTGCTCTGGTGCGCTTGTCTATGTTTGGAGAAATTTATCCGAGCATAAACATACACACCAGAGCAGGGAATCCCTCTAATCTATGTTCGGGGAAAATTCCCCGAACATAGACCAGGCAGGAAATCCCTCTAATCTATGTTCGGGGATAATTCCCCGAACATAGACCAGCTCTCTAACATGGGGAATCCCTTGAATCCACATGCTAGAGAGCTGGTAGCAAGTGCGAGCTATGGTAAAACAGGTAGGTCGTAAAGTGAGGACCACCTGTAGATCAAGTCCCTGCGAACCCACTTCTCAATTCTCAGCCATTTAGGATATAAATAGCTTTTGTTTCTGTTTATGCAGCCCTAGCCACACCTTCCTACAGTAGTACCTAAAGTAGGCTCTACTTTGTCTTATGTTTTAAAGAAAAATATATCAGAAATTAAGAAAAGAACAGATTCTGAAACAGGAAGAGAAATGGAGAAAATAGGAGAAAGGGGAGATTGAGGTAACTTTAAGCTAAAGTTGTTTTGGTGTTTAAAGTTCCTTTAAAATGTTGGGTGCTTTGGTCATTATTAACAATAAAATATAAATATAATAATAAAATCCTGCCTAACAGGAAAGAAACAGTGTATACTAGTTGTCTTGAGGTGGGACTGTATTAGTCTTTTACCTAAAAAGCTGCAAACGTTAGCAAAACAGACAGATCAAAAGTGAACATTGGTGCCATAGCACTCTCTGTAATGCCACAAGTGAGCTGAAACAAGTTTGAGACCTGACTTGAGACCTACTGAAGGCAAGCTATATGATATGCAATATTACTCTTGTGTGCGATAGCTCAAGTGGTACCTTGCATTCCCTATTATGTCCTCACTCCAGACCTTCTCAGAAAGAGGTAATTTATGCTTGTTCTAGCTATTTAGGTTCCATCTGTATATCTCAGGACCCCAAATCCTAGCAATGACTTTCTTTTGCTTACATAGCACTAACAATATTTACAGTATAGTTTGACAAGAATTGTGTCCTTTGGGATGCATAATTTTAATTTTATCCATGATATCAATGTGTAACTCTACAATTCCCATGATCTCAGCCATAATCTAGCTGAATGAGGTTCAAGTAAGCCATTTTGGTTGTCTGTTTTAAATGCACTATTCCACTGGTTGTCTGAAGAATGCTGTATTCACTTGGAAATAAATGGAAATCCCCTAAAAGTGGTATTTTGTCATGTATTTGAAGGTATGTTTAAAAAGCTGGAATGATTTGTGATTTGATTTGGTTTGAGGACATTTCATTTTGTTTCAGCATTTGACATTTGCTGGGCCCTAGGTTCATCCAATTAACTCAAATGCATTATGAAGCAGTCTGCTTAATCATATCCGGAAACCAGTTTGTCTGAAGACCTAAGGGATTGGATTTTGCCATATTTGATATACGTATCTGTTTTGTGCTTCATTTATTTAAGTGACAGCAAATACATAAATTTAGGTTTTATCTGAAGAATAGAATTGGTCCTTTCGGGGCGTTGAGCATAGTTGTGCCAATCAAATTATTAGCTTTAATAGTCCATGGATATACAAATCATGAGCCATGAATGATGTCTTCTAGTGATACTGGATTATAACCCACATGAATGTAAACTCGTTTGAGCAGGGGCCTCAGCAACTTTGGTTCCAGTACACAAAATTTGTTTTGATACAACTATTTGCTTGTTAGTCCAGCTATTGTATAGCTATATTGAATTTGTTGGTGCATTATAATTAATAATGATACTCAGCCACCTGTTACACATAGTAGTCAAGGCTAGATCTACCCTCCTTGCAGCCCGAAGGCCGGTTTCCTTGCCCCCTCCCCCCACCCCATTTGATGCTTAATGCTACTAGGTGTATGATTGAATTGTAAATGCAAGAACATGTGGGTGTAAAAGTATGTGGAGGCTGCTTGTGGTGTTGCATTTGCTGAGTAAAGATGCTTGCGTTGTTGCATGTTTGTGGGTATGCTGCTAGTGGTGTTGCTTCTTTCTGGAGATACTGCTTATTGGGCTGTGTATATGTGTGGGGATGCTGCTTGAAGGGTTGTGTATGTGGAAGAAATGATGCTTGTAGGGTTGCATATGTGAAAAAGAGGCCACTGTGTGGTTGTGTGTGTCAGTAGGTTTATTTGCCATGAAGTATGTGTTTATGCATCTAAATAAGAGCTGTATGTAGATAGGGGCTTTAGCGTGTGTGCTGTTAAGGCATAAAGGCATAGGGTATGTTTGGGGGAATAAGGACAGTAGGTTGTATATGGGGGTAGGGACAGTTGGGTGCATTTGGGTGGATATAGACTATAGTTTGTGTTTGGGAAGAATATTTGGACTGCAGAGTGCATGTTGGGAAATCGGGGCTGTAGTGTATGTGTAAGGATGAATAAGGGCAGTGCAGAGGAAAGGAGTTGTACTGTGCATTTGAGGGTGATGGATATTGGCTATAGTAGGAGGGATAGGGGTTATTGTGGGGGGATATTGGGGCTGTAGTGGGGGGTTTGGATCCATAGAGGTTGTGGTGGGTAATGATAATAGTTGTGTTGAAGAATAGGGCCTATAGCGTGGGGATAATGGCCTTAGTGGGATAGTGGGATAGTGGCTGTAGTCTGGTAATAGTTGGAGGAGTACAGGCTGAGAATCTGTATTTATGAGAAAAAAACATTTTTAATTAAAAAAAAGCCAGAAAATTAAACTGAAGTGTATTGCCCCCTCCCTTAAGGTTACCTTGGGCAAGGGAGCGGAAAACCTTATCCCTGATTACCTGGTGGGTGATGCTGCTCTGTGGGTGCACACAGTTCTGTCCGGCTGGCACAGGGAAATGTATGAGTGTTGCCGTGATAATCTCCGGCAAAAGTCCAATGCAATAGATCAGTGTCAGTGAGGATGATCGAGTAGGGTTGAAAAGATCCTGTTTGTTTGACGCCGATAAGTGGGGTGGCAGGTGAGCAAGAAGTTTGATCCCAACGCCCTAGCTGGGCAATCTGGCCCTTATACTAGTAAAAGACTGCTTCGTAATGCAATTAATTAAAAATTGTTTGTTTTCTACAACGGAAGGTATCACTTTCTATTGTACATTTAATAATAATAGTAAGTGCATTATTTACATAATAAACAAAAGTAAAGAAAACAAAGTAGTTTTTGACACTATTTGTGACATAGTCTTTAACATCGTTAAAGGGGAACTGTAACTTTTCTGGAATTGACATTATTGAATGTTTGAAAAGTAAAACTCACCTATACTTCCTGAGATACCATGTGTTTTTTTTTTTAAATGTATATTAAAGATTTAGCAAACAATTCATTTTAGGCAAGAAAATGCAAAAACAAACATTGCAAAGGAAGAGATGAAATAGAAACATTGTTTCATTTTTTTCTCTGTATGATTCCCCATTTCAGGTGCAAAGGACAGAGCTTACAAAATTATTAAAGGGACAGTATAGTCACCAGAACAACTACAGCCTAATGTAGTTGTTCTGGTGAGTATAATCATAATATGCAGGCATTTTCATGCAGACCCTGCCTTTTCAGAGGCAAGCCACCTAAATGGTGGGTATAGCACTATAGGGTCAGAAATACATGGTTATGTTCCTGACCCTATAGTGTTCCTTTAACAAAAAAAAAAAAACAATATGGTGGTTTCTAGTTGCATGATAAAAAAGTATGAATTTTTATCAAAAATATAAAAAATCCCTGGTAGTGACAGCCCCCCTTTTAAATACTGGGTTATTACACATTGTCAATTTTATTTTGCAGAGCATCTAAAAGGATCTTGGCACTGTATGCTCTTATTACAATGTGCAATAAAATATTCAGTTTAATATATACAGCATTTTATCCTTTTCCTCTCTCCCTTTATTCTTCTAATATATTTTACATTAAACACATTGCCCAGACATTATTGTGGAAGGCTATAGGTCTTGCAAGGTTTCATGTAAAAGGTTTACATCAGCTGACTCCCTGTGGATATGTTCATTACACATCACTTGGCTTTCTACCAAAACACTGCAACACAAACACCTCTCATCACCCGAGGCTGCCTGTTACTTTTGACTTGTAACACAGGTTCCAGAGGGTATAATGTAGATGTTGCAATACTCTATAGCCTGGTGATCTGACATTATTTTCACTCTTTAAACTAAGTGCGTACATTTATTTCTCTAACATTTAGATCTGGAGGCAAATTAATGTTCAACCCACTACAGATATCCCTTATTCCTGATTAGCACTGATAGTGTTCTGATCCTAGAGGTCTATTTTCAAAGAAATGTTCAATAATTGAGCTACAAAAATAAATGTTGGATTATTGTTCCAATTCAATGTTGACATTAGAATATGTGTAACCCCTAGTCTATTGCCAATAATTTTTGGCTTAATAAATAGCCCTGTTAAACATAAAGTAATGGGGTGTTATTCATTAGACATTAGACCTGTGCAGTTGGTTTTGGCAGAATTTTAATTTGTCCAAATTTAGACGATCAGAAACATAACTAAGCAGACAACTAGAATAAGTGTGTGATGCACTTCAATCAATAATAAAAAAACAAAAAAAGATCTAGAAACTAGTATATGAAGTGATTCTCCAACACTCAAATAAATATATATAACATAAACAAAACAATATACCTGTGCATCATAAAGTTTAAAAAATAAACCAATAAACCAAAATACAAACGTACATATGAAGTTGTGTATCTACAATAAAAACAGAAAAAAATAACAACATAGTGTGAACTATT
This sequence comes from Pelobates fuscus, assembly GCF_036172605.1. Classification (NCBI taxonomy): domain Eukaryota; kingdom Metazoa; phylum Chordata; class Amphibia; order Anura; family Pelobatidae; genus Pelobates; species Pelobates fuscus. The sequence continues at coordinate 128,178,418 of NC_086317.1, forward strand.
TAACCCCTTAAGACCGCAGCCAAATGTACAAGTTGTGATCCAAAAAAAACGTTAACAAAACCTGCCATTTGCGCTATATGTCTGTCCAACTGTAATTCACCTCTTTCATATAAAATGCACCCACACTTATTATATATCATTTTATTCAGGGGAAACAGGGCTTTCGTTTAACATCAAATATTTAGGTATGGAACATAATTTAATATGAAAATATATAAAAAAAATGGGAGAAAATAATATATATTTTTTAATTGTTTTAGTTCTACGTGACATTTTAACTGTGAATGTCAAAATACTGTTTGCTTTTACTGCAATACAATACACATATTTGCATTCAGCAATGTCTCACGTGTAAAACAGTACCCCCTATGTACAGGTTTTATGGTGTTTTGGGAAGTTACAGGGTCAAATATAGCTTAGTTACATATTTCAGTTTTTTCTCATTGAAATACGCCAGATTGGTTACGTTGCCTTTGAGACCATATGTTAGCCCAGGAATAAGAATTACCCCCATGATGGCATACCATTTGCAAAAGTAGACAACCCAAGGTATTGCAAATGGAGTATGCCCAGTCTTTTTTAGTAGCCACTTGGTCACAAACACTGGCCAAAGTTAGTGTTAATATTTGAAAATGCAAAAAACGAATTTGAACGCAAATTTTGGCCAGTGTTTGTGACTAAGTGGCTACTAAAAAAAACTGAACATACCCTATTTGCAATACCCTGGGTTGTCTATTATTGCAAATGGTATGCCATCATGGGGATAATTTTCATTCTTGGGCTACCATACGGTCTCAAAGGCAACCTGGCAAATTTTAATGTGAAAAAACTGAAACGCAAACCTTATATTTGACTCTGTCACTTTTGAAAACACCATAAAACCTGTACATGAAGGGTACTGTTATACTCAGGAGACTTCGCTGAACACAAATATTAGTGTTTCAAAACAGTAAAACGTATCACAACAATTATATCGTCAGTGTAAGTGCCATTTGTGTGTGAAAAATTCTAAAAATGTCACTGTCACTGACGATATTGTCGTTGTAATATATTTTACTGTTTTGAAACACTAATATTTGTGTTCAGCGAAGTCTTCCGAGCAAAACAGTACCCCCCATGTACAGGTTTTATGGTGTCTTGGAAAGTTAACAGGGTTAAATATAGTGCTAGAAAATTTAATTCCCTGAACTTTCGGCCTGGGTTGTCAGGCAGGTCCTGCAAATTGTAATTAATAAAATGACCTAATTATGTAAAATTGTTACATAAATATATACGTAGAATTATTATATATATGTGTGTATATATATATATATATATATATATATATATATATATGTGTGTATATATATGTATATAATTTTTTTTATATTTTTATTTATATATAGGTATATATATATATATAGTGATATATACGTATATACTTATGTATATAGATATATATATTATTTCGTTCTACATGTATTTTGATATCAATATATATATATTAATTTTAAAATACAGTTAGAACGAAATTACGCATGTTTATATATTTTCTATCTATTTATTTTTTATTATTTTTTTAATTTAATTTTTTAACATATTTATATATTTATTTATTTTTTATTATATATAAATATATATATAATGAAAATTATATATATATATTTTTTTCAATTATTCTTTATTGAGATTTTTTCAGTCAACGTAAGCAGAAAGGGGTACAGAAAAAAAAAGAGGGGGAGGGGGAACAAATCTTCCAGGTTCATGATAAATTAATAAGTGTCATGGTTAATACAACACGGTTTTTGCAACAGTGTACAGTACTCGTTATTTACAACAGTTTACCATAAGCAAGGTCTAACATCAACGTTTCAACAGATGGCTGTTTTGCCACATTGTGCATACAGTAGATATACATTATAATATCGTAGGCTGCGCAGAGCCTTCATGACAGTAAAGATACCGATCTAAATCTGTGGTATTACCTGTCGTGTGGCTTTGCTCACCTGTGTGTCTTTCTTATGTGTTCTGTGTTAGGATGCGGGTGTGGTTTTGTCTTTCTCGATCGCGAACTTTTCCCATTGTTGTCTGGCCTCTAAGAGATGGTTTGGGGTAGTATATCTTATTCTAAGCAACGTTTCATACATTAGATTCATGGAAATCTGGGATAGGAGTTCTGTGAGGTTAGGGCAGGTGGGCTGTTTCCATGCTCTTGCAATCAGTGTGTTTGCAGCAATGAGTATGTGGAACAGAAGTGTCTTTTGTGCTCTATCTAGCGTTTCAGGAAGCATAAAAAGCAGCCCAGTCTCTGGCTGCAGAGTAAGACTTGTGTGTAAGGAACTGTTAATGAGCTCCTCCACTTGCTCCCAGTATTTCTCTATCCGTGGACATTTCCACCATATGTGATACATGCTACCTTCATCTTCCCCACATCTCCAACATAGTGTGGATGTGGTTGGATAGATGTTTGCCAGTCTAGTCGGCACCAGGTACCATCTATATTGGATTTTCCACATCAGCTCTGTGTGGGAAGAACACCTCGATCTCCCTTTATGTGCTATAAAAGCCTGTCGCCATTGAGCATCTGTGAACTGTTTGCGTATGTCGTTGTGCCAGTGCTCTTTAAATTTGTCCAGTGTGTCATTGTGTGGGCTGGTGTTTAGGGTTGTGTAGAGTCTAGATAGCAGTTTTGTCGGTATGGTACCCGGTCCACATAGTGTATATAGCGTCTCAAGAGAGTGGGAGGGAGTCATGTCTATATTATTCTCTAATAGCAATTTCAGTTGAAGGTAGGAAAACAGCAGGTTACTAGTTAAGTTATATGTCTGTCTTAGGTCTGTATACGGTATGATTTTGTCATCACAGAATAGTTGGCCCAGATTCGAACAACCATTTTGTAGCCACGGGCGAACATTCAGTGTGGGGTTCACAATGGTCAGACTCTGCATCGGCGTCTGTTTTGCCCATTTGCTAAGGTGTCCCATTTGTCGTTTCGTAGAGTCCCAGATATCCAGCAGTAATGCTGTTGTCGGGAGTAGCGTTGGGGGTTTTGGTCTTAGATTATGTGGCACCCAAAACAAGTGGCGTAAACCAGTGTGGCACCCCTCAGCAGATTATATCTCCTCCCATTGTGGTCTGTCCCCTGTTATTTGTGTTTTGTACGTCTGTATTACTGTTGACATAACAGCGGCTTTGTAGTACATGTGTACATTGGGGAGACCCAGCCCCCCGTTGGTCACTGGTTTGCATAGCAGGGTTGTAGCTACTCTAGCCTTTTTGTTCGCCCATACAAATCTAGTGATTAGCCGTTGTAATTTATTAAGGTAGAATTTTGGGAGAAATATCTGCAATGTGCGTAATAAATATTGGTATTTGGGTAATAGCATCATTTTAATGGCCACCATTCTTCCTTTCCAGGATAAGAATTTACCCTCCCATCTCTTCAGCGTGTCTCCCAGTTCTCGCATTAGTCTACCGTAATTTAGCTCTAATAATTGTGCAGGCTGTTTAGGGATTCTCAGACCCAGGAAGGTCAGATAATCATCCCTCCAATCAAACTGGAAACATTCCTTTAATTGTGTCAGTGTTGTAGCAGGTATTCCCAGACCCATAGCTTGCGTTTTATTGAGATTTAGTTTGTAGTATGATTGTTGCCCATACGTGACAATTTCGGTAAGGAGGTTAGTTGTGTGAGTGTCAGGATCACATCATCCGCGAACAGCCCCGCTTTGTATTCATTGTGCCCTATCTTAATGCCGTGTATGTTCGTATTTGCCCTAATTTTACTGGCTAGGGGTTATAGGGCCAAGATGTAGAGCAATGGTGACAGGGGGCACCCCTGGCGGGTGCCGTTCGTTAGACGGAAGGGTGTTGATAAGAAGCCCGAGTTTAGGACCTGTGCCGATGGTGCACTATAGAGCGTGTCCACTACTGCTACGAATTCTTGTGGGATCCCAAATTTGTTGGTAAGGTTTCCTTAAGAAATCCCCAGTGCAGCCTGTCAAAGGCTTTCTCCGCATCCAAAGATACGAAGAGGCCCCCTCGTTTGTGTGTCTGGCGTTTGTATAGTAGGTTCACCACCTTCCTGGTGCTATCGGACCCCTGTCTCCCTTTCACAAATCCCACTTGATCTTTGTGTATGATGTGCGGGATGATTTGCCCCAGTCTCAATGCATATACTTTCACAAGGATTTTCGCATCTGTGTTTAGCAACGATATGGGCCTGAAATTTTGTGGGGTTGTAGAGGGTTTGTTGGGTTTTGGTAGCGTGACTATATGGGCTAGCAACATGTCTGTTGGGAGTGACCGCGCGGTTGTCGCAAAATTGAAGGTGGAGGCTAAGTATGGTGCTAGAGTCGAGCTGAATGTTTTGTAGTATTGATTCGTTAGCCCGTCCGGTCCGGGTGATTTGCCAATGGGTAACGTTTTAATGACAGTCGCAACTTCGTGTCCATCTATAGGTTTGATCAAGTCTTCCTTTTGTTGTGTCGTGAGTGTTGGCAGTGTAATCTGCTGTAGATATTTTTGAATACTCGAATTTGTACGGGTAGCCGTGTTGCTATCCTCCTTTAGGTTGTATAAGCTATGATAATATGTGGCAAACTCATCACTTATGTCTTGGGTTTAGTGATTTTCCTGCCTTTGTTATCTATGAGATAAACTATTTTTTGATTTGCTTGTTTTTGCTTAAGGCGCGACGCTAGTAGTTTACTTGCTTTATTTCCCTGCATGTAGTGAGCTATTTTTAATTTCGTCATGTGTGCTTGCGTCTGTTCTAGGGCTTGTTGGTGTATTAGTCTGGATATGTGCACTATTTTCTGTTTGATTTCTGCTGTGGGTTGTAATTGATTCAAAGAGTTGAGGTCATATAGTTCCTTTTTCCATTTTTGGAGTTTGGTATGTGTGATTTTTTTAATGTAAGCTGCCCTCCTGATCAGCAGCCCCCTAATCACAGATTTGTGTGCCTGCCATAGGGTCGTTGGTGTTACTTCCCCATTGTCGTTTGTACTAAAATAGGAGTCCAAGTCCTTTTTGAGATCTTTACTAAAGATCCGGTCTTGTATTAGAGCGTTATTCAGTTTCCATGGGCTGCGGTGTTTAAAATCATAAGTGTTTTTCAGGTCTAGCACCACTGGAGCGTGGTCTGACCACATGAATTGATGGATATCACATGTGTGTATCTGGTCTAGGTGAACAACATTGCCAAAAGTGTGGCTGGGCACTGCATCTTCGTGCCTAGGGGTTGAAGCTAAGCTTCACGTCCTGTACCGTCTCTAACCCTAAACCACATATAGGGTGTTACGGTCTGTGTAAACAAACAGTCGTGTATCAGTCAGAGTTGCATACGTTTATATGGTGGTGCAGAGTGGCTCTATGTGTTTGGATGTGTAGGAGGGCCTGGGATGTCTCACGTGTTTCAAGTAGTTTACATGAATCCGTCATTGTCCCAACATTAGTTAAACGGTCGTACAGTAACTGCGCCCAACTAGTCCAAAATGTTACCTGACATTTCTTCCAGCAGAGCTTTCAGTACTCCTTGTGTCAGGGCAGGAGTATGATCCGCCGGCTGCTCCGCATGGTCTGCAGGATCATCATCGCCATCTTGGGCCTGCTCGTGCGGCTGCTGAGCTCTGTGCTGACCGGCTCTGGAGGTAAAGAAATTTGGTCCTGTCAGTGGTCCTCTTCCCCTTGGGCTGTGACATCTCTGTAGTGCGGTTGTTAATTTCGGGTTTGTCGGGATTAATTGCTCATTTGAGGTCGGGTAGGAACGGAGCCGTTAGTGCATGCGACTGCTCTGTTCTCCAGTCAGGACACGCCCCCTGATAGGTCATTTCTGCACCAGCCTGAGTGGGATCTGCTGTGACTGCTCCTGTTCTCACCCTCCATCCATCCTGTGAGTGCTTAAAATTATATATATATTTAATCAATATCATTGTACGTGTATTTTGATATTAATATATAATATATATATATATATATATATATATATATAATTATGTATATATTAATATTAAAATACACATAGACAGTGTATGTATATTTATGTGTATATGTGTATATGTGTGTATATATACTTAGATCATATATATATATTTATTATATATATATATATATATATATATATAATCTTATTTTTACACTGTTTTAACATTTACTTATTTTTTTCAGAAAGCAGGGGGAGTACCTGTCATTACAGGCACTCCCCCATGCCGTCCATGTGATTGCGGGGTCCTCGCAAGGACCTCGCGATCACATGGCCCTGGGGGGCCAAAGAGGACAGAGGGGGACTCACTGAGCTCCCAGGTAAGTCCCCCATACCGTGATCGCCGGCGTGGGATCGCCAGCGACCGGGTAAGTACAAAAGCTCGCAGGACGTTCTATGCCGTCCTGCAGCGTTTAGAGCCACCAAAATAGAACGTCCTGCGGTCTTAAGGGGTTAAACAATATATAGCACAGTGATGGGGCTGGAATATAAATCACATGGCCCGGAGCCGTAACAGGATCTGTATGAATCAGCTCTAGGGTGCCAAATCTGTCTACTGGATCCACTTGTAAGGATGAAGTACACAATGGTAATATATTCCACCCAAAAAATTTAATTTCACTTAAACTATAAATGGTAATAGAGGATAAGAAATGGGTACTATAAAAAGAGATGGTAATGAACATCTATAGTGCAAACAAACAACACTCACCAACCTTCAGTAACCCAGAATGAAAACAATAAATCTGATAAAAGCAAACGTGTTTCAGCTAGAAAGCCTTCTTCAAGATCACTTTAACGTTTAATTTTACTGTTCCAACTCTAATCCACTCCTCATTCCTTTTGCTCCCATGCTCACCCCAAACCTCCTCCATAGCAATGGGATTGGGGCTGTGTGTTCTAGTGGACTAGATGCTACAACCTATACACTGAACCCCTTTCCACTTCTCTATCTTACTCTACACCACTTTACCGCTGTAATCACCTATCTCCCTTTACTTGGTGCATAACTTTTTCAGAACGTACACTCTAATTTCTACTTTATAACTCAACACAAGGCTAACAGCAAAAGCGCTAATGATGGAAGATAGCACGATCTGACAATACACAGAGACCACACTACAAATCAAAAAACAATTACAATGGGTCACGCCATCCTTACTCTATGCTGATTCATAAATCAGCCCAATAGCATTCCCACCTCACTCTGTGCATATACATATACCTTGACTTTTACTCCAACTTTTACTCTAATTGCTGGGCACCTCCAGCAATCGATGCTTCCTAGTGCTCACCGAATACTCCAAGCACTCCACCAGAAACCATAATCACCGTAAACCCTGCAGCCAGCATTACAGCTTGGTTGGAGTCTCGCTGTCCTCCACCAACCCTGGACCCAAGACCAAGATCCAGCTTCCAGAGGGTAAAGCAGGATAGCTCTTACAAGAGCTAATGATTATAATCCAAGGGAGTATAATGAGTATAGCAATCCCCAGAGTGAATATAGCTGTTCCTCTTCACCCTCAACAGCCTCGTCTCATGTGTGGAGGAGACAGCTATATTCACTCTGGGGATTGCTATACTCCTTATACTCCCTGGGATTATAATCACTAGCTCTTGTAAAAGCTATCCTGCTATACTCTCTGAGTAGGAAAGTTCTACCCACTGGAAGCTGGATCTCTGACTTGGGTCCAGGGTGGGTGGAGGACAGTGAGACCCCAGCCAAGCTGCGGGGGCTAGGGGTCTACAGTGCTGCTGGTGTCTGGTGGAGTGCTTGGAGTACTCGGTGAGCACTAGGAAGCATCGATTGGCGGAGGCACCCAGTCGGGGTGCCAGGCGGGCCGTTACAGTCCCTTTCGATCATGGTCCCAAAAATAAGATGTAAGAAGTATCAGTTTTTTATAAGAAAATCTTATCTAGAAATAAGGGCTTACATTACATTATTTGTATATTTAGCTTGTCACTCTGGAAATTCTCTAGAAATACAATGGGGGAGATTTATTAAGTGTCTCTGACATTTCTAAATCTAATTTTCTGAGAATTTTTATTAAATCTGTCATATGTTTCTTCCATCATTTTTAAATACATTTGCCATATTTTTCAGTAATGCAACAGATTTTTCAATCTATTCACCACTTTTTCCAACCAAAAAGTGCTCTTTTCTTTTTTTTCTGAAACCAAATTTGGTGGTTTTATGAAATCCAAATTTCTTCACATACTTTGATTTAATATAAGAAAATAGTCTCTTTTATGATAATTTTGATAAATATCTCCCATTCTTTATATACATAGCAGACTTGGGAGAAGGCAGCCATAGAACGTTATGATTTATTTTAACCCCTTAGTGACCAGGCCGGTTTTCAAAATTCTTGCCGCTGGGACCAAGGCTCTTTTTACTTTTCTGTGGTGTTTGTGTTTAGCTGTAATTTCCTCTTACTCATTTACTGTACCGACACAAATTATATACTGTTTTCTTGCCATTAAATTGCCTTTTTAAAGATACCATTATTTTCATCATATCATATAATTTACTATAATTTTTTATATAAAATATGATAAAAAAAATTGAAAAAAAAACACTTTTATGAACTTTGACCCCCAAAATCTGTTACACATCTACAACTGCCAAAAACACCCATGCTAAATAGTTTCTAAATTTTGTCCTGAGTTTAGAAATACCCAATGTTAGCATGTTCTTAGCTTTTTTTGGAAAGTTATAGGGCTATAAGCACAAGTAGCACTTTGCTATTTCCAAACCAATTTTTTTCAAAATTAACGTTAAAGTTACATTGTAACACTGATATCTGTCAGGAATCCCCGAATAACCCTTCACATTTATATATTTTTTTTTTAAAGAAGACAACCTAAGGAATTAAACCTGGGGTATTTTAAATCTTTTCATGCAGACATTTTACCACCAATTTACGCCAAATAAAAAAAAAATTACAATATTTGGTGATTTTTTTTGAGACACAGAGCAATTTAAGAATACATGTACTGAGAACTTTAAGGGTTATTGCCAAAGAACATCCCAAAATGTGTTCAGAATCATCTCCTGAGTAGAGGGATACCACCCATGTATAGGTGTGTAGGGTTCTCTGGGGGCTAAAAGGCCTTATTTGGAGGGTGCGCATTCCAGTTTTCCAACTTGGAATTTTCACAGTAAGTCATCACGCACCCATGTCCCATTTGGGACATTTTTGAAGCCGGACAATATAATTTACCCCCATCAAACCATATATTTTTGAAAAGTAGACACCCGAGGGTATTTCAAATGGTGGTATTTTAACACTTTCCATGCACTAAAATTCTACCACTAGTCTATGTCAAACATGTGGGTAGTCATTTTTTTGTGTTTTACATTTTTCACACACATTCTAGTTTAGGCATGGATTATCAGCTTCTATTAGGTGTCACTGCCAACGAACACCCCAATATGTGTTCAGCCACATCTCCCGAGTACAGCGATACCATCCATGTATAAATTCTACCACCAGTCTCTGTCAAACTTTTGGATAGTCGTTTTTTTGGGGGGTTATTTTTCTCTCACATCGGTCGGTCCAGGGCTCCTATCGCGGATGTCCTATCGCGGACGTCCTTAACGACCGTTTTTGTTGGACGTACCTAGCTTGTCCTTGGTCGTTAAGGGGAAATTATACAAAGATATATATATATAATTTAATTCTAAGTGTATTTTGATTGAAATATATATATATATATATATATACTTTTTTTTAAACTTTTATTTATTTCTTTTTAACTTTTATTAACTTTATTTTTACTTTTCCACCAGCAGGGGGACTGCCTGTCAGTTCAGGCAGTCCCCCTGCTGGCAATACTGTGGACACCTATGGGGGCCATATGATTGCACTTTTAGAGCGGTCACATGGCCCCTGGGGGGCCTAAATTGGAGAGGGGGGACCTCTCAGGGCTCAGTTAAGAGAGTCCCCCCAAAGAAGAAGACCGATCGCCGGCAGGGGAAGGCGGCGATCGGTAAGTACATGGGGAATTTTTTTTTTATTTCATTTTTTTTTTATATATACTTATTTTTACAATCCTTAGTGAGTGCCTCAACCCCTTGAGGCACTCAGTCAGGGTAAGAAAATTTGAAGCCAGCAGATGGCTTCAGATTCTCTTCCCTACACTGCCGGGCGCCAAACCCTGAAGTGATCGCTCCGGGGGAGGGGATCACTTGGGTCAAACCATTCCAAACGGGTGACCCCTTAGAGTGAGCTGTAGTGGTTATGGAGTATTCCTTTAATTTGCTTTATTAATGATTACATTTGTCTACATGCCTCTTGTGTTATTCGTTAAAATGTCAATATCAAAGTGTGTATAATACATAAAGTAGTAGTTTAAAATAGGGCTTCTGTAAACAATCCGAATGCCATCAACCAAATGTCACTCTCAACAGCTAACAGAAATCTGCAGTGATGAATTACAAATAGGGCAGACAGAAATCAAGACACGTTGTTACCTTATGCTACCCAGATTTTAGCAGGAAAAAAATCTAAAGATTTCACAGCAGATGGCAGGAAAATGAAGATAATGAAATGAGTTTATATCAAATAAAACACAATATATCCATTTGCCGAGATCTATATCTCATGCAGCTGTACTGATTAGCAGAGAGGTTATGATCCTGCACATCTGCTCTTCAATATCATTTAGTAGAGATGATCCATTAGTTTAACCCTTTGCCAGCTAAAAACAACTATAACAATATCTACAATATCTGGTGTTTGGTTATTGGGAAGGAATGACTGTTGCTCTTTATGCGTGTATCAGATATGAAGTCAAGCCTCAATATAGTACCATAGGCATCATCTCATCATCTACATATTGACTATATAGAAGATTAAAAATGGTTTACAGTGAAGGATTTTAGAACGCTTTATAATTTTTATGAGATGTGCATGTGTGCTGACAATCACTTATCATTTATCATAATATCATTAAATTCTGAAGCACTTTGCCTGCCTCTCTGTATATATGCATATGCTATTCTCTCTCTCTGTGTCTGTCTCTCCATCTGTCGTTCCATTTCTCTATACTATATAATCTGTCTTTCTGTATGTCTATATTGTCTGTCTATATATCTATCTATCTATCTATCCATCTATCCATCTATCCATCTATCCATCTATCCTTACATTCAGTTTGAAACAAATTGCAACTGAAGTTTGGAAGATTCTTCCAAACTACGCAACTATGAAACTCCATAAGGATGCATCACTGTATCATATAAAATGTGATATAACAAAAATAGATCCAATGCACAATATATGAAAAAGACATAAAACATATTTATTGATTAAAAAAAACAATAAAAGCTTAACAATAAAAAACATGTACATAAAATTGAGATAAATACATAAAATCATTATTAATGCAACCAATACATCAAAACTATTGCATAATAAATATATTTTTTGTAAAGATCATGCATGTGTAGTCTCCCTGCTCAAATCTATTTAGGAGTGAGATCATTTATTTATTTATTTTACACAGCTCTAACCACACCCCCTTTTGCTTTGATTCCCAAAGCCTCTGTGGTGAAACCAACCTCACCACTGGGCTTTGGAGAAGCCTGTTTGCCTGCCTCCTGCCTGCTGACTATGACCCCTGGGAGCTTTGGCCCTTTAAATACAGTATTTGGGCATATTGTATTTTATTATGCTGCTGCTGGCCCTTTAAGAACCATATGGGGACATACTGTGGAGTTACTGGGTGGCCACCATTTCATGTATCAGAGGCACATGGTGAGAACAATGGATGAAACTCATGGTGAGAACAATGGATGGCGGCCATTTTAATTCACAGACACTGTTTGGACTTTTCTACACGGTGCCATCTCGCCGGTATTTGGTACACAAAGACATCGTGCAGTAGTTTTAAACTATACAACAGGGGACACATTATACAGTTATTATTTTTCATATAGCCTGTATATGTTCTGCGGAATCTGCATTAAACTGTATCTTCCAAACTAATGAACGGATCTGGGTGAATTTTGGATATGTGGTTCACCCAGATCCCCCGGTTCCAAGGATATACTTTTGGGGTTATATGGGGTTATTGCATATTTTGGGGTCCCTGTGATATGTTTTATAATACTGTATTTCTCTTTCTGTGATAATTATATTAACCATTGTGTTCAGTAATCATATCACAGGCAGATGGGAGGATTTTGTGTGGTAGTGTCTGTGTGTATTGTACGTATTGATTGGTTGTATTTCAAAACCCTGTGGGCAGTACTATGTTTGTGGATTGTGAATAAAAGAGGCTGTATGTGCCAGTACAGTCAGTTCTGCTTGACCTCAAAACTAAGTGTCGTCTCGTTATTGGTGGAATTGGATTGTATGCTGATTGCCAGGTGTGTAAGCTGATTGTATGCTTTTCCTGTTCAGCTGTTTACAGCATTCATATGCTTGAGAGCATTCATATGCTTCTCCGGTTCGGTGGTTGTGGTGTCTGCTGCAGTGCTTGGAGTCCTCAGGAAGCGCTAAGAGCATCCTTCAACGGAGGTACCCAGTCGGGGTGCCCATAGATCCGTTACAGCCTCCATGAAAAAAATTTTCATTTTCAATCAGACGTGCTATCTGCTATTGAACTTTACTCACTGGAGATTGGCTCTAGTTTTCTATTAACAGCACAGGAGAAAATACATTCTAAATTAAACAGACTGTGCAATAAAGGAAGTTTAGGCATTAGATCTCTCTTTGTGTTGGTGCTGATAGTTTCCCTTTAGGTCAGCATTCAGTATATGGGGATATAAAGTGCTGGGACAGTTGGTTGGGTTCTTGGTTGGTGAGCGTTTTCTATGGTCAGTCAGACTAGCTTTAAGATCTGATGTTCTGGAAAATAGGGTGACTGCCCCAGGGACACGGCGACAGGGGTGGACTAAAACGACTTCTTTAGGGTGCAAAAAGCTTTTTATAGTTTTTATTATTTTTATCAATAAACATGTTGTATTAACTTTTTCATACAGTGTGCAGTTTTTTAGTGAGTGGCCCTGAGTGAAACAGAGTGGCCAGACTTTCTCCTTTAAGAAATTGTGGAATTTAGATATTGGATTGATGACTAATATAAGATTAGAGATTGTGATCTCCATCTTACAATAATGATGGAAAGTCATAAATCTTTAAAATTCAAGCATGGAATTGATGTCATTGATGCTTTAAAATTTAAAGGGATAATGTTTTAAAAAACAAGAATGCCTCTAAATAATATACATTTCTCTTTAATATGAATAAGTTCAGCAATGCTAGAGTATAGTGAAAGGTGTAGAATGTTACCCTAAAATGCACATTAAAACTCAGACCTAATTACTGTGAAGTTTTATTTCAAGACATATACATATTCTTTTAGAGTTCTTATCATATCCATTCCAGTCATCTAAAAATATCTGTGAAATTTTTTTTTTTTTTATGCCCAAAGGTTTTTTTTTTTCTTTTATAGCTTTATAAGCACAAGTGTTGGCTGTAATCTCACAATCTCACAATTGGACAATGAAGTCTAATATATAATAAAGCTAAACATAATTTAAAATATACTTTTTTTTTTCATGGACCATGTAATTAGCACTGGGTTTTGATGTAGGAAAATAGTTAAATCCGGTTAACTAACAGATTAATCTTGGAAATGTCTGAGCTTGTGTTACAGTCAAAACCTTGGATAAAGGATTATCGATCCATACTATCAATAATTGCCAAACGTCTTAATCCCTGATGCTCACTTTTATCTCATCATTAATGTTACCTCACAATCACAGCTTTTAATTGGTGATAAAATATAAGATGCTGTGTTCACTGTCATATTCTGTGTTCTGTGTTCTGTAATGATGTCTTTGTAAGAAAGAAACAAAATGAAAAAAAATAATAATAATAATTAAATGTGCGCTCACATAAACAAGATAGTTTGAGTGCCTCTAGAAGAAAATTAAAAATAGAAAAATAAAAGATAAAAACACTGGTTGTTACGCACTTTCTTATGACCTATCTCACTAGCAGTGAAATAAGTTAGAGAAGCATCTGTATGAATATTTTTTATCTAAGTAGTTTATTGTGGTTGATTTGTAGACATATTTTTTTTAAACTATTTCATTGCTTGACATAAAACGCTTGTACATATCACTATATCTTGTCTCATAATTCACGTGATTCAATCCTAGAATTGCAGTTCAGTTTTCCACATTATCAGACAATGTAAAGTGTTGATAGCACAAGGTATACATGGGTACAAAACTCCCTCCTCCCCAAAGCATATATTTAGGCTTGTCTCATCCACTTAAGCCACCATTAATAGGCCAGTCAATCATCTAGGAAGAATAGAAGCATAAGAATAATTATGGTCAATATTCAATACAGTAAATTTGAGGACATGACATACGAGCTTAGATGCTAAAATCTATACAGGGAGTTTACTTTCTAAGGAGAAACACCAAACATGTGGCTGCTGTGAACACTCATGTTGGGGTATTGAGCTGCCTCTATTGGACTCGGGCATGAAAGAATAATTAGTTGTTCGTTAAAATCAAGAGTCATGAATTTGTCTTAATCTTTTTCCTACTATTTCTTACTGACTGTCATTGTTCATTTAAATAAATCAAGTTACCTCAGTATCAAAACCAGATGTGACAGAGGAGGTGGCAAAGAGTTAACAAGGAGGGCCCTGACAACCTGCCAAATGGTTTCTCCATCTATTCCTTCACACAATATGCCACTCCTCTCTCTTAACCTGTCACTTTGCCCCTCATGCCATGCTCCTCGCCCATTCAGAAGGTGACAGGATAAATGAAAGTCTCTTTCCATTGCTCTCTCCAGCCTCTTGACTTGTGGGATGGTGAAAAATAATAAATATTTAATAACCTCTAGCTATGGGTAAATACCCAGCTGTTGCAAAACTGCAGTTCCCTTACCAGCTGCAAGAATTGGTAAACTTAGAATAAACTGAATATGAATATGAATACCCTTGCCTTATCTTTATAAAGTTTAGTACACACATGCATCAAAAACACTGACTAGACCATTTTTAGGCTGTATATTTTATAAGTAAAATGGGAGGGCCTTTAAACTCCTTACCTAATCATCATACCTGACAGTTTGTATTGTACTTCTGAATACTAGTAATGTTTGAAAATAGCTCCTGCAGCATTGAATGCATATTTAATTTTGCTGACAACTCTAAGAAACTTACCAAATTATCTTATACTTGTGTTGAATAAACATTTAAATGTGACCAGCTATAGCACAAAGCTGATAAATTCTTAGGAACCACCAGGGAACACAGATGCTGAAAGCAAATTCCCTGGATGGATTGGTTATGTACTGAAAAGAAAGTACTGTTTTCACATTGAATAGCTAATAGGCAAATAGGCAAAAACAAAACAAAGTAATGCCTACACTGTGCGATCATGTGCAATATTTGAACAAAAAGTCATTTCATGGGCAATCATTTTGTACGTATTCATTTTATTCTTGTGGTTTTTTTTTAATATAATTTTGTAGGTATCTATTTTATCATTGTTTTACTCAGTATTGTACATTTAAATTACTATAATATAGCTGATGAGTTATGAATGATTTAGTCTGTCCGTAGGGATGGCTGCAAAATTATGTTCTAACATATTAAGTATGCTATTGTTTGTACTTCCCAAATAAAATGTCTATAAATGTCTAATAAACAAGGGGAGAGTTATGATTGAGGTTCTGCAACATTTTACCTCTGACTCTCACTCGTGCAACTGCAACCAATATCTCACCTACCCTGGTGTCTGTCTACTTTATAGCATGATCCTCCAGGCATCTGTACTGCTTACTACTGAATTCCTTACTAAGAGACTCTGACAGCACAATAACCATTTTATCCCATTTAATTGGTTATAAGACTTGGAGACCCTTGGCACCATCCCCCTATTCAGCATTATACAATTTTCAAGCAGTTTAACACTCAATGATTCTGGCACAGTGCAGCCTCCACAGATTGCACACTTACTTCTAGCCATACCAATGCATACCAACAGTGGCTGTGATGGGCTGAAAGTGGTCAGCTGACACTCTCAGCAAATCAATGCCCCCATTGCTGTGCAGGTAATGCTTCCTCACTAGACAAAGCAGTAAAGAGGGGATGGGCTGCTGGGGACTCTCATTTAGCATTAAAACATTGAAAACAGTTTAAAAGTGAATGTAAGGACGGTGCTGGCAGATTCCAGACTTTAGAACCTCTTCAATAGGTTTAAGCAGTTACAGTACCTAGTACCTTAAATCAACTCTCATCCTAAACAGTGACTGTGATGTCTATCTCTTTGGCCCCTTTGTCTTTCTCCAGATTGTAAATGTACAATCTTGCTAGATCTTTGTATAAAAGAGCACTCAATGCTGTCTTGCTAGATCTTTGTATAAAAGAGCACTCAATGCTGGATTTTTTTTTTTTTTTTAATTCTTTATTTTTGTTTGTGCATGGAATAACATTTTAGCTCTCCGAACCACAACAGTTGCAGAAAACCATTGGATAACAGTGATTAACATGGCATAGAGATAGCTGTGCACATTTTTAGAAAAAGGTTGAACTATATGTAAATGTAAACAGAGTCGACATGTATTTTAAAAGACGAGTAAGTACAAAGCATGGAGTTAAAGGAGTGTTGGCTTGTTATATATAAATCTTATGAAGCTTTAGCTTCATTGGAAACCAGAGCCTTACTTAACCATTCACACCTTTAAAAACAGTTCCTGCTAGTATGTCTGATTATCCGTTTAACTATGTTGTCACAAAGTATGTTATATAATGTATTCTCTTAAGAACATCAAGTATGCAAGAAAAAGGAAAATAAAAGAAACGAAACAATGGCATTGAGGACTATCGTGTTAGCCTAGATCATGGCCCGTAAGTGGGCACAATAGTGTGTCTATGGTTGTCTAGTAGGGGCTATAAGCCTGATTCTCCCCTGGGGGACACATGAATCTCTTGTGGCCTTTGGTACTTTGTCTCCTTAAATTATATAATATAATATTGCAAATTAAGCCTATGTACAGCAAATTAAACATAATGTGGTGTCTAGGAGGGCCTGTCCTGGGTGGAGGTTCCCGTATGTAGTAATCTGGCCGCCGTGAGGTTATATGGACTTCACTGCTTGCCAGTAATTACGGGTACAGAGAAAGAGTGTGTGATCTAATGAGCGATCCCCTATAAGGCAAGTGGTCCCACTAGTTTGGGGCCATCCCTCGCTATGTGGAAGGTGTAGGTAGGGAAAAATGTTAATGTGTCGGTCTGAATTTGGGGCCTAGTCTGTTGTGCTGGCTTGGTGGGGCGCACTCGGTAAACTGAGCTACTGCTCTGATAAAATGTAAGCTATAGCAGAGGTTAAAGGGTTGCGCTGCAAATGTTTGTGAGTCAAGGTTTTAATTGTCCCTTGCAACTACAGCAATCGTTCCGCTGCAACTGGATACCGCCTGATGGGTAGCCGGGTTGGCCACTACAGTCTGCTGACTCGTTAAGGAGGGTTCTGGTCACTGTTTCGGGCTGGTCCGTTCTGGCTGGTTGCCGGAGTGGTCGTTCCCTCCGTTGTTCCCTTTGACGGCTGCATTGTAACGGGCAGCCCCAGCGTGTTGAGGAGCTTGGTCGGGTCTTCCCCTGCTGAGAGGGCCAGGACAGAGTCGCCGTGGGGCACTACCAACGTGCCGGATGCTCCCCATCTGTACCGGACTCCGTGCTCTCTGGGGGCCCTGGTGATGGGCTGGAATCTGCGCCGCTCTGCTAGTATCGAGAAAGGTAGGTCATCAAAGATTCTTATGCGGCTGTTTTCCACCGCCATGGTGTCCTGGTTTCTGGAGCGGGACAGTATGGCTGACTTGACTGAGATATCTCGTGTAATCACGATGGTGTCCCTGGGGGCGTCTGCAGGGGCTGTGGGGGCCTTCCGGACTCGGAACGCCGATATCAAGGGCTGTATTCCATTCCCCACCTGCACCCCCAATGCTACGGCTACCTTAGTAGCAAACTCCATCAGGGCCTCCTGGTTCACGGTTTCCGGTATGCCTCTGAGCCTAATGTTTTTCTTGCGGTGTCTTGCCTCCAGAGTCATGACCGAGTTGGTAAGTCTCTGGATCTGCAGGGACATGGCTTGTATTTGCGTTTTAGAGACTGCTATTAGGCCGTCTCGTTCCCCCTCTCTGGATTCTGCTTCATTTACTCGGTGGGTCAGGGTGGTTATTTCAGACTGTACCCCCGCGAGGTCTGCTTTCCATACCGCCCGTAGGTCCAGTAGGAGTTGTTTAATGTCCCCTTTAGTGGACGGGGATGTGTCTGTGTCTGATTCTGCCCTTTGGTGTATTCCACTCACTGTCTGTGGGGCCTCGGTATCTTCCTCCTCCATGGAATCCTCCGAGTTACTAGATCCTCGTGCTGTGTCAGGGGCCATCTTGGTCCGGGCCTGAGGCCGCGGCCCGTCGAAGGATCGTCGAATATCGGTCTGGCAGTATCCCTCCGTGTGGGTTAACTTGCGGTGTTTGCGCCCCATCGTGATATAGGAGGTATAGGCAATAATTTATTTCTAAATATGCCCGATTTCGTGGTTTTTGGCCGTTTTTGCTGTCTATTTAGCAGGCTCAATGCTGGATTTTAAACTCATGAATAGGATCTTCAATTCCCATTCCTTTTATATTGATATATCTGTCTTGTGCTCTGTCTATATCCCCTAAAATGTACAGTGCTGTGGACTATTTTAGCACTTTTAAATGCAAAATACCACTACTAATGATAATTATTTACTACCAACTAATAAGTGATGTTGTCTGCGGAACTCTCATTTTTATAATTTGAGTGAAACAAACCCTTTGAATGTGCCCTTTAGTTTGTATCACTTGATGAAAATCTGGATAACTTAAATCATAAAACAATAGCTTTTTTTTTTTTAGGAGAGAGAATTGGCACAACTACAAAGTAGCAAATTATATAATCAAATAGTCAAATATCTTCACAGTGAAATGTGGTAAATTAAAGCCAATTTGAAGTCTGATATAATACTAATTTAGATTGTTCAGAAACTGCTTACATTTGGTTATCTGTTAAATTAATTGTTTTTAGTTCAGTAGTACACTATCTGAACTTTTCTGTCCTTCTGTTTACATGCTGATCCGTTCTGGAGATTTTGTGGCTTCATCAGATTTGGTTCACTGAGGTGGAACTTCGTAAATTGAGCACTTTCTTTGTGTTTTCTATTCTTTGTTGTTGTCAGAAGGAGAGACGTTTAATGGACTTCTGCCATTAGGAAAGCAATTTCTGCACATAAATAAATATAATTTTGTTCTATTTTTCATATGTTTATTTATTCTCCCATTTTATTTTGCTTCACTTCGCCTGAAGGCTTGTCCTATTAATTATTCTGCTATATAAAACCTTGTCTTTTTCAAGTTGAATACATAAAAATTAGGTATCTGATGCCCTTTGTAAACTTGAGCGGTCATCTCTCAATTAGTAAAAACAAACATCTAGTTAATTAAAGAAAATCAATATTTTAGAGATTTTTGTACTGAGATTGATTAAAGTCTATAGATTATGAAAACTGCTGAAATGCTGATTTTATTTAGGATTGTAGACTCAAGATGTGTCCTATATAAAATATATAACCTTTTGACTTTTGAGTTAGATCCAGAACTTTTGAAAACTGTCTTGGGCTGATAGAATCGTGTCCTGCATTACGAAACTGTGTTCAGCATGGAAAGTTCATGATTAGGAATGATAGCTTTGTGTGTAGGGCACTAGGACTATGCAGAGAGTGTGTCATGGTCTACCCTGAGTGGGGCCAACCAGGGAGGATGTCATTCAGTCTAGTGTAAATTCAGGGTAGGGTGACTTTCCATTTCTTGGGTGGCAGTGCCCCCTTTTTTGGGTCAAACTGCCCATTTTAGACATCACCAGTATGGCAAATAGCGTCACTAACATGCCCCTTTAGGCTCACGTATCCCCTGTCCCAAGTTCATAACCCCAATGTTGGGAGGTATGTATTTTCTTACTTTACTAAATTTAGAATGCATCCTGGGGATAAGTTGATTATTAATATGGAAAGAGGACATATATCTTGGTGGTATTTTAAGCAGTTTTATTAAATAGTACAATATTAATACAATTTAAAATAAATGTAACATTTTAGAGGGCAAATAGACCCAAATTTAATGCAGCATTTTCACCTTTGAGATGATGACAGTTCTGGTTTTACTCACCACAGTGTATGAAATTGAAGAGCTAATTGGGGTGAGGTAACTAGCAAAGTGGTGTAAATGTAAAATCATTACCCAATCCATTAGCATACAGAATGTGGGTAATGCAGCCTCACTCTATTCATCTGTGGATTATGATAACAAAAGGTGCATTGGGATGTCTTTTGTAGGATATTGCAAGTATTCTGTAGGGCTCTTGTTATCTCAGCACTGTATGAGTTTGTGCTTGGGTTGATGGCCCATAATCTTAATGTTTCTCAGGTCTGGAGTGTCCCACCATGACACTACCCAGTCAACTTCAGTATCTGCGATGACTAGGTTGTACATGTATAGTGTCCTTATTATTATTATTGCCATTTATATAGCGCCAACAGATTCCGTAGCGCTTTACAATATAATGAGAGGGGATTTAACTAAAAATAGGACAATTACAAATAAACTTACGGGAACAATAGGTTGAAGAGGACCCTGCTCAATCGAGCTTACATTCTATAGGAGGTGGGGTGTAAAACACATTAAGACAGGAATTTGAAGTCAAATAAGGTGGACTGCCCTTTAGGAGAGAGCAAGAGACAGGTATGTGAGGTCGAGGTTAGTCTTGGAGGCCATAAACTTTCCTAAAGAGATGTGTTTTAAGTCACTTCTTAAAAGATGCAAGACTAGGGGAGAGTCTGACGGTGGTAGGCAGGCTATTCCATAGGAAGGAAGTCGCCCGCGAGAAGTCCTGCAAGCGTGAGTTGGCCGTACGGGTGCGGACAACGGACAGGAGGTGGTCACGGGCAGAGCGGAGAGACCGAGAAGGGACATACCTATGGATCTGTGAGGAGATATAAGAGGGGCTAGAGCTGTTCAGTGCTTTATAGGTGTGATTTAGTACCTTGAACTGACTCTTATAGCATACAGGAAGCCAATGTAAGTACTGGCAGAGGGGTGAGGTGTGAGAGAAATGACTAGAGAGGAAAAGCAGTCTGTCAGCAGCGTTCATAACGGACTGTAGCGGTGCAGTACAACTTTTGGGAAGACCAATCAGGAGAGGGTTACAATAATCCATGCATGGACAAGCTCCTTGGTTGTATCTGGTGCAAAAAAGGGGCGGATGCGGGCTATGTTTTTAAGATGGAATCTACAGGATTTGGCAACATGCTGGATGTGAGGCTCAAAGGTGAGGCCAGAATCAAGTATGACGCCAAGACAGCGCGCTTGTAAGGATGGACTGATGTGGGTACCACAAACTTGAAGGGAGAGCGAAAGAGGAGGATCAGTATTAGGAGGAGGAAAGACAAGGAGCTCAGTTTTAGAGAGATTGAGTTTTAGAAAGCGGAAGGACATCCAGTCAGAGATGGAAGAAAGGCAAGCAGTGACACGTTGCAGGACGGCAGGGGAGAGGTCCGGGGAGGAGAGATATAACTGGGTGTCATCAGCGTACAGGTGGTAGTGGAATCCAAAAGAGGTAATAAGTTTGCCAAGAGAGGCAGTATAAAGAGAAAATAGAAGGGGACCAAGGACAGAGCCTTTGGGGACTCCATCCGAGACAGGACGAGGGGAGGAGGTATCATTAGAAAAAGAGACACTGAATGAGGGATGGGAGAGATAAGAGGAAAACCACGAGAGGACAGAGCCACAGAGACCAAGTTATTGAAGAGTTTGAAGAAGGAGAGCATGATCAATGGTATCAAAGGCCGCGGAGAGGTCAAGAAGAATTAGTATGGAGTAGTGGCCTTTGAATTTAGCTGCGATTAGGTCGTTAGTAACTTTGATAAGCACAGTCTCAGTAGAGTGGAGAGGACGGAAGCCAGATTGAAGGGGGTCAAGGAGAGAGTTGGAATTGAGGAAATGAGACACACGGGTAAAGACAAGTCTTTCCAGAAGCTTTGAGGAAAAAGGGAGCAGGGATATGGGACGATAGTTAGAGGGGGTGGACGGGTCGAGCGATGTTTTATTTAGTATAGATACTACAGTGGCATGTTTAAGGTCAGCAGAGACAATGCCAGAAGAGAGAGAGCAGTTGAAGATGTGTACGAGACAAGTGGAGAGAGATCTAATAAGGTGAGATGGGACAGGATCGAGCGGGCAAGTGGTGGGGCGAGAGGAACAGGGAAGAGCTCTTGGTCAGTAGCCGGGGAGAAATTCTGAAGTGTAGGAAAGGCACGATCTATGTGTGGTTGAGAAACAGAATGGCAAGGAGGGGAGAATTATTTCCTTAGCTGTTCAATCTTGTCAGTAAAGTACCATGCAAAGTTATCAGCAGTAAGGTTAGTTTGGGGGGTGGCCACAGCAAGGCAAAGAATTTAAGGTGTCAAAGAGACGCCTGGGATTGCGGGAGCATGAACTAATGAGAGAGGAAAAGTAGGGCTTGAAGTTGTTTACATGTAACCAGGGCCGGACTGGCCCACCGGATTGCCGGGAAATTTCCCGGTGGGCCGCGGCACCTGGGGCTGGGCTGACAGCCCTATTCATCACTGGCCAGGCTCTTGTAATCCCGGCCGGCCCGAGCAGTGCGACCGCACAGGGTCTCATGGGAGCAGCTCGCACATGGCCGGCCGGGATTGAAAAATAAAATATTGTAGCGGGGGCGGAGCTTACTGGGATGTGGGGGCATAGCTAAGCGGCAGGTGGGAGCAGAGCTAAGCGGCCGGCGGGGGCCCTGGTAATTGCAGCATGGGAAGCAGGAAGGAGTCCCTGCTTTCCCAAAAAGCAGTCTCCAGGAGCTCCAAGCAGGAGGTAAGAAGCAGGTCAGTGTGTATATGTTTGACTGCCTCTGAGTGTGTTACTGTCTGCCTGTGTGTGTGTGTGACTGTCTGTGTGTGTGTGACTGTCTGTGTGTGTGTGACTGTCTGTATGTGTGTGACTGTCTGTGTGTGTCTGTCTGTGTGTGTGACTGTCTGCCTGTGTGTGTGACTGTGTGTGTGTGTGTGTGTGTGTGACTGTCTGTGTGTGTGTGACTGTCTGTGTGTGTGTGACTGTTTGTGTGTGTGTCACTGCCTGTGAGTGTGTGTGTGACTGCCTGTGAGTGTGTGACTGTCTGCCTGTATGTGTGTGTGTGTGTGTGTGACTGCCTGCCTGTGTGTGACTGCCTGTGTGTGTGTGTGTCTGTGACTGACTGCCTGTGTGTGTGTGTGACTGTCTGCCTGTAAATGTTTGACTGTCTGCCTATGTGTGTGTGTGTGTGTGTGTGTGACTGTCTGCCTGTGAGTGTGTGACTGTCTGCCTGTGTGTGTGTGTGTGTGTGACTGACTGTCTGCCTGTGTGTGACTGTCTGCCTGTGTGTGTGGCTGTCTGTGTGTGTGCGGCTTTCTGTGTGTGTGTGGCTGTTTGTGTGTGGCTGTCTGCCTGCCTCTGTGTGTGTGGATGCCTGACTTTGTGTGTGTGGATAAAAAAAGACAAAAGTGGAGACCACCCAGAATACGTATAATGAATGAAATACAAAGGGACAACCTGATAAGGGTCCAATTCCCTAGAATGGGATCTGTGTGAAAATGAAAAACACTTTCATAGCGTAAAAAAGTAAATATAAATGGTGTTTAAAGTGAGATTAGAAATGCACTCACAAACAAACGATTATTCAGGCCTTTCACCCTCTCAGGGGTAATAAGATGAGCACAGAAGGTCCTCCAACACGGTATATGTGGATATAAAAAATGCAATAATAGTGAAGAATGTTTGGAAATATAAAAATTCACATTTATTTATTGCACTTACAAATTTTCAGCATAAAAAAGGCATCTCTCCATAAACATATGGAACTCCTGGTGATGATAATCGAGTATCCACAGTCCAGAGTCAGGAAGAAGATACAGCATACAAATAAAATAAATAAAAACAATAGTACATAAGTAAATGAGAAGTGTAGTGATGTCCAACGCGTTTCGTCCTATTCAATAACGGACTTCTTCAGGGATAAAGATAGAACCACTTCTGAGGGTTTATGTACCCTTCAACATCATTATTTTCATCCGGTACAGCTGTTTACGGACATGCGGTTCACTGTGAAACGCAGAAATCCGGCGCGAATACAGGAGGCTTCTCCAACAGTTCCGGGTAGTAGTGCGCATGCGCGTAATGTCCGCGCATGCGTCTATTGAAAGGACCACTGCCTGTGAGGGACAAAAAGCATAGAAAGGCGAAAAACGCCTGAGAACCAAACCGAACCCTTATTGTTACAACTTCTAATGAAGTGAAGGTGTTTACCGAAATTATTACATCATACAGATTAATTATATATATTGAATATATCTCTCCTAACAAAGTATATGTATACAAATGTACATGTAGACACAGAATAAATTATATAATATGGATTGTACATATATATGTATACAGCCATATGCAAATATAAATTAATATAAATTAATACATGAAATTGAATTCAAATCCCATTGATATAAAATTACTTGGGGGGACATATAACCCCATAATGAATTAATTAGTATACACCATACTGGATGTGATTATTATTATAGAATTATTATGTGAAAAATAGAGAGTAAAACTCAATTAAAGGGCCATGTATACCCATCATATATTGTTGATATATAAAGAAAAAGTATAGATTAAATTGATTGAAGCTTGAGTTAGTTTAAGAGCTTCTTTATACGTGAATTAAGGAATGTGTTATTTATTTCATTCATAGTGAGGAATAAATATACTTAAAGAATATAAAAGTATATTCTATATATTTACATATAGGCTAATATATACATATAGACATATCAACAACGAAAATAGAGAAAATTGATGACATCTGGTTATAGATATTTGGACAACAAAGAGAACCCTTAAGGAAATGATTAGATGAGACCCTGTAAATCTATTTCTTGGTTAAGACCCATATTCAAGGTTTTTAGATTAAAAATCCACCAAGCTTCCTTCCTGATTAGTTCCTGTAATTTATCTCCCCCTCTCCATCCTGATTGAACCGAGTCTATTCCATAGACTTGTAGAGTATTCCAAGAGAATAAGGGGCAGGAATTGCAGTGTCTTGGCACACTGTGGTCAGTTTTATTTTTGCGTATGTTGTTATAGTGTTCCAATATTCTGATGTGTAACTTCCTGGAAGTACGTCCGACATATTGAGCACCACAACTGCATTGCAGTAAATAGATTACAAAAATGGAGGAACAATGAATATAATTTTTTATTTTGTATGTTTTTTTCGTGTATGTGCCAGTAAAATCTTGGATTTTTCTTTTGAGATGTGTACAGGTAGAACAATGGCCACAGCTGTAAAACCCTTGTACTTGGGTCTTAAGAAAGGGGTTACAGGGAGGAGTGGTGGGTAATAGGCTGGGTGCCAATTTGTTCTTTAGGTTGCTAGATTTTTTGTAGATTACTGTGGGTAAATTTGGTAATATATCTTTTAGGATCTCATCTCTCTTTAAGATGTACCAATGCTTCTTAAGGATTTGTTCTACCTGTCTGGCTTGAGAGTTGTATTGTGTAATGAACGCAAATTCAAATTTGCTTTTAGTATCATATTTGTTACTTTTACTTTTTCTTATATCTGTACTGTCACTTATCTCCTTATTTCTGTTTTTCCATTTGAACCTATTTTTTATTTTTTGCTCAGCTGTTAATAGTTCCAGACCCTCTTCATTTTTGTTAGTCAATAGTAGTGATCTATCAGAATTTAATACTTCGGATTTAGAAGTCTCCATTTTTTTCACATTGTATCCTTTATCAGTATATCTTTGTTGTACAATCTTAGACTGTTCTAGGAACATATGGTTGTCTGTACAGTTCCTTCTGAGCCGGGTAAATTGGCTCTTAGGAATGTTTGAGAGCCAAGGAGGATAATGAGTACTGGAGTACTCGATAGCTGTATTACAGTCTGTGGGCTTAAAATACGTCTTAGTTTTTAGTTTGTTTTGTTCTACATATATAGTTAGATCCAAGAAATTAATAGTGGAATCACTGGATGTGGAAGTAAATTTTAAATTATAATCGTTCTCGTTAACTTGACCCAAAAATAAATCAAGGTCTTCTATAGAACCATCCCAGATGATTAGGACATCATCGATGAAGCGCCGCCACAGGACCAAACCACACCCACCCCGCTCCGCCAACTCGATGTGCCGCCGCTCCCAATGGGACACATACAAGTTGGCGAAACTGGGGGCGAACCTAGTCCCCATGGCGACGCCGCACCGCTGGAGAAAAAACTGACCATTGAACCAGAAGAAGTTTTTGGCGAGTACAAATTGGATACAACTCATCAGAAACTCGATCTGGGCATCCTCTAAAACTTGTGGTGATCTAAGGGTATCTTGGATACAGGCAATACCTTTCGCATGGGGTATGTTGGAATATAGGGCTGTTATGTCTGCTGTTGCTAGGATATATGAAGATTTCCACTCTATGGATTGTAAATCTTGCAAAATATGCCTAGTGTCTTTAATGAAAGTATGATGTAATGGAACATACGGCTGTAAAAATAAATCCACATATTCTGATAATTTGCATGACAGGGAATTAATTCCACTGATGATGGGACGTCCTGGTGGTTTTTGTGTGTTCTTGTGAATTTTTGGCAAAAAATAAAAAACTGCCACTTTGCAATTTGGGTTAAAAATGTATTTAAACTCATCCTGGTTTATGATATTGTTATTTAAACCAGTGGACAGTAGTGTGTGTAGTTCTGCCAAAAATTCAGAAGAAGGATTTTTATCCAAAATTTGGTATGTGGTAACGTCATGTAAAATATTATAAGCTTCCTGTAAATAATAGGTTTTATTCATAATAACAATCCCTCCTCCCTTGTCAGCTTCTTTTATAACCAAATTGTGATTTTCTGTAAGTGTAGTAAGAGCTAGTTTTTCTTTTTTGGTGAGATTAGGTTTAAATTTTCTGTCCACCATTTTGTTTAAATCTTCCTGTACCAGGTCATTGAATACCTCCAGGAATTTTCCCTTAGCTGCCCATGGGAAAAAATTGGATTTGGGTTTTAAAGAGGTATGAAAAATTTTTGATTCTATATCGAGTGCCCTGTTCTCTATATTCGGGTCTAAAGGAGTATTACTTGGACCAGGTTCTGAATTTATCAAATTCATTTCCTTACTTCTGAAGAATCTTTTTAATGTTAATTTTCTTAGAAATTTCTGGTTATCTAAATACAGGTTAAAAGGATTACAGTTGGAAGACGGAGCAAAATTCAAGCCTTTCTTTAATAATGACAGTTCTTGTGGTGAAAGGGATATGTCAGAAAGATTAAAAATGCCTTCGAACTGGTCTAATTCTGTCTGTATGCGAGGTGGAGTGGAGGGTCCTCCTCCTCCACCTCCAAGTGTGGTCTTTTCTTTGTGGGAGATTTCAAGTGTTGAAATCTGTTTTGAGTGTGTATGGAAAATTGGTTTGTGTATGGTTTTTGGTTTGGCTCCTTGCCTAAAAAAACTTCCTGATTGTTTTTAGAATATCTAGAATGATTGGGAGAATGGCTACCTGTTGTTCGTGTGGGGTATTTTTTATATTGTGTGGGATTGACATTGCCATGTGAATTTTTTCTGAATAGAGGTTTGGAGAATGAATTAGAATTAGAGTTGGAAAAACGTCTTATGTCTGGTCTTTTTTGATGGGGCTCTTGGGATCTAGAATTAAATTGGTTTTTGTACGGGTATCTAGAGTGCCCATGTTCAGGTTTTTGCCTAGGCCAGTTTCTTTGATTGCCTTTTTGGTAATCATCCTGATCCCTCCTAAACTTGGTGGACTTAGTATTTGAGATTTTGTCATCAACGGCTTTAATTTTCTCTTTTAAAATTGCGTAGTTATTTTCTACTGCTTTTAGTTCTACATGCACAGAGAGTTCGTTTTCTATTTTATTAATTTCCTCCTCTAGTGCTTTCAGCGATCTTTTTTGGTAATTAATTAGACCCATCATGTATTTTTTTGAGCATTCATCATTGGCGCTTCATCGATGATGTCCTAATCATCTGGGATGGTTCTATAGAAGACCTTGATTTATTTTTGGGTCAAGTTAACGAGAACGATTATAATTTAAAATTTACTTCCACATCCAGTGATTCCACTATTAATTTCTTGGATCTAACTATATATGTAGAACAAAACAAACTAAAAACTAAGACGTATTTTAAGCCCACAGACTGTAATACAGCTATCGAGTACTCCAGTACTCATTATCCTCCTTGGCTCTCAAACATTCCTAAGAGCCAATTTACCCGGCTCAGAAGGAACTGTACAGACAACCATATGTTCCTAGAACAGTCTAAGATTGTACAACAAAGATATACTGATAAAGGATACAATGTGAAAAAAATGGAGACTTCTAAATCCGAAGTATTAAATTCTGATAGATCACTACTATTGACTAACAAAAATGAAGAGGGTCTGGAACTATTAACAGCTGAGCAAAAAATAAAAAATAGGTTCAAATGGAAAAACAGAAATAAGGAGATAAGTGACAGTACAGATATAAGAAAAAGTAAAAGTAACAAATATGATACTAAAAGCAAATTTGAATTTGCGTTCATTACACAATACAACTCTCAAGCCAGACAGGTAGAACAAATCCTTAAGAAGCATTGGTACATCTTAAAGAGAGATGAGATCCTAAAAGATATATTACCAAATTTACCCACAGTAATCTACAAAAAATCTAGCAACCTAAAGAACAAATTGGCACCCAGCCTATTACCCACCACTCCTCCCTGTAACCCCTTTCTTAAGACCCAAGTACAAGGGTTTTACAGCTGTGGCCATTGTTCTACCTGTACACATCTCAAAAGAAAAATCCAAGATTTTACTGGCACATACACGAAAAAAACATACAAAATAAAAAATTATATTCATTGTTCCTCCATTTTTGTAATCTATTTACTGCAATGCAGTTGTGGTGCTCAATATGTCGGACGTACTTCCAGGAAGTTACACATCAGAATATTGGAACACTATAACAACATACGCAAAAATAAAACTGACCACAGTGTGCCAAGACACTGCAATTCCTGCCCCTTATTCTCTTGGAATACTCTACAAGTCTATGGAATAGACTCGGTTCAATCAGGATGGAGAGGGGGAGATAAATTACAGGAACTAATCAGGAAGGAAGCTTGGTGGATTTTTAATCTAAAAACCTTGAATATGGGTCTTAACCAAGAAATAGATTTACAGGGTCTCATCTAATCATTTCCTTAAGGGTTCTCTTTGTTGTCCAAATATCTATAACCAGATGTCATCAATTTTCTCTATTTTCGTTGTTGATATGTCTATATGTATATATTAGCCTATATGTAAATATATAGAATATACTTTTATATTCTTTAAGTATATTTATTCCTCACTATGAATGAAATAAATAACACATTCCTTAATTCACGTATAAAGAAGCTCTTAAACTAACTCAAGCTTCAATCAATTTAATCTATACTTTTTCTTTATATATCAACAATATATGATGGGTATACATGGCCCTTTAATTGAGTTTTACTCTCTATTTTTCACATAATAATTCTATAATAATAATCACATCCAGTATGGTGTATACTAATTAATTCATTATGGGGTTATATGTCCCCCCAAGTAATTTTATATCAATGGGATTTGAATTCAATTTCATGTATTAATTTATATTAATTTATATTTGCATATGGCTGTATACATATATATGTACAATCCATATTATATAATTTATTCTGTGTCTACATGTACATTTGTATACATATACTTTGTTAGGAGAGATATATTCAATATATATAATTAATCTGTATGATGTAATAATTTCGGTAAACACCTTCACTTCATTAGAAGTTGTAACAATAAGGGTTCGGTTTGGTTCTCAGGCGTTTTTCGCCTTTCTAAGCTTTTTGTCCCTCACAGGCAGTGGTCCTTTCAATAGACGCATGCGCGGACATTACGCGCATGCGCACTACTACCCGGAACTGTTGGAGAAGCCTCCTGTATTCGCGCCGGATTTCTGCGTTTCACAGTGAACCGCATGTCCGTAAACAGCTGTACCGGATGAAAATAATGATGTTGAAGGGTACATAAACCCTCAGAAGTGGTTCTATCTTTATCCCTGAAGAAGTCCGTTATTGAATAGGACGAAACGCGTTGGACATCACTACACTTCTCATTTACTTATGTACTATTGTTTTTATTTATTTTATTTGTATGCTGTATCTTCTTCCTGACTCTGGACTGTGGATACTCGATTATCATCACCAGGAGTTCCATATGTTTATGGAGAGATGCCTTTTTTATGCTGAAAATTTGTAAGTGCAATAAATAAATGTGAATTTTTATATTTCCAAACATTCTTCACTATTATTGCATTTTTTATATCCACATATACCGTGTTGGAGGACCTTCTGTGCTCATCTTATTACCCCTGAGAGGGTGAAAGGCCTGAATAATCGTTTGTTTGTGAGTGCATTTCTAATCTCACTTTAAACACCATTTATATTTACTTTTTTACGCTATGAAAGTGTTTTTCATTTTCACACAGATCCCATTCTAGGGAATTGGACCCTTATCAGGTTGTCCCTTTGTATTTCATTCATTATACGTATTCTGGGTGGTCTCCACTTTTGTCTTTTTGTAACATATTTCCACAGGTGGTTGTGAAGTTCACCTGGAACTATCTCAGTATACGTGTTTTCTCTTAGTGTATATACTTTATTTTTTCGTTTCATTATTTGTGTGTGTGGATGTCTGCCTCTGTGTGTGTGGGTGTCTTTGTGTGTGTGCATTTGCGAGTAAGTGAGCTTCAGTGTGTGTGTGCGCGCACACATCTGCTAGTGAGTGAGCTTCTGTGTATGTTTGCATCTGCTAGTGAGGGAGCTTCTGTGTGTGTGTGCCTGCTAGTGAGTTTGTGTTTGTGCCTGCTAGTGAGTGAGCTTGTATGTGTGTCAGTGAGCTTGTCTGTAGGGATCATGTGTGTGTGTGTGTGTGTTTTAATGAGCTTGTCTGTATGGAGCATGGGTGTATCTGAGCCTGTCTGTGCGGAGCATTTGTGTGCAGGGCCAGCCTTTGGGGTGTGCGAGCTGTGCGGCCGCACCAAGTTATGAGGGGAGAGGCGAATCCGTTGCAGAATGAAGAGGTCTGGAGCGTGGAGGAGGAGGAGCGTGGGGGCGCAACGTCCATGTGCTCCGCCTTCACAGGGAGCCGCGGCAGGATCCACTTGGTGCGTGTGAGGTCGGCGGCCGGAGCTCTTAAATCAGCGGCGCAGCGGAGTGGGAAGCTCAATCCAGGAAGCAGCAGCCATTAAAGTGAGTCCTAGTTCTTATTGCTTTTCTTTTTACTAAATATATTGCCTTTTATTGAAGGGGTGCAGGGTTGTTGGTGAAGGGGGTAGGAGATTAATTAAGGTGGCAGGGTCTGATAAAGGGGCAGGGGACTGGTAAGGGGGTCCAGGGGATTGCTGAAGAGTGTCAAGGTCTGACGAAGGGGTGCAGAGGATTGATGAAGGGGGTCAGGGCATTGATGAAGGGATAGCCAGGTGTTTTGGTGAAGAGGGCAGGGGTTAAGTGAATAGGGGCAGGGGTTTTGGTGAAGGGGGGCAGGGTTTGTAGAAGGGGTGGAGGCGGCACATTGTGTACCTGAAATTGTCTAGAGGGGGCCAGAGACGTGGGGTGAAGAAATGAGGGAGAGGGTATACATGATTTAACACTTAAATGGCAGAGAATTGAGCAGTGACATAGCAGGGACATGCTCTGTACACCTAAACTGCTTCATTAAGATAACGTTGTTTTGATGACTATAGTGTCCTTAATGTACTTAATGTACATTATTGTTACCACTCTATCCAGTTATTTATTATTGTAATTGTTTGCACTTGCACTTAAACTATCTGTAATTAAAACAAATTATTTCTTACAAAGGTTTTTTCCTCTTTGTGTATGTCTAGGTGACCGGGGTAAGGGGGGGGGGGGGGGGAGTGCGCCACAAGATTGGCTCGCACAGGCTGCCTAAACACCTAAGGTCGGCCCTGTGTGTGTGTAGTGAGCTTGTCTGTAGTAAGCATGTGTGTGATTGTGAGCTTGTCTGTAGTGACCATATGTGTGTCAGTGAGCTTGTCTGTATTGAGCATGTGTGCGCATCAGTGAGCTTGTCTGTAGTAAGCTTGTGTGTATATCAGAGTTTGTCTGTACTAAATTTGTGTGTGTACCAGTAACCTTATCTGTGTGTCATTGAGATTGTCTGTCAATGAGCCTATTTGTGTGCATCAGTAAGATTGTCTGCATGTGAGTATGCTTTACTGTATGATTTAATTACCCTGAAGGGACTAATATTTTGAATTAGAAAAAGAAATATACCAATAATATATATATATATATATATATATATATATATATATATAGACAGAGAGAGATATGTGTGTGTGTGTATATATATATATATATATATATATATATATATATATAACACACACTACATAGCACAATGACTTATGGGGCTGGCATAGATTTTTTTCCAGGGCTGCTTGTAACTGCAGGATGAGAAGAGGCCATGCTTATGATATTCATAAGAAAGGCCATTTGTTAGGTCGCAAATAAGTCATGATGAACAGATTCTGTGTCTCTCAGTCCTGGTCTGCTGGTCATCTCTTGTACAAGAAAAGGCCACTTATTTGTATTTGACTCCTAGGCCAAAACTCGCCAGCCAGTCCTGATCAGCATCTTATCTCACATAACTCCACGTGCACACATTCTTCCATGTATTCTATACATGCACCTATACACTTATGTGATGTCTGCAAAGAATTATAAGATGTTCCTGATTTATTTTATATGTTACTATATGCCTGGACAGACACCTCTAAATAGCATGTAAAGCAAATTAAAAAGAAAGGAGCAATATTTGTAAATTTAATTTGCAGTTTCTAAAGCTAACTTACAATTAGTTATCAGGATGTGCAAAAACGTCAGAAGTGCCGAATACATAAGTTCAGTCATTACTTTCTTTTTCTTCTTCTTCTTCTTCTTCTTCTTCTTCTTCTTCTTCTTCTTCTTCTATCTTTTCTCTATACCCACTCCCCTTCTTTTCTTTATTCCTGAAGCTATGGCCCTTGTTCCTCTCCCCTTAACCTTCTATGTCTTTTCTATCCAAGTTTGGGTAGAAGCAATGCTCAGAGATTTTTTTCCAAATTGAGAGCCTGCTTAAGACTGCTAACAATTTATTCTTAATATGTTATATCTCCGGCATAGTATATTTCAGCACTGTGCAATGTTCCAAACCCCTAATTTCTAACCCCTAACAACACTTGCACTGTTTCATGTTGGTTTACTACGTTGTATAAGATCTTTGAACTGTTTAGGCCCCAGGGAGAGTGCGCAGCTTAGCGGACAGGGGCACATGTATGAGTGTGGGATGGATAAAGCATGATTGGCTATATGCTACATGTGGGAGTGTGAGATGTGAGGAGTGGGTGGTGACATATTAGACTGACCTCAGTGCCACTTAGGAGCCGGGCCAGCAACAAGTTTCCCGCCCACCCTCCCTTTGCTGCTTTGGGCCCGGGGGGTTGTCACAGCGAGGCGGGGGTGTGTCCTTGCCAAATAAGGGATGGTTTGGTAGATTAGATGAAAAAGGGGGATAATGGCCGGGTCTCATCCTCCCCCTGTCTCTTATGGTGAACCTGGAGGAGGTACCAGGTTGGACGTGTCCCCACTGGGTTGTAAGTCGACCAGTGGGGAGCATTATGGTTGGGCCCCACCGAGTGGGTGGGGAGCCCTGAAAAGGAAGATGTTTTTATTATGCCGAGGGGGGGAGGTGAGAGCCTTGGGGAAGTTAGATTGGCAAGGACGGTTTATTTGGTTACTGTATGACTATATGCAAATTGTTTCTGTTAATTTATGATTATTATTTTGTTATATGTTAAAAGGAGTTATACAGTATTTGGTTGTGTTAATAAATGCTGTGGCCTGTTTTCTCCAAGAAATTGTCTGTCGTTATTTGAAGGGGTAAATTATGGTTTTATGGGGGATGAAGGGAATGCTATCCAATGCCCACTACGTACATATATGAGGTGATAGGGTTTTGTCTTTTAGTTTAACTGTCTCTTGTCAGTACACAAGCAAGCAAGTAGGTCTCTGGTGGTGATAGAATAAACAGGGTGGAGGATATGGTATGGGGAACAGTATAGGGGTACAGAAACACTTTCTTAAGAAAACTCCATTAATATTTCTTGCACTAGAGAATTAGCCTGTTGACACAGAACCATTGTAACTTTGCAAATTTTCCAATTGCATGCATTTGTTTTGCATTGTATTATCACACTGTCTTTCTTTAAGATATTTGCAACATAAATGTCTGGATGTAACAGATCATTGTTAAAGAACCAGCAATATGGACTGAAAAATATTAGAAAGATATGGACAGACAGACAAATGCCACTATAACCTTATTGTATAGGAATATAAAAGCTTTATGTACGCCACACTCATTCTCTTAATGTGTGTCATTGGCGGTACTGATCATCGTCCAC
Source organism: Pelobates fuscus (assembly GCF_036172605.1). NCBI lineage: Eukaryota > Metazoa > Chordata > Amphibia > Anura > Pelobatidae > Pelobates > Pelobates fuscus. The sequence continues at coordinate 128,213,033 of NC_086317.1, forward strand.
TCCATTTAATGTCATTTCAATTCATTTTCTCAACTATATTATCCATTTACATCCCATAATCACCTGAAACATTCCATCATACTCTTTTTTTTTTTATTATCCCCTTGTCCTCTTACACATCAATAGATTTGCTAGTCTGTTCATTTTAAAAGCTCAGCTAAATTACTTATCTGCTCATAATAACAGTTAACAACATATGCACAAACAATTTTACCATTTCTTTAACTATATTAGCTTTTACTTCTAATCTAGAAGGCTGTAAGACTTGCTTCTATCCTTTCAATAAAGTAGAATGTTATCACATTATCTTCAGTCTCCCAAAGGGAAGAAAAAACATTTGGAACATTTGCATTATAAGTACTTTTATAATTTGTGCAATAATGTTGTGTTACAGCTATTTATTTATTTTTTTATCACACGCATTTTGCAGGAGTTGCTTATGGTAGTGGCTATAACTGCAGTTGACCTCATTTGGTTTCTTTTGTCTGTTGGTCTTTCTAATTATCGATAACTTTATATATAAGTGCATTTTATGATCTCCCCAGCTACTGCCTGACTATAACTCCTTAGGTACAGCATTATGGATATGGGATTGGCAGGAAACAGAAACTGGGGTCCGTCATTGGACTACAGACATTTCAGTGATATACTTTACTGTTTTCAATTCTGCTAACAAATATTTGTGGTGATTACTTTCACCAGATTTATTATATCCTTTCTCATTATTATCATTATTGAGTTATATGATCAATTGAGCCATAAGCCATGTCTGCAGTGACACGTAAAAAGGTTTTGCACCTAGCGTAACTCATTTTACTCATCTAAATACCTGCTCTATAGATATTGCCTGAGTGAAATAGAAGATGATCTACATTTTATTTGGATGGATACTGCTATAAAAAGCTGTGACCAAAGATTGACCTCTTTCTCATTAAACATCTTTGAATGAGAAGCTAGAGTGCAGCCAGTATTGCGTGCTATCTCCCTGTATCTGGATCACTTGATGGTCACCAGATCCAGTCACATTATGATCTAAAGGTAAAAGGGACATAACTCATGAATCATTTGAGATGACACAAGAGAAGGGGGATTTTTTTAAAGGAGAAGCATCACAAATAATGTTTTATATGTTTTGTCACGCATTCATATTTGTCACCTTCCATAGTTTTAGTAGTCATATCTGTTTAGTTTTAAATATTTTAACGTTTTTACTCCTGTAGCTTTTTTTTATCACATAACAGAAATGAGCAGAAAGGAGTGTTTGTCTATGTAACCTTTCATAAATATACTAAAGGTTATTCGCTAAAGTGCATATTGTTGGAAATTCTGAAAAAAAATTGTATTCTGAATTGTAGTGAATTGAAATCCGAATAGCAAAATCCAAGTAGGAAAAAATAGTATAGCTTTGACTATAGATGAGTTGTTAAATGTCTCCATTCAGTTCAGTTAAGTTTTCAATTTACAATAATTCAGAGTTTAGCATACAATCAGAATATAAGTGGCACTCAAGAGGGCAAAAAAACTAACAAAACACACTAATCACGACAGAACGCTGTATGCACTTTTACTTTAGAATGGCTTTTACTTTAGAATGGCTATGTAGACCAGAAGGACTGTGGATGTCCCAAAATGGGGATACTTGAAGGTTATGTCAATGCATATGATAGAGCCATACTTTTTTAAAGAGATCAACTGGGGACACACCCATTTTGTTTAATTTTGATGAGGTGGAGTACCATCCAAAAAGCATTCACCTCTCAATCTTCTACTTCAATAGATTCTTCCACAACCTATAACCAGCATTTGACTTATCTCAGGTTGAAGCTGATTAGGTAAAAAGTAAAACTACACCCATTGCAGACACCTGAAGAAGTCTGACGTAGAAACTAGTGCTCTATCCTTTAACCCAGGAGAAGACAATCTTCCACACTAAATATGTCAGGGACTATATCTCCCCTGATGCTTTGCCAGTATTATGGCTGCCAGTGCTATGGAAGTTGCAGCCCACAATATCTGGGGAGCTGAACGTTGCCTGCCCTGATTTAAGCTGTCAAGAAAAATACAACATCCCCCCACCCCCTCATATATAGGGTTCATAGCTACAGAGGATTAAGCTGCAAACCGTTGAAATTCTAAGATACGTAATGAAGTTAGTCAATGAAACAAGGGTACCTTTTACCATACTCAATGCTTTAAATAGAATGGTGCGTAAAATGTCCCTTTTAGTAATCTTAAATGTAAAATCTAGCCACAACAATGCAGTGCATGTCTGTGTGCTTCTTAATGGGCATATAAAACATGACTGCAGGAATAGTGCATTTTCATATGGCGAACATTGACATGTACTCAGAAGAATACAGGATTACTGCAGCTTAATTAAAATTAGTGCAACAGAGTTAGGAATGCTGGTACCTGCCTTCAGAATATATTATATACTATCGACTATAATTCCCATCATCCTCAGCCAAGTAAAGTGGTACTGCACAATATATATACATATATATATATATATTTTTTTTTTTTTTTTTTTGCTTTGTGTATATACATATGGTTTCTCTGCATGTAATTACATAGGTGTTTAAGTCACTGTGCTAAATTACAAAAAAAAGGTTTGCAGACCATGCATTTAATAAGTACTGCTAAAACAGAATATAGCAAAACAGGCTTTAAATGGAAAATATATTTGGCAATACATCACCTGCTACTTCAAAAAAATCAACTATACAACAGGCTTGTTTATTCTCATTCTTAGAAAGTCACCCCTACATTTTATATAAAGATATCCATCCTTACCTTAAGCTTGCTCTCAGCTAAAGAAATGTAATTGCAATCTCAGAAAACTGTTATCAAAGTTGAACAGTAATGAAGGCCCATGGGTGCTGTACATTATGACTGTGTAACTAATTAAGACTCTGGAGTGCCTTGTAATGTTAAAAAAAATGGGCTGCTCCATGATATTTGTTCAACAAAATAACTCGATTTCTACAGTTGTAAATAATTCATACCGTGAATGGGATGTTTGGTTAAAATGCTGTAGGGGAGCAATACATGTGACATTAGACTGGAAGCATTGTTTATTTTGGCATCTTCTCTCATATTAGTCTTATTTCAGAGCATTTTTAAGTTCACAATCCTTACATGATCAACAAAGTCTGTCTACGAGCAAAAGGCAGGGCATGTCATTTGCAACTGCTTTAAAAACAGAAGCTATTTGCAAGTTTTCTTTGATCAATTGATTTATTTCACCTTCAGTACACTGTAATATGTAAAGTATTATTTTAAATCAAATTGTGAGTTTTTAATACAGACTAAGGTTATCATGTGCGTCAGAGTAGTCCCTGAAAGCGTACATTCAAGCTGTTGCATAATTATAATTAAAATGAATAATTAATTTAACATTTGGACCATTTTTTTTTTAACATTTATTTCTTTTCAGGTAACTTTAGGTTTTTATGTTTAAAAAAAAATTACTTCTATGCTAAACCAAGTTGCCTTTAGGGCAGGGGTAGATAATCTTCGGCACTTAAGATGTTGTGAACTATATCTCCCTTAATACTCTTACCTATAATGTTGGCAAAGCATCAGGGGAATTGTAGGCTTTAGGAATGCTGGTGACTTTAAACATGTACTCAAATTAGCATTTTCTGTCAATGTTTAATTTGAAAACCTTTCCTAGTCTCATATAAAAAAAGTTGCTTAAAAAATTTGAGATGACTTCTCTATACATAAACCTCTAGCCACATGTGATACACTATGCAATAGAATATAGATGACAAGTTTCTGTTTCCTGAGGCCAAAAGACTCAGAACCTTGAGCTATCAAACAGTATTCGGTAACACCATCTGCCTCAGTTTAATTATATTCGAAATGGTAGCATAAAACAAAAGTAACATAAAGTATGATATTTGAGATAGCATAGACATAGACTTGCCATTGCACAATTCTCTGATTTTTGTGGCTTTGAACATTTAAAAATGCTGATTATATTTAAGGTGAAATATACTCCAAACACTATGCACAACACGTGTGTGTATGTTTGACACCTTATTGCTCTGTGTTGCAGTGTTTCCGATTTCTAAATGAATATTTTATATAAAAGATTTTTGTTTCTGAGGGCTGGATACTGCTTTATCTCCATCATCTGTAGAGATATCACTTACAATTACAAGACAAATCAAGCTACTAAAACTATTTCAAATGTAAGCTTATCAGCATGTCCTAAGTCTTTTTTTGCCCTAAAACTTGATTTTCCTCTGATCCCTGCTTTTGCCTTCACAGATTCCTTGATTCCATATTTCTTGCTTGTGACTCCACCCTTTATACCTGCCACCACCTACCTAACTTGCCCGTGACCACACTAACCTATGAACTGGTTCTGGGATAAACTTGTATCAACTTATTTGGTACCACATCTCTGGGTAACACCTGTGTTTTATGTCACCAGCTTGATACTAGCAGGATTATTCACTAAAGTGAGATTTGTCTGGAATTCTAAGTAAATACAAAGTGAATTTAAAATGTTAAACCAAAATAGCCAAGCAAACAATTATTTATTTATTACTGGTGTTTAGAAAGCGCCAAACATGTCCCGCAGCGCTGTACAATTGGGAAAAAAACTATACAATAAAAAAGGACCGATACAACAGGTAGAGGGCCCTGCCCGTGAGCTTACAATCTAAAGATTAAGCTATTTTAGCCTTAAATTTGAAATTCAGTGTAGTCCTCGGCTTCAAGTTAGGGACTTCCCTGAACCTGTAGGGAGGGGGAAACATGACTGGTGCCACTATGATAGACATGGTTATAAATATGGATACCCTACAACCTAACCTAGGTCAGGAGATCTTGGGAAAAGAGTTAGACAACACCTAGATACTACTGAGGCAACATGACAGTAAAAGTTAATGTCCACCTACTCCTGTTTGGCTTGTTTAACATTATTACTGATTACTGTTGTCCTTGCTTGTTGTTTTTGTTGGTGTGATTTATTTTTGTTAGTTTTGTCACAGCTTGCTGTGTATCCTCGCCAGCTCGGTTAAGAAATCGCTGTCCATACTTGCCTTTGGTAGTTCCATCCTGCTTGTTGAAGAAGATGGGAAGCAGGTTGGAGAAAAAAAAAATCATTGTATTATCTGTCTATTGGTATATAATACAATAGCTGACAATTGTTTAAGAATGTATTGCTGGTATTATTATGAATAACGCTGTGGCTGTTGCCCTAGCCAACTGAGAAACGCGTTGTCTGGTTTATTGGGGGAGGGAGCAATGGAAGAAAGAAAAGAAGGAATTGGCCAACAGTCATGCCTGAGAACATTTCTAATTTTCTGATTTGGTGATCATCTCCTTCACCTTCCTATAGAATAAAAGGAACCTATATAAGGGCTGGAGTTGACAAAATGAGTAGCACCTCCCCAAATGAGGTGTATATTTGCAAATGTGGAGTGGTAGAGCTAATTACATATTTATTACAATGAGAAAACTGTAATTTCTTTGTTGATTTAGCTGTAAATTGCAAAAATCAATTAACATTGCTCTTAGCAGAATAAACTTATCTGAATTCACCTGCCAAGCTCTGCAAAGCTGCTGTTTACGAAAGCAACACTACAGCTGGCAGTAATTTGGCTGGAAGCTCAGTATTCCTTTGGGGTTTTGCAAGTACTAAAATTAAAGTGATGCATTTCTGCATATTTGATAACATAAGAAGTTACATTTTACATTAATAAAAATGTCTCTTTAGAAGTAGCCAGACTTTGACAAAATTATGTAAGCATTCAATGTTGTCGTATTTTTTATGAGTATGGTAGTGAATATTTGTGAAAATCAACCTAAAAACAACAAGGTGACAAGAGTTAAAAAGTGGTTGCTCTCTGAGAACTATCTATCCATTATTTTTTTTATTTGCATAGACGTTTATACACTGAATAGGCAGTTATGGGTGTAAGCTACCAAATATTTGTCAAAGCTGATTGGCATCTCAGCACCACAATTTGACTTTTCCAAGATCCTAAAATGAAAAATTCTAATGAGGAATGCAATACTAAAATGGTTACCAAAAATAGGAACTTATTGTAAGACTTCCAATGTATGGCATCTCCAAAATGTGTATCTAATTAGGAGATACACAAAATATTATTGTTGATGCTTCTCTGTTTAGAGTTTTGCCAGTTATCTTGGCAACATGGGGTGTGTGGTTATGTCTGTTTTCTTAGCAGAATTACCAATGTTGATAATCAAGTTTCCCCATCATTTTGATATTTATAAATACAAGAAAATGTTTTGCCTCAAATTACGGGTTAGCCAGAGGTTTCCATTTAAAGCAGATCATCCAGTCTAACTGCTCAATTATCTGGCATTTAGGAGTTACATGACTTTGATTATGCAGCCCTAGCCATACCTCCCCCGCATGTGACCTACACAGTTTCCCAACACATTTCCTGTAAAGAGAAATCTAATGTTTAAACTTCCTTTATTGCACATGTCGTTTCATTTAGAATTTCTAATCTTCTGCTCTGCTAATAGCTTGCTAGAGCCTCCTGCGTGTGACCAAAGTTTAATTAACATAGCAGGAGATAATACATTATAAAGTAAATACACTGTGCTGTGACATCTGATTGATAATTAAACCATTTTTTTTCATGTAGGCTGTGCGAGTCACAACCAGGGGAGGTGTGGTGTGGCTAAGGCTTCCTAAAGACAAATAAAAGTAATTTAACTCTTAAATTGCAGAATATTGAGTTGTGACACCGCAGGGACATGATCAATGTACTGAAATTGCTTCATTAAGTTAAAGCTCTTCTGGTGCTTAGAACATCCCTTTAAGACAGCAATTAGTAGATAGCCTAATTTAAGGGAAGATATCCGGTTACCCTAATTTATACCTAGGAATTTCTTATGAACCCCTTTTGTCATAGGTAATTAAGATAACATGTAAAAGGAACTATCAAACAATAAAAAATCAACTGTATGTTCTGATTTTAGAGACTAAAGAAAATGTGCATTTTGGGTACGTTTATCTCTTATTTTTTTATTTTTAGTTGGGGGGACAGCATGCCAGCTAGGCTTGCTCCATTTAAAAACAAAGTTTAATTATAACACTGTTTTTAGTTGCAGTAGTAACAGCTCTTGTATACAGCGAGGTATAATCAAATCTCTCTACCTGCTCTCTTTGAGATTGCTGTAAAAATAAAGTCTATTTAATCCATCAAATAGGTGAAAGAGGGAGAGAGAGAGAGAGGGAGAGAGAGAGAAAGAGGAAGGTTGTGATACAGGCTATATGAAGACATTTACTGCCAGGTTTGAACCAGATATTTTAAAAAAAAAACTGCACAACTATTTCTTGCTGCTACACAAACAATAGATGTTCACCTACTTCAGAGGTCAACTTTCTGCCCTCTGTACAATTGACCTGGAAGGAGTATTTGAATTCTAAACCGCTCTTTTAAAAAATTGTATCTTTGAGCATATTATAAAGGTTCACATATTAAAATGATTAATGCATGCATACTGAAATGTGACAGATTTAAGAGGTTTTACTGCATTGAAGAATATCACCCTAGTTCACTTTTACTGATTAAATTAATCACAAACGTGACTTATTCTTCAATGATGGTAGCAGAACTACCTGTTGGCAAGCCCCCATAGTGTTAATTACACATCCATTAATTATGTTATTTAATATGAAAATGTAGCCAAACAATAAAACAAGACTAAAGTCTCAGAAGACCTTGACACTTCAAAAACCATACAATGCAAATTATAAACGTTAGGGTAATTTAAAATGGGTTTTAGAAATAACTATAATTCAGAAATAATTCCCAGATCATTATGCATTGATTCAGCCTACAGAATCAGCCAGGACCTGAACAAGATTTAGAAGTAATGCATTTCTAACTATGTTTTATTTATAAATAGTTTGCTTCATTGCACTTTACATATTTATACAATATTCTGTGCCACAAAATAAAGGTTAAAAGAAAAGAAATGTAATTCCTGCCAAGAAAAGAGCATTTTTTTTTACTACAAAACTTACACTTGAATAAATAGTAGTACAATCTGTAACTATTAAAAAACAAAAATTATATATAAAGTACGGTATATATAATATGGGCAGTAGAGATGTCGCGAACATAAAATTTTTCGTTCACAAACGGCGAACGCGAATTTCCGCAAATGTTCGCGAACGGGCGAACCGACACAGACTTCAATAGGCAGGCGAATTTTAAAACCCACAGGGACTCTTTCTGGCCACAATAGTGATGGAAAAGTTGTTTCAAGGGGACTAACACCTGGACTGTGGCATGCCGGAGGGGGATCCATGGCAAAACTCCCATGGAAAATTACATAGTTGATGCAGAGTCTGGTTTTAATCCATAAAGGGCATAAATCACCTAACATTCCTAAATTGTTTGGCATAACGTGCTTTAAAACATCAGGTATGATGTTGTATCGATCAGGTAGTGTAAGGGTTACACCCGCTTCACAGTGACAGACCAAACTCCCCGTTTAACGCACCGCAAACAACCGCAAACAGTCCATTTGCACAACCGCAAACTCCCCATTTGTACAAGGTTGGATACCAAGCTAGCCATGTTCCGTTCCTTGTCCTCACTGATGTCATTGAAGGTCTCTTCCTCCACCCAGCCACGTACAACACCAACGGTCCCCGAAAGGTTACAACAAGCCCCCTGGGACGCCTGCTGTGTTTGGTCTTCCACCTCCTCAAAGCCACCTTCCTCCTCTGACTCCTCTTCTTCAGACTCCTCTCTCTGAGTTGCCTCTCTCTGCGTTATTAGAAGGTGTGTTAAGTAGTACTATTCCTATCAGTCTAATCCCTGTTACGTCCCCTATCAGGGGACGTGTATATGGCATCGATTTTAGGAACCGGGAGATGGAAAAAGATGCTTGGTCGGTCCTCCTACTTTAAATTTGGGGCACTGCGCGTGCAATCTAATGTGCCACCAGATAGGAGTGGTGTGTTAAGTAGTACTATTCTTATCAGTTTAATCCCTGTTACGTCCCCCTCATCAGGCCTTTTTTAGTCGAATGTATCGCCCACTGTCAGTCCCTTCGGGATCCATCCCTTATTCATCTTAATAAAGATGAGGTAATCTAGACTTTTTTGACCTAGGCGACCTTTCTTCTCAGTGACAATACCTCCTGCTGCACTGAAGGTCCTTTCTGACAGGACACTTGAAGCGGGGCAGGCCAGAAGTTCTATCGCAAATTGGGATAGCTCAGGCCACAGGTCAAGCCTGCACACCCAGTAGTCAAGGGGTTCATCGCTCCTCAGAGTGTCGATATCTGCAGTTAAGGCGAGGTAGTCTGCTACCTGTCGGTCGAGTCGTTCTCTGAGGGTGGACCCCGAAGGGCTGTGGCGATGCGTAGGACTTAAAAAGCTTCGCATGTCCTCCATCAACAACACGTCTGTAAAGCGTCCTGTCCTTGCCGGCGTGGTCGGGGGAGGAGGAGGATTACTTTCACCTCTTCCCCTGTTAGATTCCCGTTATACGCTGTGTAAAGCATACTTTTTAATTTATTTTGGAACTGCTGCATCCTTTCCGACTTGCGGTAATTCGGTAACATTTCAGGCACTTTCTGCTTATACCGGGGATCTAGTAGCGTGGACACCCAGTACAGGTTGTTCTCCTTCAGCCTTTTTATACGAGGGTCCCTCAACAGGCACAACAGCATGAAAGACCCCATTTGCACAAGGTTGGATGCCGAGCTACTGATGTCCCGTTCCTCGTCCTCAGTGATCTCACTGAAGGTATGTTCTTCCCCACAGCCACGTACAACACCACGGGTACCAGATAGGTGACAACGAGCACCCTGGGATGCCTGTTGTGGTTGGTCTTCCTCCTCCTCCTCAAAGCCACATACCTCCTCTGACTCCTCTTCCTCACAATCCTCTTCCAGCGTTGCCGCAGGTCCAGCAAGCGATGCTTATAAGGCTGTTTCTGGTGGTGATGGTGACCACAACTCTTCCTCTTCCTCTTCACGCTCATCTACGGCCTGATCCAACACTCTTTGCAGGGCACACTCCAGGAAGAAAACAAATGGTATGATGTCGCTGATGGTGCCTTCGGTGCGACTGACTAGGTTTGTCACCTCCTCAAAAGGACGCATGAGCCTACAGGCATTGCGCATGAGTGTCCAGTAACGTGGCAAAAAAAATCCCAGCTCCGCAGAGGCTGTCCTAGCACCCCGGTCATACAAATAGTCGTTAGCGGCTTTTTCTTGTTGGAGCAGGCGGTCGAACATTAGGAGTGTTGAATTCCTGCACCCTGGTGCCATAAAATACAAGACAGCTATAGGTAATAGGCCTGATTTTGAATTCATAGTAATTTTAACAGTATTATTAATTAAGTAGGGCATATTGCATATCTAACAGAGGCTGGGAGGCTTGTAATTACATTATGCATCAATCTCCACCAGGAGTGAAAAAGCTGTCCATTTATACCTCTTTATTGTTTTGCATTGCACTACACAGATCATATCTTGTGAAACATGTATACATGGTTAGGCCTTATTAGGGAAAGATGTATGTTGCTGTTTGAGAAGAGAGAGTAAGTGCCTAAGACTCCTCCATTATTCTGTCTTCTTATAATGTCACACCTTGGCCTTCTTTTGTTGCTAAAATGTCAGCTGGGGCTGGGTGTGCCTGTGTATGCTGTTTGAGTGTTGTGTGTGGTGGCTGAGTTTTGTGAGTTGAAGAGTCTGAGTGTTGTGTCTCTGTGTTGTGTATGTTTTGCTACCACCCCCCTCCTGCATACCTTTCCTTAGTAGTCCAGTGAAGGGTGAATGGGATACTTGGTGGGGGAGCATTGTGGTCTGCACCAATATGGGGTGCAGACCACTTTAAAAGCTCCCACACAGTTGTGGCATTAAAAATCATTAAAGGACCACTATAAGCACCCAGACCACTTCAGCTTAATGAAGTGGTCTGGGTGCCAGGTCCCTCTAGTTTTAACCTTTCAGCTATAAGCATAGCAGTTTCAGAGAAACTGCTATGTTTACACTGTGGGTTAATGCAGCCTCTATTGGCTGTCTCACTGACAGCCACTAGAGGCCGCTTCCGCAATTCCCACTGTGAAAATCACAGTGAGAAGACGCTGACGTCCATAGGAAAGCATTGAGTACTGCTGTCATATTGACTGTTTGAATGCACGCGTGGCTCTTGCCGCGCATGCGCATTCGGCACTGACGTCGGCAGGAGAAGGAGAGTTCCCTAGCGCCGAGGGAGCCCGGTGCTGGAGAAAGGTAACTGGCTGAAAGGGTTTTTTTTTTTTTTTTTTTTTAATTCTTTATTTTGATCGTGCATAGAGAAACATACAGTATTTCACAGCCACAACAGCTTGTGCCAGAGAGTAATATAACAATATACATTGACGTTCGTGTGGCCTGTTAATTCTTGCACTTTTTATATTTTTGTCTTGGCCTAGTACGGGGTATCTTATAGCTAGGGGTACGTGCCCGGTACCGTGATGGGGACTCATCGTCTCGTTTGGGTGCCTTGGCCATGTAAAGCCTTTATTTAGTCTGAGGTCAGTCGTGGCGGTGGGTCCCTGTTCGGGTCAGAGTATGTGCGTGGATCTATGCGGGCCGTACCTTATTGTGAGTGGTGTGCAGGGGGTAGGTGCCCTACACAGTAGGGTCCTGTCCTGTTCTGTCCCGCTGTGTGTGTTACGCCTGGCTTTGTCAGATGTTGTTGCTCGTTCTATGTCGTTCTCCTGTCAGGCGGGGGGGGAGAGGGTGGGACATGGCTGAAATGCCTGTCAGTCGGTGGAGGTATGGTTGTAGTGTCTCGTCCAATTGGAAACATTATATGGAGGAGCTAACGATAAAATAAAAAACATAATAATGCATAACGAAATAAAGAGAGAACTATGGGTTAACAAAGAGTCCGTATCGGGACTTGGTTGCTTCATGTTGCTGTAGCCTCATCTCGGTTCCGTTCCGCTCTGCGTGGAACAAAGGGTTGTACCCGGTCAGGATTCCACTGGTGAGTCGGAGTAGGCCCTGAGTGGTTTGCCGTAGGTTGAAGAGAGTCTTTAGGCAGGCCCAGGGTGTGTAGTAGAGCTGTCGCCTCTTCAAGGGAGCCTATAGTGTAGTTGGTCTCGCCCTTCTGGAGCCATATGGCACGCGTTTTCAGCCATCTGTATGGCATTTCTTGCTGTTGCAGCAGCTTGGTAAATGGCTTGAATGACCGGCGCCAAGCAAGTGTGCTGCCGGTCAGATCAGCATAAAACGAGAGAGACATCGACTCAAACTTGTAAGGGGAGCATTCCCTGGTTGCTGCGACGACCGCCATCTTGTCCTTGTGGTGCTGGAAGCGTATGATGAGGTCTCGGGGTGCCGTGGTAGGTGCCTTTGCCGGTTTTGGGGCTCGAAAGAAGCCGTCCAGCTGCGCTGCTTTGGCTTGTCGCGGCGGTAACAGTGCCGTTAATAGCCGCCTTAGCATATGTGGGAGCTCCGCGGCCTGAATATCTTCCGGGATGCCTCTGATTTTCAAGTTGTTGGCCCGCCTTGCGCCCTCTATGGCAGCGAACTGGCTCTGATGCCTTGCGTTCTGGCTTTTGAGGCCTTGTACCTCTCGCTGTAGTGCAGCAATCTGTGATGTGTGGGTGGTAGTGGATGCCTCCAGGGTTCCGATTCTTCCCGTTAGGCCTTGGATGTCAGCCCGGAGGGACGCCACGTCCGTTTGGAGAGTCCGTTGGAGGTCGGCTAATAGAGTCTTGAGGACCGCCGTTGTTACCGGTGAGGTGTCTGCTACCCGGACATTCGGCTTAGGCGCTGCCATCTGGGGTAGGTCTGGTGTCTCCTCCCCAGAGGAGAAATCATCCGAGAGTTCGGAGAAGGTTTCAGGGTAAGCAGCCATTTTGGGCCCAGGTGCCCCCTGCGTTTGCCGCAAGAGTTCCGCGATGTTGGGGCCCTGTCTCGGTTTATCCGGTCTGGGCTTCTTTGTTTTGCGCCCCATCTTGATGGCGAATTACCTGGCACTCTCTTGAGCCGAAAAGGTTGCCGATTTGGAGGTGGCAAACGGCTATTTTTTATGTTTATTTGGCTAGTACAGCAGGAGCCCATGTGCTATGCGACTTTCCAGCTCGGCTGTTAACTCCGCCCCCCCCCCCCATATTGTCTGAAAGGGTTTTAACCCCTTCAGCCCAGCAGGAGGGGGGGGGCCATGAGGGTGGGGGGGGCCATGAGGGTGGGGGGGGAGGGAATCTGATTGACCCTATAGTGCCAGGAAAACAAGTTTGTTTTTCTGGCACTATAATGGTCCTTTAAGTAAGAGGGAGAATTTTTTTTTATAAAAGACCTTTCCTAACCCTACTGGGTATACGATAGAGACATGTTTATTAAATAGGCAGGAACTCAGAGAAATCAAGGGTTAATACAGATGAACCTACTTAAAAGTAAATGTCTTAGAAGAAAGTAATGGAGTAGGAGGATCATTCTGAAATACCATTATCTATGTTTGAATTTTTAATATGATGCTATACGTTTTAAAATCTTATCCATGGATATATTCTCAGATTGTTGCTCTGAACATCCTTGAATTGAAGAAAATCCTCCTTAGAATCCTGCTGCCAAAAACTGAAAGAACTGAAATTATCATTCATGAGTTGATTTAACTAGATATCCAATTTAAGCCTATGTGGCATGATATATTACCTTTCAGATATTTCCCTAGATTCAGCTTTGTTCTCACGGGTTTTCTTTATTTAATTGTACTTTTAGTAGATTGTTCTCAAACCAAACACTTGTGGGTATGTCTGCTTCCATTGTGGCATCCTATGGTAATGTATATACTTTCATTATCTTTACTTATAGTTATTGAAACCTCACTCTACACAGCCCATGTGCTATGCGACTTTCCAGCTCGGCTGTTAACTCCGCCCCCCCCCATATTGGCTGAAAGGGTTTTAACCCCTTCAGCCCAGCAGGAGGGGGGGCCATGAGGGTGGGGGGGGGGGGGGCATGAGGGTGGGGGGGGGAGGGAATCTGATTGACCCTATAGTGCCAGGAAAACAAGTTTGTTTTGCTGGCACTATAATGGTCCTTTAAGTAAGAGGGATAATTTTTTTTTATAAAAGACCTTTCCTAACCCTACTGGGTATACGATAGAGACATGTTTATTAAATAGGCAGGAACTCAGAGAAATCAAGGGTTAATACAGATGAACCTACTTAAAAGTAAATGTCTTAGAAGAAAGTAATGGAGTAGGAGGATCATTGTGGCGAAACCGACCTCGCCACGTGTCCTTGGAGGGGGCTGATTGCCCGCCTCTTGCCTTTGGACTATGGACCAGACTTTATGGGAATGTGATACCCCAGAATGCCATACCATGGAGCCTATTCATATAATGAAAGACTATGGGAAAGACTTTAGCTCCATGGCAATTGTACTGTGTGAGTAGGATCTGCGCGCTATTCGGTAGTTTTGTGCGCGCAGATCCCAGCTATCTGGGGATAGGTGAAATGTCTGTGTGTTATGTGTAAATGTGACTTTATGTATTTTTTTTTTTTTTTCCATATATAGTCTTTATTTTGCCAACAACATGAACAAACATACATTGCAGACAAGGATGATTATATCACGTTTACATGTCAGTTTGATATCGGCAATGTTGTCATTTATACAATGCATTTTATACAACAAGAACAATGGATACCTGCTCGTTACATACAAAGATTGGTTAATTATTTGCTCTTGAACCAGTGCAGCCTCATCTTTAGGCTCGGACTTTATGCATTTGGAGTTTTGTTGGCAGGATTTGGGGGGAACAGGGACATGTGGAAGGGAAGGGTGAGATGAACTTGGAGTGGGGACTGAAAGTCCCTAGCCTTGCTACCCTGTGCCTACACGGTCTAGTTATCGTTCTCATAAGCTTTCTTACTTTATCTTTGGGTGCTATGTCATCAGTTTGCCGGGTCCGGTTCGTGGCTGGTAGTACCCGAATCCTGGGGCACTCTCTTAGTCATGAGAGATCATGGTTTGAGATTCCAGCTTGCCCAGTCTTTTTCGTATTTATTTCCCTGATCCCAGATCCTACTGGCCATGCGTTCATAGGAGCTTATAGCATTCATTCTCTCTGTGATTGCTGCTAGGGTGGGTACCACTTTACTCTTCCAGTTTTGGGCTATTAGAATTTTTGCCACCGTAAGTATGGTTATTAGTACTTTCTTATGGGGGTGTAGTGAAAGCCCGGGTATTATGTGTAATAGGTAATGTTCTGGTTTCAGCTGAATCTGGAGGCCGGTAGTATCTACAATAAGGCCTTGTAACTGTTTCCAGAACGTTCCTAAAGCCTGGCAGTCCCAGAACATGTGTAGCATGGTGCCCGCTTCCCCCTCACAGCGCCAGCAGAGCCCAGAGGAACCCTTATAGATACGTGCCAGTCTGTGTGGTACTAAGTACCATCTCATGGCAATTTTGCAGTATGCCTCCCACAGCGAGAGGCTCTTGGAAGCTTTTTTCGTGTTTGTCAGTGCCTCATACCATTGTTCCAATGGCAGTTGGTAGCCTATCTCTCCCTCCCATTGCCTCATATAGGATCTTTTTTCACCTGTTTGACCCTCTAGGAGGGCGTTGTAGCACATGGATAGGGGTTTCCCTATTTTAGTGGAGAGGACCTGAGTGGGAATCAGTGGCAGATCTTTGGGCATCTCGTTTTTTTTGCCTGTATGGAGTAGCAGGATGTTTTTCATTCTAAGGTAGAGGTACATGTCCCTTTGGGGTAGGGAAAATTTGTGCTGTAGATCCGGGAATGTTTGGATCACGCCCCCCTCCAGTAGGTCTTTTATTTTATTTATGCCCTTGGCCATCCAGCTCGCTGTGGGTAGATCTGGGGAGAAAATGGTCATGGTTTCTAGCGGCGCTTCCCTGAAGAGCAAGTGTGGGTCCACAATCAGGTGGCTCCAAGTCCGCCATGAGCTCAACAGGAAGCGAGAACACTTGGACAGGTACATTCCCTCAGGATCGGTGGGGGCATTGGACCATAACATGCGGGACGTGTTGTGTGGTTGTAGGTGGGCATCTTCCAGTGTGAGCCACAGAGGCCTGTGAGAGGTTTCCTTGAGTCTCAGGATGTGTACACCTTGTGCTAGAGATGTGGCCCTATAGTATGCTTTAATATCCGGAAGGCCCAGGCCCCCTTTGGTAAAGGGGAAGCCTAGGGTGCGCTGGGCTATTCTTGGGGGCTTTCGCTTCCAGACGTGAGCGTTAATAACCGATTGCATTAGTTTGAGCAATTTGGTGGGGAGTGGTATTGGGATGGTGCGAAAGAGGTATAAAATATGAGGCAGAGCCATCATTTTGATTGTACTAACTCGGCCCAGCCAGGAGATCTCTAGATTCTCCCATTTTTCCAGGGTGGCCCGCATTTTGTGTATGACCGGATAGTGGTTTTCTTTAGGTATGGTTTGATGGGATTTTGTCAATTTGATCCCCAGATATGTGAGGGACGTTTTACGCCAGTCAAAGGTGAAATCGGAGGATAGTTGCGTTTGCGTTTGGTGTGGAAGGTTAATCGGCAATGCCTGCGTTTTGGCGGTGTTGTTCTTATAGAAGGAAACCTCCCCGTACTCTCTGAGTAGTGCTAACAGTGCTGGGATGGAATTAATGGGATCCGTTATGAACATGAGTATG
This sequence comes from Pelobates fuscus, assembly GCF_036172605.1. Lineage (NCBI taxonomy): Eukaryota > Metazoa > Chordata > Amphibia > Anura > Pelobatidae > Pelobates > Pelobates fuscus. Next base: position 128,229,680 of record NC_086317.1, read on the forward strand.
TCGTCGGCAAACAAAGCCAGCTTTTGTGTCCCACCCGGGGTTGACAGGCCCTGGATTAGTGTGCTATCTTTTATGAGTCTTGTTAGAGGTTCAAGGCATAGAATAAAGATAAGTGGGGATAGCGGGCAGCCTTGGCGTGTGCCATTACGTATGGGGAAGGGCTCTGACAAGAAGCCAGTGCTAAAGACCCTTGCGGACGGACATTGGTAGAGGGCCAGGATACTTGTTAGAAAGGCTTGTGGAAGCCCCATTTTGGCTAGTGTTTGTGTCATAAATCCCCAGTGTAAGCGGTCGAACGCCTTTTCGGCGTCCAACGCCAGCACCAGGCCCTGTTGAGAGGAGTGATTTGCCCAGTCAATAAGATTTAGAAAGTGACGGGTATTGTCCCCCACCTGCCTGCCTGGCACAAACCCCGCCTGTTCAGCGGAGATGAGCGTGGGAAAGAGTGTTTTGATCCTTGTAGCCAGCATTTTGGCGTACAGTTTAGTGTCCGAGTTGAGAAGCGATATTGGTCTCAGGTTGGCACAGTGTGTGGGGGGTTTATTGGGTTTTGGCAGAGTGACAATAAAAGCTTCTAGCATTTCTCGGGGCATTATGCCAGTCTGCTTGATTTCGTTGAATAGCTTTAATAGATGGGGGGCTAATTGGTCCGTGAATTTAATGTAGTAATAATTTGAGAGGCCATCTGGGCCTGGAGATTTGCGCTTGGGGAGCGATTTAATTGCTGCCTTTAGTTCTTCGTCAGTAAAGGGACTGGTTAAATATGCACAAAGGTCTTGGGATATGCAGGGGAGGGCGACTTTGTGCAAAAAGGAGTCTATTCCTGCCTCAGACGGTTGGGGAGTCCCTGGGTCTGAGTAGAGTTGGTAAAGTGATGCATAGTATTCCGCTAATGAGTTCACTATGTCCTGGGGGTTGTAGAGTTTGTCCCCCTGTTTGGAAACTATGTAGGGGATCTTGGTCTGAAGGTACTTTTGTTTCAAGCGGCCAGCTAGAAGCTTGCCAGCTTTGTTTCCCAGCGTGTAGTGAGTTTGTCTCAAATATCTCATATGTTTCTCAGTGGTTTGTAGTTGGAGGTCTCGCAGTCTGGTCCTGAGTGCTTGTAAGCGTTTGTGAGTTTGTTTGGTTGGGTTTGATTTATGGTCAGCCTCAGTGTCAACTATGGTTTGAGTGAGTTCTGTGAGCTCCGTACGCGCCGCTCTCTTGGTATTCGCTCCCAGCCTTATAAATTCCCCCCTCATAACTACTTTGTGGGCTACCCATTGTGTAGCGATGGTGGTTTCGCAGTGTGCGTGATTTGCGAAGTATGCATCCAGTGTAGCGCGTATGCGCTCGAGATGGTGAGGGGCCTCCAGGAGGGTCTCGTTGAGACGCCAGGCTCCCCTCCCTCTCGCCGGGTGTGGTATTTTCATTGTTATCATCAGGGGGGCATGGTCGGACCATGTGATGGGGCCTATGTGCATGTCAATGGCGTGTGGTAGAGTGCTTTTGTCGAATAGGCATAGGTCTATTCTGGAGTATGTCATGTGGACTGGAGAATAAAATGTGTAGTCTCTCGCGCTCGGAAAGAGATTGCGCCATACATCGTAGTAGTTCGAGGAGTGTAGTAGAGTCGCTAGGTGTTGGCCCATAGCCAGTGACGGCTGTTTAGGTGGTCGGTTTTGGGTCCTCTGCGTGTCTACGTGTGGGTCAGGGGTGCAGTTAAAGTCTCCGCATATTATGGTGTGCCCCGATTGGTATTGACCTAATTTGCGGAACGCCTTGGTGAGGAAGTCTTTCTGTGTGTCGTTTGGAGCGTACAGGGAGGCAATCGTCACTTGGAGGCCATTTAGGGAGCCCACCAGTATGAGCAGCCTGCCATCTTTGCTGATATATTGTTTGGAAGGTGTAAAAACCCAGTCCCTGTGGAAATAAAGTGAGACCCCTTTTGATTTTGTGCCTGACATGGCGTGATAGGCCTGGGGGAAGTGTTTGACCTTGAAAATTGGTGGCTTGCGTATGCTAAAGTGAGTCTCTTGTAGACAAACAATAGCCGCCTTGGATTTGGTCATTTCCTGAGCTGCCAGCCTACGTTTGTGTGGGCTATTGAGACCCTTAACGTTCATGGAGAGAATTTTTAGCGTGTTATCCATTTGGTGCGGCAATGGCATGCTAAAGTTTGAGAAGCGTATTTGGCGTGGTGGTGGCATAGCTCGGCTTAGGGGGGATATGGTAGGGAAGGTATGGAGCAATACAGGGGATAACATCGACAACCATTTCATAACTAAACTAAAGTATTTACACAGCGCCTTCAAAACAATCGGCGCCTTCTCCGGTTGAGGCGCAGGCCAGCACACCGTGCCTAAGCCTACGCTCATCCTTGGGGTGCGCTCGGTGGTAGGAGCGAAGTATGGATGACTTACATGTCAGGTTTGGTTACACAGCCCTTACATGAGTACATTATTATAGTCACATATACATTACATCATATTAGCAGTTTAACGTTAGAGCATTAGTGCACTCCCAGGATCCCCTCCCTCCCCCCGCCATCGTTATATTTATCCAGTTTCAACACATGTCCCGATACTAAGCGGCCATGTACATTTTCCCCATATTATGAGTGTCAGATAGCCTATTGCATAGGTACGTGGGGTAGGGTGGCATCGTCCCCAAATCAGTTTCAACACATGGCTCGATACTAATTTGCCAGATTCAGTTACCCCATAATATGTGTGTCAGATAACATATAGTTACGTGGGTTTGGGTGGCACCGTGTCCCCAAATCAGCTTTCGGTGGAGGAAAGAGTCCCAGGAGCACAGTCTTTTATGGTTTAGTCGGCGATCCCGCCATTCGCCATTCTCCTTGCGGTCTGTTCTGTGGTGCAGTAGCGGCCGCTACCGTCGCTTGTGTTGGGAACAGACCCCATTCTTTTATGAGGCGCATGCCCACCTCCGGTTCATTTACCACGTGATTTCTGCCGTTCCTCCATACGAGTAATTTCGTCGGGTATCCCCATCTGTATGGGATGTTGTGGTTCCGCAGTGTTTTTGTCACCGTGATGAAGTCCCTTCTCCGGGCCATTGTCAAGGCCGACAGGTCCGCATATATATTAATGGAAGTGTATGGTGCCGGTAACTTGTCAACCTTGCGTGATGCTGTTAGCAGAGCGTTCTTAGAGGTGAAATAGTGAAATCTTGCAACCACGTCTCGGGGTGTATCTTGCGTCAGTCTCGGTGGTCGTGGTAGTCGGTGGGCTCGGTCTAGGAGCCACGCTCCTTCTGCTATATCGGGCTGTAATGTTGCGCAGAGCCCTTTGATAAACGTGGGGAGTTCTTCCGTGCCCACGTGTTCTGGTACCCCGCGGAATCTGACATTATTCCTGCGGGACCGGTCTTCTAAGTCAGCTAACTTACGTTTGAGCTGAGTTTGTTCTTCTGCTAGCTGCTGCACAGTGTTTGCCAGCGTATTCTGCTCGGTGTATATATCCTCTGTGCGGGCTTCTAGTTGGTTTGTGCGTTCTCCCAGGTCAGAAATCTCCCTTTTAATCTCGCTGGTCGCCCTTTTGAGGTCGGATTGCAGGGTGACTCTAAAGTCTTGCAGCATAAGATACAGCCTTTTCTCCGTTACCGGAGCGTCAGTGTATGGGCATGGGTCCCCTTCAGGGTCCGGCATGCTTTCAGCAGACTGCGAGCAGGCATGCCCGTCGTCGCCATCTTGTGTAGGCCGCAAGCGGTCTCTTCTGGCGGGACGGATTTGGTCCGTCAATTTAGTTTGTTTGGCCGGTGCCATCGTAGAGGATGTGTCCACAGGCTTGGCAGTCGCTGGGGGGCTGTGTGTGCTGAGAGTAGTGGGCTGTGAAGTCATCCAAAGCACGGAGCTCTCACTCCATGCGACCGCTCGTGTCGGCAGTTAGCCACGCCCCCGACTTTATGTATTTTTTTTTTTAAATTCTTTATTTTTGTAGTGCAAGCGTAAAACATAAGCTGCTCAGGTATGCCACAACAGCATAAACAGTTAAAATTTGTTACAGGGTAATACATTGAAGTGGCATTGTTGAATCTGCACAATTTTTGTTAGTAGATGATTTGTCAAACCGCTGAAGAATAGGCGTAGTAAGGTTACTACAGGCTAGGTACAGTTTTCTAGTTGCTTTGGTATTAGTGACAGGTTATTACAGGATGAAGTCCACTAGGAGTGACACATGTTTTGGCTATATTGATGCATAATGGAATCAGAAATGAATAGTAACAACATGTCTCATATTTTTTAGCCAGAACAAACTATGTACAGACAAGATAGTGTAATGCACTCATAGCCGTTGGTATAATTTTACATGCTTCTACAATTTGTGACACTAGCATAGACATAAAGATACTACTCAATATATCCTGAGGGGACTACACATATATCCTTAAGTGTAACGTCTAGCTATAGGCAAGAGAGAACTTTCAGTTTGTGTCTACATGGTTAAACTATATGTTATGCTTGGGCTCGTGTTGCATCGTCAAGCTGTGGGTATGCTATAAACTAAACGGTAAGCTGGGTCGCTGCGTGTCGAGGGCCAACAATGGCCGCCTAAAAAGAAAAGAGAGACCTAAAACTGTGGGTACATATAACGTGCTCGACTGAGATTTGTGGGAGTTCGTGTGGGGTATGTGATGCAGTTATAGTGGGTACTGTGCCTGGTGTTAAGTCCAAGTCTCTGCTGGTTCAACCAATTCCGTGTCGGGGTTGCGAGTGTGCTCCCAGCGGTGGTCGGTATTTTTGATGCCAGCTCCCCGGAGTGCAAAGGCTAGCCGTCTCTGGGTCTCGTAGGAAGGCGCTGGGCGGTGAGTCGTTTCTCCGTTTTGCGGCTGTGCTGTGGAGGGATGGATGCAACCCTTGCTGTGCGCCTGCTCTTGGAGCTGGTGGGTAGTTTGTGTGGGAGGCCATTTTAGCCGTCGCGGTCTCTCGAGTGTGGGGGCCATGGAGTTTGCCAATGCGGGATGGCGTTGTTTCCCGCCCTTGAGCTTGTCGTCGTTCGCGGGGTCCGATCGCTTGTTTAGGTGCTTGCGGAGGATATCTGTAAAGGCGCCGCCTGGTCACTGGACGGACCCATTTGGACACCAGTTTCACGGCCCGATGGTAGGCTATTCCGCGGTTGCACAGCAGCTCCCAGAAATTCGCACACAGTCGGTCGAAGTCCCCGAGGGGGTTCATGGTCGATTGGGCTTGTGTGCGTCGCTGGGCAGCCGTTTTAGTTGCTTTCCACCGACTTGGCGGATTATGTTGCCGGGCTGGCTTAGGAGGTCTGTTACCCCTGGGCTTCTATCGTCGCTTTAGGTGCCGGGATATCCCTCTCCGGCGAGGGGGGGGGGGAGGAAACGGATTCCGGGTGGGCTTCCAAGTGAGAGGCTGCAGTTCCTCGCTTTATCTGGGTAGGCCTCTGGTAGGCCTCAGGTCTATCTCCGGCTAGGAGCTTCCGATTACGGTCGGGATGCTTGTCTCGTGGCGTTATACTCCTTGGCTTTTCTTCTCCGGATCCCCCAGCTGTCGCTGTGGTCGATTTTGCGCTGTATTTTGTGGTTTTAGAGCGAATTTGCACGGAGCTCAAGTCCAGTGCGACCGCTCAGCATGGCCGCTTAGCTCCGCCCCCGACTTTATGTATTTTAAAGTGTTTTATGTCGTTTTGCAACCATGTGGTTAATGGAGTCTGCCTCTAGTCCTGGATAATTGGATTACTTCTCCAATTAACTCCAGGGCAGAAGGGAGGAAACCAGGGTGCATTGTAGGGATGTTTTTCTGCCAGCCAGGAGGGACAAAAGATACTTTTAGTAACTTTTGAACCCCTTGTCGGATTCATGCCATTTTTTAATATGTTGTTCCCCTGAATGGATTGATTGTGGATATGTATTTTTATGTGAATGTGATGTATAGTTTTAAAGTTATGAAAGTTGTGTAAAAGTATATTTTACACTGTATGCATAATGGGATTATGTGTCACACTAAGGGGAGGGGATGTGTGGGAGGTAACATCTATGTCATTGGTTCTTTTATGCCTCCTCCTGGGTGTGGCCTGTATGTGTGAGTTGGAAATAAAAGCCAGGCTGGATGAGCCAGTCCAGAGTTCCTGCTTAACCCTCAAAGCGATGTGTCGTCTCATTATTGGGGGGAAGGATTTATTGCATGCTGTTCCAGTTGACTGCTAGGAATACAAGCCTATTCGTATGGTTCCTATTCAATGGTCTACAGCATTCATATGCTTGGGAGAATTTAAAAGGTTTCTCGGATTCAGTGTTCGTGTGTCTCCAGTCGGGAGAGTGGTGTTTGCAGTAGCTGCCTGTGCATCTGGAAAGGGGATTATCGCCTAAACTGGGTTTTATCCTCTTGTAAGTGAAACGGTCCGTTACAATCATTCTGAAATACCATTATCTATGTTTGAATTTTTAATATGATGCTATACGTTTTAAAATCTTATCCATGGATATATTCTCAGATTGTTGCTCTGAACATCCTTGAATTGAAGAAAATCCTCCTTAGAATCCTGCTGCCAAAAACTGAAAGAACTGAAATTATCATTCATGAGTTGATTTAACTAGATATCCAATTTAAGCCTACGTGGCATGATATATTACCTTTCAGATATTTCCCTAGATTCAGCTTTGTTCTCACGGGTTTTTTTTTATTTAATTGTACTTTTAGTAGATTGTTCTCAAACCAAACACTTGTGGGTATGTCTGCTTCCATTGTGGCATCCTATGGTAATGTATATACTTTCATTATCTTTACTTATAGTTATTGAAACCTCACTCTACACAGCCCATGTGCTATGCGACTTTCCAGCTCGGCTGTTAACTCCACCCCCCCCCCCATATTGGCTGAAAGGGTTTTAACCCCTTCAGCCCAGCAGGAGGGGGGGCCATGAGGGTGGGGGGGGGGGCATGAGGGTGGGGGGGGGGGGAGGGAATCTGATTGACCCTATAGTGCCAGGAAAACAAGTTTGTTTTTCTGGCACTATAATGGTCCTTTAAGTAAGAGGGAGAATTTTTTTTTATAAAAGACCTTTCCTAACCCTAATGGGTATACGATAGAGACATGTTTATTAAATAGGCAGGAACTCAGAGAAATCAAGGGTTAATACAGATGAACCTACTTAAAAGTAAATGTCTTAGAAGAAAGTAATGGAGTAGGAGGATCATTCTGAAATACCATTATCTATGTTTGAATTTTTAATATGATGCTATACGTTTTAAAATCTTATCCATGGATATATTCTGATTGTTGCTGTTAACATCCTTGAATTGAAGAAAATCCTCCTTAGAATCCTGCTGCCAAAAACTGAAAGAACTGAAATTATCATTCATGAGTTGATTTAACTAGATATCCAATTTAAGCCTATGTGGCATGATATATTACCTTTCAGATATTTCCCTAGATTCAGCTTTGTTCTCACGGGTTTTCTTTATTTAATTGTACTTTTAGTAGATTGTTCTCAAACCAAACACTTGTGGGTATGTCTGCTTCCATTGTGGCATCCTATGGTAATGTATATACTTTCATTATCTTTACTTATAGTTATTGAAACCTCACTCTACACAGCCACTTCTTCAGCCACAGTTCCTCTTTAGTTCCCGATCACTACATCTGCCCATTCCACAATATGTAAAAGTATAAAATGAGAAGCTACAGAAAATACCTCTGGAACCTCCACATATGGCTCCCAATTCCTTGCTATGTGATGCCATACATGTGTGGGCAATGGCTGAATTGGAAATGGCAAAATGTGTTGCCAAAAACTGCATTTGGATGAGACAAAAAATTCCTTATACTGTCTGATTCTCTATGAATTTTAATTAAACTTTATACTAGCTTTTTGTAAAGATTTTATGTGAATATTCTGTTTTAATATGTATATCTGTTTAGAGCCAATGCTCTGCGTGAGCATATATAGTTAGTACAAACTAGTAATTAGTCTTTGTATTTAATATTTTACGAAGAAGGATACATTAAGATTCCTCTTATTTTCCTGTTCTGGAGTCATGGTCGTTTACCTAATTTATCTTATATTTCTTGCACCTAGACTCCACCACTTCCCATTAATATAGTTTGGAGACCAGGCCCGGACTGGCCATCGGGCAAACCGGGCAAATGCCCGGTGGGCCGCGATGGCCATGGGCCAAGGCCGTAAGGAAAGATCAAAAGATCTCCCCTGCCGGCCCATGCAGGGCAGCACCGGCCCAAACATGAAGTTCCCATCATGGGCCGGAGGGGAGATCGGGCAGTGAGCCGGTCACCCTCCGTACACGCCGAGCAGCTGCCTTCTCTCCCTCTCGCGAGCTCCGAGATTATCAGAGCGTTGCCATGGTAACCCGCGGCAACGTTCTGAAAATACTGTGCTCGCGAGAGGGAGAGAGACATGGTCTGTACCCTGCGGGGTACAGACTGAAATTACCTGCCGCTGGACCGTCAGGGATCGGTGTGCGGCGTGGCTCCTCACTGGACTACCAGGTACCTGCATGTTTCATCTCCCCCCTGCAAAGTTATAATAGAGTAAATGTTGTTGTTTTTTTAATTAAATTATTAATTTAAGCCCATATCCAACCACAAAGTTATAACATTAATTAAATGGGATTTTTTTTTGTTTTTGAAATAAATAATTAATTTAAGACCATATCTATATACACCCCCCTCACATATACACACACTTCACACACTGCACCCCCTGCACTAACACACTGTACCCCTGCACGAACACACAAACACACACTGCACCCCCTGCACTAACACAATAAACCCCATGCATACTGCTCCTCTGCACTAACACACAGGCATACTGCTCCTCTGCACTAACACACAGACACACTGCACCCCCTGCACTAACACATAGACACACTGCACCCCCTGCACTAACACACACTACACCCCATGCACTAACACACTAAACCCCATGCATACTGCTCCTCTGCACTAACACACAGACACACTGCACCCCCTGCACTAACACACAAACACACTGCACCCCCTGCACTAACACACTGCACCCCCTGCACGAACACACAAACACACACTGCACCCCCTGCATTAACACACAAACACACACTGCACCCTCTGCACTAACACACAAACACACTGCACCCCCTGCACTAACACACAAACACACACTACACCCCCTCCACTAACACACAGCCACACTGCACCCCCTGCACAAACACACTGCACCCCCTGCACTAACACACAAACACACTGCACCCCCTGCACTAACACACAGACACACTGCACCCCCTGCACTAACACATAGACACACTGCACCCCCTGCACTAACACACAAACACACTGCACCCCCTGCACTAACACACAGACACACTGCACCCCCTGCACCAACACACAGACACACTGCACCCCCTGCACTAACACACAAACACACTGCACCCCCTGCATTAACACACAAACACACACTGCACCCTCTGCACTAACACACAAACACACTGCACCCCCTGCACTAACACACAAACACACACTACACCCCTGCACTAACACACAGCCACACTGCACCCCCTGCACTAACACACAAACACACTGCACCCCCTGCACTAACACACAAACACACTGCACCCCCTGCACTAATACACAAACACACTGCACCCCCTGCACTAACACACAGACACACTGCACCCCCTGCACTAACACATAGACACACTGCACCCCCTGCACTAACAAATAGACACACTGCACCCCCTGCACTAACACACAAACACACTGCACCCTCTGCACTAACACACAGACACACTGCACCCCCTGCACCAACACACAGACACACTGCACCCCCTGCACTAACACACAAACACACTGCACCCCCTGCATTAACACACAAACACACACTGCACCCTCTGCACTAACACACAAACACACTGCACCCCCTGCACTAACACACAAACACACACTACACCCCTGCACTAACACACAAACACACTGCACCCCCTGCACTAACACACAAACACACTGCACCCCCTGCACTAACACACAAACACACTGCACCCCCTGCACTAACACACAGACACACTGCACCCCCTGCACTAACACACAAACACACTGCACCCCCTGCATTAACACACAAACACACACTGCACCCTCTGCACTAACACACAAACACACTGCACCCCCTGCACTAACACACAAACACACACTACACCCCTGCACTAACACACAGCCACACTGCACCCCCTGCACTAACACACAAACACACTGCACCCCCTGCACTAACACACAGACACACTGCACCCCCTGCACTAACACACAAACACACTGCACCCCCTGCACTAACACACTAAACCCCATGCATACTGATCCCCTGCACTAACACACAGACACACTGCACCCCCTGCACTAACACACAAGCATACTTACACACTACACACACTATACCCCTATATACACACTACACCCTGTGCACTTACACACAAACACACTGCACAGATGCTATACCTTTCTATAAATACTACACACACACTATATCCCTGTATGCACTATATCCCTGTATGTATCCCTGTATGCACATTACACCCCCTGCACTCACACAAACACACTGCACACACACTCTATACCCCTTATATACACACTATACCCAGAGCACTCACATACGCACAGTAAACACACTCTATACCGCCTAAACATACACTACACTCCCTGCACTCACATACTTTATACCCCTATAAACACACATATTACACCCCCTGCATGCACACACACTGATTTATATCCCCTATAAATATACCACCTATGCATACATTGACACACCTATACACATGTGCTCTACAGCCCCTATATGTATACACACACTAGAGCCACTAGACACACTCACAAACACATTGTACAGCCTTACATGCACACACTACATCCCCTAGGCCCACATACTCCACAGGCCCTCTAAACACTCACACACACGCACATACACACATATTTTACAACCCAGAAACACACGCACTACAGCATCTAACTACACAATGTACGCCACAAACAGACCCCTTTACACATACACTACAACACAAATTATTTTGTGGGGGGTGCGTGTTAATGGTGGTGACATTACACATCCCCTTTCTGACCCCCCCCCCCCCCCACCCCCCCCCTACTAGTGGGCTGCTCTGCCTTGAATTGCCCAGGCTGAATTTTTGTCCCAGTCCGGCCCTGTTGGAGACACATCACTTTCCTATTGAGCTGTGTACATACTCATACAACATGAGCATGAAATCCCTACTCACAGCATAAAGTCAGTCTCCTGAACATTTAGGAATTGTACTGTGAGGTGAGTGAGAATGCATATTCATAGCATTGCTTCCTGCCCAGATCAGCAGCTTGTGTTTATACATAGTATAAATAATTGGCTAGATCCGTAAGGATGTGATGTTATTAGCCCAATGGATTTTCATTAAGTATTCCAGTTATGATACTGTGAAACTGTCTACCATTCCAAACCATCTATTTTTCATCCATGGTTCACAGGAATATTCCGCTAATCACAAGGACACGTGCTATTCTGTACAAGCAGGGCTGGACTGGGAAAAAAAATTGTCCCGTGCATTTTTTATTCACAGCGGCCCACTGAAAAGGGGGCAGGGCCAGATAGGGTGTGTTTTGTCATCCCCAATGGCAAGCATGCCCCATCTGAAAGTGAGCATGTTGGTGTAATGCTCTTCCAGTTCATGAGAAAAAGGCCCTGTATTTGTTCTGCACAGCGCAAGCAAATTTAATAACATGCTTGCACTGTGTTTGCTTGAAACTTGTCTCAGGGGTTTCCATAATTGGGATACTCACTGTATCCCATTTTTGGAGACACTATGTGTTTGCTTACATGGAATCTAGTGTGTGCATAGGGGATCCAAAGTGTGTATGTCAGAAATGTAGTGTGTGTGTGGGTGGTGCAGCGTCTGTGTATAGGGGATCTAGTGTGTGTTTGAAGGACTCAGAGTGTGTATAGGAGATCTAGTGTGTGTATATATGTAGATGATCCAGAGTTGGGTAAGGAATCTAGTTTTTGTCTGGAATATAATGTGTTTAGGGGTGCAGTGTGTGTGTGAGGGGTTCTGTAGTATATATACATATATGTTTGGAAGTATTGTGTGTGTGTTTGTGTGTGTGTGTGTGTGTGGTGCAGCATGTTTGTGGTGCAGCATGCTGCTGTATGTAGTGTGTATGTGTGAGGGGTGTAGTGTGCATGTGTGAGGAGTATAGTGTGAATTTGTGAGGAGTATGCTGTGTGTGTGTGAGGGGTGCTGTGTGTGTGTGTTAGGATGCTGTGTGAGGTTGATGTGTGTGCGTGTGTGTTAGGGTGCTGTGTGAGGGTTCTGTGTGAGTGAGGGTGCTGTGTGTGTGAGGTTGATGTGTGTGTTAGGGTGCTGTGTGTGTGTTAGGGTGATGTGTGTTGAATGAGGGTGCTGTGTTTTAAGGTGCTGTGTTTTAGGGTGATGTGTGTGTGTTAGGGTGCGTGTTAGGGTGATGTGAGTCTGTGTGTTAAGGTGCTGTGTGAGGGTGATGTGTGTGTTAGGATGCTGTGTAAGGGTGATGTGTGTGTCTGTGTTAGGGTGCTGTGTGAGGGTGATATGTGTGTGTGTGTTAGGATGCTGTGTGAGGGTGACCCTGATTCACCTGACCCTGATCAGACATCAGCAGGGTATGTAAACACAGCCTCGCCCTGTGAACCTTATCAAGTCTTTGATCCTGTTATGTTCCTGTATTCCAGTCTATTGAACCTAAACTCTGTATTGACCCCAGCTTCTGACATTGTTTTCTCTGGCATCCCTTGACTTCGGCTACTCTTCATTGATCCTGACTTCTGGCATCCTTTGACTTTGGCTATCCTTTGACTATCCTACTGTTTGTGTCCTTGCCTGTACTGGGACTTGGAACTTTATCATTCACAGTCCAGGTGGTTTATTATCTGGTCACCTTGGACTGTGTCTATTTGCAAGGGTGAGCAACATATCTGCGCTACAGACTCCCAATTCAGGTAAGATCCTGACAAAACGTTGACACAGTGCAATAAAAGCTACGTTTTAACAGAAAGTAAGTACTTTGAGTGCTGTGCTGACCATCCTTGGAAGTATATATATTTATTCCTAGCCCCTTTTTCTACTTCTGACTTCATCTGTGAATAAAATCAACTTAAAGTTATTGTCTACTTACCATCAATAATCTCATTCTTTGTCAATGCAGGCATAATTTTGAATACTTAATTTAAACAAACATGTTTGTTAATTAAGCATTTTCTTTGGTTTTTGATTCGGCTGATTGAGTGATCACTTTACCTTCCAATGGTTTGCCAAATTACATTTTGCACCGAAAGAAATCGCTAATAATACCAAAACTATTTAAATTATAATTCATTATTAATGGTTAAAAGTGTGATTATTTTTTTTTTTTTTTTACATATTTAATTTCTCAACCTTCTAAAACAAACATACATAAAACACTAAAGAACCTATAGCCAAGAGAATCCAGTTCTGAAACTTGAATTAAAATTCAAATGTTTAGATAACTTTAATTGATGTTTCAGTAATTGTTTGCTTTGATAAAACAGTAAGTGTTCTATTTTTCTCAGGCATGAGCTCACCATGAACGCTACAACAGTCTGACTCCGAAGCATAAAACAAGGACTTTTTACTGGTGGCTTCTGTTTCACAGCCAGACATTGAGCACCAAAGGACACTAGAATCATCATGATTATTCAAGTCTCGAAACCTCAGCAATTGATGAATATCACCAGGCACATGCCTACTATGATTAAAAAAATGTCTCCTTAAATTGGAAAAAAAAGACCCATTATTGTCCTATTGAATCATGCAGCTCTGAGTGAAAGCAGACGTTCTCGCAACTGGTTATAAATCGAGCTAAGGAAAAGAATTGGACACAGAACACTTCAAACACCAGTCAAAGGACTCTGTCTGTCACTAGATTAGAGTTTTTCTTTGATACAAATAAGCACAGACAAATTGATACTGGGACAAGAGTTTTGATATTCATATAAAATACATGTGGGAAGAACTAATTTACTGTCTTGGGTTGTATAATTCTATATAGTTGTTAGGAAATCTGCAACAGATTTGAAATATAGTAGAGGAATAGAATTTAATTTATATGCTTTCTGGCTCCGTAGCTATGTATATTTACTACACACGTAAGTCAGGTTCTAATCAAGGAGAGTTTTAATGGCACATACATTTAAAACTAGTTGAATCATATAGGGTTACATGGAGATACATTTTATAGATGACCCGATTTTGTTTTGGGACAATAGCATAGTTTAAGATATATTGTAGAGTTAAGCACCAAGCACTCTAATTTAAAATGTAGATCTAATAATGATGAAAAGAGCATTATCTTTATAGATTTATTTATTTTTTTAAGTTATGAGAGTGGTTTGGTGGTTACTGGTATTCTAAGAAAACATGTAAGGGGGCCTATATTGTGTAACCAGCACTGTGTTAGTTTGTGTCAAGGAGAACGGTGACGTTTGACACCCAATTGTTCCCTAGTCTTTATAGATCTGGTCCCAAGAGAATGTCCACACAGTTGTTTACAGTGTGGAGGTAATCCATATTTTTAAATTACGCTTGCATCTTGCTTTCCTTCCTTCACAAATGTCTATATCTTCCTAACCTTTACCCAAAAAGACCCACCAGTAAATACGTTAACATCGAGTAGTTCTTGCACACATATGAAACTATAAAATAATGCCATTTTGTTTCTTACAGATTCTCTGAAATCAACCTCGCTGCACCCGCTCTATCTTGTCCATGCCTTTATTGCCTTTTGATGCGATTGCCCAGATAAAATTACTGCTCTAGAAAACAAAGGCACTGACATCCAATATTCTCACACTGCAGAATGTTTATTTACGTAAACCAGCTATAAAGATGATTTTAGTCACTGCAAGTTTCTGCTAATCCTCTACAAGTCTATACATTTTGCATCATATTTAGAAAATAATTCTACTTTTCCACAAAAATCTTGTCACATTGCTTGAGAAACATACTAATGTTAACATATATTCATAAACATTTTATGTTATAGATACTTTCATTTAAGGGCACCTCTGTCATGGAAACTGGGCCTATTGAAGGTTATGGGCACTGAAAGAGCCTGGGGTGGGCAAATCTGGTGTTCTACTACTAGTGGTGCACATTTGACAAACAATAAAATTGTGGTCACGAAAACCAACCCTTATGCTTCCATACAAGAGATGGGCACAGGTGTATCATATATCAACTAACACCCTGTTTTTATATGGTATATTGGAAAATGAAACAGCTACCGATTAATTGCCTGTCATGGCCCTTATTGGTGCTGATGATAAAGTCATAGGAAAATGGAGGTTCAAAAAAAGTTGTTTTTTTTTGGAAGTTCAGGGAATTAGGAAGTAAACAGAATAAAAGAAAATCCAAGGTAGTATTTAAAGGCAGTGGGAGATTAGGGAGGTTAATTTGTGGAGGTTAATTTGTGGATAAAGTCAAGGTGTAGGAAGGAGGATTTGACATTTTTAGAGCACTGGGCTGATTTTGCAGCTGGATATGAATTACAACGGAAGAAGGTTTGCTGTGCTAAATGACAGGTTGGGTGGAAGGTTGGAGGATATCTTAAACTACACTGCAGGAGCACAGTATGACTGAGCATTGAGTCTCAGTAGGAGTTTAAATAAGAAAACTTACTTCCTCTCTGCCTCCTGAATGCGCTCCTCTGTCAGTTCCGCATTAGTCCCTTTAAGAAAGGGTTGCTTCGGTGTGCTTGCACCATAGCACTCTCCTGTTCCATCTGGCATGCTGGCTTCCGATCCACGGTGCTGCTCATGGGATGCAGAACCGCCTGTCTCCACATCAATGCGGCTAGTCGGCAGCAGTGAGCGGGTCAGAAACATGGAGCAGGGGGATGTGCTCCAAGCCAGTGCCTCCGTGCAGACAAAGGGAGATGCGTGGAAGCACGAGTTAAGAGTATAGTGGAGCAGGGGCCTGACCGTTAATTATTGGAGATTTTAATTACCCGAACATTTATTGGGATAGAGTGAATAGTAATTCAGCAAGGGGAATTGGGTTTTTGAACCTGTTAAATGACCCCTTCATGTTACAATTGGTACAAGCACCAACTAGAAAGGATGATTATTTGGATTGGGTTACAACAACCAATGTTGATCTTTTCACAAACATTCAAGTAGGTTAGCACTTGTAAAAAAGTGATCACAATATGGTGTCTTTTGAAATAAACCCAAAAAAACAAATGTACATGGGGTATACTAAAACATATTTCTAGTGTTATTAAGGGATAGTATTGAGGAATTCATTGAGGAATATAAGCATAATCAGCATGGTTTTATGAAACATAGGTCATGTCAAACAAACTTAAGTAAGTAGACGTATAGATCAGCGTGTTGCATTGGATGTGATTTACTTTTTGCCAAGGCATTCCACACAATAGGTTAATGTTCAAACTAAAAGGCATTGGTCTAGATTAAAATTCCTGTTCTTGGATAGAACATTAGCTTAAAAAAAAATTACAGGGGGGCTGGGCCAAGCCAGCAAGCTAAGCAGTCGCATCTGGGATACCGCTTTACTTACCGATTTTCCACATATACTCGCAGAATCCGAGACAAGAAAACAAACCGAAGAGCACTACCTACTTCAGGGGTGACCTGGTGACAAGCCTGATATCTTTCACGAGCGATTTGGAGATCGGGAGCCTACGGTGGTTCGACGCGGCCTACAGAGGATGGAACCGGGGAGAGGCGGCCCTCTCCTTGCCCATATGTTGAGGGTACAGACCCACCGATGCCCTGCTCTCCCCCCAAGACCAGCGGGGGTTATCCCGGTTAAATCCTGAGAGGCAACCCTCTTGCAAAGGCCCCAAAGGTTGAACCCGGCAGGCAGTGGGAAGAAGCAAAGCCAGGTAAAATGGCTGCCACCACGTGTGCTCAGACCACAGAGAAGCCTGATATCATGGCCAAGCTGGACGACCCATTCGACAAGTTCTGGCAAACATTAGCATCCATGGAGCAAACAGCTAAGGCAAGCAAACCAGCCACACACATGCCTACATCATTGCCGATGACCTCCCCACACGGGCGCACACCTCTCCGGGCAAACAGAGTCCACACACGGCGCCGAAGACAGACAAGGCGAAGGGCCTGCAAACCCACGCGACTGACACTACCAATGGCGGCGCGCCGCCGCAACAAACACCCGGCAAAATCCAACCTACCAGCAAGGCATGAAACGGGGAGCCTGCAGCACCTACACCTTACTCCAGGCTTGGATCTGATAAAGCTGAGGGGGTTCGGGCAGACCGCATCGAGTCTTCCTTACCACCATCATCCAGAGGCAGATCCCCACTCGGGCATACACCTGGGCATAACCCTGACACCAGCACGGGACAATATAATCCCCCAACAGGGCATTGGCTGATATTTGTGCAGAATTGAGGTGCTTACTACTCCTGAATGGGCAGTGTCCTCTTGATAATCACAGACACTGCAAGTAGTGGGTTCAAACATGTGTACTCAGTTGCATATTTGGGGGAAGTCGCTTAAATTATGCAAGTAGCCTCTTGGGATATCTCATGTCCAGTTAAACCAGTGTTACCTTATTGTTGATTCCGCAGCATAACATAGCTCAGTTTAACCTACTAAGCACTGAGCAAAAGTGAAAACAACTTATTCTAGCAATAATTAACTCATGTTTATTAATCCTTTAAAAAAAAAAAAAATGTGCAAGCTCTATCTAATGTCCGAAATGTGATCGTATGCTTTGTAAGCTCACTTGCTTTTTACTTGCTTTTGGGACATGACAAGCGTGTATGTAATAATTATGCACAGCATAAAAAAAAAAAAGAGAGAGTACAGAGAGTTGTCATTAATGGTAAATTGTCAAGCTGGACAAAAGTGGTAAGTGGTGTCCCTCGGGATTCTGTTCTGGGACTGCTTCTATTTAACATATTTATAGATGATCTTAAAATAGGCATTGAAAGCCATGTATCAGTGTTTTAAGATTACACAAAATTCTGTAAAGTAATACAATGTGAGCAGGATATTACTTCACAGCAGTGGGATTTAGATAGATTGAGGGACTGGGCACTCAATTGGCAGATTACATTTAATGTAGATAAATGCAATGTTTTGCACTTTGGGGTAACAATTGCACAAGCAGCTGACACCCTAGACAGTAGTGTATTAGGAATAACAACACACGAGAAGGATTTGGGAAGTGTTATAGACAACAAACAAGGAAATAATCTAAAATGTTAATCAGAAATTGCTAAATCCAGTAAGGTATTGTCATGTAAAAAAGGGGCATTAATTCTCAGGATGAAAATATAATTTTGACTCTTTACAAGTAAGTGATAAGACAACACCTTGAATATGCTGTGCAGTTTTGGGCACTTGTTCTAAAGAAGGATATTATGGCACAAGGAAAAGTGCAGAGGCGAGCAAAAAAATTAATAAAAGGAAAGGAAAATTTTAGTTATGAAGAAATGTTAACAAACTTAAATCTGTTTAGATTAGAAAAACAGCGCCTCAGAGGGCATATGATATTATTATACAGATATATTTGGGGCTACTACAAACCATTGTCTGGAAATTTATTTAGAGATATGACTATAAATAGGACATAAGGCAACACATTTAGAGTGGAAGAAAGGAGATTTAGTCTAAGGCAAATAATGTTTTTTTTTCAGTAAGAACAATAAAGATGTGAAATTCTCTGCCCGATGAGGCTGTTTTATCTGAGTCTGTACATATGTTTCAACAACAAATGGATGAATACTTGCAAAATATATAATATTCAGGGATATAATGTTTAATTTGTGAGGTAAATGCTTCTTGATCCAAAGAGAGAACTAACTGCCATTCTGGGGTCAAGAAGGATTTTTTTCCCTAAATTGTTGCAAAAATGAAAAAGCGCTTCAATCTGGGTTTTGTGTCTTCTTTTGGATCAACAGCAGAAACAAATTGAGAAAGGCTGAACTTGATGGAGGCATGTTTCTTTTCAGCCTATCTAACTATGTTGCATTTACATTAACCCCTTAAGGACACACGACATGTGTGACATGTCATGATTCCCTTTTATTCCAGAAGTTTGGTCTTTAAGGGGTTAAAGGGACACTATAGTCACCAGGACAACTACAGCTTATTGAATTTGTTCTGGTGAGTAAAATCATTTCGCCGCCCCTGTGTCTTATATCCAGCAGCAGTAGGCCCTCTGTTCTCGCGATCCGCGAGAGCGTTGCCGCGGGTTGCCATAGTAACTCGCGGCGACGCTCTCGTGGATTGCGAGAACAGAGGACCTACTGCTGCTGGATATAAGACACAGGGGCGGCGAAATGCTGCCCCTGTGAAAATTCGCCCCGGGCACCCCCCTAGTGAGTGGTAGAGTGGTACCCGGGGCGGATCGCTCCCGCCCCCCCTCCCCTCCCCCCCCGCCGCCCCTCCCTTAGTATGCCACTGCGGCTATTAAAATAAAAAATGGTGTGCTCCTGATAAAATATTTGGGTGATGCATCTATGCTGTCTTTTAGTTCTAGGAATGGACCAGTGCAGGGCAGAACAAGCAGGTGATCTACAATTTGAAGCTGGAAAATGAGCTGCTTTTTCGTACCTGTTTTGCAGGTGTGATATTCAGTAGGTGTAACAAGCCTATTCATGCATTAAGTAATAGTGGCACCTTTTCATCAGCTCTAAATTTGGCTAGAGCAAGATAATGGCTTGAATAATTTGTTCTGAAAAATAGATGCACCGATACACATAATAATTTCAGCAACAGACAATGCTTTCTCAAAAACTTTTCCATGACTATAACAGTTGGAAAAATAATTCCACACCCCATCCTGCTGCAAAGTTTTTCACATGAGTGGTTACGTTAAGGTGAAATATGGCATATTTGTACAGAAGCTGCTGCTAGGATAGACTGCAACACAATTTAATTTGGTATTATCACATTAACTATTGAAATGTGTTTCTGTACTTATTTTATAACAAAAGTGAGTCATTCTTCTAACAAAGCTACTGCCCACCCACCTAGTGCTAATATCTCGGCATCACTTTTAAAAGGACCCTGCCATAGTTTATGTTAGTGTATTGTCTGATGGCAATAATGTGCTTATGCTATTCTGAGCTTTAGTAAACACAGTTAGGTTTCATAACTGTTTGGAAGTATTTTTAAACAGTTTACCTGCATCTCAAACAGCTAAATAACAGTATAGAATGTGCGAGGGCAGATTAATTTTAGTTTCTGTAAATCTCTCTAAGCTGGCAGGTTTTACATACATAAGCCATGTGGATTGAAAGATAATCAGTATGGTTCTGCATGACTTGGTGCTAGATTTAAATTGCAACTGGATACCTGAGTTACAGAATTCAGAAACAAATAAATTGCATAATAAAATAAAATTGGTTTTATAAAATATTCAGTTTGTTTAGTGAAACTAGAGTAATGGCAGGTATCCAAGTTTTGAATAAAAATCAAAACATGTAAACAAAGTCTATGTAAAGACTATTGGGATTATTCACTAAGGGCCCAGTGTACAGGGCTATTTGGACTGCGGCGAGAATTAGTTAATGAGACCTTAGAATTAGCTTAATGAGACCGGGGCCGGAATATGACGTCATATTCCGGCACCGGTCTCTTTCTAGCGCGCGAGGGAGGGGGAGCAGAGACAGAACAGCCTGCTTCCCCTGCGGCCGCCATTCAACTTCTCCCTGCGGCCGCCATTCAACTTCTCCCTGCGGACGCCAGCACACATATCTGTCTGCCCACCCACAGGTACCAAAAAGTATGTATGTCAGTGGGAGTGTTTGAGTGTGTGTGTGTGTGTGTCATGCTGTCTGTGTGTGTCTGTCTGTGTCATGCTGTGTGCGTGTGTTTCTGTGTCATGGTGTGTGTGTGTGTGTCTGTCTGTGTCATGCTGTGTGCGTGTGTGTCTGTGTCATGGTGTGTGTGTCTGTCTGTGTCATGGTGTGTCTGTCTGTCTGTCATGCTGTATGTCTGTCTGTGTCATGGTGTGTGTGTGTGTCTGTCTGTGTCATGGTGTGTGTGTCTGTGTCATGTGTCTGTGTCACGGTGTGTCTGTATCATGGCGTGTGTGTCTGTCTGTCTGTGTCATAGTGTGTGTGTGTGTCTGTCTGTGTCATGGTGTGTGTGTCTGTGTCGTGTGTCTGTGTCACGGTGTGTATGTATCATGGCGTGTGTGTCTGTCTGTCTGTCATGCTGTGTGTCTGTCTGTGTCATGGTGTGTGTTTGTGTATGTCTGTCTGTGTCATGGTGTGTGTGTCTGTCTGTGTCATGGTGTGTGTGTGTGTCTGTCTGTGTCATGGTGTGGGTGTCTGTGTCATGTGTGTGTGTCTGTGTCACGGTGTGTCTGTATCATGGTGTGTGTGTCTGTCTGTGTCATTGTGTGTGTGTGTCTGTCTGCGTCATGGTGTGTGTGTGTGTGTCTGTCTGTGTCATGGTGTGTGTGTATGTCTGTCTGTGTCATGGTGTGTGTGTGTGTCTGTCTGTGCCATGGTGTGTGTGTGTGTGTGTGTGTCTGTGTCATTGTGTGTGTGTGTCTGTCTGTGTCATGGTGTGTGTGTCATGGTGTGTGTATGTCTGTCATGGTGTGTGTGTGTGTTTTTGAAAATAGTGTTTTACTCATTTTTTTTTCAACATCGTGTTGGTCTCTGCCTCTATGACTGAGATCATCAAGCTTGATGATCTCAGCCAATCCACACTGACACAGGAAGCGCCTCTAGTGACCGTCTGAGTGTCTGTCACTAGAGGTGTCACTATTAAGCAATGTAAACACAGCCTTTTCTCTGAAAAGTCAGTGTTTACATTCAAAAGCCTGCAGGGACAGGCTATAGACACCAGAACCACTACATTAAGCTGTTTGTGTGTGCGCGCCTGCTAGTGAGTGAGCTTGCTTGCATGTGTGTGTGTGCCTGCTAGTGAGTGAGCTTGTTTTTTTTTTATGTCAATGAGCTTATGTATATTAGTGAAATTGTTTGTTTATGAGGCTGTGTATCAATGAGCTTGTGTGTGTCAGTGAGATTGTCTGTGTCTGCATGTGAGTATGCTTACTGTATAATTAAATGTTTTACTCTGAAAGGACCAATATTTTATATTAGGAAAAGCAATATATATATTATATATATATATATATATATGTATATATATATATATATATATATATATATATATATATATATATATATATATATATATATATATATATATATATATATGTATATACAGGGAGTGCAGAATTATTAGGCAAGTTGTATTTTTGAGGATTAATTTTATTATTGAACAACAACCATGTTCTCAGCTGAATATTTTTGGAAGTAGTTTTTAGTTTGTTTTTAGTTATAGCTATTTTAGGGGGATATTTGTGTGTGCAGGTGACTATTACTGTGCATAATTATTAGGCAACTTAACAAAAAACAAATATATACCCGTTTCAATTATTTATTTTTACCATTGAAACCAATATAACATCTCAACATTCACAAATATACATTTCTGACTTTCAAAAACATAAAAAAACAATCAGTGACCAATATAGCCACCTTTCTTTGCAAGGACACTCAAAAGCCTGCCATCCATGGATTCTGTCAGTGTTTTGATCTGTTCGCCATCAACATTGCGTGCAGCAGCAACCACAGCCTCCCAGACACTGTTCAGAGAGGTGTACTGTTTTCCCTCCTTGTAAATCTCACATTTGATGATGGACCACAGGTTCTCAATGGGGTTCAGATCAGGTGAACAAGGAGGCCATGTCATTAAATTTTCTTATTTTATACCTATTCTTGCCAGCCACGCTGTGGAGTACTTGGACGCGTGTGATGGAGCATTGTCCTGCATGAAAATCATGTTTTTCTTGAAGGATGCAGACTTCTTCCTGTACCACTGCTTGAAGAAGATGTCTTCCAGAAACTGGCAGTAGGACTGGGAGTTGAGCTTGACTCCATCCTCAACCCGAAAAGGCCCCACAAGCTCATCTTTGATGATACCAGCCCAAACCAGTACTCCACCTCCACCCTGCTGGCGTCTGAGTCGGACTGGAGCTCTCTGCCCTTTACCAATCCAGCCACGGGCCCATCCATCTGGCCCATCAAGACTCACTCTCATTTCATCAGTCCATAAAACCTTAGAAAAATCAGTCTTGAGATATTTCTTGGCCCAGTCTTGACGTTTCAGCTTGTGTGTCTTGTTCAGTGGTGGTCGTCTTTCAGCCTTTCTTACCTTGGCCATGTCTCTGAGTATTGCACACCTTGTGCTTTTGGGCACTCCAGTGATGTTGCAGCTCTGAAATATGGCCAAACTGGTGGCAAGTGGCATCTTGGCAGCTGCACGCTTGACTTTTCTCAGTTCATGGGCAGTTATTTTGCGCCTTGGTTTCTCCACACGCTTCTTGCGACCCTGTTGACTATTTTGAATGAAACGCTTGATTGTTCGATGATCACGCTTCCGAAGCTTTGCAATTTTAAGAGTGCTGCATCCCTCTGCAAGATATCTCACTATTTTTGACTTTTCTGAGCCTGTCAAGTCCTTCTTTTGACCCATTTTGCCAAAGGAAAGGAAGTTGCCTAATAATTATGCACACCTGATATAGGGTGTTGATGTCATTAGACCACACCCCTTCTCATTACAGAGATGCACATCACCTAATATGCTTCATTGGTAGTAGGCTTTCGAGCCTATACAGCTTGGAGTAAGACAACATGCATAAAGAGGATGATGTGGTCAAAATACTCATTTGCCTAATAATTCTGCACTCCCTGTATATATATATATATATATATATATATATATATATATATATATATTACTCAATCATCTGGGGTGGCAAGACATAGCCTTACATATTACATGCAACAATATATGGCGCAATGACTTATGGGGCTGGCATAGATTTTTTTTTCCAGGGCTGCTTTGTATCCCCAGTCCGGCCCTGGCCGAATAGCAGCATGAACTAAATTCTGCTGACCCGGAACAAACAAACAAAAAAATCTGCCAAAGTGTTTTTGAAGAACCACATTTTTTTTTTTTTGCACAAGCCTTAATAGACACATAAAAATATATAATTAACCCCTTAAGGACCAAACTTCTGGAATAAAAGGGAATCATGACGTGTCACACATGTCATGTGTCCTTAAGGGGTTAAAGAATGCCACTTGAAGTAATAAAATTGTAGAGTATTATTGTTTTTATGCAAATCCTTAAATCTATAAAACCACCCATGTCTATGCGATGCTCTGGGCGGGATATTTGCCCTCAATGACTCTTTATAAGAAAAAAATAAAAAAAAAATGTGAATGGATCTTCATTAGCCACAGTTCTGCACAGCTAATGAAAGGTAATGTTTAGGGCTTATGAAATATTTATGCAAATGCATAGTTTTTGCTGTGATAAATTGCATGCATTAAAAATATATTTGCATTTTTGGACATAGAGTTGCCCTTTAATTACTGCCTGATTACTTCCCTTGCTCATTGATAGTAAGGAGATATTTAATAGGTATAATAGTTAGTGGCAATGCTGTAATATAATCCATTTCCATAGTGTTTCCACTAGTTAAATAAGCTTAGATCTGAAAAATACAGCACTGGAAAAATTCTTAAAGCCAGCTTCCAGTTCAGGTACTTTGGCTTTAATATGGAATTCTCAGCTATTTTTTTTTATTCTGTGGCTCAGCCTGTTGATACTCACTTTGAAGAAAGACAAACAATCCATCTGCAGCCTCTTAATATCTCCCTTAATTTGGCTATATTTTCCCCATGGAGGGAGGTGTATGCATTTCCTGGTGCTCTACTGCTAGCGTGAGTGATGAAAAAAATGCAGAATGACATTATAGGACAATTTTTTTTTATTGTCCAGCAGGTTGTCAAAAGTTGACAAAGGGTGGAAACTAACGTGACAAAGCCATTTTAATGCAATTAACCGTGGGAAAGCAATATGTGAACAGAATTCTGCTGTAAGATATTATAAGCAATATTAGTGGTTTATTGGCCTATCGAAAATAAATAAAATAGGGTGTTTAAATTTAGTATGGGGCTCTACTTTTCCACATATTGCTAAGATAGGGTAATAATGAATTGAGTTCTACTATTACAAACCAGCTTCCCTCCTCTGTCAACTCACAGCGTTAGTCCTAGCCAGTGTTCCTCATAGAGGCATGGTGTACACTCTGGGCACATTCAATCTATTATTAGGGCAGTGCAATGGAGGCATACTAACGGCCATTAGTGGTCATTTTAACCCTGGAATATAGACATGACAGTTTCTTGAAAACTATGTTTTTAATTGCAGGGTTAAGAGGATGGGGCACTGTACCCAGATCAATTCATTGAGATCAGATGGTTTAGGTGGCTATAGCGTTCCTTCCATTGATAACAGAATAGCTCAAGTGCTAAATTTTTGTTTTACTTTGCTTTTTTGACCCACACCAGAGTTTTCTTAGGATTTAAAAAAATATAGCAAAAATGGCTAACAGGAAAACACCCAGTAGCCAGTTTATTCTGCTAACAAATGTAGAGTTTTGTTTGGGTGGCAAGTCAATTTCAAACATAAATATGCCTACAAAAATGTTGACAATCTAACTATGTATGATGATTAAAGGTAATCTAACTAGCTCTGCCGCAGCCAAGTAAAACTGTGTCGTAGAATAAAATAATGCACAGAATAAATGGTGTGCCTGTAGATTATTTAGTTACAGTTAGATTATCACAGTTAGACTTGTCCAGGCTGCAAATGCTATTTTGTAGTTCTGATGTTTGGGTGATAGTCTGTATTGTAGTTGAATTCATCTATTAGTCTCTAAATAAAAGAACAAGGTTTCTGTATTCAGTCACTTTTAAGACTAATACGTATGTTCTAAGCAACAGTGTTTCATGATAGGAAATTATTTCTTTGATGTATAGCCTTTAATTAAAAAAAATGGCTTTACATTTTTTTCAGGTGCTTTGAACTAGTTATAATACATTGGCATTGATATGTAGAGTGTATGAATAGTTTGATGAAACAAAAAGCTCAAAACGTGATCTTCTTTCATCAAAATTATTAATGTTGTGTGATCTTTTTTATATGATGACTCAATTAACCTATTCTGATGATGGAGCTTTACACGATAAGGTGTACAGTGATATATTCACAAGAGTTAGTGGCAAGGTATCAGACTTTAGTATACAGTATTTACAGTTTTGTTTTGTGATGTATGACGTATGCTTTTATCATCTACATTCCTGGTAGGCAAGACTGCAAACGTTTACGTTTTTTTTTCTTTCTTTTGTATATTTCCTGCAGAATGTTATCAAACAAAATACAAAACAGGAACAGCACACACCTTTTCCTTAGAAGATCCACATCAATCAAATGAACCAGAGAGACTACCAATCACTTGAAATATTCAAGTGATTGGTTGATTGTCCAAGAGCCTTTCTCATGCTTTTTGCCTCTGGCTTGAAAAAGGTATTTGTGTGAGCCGAAACATTGTCATTCCACTCTAATTAAGTCTGCATTTTGGATATCCTGTGTGTGACTGGGCATCTGTTCTCTAAATATGGTATCACACACATACATCCACAGTAAATATAATAAAGACTCTATTAAAAACAATATTAAAACACATATACAATTATGCTGAAGGTTTCTTATGGCAAAATATGCATTCAGTAATTAGGATCTGTTCCCTTTAAGTTGCACAAGGAGAAGGCATGTCTGAATATGTTATAGAATTTGCAAGGTTTGCTTAAAATTCTAGCATCTCCCGGTATAATTCCAATGGAGAACTTCTTAACATCATCTTGAAAAGACAAGGACAAGGAATCAGTACGTAAAAACATTTACTAGATATATAATTTATAAATATAGATTGATTTTCTGCAAATTATATTCATAATATTTACATTATTGGCCCATTCTCGCACCTCATTTAAACTGAAATGACACATGGAGAAATTTCGGTGCCCGAACAAAACCTTTTTAGGACAAACTGATTGGGGTGAAAAAAATATCTCTCACCTAATATAATATATAAGGAAATTTCAGCATCACTGTGGTACTTTCTAGTTAGTCTCTCCCTGTCTCTCGCAGCTGATTGCACACAGAAGCAATGAGAAGATACCTCAATGGGCCCATACAAAACATTTGAATGCTTGTACTGTATAACCAAGAAATTGATGCGCCCAATACTACTCAGTAGGAGGTCATGTTTTACATTCATGTATTTAAAAAACAAATGGCTAAACTCCAAAAATGCATGCATGTTTATTGACCCTAATTAATTATTGGGGAAAAATAAATTTACTAAAACCAAGCATATTTTGGGGCTGAATTAATTTAGTTGCCCTTATTACGAAATTGTGTTTATGTGTCCATTACCCTTGGTGGGAACTCTTGGAATTCCCTCTTCTCTCCATAATAAGTATTTAGGAACCTTCGGAGCCAAATAGACTCAAGACCAATAGGAAATTAAATCTAGGTAATGCCATTGGTTTTAAATGAGTGAGGCATACCATTAATATCAATCATAGTGGTACTTTATAATTTACAAATTATATACTATGTACTATATAACAACACATTGCACTGCTTTTATGTTATTTCAGGTCTTTTTCATTGGCCATTTGTTGTTGATTTTCTTCTTTACAGTCAGTTGAGTGTTTTTTTTAATATATATTTTGAGAGCATTGTGGTGATACAGTATCCCTACGGATTAACTGTTTACTGATAGATTTCATGTCACTCTGAACCTTAAGGCTGTGTAGATTATCTGTATGTATACGACATGTTAGTGTTATTATTATGAACATTTTTGTAGAGCCAACACATTCCGCAGCCTATTATAATTGGACATTGGGAATATACATGCTACAGTTTTGATTTAACCTATCACTCTTAGCCATGTCAACTATAAAAAGAATCCCCTCTGGAAATATCTAAATTCATAATGTGCAATGACTGAATCATCAAAACACCAGAACTAGGGAAACTGCAGAACTAGGGAAATCTGTAACAGAAAGCCCTGCTACATTTACACAATTATAATGTGTCAATCTACTTCACCATCCACCTCATCTCCCAACAGGAGGGCTAAAGGCCTTTAACATTTAATTGTCCTTAACATGCTTGCCGACATTACCTATCTGGGAGATCTAAGCGAGATATCTGGAAACACATTTTGTCTTCTATATATTATTTACATATATCTATTACGACCACCATTACTCATCGTGGCAATAAATCAGTTTAGACACTTCATGGATAGATTTACAATAATGAAGACTGAGAATAACACGAAGAGTCGATTTTCAACCATTGTCCCAATTCTTTTGACAACCTCCACACGTCCAATATTACTCACAATGATGAGTCAGACCATTCCACCCCCGGCTCCATATTTAGCCATCCCTAACAATCCTTATTTCTATATGTTGCTTTGGCTTCAATCTTCACAAATGCTAAACAACTATAACATTAATTTTAATTACAGTTCATCCATCAAGGCATTTTGTATAATTACAATGGCACAGTCGATCTTTTATGTTGATGTTCTTCTTGTATCAATAGGGTTCTGATAATGGTCCTTTGCTTAAACTGTAACAAAAAGTGCAGTGATGTGCTGTTCTACACAATGACACAGAAGGTTATTAAGCATGATAATTGTAAGTTAGCATCTTCATTAGTGAAGCACAATAATGTTACATCTTGTAACAGCGAGCCCTAGTGGTAAGACTTATATATGCAGTTGGTAGCTGCTCACAATGTGGGAGATATTAAATTTATTCTTGGTGTAAAGTTTTAATATTTAGAGACATTCTATAAGCAATAGCTGCTTATTTAGCACTTTGACCTGGAGTAGCAACTGCTTTTGTCTTGTTGTGTGTCTCAGAATATATTTTTTTCTAAGATAAGGTAACTTATGTCTACAATGTCTACAATGATCTGCAGGCTTTTAGATCAGATACATTAAAAAAACATCTCATCAATACAAATTCCTAGACTATAATTATTACCATATTAAAGGGAAACTGTAATTTCTAAAAAAAAAAATAAAAAAAAAATTGTAATGTTATGTTTAATTATCTCCTCTCTTTAAAGAGACTCCCTGACCACCATAACAACTTCATCAGAATAATTTTTTTATGGTGCCCGGAGGGGCATCTTACCTTAAGGGTCAAACCAATCACAAATGATTTAACCTCAAGGACCGTACGCCGACGCATGACTGTTCTGCCATTGCATTTTATCTCAATGTCTGAGGCTTAAATCAGGAAACCTCACGTCAGGCGCTGCTGACAGGCTGGGAACATCAGCTGACTCTCTCAGTCTGCACAAGCTCATTATTGAGAAAAGTAAGTGAAAAGGATACTTACTTTTCCACATACTTTTCTGAATGAGAGGCTAGTGATACTAGTGTCAGGAAAGACATGTTGAAGTTGTCATGTTGCCCAAAGTGGTCCTTTAAGAAAAATTAGTTTATGAGGTCTGAAAAATAAAATTAAATGCAGAAATCTACACCATTGTTTTTACCTTTATCCGGAAACTGTGCACCTCCATCTTGTCTCTCTGTCATTTACTGTTATAAATACCTGTTACTTACACCTGTCAATCATCACAGAAAGAGCATAACGAAAGGTATAGAGACAAAACCAACATTTTGGTTATTTCCTCCTTCCAAGCAGTATGTACCCTGGCTGTGCCTGGAATGAACTTGATTATGGCATCAATGCTAAATAGATGAATTTAAAAGAATAGTGATCAAATGAAAAAGGTTAATGTAAGTTTTATTCAGTGGTAAATTTTCCAGAAAAGAGAGAGTTACCCTTAATTCAACAAGCACCTCTTATCGAACCAAAACAATGAAGAATAAGAAAATAGCAAGTCTTAAACTTGAGAGAATATGAATATTTACATAGGAGCCATGGATACGCAGAGATATATTTGGCTGAAAAGGGTAGCTCAGTGAACTGTTCACATTTATCTGGATATGCTTTATAATATGAGAATAGAAAATACAATTTTTATCTATAATAATATGCACAATGCATACTTGTGCCTTTCATGAGTACCCATGTCAGTCTCACAACTATTTTCAATCTTGGCACAGGTGTTATCAATAGAATTAGAAAGAATGGCTAAATTAAAATGACTGAAAACTTGTGCTTCAAAAGTTCCATGAATTAAAGGACTACTCCACACCCAAAAGCGTGCTTTATGGGTGAGGAGTACCCTCATTTAACCCCAGTTTATAAAAGTGTTAATTTCTATGAGAAATCAGGACTTTTAGAAATCAACTGGGGATCTTCCCCCTGACTGTCAATCAAACAGCCAGGGAGGATTCCTTCCTACTTCCATTAGCTCCCCTGAGCTAACGGAAGTGGCAGGCTTGCTCTACTTGAGTTTGCCTGCCTCCCCCTCCCTCCCTAACAGACCAGCGATGGCCGCGCGTGCACAAACATGAGTGTGCGAGTGTGCACGAACTGGCTCACGTGTACGCGCAAGCCGGTTCACGTGTGCACGAGTGGCCCAAGTCAGTCAATGAAAAGCCTCTGATTGGCTATTTCCGCGAGGAAAGGGGGAGGAGCTTACAAAGGCTCCAGTCACAAGAACTGCAGCTTTTGTAATCTATTTTAGACGATACTCCCAATGAACAAATACATAAAAATATGCATGCATGTATTAATTGTGGGTATATTTACTAAACTGTAGGGGCTTGTTGGGGGGGGGGGGGGGGGGTTGGAAGAGTGGATTGGCCCTTTAAATCTGTGAGGCTATTTGTTCTTCTCCTCAGTGCAGTTTCTACTACCCTTTTTATGCAAGTTTATGTTCTGTTTTATTTTTGCTTCTGCAGCATAGTTGATTTAAATAAGATAGTGGTTCTGCATGTCTGATTGTGTGCGCAACTATGGATTTCCATTACAGTATTCATGACTGCTGGGCCAAGACATTTTCCGAAAAAGAGTCAGGCATTTGTCATTGCTAACAATTAAAATAATTCACACCCACTTAGAAAAATAGACAGAGTAAAAAGGATATACCACCTATTGCAGATATAGATATGGTGGTTACATCTGTTAAACAAATGAGACATACATAGTGTTTTCCATATAGGTAAAAACAAACAATTGTATCATATGAGGTCTGAACTCACAATGATGGAGCTTACTGGACTTTTTACTGGGACTTTCATTTGGCGGTATTGTTATTTTGTGTATATGCTGTGGTGCTTTGCTGCTTTTAACTTTGGCCATTATTGCAGTACCATACCACCAGGGCTGCCTGGGGCCCCTGACAAAGCACAAGGTCTGCCCCCCCCCCCCCCCCCCCCCCCCCCGACCCCTCCCTCCCGGGCCCGCCCACGCCCTACCTAGTCCGCTGACAATGATGCCGGACTGAATGTGGTGTGTATAGTGGAAGTGAATTAGAATGTGTGTAATGGATGTAGTGTTTGTGTGTATTAGATACTGTTTGTGCAGTGAATGCAGAGTGTGTTAGTGTAGCGGATGCAGTGTGTATAGTGAACGCAGAGTGTGTTTGAGTAGTGGATGTAGTGTGTGAAAAATATTATTATGTACTTTAAATGTATTTAATGTGTTGATATAAATATTATAAGTTTTATTCGGATTGCTTCAAGAACACTGAAATTGAGAAGCCATACCTTGGCCTATAGAGTATTACAGACTTTCATTGTATAAGGAATGGAGACCACATCTGGTTCACTTTAAGAGTGATGTTGAAGGGCTTGTTTATAGTAACCTTTGACCTAGCCTTGAAAGCCTGAATTCCTTTGAAGACTCACATTTCTACAGGCAATTATTCATTACATCATGTATATAGAAGTTCTTTGTCTCACATATCTTGCCGCCAAATATAACGTATGACTTTAATCATAGATTTCAAATGATGCTAAGTAACTCCCCTTTTTCTAAGATAGCCACTTATTTTAAAGTAAGGCAATCTTATGTATACTCCCCTCTGTAACTGAATTTTAAACCCATAAAACTGATTGTAGTTTAGAATTCGTGGCCAATACCTTTAACATCAAAAATGGATAACAACTGGAAAATTGCTCTCTGTATTGGACAAAGAATGTTAAAGACATTTGTTATTACCAGATGGATTGTTATGTTTGAATAAACATAAGTTAACTGCAAGATATTTGATTCGATTGTTATGAAAACTGATATGTGACAAACAAAGATTTCACGGAATGCCAATTTCCTACATTTAATGGTGGAGAATGCGGGCACCAACAACAGCAAACTTTTGATTTAAGCCTGAATTATGACTGCTACAAGCTACAAGAAGATTACAAGAAGAAGACAAGAAACTCACTGAAGAAAAGTTGAAATTGTTCCCTGAAGAAAAAGCTTTAGTACCCGGCTTGCAACAGGAGAAACACAAGTGACTGATACAGCAGGATGGCATCCCAAAAATCCTTTATTTAAACATTCAGTTTTACTATGCGAAAATAGAGTTGCGCAGGGGGAAAAATCGTTCGAACGTGGAAATTTATGCTCAGTACTGACGGAAGAATAAGACGATAATAATTGAGAGGACAATCTGTATCCTTTTATCCATACTTTATTTATGAAGAAATAAATGTTATGACGAATTGCAGATCGAAGATGGCATTTCGGAGGATTCTCAAGAAATAACTACATATTCCAAAAAGTATTCTTCCATCAGATGATGCGCACACCTGTGGAAATCAAATACTTCAAGGGTATGTGTCTTTAACATGTCTGTAGAAGTTGCTCATATGTATATTGAAACAAATTGTATTAACTGTTTAGTTAATTATGGATTGGCAGCAAAAGACTGCTGTCAAATGTAACGGGATCTGTCTGTAAAAGAGTTAATCCTGAAAACGCTATTGTGTATTGAAATGGTTAGACAGATTAACTGGTAATGAGCAAAGCAATGTGGTTAAAAGGGAAAGAAAAAGTTGCATTACTGGCAAAAGGCTTTCTGGAAACTAAAGATTCTATAAAGGAATGGTGTCAACTTAAAAAGACCAGTAATTGTTATGTTTGTAATACATCGAAACAAAAAAGAAATGTGTTGTTAAAAACAATTGAAAAATATATGTGTTGTTGCAAGGTCTAGTAATTTACCTAGCCTCTAGCTAAACTGTAAATCTCCTTAAAAGTGTTAAAAGAAGGAAATCGCCCCCCCATGGCTCTCTTTTGAGAGTGCATAGGATGCAACATTAGTTGAAACAAAACCTCAGACTCTCGGCAGTTGTTGAAAGGATTAAGTAATGTCAAGGAAATTAAGATTTGAATATAATGAAAGAAATGTTTAAGAATCAGACTGATCTGTTAAATAGAACCCATAAAACAATGTCTCACATGTCCAATATTAGACGTTGTTACTAATTTTGACAATTTGCAAAAATTGCTAGTCTGGGGAATGTTACAGATATTTTGTGGAAAAATCTGAAAGATTTGGATTAAAGTAGAAGTTGTGTGAAAGGGCAGAAGAGAAGAAAAGATATAGAAAAATGGGGAAATTGTGCAAGGAAAATGGTCAGATGGATACTCTCAGATTAGCCAGATTGATTAAAAATGTGTCTAAATATGATGAGCAGAGAGGACCTTTTTACAATATGAGGGTTTTTGAAGGTGAAATGAATAAACAAAAATTTAGTGATGTGGTAGCCACCAGATGTCGTTTGATCTGGCTGCCAGCCTCATTAAGTGAATGGGTTAAAATTAACTCATTGATGTGTTGGAGGATAAGGAATGTGAAAAGCCCAGAGTTTAGTTGCAGGAATTGTTTCCAAATATATTGCTAATGGTTGTACAGTGTGCAACTGGTTTGAATAGTTTAGAATTTTCTATTTTTGATTAATTTAAATGGAGAAAATTATGATATACATGTTTGTGCTAATTTAAGGAATAAGGCATGGAATTTGATTACTGACACAAAACAGTTTACTATGTCTAAAGAGTAACACAGGCAGAGTGTTAGTGAATATGTCTCTAGAATATCAGGGTAACCAAATGAGCTAGATTAAGAGATTTTGCTGCTATGGAAATTATGAAATCCTTGCAATTGTTAAAAAGGAAAAACACAGAAATAACTACAATGTTGCACAGACACACTTTTGTCTAGGGATACTTCAGCAGGACTGGCCCCTATTAAAAATGTGTCTAGTGAAGAAGGTAGAAGGAGAAATGAGGTTATTAATTGAATATGGTAATTTTAGAGTGAGGTTTAAGGAAAGACCACAAAATTAACAAAATTACCAGGGTACTAAAAACTATTCGGCCACACCCCAAGATAGATATTATAGGGTTTTATTATAGTAATTCTATGGTATGCTATAATTGCAACCAATAAGGTCATGTTAGGAGATATTGTCCTAAATATGAAGAAAAAAACTTACCCAGTGAAAGGGAAAGAAAATTGAATTTCCCAGACCATAAGAATCTACAGAGAGTGGCAGCTGTAAAAACAGAGCATACATCTTCAACCAACCCCCCCTCACATATCAAATTCATGTGAAGAGTGTATACTGATGTTAAGTGCCATTGAAAGAAAGGTGTCACAAATCGACAAGTAAAATCTGCCTAAACTCACCAATAAATAGGGATGTGAAACCCCTAGCTATTATCAGATCTATCATGCTGATAACGAAGTGAAGATGGGCGACCATATATTTATGGAAGACTAGAGGGAAAAATAACAGAGTTTTATTAGAAACAGGAGCAGGAATGACTCTAATAAAACACGCTTGCCTTTAAAAATTTAAGTTATTAAATTTGGTTTTATGGCAAGCTTTAGGTGAGAGCAAAACAGGTTGAGTGGTTAAACCTAATAATTTAAGATAGTTTAGTCATGATATAACTGTAAAACAGAGTGAAGTGTCACCTTCTATACAACAAGATGATGAGGTTGTACCATATCTTAAAACTAAATACCCCACAGTGTGCTCTAAGTCTAAACAAGAGTGTGGGATAGTGAATTTGCAAGTTGTAATCGTAGTTCTAGACCCCCCCTGCAGTTAAACAATATAAGATCCCAAAGAATAAGAAGAAGGTGTGAATCAGGTGATAAAAGCATTGGTATCTCAAGGAGTGTTGAGAGTGGGTAATTCCAAATGTAAGTCACCATTTGGCTAATAATCAAGCCAATGGCACTTATGGTTTAATTGTAGACATGTATGTGGTGAATAAGTAAATCTCATCAGATATCATGGCGCAAATAGATGCTAATGTTAAGTACTTTCTGTATTGGATATAGTCAATGTGTTCTTTTCTATACCATTCAATCCAGATAGCTAGTATTGCTATGCTTTTACCTTTAAAAATCATCAATATCTGTTCCAGGTGTTGCTACAGGGCTTCCAATCCTCACCAGCTTACTTTCATAAAGCAATGGCTCAAGTATTGGAACCCCTGGGGTATGGGAATAAGATTTTGCAATATATTGATGATCTGTTAAGTTCAAACAGTAACAAGGGAAGAGCATGAGCAGATACTGTGTGATAATTGTCAAACACTGGCAGATAATGGGTTAAAACTGAACACATTCAAAGTGCAGATCTTGAAGGAAAGATTTACTTTCCTAGGAGTTAATATAGATCCAGAATGTAAAACGCCATGTACAGCAAGGGTTAAAGCATTGCAGCAATTGCCAAGGCCAATGACAGGGTATCATCTACAGAAATGTTTAAGCTTGATAAATGTTAGCAGAGAATTTATATATGATATGGAAGGGATAGCAAAACCCTTATACAATATGCAATATGCTAAAATATAAAAGATAAGATCATCTGGACAGGGGAAGTTGAAAAGAGTTAAATCTGTTAAAAGATGCTCTCACACAAGCGCCTGTGCTAGCTGCTCCCATTGAAACAGTACCATATATTGTTCAATGTTACGCAGGTGTCTCTTCATTAATAGCAGTTTAATGCAAAGGTAGCATGAATCTTTACGAATACTGGGATATTTTTCTAAAATCATGTATCCAGTGGAAAGAGGAATTCCTGTGTAAAACAGCTCATGGCTGTATGATGGGCTTTAGAAGCAACACAACACATGGCAGGATTTGGACAGATAAATTTACAAACCCCCCAAATATCTAAAACTGTTACAAAATTGTTCTGAAGTTAGGAGTATATAGCCAGTTACAAAATAAACCACCCAGGGTAGAAACCAGTAAAAGCTATGTTATTCCTGATTTGATGTCAGAAGGAAATGGAAATATAATCCAGATCTCCTTTGAGAAGCAAACAATACAAGGGATTTCTAGTTTGTATGTGGAGGAATGAGATTTTATGTTGATGGATCACATCACACAGGTTATGTCATATATGACGATTAAACAAAAGAATTGCAAAGATAGACTGCCAGGCCATATGTCAGCTCAGAAAGCGGAGTTAGAGTCTGTAAAGAAAGTTCTAGAAATAACAGTATACGACCCAGTGAATATAATCAGTGACAGCAGTTATGTAGTTAAAGCTTTAACACTTCACCTCCCAATATGGAGAAAAGAGGAATGGTAGATTATCAGGATAAAGCTTTAAAACATGCAGGTATTCTGGCAGAACTGTTTAATTATGAAAAAAAAAAAAAAAAAGGGTTTAACTTGTGTTGTGAAACAGACTTGTAGATCAGGAATCAAAGGAAACTTTGTTTGAGGAGTTGTAATACTACTGTGTAATGAGTGCAACTGTTAGTAAAAGACAAATAACAAATACCCTATAAGATCAGATAGAGAATGAAAGGATGTAGCTTTCAGTATAGAAAGAATGGATCTAGATACTGAAACTGGCATGTACAGGGTTAAACACAATGAAACACAAACATTTGTACCTAGTGGCTTATTACAAGAGCTGATTGTATTCAATCATCGTACACAGGGCATTTGGGTACAGGACAACTATTTAAGGTCCTGCAAAATAAATTGTATCATCCTAATTTAAAACAAAAAGTGTATAAATATATTGCAGAAGTGTCTCATATGTGCTCAATTTAATCCAAGACCTAAATACTAGAAACCAAAATTGCAGAGAGTTCCTTTGGCAAAAATACCATGGTACTCTATATAAATTAATTTCTAAATTAAAATAAATAAAATAAAATAGAAATAAAAATGCTTTAAGATAAGAGTAATTGGTTAACATATTTACCAGGAGTATTAATGTCTATTCCTGCAAATCCAAACTCCAGTGTCACCTCATGAGTTAGTGACATGTAGAACCATGTAATCACTTTCCCTAATGAACCTTTTGTTCCAAGTACATTCAAAGTTACAGCAGAACATGCTGAATAGTTGAAAGTATTACAGGAACATCTATTGTTAGAATTGAAGTTTGCTACTTCGAATGTCGTCCCTTATGGTAAACTATGTGTTAAAGTTGTACAGCGCTACGGCATCTGATGGCGCTATATATGTAAAAATAAATTAAATACATATAAAGAAGTAACACAGGGAAATTATGCAGATATGTTTAAGCCAGGTTATAAGGCAATGGTAAATCATTTAAAACACCAGGTCTATGAAAAGCAAGTTGGGAAGGTCCTTATGGTCCTTATGTTAGTCTAAGAATAAAAATTAGGACAAACTGTGTTATAGGTTTAAAAAGCAAACATTGGTACAAAGTGTAATAAATCAATTCTTGTGTCTAGTGATCAATGTAAAATAAATGTACTAAGGTATAAGAAATGTACTAATGTATAAGAATAGTAAACTGCCATCTGTTTTTCATTACAGAACTAATACTGTTTTACATGGACAAAAACCTGTATGATTTTAAATAAAAGGACAAATTGTTTGGACTTTCAAAGGACATTATGGACTTTCAAAGAGACTGTGCTTGTGGATTCGATTGGAGAGGACAATATTTCATGGACTAAATCAAACCGATTGTGTTTTTTGGTTAATGTAAACTGTATACAATTGCACAGCATAATAACTATGATACTGTTATTATTAATGTTAGGTAAAATCAATGCCCAAGGTAAATTAATGAATTAGTGAAAAATTTAAAGGTAATTGTAACAAGAATTTTGTTCTTAGGAGTTCAGAAATGAAAGGGTTAAAATGGCTTGCTTCTCCCTCTTGGAGTGTAAAAAGCAATACAGACAACTGGAAATGGCTGTGTTAAAAGGCCTTTCCTTGTAAACTGATACTTAGATCAATATCAGAAAAAAAAAAAAAATTAAAATCCCATAAGTAATTGGTATAAGTTATTATGATGCAATATTTTAAAATTCATTCAAATAAAGCATCAAAGAGGGGCTTGAAAAATATTATTATGTACTTTAAATGTATTTAATGTGTTGATATAAATATTATAAGTTTTATTCGGATTGCTTCAAGAACACTGAAATTGAGAAGCCATACCTTGGCCTATAGAGTATTACAGACTTTCATTGTATAAGGAATGGAGACCACATCTGGTTCACTTTAAGAGTGATGTTGAAGGGCTTGTTTATAGTAACCTTTGACCTAGCCTTGAAAGCCTGAATTCCTTTGAAGACTCACATTTCTACAGGCAATTATTCATTACATCATGTATATAGAAGTTCTTTGTCTCACATATCTTGCCGCCAAATATAACGTATGACTTTAATCATAGATTTCAAATGATGCTAAGTAACTCCCCTTTTTCTAAGATAGCCACTTATTTTAAAGTAAGGCAATCTTATGTATACTCCCCTCTGTAACTGAATTTTAAACCCATAAAACTGATTGTAGTTTAGAATTCGTGGCCAATACCTTTAACATCAAAAATGGATAACAACTGGAAAATTGCTCTCTGTATTGGACAAAGAATGTTAAAGACATTTGTTATTACCAGATGGATTGTTATGTTTGAATAAACATAAGTTAACTGCAAGATATTTGATTCGATTGTTATGAAAACTGATATGTGACAAACAAAGATTTCACGGAATGCCAATTTCCTACAGTGTGTGTACAGTGATGTAGTGTGTGTTTGTGTAGTGGATGTAGTGTTTGTATGTACTAGATGAAATGTGTTTAGTGGATGCAGTGTGTGTATTAGACGCAGTGTCTGTGTATAGTGAATGCAGAGTGTTTCAATTTGTGGTGGATGTAGTGTGTGTACTGTGAATACAGGATGTTTGTGTAGTCGATGCTGTGTGTACAGTTAATGCAGAGTGTGTGTCAGTATAGTGAATCCAGAGTGTGTGCATAGTTTAGTGAATGCAGAGTGTGTGTTAGTGTGTAATGAATGCAGAGTGTGTGTTAGTGTGTAGTGAATGCAGAGTGTGTCAGTGTAATGAATGTAGTGTGTGTGTTAGTGCAG
Source organism: Pelobates fuscus (assembly GCF_036172605.1). Lineage (NCBI taxonomy): Eukaryota > Metazoa > Chordata > Amphibia > Anura > Pelobatidae > Pelobates > Pelobates fuscus. Next base: position 128,268,941 of record NC_086317.1, read on the forward strand.
TGAATGCAGAGTGTTTGTAAATGTGTAGTGAATGCAGAGTGTGTGTTAATGTGTAGTGAATGCAGATGGTGTGTTAGTGTGTAGCGGATGCAGAGTGTGTGTTAGTGTAGTGAATGCAGAGTGTTAATGTGTAGTGAATGCAGAGAGTGTTTGAGTAGTGGATGTAGTGTGTGTACAGTGATGTAGTGTGTGTTTGTGTAGTGGATGTAGTGTTTGTATGTACTAGATGAAATGTGTTTAGTGGATGCAGTGTCTGTAGTGGATGTAGTGTGTGTATTAGACACAGTGTCTGTGTATAGTGAATGCAGAATGTTTCAATTTGTGGTGGATGTAGTGTGTGTACTGTGAATACAGGATGTTTGTGTAGTGGATGCTGTGTGTACAGTTGATGCAGAGTGTATGTTAGTGTAGTGAATGCAGAGTGTGTGTCAGTATAGTGAATCCAGAGTGTGTGCATAGTTTAGTGAATGCAGAGTGTGTGTTAGTGTGTAATAAATGCAGAGTGTGTGTTAGGGTGTAGTGAATGCAGAGTGTGTCAGTGTAATGAATGTAGTGTGTGTGTAAATTTGTAATGAATGCAGAGTGTGTGTTAATGTGTAGTGAATGCAGAGAGTGTGTTAGTGTAGTGAATGCAGAGAGTGTGTTAATGTGTAGTGAATGCAGAGAGTGTGTTAATGTGTAGTGAATGCAGAGAATGTGTTAATGTGTAGTGAATGCAGAGAATGTGTTAATGTGTAGTGAATGCAGAGAGTGTGTTAGTGTGTAGCGGATGCAGAGTCTGTGTTAGTGTAGTGAATGCAGAGTGTTAATGTGTAGTGAATGCAGAGAGTGTGTTAGTGTGTAGCGGATGCAGAGTGTGTGTTAGTGTAGTGAATGCAGAGTGTGTATTGTATTAGTGTATGCACTGTGTCTGTTAGTGTATGCAGTGTGTGTTGTATTAGTGTATGCAGTGTGTGTTGTGTTAGTGTATGCAGTGAGTGCTGTGTTAGTGTTTGCAGTGTGTGTGTTGTGTCAGTGTATGCAGTGTGTGTTGTGTCAGTGTATTCAGTGTGTGTGTGTTGTGTGAGTGTATGCGGTGTGTGTTGTGTCAGTGTATGCAGAGTGTGTGTTGTGTCAGTGTATGCAGAGTGTGTGTTGTGTCAGTGTATGCAGTGTGTGTTGTGTTAGTGTATGCAGTGTGTGTGTTGTGTCAGTGTATGCAGAGTGTGTGTTGTGTCAGTGTATGCAGAGTGTGTGTTGTGTTAGTGTATGCAGTGAGTGCTGTGTTAGTGTATGGAGTGAGTGCTGTGTTAGTGTATGCAGTGTGTGTGTTGTGTCAGTGTATGCAGAGTGTGTGTGTTGTGTCAGTGTATGCAGTGTGTGTTGTGTTAGTGTATGCAGTGTGTGTTGTGTTAGTGTATGCGGTGTGTGTTGTGTCAGTGTATGCAGAGTGTGTGTTGTGTTAGTGTATGCAGAGTGTGTGTTGTGTTAGTGTATGCAGTGTGTGTTGTGTCAGTGTATGCAGAGTGTGTGTTGTGTTAGTGTATGCAGTGTGTGTTGTGTTGGTATATGCAGTGTGTGTGTTGTGTCAGTGTATGTAGTGTGTGTGTGTTGTGTTAGTGTATGTAGTGTGTGTGTGTGTTGTGTCAGTGTATATATTGTGTGTTGTGTCAGTGTATGTAGTGTGTGTGTGTGTGTGTTGTGTCAGTGTATGTAGTGTGTGTGTGTAAATGTCCAATGAGGAGGGGGAGGGGGGGCATTTTAACATTATTTAAAAAAAAATAATAATAATAATAATTTAATTAATTAAATAGTTTCTCCCCCCTCCCTGCTTACCTGTGTCTAGGGAGGGGGGAGATTCCATCCCTGGTGGTCCGGTGGCATGGTGGGGCCCCCCGGCTCCCTGTTACTGCAGAGGGGGCCCAGGCGGCACACAGCCTCTCCTCTTCTCTCCTCCAATAACTCTCGCGAGACCCGCGGAGCGTTGCCATGGCAACCGGGTCTCGCGAGAGTTATTAGCAGGGAGGAGAAGAGAAGAGGCTGTGTGCTGCCTGGGCCCCCTCTGCGGTAACAGGGAGCCGGGGGCCCGCGGCTGCACACGTAGATAGCGATATTCGCTATCTATGTGTGCAGGGAGGGAAAGTGGGGCCCAGGACTGCCAGAGCAGTCTGGGCCCCCCAGGGCCGCCGGGCCCGTGACAACTGTCACGGTTGTCACCCCCTGATGGCGGCCCTGCATACCACGCTGTATTTTATACATATATCTGCCTATTTTTGTCCTATATTATTAATATTTTAATATAATATTTCATCTATTAATAAACCCTTATTCACTCTTGAATTCGTGGAGTCTGGGTCTTCAACTGAAAATTATCGAAAGCCTGAATAGGCACCCGAGAGTGAAGTACATAGAGCCTAAGAGGCTCCATCCTTGTGAGTTCAATCCTCATATGATACAATTGTTTGTTTTTACCTATATGGAAAACACTATGTATGTCTCATTTGTTTTACAGATGTAACCACCATATCTATATCTGCAATAGGTGGTATATCCTTTTTACTCTGTATATTTTTCTAAGTGGGTGTGAATCTGAAAAGGCAGTGTTTACATGGAAATGCCTGCATGGAAAAATTATACTCACCAGAACAAATACAATAAGCTGTAGTTGTTCTGGTGACTATAGTGTCCCTTTAATTAATACACTGCAAAATATATACATGATATAAATATATTTATGAATATAGAAAGAAATCTTTACTGCTCCTTCTTTTTTCCTATCCATAGTGTCAATCAGATTTCTTGGATGATAAACATGTTCAAATACTTGATAATTATATCTTTGAATATTCTGTTTTTCCACGAAACACCCAGGTGTAAAAAAAAAATGCAAAAATAATAATATCTACAGATTCTGAATAAAACAAACTCCATATCTTTATTGTTTTTAATGTAAAGAACTCTTTCCTCTGTTGTAAGTAAAAATCATTTCTTCTAGTCTCAATGGATGACTTATTGTCTGTTATATATTCCTGCTAATGAACAGGTTACCAGTACACAGTATAGTAGGTGTATTTAAAAGACCACTATAGGCACCCAGACCACATCAGCTTAATGAAGTGGTCTGGGTGCCTGGTCCAGCTAGGTTTAACCCTTTTTTCTATAAACATAGCAGTTTCAGAGAAACTGCTATGTTTATATTAGGGTTAATCCAGCCTCTAGTGGCTGTCTCATTGACAGCCGCTAGAGGCGCTTGCTTGCTTCTCACTGTGAAAATCACAGTGAGAAGACGCCAGCGTCCATAGGAAAGCATTGAGAATGCTTTCCTATGAGACTGGCTGAATGCGCGCGTGGCTCTTGCCGCGCATGTGCATTCAGCCGAGGAGGAGGAGAGGAGGTGGAGAGGAGGAGGAGAGTCCCCCGCCCGGCGCTGGAGAAAGAGGTAAGTTTAACCCCTTCCTCCCCCTAGAGCCCGGCGGGAGGGGGACCCTGAGGGTGGGGGCATCCTCAGGGCACTAAAGTGCCACAAAAACGAGTATGTTTTCCTGGCACTATAGTGGTCCTTTAAGTATTTATGCAAACTTCAGTTAAACACACTTTTTTCTCCTTTTTTTAATTAGATAACCTTCACGTAACCTAAATGAAGCCTGTGCTTCTTTAGTGACACGTTTTTGGGAACAAATGGGCCTAATTACATAAATATAAATACAAAGTAGATAGTTGTTAAATTGAAAGTTGAAATGGAAGTTACATTCGCATCCTTTTTGTGTTAAAATAAAATAAATCCATGTAAGTCTCAAGGGAATTTATACATATTCATAGAGAGCTCCAAGCACCATTTCACGGTGACAGAGTTTGTATTTCTACACTGCAGTGTCTTTAAAGATTTCCTTCAAATTGGAAGCTCAGGCAGAAAATACATATTTAATTTTCCATCCTTTCACTTGATAAATGAAACAAATTGAAAATTCTGGAACCAGAATTAGTATTCACACATTAAAGAGTTTCTTAAAAGTTAAATAAATAAAAAATCTGATAATATAAAATCCAATAACCTGTACTGGCAAACTCACTGAAGTGGTTCTTTAAATATATATATATATACATATATATAAAATATCAGCTTTTATTGCAGATTTAATCTACATCTGTAAACCGGAGGATCGTGAACAGTGTCCTATTTTTCATATAATCGATGTGTATGCAATCCTTCTTGAAACAAAAAAAAACATCTATTCACTAATTAGTGATTTTTAGGTCAGTAAAATGAAGTAAAGTTTAGGTCATTATAGCCTGATTTGTAGTGGTAATCTTTCACCTAAAATATTGCATGTTTGGTTCCACTCAACTGGTTTAGTAAACTCTTATATCACTAAGGAAGCTAGGTTGCACTATTGTGTTCTTTTAGAAGAACACTCCACTATAGCAAGCTGCCCTGTGGCTCGACAACCAATGTCAGTAGTCAAACAATTTAGTAATGCCAGGCAGGCTCCCTGCCTCCTCTCGGTCTACAGAAGTATACTAAAGAGGAAGCGCTAAAGCTAACAGTTTGGGGTCTACAGAACGTAAATACTTCTGCCATCTTTATAACATCCCACAAACTTGGATGGTATAAATGTAAGGCAGGCAACCTTTGCACTCCAGATGTTGTGAACTACATCTCCCGTGAGGCTTTTCCAGCATTTTGGCTGAAAGAGCAATATGGGAGATGTTGTCCACGACATCTGGGGTGCTGAATGTTGCCTACCGCTGATGTAGGGTATTGATGTACTCTAGGGTCGTATCTGAATACAAATAAGTTGGACATGGCAGCCTTTATGAAATTAATTGTGAAAATGAATATGTGAAAAAAATTACATAACAAAATAAATACAGTAAAATTTAGTGGTTATGGTGGCAAGAGAGCCCTGACATTTAAGAATGGTTTGGCAACTTATCTGGGTCCTGCCTGGCTGGCTCATTGACTGAGCATCATCTGAAAGCTGTCAGCCAATAATTGTGGCCTAACACAGCCAGGTTCAGCTACGTTGCAGGACCTTCTGGCAGCTGGGGAGTAGTAGTGGGCACCAGGCAAGTTGTCAAATTGTCTCTAAACGGGATGGTCAAATGACAATATCACTTAATGTCTGCAAACATGTCTAGCATTCTTAATGCAGTGAAGGGTTTCTTTCCTAAAGGTGGAAGTGGCATCTGCGACTTTGTAACCAACTTACAGATAGTCCTGTAAGGAAAAATCTCTATTTTGGCTATTGATTGAGAACATGCCATTTGCCACCAGCACCTTCTGCTTCAGAAGAAGTGGACTAAGGCCAGAAAGTTAGCCAGTTAAGTACTAAAAAGTATTGAAAGTCAACTGTAGCCCCAAGGAAAAAGTGCAACTTAGTGGATAAGGGCATTGAGAGAGCTAGGAGGTGGACTTAGGTGGAAGGTGTGTTGGGATATGGTATTTGGGACCAAGGGGCTGACCTAGTATATATATAGGCAGCCATTTTAGAATTCATCACTTTAATTTTCTTAGCTGGCTGAAACTGTCTCGCTCTTCCTTCCCAAGAGGTTTGGGGTTGTTAAGGTTTATTCCCATCTTGTCACAGGGCGGGATTAGTGAGCTGAAGGTTAGGGGTAAAACAGGCTCTTTGTTAAGTACAGGGTAGTTATTCAGCTGTTTAAGAAGGAGTTAAGACGGTTCATGTTAAGTTTGGTAGGATTTGAGCTCGTCGGTAGCTCAGAACCTGGTGGGGTAGGGGTATAGCCTACCATGGCTATTGAAGTAAAATGTCACTTTATGTATTATAGTTAATATGTTATATGTAAATGTTTATTGCTTACAAATATTATTCATGACGTGAGGTATATATTATGTTACAAGGTGGGGTTGGGGTCAATGCCTTTATTTATTCATGTTTATGTTGGAGGAGAAAATATATTGATTAATTACAAAAGTGAGAATTTGATGTGAATTTTAAATTCAAGGCCAAAGTAATTCAATTGGAAATATTTTATAAGTCAGGTATTCATCCAATGATCCAAATTTAAAATTTACTTTACATTTCTGGTAATTTAGTAAATAACGCTGATAGACTGACATCACTGAGGTGCAAAAATCAAAGAGAAAATAATGACGCAATTAGAAAACAGTTCTCCATTCCTGCATGTCTTTTGACCTCATTGCTGACAGCAATGACTTACAGAATGGGGGAGGTAAGGAGAGGAGCTTCTCTCCTCCTCCTCATGATCACAGTTGGTTCCTCCATTGACCTTAGCCTGGCACATGATATCAGTGGAGAGGGAACACTTTGAACAGAGGAGAGGGGTATGTTTTAAATTGGGCAAAATAATCATTCAAAACTCCAATATGGCAATTTGATTTGTCTCTGGATCAATATATTGCTTGTTTTTAAATTGATAATTCTAGATAAAATTTGTTTTATTTGACTTCACAGAGGCTGCATAGAATAAACAGCATCCTAAACATCTGCTAAAACATTTATTTCTTCATATTTATCCTTTCAAATGATCCTTTTGTCTAATACTTCTTTACAGAAAGCATTACTCTGTGTTATTTCCACAGCCAATGTGAAATCATTTATCAAAGATCTCATTAAAAACGGTGATGATTTAGCCCGACAAGCACAGATGTTAATTTCAATCTGTGCCTACCTGTGTTTAACGTGGCACGGCCTTGTGGTGGATGTGGCATCACGCTCCAAAACATCTGGCAGCTTCATCCCTCTTGACATGCTCTCTGACAGTAACAATAAACTGGCAACATGCAGCCAAAATAAATCAGAATGACATGATTGTGCTCCACTAAAGCAGCAGAACATGAAAATCAAATATGTTACATTCCATAGAAGCAAAATATGTATGTATGGCTGTAAAAATAGGAGAGCATATAACTTAATAGAGATGTTTAACCCAGGGCATAAACTGACTTGACATTTCTAAGACAAGAAATTATTTATTTTGCTATGTGAGGCTAAACTAAATCTTTAAAAATAGTTGATCATGATTTCTTTTAAAGCAAGAAATTGGAGACTTAGGAAAATAATAAACACTGGGTGCCTTTAGTGGCAGTGGCTCCACCAGGGGGGGCAGAGGGGGCCATGGCCCCACTACATCATGCAGTGCCCCCCTTGTGCCCCCCCAATTGAAATTGAAGTTGGGAGCACTGCGTCTCCCTTCACAAGCTACAGGGGCACTGTATACTGGTGGACTTTTCCCACTTGTGGCCAGAGGTGGCACTGTGCTGGGAGGACTTCCTCCTGGGTCATAGAGAGCAGCGCAGGGGAGAGACAGGGAGCTCTACACAGAAGCATCCAGGCAGCTGCTGGTAACTGTTAGTCTGTGTGCGTGTGTAGGGGAGGGGGGGAAGGGGTCAGTCTGTCTGTGTGTGGATCAGTCTGTGTGTGTATTGGTGTGTGAAGGAGGGGGTTCAGTCTGTGTCTGTGGGGGTCAGTTTGTGTGTGTATGGGTGGGGAGATCAGTCTGTGTGGGGGGGGGTCAGTCTCTGTGTGGGGGTTAGTCTCTGTGTGTGGGGGGTCAGTCTGTGTGTGGGGGGGTCAGTCTGTGTGTATGGGGATCAGTGTGTGTGCGGGGGTCAGTCTGTGTGTGTGGCGGTCAGTCTGTGTGTGGGGAGGTCAGTTACTGTGTGGGTCAGTCTGTGGGTATGGGGATCAGTGTGTGTGAGGGGGCAGTCTGTGTGGGGGGGGTCAGTCTGCGTGTATGGGGATCTGTGTGTGGGGGTCAGTCTGTGTGTGGGGTGGGTCAGTCTGTGTGTGGGGGGTCAGTTTGTGTGTATGGGTCAGTTTCTGTGCGTTTGTGTATGGGTCAGTCTGTGTATGTGGGTCAGTCTGTGTGAGTGTGGGGGGGGTCAGTCGGTGTATGTATGGGTCCGTCTGTGTGTGTGTATGGGTCTGTCTGTATGTGTGCATGGGTCTGTTTGTGTATGTGTATGGGTCAGTATGTGGGTTTGTATGGGTCAGTCTCTGTAAATGCTTGAGCTCCAAGAGACAGAACTCTCATCTCGTGGCCTCCCCTGTACCCGATGGATAGGCAGCCTTCTCAACTACCATGGATCTGATTGTGCCACCCCCTCCCTGCAAGGTAAGATGAGGGAAAGGGGAATATTCTTTTTTTGTTGTTGTCAACAATTAAAAAAGTAAAAATTCTAAAGCTCTTCACTGTCCCACTCTCTACACCCCCTGAACACAGTACACCCCCATATACAGTACACTCCCACCAACACAGAGTACATCTTTGCATACACACATAGTGCACCCCTCACACACATCATCTCTTCACCCACATACACACTTCTTCCCCACATACCTTTACCCCCACACACGCTAGATATTTACACTGTGATGTGTTTAGTAATAGGTCCCACTATCTGTGATACAGCTGGCTTATTTATTTATTTTTTCGTTTGTTCGCGCTTTGGTCAGGAGCATTTATCCGGCCTTTATCTAGGTGGATTACTTTTGCCTAGATCCTTGGGATCAAGTTATTCATTGTGCCTGTTTTGGGCTGGTTGCCCATTGTCCATCTGTTGCTGTGGGTTTATTATACATATCCTCACAGATTCTGTAGTCTCCTTACCTTTGTCCAGTACCCAATTAAATTTTTTTTGATTATTAAATATCTTCTTAGTGGAAGCTTGGGGCATTATAGAATGTTTCTTGTGTATTATTAACTCTATAATAGTACTCCATGTTATGCCTGGTGTAACTCTCTATGTTATACATTGATTACCTGTGTTGGTATTGTTTTTATTGGGTGCATGCTTCACACACACTTACTGTCACTTTAAATGCTGTATGCGACTCTTAATACTTAGGTCACCATATCTGATGCCACATTATGCAAATTTTTTATACTGTTGCACTCTTTATTAATTATATTCTGTCCAGTTTTACCATGCAGCTTCTGTTTCTCATACACTATATACACCATTTCTCAATAGTCCCGTATGTCCGGACCACCATAATACACTGTTGGTTCTTAGTTTTCCTATCTCCTAGCAACCACGGCTAGGAGATAGACACGCCCATATGACACACGTCATGCGTCATGTGACGCCTTACGCACACTTCCGGGTTCGGGTAATTGGAATCCGGTGAACACTGCATGATTGGTGAGTAATCTTCCTTACTTCCCATATATTCTTAAAAAATGTGCAGTAGATAAGTTGGCGCAAAAAATTAAGATAAAATATAAATAGGTTTGCAGCACCCACAATATACCCAGGTAATAAGGTACAGAAACAATCACAAAACAGAAAAGTGCTGGCTTTGGGACTCCTAAATAAAAGAGGATCTCCAGTGGGAGGAGATATTGCTTGTTTGAGAAAGTCTCAAGAGGCAGGACGAAACGCGTCACGTGACCTGGTGATCAGGATACAAGGAAGTGAACTGAATACACACACCAGGCAGCAGGACCGGCCCCAGAAGGAGAGAGATTACACTGAACTGTTATCAAACTCCCCATGGTGTGGTGAGCTGCAGCTGGACTGTGCTTTTTATTATTTGACTATCAGTTGTTTTTATTTTTAATAAATGTTTTTTGCCTGACACTGGAGTCACAGGAGCATTTATCAGATCCCACGTACCCAACTGGCTGATCCTCCCTGGGCGAGATAGCTTAGAGTGGGGCTCATACCACTCTACATTTGTGAGTTGCATTCTTGAAGAGACAGTTTATTTTAGTTTACATTTTAATAATTGTATTGCATTAGGAGTGCTTTCTCTGTTCCCTCACCCCTACTTTTGTCTCCTTAAACTACAGATATCAACTGTACAGTGTAACAGGCTATAAGTATATACACATATACACCTGGGCTTGTAGACACCCTATACGGGATCACACTTGCTTGCACTGTATCATCTGTTTGTAAATATTTCTCAACACTTGAAGGGTTCTGTACATATGTATGCGCACCAGCACTTTCCTATATATTCTTGTCATTTATGTTTGTAAATTGATCTTGAGGAAGACCTGAAGAGGTCGAAACGTCGATCGTATTTATGTAACTGCATTGGACATTAAATACCAGTGATTTTTTTCAAAGACCATAGAGTGCATCTCTTTCCCTTCCACTATCTATACCCAGCGTGGGATTGCACCAGGGCATATTTTTTCATATCTATATTCTTTGAAAGGGTGAGTGCCACTATATCTGTATATATATATATATATATTTAAATATATAACTATTTTATAAATGCCCCCCTTCTTTTGTCCCTGCCCCCTTATGTGCCCCCCCCCCTTCCCCCTAAGTATAAATCCTGGAGACGCCACTGTTTGGTGGTCCATCTGCAAGAGCTCCTGTGTGTTATTAAAGTTCAATTAACAGAGCAGGAGAATTAAGCTTCTAAAGTAAACACACTGTGCTGTCACATATGATTGAAAATGAAAGTTTTTTAATGTAGTGAGTGTTGGAGTCACAGCCAGGGGACTTGTGACTAGAGCTGCATAAACAGAAACAAAACTGATTTAACTCCTAAATGGAAGAGAATTTAGCAGTGAGGCAGCAGAGGCATGATGCATACACAAAAAGTGCTTCATTAAGATGAAGTTGTTTTGGTGCTTAGAGTATACCTTTTAGTTTGAAATTCATTTTGAATTAATATTGCATTCCAAACAATTCTCACTTTAGAAAACAACCTTGTGAGGAATGCATTCACTAAACACAAAGCAGTGAATTGAAAAACTAACTGAAACTGAACTGAAATTTTTAAGCAAAAATAACCAAATTTGGAAAAATGCAACTCAGCTATAGTCACATCTTGCATGTTTAAGCCTAAATGTTTAAATTAAGTTTTCACATCATTGACATTCAGTGCTGAGGGAATACACCATAAAATGTTCATATGCATAAAGTGTTGTTGTTTATTGTTGGTTCTGTCAGTGTGTAAATTATTAAACTATGCATCTTGCTTCAGAATGTGTGTAAAACAAAGCTCTTCCTCAGTTATTTTACCTATTCATTTAAAATTTGATTAGAAAACAACATACAAAGATCAAAGTTCAAATCAAAATCAGGTTCCTTTTGCTGAATAGGCACTTTTGAATGTAAAGCTGATTGTGAAAATGCACAATGCCTCCTACAAGATGGGGGGCGTGCTTTCACAGTATCAGAAATGCAAGCAAGCCCATTTATTGTAGAATGAGAACAAAAAAAGAAAGCCTTGACTGACAAACAGAACCTGCAGTTATTACTAATGTGATTGCCTATAGTACTCTGAGCTAGCAGACCACAATTAAAAGAATAGATACTATTTTAATGTGGTTTCCTTGTTGCAGGGAAAAAAAAAACGGTATTATAGAGGCTTGGTCACCAAAACTAAACTTAATCTAACCTGCTTCTATGTAGCTTGATTTTTCTTTTCATGAATACTCTAATTTTCTTAAAATATGCATTAAAAACTAGGGACTACTTTTCTTATATACAGCAGACAAGTTTACAAAAACGTGACAATAGATGATGCTCAAGCAAGGTTTTCTTTAAAATGTTTTCAATAGTGAATATATATTTGTGTTAGAGGCACATAGCCTTATAAAGAGTAAGGATCAAGAATAAGCGCAGGATAGTATAAAAGAGCAAGTCGGTTTTGGTGTGCCGGAAACCGACAATGTGGAGTGGTGGGAGGGTCATTCAAATGCTGACCTCGAACGGTATGAGCCAGGTAAGGGGTTTTCCTTAAATAGGTAAGTAAAATAATAAGCCCCTCCCACAATTACAGGCCAAATGGCCTTATATATATATATATATATGTATATGTATATATTTTTCAAAAAGCTCACTTGCATAACTTGATATGACACAAAATAACTGCTTTTACTAAAGCAAAAATTCAAAACAGTGTAGTCACAAACACACATAATGATAGCAGTGACTGAATGCTGTCGCTCTTGCACCTCTGACAGTTACTGGCACCCCAGCCTTAAATCGTAGAAACGTAATAAAAAAAATTAAAGAAAGATGTTGTAGGACATTAATAAGCTTTACAGTAAAAAAAAACTCTCAATAATGTGCAGGGGGATGAACAAAAAGGAAGGGAAAACAAAGCATATTACATAATATCTACTATATAAAGTATATATATATAATATAATTGCAACAATAGTAGTTTAAGCAAAAAAATTCCATTAATTAGCTGTTTACAATTTTTTTAAATAAAGTCCCGCTGATGCTGTCCTAATGATGACAACATGTTATAAGGTGTAACATACATAGATATAAATATACCGGTGCATCCTGATTCAGATGCTATGAGGGCACTGTTCTTGCTAGATTACAAGCTGATCATTTAAGGTTCAAAGCAATGCTGGTTGTTTTTACACAACAACTTAATGTGTTTTTAATGTATCTCATTAAACATTGGAGAATACTGTGGGTTCTGAAGCAAATGATCTTCAATGTTTGGCACTAAAACCACTGAAAATCAACCCCCACGATGTAATCTACATTATACTGAAATACAAAGTAATGATAGGATTCTGAAAGAATACACAGCTGCATAAAGCTATAACAACACTGAACAAACATCTGATGAAACTGGCATTCCAAAAATATAGTGTTTGCACGTTAAGCTGAATAACTAAGCATATTTTAAAAGGAACACATTATTCCGTCATATACAAGTTAGATGGTTTGCTGCTAAAGGAGGGTTCTCCAAACTCTGGCTCTCCAGTTGTCGGTGTACTGCAACTCCCATGATTCTTTGATTGAAACAAATAGCCAGAGAATCATGGGAGCTGAAGTTCAGCAACATCTGGAGGGCAAGAGTTTAGGGAACCCTGTACTGTGACAGTGTTGTCCATCTGGTGGTGATAAAGCACAATTAAAAGTTTTTTAATTTTCAAACAAAATCAGTGCTTATATTCAACGACATTCAACGACATTACCACCCTTTAGGTTCCTTTATATAAATTAGGTTACATTAGTTTAAAGGACCACTATTGGCACCCAGACCACTTCAGCTTAATGAAGTGGTCTGGGTGCCAGGTCCAACTAGGGTTAACCCTGCCTGCTGTAAACATAGCAGCTTCAGAGAAACTGCTATGTTTACATATGGGTTAATCCAGCCTCTAGTGGCTGTCTCATTGAGTTTCACTGTGATTTTCACAGTGAGAAGACGCCAGCGTCCATAGGAAAGCATTGAGAATGCTTTCTTATGGACTGACTGAATTGTGCGCGCGGCTCTTGCCGCGCATGCGCATTCGGTCGAAGAGGGAGGAGAGTCCCTAGCGCCGAGGGAGCCCGGCGCTGGAGAAAGGTAAGTGTTTAACCCCCTCCTAACCTATGTTTCAATGCTTGTCGACGCATTGAAAAGATTAACTCTCCTCTATATCACCATTTTCCTTTACTCCCCATTGTTGTCTGCATCTATTTTCTCATTATCATCAACCTTTCCCACATTTTGTAACATCTATCTAATTTTTTTTCCATGTTTTCATTTATTTTTTTTCCCTCCTGTAATGTATCGCTCACACTTCACCTATATCGAGTATGAATCCTTTCTACTTACTAATCACAATCCTCCCATCTTCTTCTCGCATATCGTTCTTCACTACTACATTCTACGCCTTTGGCATCCCTACCTGTCAGCATTCTGTAGCATCACCTTTGCTATCCGTCAGCACCCAATGCCTGTTTTTCACACACTTTTTAAACTGTAACTACCCTTAATACCTCTAGTGATGATATGTCCACATCCTTCCAATATGTAAACAATCTATGATAGCAACCTTTTCGTTGCATTTTATGTCATCCATCTCAGTTCCATGGAAATGTTAAAGATGAGCAAAAAACTATTACGAACATTTCAAAAGCCTGGACATAGTTTTAAAGGAGTACATAATGGATACATAATGTGATTTATCCTTCAAACACTGGACCAGTGGTGTGTGACTAAAGGAGGCCACGTAAGAGGTTACATGTTATCTAGTGTTTAGGGGACATAAAATAACCATATGTGAACAATGTATGAATATATTTTGCTTTCTTTACCTTTTTTTCTTGTTTTCTTTACTTCTAATTTTTATAAAATTATGTTTAAATCTGTTGACTTTTTATAATTTACTTATTCATTTATCTCTCTTTCATGTACCTGTGTATGTATTTTAGGGTTTATTTTTTTTTCGACATTAACTGTTGCCAATAGCAGCAATTTCATTAGCTCTTTTGTAGGCATTATCAAGTGCATCTTCCTTTGCTTATTAATCCTACCGCACACCATTTGGTAGGAGAAATAAGTATGTCATGAAAAGATAACCTGTTATGGGGAAGTGGGAAACCCATACAATTTATTGTTTCAGATGAGATAATGCAGGCATACACAAATGGATTGTTTTTTTTCAAAAAATGAGATAACAGCATGCCATTTCTTGTTGAAGCATTTCTTGTTGAAACGAAAAAGAATTGCTTGAGAAAAACAATGTCCACAGTTAATAATTTATTTTTATGGTTTTTTAACTACATGTTAATATGACTGTTTGAAATTTGTGCTGCCAATGGGCACATATGGTGCATTTCTAACTTCTTTCACTTGAAATAAATGTTGCTGTTTTATAAATATGCATATCACATGGTTTGTATGATATTCACACCTGCGAATTGCTGATTTTAAAAAAAGACACTGGGTTGTTCTGAACAAGATTTGCACGTTTGGTCTGGATTTGCTTTTAGTATCTGAAGTTTGAATCTGGGGAATCTACAGGATATAATAATCCACACTGAATGGATGCGGTACACCTAGGATTTTCCTGTACTGCATATATCCCCGGCTTAAGGTCTTCTGAGAGATGACATCTAAAGATATTTTTGAATCTCTCTTATACTGTGGCTGCAACTGGTTATATCTACTAAACTTTCTCTTGTCATCAGAGAATAAAAGACCTATAACAACCTTAATTAGAGAGCAGTACTGGAAACTCAGTCTGTCAAGGGAATAGTTATGGGGTAAGATATAAAACAAAGAAAACAATTATTCTTCAAATAGTACAGCTGCTAGGTGAAATGCCAAACCTATAATTTAGCTGTCTTGTTAAGGAAAAGACCCCAGTTTTATACGTTGCAATGTTCTGAAGATCTTTACCCTAACATAACTAAGATTGTGACTATTGTTTCATACAATATATACTTGGATTAGCTATACTCATCTTTAAAATGTATGTTAGGAATTTCACAATGAGTAAAATGAGTCATAAAGTACAAAAGATAAACATTTTTCAGAAAATTAAAGGCCTTTAATTTGACATATTGTTTATGGAGTTTGAAACTCAGAGGGATTTTTAAGTGGTATTCATATTGGTTTGATGACAAAGGTGATCATAATCATGTTGGTTAGAAATATAAATCTATGATTTTGTAAATACCATCATCACATTGCAGGCAATTACCACAATAAAACCTGTATCTCCAGTTACACTATTGGCATAGCTAGTCAGTTTGTTATGCAACCAACAAATATAACAGTCTGTTTGAGGCATTATGTTTGAAAATGAATTTCTCCCGGCTCTGGTTGCATGTAGAGTTCAACATTATTTAATTTTAGACTATGTTGAAAATTCAACAGTCACAAAGTCAGTGGCGTCTCCAGAATATTCATAGTTAGGGGGGCACATAAGGGGCCAGGGACAAAAGTAGGCGGGCAGTTATAAAATGTGTATACAGTATATATACAGTTGCAAGAAAAAGTATGTGAACCCTTTGGAATGATATGGATTTCTGCACAAATTGGTCATGAAATGTGATCTGATCATCATCTAAGTCACAACAATAGACAATCACAGTCTGCTTAAACTAATAGCACAAAAGAATGAAATGTTGCAATGTTTTCATTGAACACACCATGTAAACATTCACAGTGCAGGTGGAAAAAGTATGTGAACCCCTAGACTAAAGACATCTCCTAGAGCTAATTGGAGTGAGATGTCAGCCAACTGGAGTCCAATCAATGAGATGAGATTGGAGGTGTTGGTTACAGCTGCCCTGCCCTATAAAAACACACACCCGTTCTGGGTTTGCTTTTCACAAGAAGCATTGCCTGATGTGAATGATGCCTCGCACAAAAGAGCTCTCAGAAGACCTAGGATTAAGAATTGTTGACTTGCATAAAGCTGGAAAGGGTTATAAAAGTATCTCTGTTCATCAGTCCACGGTAAGACAAATTGTCTATAAATGGAGAAAGTTCAGCACTGCTGCTACTCTCCCTCGGAGTGGCCGTCCTGTAAAGATGACTGCAAGAGCACAGCGCAGACTGCTCAATGAGGTGAAGAAGAATCCTAGAGTGTCAGCTAAAGACTTACAAAAGTCACTGGCAAATGCTAGCATCCCTGTTAGCGAATCTACAATGCGTAAAACACTAAACAAGAATGGATTTCATGGGAGGATACCACAGAGGAAGCCACTGCTGTCCAAACAAAACACTGCTGCACGTTTACAGTTTGCACAAGAGCACCTGGATGTTCCACAGCAGTACTGGAAAAATATTCTGTGGACAGATGAAACCAAAGTTGAGTTGTTTGGAAGAAACACACAACACTATGTGTGGCGAAAAAGAGGCACAGCACACCAACATCAAAACCTCATACCAACTGTGAAGTATGGTGGTGGGGGCATCATGGTTTGGGGCTGCTTTGCTGCATCAGGGCCTGGACGGATTGCTATAATCGAAGGAAAAATGAATTCCCAAGTTTATCAAGACATTTTGCAGGAGAACGTAAGGCCATCTGTCTACCAGCTGAAGCTCAACAGAAGATGGGTGTTGCAACAGGACAATGACCCAAAGCATAGAAGTAAATCAACAACAGAATGGCTTAAACAGAAGAAAATATGCCTTCTGAAGTGGCCCAGTCAGAGTCCTGACCTCAACCCGATTGAGATGCTGTGGCATGACCTCAAGAAAGCGATTCACACCAGACATCCCAAGAATATTGCTGAACTGAAACAGTTCTGTAAAGAGGAATGGTCAAGAATTACTCCTGACCGTTGTGCACGTCTGATCTGCAAATACAGGAAACGTTTGGTTGAAGTTATTGCTGCCAAAGGAGGTTCAACCAGTTATTAAATCCAAGAGTTCACATACTTTTTCCACCTGCACTGTGAATGTGTACATGATGTGTTCAATAAAAACATGGCAACATTTCATTCTTTGTGTGTTATTATACATACACAGTAGGTGGAGTATCTTGGTTCAAGGTATAATATGATGGTAAGAAAACAAATGGGATAACTGTAAAGACAAAATAGACACGCACCTAGTGCAATATCATACAGTACATGGATAATACAGTGCAGGTTTCGTGATTAAGTACTCACAAGGAAAGAGCCAGAGAATTATGGCTCAGTCTGGGCGCCTGTGGGATAGTTGGAAGGGATCCCACTCCATTTAGGTGTGTTGATTATTCTTTGTTGGTCCCAAAAGAAAAAAATGTCCACACAAAAACGTGTGTGAAGACTATACTTCCTTTAATAAACGGGTTTGAGCAAATAAAAAACAAAACAAAATAAATACAGAGTAAAAAGCAAGATTTTTGCTTGCAAAGACCACTATAAGTGGTAAAATCAATAAATCCACTTTGGGATAGAAAAATAGCAAGACGCATTTCGCCTATGTCATAGGCTTCCTCAGTTTGTGTGTTATTGGTTTAAGCAGACTGTGATTGTCTATTGTTGTGAATTAGATGATGATCAGATCACATTTTATGACCAATTTGTGCAGAAATCCATATCATTCCAGAGGGTTCACATACTTTTTCTTGCAACTGTATATATATATATATATATATATATATACACAGGGCTCGACAAATTCCAGTCCCCGTGACTAGACATTGCACCCTGGTGCCTAGCATTTGTTAGCCCTTTGCTAAGCCACGCAGGAAACATTAAAGCTGTCCGTCGCGGGAAGCATGGAGGCTGCACGTGAGGGAGCAGTAACCTTCCTGCAGTTCCTCTCTACTCCCTCGCGCGTTGCTTAGTGACATTACATCACACCGGCCCTGGCATCACTACAGAGAGCACGCAGGTGAGCAGAGAGAAACTGCAGGAAGATTGAGAGGAAACACACTGGATGCCAGAGAAAGATCCACTCAGCTCTCCCAAAGGTAGATTGATTTGTGAGTGTGTGAGAAAATGTGTGTGTATGTGTATGTGTCTCAGTGTGTGTGTGTGTGTCTCAGTCAGAGAGTGTGTGCCTGTGACTGTATGTCTTTCAGAATGTGTGTATGTCTGTCAGTGTGTGTCTCAGTCAGAGATTGGGGCGTGGCTTGCATATGGGAAGGCGATCTTCCATGCAGGGGCAGAGCTTGTGTGCCAGGGAGGCTGCTGCAAAGTGGCAGAACTAACGAAGAGTGGGCCCTGGTGAAAAAACTGTTTGGGCCCCTGAAGACACATGCCACTCGATGGGCCCTGTTGTAACCGCAACATCAGCACTCCCTGACCCTGTAGTTCCACCGCTGTGCCTTCCTTAACCTTTTCAGGAGATGCAAGATAATTTCCCATGGTGTTTAAAAGGGGCTGTGGTGAAGTGTGTGTATAGAGGAGTTTATGGTGTACTATGTGTAACTAGTGTCAGTAGTGTGCCACGTGCTCATGTATAGAAGCTTTTGAGATTGTGTGTGTGCATCTAGGGGCTGCATTGTGAGTGTATGTGTATTGGGGTTGCATTTTGTGCTTATCAAGGAGCTCTAGTTATTATATATATATATATATATATATATATATATATATATAAATATATATGAGATTCAGTGTGTAATGGGGTGTAGCATGTATGTATGTATGAATGTATGTGTGTGTGGGGAGGGTGAAGGTATGTGGGGAAGAAGTGTTTATGTGGGTGAAGAGATGATGTGTGTGAGGGGTGCACTGTGTGTGTAGGCAAAGGTGTACTCTGTGTTGGTGGGAGTGTGCTGTATGTGAGGGGTTTACTGTGTTCAGGGGGGTGTAGAGAGTGGCGTAGGGAAGAGCTTTAGAATTTTTACTTTAATAATTGATTTAAAAAAAAATATTCCTCTTTCCCTGATCTCACCTTGCAGGGAGGAGGTGGCATAATCAGATCCGTGGTGGTTGAGAAGGCTGCCTATCCATTGGGTACAGGGGAGGTCACGAGAGGAGAGGTATCTCAAGCACTTACACAAACTGACCCATGCAAACCCACAGGCCACCATATACAAACCCACAGACTGACCCATACACATACACAGACTGACCCATACACATACACACACACACACAGACCCATACACATAGACTGCCCCCCCACACAGAGTGACCCGTACGCACACAGTCTGACCCCCCAAACACACACAGTCTGACCCCCCAAACACACACAGACTGACACATACATACACAGACATTGTCCCCATATACACACAGACTGACCCCCGCACACACAGACTGACCCATACACACAGACTGACCCTAACATTATCTACATACAGAAGTGCTGTTTAGGTTTATACTTACATCTACTGTGTTCCTCACCACAGTAGGTGCTTACTGAGGTGAGGAGTGTGGAACTGTCACTTCCAAAGAATTGATTGTTCCTCCTTAAAGAAAAGTTCTTGTTACTTCCAAATGTAGTTTAGTTAGTTAAATATATGGGATCCATACTTTACAATTCTTGGATTTGACAATGCAATAAACTGGTTACTCCGCTTACATTGTCCCTTCACAGAAAAATGGCTCTTATTATAGATGGTACAAGATAATAAAACACCAAGTTTGAAGGAAGAGAAGGTTCTAGGTCATACAACATGACAATGAATATAAACACACAAGTATATCTCTGACAGAATGGATATATCGGAGTCCACTGAAGAGGCTAACATGCAGAATATGAAAGTAGCATAACAAAAATGTGACTGTATATTGTATTGGATGGGTTAATCAATGAAATTACCAGGGAGGAAATTGGTATAAACTCAAATTAAGACACTCCAAAACAGAACAGTCATATAAATCCGTAGACGGCAGTAGACAGGATAATAAGAACAAACAAAGAAAATGATGGCAGAAAATGTAAACAGTGAAAAACTAATAGGGTCTCAATAGAAGAGCAGCATCCTATACAAGTTTAGAAAAATGTGTGATGAAAGTACTCTCAAAGAGATTTACACCAGAAGATAATATATCTAATAACTCTGAATACTCTACAATCCAAAATCTATAAACAAATATATACAAAAACAAAGAGTAATTGTTAATATAATATTATCTTCAAAGTTAAACTTAGAACAACGCTAAACACTTGTTTAACCCATTAGTGACCGCATGATGGTCTAAGCTGGCATGCCGTGCTGGGCTTTATTACCCCTTGATGGAATATATCACCATGCAGTCAAAGTACCAGCATGGGTTCTTGTGATCTGTCAATATAGTAAAAGGAGTAAAGAGTAATACATGCAGTCATTCTTAAAGAACCAGTACTATAGTCAATAATTCTCTATAACCTATATTGTATCTCTTTTCTGTATCAGACAATTTTTTGGAGAGAAGATATCGTAAGGATGTAGAGGTTCGTCTGGTGATTGGCACTGGGACAGCAATTCCCAACCCCTGTTTCAGATACATTCAATTCTAACTGAAATGAAAGAAAAACGTCTGGATGCACTAAAAGCAGAGCTGATGCAAAGACTTTCTTTACAGTTTAAAAATATTAATTGCCTCTGGAGTCCACTGTTGAGGATTTTTCCCTTTCTTGGTCATCCTCATAATGCGAGCCACAATAGAAGTAAACCATTTGATGAATCTAACAAAGACAATCACTATAAGTGTAGATTTTAGTGAAACTGGAGCTAGTAATGGTGAACCTCACCACACCACCAAAAAACAAAAGGTACTCAACAATGATATAAATGAAGATAACTCTATATATACTCCAGAATAAGACACTTTAAAAAAGAGGATGGATACCACCTAATAAACAGACAAGAACTTAGTCAGGTAGCAATATACATAAGACGTCAGAATAAACAGACGTGTCTCCCCATCAAGGGGTATAAGACCATGTAGATAGATCCTCCATATAATAAGCAGTTAAATGTAGTAACCGTCAAGGTCCGCAGTCTTTCTGGAACTGATGATGTAGAAAAACAGAACCGCCAAAGGAGTAGATAAAAATTTAAAATATTATTTATTGACCAAATTGGTTAAAACAACAAAAGGAATAAAAAAAGTCCTAACAATGTAAATCAAACACGTTTTGTGCTAGGACGGACTTCTTCAGGAATCTGGGACAGCACCATGTCGTCTTCCCCATCCCTGTTTCAGATACATCCAATTCTAACAGAAACGGAAGAGAACATTTTGGATGCACTAAAAGCAGAGCTGATGCAAACACTTTCTTTACAGTTTAAAAAGGATCCATTGCCTCTGGAGTCCACTGTTTATGATTTTTACCTTTCTTGGTCATACTCATGATGGGATCCACAATAGAAGTAAACCATTTGATGAATCTCCTATAATAGTTGGATAAGCCAATAAACCTTTAGGTAATGGCTATTCTAGTAAAACTTCTAACTTCTTTGGGTCCATTATTTGAAACCCTGTGCATGTTATTACATAACCCAAGAAGTTAATTTGGATCTGATCAAAAAGACACTTTTCCAATTTACAAACAATTCCGTTTGTAACAACTTTTTTAATACCATTTGTACATGTTTATGTTGTGTTTATATGTCTTGAGACTATATAAGTATATCATTAAGGTACACTATGCCAAATTAATGTATACATATTCATGTTCATAATATGTTGTTTACGAGATTAAAAATGGCTTGGGTGTTACAAAGTTTAAATGGCATTAGTGTGTATTCATACTGTCCGTAACAGGTATTAAAAGCCGTTTTCCACTTGTCACCCGTCCTTATTTTGATTAGCATGTACACCCTTCTCAAATCAAATTTTGTAAGCATTGTAGATTCTTACAACCTATCGAATAATTATGTAGTCACTGGTATGGGATATACATTTTATACTGTAATCTTATTGAGACCACGGAAATCTCCCTTCTTTTTAGACACAAAGAAAAATCTCGCTCCTGCTAATAAAGATGATCATCTAATAAAACCTTTTTTGTGTTGTTCCGATATGAGATTCTCTTAGTTGCGAGTGTATAAACTGTATCCCTAGGAGTCATAGTCATTGGTAATAACTCTATGGCACAATCATAAGGACAATGCAAAGGGAGTATGTCCACCTTTAGTTTGTCAAATAGTTATTTTAGATCAATGTAGGGTGTAGGAGCTTCTGTATACAGGGGATAGGATTCAGAGAATGAACATTGATGAAGAGTAAAGGTTTTGCACTATGTATACATCCATTCACACAAGAGGTTCCCCAACTTTTTATTGTTCATTAGTCCCGATCTATCACAGGATTGTGTTTCCTTAACCAGGGGAAATCCAAAACAATAGGAAAATAAGTTATTTGTTGTAAAACAATAATTTACTGGTACTTAGACCCTACTTTCATATATACTGGTATGGTTTCTCGAGTTACCACTGGTACATGAAGTGGTCTACCATATATGGCTTTAACGGAAGTTCTTTCCTTCAATGAAAGGGAATGGGTACTAGCAAAAGAAAACTTTTTGCAGCCCGGAATTTGTTAATGCTATACTGTTTATCTCTTTACCTTTCCTGGAATTCCCAGTCTCCTGGATTCCTTTAAATGTTTGGTTTTTGTTGCCACACCCATTCAATTGCCATTAATCCTTTTTGTTTCAGTCTATTCCTGCAAGCAGTGGTCTCATTTCCTCTACTCCTTTCTTTGCAGGTACATACTTTGTGTGTTTTATTGTTGTTGAATGAGTCATGTGTATCTAAGCAGTTAGGACCCACCGTAATTGGAGTACTTTGGTGCAGTGGTGGACTGCATACAATTTGGCCATTTATGTACAGTATGTCTAAATCTCCAATGTTTATTGCATATATAGTACTTTGTTATGTCTCCTCTTGTTTTGCCTTGTATCTCTTGTCTTGTTTTATTTTGTTTTGTATTTCCAGTTCATGTACAGTCCTGTCCTGTCCTGCCCATGTCCTGTTAATGTTTCCCTCATGTATTGTGTTCGTGTTCCGGGTTCTGCTTTCTGTCCTGCTCCGGTTCTGGGTTCTTCTAGTCTTGTCTTGTTATCTTGTTTGGTGCTTGTTCTAGTCTTGCCTTGTTTCTAGTACTGGATACATTTCTGCTGCACAGTCCATTTCCATGCTGTGACTCTTCAATCTTCATCATCAGGCATACAGAGGTCCCGGTCTCCGGACCGCCACCCGTGACAGTATCTTTTTATGGATATGTCCTCAAGTACAACCAAAGACCATCTACATATCCATAGACAGGGATTATACCGTCCAGGCGCACATATCTGGAGCTGAGCATAAGCTTCAGAAAATTGTAAGTGCAATTCCTTTCCCCTCATTTACTATCACTTAAGATCCTAACATACTACACTATATCTGTGTCTTTTTCCTTTCCTCCTCCATATTGCTCTGAGCGTGGGAATTCCATCACAGGCGCTGCTCCCTGATCCTACTATTTTCACCCATTGTACCACCGGAAAAGAAGAGACTCTGGTTTTTGGGAAGTCTCAGCAGCCACTTACTATAATTACAAGTACTGATATTCCATCTACCCCTCTATTCATGTATACATAAGTGATTTTTATTGTTGTGCCAAGGGGACATATCTCTTTTGTTTTTATTTCTAATTTTTTTTATTTTTATTTTTATAAATAATGTTTTTATTTACATCCCCACATATAGAATCATTCTCCAGCAGATCTCCAGAGACTGTGTCACTATTTACCACTGTCTTTTGCGAAGATCCCGACTGCGGCATCCATTTAGCTAGCATTCAGTCCATGACTATCTGTCCATTTACAAGTGTTTCATCACTACTCGGCGCTCAGCAATGACTTCCAGCCTTTATTGAAACAACTAAGTTCCTTCCTAGTTTCCATCACTTGGCTTTTTTACCTCAGGTGGGGGCCCACGCTGAGGTCAGGTACTTTTTATTTATCAGACAGTCACAGTTGTGTGTTTTTTTTTTTTAAGGCGCATATCTGTCTGTTAGCATTTATCCTCATACATATAATATCTCTTGTGAGCCTATAATCAGTACAGCATTGCTGAGAAGGCTTATTGTGTGTAAATTATCGGTGTCTATACTTCTTTGTTTTTTCATTATTGTTACGTATGGACATAACATTTAGGTGTTTCATATTTGTAACATATCAACACTTTTTAACTCTTCAGACTGGGTTGCTACACGCTGCTTCATTTAATGATACTATTGCAACATTCCCGCTTGAAGTGTTCTAATGACCTATCTTTTCATCTATATTTATTTATTAGGGGCTTTTTAAAAAAAGTTTTGACATCCTACGGGATTGTGGTCTTTAAGTATATATCTCTCGTTCTTTGGTTTCTAGAGTATATATCTCTCCCGTCTTTTTGGAGAAGATATATTTTTAACATATTGTTTCTGTTTAAGGTGACATCTATTGAGACTGTACTACTCATATTTTGGTATATCTAAATATCACAATTTTTTTGTTTGTCCCATAAATCAAACCTTGTATTTTGATTATTTAGCAGAATTTGTTGCCACAGTATGCTGTTATTGGGGTATTCAACATCTACAGTGCCTTGCAAAAGTATTCACCCCCCTTGACTTTTTACCTATTTTGTTACATTACAGTCTTAAGGTCAATGTTTAATTAAAGGGACATTATAGTCACCTTAACAACTTTAGCTTAATGAAGCAGTTTTGGTGTATAGAACATGCCCCTGCAGCCTCACTGCTCAATCATCTGCCATTTAGGAGTTAAATCCCTTTGTTTATGAACCCTAGTCACACCTCCCTGCATGTGACTTGCACTGCCTTCCATAAACACTTCCTGTAAAGAGAGCCCTATTTAGGCTTTCTTTATTGCAAGTTCTGTTTAATTAAGATTTTCTTATCCCCTGCTATGTTAATAGCTTGCTAGACCCTGCAAGAGCCCCCTGTATGTGATTAAAGTTCAATTTAGAAATTGAGATACAATTATATAAGGTAAATGATATCTGTTTGAAAGTGAAACCAGTTTTTTTTTTCATGCAGGCTCTGTCAATCATAGCCAGGGGAGGTGTGGCTCGGGCTGCATAAACAGAAACAAAGAAATTGCAGGGGAATTATCTATACACTAAAACTGCTTTATTTAGCTAAAGTAATTTAGGTGACTATAGTGTTCCTTTAATCTGAATTTTATGTGATGCCTCAGAACACAATAGTCTAAGTTCGTGAAGTGAAATGGGAAAAATATATACATAAAACTATTTTTTAGAAATAGAAAATCGGCATGTGCATATGTATTAACCCCCTTTCTTATGAAGCCGATAAAAAGCTCTGGTGCAACCAATTTCCTTCAGATGTCACAATTTAAGTGTCACATGATCTGTCATTACATATACACACCTTTTTTAAAGGCCTCAGAGGCTGCAACACCTAAGCAAGAGGCACCACTAACCAAACACTGCCATGAAGACCAAGGAACTCTCCAAACAAGTAAGGGACAATGTTGCTGAGAAGTACAAGTCAGGGTTAGGTTATAAAAAAATATCCAAATCTTTGATGATCCCAAGGAGCACAATCAAATATATCATAACCAAATGGAAAGAACATTGTACAACAGCAAACCTGCCAAGAGACGGCCGCCCACCAAAACTCACAGACCGGGCAAGGAGGGACTTAATCAGAGAGGCAGCACAGAGACCTAAGGTAACCCTGGAGGAGCTGCAGAGTTCCACAGCAGAGACTGGAGTATCTGTACATAGAGTTGGGCTTTATGGCAGAGTGGCTAGAAGAAAGCCATTACTTTCAGCAAAAAACAAAATGGCATGTGGGAGACTCATAAATATATGGAGGAAGATGCTCTGGTCTGACAAAACTAAAATTGAACTTTTCGGCCATCAAAGAAAACGCTATGTCTGACACAAACCCAACACATCACCAAAAGAACACCGTCCCCACAGTGAAACACGGTGAAACACGGTGGTGGCAGCATCATGCTGTGGGTTTTTCAGCAGCCGAGACTGGGAAACTGGTCAGAGTTGAGGGAAAGATGGATGGTGCTATATACAGGGATATTCTTGAGCAAAACCTGGATAAAAAGGTCTGATTTTTTTCCACACCTAACAAATTTATATTTGTTAAATATTTGGATAATTAAATATAGTATTAAAATCATTGGATGTAACAACTCATATTTAAAGCAAAACTTACACAATGAAATTACAGGAAAAATTACAACTAAACCATCTGAGTAAAGCTGCAAACATTTATCTTAATCCTATATTTAAAAAAAAAATGCTTAGGGTATAGCCTTTTTTCAATCATAAGCCCACTAGCCTGATATTTCCATATTTTCTGCATTCCTTTTTAGCTATTTTTGATTTTAGTTTCTCCAGTATATCTTCCTTTTCTATATTTTTCACTTCCCATTTCATTTTGTGTGCAGCATTTCCTGTTTCAGCCTATAATATGTATTGCAGATTAGTGAAAAGTACATTTAACAAGCATTTTTAATATGCAGAGCAATAAATTTGCCACTTTCTCAATCACTGTGTTGGAAAGTGCACCTGCTTCATTATGATTTGGAGAGATGATACAAACCTGTGAAGCGGGCTACAGTTTTATATTTGCAAATTTCATGTCATAGTTCTGCACACATTAAAGAACTGCTAAGCACAAGGGATATATGGAGGATTTAAGGATTATACATCTTATAGCAAGAAGGAACAACTTAACGAAAAGATCATTTGGAATTACATTCACCTTAAGCTGGGGAAGCTTTTTATTAACATATCCAGGTTGCTCTGCTTATGCAATGTATGGACAGATAGACCAGTAGACTGATGGATAAATTAACCACTATCTGTCCAAGTGTCTTCCATGAGTCTTTCAAATACTGATTGTATCATACACCATTCATTAATCACTGTGCTGAACATTTGTTTTATTTAAACATAAGCTGTAGTGATTTTTTTCCCTTTGATGTTATTGTGTATAGATCATGCCCCTGCAATCTCACTGCTCAATTCTCTGCCATAAAAAAATCACTTTGATTTTGCAGCCTCAACCACACCTCCCCACATGTGATTTATATAGCCTTCCTAAACACTTCCTGTAATTAGAGATCTAATGTTTCAACTTCCTTTATTGCACAGTCTGATTTATTTAAATTGTGTTTTCTTCTCTGTTACAAGGACATTGTAGGCACCCAGACCACTTAGTGCTGCAATGTTAAACATTGCAGTTCCAGGGAAACTGCAATGTTTACATTGCAGCTCCAAGTCTACCCTCATTGGCTTTCTACCAGACAGCCACTAGAGGGCTTCCTGGATCAAAACGGACCTTTAGTCTGGAATCTGACGCCGGACGTCCTCATGCTGTGACGCTGGACGTCCTCACCTCCAGCGTCAGATATTGATTGATTAAGGCTTATTAAACTAGAGCAAGTCCTTCTGTAGAGAATGGAAGTAAATTTTTATTTGTACACATTCTTATAATACAAATGTACATCACTATTGGAGTATCTTTTGTTTTATGTTTCCTGTACATGCTGGAATAACACACTAAGTGATTCTAATATCAAGATCTACCTATATCCTTAGACGGAGATTTTACCGTCCGTGCCTTATTCAGCAGTGCTCTTTGTTAGCTCTGGAACACGTGAGTGTATTACCATCACCAGCACATATATATTTGAACTTATCTGTATTGTATTATACTATTATTTTTATTTTTCTCTTTGAGGTCATTTATATTTGGAATATCATGTAAGGTATACAGTTTACTTTCACACTTCTTTGCATCTGGCATGGTGTTTCTCTGGCTGTATCTGTTGTGTGTTTATGTATGTCTGTGAGTGTGTGTATGTATGTGTGTATTCCCTCCAATCACATGATAAAGGTGTTCTACTCACCTTTTTTCCCACACCGTGCTGGTGACGCTGCGACTGGTCCCACCTTCATGGCGGAGATCATGAGTCTTAGCGATTTCAGCCAATCCAATG
The DNA here is from genome assembly GCF_036172605.1 of Pelobates fuscus. NCBI lineage: Eukaryota > Metazoa > Chordata > Amphibia > Anura > Pelobatidae > Pelobates > Pelobates fuscus. The sequence continues at coordinate 128,296,978 of NC_086317.1, forward strand.
CTTTCTCATAGGAAAGCATTGTGAGACTATTGTGCATGTACGGCAAAATGCCCCTGTGCCAATTTAACTTCTCATAGAGATACATTGAATCAATGCATCCCTATAGGGAACATTACCGTAGGTGCTGCACAGTGTGAAGCACCTCTAGAGGCCGTCTGAGTGACTGTCGCTAGAGGTGTCACTAGGCAGCAATTTAAACACTGTCATTTGTCTGAAAAGTCAATATTTACATTGAAAAGTATTCTGGGACAGGATTCAGAACAAGCTGTAGTGGTTCTGGTGACTATAGTGACCCTTTAAGAATTATATTTTTGACATTGATTTCTCTGCCTCATAACTTTTCTAGCTGGCTTTTAGATTCCAAGCAAATTTGTCAAGCCCTGCATTACGTAAGCTTTGAAATTGCTGTCTAGTGAATGACTGAATTTGTTGGATCTTGAATGTGGTGTATATATATTGAGAGATTTATATTATTATTTTTTTTTACCACAATTCTAGTACATTTATTTATCTTTTTAAATATTGTATTTTTAAAACTTACTTTTTAAACTTAACTATGAACACATAGATGTTAAAGCACACATTATTAATTCTTACATATTTGCTTCTTGTATATATTTAGTTTAAATCATTGCCATCTACATTTACATACATATATACATTATATATTCACTACAAAATAACTTTAGGTTTACATCCCTACTGTCCATGAAGTCACCCATGAATAACATTAATTCATTATTCATCAGTGTGATGTCACACTCCTGAATTATAGAGCAAAATTCAGCATTCAGACTGCTTCAAGCTGTTTACATTCCTCTCAGGGCTTTTTCCTACATAGGAAGAAATAAAAGCCACTATTAGGCTAAAAATAAACCATTAAAGAGTAGCAAGAACAGTGGAGTTTTATAAAGAAATATTGAATAAAAAGAGTTCATAGTCCGTATGAATTGCTACTGGCAGCTTTTAATATAATGGAGGTTGTATGGTAGAGTAACTGTTGGTGGTTATATTTTAGGAGCAAAAATACATTGTAGGATAAAACGAAAGCTAAATCAGGCCAGTGAAAATCCATTAGTTTGGCAGGTATATATACCAGAAACAACGCTGTATCAATAAAAAAATCTTTAAAATATGAGCAGTCAAAAGAAATATGAAATTAAAGTATCTCACAAACAAAATAGGTCTAATTGTGTTGTGATAAGCTTCAGTTTCAAATGTGTAAATAATAAAGCTCTTTGTAGGAATAAAAACTAACATAACATTAGGTGATAACAGAAAGTTTAAACTGAAAGAAAAATAAATCATGCCTTTATATAATGGACTAAAAAGCAACCCTTATAGTTTATTTCTCATTATTCATTATAGGTTTTAAGCGAAAAAAAGCTGTATCAATCCTAAATGTATAGGTATTGGCTATACCTAGGCATTTACATTAGACAGGGCAAGCTTTGGTAGAAGGCATTCAGGTTTTGTTTTGTTTTCGTTTTATTCATATTTATAGGGTCAGGAACACAAACATGGAATAGCTGGGGGCGGAGCCTAGCTTCCAAGCTGAACAGACGTGCCTAATCCAAGCTCCTGAACAAACTCACTATTTCATGGGAAAATACCCCAAAATCTTGGCACAAAAGCGCTTGGAGGACCACAGCTGTGCTGGGGACACCTGGGTGAACTCATGGACATTTGAATCTTATTTTTACCCACCTGGAAACCCAAAAACGTCAGCGGAAGCCTGTGAGGGACCGAGCAGGGTAGAGGCAGCCGGTCTCCCCACTGGCAACCTGACACAAAATCCCTCACCGCTCAAATCTCTTACCCTCCCCCCCAGGGACCAGCGGGGGTTATCCCGGTCCACACTGGGCGTACGCAGCTACTTACCTGGACTGACCTGCAAGCAAAGCTCAAGCATCAGCGACACTGAGCCACGAGGCACACGCAACATGGTGGCTGAGCGCTCTCCACAAAGACCAAATCAGCCCGCACATCTGACGCACCACTATGGACAAGATGATGACCTCGAAAGGTGCCTCGACAAGCTATTCAGCAGATTCTGGGAGAAACTACAAAAATTCGCACAGGCAGCCCAGATCGAGCAGCGAGCCCACTGGAAGCAGATGAAAGTGGTAACAAACGGTGGGGAACGAGGGGGGCACCTTCGGACACAGCACCCGAACACACATCTCCACTCATCTACAACAGCCTACCCGGGCTGAAAGCCAAGAGGGTCGCGACCCGGAAGCATCGCCCAAACAGGCAGCCTCCCGCCACTCCTGCAAGAGGAGGAAACTCGGGCCGGGCATCCGATGAGTTGAGGACCAGAAGATGCAGACCTTCACACCAGCCTGGGGCTAGAGGGACACCCTCAACCCCACCCGTGCAGCAACAACCCTCTGCGACCCACCAGAGGGCCCCAGAAGCCTCCCAATGGAGGGAATCGTCCACTTACAGACTGTCATTACCCGAACACTCTAGGCATGATACCCTGTCCTGATGCCACATACACCCCTGTTCGATAGACTCAGGGTCTAGCGAGTCTCCCCTTTACTCAATGCTAGTAATAACTTGTAAAATGTTTTAACTTGCATGACCTGAACCAGACAAGCCAGACCCATAGACCAGAATATAATATGCAGTCAGCACTAAACTGACATCTGCATGTATTAAGCTTACTTCATCTTGCTAACGTTACTCGACATAACTATCGGATTATTAACCTACTCGATAACATAGCCTGTTGACGCATGTATATTTGTATCGTAATATAAATTGTGACAGTTTTATATACAACCCCAATGTAAAGCATGACATAAAGCCAGAGGAATGTCTTTGGGGTACCTCAGGCATGTTTGTACCTACCTAATGCACAACAAAAATAAAAAAAAAATAATAAAAACATGGAATAGCTGAACAAAAAGAGCATGGTAATAAACCAATCAGTGTATTGCAAAATACAGTATACATAAATATATATATATATATATATATATATATATATATACATACATATACAGTATCTCACAAAAGTGAGTACACCCCTCACATTTTTATAAATATTTTATTATATATTTTTATGTGATAACACTGAAGGAATGACACTCTGCTACAATGTAACAAATTAAGTGTACACCCTGTATGACAATGTAAATTTGCTGTCCCCTCAAAATAACTCAACACACAGCCATTAATGTCTAAGCCATTTTCCCTCCCCAGTGTTATGTGACTCGTTACAAGGTCTCAGGTGTGAATGGGTAGCAGGTGTGTTTAATTTGGTGTTATCGCTCTCACACTCTTTCACACTAATCACTGGAAGGTTTACATGGCACCTCATGGCAAATAACTCTCTGCGGATCAGAAAAAATGAATTGAGTGCACATGCTCAGTGTCATAGCCAGAGGATGTATTTGGGAAATAGACGTATGAGTGCTGCCAGCATTGCTACAGAGGTTGAAGGAGTGGGGGGGTCAGCCTGTCAGTGCTCAGACCATACGCCTCTTCTAAAGATGATGCACAAGATAGTCTGCAAATAATTTGCTGGTGACAAGCAGACTAAGGACATGGATTACTGGAACCATGTCCTGTGGTCCAATGAGACCAAGATAAACTTATTTATTTAGATGGTGTCAAGCGTGTGTGGTGGCAACCGGGTGAGGAGTACAAAGACAAATGTGCGTTGCCTACAGTCAAGCATGGTGGTGGGAGTGTCATGGTCTGAGCCTGCATGAGTTCTGCCAGCACTTGGGAGCTACAGTTCATTGAGGGAACTATGAATGCCAACATGTACTGTGACATACTGAAGCAGTGCATGGTCCCCTCCCTTCAGAGACTGGGCCGCAGGGCAGTATTCCAACATGATGACAATTCCAAACACACCTGCAAGATGACCACAGCCTTGCTAAAGAAGTTGAAGGTAAAGGTGATGGACTGGCCAAGTATGCTTCCAGACCTAAACTCTATTGAGCATCTGTGGGGAATCCGCAAACGGAAGGTGGGGGTGCACAAGGTCTCCAACATCCACCAGCTCCGTGATGTTGTCATGGAGGAGTGGAAGAGGACTCCAGTGGTAACCTGTGAAGCTCTGGTGAACTCCATGCCCATGAGGGTTAAGGCAGTGCTGGAAAATAATTGTGGCCACACAAAATATTGACACTTTGGGCCCAAATTAGACATTTCCACTTAGGGGTGTACTCACTTTTTTTTTTTGTAAATATATTCTTTCTTTTTTTTTCTTAGTTTAGGTAGTATTGAGACTCGCAGGTCTCCGCATAAACCAGTGTATGATATCAAATTAGTCCGGTAGGCATAGGTGTTATCGAGCTCGCAGGCCCACAGGAGTGCATTCTCCAGTGTATTAATTGACCTAGACACTCACATGTCACCATATTTAAGCGTTTTGCAATTTGTTGAGTTCAATTAGTCATATGCATGGTTGGGCTCGCAGGCCAGCAATGTTGTCGGACGCGCAGGTCCCTTAAATTACATGAGCATTCATCAGTCCCATGTGTGTTTAGGTTAGTTTCGGCTCGTCATTGTGTTTGTGTTCCACAATACTTCCATCTCCGTGGGAGGAGTGGTGGGTTGCTGAATTTTGTGTCACATTCCTGTTCGTATGCTATTAACTGTGCGTGCCTTATCAAATTGCAGTGTATGTCTGCTTCAATAGGTGGAGTAAGGTGTGTCAAGGTATTTACCGTGTTGGGTTTATGCAAGGGTTTAAGATGGTGTATACCATTTCACTGGTTAGTAGTGTCTGCTTTTAGTTGCGCATTGGAGCGTCAAGGTGGCGTGATAGTGGGCTACTAGTCCCATGTCAATCACGTTCTCAGGTAGTGGTGGGAAGGGGGGGTCGGGGTCTGATAGCATCTCTGCCCTTGATCCTCTCTATGAAAGCATCTTTGGCGGTCTCGAGTAGCCACAGTGTCCAAGTCTCTGCGTAAGTCTGGGGCGAGGTTGTGGCTGTCATGGTAAGGTCCTCTATTGCCCTGAGTTCTTCCATCTGAGCGAACCATGCGTCTAGCGGGGGTGCTGTCTTTTGCTTCCAGTATTGGGGGAGTATCTGTTTGGCTATATTCAGTATCCTAATCGTCATGGATTTCTTATATTTAGATCTAGGTACTGTGGTGTGGTGGAGAAGCATTGCCGCCGTTTCCAGGGGGGGGGGGGTGCATCTGAGAACATCCCCAATATTCCGTGTATGCCCTCCCAGTACGGTCTGATTACCTCGCATTCCCACCAAATGTGTAGCGCGGTTCCCATTTCCCTCTCGCACCTCCAGCATAAGTTAGTGTGTTCTGGGTCGATGTTGTGGAGGAGGTGTGGGGTGCGGTACCAGTTCGTCAGGATTTTAAAGGCCGTCTCTTGGGTCTTGCTGTGCACCGAGCGTGGGTGAGGTAGCATATCTGCTCCCACTCTGCTTCGGTGAACGTTCTATTCAGTGCTGTTTCCCATTTCCCCATAAAGAGGGGATTATCAGTGGGGGTCTCTGTCTGCATCATCATGTATAAGAAGGAGATTCCGTGCGGTAGTGGGTCTGGGTTGTTGCTTAGTGTCTCGAATGTCGTGCGGTCTCTGGTGAGTGCGGTTCCCTGTGGTAGGGTGCGCACGAAGGCGGAGAGTTGTGCGTGTTTAAATCTGTGCAGGAATGTGGGTGTTGTGTCACCTAGCATGTCCGTCAGTGGTTTACACTTGCCGTTGGTGGTTATGTGGTCTAGTCTCGGAATCGGGGTCTGGAGGATTTCCTGAAATGCCTTTGGGTCGAGGCAAGGCGTGACGTCAGTGTTGTGTATCAGTGGTGTCAATGGGGAGGGGTAAGGCGCTAGGCTGTGTGTCTTCGACGCTCTGCGCCATACTTCCAAGGTTTGTTTGGTGTACGGGGACATGGCTCGATTTCCCGGGTCTTTCCTGCCCCAGGGTATGGCTGCTAGCAGCACGGTTGCCTCTGACTCTTCTGCCACTTTCCATAGTTTATGGACCCCGCTCTTCGTCCACTCCATCACCCTTAGGAGATGTGTGGCTGTGTGGTACAAGCGAAAGTCTGGCAATGCCAGACCCCCCTTGTCTTTGGATTTCATGAGTATGTTGGCTTTCATCCTGGGGCGCCTTCCGTCCCAGATGTATGTGATCATGGCTGTTCTAAGTGAGGCGAAAAACGCCCCCTGGAGTTTGATAGGGATGGTTTGGAATAAGTATAGTAGGCGCGGGAGGAAATTCATCTTTATGACTTGGATCCTCCCGAGCCACGATATGTGTGGGTGTGCCCAATCCCTCATGTCTTTTTGGAAGGTAGAGAGTGTGGTGGCAAAGTTAGCTTGGAAAAGGTCCCTGTTTTTTCTGGTTAGCCAGGTTCCTAGGTATCTGTTCTTTTGGTCAGCCCATTTGAACGGGAAACTCTGGCGTAAAGGGCCAGCGCGTCTGCTTTGGACGCTGACGTTCAGGATATGGGATTTAGAGTAGTTTATTTTTAAGTTGGAGATCTCTCCAAACTCTTTAAAGGCGTGCTGGATGTTGGGTAGGGATATTTCCGGGTTGGTGACGAAGAACAGCAGGTCGTCTGCGAAGGCGGCCACTTTGTGGTGGACCTCGCCCGTTGTGATTCCTGTGATATCGCTGTTATGTCTGATGTGTGTCAGGAATGGCTCCAGGGCTAGGACAAACAGTAGGGGCGATAAGGGGCATCCCTGTCTGGTGCCGTTGTGTATTGTGAGTTTGGTGGTCAGTGCCCCGTTGACAAGGACATGTGCTGTCGGTGCTTGGTATAGAGCTGTTATCCACCTCATCATGTGCGGTCCCAGTCCCGCGTGTTTCAGGGTGTCAAAGAGGTATGTCCAACCCACTCTGTCGAAGGCCTTCTCCGCGTCCGTGGATAGCAGGAGAAGGCCCCCGGCTCCCACCCTCCTGCTGTGCATAAGGGTGAGTGCTCGGATAGTGTTGTCTCTAGCCTCGCGGCCCCCCACAAACCCCACCTGGTCTGGGTGGACCAGTTTGGGGATGTGCGACTGGAGCCGCGTTGCCAGGATCTTTGCGAGGAGTTTGACATCGCAGTTGATGAGGGAGATTGGTCTGTAGTTCCCACAATGTTCTCCGTCTTTACCTTCTTTGGGAATTATGGTAATGTGTGCCGTCAGGGCCTGTTTGGGGATGTATTGGTCTTCCCTCACCACGTTGAAGGATTCCACCAGCGGTGGGTATAGACTGTCCGCAAAGGTTTTGTAATATTTCAGTGGGAGGCCGTCGGGTCAGGGCTCTTGCCTGGTTTAGTTTGTTTTATCGCAAGTGTCAGTTCTTCTAGTGTTATTGGCTCGTCTAGGAATGTTGATGTGTCTCCGTCTATAGTCGGGGACGGGTGTGCGTTGAGGTATGTGCGTATTTGGTCTTGTAGTCGTGTTTTCGCCATCTCCGTGTGTGGTTGCGGTAGGGAATACAGGTCGGCGTAGTATGTCCGTATTGCGGTCAGAATGTGGGTCGGAAGGCGGTGAAGTGTGCCACTTTTGTCCTTGATTTTGTCTATGTAAGTAAGCTGCCGTTGTTTAGCTAGCATCGTGGCTAAGAGTTTGCCGCTCTTGTTCCCGTGTAGGGAGAAGAAAGCTTTGTGTCTGATCACATCTCTGTGAAACTTAGAATGAAGCAGTGAGGTTAACTCTCGCCTTAGCTGTAGGAGTCGCGTCTGGTGGGTGTGGTGTGGCGCATTTTTGTTAAGGTCTTCCTCGTGTTGGATGTCTGTCAGGATCTTGGTTAGGCGGGCTTCGGATTGTTTCTTAAGTGTGGCTCCCTGTTGTATAAAGTGTCCCCGTATCACACTTTTGTGGGCTTCCCATCTAGTCGTCGGGGTCGTCTGTTCTGGGGGGTTGTCCAGGAAATAGTCCCTAAGTTTTTCCCCTATGTGTTAGGTCGTTAGGTCGATTCTGGCCAGGAGGTACTCGTTGAGTCTCCATTTAGTTATAGTGGGTCGGTACAGTGGGGATTTTAGGTGAAGGGTAACGGGTGCGTGGTCCGACCACGTCGCCACTCCTATTGTCGCATCCACTACTAGGGGGAGAGCATGCTGTGTGGTGTAGAAGTGATCTATTCTAGTGTATGTTTAGTGTGGATGGGAAAAGTATGTGAAGTCCTTTTCATCTGGGTGGTGGGCTCTCCAGCAGTTGATGCTTTCGTAGGAGTATCTTGAGGGAGTGTAGCTGTTGCGTCGGGGTGTGGGACGTGCCTGCAGAGCATTCCCAAGTTGGGTCTAGTGTAATGTTAAAGTCCCCCCAAGTATCAAGGTTCCTTCAGCAAATGCGTGCAGTTTGCGTAGCGTTCGGAGGAGGAAGCAATACTGTTTCCTATTAGGGGCATATATGGTTGCCAATGTGTAAGATTGCCCAGCAATTTTGCCTTTGAGGAATAGGAATCTGCCCTCCTCGTCCGTTAGGCACCCTCCCTCCTGGAACGGCACCCACTTGTTCACTAGGATGGTGGTCCCCCTAGATTTACCCCAATGATAGTCGCTGAAGTACCTTTGTGGGTAGTGTTGGTTTGACAGTTTTGGTCTGTCGCCCTTCTTGAAGTGTGTCTCTTGGATCATGACTGTCGAGGCCTTATGTGCGTGGAATTCTTTGAGAACCCCAGATCGTTTCTCGGGCTTGTTAAGTCCCCAGGCATTAATGGTCATGATGGTGAGTTGGGCAGGAATCAATGCCATGTCGGGTCTGGTGAGGTGGGTAGGGTGCTGCCCCCCTCGGATCTCTCTGTCGGTGGAAGGGGGGCTTAGAGATGGGGGAGGGGGGAGTGAGATGGGGGGGTCTGGTGTGGGTAGGGAAGGTTTGGGTCTCGTCACTGTGTTGTGGTGACTAGGTGTAGGCGTCGGGGAGCTACAGCGCACGGCTCCACCTGTGGTCCGTGTGGCTTGCTCATCTTTTATTGACGCCCTATCCCCTGGGGTAGTGGAAGGAGGCCTAGGCTCTCCTAGCGGTCCTCGTCTGTGTCCGGTCCGTAACTGTCGGAACTCGCCTTAGTCACCTGTAACCATCACAGACCCGTGTCATTCCCTTGCGGCTCCAATGCGTGTCCTGTGTATGCGTGGTATCGTAATCCTCGCCTCTGATTTAGAGTGGCCTCGTGGCCTGTATGGGAATAAGGCAGTGATAAGTGAGCTATAACATCGAAAACATCTATAAAACCATATCATTTTGTACATTAGACAACATGTCTATCAAACCAGTAACAGTGGTCAGGCGAAATCCGGCCCTAAGGCTGTGTTTGCCAAAAGGTTTGCCTGTATAGGCTTACTGTCTATTGTGCTGTCTCTCAGGTGTCTCCCTTGGCCCCGTCCCTGCGTTCCTCCCCACCTTGAGCGTGTTGCCGTCCCCGTCCTAGTCGTGTCAGTGGATAGTGCGTAGTGTGAAGTCACTGTCTTTGTGTGTTGGCGAGTGTGTGAGTGTTACCCAGTCTTGACTGTGGTGTGTGTAGTGTGTTTGGTCTTGTGGTCCCCCCCATTGTTGCCTCCTCCTCGTGGGTGTTGTCAATGCGACAAATTACATCTCTAGGGGGGGCATCTGGAGGCCCTTTTGGTCTGAGGGCCCTATGTGCCCTAACAAGGTCTATGTGAGTGGTTGCCGGCCTGCTGAGGAGGTTATTAAATAATTCAGCTAAGGTGTCTCTTATCGGGGTGGCTTGGTCAAGTTCCTCCGGCATACCTCTTATCCTTATGTTTTGCCTCCGTCCGCGGTTGTCTAGATCTTCCATGTGTTGTGCCATCTGGTGAAGTTGGGCTCCTTGTTGCTGGAGCGTGCACGTGTTTGCGGCCTGCACCGATGCCATGTGGTCCCAGTCGGTTTCCAATTGGGCTACTTTCTGCTGCGTGCCCTGGATGTCTTCCCGCAGGGTACGTAGTTCCTCAGAGAGGGACTTATGGACTGTGGCGTTAGCCTCCTTCAAGTCAGCCTTGGTCGGCAGGTTCCGGATCAGCTTGACCCATTCTGGCTGAGGGTGTTGGGAGTGAATCCTGCCGTGTTGGTCGTCGTGCGGTGAGGGCGGGAGAGGCCCAAGGACTCCGAGTCGTTGGAGGCCTGCTAGGTCAGTTCGGCCGGCGGCACGAGGAACTGCCGCATGGCAGAGTGCTGAACCCCCTTAGGGGTGCTGGAGGGCTGGTTAGCCTGTGATGTTCTGTGGGTTTTTCCCATGGTGTCGGTTCCAGATGCTGGTCAGGCGAGGATTTTTGCTGAGTCTGTGGGGAGCTCTCGGTTTACGCCGCCATCTTCCTCAGCGTCCAAGCCACGCCCGGGGTGTACTCACTTTTGTTGCCAACAGTTTAGACATTAATTGCTGTGTGTTGAGTCATTTTGAGGGGACAGCAAATTTACACTGTTATACAGGCTGTACACTTACTACTTTACATTGTAGCAGAGTGTCATTTATACAGTGTTGTCACGTGAAAAGAAATAATCAAATATTTACAAAAATGTGAGGGGTGCACTTTTGTGAGATTCTGTGTGTACCTGTATATATATACATTTGGGGGGGTGTTTTGGTTTTTTTTTTGCTTCTCTTGTTTTTTCCTCTATTGGTCATTTTTCACTTGATCGGTGAATAAAATCATAAAATCCACATTTACTGGCTGTCTAGTAACCATTAATCCATTAATCATGTTTTATTTTGGTTTTTTTTTAACAATCATCTCTTTTTTTGGTTCTCTCATTTGGAAATCAAGCTTCAGAATTTTTGGGCATTGCACTAGTTATTTGGCTTTACATCTGTATGGAGCTCAGGAGATACTGAATTTGGCCGAACTGAGATACTGAATGCACAACACTAATTGCTAAGGGATTGGACATTGTTTGGTCATTTGTTCTCTTTTCTTTCTTTCTTTTTTTTTTTTTTTTTTTTTTATCGTTTTAAAATATGAGAGTACTGCGAATGGGCAAAAATGTAGTAGCTTGCCCTACAGTTAGTTCCCGCTCAGGTTTCAAAATAGCTTTAGATCACTTGTGCCATGAGAGAACATTTAGCATTTGCATAACAGCTGGGGATTGGGTAAAACGTAACCAATTTTGCTTAAATTGGACCCAAAACCCCGAGCAATGTCAAAAAACTTGTCATGACCAAAATAATTGAGTGTCACTTTAAAGATATTAGATATATACACATTATGCAAGTGTTACTAACAAATTAATTGATGAAACATTACTTAACATTTCAAGAATCTGACCTTCTTGGGATTACTGTTACACAGGGGCGGACTGACCGGTCGGGCACTTCGGACATGGTCCGAGGGCCCGGCCGGGAGGGGGGCCCGCCATCAGGGGGCCCGGCCGCCCCTTTAAATGCTGCAGCCGCCTGAGCGCTCTCTTAAGAGTGCTCAGGCGGCTGCAGCTTCTCACCTCCCCTCCCCGTAGCGTGGCCGAGCTGCTCTGCGTCCGCGGTGCCGGCCGGATTGATAGGAAGGTGCACACACACTGAGTGTGCACCTTCCTGTCAGTCCGGTCGGGTACAGGAAACAGAAACTCCTGGTGGTCGCAGTGGTGAGAGTGAACTTTAGCCCCATAAACACACTGCCCCCACACACCAAACACATTCACACACTGCCCCCCATACACACACTGCCCCCACACACACCATACACATTTACACACATTGCCTCACACACACACACATACACTGCCCACCCATGCACTCACAGCCCCCCATACTAACATTGCCACACACATACACAGCCCCCTCGTACACACATTGCCCCACACACCATACACATTCACACACTACACCCCCTCACACACACTGAACCTTTCACACACACTGCACCCCTTACACATTGCACCACTGCTCCTATACCCTACTACAGCCTCATATCCCAGCAGACCCCAGGTAAGTTGTCAAACTGTTCTTAAACGGTTTGACTACTTACTCTGGGAGGGGGGCCCGGCCCTCCTGGCACCATAACGACTACACAGAGTAGTAGTGGTTATTGTGCATGGATTATTTCTTTAAATAATCTACGAGTGCCCCAGTAGCCAGCAAGCCAGCCAACCCACAGGCCAGCCAGCCCACAGGCTGGCCAGTAGACAGCCAGCCAGCCTACAGGCCACCAGTTAGGCTTAAAGCCAGCAAACCCACAGCCTGCCAACCGCAGCCAGCAAGCCACAGCCTGCCAGCCAGCAAGCCACAGCCAGCAAGCCACAGCCTGCCAGCCGCAGCCAGCAAGCCCACAGCCTGCCAGCCGCAGCCAGCAAGCCCACAGCCTGCCGGCAGTAGCCAGCAAGCCCACAGCCTGCCAGCAAGCCCACAGCCTGCCAGCCGCAGCCAGTAAGCCCACAGCCTTCCAGCAAGCCCACAGCCTGCCAGCCGCAGCCAGCAAGCCCACAGCCTGCCGGCAGTAGCCAGCAAGCCCACAGCCTGCCAGCAAGCCCACAGCCTGCCAGCCGCAGCCAGTAAGCCCACAGCCTTCCAGCAAGCCCACAGACTGCCAGCCAGCAACAGTAATTAAGGTAAGAGGAGCCAACTTGGCCTAGGTATCAGCTATGTTGTGTTGCTATATTGTGAATAGGAACCAGAGTGTTGGAGAGACCCCCCTCCAGGCCCCATTAGACTCCATTGTAGTCTCTAATGGGACCTGGAGGAAATTCTTTCTAACACACTCTCTAAAGGACACTGAGTTAGCCTCTGCTAGAATGCTCCCCCCCTCCATGGCCCATTAGCCCTCAATTGTAGTCTCTACTGGGGCCTGGAGGCGACTGTTTCCAGCAGGGACACTGAGATGGCCTCTGTTAGAAAGACCCCCTTTCAAGCCTATTAGACTCCATTGTAGTCTCTAATAGGGCCTGGAGGGGATTCTTTCTAACACACTCTCTAAAGGACACTGAGATAGCCTCTGCTAGAAAGACCCCCCTCCATGGCCCATTAGCCCTCAATTGTAGTCTCTACTGGGGCCTGGAGGCGACTGTTTCCAGCAGGGACACTGAGATGGCCTCTGTTAGAAAGACCCCCTTCCAAGCCTATTAGACTCCATTGTAGTCTCTAATAGGGCCTGGAGGGGATTCTTTCTAACACACTCTCTAAAGGACACTGAGATAGCCTCTGCTAGAAAGACCCCCCTCCATGGCCCATTGTAGTCTCTACTGGGGCCTTGAAGGGATTATTGCACTTTTGTTCCTTGTGTCTAAAGATTGTGTAGGGTGTGGCTGGAGGCGGTGCATGGAGGCGGGACATGGGTGGCGCTTGCTGCGGAGTATGGGTGGGGCCTGTAAGGTGCCCTTGATTTATTTTGCCCGGGGGCCCTGAGGGTTCTCAGTCCGCCCCTGCTGTTACATAGCAGTTATGTGAAAAATGCCAGTCTGCATGCAAGAAGCCAGTGCTGGTTGAAGAATAAGAGGAAATTTGGATAAGTATATATTCTGATCATATTGATCCCATACCAGCATGCTAGTCTTGCAAATCATTTGCCCCCTTTCCACTGTCCACAAAAGCCACAGTTTACCTTCATGCCCGTTTTCACACTGTGCAGTGAGTTACACTCACTATATTACAGCCAGGGCCGGTGCAAGGATTTTTGGGTACACAGGCAAACATGATTTTGCCCCCTCCCCCTCCCCCCCCAAAAAAAGCATCTTTAACACAACTTTTGTTTCTTATCCCCTTTTTTAAATGTATTACACCCTTTAGTGTATCCTATCCCCTATTTTTCCCCATTGTGTGTCTTACACCTCCCTTGGGTATCTCTTACAAACCCCCTTTGTGTGTCTTACTCCCCCCGGCACCTATGTGTCTCTTTTTCCTCTTCTCCAGCCCCTCTGTGTTTCTTTCACCCCCAGTCCCTCTGTATTTCTACCCCAGGCCCTTCTGTGTGTCTTTTTGATCCCCAGACCCTCTTTGCATCTTTCTCACACCCAGGCTCATCTGTGTTTCTCTCCCCCCCCCCCCCCCATGTATCCCTGTGGGTCTTTCTCCCCACTCAGACCCCCCTGTGTGCCACTCTAAGGGGGCCACCTGTGCCTTCTTATGGACATGCCATCCCCGAGTACGGCCGCATGTTTTCTTACAGCCTCTGGTAGTTATAGTGTTCCCAGGAATCTGTCATGTTCTTTAACTTATGACCCTGTGATGCCTGCGCTCACCGTTGACCTTTAGGTTTAACACTTTTTGTGATCTTCATTTGTTCTTTACCATTTTTATTTATTTTATGCACATCTACTGTCACAGATGTATACCTAAGTACGTGAAAACCAAATAAAATACAAATTGAAACAAGTATCTATTTTGATCAATCCAGAATTTGTGGACGACTAGTTTATTTTAATGGTAGTATTGGCGAAATTATGCTCTGTTTTCTATGCCTCCAGCAATGTATGTTAGATGGTATATAACCTGTGATTTTATATGTATCACAGTATCTCTGGAAAAAAAAGCATACTTATTTGCCATTTATTTAATTCCCTTTCAAATGACTGATATTAATCCATTATATTTTAGAGCTGTTTTGCCCTAATATGTAAATCGCCTTGCCAATTCTTCAAAATACTGAGTTTAGTGAATAAACCTTACATGGCTTACCTTTAATGTCATGTCTGAATATACATAGCCTACTTAAATCAATGTCACTAGTAAGATTATCCATCTAAGTTTTATGCCAAAGCTTACATCGGTATTGCTTGTATTTTCTTTTTATTCACAAGACCGCTATAATGTTATTATCTTAACTGCCCAGTTGTGCTGTGGCTGATAACAATGGCATGCATTATTAATAAGTCCTATAACACTATAGTACTGAAATTACTGTACAGTACTATAGAGTCATCAAGCTAGAGCTCATTCTATGGTGGGGTGAAGTGAAGTGATAAAGCATTCCAATACAACCAAGGTAGATGGCGAGTATCACAGACAAAACACAGATATAACAAAAATGACTCAAATATAAAATGTAAGTTTTTTTTTTAATCTTAACCTGATAACATTGTGTATGCGTTAATACATAGGGCTCCTGTGATTTATGCAATACAAGAGGGAATACATCTGAGGGTGGCATGACCCCATTGATATGAGTTTATGTCTATGCAATGCATCGTGGAGTTTGCCTCTTCAGAAACAACCACCAAAAACTGATGTGAAGGAGTATTACTGCAGCTGTCTGGCCCCAAATATATGACACCTACTATATACATGTGTACACTTGGATGTTATATATATATATATATATATATATATATATAACATCCAAGGAAAGTCAGACAATTTGAAGAATAAGGCTAAAGTGACACTATAGACATCCAAAAGAACTTTAGTTTAATGAAGCAGTGTTGGTGCATAGATTAGATCATGCCTCTGAAGTCGCACTATTCACATCTCTGCAATTTAGGAGTTAAGTCACTTTTGTTTCTGTCCTTGCAGTCTTAGGTACACCTCCCCTGGCTGTGACTCACACAGCCTGCATTAAAACAAAACAGTTTTATTTCCAATCAGATGTTAACTTACTTTTAATCTCCTAGTCTATAAATTAGATTTTAAACACACACAGGAGGCTCCCAAAAGGTCTAGCAAGCTATAAACAGTACATGAGATTAAAAAAAATCTAAATTAAACAAAATTTGCAAAATAGGTAGTGTAAATATTAGATTAAATTAGACAACTCTTTAAAGTGTTTAGGAAGTATGTGCAAGTCACATGCAGGAAGGTGTGACTAAGACTGTGACTAGGACTGTTTAAACAAAGTGATGTAACTGCTAAATGGCAGATAATTGAGCAGAGAGACTGCAGGGGCATTATCTACACACTAAAACTGTTTCATTAAGCTAAAGTCGTTTTGGTGACTATGATGTCCATTTGAGCAAATAATTGCATCTTGCACATATTGCCATGGTTGTCAATGTTTCAGTCTGCTACAGAGACTTGTTTCCTTCAAATTCTCTGAGTGTGCCTTTACCTTGCACTGAGGTAGTAAATGTTTTTAAGAATTGGAGTGCTTGGATTTATATACATTGCATAAATGAATATTGTAAGTTAGTATTTTGTTGCTATTTTGGTTAAAATATTCTTTGTTTGTAAGATATATTTTAATGATTCAAGCCGACCTAAGAGGCTCATTAGACAACATGTATGTTAACCACACCTAATCCTCTTTGTTTTTCTCTGCAGTAGTCATCATTTCACAAAGATTCACAAATATGAAAAATGAGTATTCAGTCATAAAGAGGTTGTTAGCTACATGTTTATATATATATTTTAACATACAGACATCTGACAAGATTGTTATGCTAATGTCACTTTAATTATCAATCAAAGTAGTATAACCACATATTCTCCTTGCTTCGGTTTTGGTTCCAGGATTACTCTGTTCCTTTCTCATTTCATTCTATCCATTATAGGTATGTCCACCCATCCTGTTTGATGTGAAATGGCTGAGATAACTTTACCCAAAACCTTGAAGATATTGTATAATGTGTGCATGCAAGACATGTGTACGCACACTGTGTGTAGGCTGTGTGACTTGCCAAAGCTTTTTTTTTGCTTGCCAGTGATATGCAGGCAAGGCTGGGAGTAGTTTATTTCAAGAAAAAACATGGTTGAAGCTACTTGGAAAGTTAAAGTAACCCTATCCCTAACACTATAGTGCCCTGTCCAAAGTTAAATAGAGCCCCCATTCTGTTTTCCTCAAATAGAATTAAGAAAATAAAGGGTTGTTGTCTCCCTTTTCCATTGCTGAGGCTACCTCAGTGCTGCTCACCTCTCTGCCTCCTGCAAAGTCATCGAAGAGGCATGGCCGACACCGGTGATGGTCCAATCTAAGTCTCCATATAGAGGAGCATAGGAGATCTGATGCGCATTTGTGGTGAGCAACACATGCACATCCATGCTTCCCCATAGGAAAGCACTGTATTCAATGCTTTCTTATTAATTTCTGCATCATGTGACCAAGATTTACTCAGTCAGTGCAGCGGAAGTGCCACCATATAAAGAAAGGGCCACTGCACCAAGTGAAGTGGTCTGGGTGACTTTAGAACTAGTTGCATATATTTTCTAGTTTAATTAATAAAAGTATTTGAATCAGATACTCATACCTAACTACTGCATTCCACCTACTCAAAAAATGCCCTCACCTCACTCTGTATTAACATTATTCTCACCCTTGAAGTCCCCACCTCTTGTTACTCACTCCCCCTATTCATCTTGATTAGTTTGTCAAATGTTGTATGTCTCTCAGTTATATTGTAGTTTGCTTTTTTTATTTATCCCATTGTACCATGGACAGTGCTGAGGAATGTCATGGCACTTTTTATAAAGTAATAAAAATGATTAAAAAAAAAAAAATCCTAATGGGTGGGTATTTACAGGATATGCACAACACTACTTTTGAAAACAATTTGTGAGGGTGTTAACTAAAATCTTTAATGTCCTTTAAATATATTTAATTCAAGTGACAGATCAGTGTTCATATTCTGTATAATTTATTTTTGCATTGTCCAATGTGTACAGGTGATAGATTTATATAATTCTACTTTTTATAAAAGCTTACAAATTCATATTGACATACAGTGGAACCTTCTGGGTATGGATCAGAGGCTTCAGAACTGACAGAAAAGTTCCCATAAGAACTGGTGTCTACAGTAAAAGACAACACACCTCATGTTTTAGTTAGTGTCAGGTTTCTTCCAATCAGGCCAAACTGCATATGCAGACTAGTGATAACACCACCCTCTGCATGGAGACACTTTCCTCATAGAGATACATTGATTCAATGCTTCTTATGAGTTGATACTGATTGGCCAGGGCTCTGTTTGACTTGTGTTGGCTCTTCCCCCTGATCTGTCTCCTTGACAGTCTCAGCCAATCCTATGGGAAAGCATTGTGATTGACTCACAGAGTCACTTCTGATGTCATCCAAGCAGGCAGATCAGGAACAGAGGCAGCAGCTGCAGACTTACATACAAGCAAGATTTTACTATATTTAGGGAGGCAAGGTGGGGCCATGGGGGGCTAGATGGTGGTTTAAACACTATAGGGTCAGGGATACCTGGTTATGTTACTGACCCTATACAGGGAGTGCAGAATTATTAGGCAAATGAGTATTTTGACCACATCATCCTCTTTATGCATGTTGTCTTACTCCAAGCTGTATAGGCTTGAAAGCCTACTACCAATTAAGCATATTAGGTGATGTGCATCTCTGTAATGAGAAGGGGTGTGGTCTAATGACATCAACACCCTATATCAGGTGTGCATAATTATTAGGCAACTTCCTTTCCTTTGGCAAAATGGGTCAAAAGAAGGACTTGACAGGCTCAGAAAAGTCAAAAATAGTGAGATATCTTGCAGAGGGATGCAGCACTCTTAAAATTGCAAAGCTTCTGAAGCGTGATCATCGAACAATCAAGCGTTTCATTCAAAATAGTCAACAGGGTCGCAAGAAGCGTGTGGAGAAACCAAGGCGCAAAATAACTGCCCATGAACTGAAAAAAGTCAAGCGTGCAGCTGCCAAGATGCCACTTGCCACCAGTTTGCCCATATTTCAGAGCTGCAACATCACTGGAGTGCCCAAAAGCACAAGGTGTGCAATACTCAGAGACATGGCCAAGGTAAGAAAGGCTGAAAGACGACCACCACTGAACAAGACACACAAGCTGAAACGTCAAGACTGGGCCAAGAAATATCTCAAGACTGATTTTTCTAAGGTTTTATGGACTGATGAAATGAGAGTGAGTCTTGATGGGCCAGATGGATGGGCCCGTGGCTGGATTGGTAAAGGGCAGAGAGCTCCAGTCCGACTCAGACGCCAGCAAGGTGGAGGTGGAGTACTGGTTTGGGCTGGTATCATCAAAGATGAGCTTGTGGGGCCTTTTCGGGTTGAGGATGGAGTCAAGCTCAACTCCCAGTCCTACTGCCAGTTTCTGGAAGACACCTTCTTCAAGCAGTGGTACAGGAAGAAGTCTGCATCCTTCAAGAAAAACATGATTTTCATGCAGGACAATGCTCCATCACACGCGTCCAAGTACTCCACAGCGTGGCTGGCAAGAAAGGGTATAAAAAAAGAAAATCTAATGGCATGGCCTCCTTGTTCACCATCAAATGTGAGATTTACAAGGAGGGAAAACAGTACACCTCTCTGAACAGTGTCTGGGAGGCTGTGGTTGCTGCTGCACGCAATGTTGATGGTGAACAGATCAAAACACTGACAGAATCCATGGATGGCAGGCTTTTGAGTGTCCTTGCAAAGAAAGGTGGCTATATTGGTCACTGATTTGTTTTTGTTATGTTTTTGAATGTCAGAAATGTATATTTGTGAATGTTGAGATGTTATATTGGTTTCACTGGTAAAAATAAATAATTGAAATGGGTATATATTTGTTTTTTGTTAAGTTGCCTAATAATTATGCACAGTAATAGTCACCTGCACACACAGATATCCCCCTAAAATAGCTATAACTAAAAACAAACTAAAAACTACTTCCAAAAATATTCAGCTTTGATATTAATGAGTTTTTTGGGTTCATTGAGAACATGGTTGTTGTTCAATAATAAAATTAATCCTCAAAAATACAACTTGCCTAATAATTCTGTAGAGTTCCTTTAATTATTCAAGCACTCTCACAGATAGTCGTCATCATCCAAGTCATCCTAAAAATGACGTTTGCTGGTAAATGTAAGCGTGGTTATATTTTGAGATTCATTTAATTTTCAGTATTTGGGAGAAAAATGACTTTGAAAAATCTTATCCAGATCAGGTTGCTCTCCAACTGTTGCTACATTTATATACATTCATATAATGTATTTATATATAAATATGCTCTGTTTTGGCACTCCACCATCTCCATATTAACGTAG
Source organism: Pelobates fuscus (assembly GCF_036172605.1). Lineage (NCBI taxonomy): Eukaryota > Metazoa > Chordata > Amphibia > Anura > Pelobatidae > Pelobates > Pelobates fuscus. The sequence continues at coordinate 128,316,760 of NC_086317.1, forward strand.
AGATGAAAACAGTAAGTGCCAAACATCATAGAAACACTCAATAGGCAATCGTTGTTTCAAAAATCTAAATGTTCTCAGCATTGTGACAGTAAGGACTACAAACTTGCACATTAAATGATATCCAATTTATTCTGATTTCTCAATATCAGTATTCATATCACGCTGCAAGAGACAGTTACAGAGAATGATAAATAATATTTAAAAAGGCACTAAATTTGATTCACGGTTTTGCTCTACTGATGTGGAAAAAAAGATATTAATAAACAGATGTCAATCAGTCACATTTTACCTGTTGAATATGTAACTGATGCTGTTCATCTTGGCAGGGGTTAGGTTTGAACCATGTTTGAACAGTTTTTCTGTTCACAGGTGTTTAAAAAGCATTAGTTATTCCAGATAATTTCATGGTAGTTGTCCTGTATTTCCATATATCTCTCTTAAAATTTGTTTCTGAGAATCATGCAAGGACAACAGCTCCCATCGCATGTCAAAACCTCATCAAATAGCCGAGATTTAACAGAATGACTCTTTCTAAAAAGAAATGCAGAAAATTTACTTTCACCCTAATTCCTTTGTTTTAGTAATCTACAAAAAAGGAATTAAAGTTTAGTTTCCAAGAGTTGTACTGTGATGGATTGCAACCTTTAGGCTAGATTTTACACATTTGAATTGAGATGAAGACAGCTCCTTGTGTCATACTTCTCAAGAGTTCTACATTCATCAAAACAGGTCTAACGTAATTCTCTGATGTTCCACTTCACAAGGTAACTAGAGTACATCCAGTAAAGTGCACTGACTGTGCACACAGGCAAGGCTTTGTTGGTGACTGTTTATATAAATAAAAACCAAGAAAGTTATGGTGGGGAAAAGACTTATGGATTGACTGTGCAGATCTGTGTTTAACAATGTATTGACTATCAACTGACTTCAGGTGGAAGGGGTTTTCAATCACAATTTTTCCCCACCACAACTTTCTTGTTTTTTGCTTTGCAAGTAACGCAAAGCCTCAATAGCAAGCCAGTAACCATCCTCATACCGATGAGTTGCATTAACAACAAAACAGCTGTCCATGAGTGGTTCACTGGCTTTGCATCTCTTTCTGAGTTGTGTTTCAAAGCTGTTGTATACAGCAAACACAAACTCAAAGGAATCCATGTTTAAAATGCAATAATGTGGAAAATGTGGTTCCTTGTTGAACTAATTTACATATGTCCACCCAGAATGATCATTTGAGATTTCTGTGGGAATAGCAAGTCTTATGGCTTGACAGGTGTGCAGATCTGTGTTTAACATTGTATTAACTATCTATCTATCTATCTAGCTAGCTAGCGATCTATATATATCTATATCTATCTATCTAGCTATCTATCTACCTATATACATATACATACATAAGATGCCAAAATACCAGAGTATTGCAGTATGCAATGATCCTTTTTATATTGGACTAACATAATATTTCAAAGACAAGCTTTCAATAGTTTCCCTCTCTTCCTCAGGTCTGAAGTTAATACAAAATGTACCATTGCATACTGCAATACTCTGGTATTTTGGCATCTTATCTACTGGACTAATACAGGTAATCCAATATACACTATATATATATAGTATTTTAATAAATATATACAGCATTTATTAAATATACTGTTTGGTCTGCATAGAGGTACAAAATGAAAAATTACAGTAGACAGTGACATTTTTCCTGACACAGTACTAGATTTATACCTTGAATACATAAGCAACAACATGCACAACAAATTATATGCCCGGGGGCACATTAATTATAAATCATTCAATTCAGAGGTTGCTGACTAAAGCTCTTTATGTTTAGTGTACTTAGGAAACTGGAATGTTCCCCAAATGTGATTTTTCTTTATTTTTTTTTTCAGAAATGTCTTTGGTCAGTTTACCAATGCTAGACATTTTTTTTTAAATATATATGAAACCTATTCATATGAGAATTGATGAATTCATAGCATGTAGCTAAAAATACAAAAACGTGTAAAAGAAAAAGAAGTATCCCACAATATGTGTCAAAGATTGGGGATAACATTATTGCTTTAAACATACTAAGCATGGAGGTAATCTGAAAACAAGGTCACAGTAAGCAGTGTGTCAAAATTACAAGTTTGCAAATGAAAATGTAGAGTACATTATAGGCTTAACCTTTAACTCACTGAAATCTACACAGGAGGAACAGTGCTGTAATCCACGATGTGGTTGAAAAAAAGTCATATACATACAATAGCATGTGCTTAGATAATTCTCAGTAAAAATGCAAAGTGTGTTGGAAAAACTATCCCTAAATTCCTATTGTTAAACTTAAAGTCTTGGCACCAAATCTTAAAAATGTTTTGTAGCAGAATGGGCTTTGCCACAGCACCTCTGTTTGTACTACGGGCTGTCCATACCCTTTTGTTGGTTTATTTTCCTGGGATTGTAACTGTTCGTTATTTGTGGAAACAAGTAACAAGCTTTTATTTTGTATCGTTCCTCTGGTTGTTCTGGCAGAACTACCGCCGGTGCAACTGGTGCAGTGGCACCAGGGTGCACACGCTTTGGGAACCCATCAGCTGGTGACAGCTGGTCACTTCCTCCAAGCTTCATACAGAGCGCCATGTGGGAGTGAGGTGAAGCAGACCCTCACACTAGCTCCCGTAGGCCTCAGCCAGCAGCAGCAGCAGGACTCCAAGCAAGCCACCCTCCTGGACACAAAATGTATGCTAACATGAGGGTGATTATGTATGTCAGATTGTGTGTGTGTGCAGCTGTGTGTCAAGGTGTGTATAGGTCAGTGTGTGTATCTGTGTGTCAGGGTGTGTGTTCTTCTGTGTATCAAGCTGTGCATCTGTATCTGTGTGTCAGAGTGTGTGTGTGTGTGTGTGTGTGTGCGTGTGTGTGTGTGTGAGAGTTTCAGGGTGCGTATACACCTTAATATATGCACACAGGAGTGTGTATATGTATTGTATGTATGTGTCAGTGTGTTTATATGTGTATATCTGTGTGTTAATGTGTATGTATAACTGTGTAAGTATGTATGTATGTGGCAGTGTATTTGTGTATGTGCATACATCCAAGCAAACACAAACACAACATCCAAACACACTGCTGTAATTTAACACAAATATTACATACAAACTCACCCCTGCATTCAAACTCCAAAATTATATACAAACATCCTCTTTTAATCAAACACCAATATTACACACAAATGTACATACGCATTTAAAAGCCAACATTACCTGTCTGTGTATACTATTGTTGTAATAAAAAATATTCAACACTCATTGAAATATCTAAATTGGATAGGGGTTTGCTGAGTGTCACGTTTGACTACATGTTAGAAATATTGCCCTTCACAAATAAGGAACAGGAAACAAAAAATATAGCAAAGGCATAATAAATATATTAAAGGTTCCTAGAGACACCTTTGGAGGCATAGTTCTCAAGTTCAAAGTTGAAGGAATAGTGGTTACACTACCTGTACGGGGCAGAGAATGGAAGCTATCAATGACTGCAACCGGATTTCTGAGAAGGCAGGCTGTGAAAAACCCTTAAGTGACTGGAAAAAACCTGCAGCAAGACGTGGTGGCAACAGGCAGTGAGGTTTCAGTGAGCACTGTAAGGGGCATACTAAACACAAAAGTCAGCTCTAGTACACTCAAAATCACATAAATAAGCCACAGACCTTTTGGGATTCTTTTCTGTGCAGTGATGAAGCAAAACTGGAACTGGCCCATGGATCAGTGGTATGTCCGGAGGAAGAAAAATGAAATATATGCTAAAAAGCATGGTGGTGGCTCGGTAAAGCTCTGGAGCTGCTTTGCATCCTCTGGCAGTCGAAACTTGCAGTGAGTGGAAGTCAAGATGGATTAATTGTAGTATTGTAGTATCCGTCTGTAAAGAAGCTGAAGCTTGGGCATCATTGGACCTTAGAGCATGACAATAATTCCAAGCATACCTTAAATTCCACCAATGCTTGTGCAGAAGAAGTCCTGAAAAATTCTACAGTGGTCATCACAGTCATCTGACTTAAACCCCATAGAAAATCTCTGGTGAGATATGAAATAGGTGGTTGCAGCAAGCAAACCCAAGAATATTACTGAACTGGAGTCCATTGCTCATGAGCAATGGGCTCAGAGTTCTCAGGAACACTGCGAGAAGTTGGTAGCTGGCTATGCATCTCATTTGCAGCAGGTCATAACAGCAAAAGGGTGCTTTACTAAATACTAAAGATGTTTTGCCATGAAGGGGTTGAATCATTTTGAAGTCATTATAAGTTGCATTTTCAGTTGAATTTGGCAAAACAACTTGAAGCATATGTTGTGTTAAACTATTTCTTTTTTTTTTACAATTTGTATTTTTACTTTATTTTTCAAAAGATTTCAAGAGGAAAAAGAAAAAAAAACAGAAAACAAACAAGGGGTACAGAAAGAAAAAAAGGGATTGGGGTACAGTCAGTAGTGTTAGATAATTTTAGTCATACACTTATTATACAATATTATGCATTAGTCATATTGCCTTTAAGTAATATATATAATATATAAATCCTGTCCACATTTATTACATATACCCTATTGGATACCAATATGTCCACTCTAAGATTCCCCTCAGGATATGTTAACAACTACTGAAGAAGAGAGAAAAAAAAAAAATAAATAAATAAAAGGAAAAAAGTCTCTCCTAGACATTCATATATTTAAACTAGTCTGCCAGTAAGAACTTATATTTGGTTTGGTTGCGTAATATTAAGAAAAGGAATAAATTATGTGTCCTGTTAGTTGTATATATCTTGAATTGTGTTAAAGCTTGACCTAGGCCAATAGTGAAGACTCAATTAACCCCTCATCGGCACTCACTCACTCATGGAGGGGTGTTAAACTATTTCAATTGCGTCTGTTTGATTTGCTCATTGCAAACAGCTGAAAGTGTTTATTTTGTCAATAAACCTGATTTTTAAATAGGGAGGGGGACTTGAATAATTTTGAATACAACTGTATACGAGAAAAATGAAAATAACCTTTGAACAAATGTACCCCAAAAACTGACAACGTTACTTTTATTTGGTTGTTACAATTAGCTATTTTGACAATGGAATTCTGTAATTTATTTGTTTCAATCGAAATCTAAAATGTATAACATGTAAAATAGAATTGTAACCAGAAAAGCATGCCCCAGTCCTTTGGTAATGGAAAGGTTAATCCGAATGTAACAATAAGCTATGCTGATTGCTTTCATGTGCGATTTAAGTGGTAATTTAGCAGTGTGCAAACAACTGCAGCAATTTACTGCCAGCAATAGCCATTTATCAACGGCTCAGAGTAAGCAGTGAATGTCACTCCTGTGTGTACTAAACAGGCAACTTACCATACGAGCAAGAGCTCAAGTTTTTGAGCTATGACAGATTTAACAAATCCTGTCACAATTACATCAAAACTGCAGATTTATGAATTCATGAGGTTAGTTAGCATATTACTAGAACATTTTTATTCGAGGCGAAGAGTTCCCTTCTCAGCATTTTATTCTTATAGAGCTAATAAATATTTGAATTTCGGTGCGGCATAACATTAAAAGCGGTGGTAAAAGATCTTTTTAAAATGTCCGAGAATGCGCACACTTGAGCTTTTTATTACATTATAGAAAGAAAAACTTAAACCAAAAGTAGCACATTCATAATTAACATTACAAATCACAAAAGGTGTGTATGATCCAAGAAATGTAGTTCCCTCAAAATTATAGACATATATACATTTGAATTGAAAGACATTTTCTAATCCTATCAGTGGGAGGTATGAAAAAAGAACAAGAGGGGCACAGGGTCAAAGTGGGGACATAAGTTACAAAAGAGAATTGAAAGACAGCTCTGGCGATACCTAAAATGGGCAGCCCTGCCTGGAAATGGATGTGTCAGTCTGGTGTGAATGCATGCCAGACTGACTGACAGAGTCCCTGGTCAAACTCACTCAGGTCAGACTTTAGATAGGGCACTACTGAAGCACACTATGCATTGCCCTAGGGCCTTGACACCATTTAGCATAGTAGGAGCATGTCTTTTGATATGCTCACACTATGCTGATTGGGAACCAACATGGGATGGTAGGACAGAACATCAAAACTGGGATTGTCCTGCTGGATCTGAGATAGTTGAGAAGTACAAAATAAGGACTGTCCTACTGGAACCAGGATCAATAGGAGGTGTGATTTCTTATAAGTAGTAATTAACTTGAACATTTTAGTATATGAAATTTTTTTAAAAATTAAAAGTAAAATGCGTTGGAGTAACTGATAATAGAATGAACTGCTAAAATACTATTTCTATATTTAGGGGAATTATTTAATTGAAGAGCAGTGAATACCTGGATTCTATCTTAGGAATCAGAATAAAGACATGACAAAAAAAATCTGTCCAGCAGGGATTGTGTAAGCTATGCTTAACTTGTGATTTGCTTTCATGCCAGCACACGTTTTAATGTAATAGTTTTTATTGATTTTTATAAAAGGTTATTAAATATCTAGTGTGTCCCTGTGCTTTACGGCTTTTAAGTTGTATTTCTGCTCATTGAAGATCGTCATGCTGTATCCACAGATTATCAGAGAATAGGGAGAGTCGTTAAGGTTTAATAACAGAGAAAATATTTGTGATTAGAATTATCCAGTTTATTTTTTCTTTTCTTTATTTAATTTTAATTTTATTCAAAGAGGTTATTTATAAAGAGAAGTGCCAGGGAATAGTTCTCAAAGTGAAGCAATCAGCAAAACATTGTATTGGTTTCCATGGTGATTATTCTAATTTTAGATCTATCCCTTTAGGTTTACCAGTTGAATGATGGTGAATTAGGGATGCCTATAAAATGTGCATGCTTCAGCACTGCTCTTCAACCAATCCAGCCATGAAGAATGCATTTTATATTGGTATCACTAAATGAAAGAATGATCTTGTAACTCTAATAAAGCCAGTAGTATGCAGGAACTATTATATTTATTATTAAATGGAGTTTCACCACTGATCAATCATCATATCTTCATTAAACTTTTTTTTTTTTGCTACTTGGAATTACTATTTTTAAAATTTAATTTATCTAATTATATTTTGTTCATATTTTATTTAATTAGACTAAAAATCCCTGTGAATAAAGTATATTTATGTAACAACAATGCCGTTTAAGTTATTTATTGTAAAAGTATATACTGATATACTATATTGTAAAATGGAATTTAATTCTACGGCAAAGATCTCCCTATCTGTATTAGTGAAAAGAAAATACCAAAGACATATAAATGTTTCCTATATCTCCATTAATATTATTTAAACATACCAATGTGGCGTAGAAACTAAATAAAAACAAATACAAATTAAACATGTATTAAAGTGACACTGTGAAGGAATACCCCATCACTTGGTTCGCACATTTTGTTTCCTTCATGTTGATTTATTTGTTCAAACCCACCTGGTTCGGTTCCTGAACGAGGACCACCTCAACACCTCATTAGAACGTGGAATACAAAGTATCCAGTACGTAAACCACAATGGAAACAATTAATAGAATGCTCCCTTGGGTGGCCACCATTTCATGCAACCGAACCCACATGGTTGACAGAATGGAATGCGACCATTTTGTCTCCCGAACGCAGGCAGAGCTACTTGGTCATTGAGTGCCTGGAACTGATTTCAGCTAGGCACTCCCGAGAAAACCGGTGAAGATGGAACTACTGCCTGTTCAAGTTCCTGACCACCTACACGAACGGCGTTCGGGAGATACGAACTATCGACTGGGGGAAGCATTCGACACTTGAAAGCTTTCTTATGCTGTGTGTGGTTTTTATATAAAATTATCAGTTATAAAACAGAGACTGGCCCTTACCACGATTCCTCTGGAACTCTTTTGGGCTTACACCTCGTGGCCGGCTGGACAAAACTTTTCCTCGATGGCAATTCCAAACTACCAAACCGATCTGAGTGATTTTTGGATATGATATTCACTCAGATTAGTACTATCCGGGATGTGACTCTCGAGGGGTTTTCATGGATGTTTGGGTACTTTTGGGGTGTTGTAAAATTTTTGTATTTTTCTGTACCTGGAGATAATTTAGTTTATACAGTTCCTAACTCAATTATCTCTCAGGCACAGGGGAGGAGTTTACTGTATGTATATTTTGTGAGTTTTTGCCTGAATTAAACAGATCTTCTCCCAACATTCAGTGTCGACTAGCGTGTGGGGGGAAAAGGCGATGCCAGCGATATTTACTTTTTAGGAGTATTGCAACTACGATATTGGGGGAAAGGGAATCCGTGGCGGCGAAATATTGGTGGTGCGCCACAGACACTAAAGTCTCCCAGACCACTTCAGCTCAAGGAAGTGTCTGGGTGCAGTATCCCTGCCATTTTAATTCTACAATGTAAAACATTGCAGTTTTTTTAGAAACTATAATTTTACATTGCATAGTTAAAGGAACACAATAGGGTCAGGAACACAAACATGTATTCCTGACCCTATAGTGTTTAATCCACCATTCAGGTTGCTTGCCCCCCTTTAGTCCTCTAGGAAAATATGAAAACTCACCTTATTTTCAGCGCTGCTTAGGTCCACAGGCGCTAGCCCCGAGTAGGTCCACTGGCACTAGCCCCGCCCCCGATCCGCCCCCAATTTACCTTCTTTGTGACATCATTAGAATTGCAGATTTTTTGCCAATCCAATGCTTTCCAATTTCCTCTCTGCCTCAACAGTATAAGGACACTCTAGCTTGGTGGCTGGTTATTGGCTGTGTCAGTTGACTTTCTCAGCCTCTTACTGATCGCACACTGAGATAAATAGCAGATATTGCCATATATACATATTATATTCTCTTTCTTAACTCATTTATTAAAAGTTAATTCTTAAAATATATAGTTATCACAAAGTAAAGGTAATAGACCCTTTTCAACAGTTAGCTGAGCTTTAAGATTTAACTAATTAACATTTAATTAGACAACTTGCAGTATGCTTTGTTGATATTTTTAATGCTATTCCAAAACCTTTTGTACCTATCATCCCTAGAGATGTTCCACTTATTTGTTTATTGTTATGCCATAAATATGATAATCATATTATGATTTTAAACACGGACACTTATACAAAATGTATATCCTCTGGGAAATATTTCAGATAGATCACTTATGTTTTAGTTTTTTTTTATTGATTACAGCCCTGAAGCATGTATTGCTATGTGATTAAAATCCTGATGCGGTCGCACTAGCTACAATGTTAGCTTTTTATATAAATTGCATTTTGAGTTAAAATGCAGTGTACTGCAGAACTGACACTTACTCTGTGGAACTTAAAAGCATGTGTAAAATATTGTTGCAATTGTTTTTTATTGTTTGAGATACCTTTAAGAAATGTTTAATGATTTAAAAATGTTACCCAAAATAAGTGAATTTGGTCCCATGTCCTCATTGCTGCTGGGGCTGCATAGCAATTGGGTTGTAAAGCGTATGGCAATGAAAGAATAAATACCCAGGTGAGTTAAATATTTTATCAATCCTGCCCTCTGCCACGAATGCACGCTATGAATGCCAATGAGTAATTCCCTCTAACAACCGCATAAATCCACTAACACAAAAAATCTGAGACACATCACACGTTATGACACAGTATCTCACTTTCTCATTCTATCTTCTACTTCCACATAACATATCATCAAAGGATTCAACCAGGAACAATACATTTAATGTTTGCTCGTTTTCATATGTGTCCTGGGGAATCAATGGTTTTATAACATCGCAAAACATGTGTTTTTTTTTTTAATTTTTTTTTTTTACTTTTTTCTCCTTGCTATACTGGTATTGTGTTCCACACGCAGCTGCTCAACATTATAACTATAGTGTCTTATTTATTTTCTCTTTTTTATTTTACAGCTGTAAATAAAAATGTATTCCATGTTACCTGTAACTGTGTATATATAAAGTACTGCAGCTTTCATAGTCTAATATTCTATGCATAGGCTTAAGTGAGTTTTGGTCACAAAATAAAATATGAATATTTATGTGATAATCGTGAATTTGTATTGTATTTTCATCAAACACCCTAAAAGTAAATTTTAAAGTTAAATTAGTTAATTTTCAATTGTCATCTGTATGTTAACTAAAGTATTGATGAACCACCACATTTTTGCTGTAACATAGAGGAGCACACAAAAGCACACAAAAAAGTTCCATCAAAAAGGTAACAGACATAAGCAGCAGGTGTTTTGGACACCACTGGATCCGATGTCTAGAATAGATGCTATAGATGGAATAAATGTTTCACTTTTGGAAAAGTCCAATGAATGCTTTTTTTATTCTTTATTTTTCAGTGCACAGTGTACATAATACAGTGGTAAACATTAGGTATAAAACATGCTGTATGAGTTTAGATGGTTAGCATTTGGTTCGTGCACTTTTTTTTTTAGTTTTACAAGTTTGTGTAAGTCTAGGTAGCTTGTGTGATGCGGGCGTACAGAGTTCCTACGCTAACCTAAGGGTGATTTCTCAGCATGTTTAGAGTGCCGGTGGAGGGGTGTTAAGCTGGATATTTGGTATTTTGGATTTTATATACAGTATATAATATTTTTCTTACGAAAGAAAAGTCCACATTGACCTGTATATGAAGACAACCAGTGATTATACTCCTTCATGGAAAGTATAGTGTTGACTGGAGCTTTGTGCTCTGTGGCAAGGGTATGTGAAGACATCTAGGAAATACATAAAAACAAAAATACTTTAAGAATGCTTGCTCTCCTGATATGACCATAAATGGTGCAAGCCGGTTAGCATACCTCTCAACATTGGTCCCCGGTGAATCGCAATGTTAGTGGGTGGAGGGAACCAGTGAAAGGAGGTGGGTCCACCCAAAGGATTGGCAGGTTAGCCTGGCCTGAATGCACATCAGACTGACTGTGAAACATTCAGACCAGCTCACTGAAGGCAGACCATGCATGGAGCACTGTTTCAGTGCTCTCTGCAGGGTCCTAATGCAGGGTCCTAACTGCCCAGCATGCCCATGCAGAAAGACGGCCCTGCTCCTGTATACGGGGGCAAAATAATGTGGCCAAATATGAAGCATGATATATTGGACTACAGCTCCCAGAAGTTTAGTCCTTAAGGGGTTAAAGGAACTTTCTGGGCATCTCATTGAAGTTGTTATGGGGCCAAGCGGTCATTGGCACTGTCTTACCTTAAGAGGTTAAAATGTTTACAAATGGTTTAATCCATAAGTTGTGAAGATGGCACCATCCACTCTACCCATTGGTTGCCGGCAATGGTCCTAGGCTTTAATGGAGAAGTATTGGACACAGTGCCTCTCATTGGCTAAAACTGTAAGCTGATGCTCTCAGCCTATTACTAGCTTGTCATTCCCCAAATTGTCTGTGTAAGGTACGCACCACATTGAAGCTTTAAACCATAACTGGAAATCAGGGTGCTGTCTTCTCAACTTTGGGGTCAAATGTTCGTAAACAGTCTAATCCCTTAAGGTAGGACCGCGCCCAGCACCTTCTGGCACCATAAAAACTTAATTGAGTTAAAGATTTTATGAAGCCTGATGTGTTTCTGTAAAACTCAATACATATCTTGCTCATCAAGGACGAGGAGAGATTTAATTAATCAGCACCTGGAAGATCTACTGATATTATAATTTTATTTACAATCATGATAGAGCTGACCTTGTATCTCCAAATTATGTTTAATGAGACACCTTTGAGGTTTAGCTATATTACGGTTTTTATGAGTGAATATCAGAAACAGTAATTGCATTGAGATACATAAACATACAATAATTATATGAATATTAATTGCTACATTAAACTTTTTTATGTTTTATTTTTATTAGGTGACTGTAAAAAAATGAGAATTGTGTATCAAGCATCTTATTTAAGTATCCTTGTTTCCTTGTGTGTAATTCACACATGAAAAGGAGGGGGGGGGGGGGAGGCGGGAGGGGGGAAGCTCCAGAAATGGAAGGCCAATCCCTGAAAACATTAAATGGAATAAAAATAAATATCCAGGCACCCCTGAGGTTTCTTTCAAAAGGCAGTCTTTTTTTATTTGAAACAAGGAAGTAAAGACAATGTTTTGGCTCCTCTTTGAGCCTTTTTTCAAGTTTCTTCTATTTTATTAAGGTATCCTGGCTGAGTGGTAAGAGTGAGTTTGTATTTTCGGTGGTATGGCACATCTGGGTACATAAATGAATGTACCACTGAACACAGTATAAACACAACTAAGAGTGGACATACCCTCCATCCCTTCTCTACATGGCTTTATTCCATGTAATAAATATGTATAGAACACACTAGTGATCCCATGCCATTAGTCACTGCTTGCATTGTGTTAAACTATAAATGGTAAAAGGCCTGTATGGAACATATTTGCCTTCTTTTTTTTTTTCAATCTTTATTTAATCTTAACAATTAATACATCTCTTTAATTTAAATTCTACAGATTTGTATATGCTGTGGTGCTGTGAGTTAAAGGAACACTATAGTCACCTAAATTACTTTAGCTAAATAAAGCAGTTTTAGTGTATAGATTATTTCCCTGCAATTCCACTGCTCAATTCACTGTAATTTAGGAGTTAAATCACTTTGTTTCTGTTTATGCAGCCCTAGCCACACCTCCCCTGGCTATGATTGACAGAGCCTGCATGAAAAAAGAAAAAAACGGGTTTCACTTTCAAACAGATGTAATTTACCTTAAATAATTGTATCCCAATCTCTAAATTGAACTTTAATCACATACAGGAGGCTTTTGCAGGGTCTAGCAAGCTATTAACATAGCAGGGGATAAGAAAATCTTAATTAAACAGAACTTGCAATAAAGAAAGCCTAAATAGGGCTCTCTTTACAGGAAGTGTTTATGGAAGGCTGTGCAAGTTACATGCAGGGAGGTGTGACTAGGGTTCATAAACAAAGGGATTTAACTCCTAAATGGCAGAAGATTGAGCAGTGAGGCTGCAGGGGCATGTTCTATACACCAAAACTGCTTCATTAAGCTAAAGTTGTTCAGGTGACTATAGTGTCCCTTTAAAAGATATAGTAGGCAAAACATTAGTTTACTCCACTCTGGTCCTGATTCGTAAACTAAACCTGTATGCATCAGTACCTTGCATTTGCACCATTATAACACACCGCTTGTCTAAGAATTCTCTCCGGAATAAACTGCAGGACAACTCTACACTACAGAAAATACATTGTATTTATATCTTACTTTTTTATGCAAAAAAGTTCCAAAAAGTGGTTATACCAATAGCTGTATCGATCATAAATGGAAACAGAACATTAAATCAATATGAACTTTCTATACATATAAGCAGCTGACTGTTAATGTATTATCTAGTTTTTATATTTCAGTCAGGTAATTGCAGTTTCCAACCATGGATCTTTTCAGATATAGTGGTCAGGGAGAGAATGCAGCAGGAGATGTCAGTATCCCTTTAACCTATATATTTTTCTAGTGAAATGACATGTAAATATATAGATTTAAAGACATGCAGATCATGCTATTCTCCATCAATATGTTGGCTACAGTACAGAGTTGAACCAAGGTGTGCATCCTCTCCCACCTGCCCCAAATAATGATTATCGGTTTATATTGCTATACTGAATAAATGATTTTAGTCTCTATAAAGTGACATCACTTGAAGTCACAGACAGAGAGCAAGACCTGATCTATTTTTTTTGTTTACACCTGGAAATATCAGGGATGGCTCCTCCATGAATTATTTAGAAACCTAATTTTAAACATAACATAGGAAAGAAATATTCAATCTCTAGTCAAGTAAAAACAAATACTTCACTTTTATTTATAATTTATTTGAGGGTAATCGAGTTCACTTAATAAATTTAAAGAAAGAAAAAAACAATGTCACCTAACTCTATTTCATAATTAAGGATATCAAATATGATGATGGTAATGGATCCACTGATTGCAGACTAAAGTCACAGGTTAGAGGTAAAGCTTTTATTAATCTTGAGATGTTCAATTTGTGTGGTCACCTGAGAAGGTCATCCTTCCTTTTGGAGAATACACGCTGAGAAAATGAAGAACCAATTCTTGTTCACTAGTATGACAGCAAAACAAATATGCTGAGGAAAAAAACATTCTAAATTTGATATTGAGAAAATATAGAATGTTATATACAAAATAAGTATAAACATATTCTGAGTATAGGTATTTGATTGACTAGAGAGGCATCCTAAGTATATTGACACTAAAATAATTCTGACACAGTTTTCCATCCTTGCAAACCTAGTACTTTCCCCTCCTTAATAATTACTGCTATCACATGTTATCTTCTTTTTTTTAAGTGGTACATGTCAGTCAGATTTTTTTTATGTTCTGTGTGTAGTGGATGCAGTGAGAGTATTTGATTAGTAAATGCAGTGTGTGTGTTTTTGTGTAGTGGATGCAATGTGTTTGTGTAGTGGATGCAGTGTGTGTGTGTAGTGGATGCAGTGTGTGTGTGTGTGTGTGTGTGTGTTTGTGTAGTGGATGCAGTGTGGGTGGTGTATTTAGTGTGTGTTTGTGTATAAATATGTGCGGTAGGAACTCCCTAGCTCCCCACCCCTTACCTGTCTCTTAGTACCCTCCCATTCCCCTGTTTCTCTCCCCCCTAGTGTTCATCACCCCCCTTCCCTATCCCATAGTGTTCTTCACCCCCTCCCCGTTTTAAAGTTTTCTTCACCACCCTTCCCTGTCCCATACTGTTCTTCACCCCCCCCCCCCCCCTTCCCTGTCCCATGGTATTCTTTCCCCCTCCCCTGTCCCATAGTGTTCCTTACCACCCCCTGTCCCATAGTGTTCATTACCACACCCAGCCCCCTGTTCCATAGTGCTTCCCCCCGTCCTTTAGTGCCCCTCTCTTTCCCCTCCTTAGTCCCCGCTCCCTGTTGTGTCTCCTGGTAGCGTGGCCGAGCAGAGCGGTGCGCTCCACTCTACAGGCGATTCAGTCTCCTGTACCCGGCTGGACTGACAGGACGTGCTCAATCAGTTAGTACCCACCTCCTGCTGGTCACTCCGATCTTTTAAAGCGCCGGCCCACTCATTCATTATCGGTATTGCCGGTGAGTATCGGCCAATACCGATACTTACAAAAAAACTGAATATCGGCCAATAATATCTGCAAAACCGATAATCATTTGATCCCTGATAAAAATCAACACAATAACTATACTTATTCAGTAATGAATATGCAATAAATAGAAATTAGCTTTAAACATCCTAAGCATGTGTAGCCTGATCACTCTCAACTAACTATCTAACCCCGCTCTCTATTGCATAGTACAAGAGAGCTAATGGAATTTTCTTTTGAGGAACTTCATACTCTCAGGATATAGTAGTGCAGACAGGGAGTGGGTCACAACTAAGAATTTATTTCATTTAAATACGGTTTAATGCCTTACAATGGGAGGGAACCATAACACTTCTAGCACCATAACTACTACAGCGAACAGTTGAGGTTTTAGTGGCTAAAGTGTTCTTTCAACATTTTCTGAACTGGAGATTTGCGTTGGAGTATAAACATTAGACTTGTGCATGGTAAAAAAACTGTTTTTTGACCAAACTATTTTGGTTAGTACAAATACTAATGATCCTCCCTTTTCGCTCTCCCTGCAAGTTGATGATGGTACCTGTATCAGCCCATCCTTGCAAGTTCATTGTCTTTGTATTATCTTTGATTCTGGCTTTTCCATTACACCTTATGTCATCCTGACGATTCCACCTTAAAAACATTGCCCACGTCTGCCCCTTTCTTACACAAGATGCTGCTAATGAGCTTGTTCATGCTCTAGTAATTCATCGCATTGGCCACTGTAATTCTCTCCTAAACTGCATTTAATTAATTAATTAATTAATTAATACTGCTACCAGATTTATTTTTCTCCCCTGCTGTTCCTCTTACACCTCACCCCTCTGTCAATCCTTACATTGGCTTCCTGTACCCTGTAGGAGAAAATTCAAAATACTAACCCTTACCTATAAAGTTCTTGCCCCTGTTACATTTCTTCACTAAATCATAGGTAAACCTCTTCTCAGTCTCTCCTCATGCCTGCAAGAGCTCTTAAGGATGGCTCCTTTCCTATGGAACAGCCTGCCTACCCCCATCAAACTCTCCCATGGTCTTCAATAATTTAAGAAGTCTCTCAACAGCCACCTCTGGCTTTCAAGAGTAACTTCTGTTTCACAAGCATGCCTCGTGCTCTCTCTTAAAGGGCCACACTCCACTGTCACCTTCCACTTATGCTACTTTCCCATACCGTTGCTTTCTTCTATCCTCTTCGATCCCCCTCTTGTTGTGTTTTGAGACCCCACTTCCTCTTAATTTTAAGCTTGTTTGAGCAGGGTCCTCATCAACCCATTGCTCCTGTATCATTTTGTAATTGTCTCTTTTATTGTTAAATTTCCCCCTCTATAATACTGTAAAATGCTGCATATAAGTTGGCGCTATATAAATGCCTATAATAGTAATAAATCAGTCAGGAATATTGCAGAATATACATTATCTAAAATACATGAAAGCATTTTCATGTGCTACCAGTCGACAATGAAATTATGTGTGTCCCAGAAAACATGGTGGATATGGTGGATATAGCTGATCTGTAAACATTGCTGGAGAATTTTATATTGACTTTGTAATGCGCTGGTGAATTCTTGAAAATTCACAGACTTAGGGTTTTGTTCACTGTACAGTGATTTATGGTGAAATTAAATTACAAACCTTGATGTGACTATAGTTAAGTTGGAGAAGTCTTCAAATTCTGCTATTTGGCTAAAACAGTATAATTTCCAATTAGTCGCTTTGTTTAATGCAGAGAGCTTCCAGCTGTCTGCGGGTTAACTGGTGCATGGTGTGTTGTCAAACCATTAAAACTGGTTTGACTACTTACATTGCAAGGCGTGAAGGGGTATTCCTTAAACCATAACATAGCATAACCCAGCATAGCATACTGTAGTGGTTATGGTGCTTGGAATGTGTTCCTTTAATTCTGTACATGCACCACATATTTTCATATGCTTCTTTAATGAAGTAAAGTTATGTAAAATCTGTGTCACAATTTTATTCATTTATTTATAAGGAACCATAAATTAATTAATCAGCTGGCTGTGTTCTTTATGCGTTAGTGCTACCCGCTGCAGTCTTTAGGACAGGTCAACGGTTATCTCTGACACTGCAGTGTATAACATGTATCAACTGCAAAGTTATTGGTAGCACTTACAAACTTTAATAAAAAGGACCCATCTTTGTTTGTTTCATTTCTGCAGGAAAACAAAATCAATGAGATGAGCTTTTTATACATTCAAGCAACGTTTTTCCTTTACAGTCTGGAGCAGAATATGCAATCGGGTTTTTCTCTTTGGGACTTCACGGCAGCACCTGGAAATAAGCTCTTACAAACGCTACATGCACAGATGCGAATTAATTAAGATTCTAGTATATTGTATAGGAATGGTACAAATATATATAGAGAGAGAGAAAGAGGGAGAGAGAGACAGTAATGTCTGCCAAACTCACACAATATGATGCAGCAACAAGCAAATATGGGCAAATAGTTTCTGGGCTTACGATAGAAAAAATGATGTCTGTATATTAAAATCCTCTGCTAGAAATAAAGCCAGCTAAAAAAAGATAGCATGCATAGGACCTAGCACATTATTATTATTATTATTATTATTATTATTATTATTATTTAATATATTACATATATTCATTATGATCAAATATGGGAAGCATTTAGTGATTTACAGGGGCACCATAACTACTGCAGCTACAAGTTATAGTGTTTTATTAAAAAAAAAAAAAAATTTGAACCTACTTGACTCTTCCTCGTGACTAAACTGGGAGGAAAGTCAATGGCTATCGCATGCCAAGCACAAAAGTGGGAGTATGGAAAGAATATGTGATCAATGGACAAACTTTGCTATATTCCACTATTTTTTTGTGATCAAAAAGTGTTTGAGTTTTTTTCTTAAATTAATGTGTAAATATATTAATTCTGATTTTTTCTTTAGTTCGTTTTCATCACGATTTTTAATTTATAAACTCAAATTTAGGTGGAAAATGTAACAGAATCCTCAAATCATACATATTAACACAGAGTGTTGACATATCTAACATGTATGTATAATACACTGAAGCTGACCGTAAATATGATTATAATAAAAATGTAATTACATTTAAATTAGCAAAAAGCTAAATTTCTGATTTTAGACCGTTAGATCTTGTAAGCCATATGGCAAATGCTTTTGTTCTCACTCATTAACCATACCCTCTAAAGCAATACGTGCAAGAATGAAAAGGAAAGGCTCCTGCAAAGTGGTGGAAATTAAAAAGATTATATAACCGTGATGGACAATTAACTAATAAAAAGGGGGAATGTCTCATTGCAGAAATAATGTCCATTAGAGCATTCAACAAGAGGCCAGGACCCATTATTATAATCAGATATACCGGACAGATTAATCCAGTGTTTCTGTTTTATACTATACAATATTTGTTTTCACTCAGATCATAAACAGGACAAAGGAACTAGAGTCAACTAATGTTTGATCATTTTTTTCATGACAGCCCTGTGTTGAAAAGGACAATGAGCTGAAGGCTGGAACATATAGACATAAATATTTAGTAAGATTTACATATGTGTAAATGTTTACATGTTGTAGAGTCAATTTATGTCGGTTCAAGCTGTCTGCTTTAAGCCTGCCAGCTTTATGTCAGCAGTAAACTGACACTGGGTTGAGAGTTAAAAAGTATAATATTATTATATGTTTATAAAAAAAAAATAAAACGTGTCTTGGTGCAAGAACCATGCATTATTAAATGATGATTTATTATATCCCAAACACTCAAATTTACATAAGAGTGCAATAGGTGCATGTTAAATCACTTATGTATATAATAACACTCCAGCATAATATCCAAACGTAAAAAATAGAATATTTATATTCTATTTTTACGTATACATACATCTACCTGCAAACATGCTGTAGAACAACTACACAAAATGAGAGTGGTTTGTAGAAAGTTACATGACAACCATCAAGCTTCCAATGACTTGACGTTTCTCGGAAGAAGTTCAATGTATCACTAATAACAGGAAACAAGCATTGTGGGAAAGGAAGTGAAATGACAAGATTTTGAAACTGCAATGTGATATATATATATATATATATATATATATATATTTATATATATATATATATATATATATATATATAATATTAAAGACATAACAGGTCTAAATAGACAGACATGGTTTGGGGAGTAGAGATATTGGATTGTCATTCTATGCTAATCCTAATGGAGTGCCATTATCCATATGATAATACTCTAGGACAGGGGTTCTCAACCCAGTCCTCAAGGACCCCCTACCAGTCCAGGATTTAGGGGTTAGAGTCTAAGGTGTTTTTTTTTCCCTTTTTCTAAACACCTTAGACACACCCAGGTAATCCCTAAATCCTGGACTGGTAGGGGTTCCTTAAGGACTGGGTTGAGAACCCCTGCTCTAGGATGAAAAAAAGTTTTTTTTAAATTCTTTATTTTTGAAAGTGCAGAGAAAATTACAAGTTTCATTGCTGTCAATGGGTGTTACATTAGTTGGTAATCGGTTACGCCTTGGTGACAGATTCAAGCTTCGTTGCACTTTTTTTTTTTTTTAAATAAATAAATACAAGAGTAAGCATAGTCAGGTGTAACATAGAAGGGTAACAGTCAAGCTATACATGCTGCTGAAAACAATTTAACTTGAGTTGAGACCATATTATTTTGTTGGTCGTATACTGTTACTAGAAGCAACTATATGCTAGGTAAACATGTCGTGTTGAAAACAGTTATATGCCAGGCAGACCTTTCCCGCTTAAAACAGTTATGCTAGGCAGACATATCATGGTGAAAACAGTTATGCTAGGCAGACATATCATGGTGAAAACAGTTATATGCTAATTGCATGTCAAAGTAATACAATGGAATTAGAATAACTTGCAGGTAAGACTATGAAGTTTAGCTGGATTAGTATATCAGGCTTCGGGGTAGGTACATGCGTGTGCATGGTAGAGAGGAATGGTGCCAAAGTCTCGGTGATGTGAGTTCCTGACCAGTGTCCCTGCATAACTGAACAGCATCCTTTGTGGTTGTGGGGAAGGGCATGCTGCCCGTCTGCTAAGGGATCAGCCGATTCCTCTAGGTGGAACTTGCACTGATGGTAGTTCTTGGTGTCGGCTGTCAGCCAGGGGCATGCCGGTGTCACCCTCTCGCTCTGGGCTTGTTGTAGGGCCAGCATCGTTTCACCACGGACTCGGGGGATTGAAGAGACCGGGTCCTTCCCTGTTGGGGTAGGTCTAAAGGCTGTGATGGTGTGTCGCCGCTTGCAATGCGCAGGCCTCCGCCTCTGCCTATGTGGGGGATGCATCGGGGCTTTGACCCTTGGGGCCCTCACCCCAGATGGGCTCATGTGATGTGGGTTGTGGGTTGTGTCATCGGGATATGCCTGAGGGCTTCCTTGCTCCACTCCGGCTGTTGCTCACCTGGGTGTGTTCCCGCTCGCCCGCGGCTGATGCTGTGTAGCTGCGTGTCTAACTTCCACCTTTGCCCAGAAGTTTGCCAGCAGCATGTTCAAGCGAGTGTCTAGAGGATCATAAGGGTTGCATTGTGACTCAGATGTCTCATGGCCCTTGTTGGGCTGCGTGTCCACCATCTTAAGATAGCTAGCGGCCTGCTTGCTCAGTACGTAGTTTGGGCTGTTGCTTGTTATCTGTGGGGGCTCACAGGTTGCGAGTGTTTGGACCGGGTTAACCCTCACCGGTCCTGAGGGGGGAGGGGAAGCCCAATACTTCGGGTGCCGCATGCTTTGAGGAGCTGGGAGAGCGGCCGCCTCTCCCCTGCTCTGCGTCGTGTAGGCCCCAAGCCTCTGATCCAATGATCCAGCGGTCCTTCCGAGCGTGTGGGGTATCATTCTGCTCCCCAGCTTTGGTATCGCCGGGTGAGTGAGGTGAGTTGAGGTTCAGGGTCAGGTATTTTCCCCACGTGTTTCGCTTTAAATCGGGACCGGGCTCGGGAGCTCACAGATTGTGCGTCTGGTCAGCTCCCCGGTCAGGCTCCGCCCCCGGAAAAAAAGTTTTAATCTATGGCTTTGTTGTATATTTTATTTCACTGTTGTCTCTTAATATTAATTAATTATACAACTTGACTCAAGTTTTAAAATATATTAAAATCAGAGGAGGATACAGCCGACGTGGTTGAGTATATATATATATATATATATTGGTCCACCATTTCTATTCTGATTTTTTTTTGGGATGGTGGCCATTGAAAGATATTTTTACTAAACTATAAAGTGATCAGTACCAGAGTGACGGTTCCTCTTTGATTATTGATTAACCAAATTAACAATAGCAAATGTAACTAAACTGGACATATTAGGGAAGTTATCATAATATAAATAAGTGTGAAATGTATGTGAGCAAGTTCTATACATAGTGTTAAAAAAAAGTGGATCCTTATAATGCTCTACAATACCATGATGGCCGTAAGAAATAATAAAAATAAAAAACTGTTATTTTCTAACCATCTATTATGATAAACCTACATGCTTTCTGAAGTAATATTGCCTGAGCCGATGAGTCAAAGGTAGTATTTTTACATCTTGAAGAGAAACCTTATTTTTGAAATGAATAAAAATAAAGAGTTTTAACAGAAGAAGAACCTTGTCCCAGCCATCAAGTATGGTGGTGAGAGTCTGATGATTTGGATTTGCACCGCAGCCCCAGGAACTGGATGGTTTTCCAACATTGACATAACAATGTATTCTGCAGTGTGCTAAAAGATTATAGAAGAGAATGTCAGGCCATCTGTCAGTGAGCTAAAACTGAACAAAAAGTGGGTCATGAAAATAGATCCACAACATAAAACCAGATAAATAAATGAATGGCTGCAAAGAGCATAAATATCCAAATTTTGAATGGCCTAGTCAATGTCCAAAACTCATCAAAATGTGGTGGATGGACCAGAAATCGGCTCAAACTCTCAAAGTAATGGTCCAAAAATTTTGAAGACTAAGAAGGCTGACCATAATGTATAGGCATACTTAGTGTATATTTCTGCTCCTGAATGTTGTGGAATCAGGCACTAGACTAGACAAGACTTGTACACGGCAGAAACATTTGTTTCAGTCAAATTACTTTTGCTGAAAAATAATAATTTACAGGCAGCTGAATTTCGGTCATGAGGCAATTCAGCTTGGCCAAATTTCATGATCAGCAAAAGATGACAAAAAATAAAACTAATCAGATTAACCAAAAGTCGAGAAATACGGCAGTCGGTGTACTGTAAAATCTATACATAATACAGTATATTTTCTGTATTATTATTGGCATTTATATAGCGCCAATAAATTCCAAAGGGCATATATTTTGCAGTAAATTGATAGGCACATTTCCCCACAATTTTGTTCGCAGAACAAGAAAAAGCAACCAATAAGGAAAAAAGAGGAGCAGTATAATATTATATATATAAATAGAGAGAGAGGGACTGTGTTTATTAATTTCCACGAATGAAAAAATATGTACACACAGAGGTCAGTGTGGTGGTACCAGATCCACCAAATGGGCTTAACCCAGTACTTAGATTAGAGAAAATAATAAATAAATAGAGTCTCAAATAGGAGTAAGACTCAAAACTGGTATTTAAACAGAGTCTGGAAAGTAAATGATAATTCAGTCTGTGACTGATCAGGAAATAGGCCCGGAGTAAAGGTAGTGGGGATTGTCAAAATAGTCAATCACGCATGGTTCCAAAGAGTGCAGAAAGAGAATAATAAATGCTTTATTAATACATCGAAGTTAGGAAGCTAAAAAATGTTTGAAGAATCAATTACAGCCGATAAACATGTTTTCTTTTTCTTTTTAAATCTCATTAAATAAAAAAGCACACTTCAGCAATAAATGTAATTGCGTGTAGGATGAAAGCAAAAAATAATAAATAAATTTAGCCCCCATGTCAACACGCTAAAGTAAAGCACCTAGGTACTTTCAATGCTTCATGTCAGATGATTACTAGAGGCTATTTGTTACAGTTTTTTGGGGGAAATGTCTTATATTCATAACAATTATCATTGAAGCCAATGTTTCTTACAATTTATATACTTTTAAAATTGAATGTTCCTTGCAATTTATATACTTTTACAATAGTGAACATAAAGGCTAATTAAATATAACTATTGCTTGTTATTGTAGTATCTGCTGTGCTGTGGATCCATATTCATTTATTCAGGATTTTCATGAAGGATTTGTACTTTTTATCAATAAATGTCTACTGGCTAGAAATCCAAAACCTAGTCACTTTTATCCTATATGTGCAAATGCCCCAATCCACAATTTTAAATTTGATTCTAAATCATAAAGCATTAAAAAAATATACATGAAACCAACACTTAAGAAGTAAAAGTTGATCCAAGGCATTCCTATTACACTACAGAAAATT
This sequence comes from Pelobates fuscus, assembly GCF_036172605.1. Taxonomy (NCBI): domain Eukaryota; kingdom Metazoa; phylum Chordata; class Amphibia; order Anura; family Pelobatidae; genus Pelobates; species Pelobates fuscus. The sequence continues at coordinate 128,340,246 of NC_086317.1, forward strand.
TTGTATTGTAAGAAAAGATATCTAAGCTTCACTTGTAGAAGCCGCATTGTAAAATGTATTTCTTTTTATTTACAAGATACCGTAAAAAAAAAAGTTTACAATTTTTTTTTTTAACACATTGTTACTTTATCCAACCTAAAGAGTCATCTAATCCCGAAGACAATTGGGATTGGATTAGTGTACCGGGGATAAATGAGGAAGAAAAGATAGAGAATTGAAGACGAGTCCTTTAGACAGAAAGTTAAAAGATAAAGTGTAAAAAAGATTTAATTTCCTGTCCACAAAGAAAACTACAGTGAGCTAATGTTAGCATAAAGATTATTTGCCAAAGATCAGAAAATCCAATTATTTTTGGTACATTCAGAAAAAAGCAGCAGACATTTGCAGTGTTCCTTGCTGTCAAGAGAAGCCAAGGAGATATGCAACGAAGGAACAAAGGTCATAGTAACAACTATACATACACACACACACACACACACACACACACACATATATATATACATATACATATACAGGTAAATGTATATGAAACACTTTGAGACATAGTAATGCCTTAAATAAAGGTTAATCAGTTTGTCAATATGAATTACAAAAAATATGATAAGTAATTAATCCACATATTATTAGAGGTTACTGAATAACAAGTATGTCAAACTCAAAGGCTAGCAAGGGCCAAATAAACAAGGTTTAAGTTTATGTGGGCTGCAAAAAAACAAACGTAAATTTTCACCCCATCTGCTAAACCCCAGCCGCCCCTCATCTACTAAACTCCAGCCCAACACAGACAGACAAACACACACACACCCACAGCCATACACAGTCACACACACAGACAGTCAGACACTTATATACACAGACAGACACATACATAGCCATACAGAGACAGCCATACACACAGACAGCCTTACACACACACACACACAGCCATACACCTATACACTCAGATAGCCATAAACACAGACATACACAGCCATACACCTATACACACAGACAGCCATACACAACCATACACCTATACACACAGATAGCCATACACCTATACACAGACAACCATACACAGACAGCCATACACATACATAGCCATACACTTATGCACACAGACAACCATACACAGCCATACACCTATACACACAGCCATCCACAGAGCCATACAAAGACAGCCATTCACATACACAGCCATACACCTATACACACAGACAGACACATACATAGCCATACAGAGACAGCCATACACACAGCCAGCCTTACACACACACACACACAGCCATACACCTATACACTCAGACAGCCATAAACACAGACATACACAGCCATACACCTATACACACAGACAGCCATACACAACCATACACCTATACACACAGATAGCCATACACCTATACACAGACAACCATACACAGACAGCCATACACATACATAGCCATACACCTATACACACAGACAACCATACACAGCCATACACCTATACACACAGATAGCCATCCACAGAGCCATACAAAGACAGCCATTCACATACACAGCCATACACCTATACACACAGACAGCCATACACAACCATACACCTATACTCAAAGATAGCCATACACCTATACACACAGACAACCATACACACACAGCCATACACCTATACTCAGCCATACGCCTATACAAACAGACAGCCATACAAACAGACAGCCATACATACAGACAGACATACACATACACAGCCATACACATACACAGCCATACACCTATACACACAAGACAGCCATACACACACAGCCATACACCTATACACACAGACAGACATACATACAAAAAGCCATACACCTATACACACAGACAGCCATACACACAGACTGGGTTGGTTTCTTACCTGGGGTCTGGCGGGGCTCCTGGGCAAGCTGGCAGGAGGGGGGGGGGGGCGGACAGGCAGCAAGAGAGTGTAAGCTCTCCCTGCTCAGCTCCTTCGCGTGCTGCAGTAATGCCGGGAGCCGGAGTGATGTCATATTTTGACTCCCAGCATCACTAAGGGGAGCTGAGCCGGGAGAGCTTACACTCAGTGCTCCCTCGCCACGCCCCACAGGTCGTATAAATATTAGTTGTGGGACGCATGCAGCAAACGGGCCGCAAGTTTGACATGGCTGCTGTTGAAGGACGTTTTGCAGAATTTTTATAATAACAAGTTCAACTAGGAGGAGCTAATTTAAGTGAGGTCTTTAATATGGTTTTTTATGAGTAACAGGTAAAGTCTCCTTGAAGCATCCTTTTAAAGTGACACTTTAGGCACCGAGACAACTTCATCTTATTGAAGTGGTCTGGGTGCGGTGTCTCTGTCCTCATTAGTCATGCAATGTAAATTCGAGAAACTGCAATGTTTATATTGCAGGACTAAGGCTGCCTCCAGTGGCAATACTAAAGTCCAATACTTTCCTATGGGGAAGGTCTAAAGCATGTGTGGCACTCGCCGCACATGCAAATTCGGTCCTCCCCATCAGCTGACATAGGAGGAGGGGTAGCTCACCCAGCTCTGAGAGACATCAGCCCTTGAATCAGGTAAGTCAATAAACATTATTTCATTTAACCTTTTACATTGCCGGAGAGTAGGGGGGGCGGAGGCAGAAGAGCACATTTGTGTTAGGAATCCATCTTTGTAACACTAAAGTATTCCTAACACTAAAGTATTTCTTTAAAGGGATTCTATAAAACAAACTCGTTTTCCTGGCACTATAGATTTCCCCTCTGTCAAGGCCCCCTCTTGGTTAATAACCCCTCAGTCACTTCCCTGGGTCAAGCTCCAATATCCCTCGACGGTGGCTAAGCTATGCCCACGCTCCTCCCCCACAACGTCTGCTGGCGGGGGAGGCCTAATGCGCAAGCGCTGCAATGGCCGCGCTCGCATTAGGATCTCCCCATAGGAAAGTATTATTCAATGCTTTCCTATGAGGAAAATCTGACACTGGAAGTCCTCATGCATAGCGTGACTACGTTCACCGTCAGATAACTAACGGACCAAAAGTCAGTTTCAATTCTGGAAGTCCCTCTAGCGGCTGTCTACAAGACAGCCACTAGAGGAGGAGTTAACCCTCAGAGATACTAATTGCTGTTTATAAAAACTGCAATAATTACCAATGCAGGGTTAAGGGTGATGGGAGTTGGCACCAAGACCACTTCAATGAGCTGAAGTGGTCTGGGTGCCTACAGTCTCCCTTTAATATAAGCAGAATATTTGGCAAGACGAATATGTTGCCAGGATGTGAAGGGATGAAGCTGTTAAACATGCTTAGACCCACAGAAAAATGCAAATGTAAGTTGGCAACACAACAAAATCTAATGCTCCATAAAATATGAATACTTTAGAAAGCTAATATATTGATCCCCACAACACTACAGATGAAAAATTTAAATATGCAACAGTAATGAATGGTGATACAATTTTAGGGTTCTAACATTTAAAGGGACACTTTAGGCACTATAACAATTTCATCTCATTTAACTGATTATAGTCAAATGAAAAGTGTAATAAGTGGAACAGATAAAATACCTTCACAGAACAATTACACACACAATATATATATTGGCGGGGCTCCTGGGCAAGCTGGCAGGAGGGGGGGGGGCGGACAGGCAGCAAGAGAGCGCTGAGTGTAAGCTCTCCCTGCTCAGCTCCTTTGCGTGCTGCAGTAATGCCGGGAGCCGGAGTGATGTCATATTTTGTATATATATAAAATCCTGGTTCCCCGCACTCAGTTTAACCGGTCTTGTTCAATGCCTCGGTGCAACAACTCCAGCCTCTCCATATATTCCCGAAAGAGTGCACTCGGAGGACTTGAATAAACTTCAAATAAATGCTTTTATTGAGCAATAATGTGCAGAAATATGCAGTTCAAGTCGACGTTTCAGTCCAAACGGACTTTTATCAAGACACTTTGATAAAAGTCCGTTTGGACTGAAACGTCGACTTGAACTGCATATTTCTGCACATTATTGCTCAATAAAAGCATTTATTTGAAGTTTATTCAAGTCCTCCGAGTGCACTCTTTCGGGACTATATATATATATATATATATATATATATATATACTTATGTAACCACTACAGGTCTCCACTCATCAGGATAAGGTATAAAAAAAGAGAGAAAAACAAAATAATAGTGCAACACTGTTGTGATAAAAAAAAAAGTGCTGATAAAAAAATGTTACTTTATGTGCATTTTATATTCCATAATTCTATAATTTTGAAACTGCCAGTTAACACTGATTATAGTGCCTGGAGTCCTCTGGCACTTTCCCCTATTCAGCATTAAATCATAATCGAGCAAGGACTGAGCAAGCACAGGCCCTACAAATGGTAAAACTGAGATTGAGATTACACAGTTCCATCAAACAATAATTTAACAGCAGCCCGTTGCTTCTTAATGTAATGCTTCCTCACTAGCCAAAGCAGCACAGACGGGGTGGACTGCTGTGGACTCTCGTTTAGCACTAAAACATAAAATGTAGTTTAACGCTGCATGCAAGGATAGCTCCAGGGGACTCCAGACTCTATAACAACCTTAATGAAATGAAGCAGTTACTGTGCCCACAGTGTCTCTTTAATTATGATTTTTCTGCTCCATGGACACCATGCATGGCACCCAGACCACTTCAGCTCGTTGAAATGATTGGGTGCAGTCTCCCTGTCCTCCTTAACTCTCCAATGTAAGACATTGCGGTTTTAGAGAAACTGCAATAATTACCTTGCAGGACTAAGACCGCCTCCTATGGCTGTCAATCAGATAACCACTAGCTGCTTCTGGGATTCTAATGGACCCCTTAAACGATGCTGGTCGCTCTCAGGCTCTGCATGAGGACATCCAGCATCAGGAAAATCCCCATAGGAAATTGAGAATAACCTTTAATAACCCTTAAATGTAAATTTGGTTCTTTGTATATCTTTTAATCTATATGCTTTCTTTCAATAGCACAGCACAATATATAATTTAGTTCTTTACTATCTGAAGGTGAACTCATTTTAATAAGCCCATTCTACTCACCTTAAAACTCTTGAGGGGGCTACATTATAGACATACTTGCATGTATATCATTTATTTATGATGCTACATATTTTCAAAATCCATCACATAATTGGCATAATAAATCAGTAGCTTTAACTTACTAAACTAATTGAAAGATAACTGTCTGTATTCTTGGTTGATAAACATAAATGTTTTGGTTACTCAATTGCAAATGTTATACAATGAAATTGTTTACGGTTAAGTCTATGGCATATATGTACAAACCTTAAAAAGCAGTAACAACACATTGAAGAGACATAGTGGGGAAAGGGGATGATGCAAATTGACATGACTTTACCCAGAATCCCTCTCTGTAGCATTTTTTCCTGAAGTCATGTAAAAGAAGGATTAATGTTGTTAGTTTAAAGGACCACTATAGTGTCAGGAAAACAAATTTGTTTTCCTGACACTATATAATCCTTAGTTCCCCCCTCCCGCTGGGAAACCCCTTCAGCCGCTAACCTTTATCCAGCGCCGGACTCACTCCCGCTGGTGACCTCTCCTCCCCCTCCGACGTCAGCTTCTGAGTGGAGCCGAATGCGCATGCGCGGGCATAGTCGCGCGCATTAAAAACACCCATAGGAAAGCATTTCTCAATGCTTTCCTATCGACGTTCTGCATGCTCAATATGATTTTCGCATTGAGCGTCGGGGAAGAGCCTATAGCGGCTGTCAGGAAGACAGCCACTAGAGGCTGGATTAACCCTGCAAAGTAAACATAGCAGTTTCTCTGAAACCGCGAAGTTTACATCTTAAGGGTTAAAACCTGGGGGACCTGGCACCCACACCACTTCATTGAGCTGAAGTGGTCTGGGTGACTTTGGCGGTCCTTTAATCAACTGTGAAACACCTGCAGACACACTCCAGTGAATACTGTCTTCTTACATTTATATAAATTACTTTACAGAATAGTGCTAAAATGAAAACATCAGTATGACAGATATCTAACTCCATCTCTGACAGTAGCTGTGTTATTAATTGTAAAATGTAATATTTCAGAATCTAGCAGCCTTGACCTTTGGCTAAACACATTGATACATTGTTATACTTCCATCTTTAGCTAAGATCAGTAGTTAACTTAAAGGCTCCAACTGGGTTGAAAGATTTCACCCTTAATAGGACACTGTAGGCACCCAGACAACATCAGCTCATTAAAGTGGTCTGGGTGCAATGTCCAATGTCCCTTAAGCCTACAGTTTCTGAGAAACTGCAATAATTACCTTGCAGGGTTAACGCCTCCTCTAGTGGCTGTCTACCAGAGAGCCACTAGAGGGGCTTCTGTATACTTACACGACTTCCTGGGCATCCTGACTAATGGTTTCCTATGGCTGACTTTGGGGAGGGGGAGGAACGTGGGGGTGGAGCCTGACCCAGTGCTGAGGAACATCAGCGCTGGATTAAGGTAAGTGACTGAAGGGGTTTTGGGGCACTGGAGGATTCTATAGTGCCAGGATAACGGCTTTGTTTTCCTGGCACTATAGAATTTCTTTAATGCTTAGATTTTTTTTTTTATTTAATTTTAATATATTATTTACAACTTACATATTTTTTTTTTTTTTTTTTTTTTTTTTAATTCTTTATTTTTGAAGTGCAGATAATTACATACAACTTGTCACGCCCCAACAGCTTGTGACAGGAGACAAAATACACAGCTTGTAGGCAGTAAGGCAGTGAGAAAACATGCACAATTTTTAAAGTTACAAAGACAAGAGTAGGTACATGCTTGGTATCACCATTATAGAGTGAGATCATAACGTAGGTTCTTAGGGTATTCCAATCTATCTAGACTCAATAGCAATTGTAAATTATTATTTATAGCTTTCTTCAACACTTTATACACATTATAAGACCACTGGGGGGGACGCTCGTTCAGGCTATCCTTGGAGAAGGTGGCATTGCATCGCTAGAAGCTGGATGCTAAATTAGGGTGTGAACTAAGTAATATTTCCACTCGTGTCCTCCATCCCATGCCGCCGGTGGCCATGCCAGGAGTGGTAGGTATGCGTCAGGCAGTGTTGCCTTAGAGGGCAATGGGAGACAAGATGAGCTCTACGCTTGGGGACGGTGACCCAGTGACATGCCCTGAGGCTATTTCTCCCTTAGAATAAGCTACTCGAATGAGCACAACACTGAGAGACCTATAGGGGTACATTGAGCCAGGGTTATCATTAACAATGCTGGTTGCACCTGATATGGTAAAACAAGTCACTGCATTATTGACCTCTCCTGAACTAGCATGAACATTTGAAGTGCAATAAAATAATATAGCTTAAGGCAACAGGCCAAAATCAAAATAAAACTATCAGAGCACAATTGCGTCCAGTGGGTGTAGTAGGTTGCCAGGGCATGCTGTCTGGTCATCGCCTGTGGTCTCCAGGGGTATGTTTACAGACTGATCTGCCGTGTCTTCTGATTGTGGTCGGCTCCTGTTGCCCTCCAGCTGTATAGAGCATCATGGTGTGTGGTCTTGATATTACCTCCTGCACTTTATGGGCCCAGTACTTGCGCCCTCGGTGGTGATTTATGGCAAACAGTGGGAGTCCTGGGGAGGTGAAATGTCCAGGTGTATGGCTGTGGAGTGAGGGTTTACCTCTGAGGGCTCTGTGCCCAGGAAGGCAGCCGTGGGTGCCAGATGTAATCAGTGGGTTTGTGGTTACTAGCTTCTGCAGGGATCCGTTGTGTGTGACTCAGGTACCGTAGATTGATTCAGGGCACGGGCGGAGGTGTCTGCAGGCAGGCGAAATTGTCAGCGTGGTCAGCGTTGGTCACATTGCCGCCATTTTGGTGCTCAGGCACACAGTGCACCACGCAGCGTAGGCCTGGTGAGAGGCCGATGGTAGGCTATGATTCTCCCCAGTGGGGACCGGGATAACCCCCCCGGTCCAAGGGGGGGGGAAGCGGGACCTGCGAGGCACGTCTCAAGGTCGCCACACGGCAGCCGGGCTCACCAACAGGACGGCGGCCGTCCGCCCCGCTCTTCACCCACACAGGCCCCAAAGCCCCGTATTGCCCACATAGGCTCCGAAACTTCCGATCTTGGGGACCGCAGTGCCGCCGGCAGCTACCCGGACACATGGGATATCTCCTGGGCTTCGATGCTGGTGGTAAACTTCCATATTTTTCCCTAGGGGAATAAGTTTTGCAGGAGCCCCTCTAGCCTGCGACCGGACAGCATGGCGGTCAGGCCCCGCCCCCCTTACATATTTTTTAAGTACGTTTATTTTGGCTCATGCAGTGTATATATATATAGGCAGGGAAGGTGTAATGAGGTCTGCATCACCAAAGTTATTTAATTCCTGAATGTCAGATAACAGAGCAGAGAGACTGCAGGGGCTAGATCTATTAACCAAAACTGTTTCTCTAAGCTAACGTTGTTTTGCTGTTATCGTTTTTTTAAGTGCATAAATAAAAATGTATTTAACCAGAAAGATACTGTGGCACAAGAAGCAGTTATCAATCTCAATGAAATACAATTAAAAGGACACAATATGCACCCAGACCACTTCAACTCATTGAAGTGGTCTGGGTGCAGTGTCCCGGGCACTTTAACCCTGCACTTGTAATTAATGCAGTCATATGCGTCCATGTGTATTAGGTCCTCCTTGCCGGCTGATATTGACCAAAGAGAAGCGGAGGTGGAGCCAGAACCAGCGCTGAAGGACATCGACACGACACTGGAATCAGCTAAGTGACTTTAATCCCAAACGGGGGAGGGAAGGGAGAGGGGCATGATAGGGAGCTAGTTATAGGAAAACAACTTTCCTAGAGCTATAGTTTCCTTTAAACTTTTTTTTTAATTTGTATATATTAAGCTATAAAAATAAATAATGACTGCTCTCTTTAAAAAAACAGACTTTCATCCTTTATATATTTCTATTTCTTTTAAAATTTCTCTTGGAATTCTGAAAGGCTATTTACTAGCTAGTTAGCTGTCAGTTGGCAAATTATGTGTAAATCTTATGGTAAAATGAAAGACTTATTGAAAAAAATATTCCATTGAGCTACACAGGAGATTTATTTTTCTCTAACTTACCTATTAATCTAAATTTTGCAAACTAATTTCAACTTGTCACAACTTGTATTCCATTTTTCAAATAGACTCTTAAAATACTCTAAATACACTTAAAATATTCTAAATTATACATTTCCCTTGAACCTATGTCATTTTCTCTAGGGCCTGCTATTTTGGAGTATTTTATATATAAAAGCTACTGGTCCTTGACTAAAAACGATCATATGGCTCCTTAGGGTTTTGCTGAATCTATAATTTATTCCAACTCATTCCATCCCCATGTACAATGTATATCATGTAAATAGTATTTTAAGCTTACTGCCCATCGTATCCACAAATGGACCATAAAGAAATTCCTTAAGGTAAAACAGTGTGGTATCAGAAATATATATTGCCAGTATTATGCCTTTGCTGCCTGCTGTTATCTGAATTATAAAATAAATTATTTGAGAATCCAGCAGCATATCCACACTGATAAATCCCAGGAGAAGTTTGTCTGTAGTTTGGTATAAGATTCAATACCAAGATATGTGTAATGAGTTGATGCTGTTGTCAGAACAGAATATTTACATAGCTTGGGTACCCAAGCCCCTGATAGAAAATATTAAACAAAATAAATCATTATAAGAGCAAAACATATGTATAATATAATAAGCTTCATTCATCTTTCTATGATTAACAGTAGCTCAAGGGTCCTCAGATGTAATCTCAAAGGGAGACAGTAATGCTTCAGGAGTTAATTCCTAGAAACAGTAATTATTTGCACAGTAGCAATACAAAGATAGCTTCCGAGATGGTTAAAATGGCTGTAGCACTATAGGCTTATTTGTATTAGGGATTTATATTTCAATGTATGTAGTTGTATTTAGAAAGCGCAAAAACGGGGGGCGGGGCCTGACCGCCGAGCAGACTGGCCGCACAAAGCCAGAGCTCTGTACAAGAAACTACAAATAACCGACTTATTCCTAACTCTCCGAACTGAATTTACTAATCTGAAGCAGCAGAGAGCTGGTGTTACCCCGAGACCCAACTGGTGGGACCACCAGACTCGGAGTGGCACCATAAAGCGGACACAAAGTTGCGGCCTACCAACGGATGCAGGTGCGGGAGAGGCGGCCGACCTCCCCGCCGGCGGTTCTGCGGGACAACGCTGCGGCGAATAGGGCTCTGTTCACCCCCCCCTTGCCGGTGAGGGATATCCCGGCATTACCAATCGACTGATCAGCTAACAGGCTCTGCCCCAAGCGGGACTTACTTGATCCGCACTGAAACACAGTCAAAGCCAAAATGGCGACTACCATACCTCTAACATGCGGCCTGCTGGAGAATTACGAACAGCGACTGGACGCACTATTTAAAGACCTCTGGCAGAAACTATGGCGCAGAGGGGCACAAACTACAGGGAAGACCAACAAGCGACGTCACTCACCTCCCGGTGGCATGAAACACGAAGCATGCGGACCAACCCGACCAACCGCCAAAACACAGAAATCGGGAGAGAACAGAGCCACAACTGGCCCAGAGTCACCCAAAGCTTACTACTGCCCTGCAGGGCTGAGAACTCGACAGGCGGGAGCTCTAGGAGGATCGTGCCCAAAAAGAACGGCCGAAGCAATCAAGCAACCACGACCCAAGCGAAGGCCCTCTCATGCAATTCCCAGCAAAGCCACAGGGACCGCTGAGCACCTCATCGTTCGGAATGTCCGGCTGCGACACCCCGCAGGCCTACACAGTCTACCCACAGGCCTCAGCCGCCCACCAACAGGTCGACTCAGGCAGGGAGATCCTCACAACGCCATTCTGGGGGACAACACTATTCCAGCAGCGGGCGTGGGTTAAGGGACTCTCGAGATGGCCCAGCACAGGTGACCCAGCCAGTGTCCCATTGCGCACGGCTCCGTTAGTTGGACATTCCTGACAAACTTCGGGACTGTACCCGACTACACTGCACCTGTCGCCTGACGGAACTCTGGCAACACGGCACGACCTATCTGCAAATGTACGCCTATAGCCCAGCTGGGATAAAGGTCAAATGACTGCCTAGCTGTGTTTCAAGCCAGATCATCATTTTTATTTATTTTTTCTGCCTTCTTTTTCTTTTAGCTAGCGATACATAGCAGAGCTATCCACACATCTTAACCACTAGCTGAAGTCCACAAGCTTTTGTCAGATCAGACTTTCACTTTTCTTTTTTCTATTGTTTGCTTTTTTGTATCTCTCACAATAACTTAGCTATGCACCAGATCTGACATGTTATGACAAACTCGTGACCGATTACCATTAATACTCTGTCTTCTATATCGCATCTGTTGCCATGATAAATGTTGAATTATATACAGCAGTGTGTCGCTGGACTAACATGTATAGGCGTGTCTATAACTATAACTCCAAAAGTCTTACTGCTCATGTTATAAGCGTATTTAAATTTTTATCTTTGGTTAGCTTGTTCATAATAGTTTATAAGCTGTTTCGCATGTCATATAATAGCTGGTGCACCTAGCACATATGTTATCGTTTATTAGTATTTTCTTTAATTTTATTCTGCAGTGAACTTAAAAAGCATAATGTCTCACTCTGTTATGTTACACTGCACTCAGCAGCCATGAGAGTAAGACCCATGGCGTCCAAGCAAAGTCACTGCTTCTCACATGTTATCTACACTATGCAAATCGTGCCTGATAGCTAGCAGGACCTTGAAACTAATACTATGACTCAAGCATCCTCAGGCACTCATGACATTACCTTGTCAACCTATAAAAAAGCTCAGTATAACTCGATTGTTATATGGAACAACAATAGCTGCACCTAACTGTAGTATCGCACGCACTCAAGCATGATGTTTTTTCAATTTCTTTTGTATTTAGATTGTTACTCTCGTTGCAATTGAATACCAGGCTAGATGATAAACCTGAAGGGGGACAATACATGACAAGCCCAGCATAGACCTGTATACCTACCCTATTGGTTAATCCTGTATTATATAAAAAGAAAATGTGCACAGTATAACAAGTCACACTGTCATTTAACACTGTTTATTGCTCTGATAGCACCAGCTGTTGTGGCGGTGCAAATCTGTTCTGTTAACCCATGCACAACCTAAATAAAGAATCAAGAAAGCGAAAAAACAGTCAGGTGGTCAGATTTATATCCAATTTTCAGCCAATTTTTGACACAAATTATTAAGCATATTATTATTATTTATATAGCAAAAACAAATTCAGCAGCGCTGAACAATGGGTGGATTAACAGACAAGTATTTGTAACCAGATGAGATAGATGCACATGAACAGAGGGATTGAGGGCCCCGCTCAATGAGCTTACATGCTAGGGGAAGTGGGGTATAGTGACTCAAAACTTAAGGGAAGGGTAGAAAAGGGATTTTTCTATTTTTTTTTAATCAGTTGCCGCTTTATGCCCGAATCTTCATTTGTGAATATATACATTTTTTTGGTGAATGTACACGTTTAATTTCAAGCAATGGATGTATCAATCTTTCAACTCTTATTATGACGGAAATGTTTTCTGCTTCACTTTTCTTTGTTTGTCTTATTAAATGGAATTTCTGTAAAAATGGTGAAAACCATCACTTTTTTAGATGACTATTTGAACGCTTTAAAAATATGATCAAAATAACAATGGAATTTGTCCATCACTCTTCAAAACACTTTGCTAAATCCCTCTATCCCTCCAATGTGTTTTGTGTTGTTTTGTTTAAAGAAGAGAATATTCCAGAGCAAGTAGTGCAACAATATAGTATCCAGCCAAAAAGGACCTAAAGATCCAAGTGGGACATTAGCTTTGCTGAGCTTACGAAACCAGGAAGTAACATTGGCTGTTGTCTGCTTGAAAGCCAAGGGAGTGTAACCAGGTTAAATATGAAAAGTGTTGATTTCTATTGAAATCTGCACTTTGTCCAAAATGAAAAAAGAGGACACACTCTTTACACATAAAGCTTTTCAGTAAGCTAAAGCTGTTTGGGGATCTGGAGTGTCCTTTTAAGTTGGTGGGGCAACAGACTCCTTCCTATACAGTACAGAGATACTCATAGAATAAACCAAGCTGGGCACAACATAAAGATATCTATAAAATACATAGAGTTGAGTACGACACAGAGATAACCATACCGCAAACAAAGCTGAGAAAAAAATTATAGATTTAATACACAGAGCTGGGTACAACACAAGAAGTAGCCAAGAAGTAGCTGGCATTGTTAACAAAAGCAACAATCATTACAGATTGAAATCAGAATCAAAGCAGTCCTCAAAGACACAATCCCAGTTTGAAGCTTCACAACTTTTCAACTAGCCACATGTTTGTTTTAGGTCTCAACTCCGGGCCGGTGCAAGGATTTCTGCTGCCCTAAGCAAAGATCAATTTTGCCGCCCCCTCATGAAAGCAAATACAATGTCACTGAGGTTTATTCACTAAACTCCGAACTGCAATGACTTGAAAACCAAATTGCAAAGTTTAAGCAAAAACAACTGAACTTTTGCCATATGGTTTCCAGTTAGGTCTGCCAAATACACACATACTGCTTAATGCGTACATCCATAAACACGCACTGCCTAATCCCTACATCCATACACACATACTGCCTAATACAGCATCCATACACACATACTACATAATACCTACATCCATAAACACACACTGCCCAACACATGCATCCATACACACATACTGCCCAATACATACATTAATACACACATACTGCCTAATACATACATCTATACACACATACTGCCTAATACATACTTCCATACACACATACTGCCTAATACCTACATCCATACACACATATTGCGTAATGCATACATCCATACACACATAATACCTAAGACATGCATCCATATAAACATACTGCCTAATACCTACATCTATAAACACATACATTGTATGTAAATGATGTATTCAATGCATTAGGAGAATTTAATTTATAATAAGACTAGCATAGACGAGTAAACACTGACAGACGAAGACACACACTGACAGATGAGCACACACACTGATAGAAACATACTAACACATACTGACAGACACACACTAACAGACACACACACTCACTGACAGACACACAATCATTTACACACACTCACTCACTGTCAGACACTTACGCTCACAGACACACTCACTCACTTACTGACAGACAGACAGACAGACACACACACACACAGACACTCACTGACAAGCATACACTCACTCACTGACAGTCAAACATTCACACAAACACACACTTTTGTTTTAGGCCTATCCAGCCTCCCTACCTCCATGGGGTCCAGTGTGGAGTAGCTTCTCACTCCTCCAGCGTGCTGTTTAATATGCCGGGGCCGAAAGGACGTCATATGCCAATTCCAGGCATCACAGAGGGTGCGGCATGGAAGAAGGGGAAGCTGCAAGAACAGCCTCTCTCATGGCCCACACTGCCGCCACCTGCCTCCTCTCCTCCGGCATTCATCGGCAGATCAGGCACCTGCCATCAAGGAAAGCAGGTGCCTGATCTGCCATACTGAAGAAGGACAGCTCCGGGGGCGCAATGAGGTGGCCAGATGGCCACCTCCTGGGCCCCCAGTTACAGGACTCCTCTGGACGCCCCCACATTCGGGCACCTGGAGGATCGTCCCAGCGCTGGGGAGGCGGGGAGCGCTATGGCCCAAGACAGGGGCAGCCCACCAGGAAACATCCTGTCTCAACTGTAGAGTGAAACCAGTCCCATATTTTTGACTTGCCTACATGCTCACCAGTAAGCTTCTCCAGACAGCTGCCAATGAGGGGGGAGGGGTGAGGGCCCTAACGAATAGACTTGCCTAAAGAATTTTTACTTGCCTACATGCTCACCAGTAAGCTTCTCCAGACAGCTGCCAATGAGGGGGGAGGACCCTAAAGAACTGAAACCTATATCAGAATTAAAGAGACTTTTTTCCCATACTTGTTTGGCTTACCAACCTCCCCTCCTGAAAAAGAATCTTAGTGTTTCTCAACTGCTGCAAATATTTTTTTTCTGATGAGGCAGTGCCCTAAGTCCCCCTATGAATGAGTCATCCTTTTGCATGGGTGGATGTTTAAATTGCATGTAGAATCCTGGGAGTGATTTTCCTGTGAGCTATTTTTCTTACTGTAATGCCAATGGGTGCAAAAAGTATCTTCTAAGAAAAATGTTGAGATCTATTCAGGAAGAAAAACATAATTGTTGAGTTTTTGCTTTACAGTCCTTCTTGATCGAGCTTGACAAGCTGAAAAACAAGCCTTTATTTAAGATGGTCTCCCACCAAGATGCCAACTGATATCTTCCAGCTGCATGTCTCTCATTCTGGTTTTCACCTCTGTTTGTAATTAAGTGACAATAATAATTACAATTATTTGCCGTTGGGCCCTACCATCAAACCACACAAAATCTGCTCGAAAAGTACAAATAAATCAGTTAAACACACATAGAACTTGTTTATTCCATCTACACACTTGACAAAGGAGGAGGAAAAACATGGAATATATACTTCCAAGATAATACAAAAGAAAAAAGGCTAAAACAATCACTTGATGTGTTGTCGAATCAATCTTCAACAACATAGTATAGATGTGATATTTGTGGAACCAACTGTAAGTTAAGACCTTGTGCTTTGTCAGGGGCTCAATGAAGTGGTCTGGGTGCCAGGTCCATCTAGGGTTAACCCTGCAGCTGTAAATATTGCAGTTTCAGAGAAACTGCTATGTTTAAAATAGGGTTAATCCAGCCTCTAGTGGCTGTCTCACTGACAGCCGCTAGAGGCGCTTCTCACTGTGAAAATAACAGTGAGAAGACGCTGACGTCCATAGGAAAGCATTGAGTAATGCTTTCCTATGGACTGATTGAATGCGCGCGGGCTCTTGCCGCGCATGCGCATTCAGCGCTGACGTCGGAAGAGGGAGGAGATTTCCCCAGCGCCGAGGGAGCCCAGTGCTGGAGAAAAGGTAAGTGATTAATCCCTTCCTCCCCCTAGAGCCCGGCAGGAGGGGGACCCTGAGGGTGGGGGGGACCTAAAGACCCTATAGTGCCAGGAAAACGAGTTTGTTTTCCTGGCACTATATTGGTCCTTTAATATTTTATAGACTAATACTAAGGAGACAATTTTAAATATATAGCGTAATAATAAAAAGAAGATTTTTGAAATATTTAATTCAGCAGATACAAATTGATATAGAAGTCTTTGTAGCCCCACAAGCTGTCAAAAAAAGGAGAAGAATTAGGGTTTTGGTGAAAATTAAAGGAACACTATAGTGTTAGGAATCCAAAATCGTATTTCTAACACTACAGTGTCCTTCTGTCTCACTGCCCATTCCCAGTTCCACCCCCCAGCCATGAAATGGTTAAATAACCCTATAAACACTTACTTGATTCCAACGTCGAGGTCTTTCAGGTCTTTCAGCACTGTGTCGTGCTCCTCCTCCTCTGACGTAAGCTGATAGGGGGAACCTAATGTCAAGATTTTCCCCATAGGAAAACACTGCCTCAATGCTTTACTATTGAGATTTAGAACACGCTGGACGAACAAAGCATGAACAAAGCATGAAGCACATCAAGTGGCTGTCTGGTAGACATGCACTAGAAGCAGTCTTAAACCTGCAATACAAACATTGCAGTTTCTCTTTAAGTTGTCTAATTGAGGATTGCCTTTCACTTGCTTTTTTCTCATTGTGTGTATTCTGTTTGCATACTTCAGATTGCAACATAATAAATTCAGAGAACGGGGATATTTTAAAGAAACAATAAAAGTAGAAAAAAGCATGGAGCAAACTTAGTAATCAATGACACCCGCTTAATGCCTTTTATAAACAGCCAGGGAACTTAACATTTTGCAAATTTTGTGTGTGCTGATGTCTGTACACTGAGAATTTGGATTCTCATTAGCCACTCAATTACCATTACCACTCAATATGTAGCATGCAGGGCTGGTGCGTCCTAAAGGCGACTTAGGCAGTAGGCGCAAAATTGGAGTGACCGAGCAGGAGGGAAGCACACATTGCTCCCTCCTGCCAGTCAGTTAGTGTAGCGTGGCTGCGCAACGCAGACCGTGGTGCAGAGCCTCTGTTTCCTGTACCCGGCCGGTCTGAAAGGAAGTGCTCTCTCAATGAGCACTTCCTGTCAGTCTGGCCAGGTACAGGAAACTGATGCGCCTTTAATACAGAAGATTATATATAAAATAAATGCATAAAATAGTTACAGATATCCTGGACTTTATCTGTAACTATTTTATGCATTTATTTTATATATAATCTTCTGTATTAAAGGCGCACCCTTTCCTTTTGTTTTTATCTGTTCTAACTACCTATAGGGGTCTAGAGGGTACTCCCCTGTGTATAGGTGTGCTGCCTATTTACTATATACTCCCAAAGTTGTGGCATTTTTAGCGCTGATCCTACTTTGATTTTTTTACAGGAAACTGAAGCTCCTGTACCGCGGTCTGCGCAGCCCGGCCACACTACAAAGAGGCAGGAGACACAACAGGAAAGGCACTTAGGGACACTGGGGGTGGGGGTCAGGGAGCAGGAGGGGAGGGGCCACTAAGAGACAGATGGGTGGGAGGAGAGACCACTAAGGGACATATATTGAGGGGGATGAGAGACCACTATGGAAAAGATGGGTGGGAGAGACTACTAAGGGAAAGATGGGGGAGGAGGAAGAACTCTAAGGGGCAGGAGGAGGGAGAGCACTATGGGGACGGGGGGGGGGCAGGGGAGAGCACTAAAGTTCATGGAGAGCCTTAAGGGTCAGGGGGGGCAGGGGAGAGCATTAAAAGGACCACGATAGTGCCAGGTAAACAAACTCATTTTCCTGGCACTATAGTGCCCTCAGGGTCCCACTCCCACCTGGCTGAATGGAGAGGAAGGGGGTTAAACTCTCACCTTTCTCCAGCACTGGGCTCCCTCGGCGCTGGGAACTCTCCTCCTCCTTTGGTCGTCATCGGCTGAATGCGCATGCGCGGCAAGAGCCGTGCGCGCATTCAGCCAGTCCATAGGAAAGCATTCTCAATGCTTTCCTATGGACGCTGGAGTCTTCTCACTGTGAAAATAACAGTGAGAAGCGCGGAAGCGCCTCTAGCGGCTGTCAATGAGACAGCCACTAGAGGCTGGATTAACCCTAAAGTAAACATATGTTTACAGCAGGCAGGGCTAATCGTAGATGGACCTGGCACCCAGACCACTTCATTGAGCTGAAGTGGTCTGGGTGCCTATACTGGTCCACAAACGCCCACTGCATTCCCTATACACACACACACTACATCCCTTACACAAACTGGTATCCCTATACACCAGACCTTGAGCTGTGTAAGGGGCCCCAAAAATCAAGCTCCTTCCTGTTCGTTGATATTTGTGAGCACTTCCTCCAGAGAGCCGGTTTTAACACCAGACCAGTGGAGTCAGACTACAGTCTGAGCCCATCATCATCCTCTTGTCCTCTAGAGGCAATAATCTCTAATTTACCTCACATTAAATTAATGTAGTGGTTCTGGTGTATATAGCCTGTCTCTGCAGGCTTTTTAATGTAAACACACTGCCTTTTCAGAGAAAACACACTGTGTGCAGCAGTGGCACTGGTGCGGAGTCATATGGCAGATCATATGGGTGGGGCATTGTGATGTCACATGTAGGACAAAGCATTTGGTGGGGTGGCACATTTTTGTTTGCCTGTAGCATGTGTACTTTTTCGCCCGATTTGGGATCATTATGACAATAAATAGCCCTTAAAGATCTTAATACTAGAAGTATATTAGAATATATGCACTTCCTGCATTCAAAGTCTTTAGAACACAGGGCAACGTGTGTTTTTTAAAATTATTTTTATGGTGCTTTAAGTAGTATCTCAAATCTGAAAATAATGAGAATTGTAGTTATATATAATTATATATTACATGAGTTTATTTTGGACATAAGAAAACCAACAAACTCTTTATCATATAGGGCCAGACAACGATTTTGAACAGACCATTTCACATTATTTCTAAGAGAACGTTTTATTTAGGCAATATTATTTTTTATCTGTTTTATTTTATGTTGCTAATGACCAGACTATATTTCTTTATTTATCTGTTGGTTTATTTTGACTATTACTGATTAAAACAGTTGTTATTTGTATTATCTATTGTTTATAGATTACACAACTATTGCATTAAATTATTTAGTTTGAATTGCAACAGACTTTCGCTCTCTGTATTATTTATCACATAATGATTGCACAAGCTTTGTGCTCAATTATTTAATGAAGAACACTATAAAAAGCTCCAGTATCAATAGAGATACATGTCCTGAGGAAATTCTCATAAAGAAAGAAACAGGTTAAGTTATTATTCAAACTGTAAAGAACACAAAGAGTCAAAGATCCAGTTGGTGTATAACAGTGTTCACCATGTGACTAAACAGATAATAAGTCGTAATGTTCTAAATATGTGGAAAATGGAGCACAGCATAGTGGATACCTATTGAAAGCTATTCCACTGACTCTGAGCTTATAGAGTCACTCTTGCACCTGGAATATTTTATTTTTTGTTGCAAATAATGCAGACTATATTGCAATAGTTTCTGCATTTATTCTGCATATCTTTTTTTTTTATTATTACTTGTATTTCAGATATAAACCTTACCAATGTTTAGTTATTAAAACCATTACATAAAATAAGCAGCTTCGAGGTCTCTCTAACATAATTAATACAATGCTTTTTCTTTTCTTAACTATAGTAAAAATTCATGGGCTTAAACTTTATTTTATCATATATTTCCCTGTTTCTTCCACGCCCCTTACCCCATCCCTATCCTGATTATCCCTATATTAACCATTTTAGTCCCACTTTCTTATCTAAATAAAATAAATACAAAGTCTCTGTGTGTAACCCAAATAATTGCCAAGTTACTCAAAACACCTGTGTGGTAACCTCTCTAACCACACAAAAACAAATAGCATTTTAATTATTATGTAGGACCTTTTAAATATTGCAACATAAGTGTGCCCATCAACCTGTTCTATTTTTCGTTTATTTGTGAATCACTTTAAGTATACTCTATCAGACCGGCTGAATAACTTCCTTTATATTTGTCCGTCTTTTATCATTTGAAATTTGTATATGGAAGAGATTCAGCCGCAGGGTTTACAATATCAATAAAGTTGAAACAGTAATTAGAACTCATAAGTGTGTTACAAGACCGGCATGGCTGCACTAGAAGAGATTTTGCCGCGACGGATAACGTCATCATAAATCGACGGAAATGAAAATTAAGACCGGGTGTCCGCAATTTTCAATCACTGACAGCATATAAAGAAACCACCGATCCCGACAGGAGATAAGTAACTGAGGAAGCCTCTGTAGAAGGCGAAACGCGTATTGCTACCCATGTGGACTTTATTGCAAGATATTTTATCTTGTATTTACTTTTATTTTCATTAAATGATTATGTTTTAACCTCTACACTACCTGAGTGGATCGTTTGAAGCAGTCAGAGGACGGATTAACAGCTACCTCATTAGAAGAGAGTGGGATCCACTACAATTATCCCACAGGCGCTAATATTGAGTCATATTCATCTGGTCTCTCCTTGTGAGTACCTAATCACAAAATTGCTATTCAGCTACCTATGTACTTTATGATGTTGCACTTGGTGCTTGTACATATTTTGTTTTCACCGTGCAAATTACTGCATTCCTGTATACCATTTTACATTTTTTACCCAAGAACCAACTATACTCCACCCAGTGACGTTTTAGCCGCGAGGCAAACAAGGCATTTGCCTTGGGTGGCATTTTCCAGGGGGCAGAAAAAAAAGCCGCCCCCAAATGCCCAGGGCAAATGTCTTGTTAGCCTTGCGGCTAACTGACAAACCGGACGGGAGGTGCTGGCGAGGGAGCACTTTCCCCTGAGCGCTCTGCTCAGCTCACTCGCGTGCCGCACAGTAATGCCGGGAGCTGGAATATGACGTCATATTCCGGCTCCTGGCATTACTCTGCAGCGCACGAGGGAGCTGAGCAGAGTGCTCAGGGGAAATTGCTCCCTCGCCAGCGCCGCCCGGCCGACTGACCAGCAGCCCAGCAGCCCCACTAGACCCCAAGGAGAGGGAGAACCCCCTCAGCATTCCCAAAGGTAAGGAGCCTGGGGGGGGGGGGGTGGTAAATTAAAAAAAAGTGAGTGTGTTAATGTGAGTGAGTGTGTGTGTATGTCTGTTAGTGTGTGTATATGTGTGTCTGTTAGTGTGTGTCTGTTAGTGTCTGTTAGTGTGTGTCTGTTAGTGATTGTGTCTGTTAGTGTGTGTGTGTGTGTCTTTGAGTGAGTGACTGTGTGTGTGTCTCTTAGTGAGTGTGAGTGTGTTTGCCTGTTAGTATGTGTGAGTGTGTGTGTCTGTTAGTGAGTGTGTGTGTGTGTCTGTTAGTGAGTGTGTGTTTGTCTGTTTGTGAGTGAGTGTGTGTCTGTTAGTGGGTGTGAGTGTGTTTGTCTGTTTGTTCGGGTTGGCTTATACTCGAGTATATACGGTACTTCTATTCTACCACTTCTCGAGTGGATAGGATTTGTATAGTTTTCCAATTTCATGCTATCAGTAATTTGGCTACTGTAATTATGTTTAAAATTAACATTGAATCCTTTATCTTAATTTTTGACTCATTTAAATTTAATAAAATCATTCCCGGATCCATTGTTAATTTATTACCTGTCATATAGTCAATTAATGTAATCATATCTTTCCAATAAGTATATATCGGTTGGCAGTACTACCATATATGTATCAATCTTGCATCGCCAACATCTATTGGATGTTTTTATATATATTTTATTTAGAAGATTCGGTGTCAAGTACCATCTAGTTTAAACTGTAAATCTGTCAAATTTAAGCAGTGGATGTGTTTATATAATTTATTAAAATAACTTTTCCAAACGTCTTCATCTTTTTGTATATGAAGATATTTTTCCCACTTTTTAATTACTCTGAACAGTTTATCATGTCTTAACTTATATGACTGTAACAGATTTAGACAGCATATTTTTACAGTTTTCTTAATTCGACAAGTTGAATAATCCCGTCTATTTTACACTCTCTATTCTTAATCATATAAGCTGAGACAAGACCTTTAATTCTAAGGTAGTTAAATATATAATTCGGTGGGATACAGAATTTCTCACTTATTTGTTGAAAGGGCTTGATTTTATAATCCTCTGTTATATCTATGATTTTATTTATTCCCTTGCTCTTCCAAGAGTTGATCTTAATATTATCTAGCATATCATTAATCACTGAGATCGGTAGTGCATCTATTTTTCTATTCTTTAGTCTGATTTTTTTTGTAAATATATCCCACCAACCTGCTAGATCTCTAATTATATGTCATTTGGATCTTGCCTCAGCTATATAGTTTTTGTTGAGATCTAAAATCCAGAATAGAGAGGATAAATTATCTACCCCTTTGCTGCCTTTCTCTATTGAATACCATTTTTCCTTTTCTGCGGATGTATTCTGTGATAACATTATATGAAACAGTCTACTGGCCTGGATTTATGGATTTCTGGGCAACTCAAACCTCCATCTTGTCTTATTCTAGCTAACTGTTCCCTTTTTACTCTTGGTTTCTTTCCATCCCAGACAATTTTTTATTTATTTTTTTAAAAAGAGGCATGTAACATTAGTAACCAACCAGTTTTCTGGACAGTTAAGAGGTGTCATTCTCCATAAATAAAGCTAATTTGGTAAGATATAAGCCCTTAGTATATTGATTCTGCCCGACCACGAGAATCCCAACCCACTCCAATCCCAAGTTTGTTTTAATAAGGGTAAGAAATTCGCTTCTGTTAACTCTTTTACTTCTGATGTAATGGTTATACCCAAGTATTGATTTTTTTTTATCCTTTTGGAGTCAAAAATGTTTATAAGAAGATTAACGGATGTTCTTGGCTAACACTACTGATTTGTAGAGATGTCGCGAACATAAAATTTTCCGTTCGCAAATGGCGAACGCGAACTTCCGCAAATGTTCGCGAACGGGCGAACCGGGCCCACCGCGATAGACTTCAATAGGCAGGCGAATTTTAAAACCCACAGGGACTCTTTCTGGACACAATAGTGATGGAAACGTTGTTTCAAGTGGACTAACACCTGGACTGTGGCATGCCAGAGTGGGATCCATGGCAAAACTCCCATGGAAAATTACATAGTTGATGCAGAGTCTGGTTTTAATCCATAAAGGGCATAAATCACCTAACATTCCTAAATTGTTTGGAATAACGTGCTTTAAAACATCAGGTATGATGTTGTATCGATCAGGTAGTGTAAGGGTTACGCCCGCTTCACAGTGACAGACCAAACTCCCTGTTTAACGCACCGCAAACAACCGCAAACAGTCCATTTGCACAACCGCAAACTCCCCATTTGCACAAGGTTGGATACCAAGCTAGCCATGTCCCGTTCCTTGTCCTCGCTGATGTCATTGAAGGTCTCTTACTCCACCCAGCCACGTACAATACCAAGGGTCCCCGAAAGGTGACAACAAGCCCCCTGGGACGCCTGCTGTGTTTGGTCTTCCACCTCCTCAAAGCCACCTTCCTCCTCTGACTCCTCTTCTTCAGACTCCTCTCTCTGCATTGCCTCTCTCTGCGTTATTATAAGGTGTGTTAAGTAGTACTATTCCTATAAGTTTAATCTCTGTTACGTCCCCTATCAGGGGACGTGTATATGGCATCGATTTTAGGAACCGGGAGATGGAAAAAGATGCTTGGTTAGTCCTCCTACTTCAAATTTGGGGCACTGCGCGTGTAATCTAATGTGCAACCAGATAGGAGTGGTGTGTTAAGTAGTACTATTCTAATCAGTTTAATCCCTGTTACGTCCCCCTCATCAGGCCTTTTTTAGTCGAATGTATCGCCCACTGTCAGTCCCTTTGGGATCCATGTACACTACTGTTACACCAGATATGAGTTGCACTGGTGTGACACTGTGCCCTGGCAGGCCCTGAAACGCACACACGTGAAGGAAACTGACTGCTATTATATTACAGTCAAAATTTTTTATTTATTTTTAAATGCAAGCTATTGTGACACCAGATATGAGTGGTGCAATTAGATTACACAGGAAAAAAAAAAAAGCAGACTGATGTTCTAGCCCTAAAAAGGGCTTTTTGGGGGTGCTGTCCTTACAGCAGAGATCAGAGGAGTCCTTCAGGACTGTAGTGGACACTGATTACTCTAGCCTAGCTATCGATTTCCCTATTAAATCAGCAGCAGCTACACTGTCCCTCCTCTCACTAAGAATGCAGCTTCCGAATGAATCTAAAATGGATGCTGTCCAGGAGGTGGGAGGGTCTGGGAGGGAGGGTCTGCTGCTGATTGGCTGGAATGTGTCTGCTGACTGTGAGGTACAGGGTCAAAGTTTACTCAATGATGATGAATAGGGGGCGGACCGAACATCGCATATGTTCGTCCGCCGTGGCGAACGCTAACACGCTATGTTCGCCAGGAACTATTCGCCAGCGAACTATTCGGGACATCTCTACTGATTTGTCTAAATTTATTTTATAACCCGATACTCTAGAGTGCATATTTATATCTTTTATCACTCCCAGAATAGAGGTCTCTGGCTCTTCAAGGATCAGTAGTATATAATCCTCATAGATATTTAGTTTAACCTCCCCAATGGATTTCTATAGCCTATTTTTTATTTTATTTTGTCTTATAGCTAAAGGTTCTAACACTAATATGTATAATATGTATAACAGTGGGGAAAGGGGGCATTCCTGTCCCATTGTTAATGTAAAAAAATTGAGAGGTAAATCCAGATCCCATGACACGATACTGCTTTTAGAATTGCACCTTTAAATCCAAATTGTTTTAATGTGGCTGATATAAAAGCCCACCTTTCTTGCAACTATTGATATGAGCATGAGTGGAATCCTTTTGGTCTCTGTTGCCTCCAAAATGTCTATTACTTTACGAATATTTTTAACTGATGACCAGCCTGGAATAAAACCAACCTGAACGTTGTTAATGAGATCTGCATATCTTTTGATGATAAAGGGTTACTGTCATGCCCTATGGGCATGATTCATTGCCCATTATAAAATTAATGTCAGTCAGCATGTTGTATATTCACAGTTTCATTGGGAAGATATGATCAACTAATGTCACGTGTGTAGTGGAATGCATCTAATGGTTACCCAACAGAGGAAGTACGACTGATTACCACATGGCAAATGTTAAATTGACTGTCTTTAATAACCATCTATGAGGTGAACTGTATCTGGGAAGCAAATGGTTAAATTGTAATGGTGTCACCTCCAAACAGCAATTACCCCAACACGCTGGCGTGCAGCGTTCCAAGCCCACAAACACAGAACATTATGCACATCCCACATAGTACTCATGAGGAAGATTTACTACTGGTGGTACATGGTACCCTCGAGACTAGCTCACATATACCCCGGGACGTCCGATAACTGCTGGAGATGCCATGCAGACCCAGGCACGATGTACCACACATGGTGGACGTGTCCCCGTATACAAACCTTCTGGAAGATGGTCGAAAGCACACTCTTGGAGCTATTACACACACAAATTACGCTCAGCCCTACATTGGCGCTACTGTTCCTAGACTTCAATAACTTCCCCAAAGACGACGCCACCCTACAATATCATACGCTCATTGCAGCCCTCACACTCATCGCCAGAGCTTGGAAATCTACCTGTGTTACCACCAAACAAGCCCTCCTACAACAGATCACCACTAACTTAGACTATGAAAATATGGCTAGGAAAAGTTCCCGATCCAATCAAGGGGTGCAACAGTGTATCGCCAGACTCGATACCTATAAGATCATTGAACCCATCGACTTAGAAGGATAGGAAGAGGAACATGACTGGCACATAGAAAACATGAGAAGGCCGTGAACCAGGCCTGATAGATAGCACACCCACAACACTACCGGGGGAAACCCCAACGCCTACCCAAGAGCTATAGCAGCCCACTGCGTGCATTGCTCAAACACTTTCTACCATACTTTACAGGGAGGAGTTGGTGAGCACGCCTCATCCCACGGAAAGGTCCCTGAGAGTACAGCACATACAGTCACACCCTGCCCGCAGACAGTTCCACTATTAGAACCATGACGCCTCCAACTCTATTCGCACCACTCCCTAAACAAGTCCCTTCCTAACACAGCAGAGCAGCAACCTAACCTAACTGTAAATAGTTTTGCACAGACACAAGCCTTGCATAGTGGCGAAAGAATGGTATGCGCTAGCGCCAAATGACCCCAGGCAGACGTAAACAAGAGTTAACTACCGAGACTGGACCTCCCCTGGAGAACAGGTGACCCTCACAGCAGGCCTGCACACCCCTTCCGATCAGAGTCTAGCAAAATAATTAAGTGTGATTACATGTATACCTGGCTATTGATGAACAAATGAACAACCTGTTAACAATGTTATTTCTATGGAAGACGTGTATACTACTCTGGTCGACAAGTGCAATTTTATTCCCCCTCCCCCTCTCTTTTATTCTGTATTGAAAGAAAACTGAATAAAAATTGGAAAATTGGAAAAAAATTGTAATCCTGTCAATGAAGGCATGTTTTATTTTTATGTTTGCAAACCAAATAATGTAGATGGATAATACAACTGGTTTAACTGTCTATCTATCTTATCAACTAAGCTGTCAGAGAGAGCTTATGGAATGACACATGCTTATAATGTATATTGAAAGTTCAAGCTCTTTCCTAAATAGGTGTCCATTTATGGACCCCTAAAATAGCAGCAGATTAAGAATGGCATGCCATAAGATAGCAGTAACCTTAGAGTTGGTTTTGAAGATGAATTGTATAAATTGATTCACAAGAATAAGTAAATTGCTGTATGAAAAAATGTGTAGATAAATAACGGGATTTTAAATGTAATCAAACATGTTACAGAAAGCAATTGTAAGATGTTCAAAGTGTGTGGTATGAGAAGAGTTTGCCTGGAAGCATTATTGATTACAAGTAGTGATGTCCCGAACAGTTCGCCGGGAACCGTTCGCTGGCGAACATAGCGTATGTTCGGTCCGCCCCTATTCGTCATGGAGGTGGGAGGGTCTGGGAGGGAGGGTCTGCTGCTGATTGGCTGGAATGTGTCTGCTGACTGTGAAGTACAGAGTCAAAGTTTACTTAATGATGACGAATAGGGGGCGGACCGAACATCGCGCGTGTTCGCAACCGCGAACACGCTGTGTTCGCCGGCGAACGGTTCCTGGCGAACTGTTCGGGACATCACTAATTACAAGACATAATATTGACATGTGAAGGACCAGTGATGGCTGAGTTGTTGAATGAGAGTTTATCAGTGTTTGAGAAATTGCAGAACAAGCATCATGTGATAGAAGAGGCTTTTAACATGAATGTGTTAGCATACCATAAGTGAAAGGTCAGCAACAAAAGTGACAACCAGGTCACAAATTTGTATGGTAGGGTTAATGATTGATTTGAAGGGTAAAGAGTCATTGATAGAAAAGAAGATCTGTTTTGAAGCAACTGAGCTTTAACCCCTTAAGGACCAAACTTCTGGAAAAAAATGGAATCATGACATGTCATACATGTCGTGTGTCCTTAAGGGGTTAAAAGAAAAAAAGCTAATTAGGGGAACATTATTATAACTCAGTATTATAAGCACATAGGTGACATTGGAGTTCAAAAAAATTATATTTCCAAAACAGACAACATAAGGCTTTAATAAGGGACCGTAAGTGGAAAAAGAAGAGTTGAAGTGGGATAGTTTATAATGGAAATTATAACTCCATGAGTAAATAAAAATGGGAAGGTAGAGAAGAGAGGTACTGCATATGTTAGTTAAGGAACAAGAGTGGAGGTAAATGACCACGTAAGGTCCAAGTAAGGCAGAAGAAGTACATATACCTCCTCTTCAGTAACTGGAAAGAAAATGCATAGAGTAGAAGATGCAATTATATTGAAGGTGGGATTAGTGGCTGAAGAAGAAGGTGATGAGGCTTCCTGATTTAGTTATCACCCTTTTCATTAAAGGAGGTTGTTAACCATGATGTTAATGAATATACAATATGTAGGAGTAATGATGAGGTGTTCAATGAAGACATAATGATGAGCAGTAGAACAGTGTACGGATGCAATATGTAGATAAGGTGAAAGGTGCAACACTTGGAATATAAATATCTGCACAACCACTCTCACATTCACCAAATCTGAGTGTGTAATTAAATGGGTAAATTGAAAGCATCGACCTAAGCCTCAAAGCCAGTATTAGTAACAACATAAATGCATTTTGAATGCACCAAGAGCCTAAGGAACTACAATGAAACAGATAACAGGTGTATGTTTATTTTTATTTTTGCTATAGAACAGGAATTCCCAGAGTGCACACCAAAAATGGAAGAGAAAAGTGAAATTAAAGGTTATGTGTATAAGCTCATCTGGGTTACAAGAGAGTTTAATAGAGTTGAAAAAAGAGTGATCCTGGCTTGATAAATAGATTTTTAAATTCTAAAAAAATATGTGGGAGAGAAATTGAGAATGGGCCTTAAAACTGGAAAAGTTTGGAGATAGAGCAAAATACAATTATAGTTTAGAATGAGAGATATGGCAAAGGAAGTAGTGAGAGAATAATGTTACTGAGTTGGTAATTTTTAAATGTTACCAATGCAAATATTTCCTTAACACTTTACATAAAGTGACTGTTGATTTCAAATTATACTGAGTATAATACTACCAGCCTCCATTATCTACTCTGAGTTGGAAAGTGGAAATTTAAGTGGAAGTTTTTGTTAAAAAAAAAAAAAAATCTTTTGTCTAATCTTCAAACACTTTTTAATTTTTTTATTTTAAATATTCTACCGCTAAAATAAAACTTATATTTGTATTAACTGACTTTCCTTATTACAAACGCTCCCTTTAAGTACAAAACGATGCAGTAAAGATTTAACACGTGCTGAACGTGGGATTGCATTAGTCTTTATTCCAGAATTGTCTGCATCAATGAGTAAATGACATTAATGTACTCAGCAAACAGATAGCTATGAAATGGCAGTTCTGTTTGGTTTGAGCATCAATGGCATTTGTTCATTGATGTGGGGAAAATGGAATAAAATCTAAAGTGTTTCAACATGAGTGAGTGCTGTAAATAGCATTTATTTATTTATTAATGTACTTATTTATTTCAATTGGGCTGGATTGTTGCTTCAGGTACATATTTTTTTCTAATATTATAGCAGCACTTTTTTTTTTTTTTCTTTTTTCTTTTCCTTATGCCATCATTATCCTAATACTTAAACACCACCCTTGACACTTGTCTTTATTTATTATATTTTCTTTCAATATGTGGATGCAGCCATTTTCTTCTAATCTCCCCCTGGTGTCTGTCAGCTGTTAGTCTTTCGGTAGGATTGATTTTACTCATGCATTATGGGCAAATTTGACTGAGAACTCAAACACAACCACTTTTGACAACTTAACTGCTATACATAAGGAAAACAACATAAGGAAAACAAGTCCCTCATTTATTTTATGGAAACTAGAGTGCTCGGGAAAAAAAATAAAAAGAGAGTTAGACACACACAACAGTGGTGACAAAGCCACTTTAATATTAATATGTCCCCCCCCTTTTTTAAATTATCATAATGGGCTAGAAAAGATTAAGGCAGGGTTTGCTTCAGGAAGTATTATTTTTAACATGTGTTGCAATGAAAATGGACACATTTTTCTATTAATTTTGTGAGTGCATATATTCACAGGCACAATTTCCTAAAAAGATGTCTCTTTTGACTTTCCAGCATAGGAATTGGCAATGTGGCAAAGTCATGTCAAATGTTCTATTTACTAACTAGCGTTACTTTCTCTGACCTAAGCAAAATCACAGCATAGGAATCCATATGAATTACAATGTTACTTGCTATTTGCTACATTTCAATTTTTGTGTTATAAATGCTATACCTAGTAAGACCAAATGGGAGATTCCATTAGGTGACAGACAATAACCTAATTAACATTTTCATTGCTGCAGGGGGGGAGAATAAAAATTTTAAAATACATGCTTGGCACTGTGATACCAAGCAGGTAGTTATAGACAGATGATGAGCATCTTGTTTCTACGTTGTTAAAGGGCCAATAAATGCCCAATCTCTTAGCCCTGAAAGCGGCACTCCAGACCCCTAAACAACGTTAGCTTGCTGAAAAGCTTTATGTGTGAAGAGTGTGTCCTCTTGTTTTTTTTCATTTTGCAAATTAAGCTGGTTACACCCCCTCAAGCAATAAGCATGTAATGTTACTTCCTGGTTTGTTTTGCTCAGTAACTCATGAGGCAAGAATTGCTCAAAGCACCTACCTTGCAAAGACTTCTCATTCAGCTACATTGAGAAGTTTGTGATTGGACAGCCACAGAAAGTCTGGGCTGACAAGAAGGGGCGGGTTTGTAAAGGCAATTGGAAATAGAGTGATGATCTGGTGCTCAGCAGACAAGAGAAATAAATGTTTGGCAAACATTTTTTTTTAGATATAACTCCAATGAAAAAAACATAATTACATGCATGCACATTGTAAATTGGTTTATATCTACTAAACAGTGATTTGTATTTGGGAATTGGAGTGTCACTTTAATATATCCATACTTTTAACTGTTTCTATGGTTCTCTGACCCTGAAACAAGATATTATTGGATACTGACATGGAGCCTTGCACAGTATTTCTTGGAATAATGAAATCCTGTGTTATACCTCACTCTCCTTCTCCTGGTAATAGAAACAAGATTATTTTAGGCTATCAAATTATAATAGAATTCCTAAAACACAAGGACTTCAAATAATTAAACTATGACTTTGCAAAACTGATTTAAGAATAAGGACAGGCTACTTAACGATGCTCTTTCATATGCATGGACTAAGAGTCGTAGTCTCACTAAGGACAAAATCAAAGAAAAACAGCTGTAAAAAATGTTTAATTGGGTAACATATATGAACGAGGAAGCAATAGGTAGAAAGGCTACTGATGAACAGTTAGAAAAGTAAATGTCACAGTGTAACAGAAATCTTACAGTTTGGGAAGGATGTGTATTAATATGTATAACTTGAGCAGTCAACCTGCACTGTCTCATGTCAAATTCTATTCACAGGACACAATGTCTCACACTCTCTCTGATCTCTGTGTGCAGCAATAATGAAATCTATGAATGTAATTGAGAGCTGAGCTCTCCTCTCGGTGAAAAGGAACTGCTATCTGCCTAGACACTGATGCTTTCATTGCAACTTATTGTCTAACTGTATCGCAGTCAGGTTTTTTTGTCCCCACTGGGTGTCTTGCCAAAAATCAAAATGCCATACACTAGTCACTTAAACAAATTATACCTTTAAATAGTAAGAGCAGCCATGAGTTATCACCCAGTTTTATTCCACAACTTTTCATAAAATCGGATTTTTATAATTGGTATATGAATGAAGTTGAATCAAAACCCATAACTTTAGCAAAAATAAACCTAGTGGATTATTTCTCCCATATATACTGTTTCAATTACTTCTAGCTTCCTCAACATATTTTGATCAGCCCATTTAATTATCTAACAGGAAAAAAGCTACTGGATTCCATGCTTTTTTTTTTGTTTTTTTTATGTAATCCCATACACATACAGCCTTGCATTGGACCTGCTTTCACTCATCTCTTCAATGTACCTCGACCCATTCTATACACTAGATCAGGGGTAGGCAACCTACGGCACTAGTGCCGTGCACGGCACTCAAGGTGTCTTTGCACGGCACTCAAGGCTGCTAGAGCCAAACGCACTCTGGCCTATCAGGAGTCCCAGTAAAACTTCAGATATCTGCTAATACGAAGAGGTGGTGAAGGACAATCCTCAATTTATGCATTGCAGCACATCTGAGATCACTTCCTCCCAGCACTTGTGAATGGGAATCCACACTGTAGTAAAGCAGCCCTCGACAGCTATCGCAGCTCCTGTCCTTGACCTGTACCTGGCCAGCCTGGTCCCCACTGGAACCCAGGGTACCCACCCACACTGCTAGATATACACAGAAATTCAAAAAAACCCTCCCCTTATACAAATAATATGAACAGCCCACAAAAAAACATACACACAATCTGCACAAACGCAACACCACTAACAATACACATACATGCACACAACCCCACATGCAGCCTCTCACATGCAATACCCCAAACAGCCCCCACACACTACCAAACACACAATGTGACATATCCATCCACACACAATTCCACAAGCAGCCATACACAGCCCACATTCATATGTATCATACACGATACCATAAACTACACAAATACAACGATACAAAGCAATTACAGTAAAAATAACACAAGCAGAATATGGCAGCATACACACCTCAATTTAAAAAAAAAAGGAACGGCACGCTATGGGACATCACGGGACATCACAATCCTGTATCGGCACAGAGCTGCTAAAAGATTGCCTACCCCTGCACTAGATTAATAACACAACCCTAATTTCACATCCTTACAACTGTATGCTATTTCGCAGATACTCCCACTAAGCCACAACTATGTGACAAGCTCCAAAAACACACTTAGCTGTCTGCCTTGCTTTAAAGAACACTATAGTGTCAGGACCACAAACCTGTATTACTGACATTATAGTGGTAAAGTAAATGTTTAGGTCCCCGGCCCTTCTTGCCTCCCATTGAAAACGTGATTTTACTCACCTTTTTTTTCCTATGCCATGTTTGTCTCACTGCAGCTGGCCCCGCCTCACTCCACCTCAGTGGCTAAGATTATAAAACTTTACAATCTCAGCCAAGCCAAATGATTTCCCATTGGGAGGCTATTGCGCATGGGTGGCAAAATGCAGCTGGTGTGCCAATCAGCATCTCCTCATTTAATCAATGCATCTCTATGGGAACGTTCTGCATCTCCATGCAGAGCGTGAAGACTCTGAATGCCAGTGCTCCACACTGTGCAGCACTGACTCAGAAAGCACATCTAGATTGACTGCCAGTGGAGGTGTTCCTGGGCTGTAATGTAAACACTGTATGTTCTCTGAAAAGGCAGTGTTTACATTTAAAAGCCTGCAGGAACAAGCTATAGACACCAGAACTACTACATTAAGCTGTAATTGTGTCCCTTTAAGATGTTTCACAGATATCTATCTTTCTCAGAAAATTCCCATATTAACAAATGCCCTCATATACCATAAATAGTTAAACTGACTTTCTTGGGCCCAAATGGCCCACAAAAGCCTCCTCAATTCCACTCATCTGACCTCATTATTTCTTCTCTTTATACCCTCCTCCCAACCAACTTGCCCAACACTCGGACATTTGACAACCTCTCTTTGTCTTGTACAGAGCTTTGTAAAAGTCTTTGTTACTTAGTAAAGAAGTAATATGTAGCTATTACTGTTCGAAAGGTTATATCTGTTTGTGTGTATATAGTGTATAGTAATACACACACACACACACACACACATATATATATATATATATATATATCCAATTCAGAATGGCTACTCACCTGTCTTTTAAAATATAATTTCTTTATTTAATCAAGTTTAAAATGATGACCCATTTGTTGTCATTTAAACTTGATTAAATAAAGAAATTATATTTTAAAAGACCGGTGAGAACCCATTCTGAATTGGACCCATTCTGAATTGGACTTGTATCTTTGGAGCCCAGGCTTAGGCACCCGGCAGTGAAGGAGTTAAAGCGTGAGAGCAGGGGATTTTTTCCTTTTTATAGATATATATGTATATATATTTATCACCCTGATGTTGTCACTAATACAATTCAATCTACATAGTGCTAGCCATGTTGCAAACAACATGAAACATTTTTAAAAATGATTATTCTTTTAACCTGCTCCCCCCCCCCCTTTGACTTTACCATTATTCTTTCAATAAACATTACAAATATGGAGTCCACTCCTATTCACATATTCAGCCACAATCCCCCTAGATTATGTGATATAATTCCACAACTCTTAGCATATCCTTGCACGCTATGAATTCTGGGATGCTATGCACAATATTTGGGGACAGAAAGGCTATTCACACTGTTGCCCAATCCATTTAACAGAGAATTAAACACTGTTCCAATAAATTCATATTTTTAATCTATGTTTCCTGAAAATGTTGCCTGTATTAGTAGAAAGAATCTTTCTTTACCTGAAAATGAACTTGCCATACACATGATTTATGGATGGCATGTTCAGGTTATTAAATAGCAAGGCAATGCACTCTCTCAAGCTGTCATAGCATCCGCTTGTTCTGTTGAATCACTGCTTGCTCAATAAGAAGATTGTAGATTGTAAGCTCATTTGGGCATGGCCCTCTTCACTTACTGTCCCAAAATGCCATTCATGTTTTTGTTGCAACTATATACATACATAAATACTTACTGTAGGTATTACTGCACTTTCCACATTTCTTGAAACATGGCAATGTTAAGCCATTGAGTCACAGATAACTTTGACAACTGTCAGCACTTGACAACACTTCTATGGTGATAGTTTATTAGCCATATATTTTGCAGTAATAGCAGATCCCCCAGTATTGTGCCTGCTGATGAAATGGGGAATTGAGGAGTAACATGAATCATGTCCCATCTCGTAAAAGGGACAGTTCCCAAACAAGTTAGGATGGTGGACTGTCCCACCAAAATGGTGGTTTATAATAATAAATGCTTGCTCAAATGTTGTCTAATCAACTGTTGCTCAACCCAATTTACCTGCTGCAACATGAATCATGTCACACGCACATCTGAAACAGGGCGGAATTACCCATAAAGGAGACAGCACCCTGGTGTCCCCATCAGGCAACACAGTCAGGACGGTGGTACAGGACCGTCACGCCAAAATTGGAACTGTTGGGTAGCTTATAACAGTAAATACTTGCTCAAATTTCTTACTGTGATACCTTAATGCAGGAGTTTTCATCTGCGGCTTACACAACTATCTCAATCCTTCTAGCACTGACTGCAATTTCCAAATTTTGTAATCCCCCGATCAGTTAACCACGTATTCTGCAAATACTTAATGACATCACCTGCACCATATTATATATTTTTTCTGAATTGCAAAAACAAACAATACACAATCACATATATAGCAATACAATTAATTTACATTAATCCAATTATACAAGCACATGTAAAAATATTACATTTTTAATTTCCATCAAAAACAGTGAAATATCTAAAATAGCATTAAAGTAGCCTACATCTGTAGGTGAATTCTCAGTGATAATATGCTTGGCTATGATAGTTAGTAGTGCAGATGCAACATCTCACACAGCCTTACAGAAAAAAATACAAAATACTATGCAGCTTACATGATATCAGAGCTCCATATCCCTGCTTATATCACAAGCTCATGTCACAACTTAATATTACTGCATTTACAGTGGAAGTTTTTTTGTTTTTTTTCCTAGAGAACACTTACCATTCAGTCGTTATTTCTCCTGCCTTCACCCTCCTCTGTCCTCAGCCTGTTCTGCACACAATTAACAGAGACAGCAATATATTTGCTGGTTTCTATGGAGTTCACTATGTATGAAGGTAGAACAGCTGCATTGGGAGATACCCACAAGCTAGAGTCCCCCACAATCTAATCACAGGCTGTCTGCATTTGTAATTGTTTGTGGCAGGAATTTCAATACAAGTTACAATCAATTCCCAGTGTGAGAGAAGCTTAAAGGTGATTTTAGGATACCCCCTCCACCCCCCCTAAAGTGACAGGAGGACTGTAAGTATTGAGTTATGTAACATGTTTTTTGTGTGATGCCTTATTGCAGTCAGGATAAATGAAAATAAAGAACCAAGGGGAGACTCGGAGGATGAGACAGCTTAGCCCTCACGAGTCTGCCCTACAAAGTGAGGAGAACCCATAAATAGAATAAAAATAAAACATAAATTTTAATAAGTATATTAAAATCCCAACACATATGGGAAAATCCAGTGATAGCAAATCCTAATACGTGCTGGCTTTCATGGATACAGGGACCTAAGCATAAATGTTGCAGAGAAAGAAGGAGGGAGGAAGGAAAAAGGGAGACAAAATAAATAAATAGGTAAAGAAAGCCTAACTGCAAACTGTAGGTAACGGGTTAACGAGGGGAGGTAGGAGTAGAGGAAGGACTAATACCTGGTCTCAAAGCTGTACCCTAGCGTGCCTTCGAGGACACCCCTTAAAAAAAATCTAATACTCCAACAGCCTCCCAAGTTCCCAAAATATAAATCAAAACTAAAGCAAAACCCTAATCCCACGTACCCTCCCCCCCCCCCCCCCCCAGAAACACAAAGTGAAAAAAGGAATGGAATAAATAATAATCAATATAATTATAAAATCTAAGCGTGGTGGCTTGTCCTAGTTATAAGAAATAGCTGCAGCAGCATCCCTAATAATATACCTAACCACTGATAACAAAGTCCCGACACGCATTTCGCTAAGTGCTGGCTCTGCAAGGGGAAACAATTCTAAGAATACCGGACGTTTAAATATCCCGCCCTTTGCAGGGATTAGATGCTAATTTAGCCAAGGACTAGGGATGACGTCATTAAGATCAAATTAACCTCTTAATTACTGGTGTGTTGACGTAAGTTAGCTAAAACAAAATTGTAGAATAAATCATACTGACATAATATCCAAAAATATAGCCATCAGAAAGAAAAATACACATATATGTATAGAAGGGACAACAGGCAAAAGATTTGTCCATCTATGGTTAATGGTTGACTTTGTATGAATATATCCATAAAGGACATTACAAAATAATTGACAGTAAAAAATAAATAAAAAAAATAAAAATAAAAGGTAGTAGTCCTCAAACAGATATTTATATCATTGAAATTAATATTATTTTAAATAGAGATATCTGCAATTTGATGAAAGAATAAAACTAAAATAAAAGTAAGTACGGTTACTAAATAAGAACGTGAAGTGCACCTGAAATATTATAATTGTTAGTATGAAGATACAGGTAGATCGAAGACCGGTACGGGTAGATCGGTAGATCGAAGACCCAAGTGAGGGTGTCCTAATCCACACTAGATAAATGGCCAAATATCATAGCTGTCTGGCAATGAGGGAGTTGTAATGTATCCATAATATGGTTGCAAAGTTACACGTAGTGCTACTGATTTTAAATGAAAGCAAGTGTGCTGAGTGTGAATTTTGCCATGGAGAATATAGTTTGAGTGGTATAAGGCAAAAGTCAATCTGTTACATCGTGTACATATTATATGGAACCTAAAACTCCCATGTATTATAATGTTATGTTAGAGGTAATATATGGTCTCAATTCAACTGTAAGCCGGGTGCTAAGATAAGTTTTGAACATATACAAATAATTTGCCAAGTAAGATGATCATATTCTGAAGATTAAATGAAGTAATCCCAGACAGGGGGTGGACCCCTAGAGGTTAGAACCGGCATAAATGAGTTTATTGCAAAGCAAAACAATAGTAGTAGAGCAAGGTATGTATATATTGCCAAGCAGGCAAATGATTGACCAATTCCAATAACTGGTTTAGTGACTAACTATCTATTGTGCACATATTATTGCACTTAGAGTGCTGAGGTTCTATAGTTCCTAGAATTAAAAGGAACTATAGAACCTCAGCATTTTAATATACTTATTAAAAGTTATGTTTTATTTTTATTCTATTTAAGTTCTTTATTTTTCTTGTACTTATGGTTACATAACAGAGATACTTGCCGCGCCACAACAGCGAGTACAGGCATTTCAATGGCAAACATTGTCATGGCAGAGATAAAAAGCACATTTTTTTTTTTTGGAGAAATTATGCTAGAAATACTTGTTTGGTATGGTATGTGCGTCAGATTATTACCTGCTGTAGTCATAGAGTTAGTGAATACATTGCACTTTTTGCTTTTGTCAGGCGTGCAAACAGGGCAGTGGCCGTCTGCACTGCTCGTCTTCCAAGTAGGCCGCATTCTACAAAGTCTTGTACCACCCATAGGACCCCCAAAACTCCTGATCTCGGAGTGCACGGTGTCTCCAGCAGCTTCGTGCACCCTTGGGTACCTTACACAGCTTAATTATTCGCAGTGAATCTATAAGTTTTGCTGAAAAAGCCAAGCTCAACAGGAGCCTCTGCAGCATGGCTGACAGGCCCCGTCCCCCTCTTATTCTATTTATAGGTTGCTCTCCTCACTTTGTAGGGCAGACTCGTGAGGGCTAAACTGTCTCATCCTCCAAGTCTCCCCTTGGTTCTTTATTTTCATTCATCCTTATTCATAGGGGTTACACCTCCTCGCCCCAGTGTCACGAGCAACCTGACATATCTTCCCGGCTTTTATTTATTTAAATCTTATCGCAGTTACTGTCAGCCCTATCACAGCAAAGTTAAAAAAGTAGAACATTTTTCAAATATTTTATATTTATCCAGTACATACTACGGTTAACCCTTTGCTAATGCATAACAATACTTTTGATTAAAACTTGCAAACATATATATTTTTTTAATTTCACAGCAGTTTTATAATGGTGTTAAAACTTTTGCTAACTTTCATAACACATATTCAGAAGTAAAAGGCTAGCATGATGGAACATGACACCATATGTTCTTAAGGGGTTAATAAGCCAATTAACCGAGGTTTTTCCTGACATCAATTGCTCAGCAATGTGAGTTATTAAAATTGCAGCACTTGAATTATGCATATATATGCATTTTCATTTACTCCACCTTAGGGTTGTCGTTGAAGGTGAGGTTGTCTGTGTTCATCCTAGATATATACGGTATATTTTTTTGTTTAAAGCTTTAATTATGGAGAATTGAAAAGCGGACTGCTAATTTTTAGGCCACAAGTGCTGAATTGGTAAATTTAGCTAATTTAGAGATGTTTAATTAATTTAGCTATTTTGGCTCAGAATTAAAATTAAACAGTTGATATTGGAATTATACATCTACTGGACAATCCACTGAATGCAGGTTTACCTAAATTTCCCTGTTTTCAAAGCTGCTTTCTCTGAAATTTCCTAATTAGGGACTCTTGGGATGCATGTCTCCAAATTCTGTATAAATACATTGAACCTGGGATGAGTAAAAATAATAGAAACTTACATTGTACTTGTACATTGTCATGCTATGCAATAAACAGTGTGTTTAATTAATGAGTGTGGCAGAATCTCCCAGGTTTGATTGGCAAGTGTACATTCCCGCACACACTTAATGGCACAAATAGTAGACACCAGGACGATTCTGATTTGCACCAGAGGTAGCCTTTATTCATTGACATCTAAACGACAGATTAACGATTTTCAAGTGCTTCACTTCTACTGTCAAATCAGAAACACATGTGATATTGCACAAATGCATGAAAAACTCAGACTACAAAAAAAGTAAAATTATTATCAAATGCATTACATCTTGTCTGGTATTTACTCTGGTGGAAGAGCCCTAGGTGCAGAGCTAGATTACCCATTAGGCGGATAAGGATATGGACCCATGTCTGGACCTGGAGCACTGGCTATGAGTGTGCCCTCCACCAGCTGGCAGAGAGATCAAAAGATCTCCCTGTACAGGCCTGCACTCCCTCACTTCTTTGAGGAAGCGTTGTCTGTAGCAATACTAGGTACATATAATGGAGCTCCCCCACAGAATCACCAGGGATCCTCAGGACCATCTAAGCAGGAAGAAGGGGGAACATAAATACATAAACACACCACTCAGCCACACTCAGACTCCCCTACAAACACAATTCCATACACAATACAATCACCATGAATATTCAACCACCCCCGTGCAGGTCTCATCCTCCTCCACTACCTACACTCTCACACAGACAACACTCAGTCAACACACATAGGTCACACAAACAGAGCTTAATGTTCTAGGAGGAGCCCAATCTATCACTCTGGCAGGCGCCCTAGGCAGTGTTAATCCAGCTTGGCCAGGATGAAACTCCCTTTTCAGTAACTAGTGAAAAAATGATAGATAGATTGATAGATAGATAGATACAGATATTTATGTAATCCATCTGAAAACCAAATATAAAGGTGTGGAACTACTGGCAGTGTAGCCAGTGTGATAGCACCAAGGCCTTAGTGGGCCTGCTTTCAGGGGCCGCCATGTGTCCTTCTCAGATGCATCAGCACAGTAAGAGGTCCAGGGTTAAGTGACATGCGCTCAACAGAAAGGATCACTGTAGATAGATAATTGTATCTGTGTGTGTTGGGTGCATACTGGTTAGCATGCTAATGTAATGGTAACAATGAATTTGTGGAGTCCATTCACCCCCTCCTCCTCTCCCGCCCCCCCCCCCCCCCAAGAGTAGGGATACGACTCACTAAATTTTCCTTTATTTGTGGGTCTGTAAGTGTCCGTATATGTGCTTGTGTGTCAGTTTGTGTACCTAAGTGTGTGTGTGTATATGTGCATGTGTGTCAGTGTCTGTAACTGTTTGTGTATGCATCAGTGTATCTGTTCATGTGTTTTTGTTTATCTCTTGGCGTATCTGTGCCTGTATGTGTTTGTGTTCATCTGTGTATGGTAAAGTATGTGTTACAAAAAGTGGAGCTAGTGTGATATATGCTATACGATGGGGGTTAATTACTACAATATTTATCAGAAGGCTAGCAATTTCGTATAAAACGTAACTTTTGATTAAGTTAATTAAAACCATAGATCTATATCTATATAATAGAAAGAGTGTGTGTTCACTAAATTCTTTCACTGGTGACTATAGCCAAAGCTATCAATCTCATGCAGCTAATAAGGACAAAAATCTAACTCATTTTATATACATATTACATAAAGTATTTGGGAAATTAAAACCTTCAGACAGTATACCATGTCCTGTATCCTGCAATATTTTCACACAGGGTTAGTATAAAAGCAAAAACAACCTTTAGGTGTTTGTAAGGACCCTGAAGGCTAGCAGTATAGCTTATGCAGATTGGAAACAGAATGTAAAATTAATGTCTGCATTTGAGGATTATTTCTTCATACAGTAAATACTGTTAAATCATATATATCTAAAAGGTACAATCTTTAAAACTGCTATAGCAATATTTATAAATCTCTGAAATGCTATTGTATTGCTAACAGTGAAATGGAGTCCATTCACGCCTCCTACCGCCCAAGAGTAGGACTGATATGACTCACTGCAACTATTGTTTGTGAGCAAGGAGCAAGTAGTGAGCACATTTTTCAGAACAATTGCAGGCATTAAATCAATGACTAGTGACTTCTGGTAGATAAATTAACTCTTCTACAGGCTGGTCATAACTAGAGTATAATTAAGAGTGAGTGAGGCTTTAAACATTAAACATCATTCTACAAATTACATGAAAGAAAAATGTTATACTGAATTCTGGGAGTGACGTGGTTCACACTTTCAATAGGTTAGCATTTTTTAAATTGGTATTCTGTTTTCTCCCTTATTGCTATTTGCTTTCCTTTCAATAGTTCCCTTAGAATATTGACAGATTATGTGGAAATTTGAATGCCAACCTCCAGGGCCATCTTTAATACCGATTGGACCCTGGGAGGGAATTTGCTTGGGCCCCCTGGGCCTAACATGCAATCACGCACTCCACCCCCACACAAAAAAAAACCCACAAAAAAAAAAACAAGCACACACTTAGCCGCACTCATTTTTACTGAGACAAAATACACACACTGACACACATACAGATGCAGACACTGACATACACAAGTGCATACACAGACACACATGCAGATACACATATACACACATCCAGATACACAGATGCACAGATACACTCACTGACAAACATTCAGATAAACAGACACACTAGCACACATACAGATAACAAACAAATACACTGACAAACATGCAGATACACACAATAACATACAGATACATACACAGACCCACATGCAGATACACAGACACACAACAACACACATACATATACAGATGCAAAGATACACACTGACACACACTAACACACATACAGATACACAGACACACACGTTTACACACAGATACACAGATACACATACAGACAAACAGATACACATACAGACACACAGTTTCACACGTACAAACAGATACAGATAGGCATACGGACACATAGATACACATACAGACACAGATACACATACAGACATACAGACACATAGATAGGCATACGGACACACAGAAAGACGTACAAATACACAAATGGACACAGACCCAAATATACAGACACACATGCAGACACACATACAAACAGATACACAGACACACAAAAACAGATACACATACATATAGACACACATACAAACAGATACACAGATACACAAATACAGACACACATACAAACAGATACACAGAAACACAAAAACAAATACACATACAGACACACATACAAACAGATACACATACACATACAAACATGTATGGGGTCCATTGGCTGCCTCAGGCTGATGAAAATGAGCTCTGACTCCCTCCTCCCTCCTCTCCATCTTCCTCTCCCACGTGGCTCTCGGTAAATGCTGTGAGGCAGTGACGTCACAGGGGGCCCGTTCGCGCTTTTAAAGCGCCGCAGCACTGACCAGACCCCTGAAAATACATTGCCATTGGGTGGCCCTTATATCATGGGCCACCTGATGGGCCCCCTCATCGTGTGGCCCGCAGTGGTAGTTCCACACGGGCCATATGCACCACAGCGGCGGCAGGCTGAAGGGGCAGCTGCTTTGGGCCCCCTAGGATGACAGGGCCCAGGGCAGTTGCCCCTTTTGACCCAAGTTAAAGACGGCCCTTGAAAGACTTTTCAGTAGTTTCTAAGTATGTTCTACTTAATGATACAGTCAGTTATAACAAACCTTAATGCTAAATATATTATATAAAAGGCTGATTTGTCCTCACTCGAAATATAATGCACCACTTTGAGATATTGTCTGTCTGTCTGTCTGCCTGCCTTCTATGTGTATATCTATTTATCTGTTCATCTGCCTCTGTCTGTTTGTATAATCTATCTACACACATATAGAGAGATATGATGAATTATGGATTATGTGAAAATAATGGCATTAAGGGTACTGGAGAGTTCATAAGAAATCAGGAGAAGGGAGGAAGGAAGGACGGATGAACAGACTATCAGGAGTGGAGAGGAGTCAAAGCTAGATTCACACTTTGCTGAAATGAGCAAACACTCAAGCATTACTGTGGTGGAATTTCAGTGAAATGTAAATTTAGTAGGCCAAGATTTCCACGTGGCATATGTGTATGTTGTGTCAGTTAGTTAGCTACACGTAGCTAGGATACTGTCATCAATGTACTGAGCATGTGCAGGAATGCAGGAACTGAAATTGCACTTATTTCTCCTTTGTCTTGGATGAGCCATGTGGTCTGACCAGATGAACAAGTCTATACTCTGCTCATTGATTGGTTAAGGGTATGTGTGGGTGTAGCTATTAATGGGAGGAGCTATATTGCTATATAAGGAATGTACTCCATGTGCTCTGGGCTCATACCTTTTGAACACAAGTTCAGTGTGAGACCCGATCGGTATGTTAATAAAGACTTCTTACTTCCTGAAGACCTGCATCCATCTCTCTGTGTTTGGCTTCTGTTAGTTTACTCGGCAACATTACAGTTGCTGTGTCACTATAATTAAAATGGCTGTAGCCTTTGAGTTGGTGAGAACAGAAAAGCAGTGGAGATTTTAAAAGAATTGTTTCACTATGTAAAATCTTTATGTTGAAATGTTTTATGTTTAGTTAGAGAATTCCTGCGTAGATATATATATTTTGTGTAGGCTTAACCACTGTGCATCTCTTTACTTTGTCATTGATGTCTTTCTTAGACTGGATGTAATTTTATTACTTAAAGGGTTACTTCAAGCATTATAACCACTATAGTTCTGCAATGGTTTGCCCTCCTAACTGGGTCCATGCCAGGCATTAAGGGTCCTCCTAGACTAGCTAATGATGCCCCTATGACATTGCCAGAGGTGGAATTACACCTCTGGCAGCAGGGGGGTTAAACTGTGTACATACAACATTTCAAAACAAAATTCTGCACATACAGACTCCAGGCACCATGGCCACTTCAAATAACTTAAATGGCCATGGGGCTTGAATGAACCCTTTAGAAGATATCTCAACATTTAAACATTATTTAGGGTTTTAAATTCCCTATCGTACTAAATAAAAACATATGATAAAACAAGTGC
This sequence comes from Pelobates fuscus, assembly GCF_036172605.1. Classification (NCBI taxonomy): domain Eukaryota; kingdom Metazoa; phylum Chordata; class Amphibia; order Anura; family Pelobatidae; genus Pelobates; species Pelobates fuscus. Next base: position 128,384,406 of record NC_086317.1, read on the forward strand.
TATACCTGAAAATAGTGGATGATTTTTGTACCTTTCAAACAGTCAGGCTTTATTCTGAATATATTACAGCTCTGGTTAAGCAGCTGACTGCAATTCATTCACATTAACAGCTTAGATTATGTAATAGAGAAATTCAGGTCTCTCTCCACTAACATATGCATTATGATATTACAAGCGTATCCCTTTAGGAACTGAGACTTAACACAAAAAGCATACATTAACTAATGCTGCATATTTCTACATGAATAAAATGTATATTTGCAATGCTCAATCAAGGCCCTAAGGAACTTAACTTCTAATAATGAATATTTTTTAAAGAAATGTACTGTTAAAGATTAGCGTGTATCAGTGCAGAGGAAATGAGATTCTATGGCAAAGTCATTAAGATCATAAGGCTGAATTCAAAGTATCATGAAAATATTCAGACTTCTTAATTTAGCTGTGCTGCCCTATAGCCTCTCAAGAAGATAATCCGTAGTGACCACTTTAGATCAGCCAAACTGAGTTATAAGATGTAGACACAGGGGCAGACAGTCCTTTCAGATTGGCAGTTTGCATTTATCCTTAAGGGATAATCTATTTTCTGCAGACTCTGGCGTAATGAAGAAAAGTTATATTAATTATTAAATCACTTTGGCCAACTGTAACAATGCTATGTGAAAATATTTTATAATACCGAAATGTTTAATCAAGGTTTACATTCTAATCTCAGGATGTGAAGAGTAAGCTGGCCGATTTTCAGTTTCACAGTTTCAGTTTGTACAATTTCAGAAATGATATTGACTTGATGATCCCTGAGTCTACTGCCTGGTGGCATTCTTTCTCTTGGCACCATCGATGATTTTTATCTCTTCGTTTTCAAGAACATGTTATTCATTATACTGCCTAGCATCTTCACCTCTCCACTATCCATACATTCTATCCACTCGTATCCTTCTACTCTAATTAGTTTTTTTATGTATATTCAATGTAATATAGATCAAATAAAATATTGTCCAGGTTAGTCAGTGCTTACTGCCATCTGAGTAGAGGATGTTTCTTGGTACCTTCTTTAGGTGTGGCTATATTCGATCCCCTTTTTTCACACCTGCTTTTATGGTTTTATGGCCATTTGTGTTATACAAATGGCTTCTCTTCTGGCACAGGCTGGCGATATGTGATTACTTAGTAGTAGTTGCCAGTGAGTATGAGCCTATGTCTGGATGGCTGGTTCAATGACTTGGTGAAACAGAGACATACCTAGGTTACATGGCAGTCAGGGAGAAAATATAATTTGGCACTCCTTCCAACCAAGGGCAGATTTTCTTTTTTAATCACTGTTTATCCTCCAAACCCACATTTGTTAGGAAACCTACATGCACATCAATCATATTCGCATACACATTCATATAAACACACAAATACATGCACATAAAAGCATTATTTGATATACATACACACAGACTCATACGCAAACACACACACACATACAAACACACATTCACATACTCACAAAGACTCACACTAACATTCATATACACACACAATTACATTTTATACTCACACATAATTTTAATTTTATTATTTTTCTCACCTTAAAAGGTATGGCGGTAATGGAACCTCAACCCTGCTGGAATCAGTCTCTGGGGTCAGTCTCTGTACTGATTACTTGGTGTCTTCTCCTCTGTACTGGTGCCGGGGCTGGGGTCACATCACAGCACAGCTCCAGCATCAGTACAGTGCAATGCAGCTGGGAAATCAGTGCAGAGAGAGGCCTCTCAGAGCCTACTCCACAGCATCTGAGAAGACAACGGCAGAACAAGTACCTGTTGCATGGCACCCCTACCAGCAGTGTGCCAGTAGGGGATGGACAGCTCTTTCTTCCCTGGTTATACACATTTGGTTGAGGATACAAAGTAAGTTGGGGGACTGGTGAATGCGGAGATTGTGGGAGGGTTGGAGACTTGTGTGACAATGTAAGCCTGTATGACAGGTTGTGAGGCTGGTTAAATGACTGTGAGCAGATGTGACTGCATGCTTGGGAGGGTACATGCAGGGCCGGATTAACGTAGGGGCTGATGGAGCTGCAGCTCCAGACAGCTCCAGGCACATGCCCACAAGACTTGTGTGACAATCAGTGCAGAGAGAGGCCTCTCAGAGCCTACTCCACAGCATCTGACAAGACAGCGGCGGAACAAGCACCTGCTGCATGGCACCCCTACCAGCAGTGTGCCAGTAGGGGATGGACAGCTCTTTCCTCTGTTACGGTGTGATTGGTGGAAAAAGGATGCATGTGTTATATCCAAAGACTATAACCATTCAGACTCACCAGCAATAACATAGGCAAACCCACCCAACTACGTGTGATGGTGAGGTTTCTAGAGCTTGTTAGATCCAGGTATGGCAGTTGATACTTCCATCTACCTGGTAGCAACTAGGTATAGGTCAGGAAAGTGTACAGAGAAGCAGCGCCTTCTGGGTGTCCTCAAACTCGTATAGTGGTGAGTCAGTATGGGAAATATGAAGACAAAAAAACAGAATATAGTGTAGTATATTCTACAAGTGGTGAGGTAAAATAGAAATACAAAAAATGGCTCTTACAGTTTTTGGGAGCTTATGTTCAGCTCCAGATATATGAGCCTGGGCGGTATGATCCCCACCTGTGGATATGTCGTTCAGCTTGGTTCCTTGTAGATGGTAGGTCAGAGTCAAGCGTCAGAGTGCCAAGCATTCATGGGTATTTCCCTCAAATTGCAGTGTCAGAGATATTCACTAAGTACATAAAAAACTGAAAAATAGTGCTCTTTGTTGTTATAAAAGCAAAATAAAGAGGTATACTCACAAAAGGAGAGCAAAAAATATTTTTTTTTTCCTCAATCCTATGTATCGTAAGTGGTTTCCTCCCCACCAAGGAGGTAGAAAGTGTGGTTCCTCCGGATAAAATCTCCAGGGATAAAATCAGGAAGGTATAGTAAAAAACTAGTTCACACTCGTGTTACACTTTGAAAAAGTATTTTTATGTCATTGGTTTTATTATCTTTGTTTTAAATAAAACCTTTTATTTTTTATTTTTTTACCTTACCTGGACCTTCCTGATTTTATCCCTGAAAATTTTATTCAGAGGAGCCACACTTTCTACATCCTTGGTGGTGAGGAAACCACCTACTCTACACAAGTTTGAGCAAAAACCCAATTTTTTGCTCTCCTTTTGAGAGTATACCTTTTATTTGCTTGTATAACAACAAAACAGAGAACACTATTTTTCAGTTTTTATTGTCATTCTCTGTATTTGGTGAATATCTAGGACACTGCAATTTGGAGGGAAATAACTGTGAACGCTCGACACTCTAACTGATGCTTGACCCTGACCTACCATTTACAAGGAACCAAGCTGATCAACATATCCACAGGCGGGGATCATACCGCTCAGGTGCATATATCTGGAGCTGAACATGAGCTCCAGAAAATTGTTAGTGCCATTTTTTCTATTTTATCTCACCACCTATAGAATATACTACACTATATTATGTTTTCTGTCTTCATATTTTCCATACTGACTCACCACCATATGAGTTTGAGAACACCCAGAAGGCACTGCTTCTCTGTACCCTTTCCTGACCTATACCCACCCAACTAGTCACTGTATATCCTGCATAAGTACGTTTCTAGTGGGTACATCAGGGATACTGGAGCCACTATAATGAGATGAAGAATCTCTCTAATCTCACATTCCACCACTGCTAGACTAGTAGTGGAGAACCCAGGGAACCCTGTTAGCACCTCATTGAGAATGGCATACTGGCTGTCTAACCCACAAACAAGCCTAGAAAGCAAGAAGGCAGGGGAATCAGTTTGCACATTTTGAACAAACAGAGGCTTTTGACATGTCTCACTGCAGCCGGCTACTATTAGCAGTCTATTTGAACAGGTGTATGTAATGATAAGTAGAAAGTATAAATTACTTTGGCAAGATAAGGTGTCTGGGTGCTATGCACCCAGTGCATCTGCCTTGGCTCACCCCTGTCTCAAGTCAATACTGCAAATAATCTACATTATTAATTTTAAACCACTCTTATTATTAACTAACATACAAGGCCGATTTACATTAACAAGGCAAATTTACATTAACATGCTAGAAGTCATTTAATATTGTAAACATTGTAGTATAGCACTGATCTGATATTCCCAAACGTATCATAGATGTAAAATAGCTCAGAGCGCTATCTCTGAGGAAGTCAGAATGGACCGTCAAAATGTGTCAGCATAGCTGTCATGACCAAAATCATCATGCCGCCACACAAGCCTGGAACCCAGAAATAGATTGCAAATGGAAGATTGCACAGAACTACAGAACTTTGTACTGAAGGCTGTGGGTTTAAAAAAAGATTTGGTCCCTGATTTTTTTTGTAAGCATGTCTTTGTATGTTTTTAACTGTGCTTAATTAAAAGGTATTTTGATATAGGCACGTTTTTATGTTTTATGTGGAACCGCATTGCCAACTTAGAATTTCTATTCTGAAGACTTTCCATATTGAGCTAATGTTCATGTGTTTCAAGATAAGTGCAATTCAATTACTCTTGTGTTGACACTTGCCAAATACACTTTAACTGGGTCTGTTTGCAGTGGGGTGCGTATTTTATATATACGCACCTGTTGCATGGGTATTTTTTACTCCACAAAGGCAATATTACAAAGAATGAATGCATGTTGTATATTCGTGTGAAAAACTACTTATGTAATTTTTACAAACCAGATTGTCTATCGAGGTGCCCCCAGATGTTTTAAAGCTATAACTCCCATAACACTTTGCATGCCTTTAGCATGACAAAGTTGTAGTTTTCATGGGAGTTTTAGTTTTACATCTGGGCACCCATGTTTTAGATTTACCTCTATTGTATGTTATATTTTTCTGATGACATTGTGTTACTGGTAATGTGTACATTGTGAGCGTGCGTGTTTGGTTGTTGGATTACTATGTAGTTAGTTTTATAGATCTAGGGCAGGGGGTTCCTAAGAGGTATATCCCAGGATATTGTAGAACTACAACTCCCATGATGCTTTGCATGCCTTTAGGATGGTTTAGAACGGCAAAGCATCACGGAAGCTCTAGTTTTAAAACATCTGGGGATCTACCTTTTGGACACCCCGGCCTAGGCTATTTAGATTAGATCTGGCTAAAATAACAAAGTTTGGAAAAAAAAAAAAAAACAGTTGAGTTTGTGATTTTTCCCTGAATCCTATGTTTGTTTGTTTTTGACAAGACATCTACTCCTCAAAACTCACCAGATTAGTTATTTTGGGATTAAACCCTTGTTCAGAACTAGCAGTATTTACTTGCATCCATTGGTAAACCTGTTTTTTTATTAATACTTTTTGTCAAACAATCATGAACAGTTTTGCTTCTTAAGCACACCCCATCTGCGCCATGACATAGATGACTTAGAGTTGTAGTTAATTTGTGAGGTTTTCACATTTGACAGTGGACAAGTGAACTACAATTCCAACAAACATTGCTAATATGCTCAGTAGTGGCAATTAGAAAGTTAAGCGTTGGTGAAATTTACGTGAGATGCTGCACAGTATGGATATTTGTAGCAAACATGAGTATCTATTTTAGTTTTCATTATTTTGCATTTATATTTTTGCATATTTTTTTAGAAATAAGTAAATAAACTATACTGCTTCAAAAATAGTTTAAATCCAGCTCTGCAGAGCTCTGCCATCACTAAATGAGTAAGACACTTCATTTTAAAACAAAAAAATATTACGGGATTACGGGATTACATCATCATTGGTATTTAAGGATATACAACTATTTTACATTGGATTTACAAACAAGCTTTCTAATTACTGATTTGTACATGAAATATTATGTTATTTTATTTTACAAAGACTATGTTAAATTAATTATTACCACAATGAAATACTAAAAGCTACTTTTTAAATGTTCGTCGTTTAACTTGAGAAACTTGTAAATATATATTCTAATATATCTTTAAAAACTAGTTTCAAAACTATCAATACACAATATATTTACAAAAAGGTCAGTTCAATTTTATAAATGTAGGGATTCTCAAAACAGGTACTTACCCAATTTAAAACCAGATTTAGGCAAAAAAAAATAGCTGAATATTTCACTTAATTGACAATTAGACTATGTTGGCACAGATATTAACATGTTTTTACGCTTTAATGAATATATTGCTGGGATTTGCCAAGGCTATTTCTTTCTCCGTAAGGATTATAACAACTTGTTGGCCTCTCCAAAACCTACATCTGCAAAACCACATTTAAATCTCACTTTCTGCTTTCAGCTCTTAGTACGGGAGATTCCAAAAGTACATTTACGACAATCTGTCTCCTTTAAAATTGGTAATGCTTTTGACTGATGAAGCATCATGTTTTACAAGTCAAAATATTTCAGTGCTGTTTGTAAATGTGATTTCTGCTGGATTTATAAAGGCTTATTCCATGTTAAGCTCTCGGGAGAAACATACTACTAAGAACAGTGGGATCTGGAATGGAGCCAGGTAAATCATACTGCCCTTTCCACGCCACGTCGGTTCACGGCATATCAATAAACGACATATTGCTGATTAGTAAACATCCTGATATTATGCATAATGCGTTGTGACTAAATTACACTTAATGGTATATCTCTCCCAACACTAGAGCTAACTCCCAGAGATGATGTAATGGTTATTTGTTTGTGAATGTATATCAGTCATGTAGTCTATGCACATGCTGTCCATTGGAAATACTGTGTTATGAACCAGGAAGGTCTGGGGTCGAACAACTCTAATATTCTGGATTAATAAATGAGCTAATTTATTGATGTTTTAGATAAGGTTTTTCTTGAAATGGCCAAAAACGTAGTGGACTTATTTTGGTTTATGCATGCAGCATCATTTCAAATTTAAATTAGAGTGAAATTTGCACTTTGTATTAGTGCAATTGGAGTTTTTCCATTAGTAGGTTACGAGATCCTTGTTTTTCCAGACACACATTACACGTCCCTTCAACCTGTTGCTGGATTGTATATGAAAAAATGCAATACACAGAATTCAAAAGCTGCAGGTGTGAAATCAATTAAAGCACACCTGTCATGGTTCGCACAACTTGGATGTAAATTAAAGAGCATTATATTTAACTAGGAAAGAGCATTATATTTCACTTAAACTAGTAAATTCTTTAAAGTTTTGGTCCCTCCCTTTACCTGTCAAACAATTCTCAGCATTAGACCTGTATGCCAGAAAATCCTCCAAAGCAGACTCTTACTGTCACTGCGTTACTCACCATCAAAGAGTTTTGTCTGATTACAAAGGAAGTATAGGACTCATTGATGCCAACCTGCTGGTAGTGAAGTAATTATGTCATCACCATAAGTGAGGATTGCCTTGCTTGCGGAGGAGAGGTGGAGGCTAAAGAGGAAGAGTGTGATCAAAAAATGGTGGTGCTGGAGGAAAGGCCACAGGTAAGTAGGACTATAGCAGCTTTCAAAGTTTAGAAATAGAATAATATTCACCTGGGGCCTCCTGTAACTATGGCAGCTTAATTGAGATTATGTTGTTATGGTGCCCAGAGTGTCCCTTTAAGAATGGATGTTTTAACGAAAGAATAAGGGGTATATGTTGTCATAATTTTCACCATGACAAATTTGTTATGTTATTGAACTGTAAAGTTTTTTTCCCTATGTTTACGTATTAGTTGGGGAATGAGTTGGAAATTAAAATGTTATATTTATGGGGGGCATTTTTTGTAGTCTTTTATCTTCACCTCTCTATAGTACAGATTGCAGTTTCACAAAGCTGGAGAACAACCTGTTGGTTAACCTGTAGGTATGCCCTCTCCGTCATGTTCAAACATATAGCAATTCTATTGAATGAATGGGCATACTTTGATGAGGATGCAAATATTATTTTACATTTAAAATGGAAAGATGCCTATGTTCTCTTGTTTCTATGAGATATTAAATGTTATCATGGCTTGACATGTGGGCATGGCACAACTAGTACAACTGTAATGTATTAAACCCTATTTTTAGACATACTCCCCAATTGAGTTACTTAAAGAAGAACGATACACTCATAATGTATTATTAGAAAAGAGAAGCTTCAGTTTATTATTCTTCTAAAATCTAAAAGAGCGGTGTTTTAATGGAGCCAAAAGTTAGTATTTCCTAAAAAAAATACAAAAATGAATTGCTTAAATTTCATATCCCTTGGAGGAAGCACTAACTTCCCAGATAAGATCAAGTAAAAAAAAAAAATAAAAAATAAATCTATTTTTCTAAAATATATAATATGAATAAAACAATCCCCAACAACAATTCTACACATTTTTCTAAAAATTTGATAGGAAATATGAATACAATCAATTGCAATTAAATACAAATTAAATGTACTCTTGATAAAATATGTTCATAAGCAGTTTACATATATAGAGGTATACCCTACTCCAAAGTGGAAACTTTTCTTTTAGAGTTTTCCGAAAGTTGGAAGTTTGCACTACAATGTCGTTTATTGAGTCACATATAATATTTGTTTGTGCTTGAAGGGACACTATAGTAAGCAAAACAAATTTAGCTTAATAAAGCAGTTTTGTGCATAGATCATGCCCCTGCAGTCTCATTGCTCAATTCGCTGCCATTTCGAAGTTTTGTTTCTGTTTATGCAGCCCTAGCCACATTTCCCCTAGCTGTGACTACAAAGCCTGCATGAAAAAAAGTGTATCATTTTCAATCAGATGTTAACTTACTTTAGAATCTGCTGTTCTGTGAATTTAACTTTAATCACACACAGGAGGCTACTGCAAGACCTAGCAAACTATTAACCAACCAAGAGAGAAAACATTTTAAATTAAACAGAATTTGCAAAAAAAAGAAAATGTAAACAGTAGGTCTCGCTTTACAGGAAGTATTTAGGGAAGCTGTGCATGTTACTTGCAGGGAGGTGTTACTGTGGCTGCATTAACAAAGTGATTTCACTCCTAAATGACAGAGCATTTAGCAGTGAGGCTGCAGTAGCATTATCTAAACACCAAAACTATTTCATTCAGCTAAAGTTGTTTAGGTGTCTATAGTGTCCCTTTAACTACATATTGAATACCTTTACTACTGGATTTTAGGGATCTTAAACAAATAAGAAATCAAAACAAAATGTTAGCCTCTCATTTGTTTCAATAATGTATCATTCTAATTTGAAATATCCTCGGGTTTTTCCCTCTAAAACAATGTAACTGGATAAATAACATTGCAAAGCACTAAATGCATCTACCACATGCAAGTATTAGCAAGGATTGTAAGCAAGTTATGTATATTTAGTGACTACACAATTGAAAGCAAACGCACTGACTCGTGATTTATAAATGATGATATGCGTTGAGCATTATGTGAAATGGTTTGAGGAACATAATTATGCAAAAATTGAGACTAAATAACTGTCTAGTTTATAATTATAAGCAAGTATTAAGCAGTTCTTCTTTAACAAATAATGAGTGCACAAAATACCTAAAAAGGATGTGATACCTAATAAAGATGTGATTTTTCAGATACTGCATCTGCCATTTTGTTAATGACAAATGAGTGAACACATTAAAAACACACAAACAACATCAACAGACAGATCCTGTCTGACAGTGAATTGGTTCATCTACTCTCTGTTGCAAAATTACACCAAAAAGCTTCAGAGTCCACCACCCACCTATAAAATGCAATAGCAATAATACTAACAAAATATTCTAGAATCACATATTTTGAGCATCTGGTCACTTACCCTCCATAAGGAAGCCAAGTCATATTTCCATTCCCAGCACAGTGAAAGAAGGAAAGCTTTCGCAATAGCCAGCCAGTAACAAAACCCTTCTGAGGGAGTTAAATCTGCTACAGTAAGCTTAAATAAAGCAGAACACGTGGCCTGAGAGTTTACTGCTTATATTCATAGGCAGATGTTTCTGTTAAGGCAATGGGATGTTGCATTTCAAACCTTAAAGCATCTGTGTTCTGGTCCTGTCTCTATCCCACCTTTTCCTTTGAGAATCAAAAATTTGATCTGGTATACTGACGGGACAGGAGTAGTATGTTTACAGCACAGGCTGTCTTAAAGTAATATTCAATTTTAACATGGAAAAAATAAACATAGATTTGTAACAAGGGATGGGTAAGGCTCAACAAAAAATATGTTACACTCGTACAACTATCTTGGCTTCTCGTACATTTATCATTTATACAATGTTCCAAGTGAGTGTACATTTAATTAAATTAAACAGCTTGCTCTACTGCAATTAATTTATACTACTGCAGGCTAACATTATTCAACCCCTTTGACTAATTACATTTTAATTAGTAAAAAAAATAGAAAAAAATACAAATTTTATTTAGAAGAATAAAATATTCTATATTTCCAGGCTGTACGGCCCGTGGTAAAATTATACAGATTGTCACACATCAGCGCTTATTGAAAATGTAGAGGTGACAAGATTCATCAGTGAGAAAACAGGGAAACATTGTGAGCAATGGGATATTTTTCATATCATCAAATGTAATGGTTTTGCTGAAAGATGTCAACAATATAACCGTATCAGAACGAGGATTAGGCAAATCCCTTGCTATCACGGCAGTCCTCAGATGTCACCTGTTCTGAAGGGGTTAAAAACACAGAGTTTTAATTCCTCCCGCGTTGTTTATTTTTCTTTCTCGTATGCAGCACATAATGACTGTAGAAGTAATTTGTGGAGTTAGACTGTTTCACTTGGTATGGATATAATTATCGCTAACCAAAAGATACAACAGCAAGCAACAGGGTTATTCACCAATGTAAAAATTCTAAGCAAATTCAAAGTGAATTTCAAATTCAAGTTCGACACTGGGAAAATTCGCTATGCTTTCAATTTGGCTACTCAGGCCTTAAATTTGGAACTCACTTTGAATTCTAAGTTTAGTAAATAATCCAATAAATATTTCTCATTTGCTCTACTGTTAAATAACGTGAACTGTCAGGAATTCAGGTAGTGAATTTCAAATTCTAGGCCACACTAGAACAATTGGTTCTAGTTCTCTAAGCCAGACATGTTTTCAGGTCATGTTTTCAAATTTCCAGACATGTTTTTTCTTGTTTTATATTTTTATATTAATTACCTTTAAATAAAAGTACTTTTTTATTGGACCAACCTTTGCTGCTATTCTGCTTGAACTACCGTATCCGTGGTGGGGATTGTACCACCTAAGCCCGAGGGATAGAGCAGTCCACATCTGATCCATCAAATGTGAGTAAATTTCTTACCACTTTAATTGTATTCTGTGCCTTACGGTACACACTATTTTCTTTTTCCTTTTTCTCCTATATTTCTGGAGGGAAAAGACCATCATCTATACTTACAAGTGGGCATTACACTATAATATCCTAAGCCCATATCCGCAGAGCTGCTTATGTTTCCACCATTTGAGTGACCGCAGCCACCAAGAGCCACACTATATCCATAGGCTCCAAGAAATTGTGAGTGTATTTCTTTTGTTTTATTCTATTTATTTGGACAGTGACATACTACACTATATATTTTCCTTTTTTTTTTCTTTTTCTCCCTGTTTTTATATATATATATTTTCAAGGACACTTTAGGCGCTGCACCACTCCTTGTACTTTAATCTGTTTGTGGATGGGACGAGAGTCCCCGGCTCCAATGATTTAGCTGCTGTTTGGACTGTTCCAGTTATTGCTTAGCGCTGAATACCCTTAAGCAGTTTTTGAATGTTTTCAGGTCAGCTCTTTTGGACTAAAACGCAAATTTCATTTTGAATTCACAATAATTCACACTTAATTTGCTGCAAACACACACAGGGTTATTCATTCAAGAATTAATTTACGTAAATTAAATTCAAATGGAAAAAAAGAGGCAAATATATTTAAATGGTGAAGGTGGCTAAGCTGGAGAATGTTTCTTAATTAGCTATTTTTGCCCTAAGTTTTCCATTCAGATTTAATTAGGAGAAATTCAGCATGACTGGGGCGAATTTAACATTCATACCGTTATTTTATTTCACCAGACAATTATTTTTTGAAGATGTAGTGTGCAAGGTCTCATACAGGTAATTAAATGAGGAAAAGTGAAAAACTCTAAAATTGTGTATGTAGCTGAGAAATAGTGCTTTGTTTCAAAACCAATGGTTTTCCAAGATCCGCTGTGTTTGTGACGGAGTACTTTTTAGTACTTTTGCTATGTGCTCATTCTACTGTAACAAATGTACTCTTTAATTGCATCAATAAATACTACAATTTAAAAAAAAAAAAAAACCTTTTTAAAAGAAAAATGCTTTATTGTAGAATCATTTAAAAAGGGATGGCTCGACGTGTTGTTATGCACAATACCTGGGGTAAAACATTTTTTCTTGATTATCCACCTATAACTACGCTAGTTTTTTAGTTGTCACTTATACCTGATCCTGATGAAAGTCCCGGACGGGGACTGAAATATCGGTCCATCCCTTTTTAAATGATTCTACAATAAAGCATTACATTTTAAACTTTGAATAGTCCGTGAGTGCTGGCCATCTCCCTGCAGTTTATATATATCTATATATCTATATATCTATATCCTTTTCACAACATTAAATATGAAGAAATATAAAAAATAAATTTGAAAGAAAGCAACTATGAAAAATAACTCAATGTATCCACGTATTAATCCTAATTGTGAAAATACTTCATATGTAGTATAATATTTATGGGTACACTTAAAGATAAAGTGTTAAATTAACATGGAACAAACTCAAAGTAAAAATGCCAAAAAGGTCTATCACGAAATAACAGTTTTTTATAATATATGCTCAGGCATGAAGGGATTAAATATTGTACTGACATATTCTGTGAAACAAAAGAAACCAGGTGCAAAATATGTCATCACTGTGTGATGTAATAGAGAGTTTACTAATAATAATGTCATAGTATCATGTGAAAGATTCAGTCATACAGAGAGGAAAAAAAGTATTTGATCCCCTGCTGATTTTGAACATTTGTCCACTGACAAGAAATGATCAGTCTATAAGTTTAATGGTAGGTGTATTTTAACAGTGAGAGACAGAATAACAAAAACAAAAACCTCCAGAAAAACGCATTCAAAATTAGCAGAGGATTAAATACTTTTTTCCTTCACTGTAGTTCATAAGGTGAATTAGAAAAGAGTTTAGTTATAGTGTGATGTGGAGGATAGTTCAGTTGCAATATGATGTAGATGAGCATTCAGTCATAGTGTGATGTAGAAGAGAGTTCAATCATACTATAATTTGAAAGGTAAACGGCGTTCATCCATGGTGTGATGTAGAGAAGAGTTCACCCATGGTGTGATGTAGAGCAGAGTTCACCCATGGTGTGATGTAGAGCAGAGTTCACCCATAGTGTGATGTTGAGCAGAGTTCACCCATGGTGTGATGTAGAGCAGAGTTCACCCATAGTGTGATGCGGAGCAGAGTTCACCCATAGTGTGATGCGGAGCAGAGTTCACCCATAGTGTGATGCGGAGCAGAGTTCACCCATTGTGTGATGCGGAGCAGAGTTCACCCATAGTGTGATGCGGAGCAGAGTTCACCCATAGTGTGATGTGGAGCAGAGTTCATCCATAGTGTGATGTAGAGAAGAGTTACATAGTTACATAGGCTGAAAAGAGACATGTGTCCATCAAGTTCAGCCTTTCTAACATCCGATTTTTGATGTTGATCCAAAGAAGGCAAAACACCCAGTTTGAAGCACTTCCAATTTTGCAACAAACTAGGTAATAAATTCCTTCTTGACCCCAGAATGGCTGTCAGATTTATCATTGGATCAAGAAACAATTACCCTAGAATTGAAAAAGGATATCATTGAATATTATTAATATTCAATAGTGTGTGATACAGAGCAGTGTTCAACCATAGTGTGATGTAGAGCTGAGTTCATTAATAGTGTGATATAGGAAGCAGTTCAATCATGGAGTAACGAAAAGGAAATTCAGTCATAATGCAATATAGTGGAGAATTTAAACAGTGTGGTATATAAATTAAAATTTTAGCCAAAGTGTGATGTAGAGGATAATTTGGTCATAGTGTTAATTAAAATATAGATTTTTCATGGTGTAAGGTTCAGGACAGATCTGTTAGTGGGTTCGGTTACATCATAAAGTAGAGGAAAGTTCAGCCATAGTGTGATGTAGAGGGCAGATAAGTCATGGAATAAAAGACAGGAATCTGCAGTCATAGTATACTATAGAGGAAAGTTTAATCATGTGATTTAAAGGAAAGATTAGCCACATTGTGATGTAGAGGTGAGTTCAGTCATGGTATGTTGTAAGAAGAGTTCCGGTACAGCATAGTGTAGAGGAGAGCTTAACCATTTTGTGATGTAGATGAGAGTTCTGTTACAGTGTGATATTGAAAATAGTTCTGCCAAAGAGTGATATAATATAGAGTTCAGCAAAGTGTGATGTATAAATTGTTTGCATAGTGTGATTGGAGCATTCAGTATGAGAGAGTTTACTCACAGTATGACATGAGACAGTTTCATAATAAAGCAATATTAATTAATCCACACATAGGGCAAAATACAAACAAGTTTACTCACAATGTATCACACCTGAGAGTTCTACTAGAACATTTAAAAACGTTAAAAAGGTGATTAAAAAGTATTCAGTGATAACGCAATATTCAAAAGAGTGTATTTATAGTGTGGTGAACTATTCAGTCATCGTGTGAAATAAGGTTAAAATCAAAAAACAAAGCACCAGGGTAAACCCAAATCTTGTGCCAAAAAAACAAAAAACAAAGCTTGTGCCAAGAAATTGAAAAACCTAACTATTAGTCTAAGCATAAGGATGTAGCACAGAGCTGAAGTCAGTATTATTATTATTATGTATAAAGCGCCAACAAATTCAGCAGTGCTGTACAATGGGTGGCCTAACTGACATGTATTTGTAACCACATGAGCTGGACACACAGGAACAGATGGATTGAGGGCCCTGCTCAAAGAGCTTACATGCTAGAGGGAGTGTGATATAGTGACACAAAAAGGAAGGGAAGGCTAGAAAGGTAGGTTGCTAGGATAGTACTCACTGAGGGCTTAGTGTATTGTTTTGATGACATTTGCAGGAGAGGAATCAGGGTTCACAGAAGAAAAGCTGTTGACAGTTTAATTTTAATTAAACAAAAAATTATCACTTTAGGCTAACCTTAAACCTTTACTACTTCCAAAAGAGAGGTTAGGAGTTTCACCCAATAACTCTCAGTGAATGTGCTAAGTCCTGCACCACTTGACTTCTCACAGACAATGAGCTTCCTGCTCTCTGACAGAAAAACAAAAATGTAGCCAAAGCACAATTTGCTATTTATTTGATAACGGCTACTAGTGGATACATTTATTGAAGAGCACCAAATCACAAACATTTCAGGACCCCTGTCCCTTTATCAATGTACAATACCTTTAACCACATAAAACAGACTCACCAATATATTTATGAACAATGAAATCACCCTAAAAAGGTATCTATTGTATATTCATACTTCAAATAAAGCATTTAAGGCATCACCTAAAGAGACTTGCACAGTATATATTATATTCCACACAATTTAAAAAAATAATAATATATGTATATAGAAGTATCAAAATAATACCGGCACTCTAGGCTTTGTTCATCCGATTTATTTTGGTGAATCCAAAGATGTCAACGTTTCAGCTCCCGGTCGGAGCTTTCATCAGGACACATGTGTAAATGTGCACGCTTCCCCGCCGGAAACCGGAACCTGAAATTGAAGTTCCAGTACCGCGGTGCGCGCTGAACACCGGCCCACGCTTCAAGACAGGTAAGTAAATATGGTATATCGGCGTATAACAAGCACCCATCATTTTCCCCCTATTTTCAGGGAGAAATACGCCGATAAATACGGTATGTTAAAATACGTTTAAATGTTTTTTTTAGATATTTTATTCTATTTTAATTTACATGCTTTGCCGAGTACACAAGATATGTAAGCCCTGCAGTGTTATACATGTGATACTCGAAAAATTAGAATATCGTGCAAAAGTTCATTTATTTCAGTAATGCAACGTAAAAGAGGAAACTAATATATGAGATAGACGCATTACATGCAAAGCAAGATAGTTCAAGCCGTGATTTGTCATAAGTGCGATGATTATGGCTTACAGCTCATGAAAACCCCCAATCCACAAACTCAGTAAATTAGAATATTACATGCAATCAATAAAACAAGAAGTGTACATAGAACAATATCGGACCTCTGAAAAGTATTAGTATGCATATGGACTCAGTACTTGGTTTGGGCCCCTTTTGCAGCAATTACTGCCTCAATGCGGCGTGGCATGGAAGCTATCAGCCTGTGGCAATGCTGAGTTGTTATGGAAGACCAGTATGCTTCAATAGCGGCCTTCAGCTCTTCTGCATTGTTCAGTCTCATGTCTCTCATCTTTCTCTTGTCAGTGCCCCATAGATTCTCTATGGGGTTCAGGTCAGGCGAGTTTGCTGGCCAATCAAGCACAGTAAGCCCACGGTCATTGAACCAGGCTTTGGTGCTTTTGGCAGTGTGGGCAGGTGCCAAGTCCTGCTGGAAAATGAAGTCAGCATCCCCATATAGCTCGTCTGCGGAAGGAAGCATGAAGTGCTCCAAAATCTCCTGGTAGACGGCTGCGTTGACCCTGGACTTAATGAAACACAGTGGACCAACACCAGCAGATGGCATGGCTCCCCAAATCAACACAGACTGTGGAAACTTCACACTGGACTTCAAGCATCTTGCAGTGTGTACCTCTCCATTCTTCCTCCAGACTCTGGGAACTTGGTTTCCAAATGAGATCAGAAAAGAGGACTTTGGACCACTGAGCAACAGACCGGGTCTGTTTTTCTTTAGCCCAGGTAAGACGCTTCTGATGTTGTTTGTAGTTCAGGAGCGGCTTGACAAGAGGAATACGACATCTGAGGCCCATGTCCAGGATCCGTCTGTGTCCAGCCTCAGTCCACTCCTTGTGAAAGTCCCCAACACATTTGAATGGCCTTTTTCTGAAAATCCTCTCCAGGCTGCGGTCATCCCTGCTGCTTGTGAACCTTTTTCTACCACACTTTTCCCTTCCACATACCTTTCAATTATTGTACTTTGATACCGCACTTTGGGAACATCCAACTTCCTTCGTAATTACCTTTTGAGGCTTTCCCTCCTTATGGATGGTGTCAATGATGGTTTTCTGCACAACTGTCAGGTCGGCAGTCTTCCCAATGATTGTGATTCCTACTCAACCAGACTGAGAGACCATTTAAAGGCTCATATACCCTTTGCAGGTGTTATGGCTTACTTAGCTGATTAGAGTGGGACACTGTGAGCCTGGAATATTGCACCTTTTCACAATATTCTAATTTACGGAGATTGTGGATTTGGGGTTTTTATGAGCTATAAGCCATAATCATCGCACTTATGACAAATCACGGCTTGAACTATGTTGGGTTGCATGTAATGCGTCTATCTCATATATTGGTTTCCCCCTTTTACGTTGCATTACTGAAATAATTTTTCGAGTATCACCTATATGCATTGCACATGTGTGTGTATGACAATTCTGGAATAAATTACAAGTATACAAATGCTCGTACAGAATTTGTCTATTGATGCCTGAACATGTGTGAGCCTCCAACATCTAAAAAGTGGAAGTGAAAAGTCTTCAGTTACCTCCTATACTTCATTCACCTTTTTAAATGCAATTGTGTTTACTGGTGTGAAGGAACTGTCCCTTCTTGGGAAGTTAAGTTTAGTTTTGATAACAAAGCAAACAAAGTTTTATAAATAGAGTAGGGATTGTATATACAGCATGGACATTCAAAAAGCCGCAATTTGTGGGATATGTGTACAACATTGCCGTGTCTCTTAACCTCTTGCAGGCTATACACCTATTTAATAAAAAGTACATACATAAAAATCTATTATAGACACGTGAGATGACCAGTGGTAGAAAAAAAGGGTGCTAAAAAAGTTTTTTAACCCCAGTACAGAGCAGAAGTGCCCAAAATGCAGATGCTCAACTGTTGTACAACGCCCATGATACTTTGCCCCCTAAAGATCTACCCTTTACTGTTAAAGGGCTTCTGCACTCAACCAGGCCCCTGATCAGAAAAAAAGGTAAATAATGCCTTCATGGAAGCCTTTAGTGTGAGGACCAGCTAATGAGCCCCCACAAGCCTGTGATCCCAGGAGTGGTCACACCATCTGCACCACCAGTAGTTCCACGGCTGGAGTTGACAATAGCACACCTGCAAAGGTTCTATGGCCACAAGTTTTTTACTTTATTTTATTTTGACATAAAAAGGGAAGCTTAGAATGAACAGCTGCATTGTACTTTGCCAAAAGCCCTCTCACAGAGCTGGTAGATAAATACCCAGTGACTGGTTCCTTTGAATACAAGTAGCTTGTTACTATCAATGTATTAATATTGCAATATATGAGATATACAGAGTTACAACATAAACTACAGCCAGCTCACAGGTCATAAAGGCTATAACTAGCGGAATCTTTTCTTCCTAAATGTGAAGCTGAACAGACATGGAATATCTACAGTGGTTGAAAGAACATTTTCCATTGTATTCTGTTGTAGCTAGACATTTCTGGAACAGTACCTCTTTAATTACTTAATTACTGACCATGATCCCTAATAGAAAACCTAGAAGCTGTTTAATAAAATGCTTTGTGGAAGATGAATATCTGCTTTTAAGACCCGCCATAGAGTTCCTACCAAGCAGTATAATGGAATCATTCTATACATACTGCATCCACAATATGTTATGTTTTCCAAACAAAACCTGCAGCAATAGAAGTCAGCATAGCTCGTGTGTGATCAAGTGTTTCCCTCTAGTGTCAACCACAAGGCTTTTCCAGTTCATTAGTATATTATCTGTACATCACTCTGCAAATCCCTCAGTTGTGGAATATGTAAAAATGTGTTTATTGGTTTGTATGTTCCTAGGTCCAACATCTTTTCATTGCCTTAGTCGGAAACATTAAAAGAAAATGTTTTATACCACGTATTAACTCTGTGTGCCAGTGGGGAGTCAGCAAAGCATTGTGTGATTTATGCATCTTGCATTCATAGAGTTAAGCCAAGGAACGCTCAATAGGTACAGTTCAGGGTGCATCGGTGGTACTTCAAATATTTTAAGTGAACTTATAATTTATAAAAATTATATTCTTTGTATAAGTCAGCTTTTTATGTCTAACAGAAAAAGTACTAATGAACAATGGGGTTACGTATAAGTAAGGTGCAGTCTTGATCACTTTTTTTTACAGTTGTATGTGTACTGTATGTATTAAAAGGTCTAAATGATCTTTATTTATGAGAACACAATAAGACACTTTTACTCTAAAATATTTAGTTTTTTTTTAAATAATTTCTACGGTATCGATAATGCCCGATATAGGAAGATGGAAAACTGCAGTTCAATAAAATGATTAGTTTTGCTCAAATTTTTTATACAAAATACGAGACAAAATAAATATATAACAATTCGTTCACTGCTCTATTTTTCCTGAGCAAGGATGTATATCTGGTGGTAATATTTTTACATAGAAGCAGAAACACCAATTGTGTCACAATTCTACTACATTCCAAACATAAACATTTTTCTCCATAACCTATATAACATAGTACTGTCTTTTAGTACTGTCTTTTAAAGTAACTTATCTAGGTTTTACTGCTTTGTGTAACAAATGACAAGTGTTATAAAATTAATTCTAGTAGCTTTCAATAACAATGTCATGCGATAATGTCTTTAATATCTGACCAGTTATATAATTAAAATGTAAATCCATTTGCTAATGGCGTTTCACTACAGGAGTCACCATGCTAATTCAGAAAACTCACAGGCAAAACTGCAAGTCTTGGAAAGTCATAGTCCCATATCTGCATTTATTAGCTCTGCATGATAAAGAAATGTCTGCCATTAGCAGGGTGTGAAAAGGCAGTTAAAAAATAAAAAATAACACTGTATAAATGTAAAATATTTCTTACCAGTGTATTTTACATGCATGATTATAACAAGGCTAGGTGTGTTGATCTCAGCATGGACAACTAGAATCAGAAATTATCAGATCACGTGGCACTTAAATTGTTAAAGGAGCACTACAGTGCCAAAAAAACAAACTTGTTTTCCTGGCACTATAGGGTCATTAGGTCCCCCCCACCCTCAGGGCCCCCCTTCGCTGGGCTGTAGGGGTTAAAACCCCTTCGGCCACTCACCTTTCTCCAGCACCTCTGTGCTGGGGATCTCTCCACCCCCTACCGACGTCAGATCCGAATGCGCATGCTCGGCAAGAGCCGCGCACACATTCAAACAGCCCAAATGAAAGCATTACTCAATGCTTTCCTATGGATGTCCAGCATCTTCTCACTGTGATTTTCACAGTGAGAATCGCGGAAGTGCCTCTAGCGGTTGTCAGTGAGACAGCCACTAGAGGCTGGATTAACCCTCAGTGAAACATAGCAGTTTCTTTGAAACTGCTATGTTTTCAGCTGCAGGGTTAAAACTAGAGGGACCTGGCACCCAGACCACTTCATTGAGCTGAAGTGGTCTGGGTGCCTATAGTGGTCCTTTAAGTATTTCAGGAATAAATCTACCGCATTTGTGCGTTGTGTAGAAATCTGACATTGTGCTTGTTTTTCTATCTGTTCACAAAAAGCAGTTGTTAAAGGAACAATATAGTGTTAGGAATACAAAGCTGTATTCCTAACAGTGTCCCTAGCCTAGGGTTTATATACCCATCATATCTTATATTTTCCATCATATTTCATAATTTCATTTTTGACAGCACATGAAAATGATATGTGGACATGGTATCACTACCCATGCCCCTCAGCCCTCGTGTCTTCCCACGGGCACTCAATGGGTTAAACAACACTTTAAACACTTACTTACTTTATTCCAGGCCTCTCAGCACAAGCTCTGTCTCTGCCTCCTTCGACATTATCACAAGGTAGAACCAAACGCGCGTGCATGGCGAGTGCTGCGCCTGCCTTATGCCTTCCTTATTGGAAAGCAGTGAATCAATGATTTCCAATGAAGAGTTTTAAGACACTTTAACTCCGTGGAATGGCAATGGAAATCATCATGCTTTGTATGAATGTCATACAAAGTGTGCTAACTTCCAGTGACATTTCACGGAGCTAACTCTGTGAAACAGCAGGATGCGCCACTAATGGAGGTGCTGCCACTAGAACCAGTCTTTACACTGCAATGAAAACATTGCAGTTTCTCTAAAACCGAGATGTTTTCGCTGCAGGGTTAAGGGGTCAGAGACACTGCACACAGTCCATTTCAATGAAATTAAGTGGACTGGGTGCCTTTAATGCCTCTTTAAGCATTGCCAATACCAACAGCCAAGAGAATTTTGAAATGTTTAACACCTGCACACTACTCAAGTCTGCATGCAACTCACGTCCGCCTCCAATGACAAAGATCATCGGTTAGCATTTACCGTTTTCCAAATTCGATATTAACAAAAATTTAACTTTTCCAACTAATTGCCATAGCAACCCTAATAGGACACTATAAAAAGTGTTGTACACATGCGCACTTCATCTGTCTAAACACGTTGCCTTAAGTAATTGCATACACCTGACTTTCTACAGGATTCTAGATAGTGCTTCAATATACTCAAATATATACTTTCTTTTTGCTTTTTTAATATAGAATGTATACTAAACATTTGTTGTCATTAACCTTTTTTTTTCAGATTTTACACCAAGATGAGTAAGTGTAAATTTTAATCAGAAAAAGAAAAGAAAAAAGGTATACCGGCGCTAGATACAGTATATGAAATACAATATACAATGCAAGTGCTCCGACCAGATCTATTACAATAAAGCTGCTAAAACACCAAGTATAACCTATCTAACTATACCCAACAAATAAACAAATAGCCAATACGGTGTAGCGCTTTATATAAATACAAACAGAGGTTAAATACCTTAAAGAGTATAGTACATTTAGAGTAGAGTAAATTTTAATCAGTTTGCGATAGGCGTTAATTTTTTATCCTCTAGCATGGAAACCAGATGTTACTTAGCATTTAGCCTCTGTTATAAATCTCTATTGGAGACATTTAAACTTTTTACATCTGTTAATAACCAGTCATTATACAATAGGTTTTGACCCCTTAGAAAATAACCTTATATGTCAACCTTCCATACGGTTGTGCAGGGGCTTATTTACTAAACAAACACTTGCAGTGAATTGAAAACAAGCTAGCAAAATGTTGACAAAATAGCTGATTTAGAAAAATTCTCTAACTCATTTAGTCATAAATTGCATTTTCGCTTTCAGTTCAAAATAATTTAGTGTTATACCAGTTCTGCACATGTCATTTGCTTACCTGTTGAAACATTGTTTTTACTATCTTGTATTGTACCATACTTTGCCTTAATAAAAAATTTTTTGAATGTCAACAAAAAAAATATAATGCCGTGTTTCCCCGAAAATAAGACCTACCCCGAAAATAAGCCCTAGCTGAATTTTCGGGGTGGGCTGCAATATAAGCCCTACCCCGAAAATAAGACCTAGGCATTTTACCTTTGCGGGCCGGCGGGACTTCCTTCTTCTATGAGGAGGAGGGGGAGGAGCGTTGCGGGCTGCGGCATCGCGCAGCGTGATGACGACGTGCGCAGCGTGATGACGACGTGCGCAGCGCCGTCAGTCTGCCTTCACGGATCTTCAGCGGAAGGATCCATTCCGGGCGGTGAGGCACCCAGTGGCCGGACTCTTTGAACTGTGAGTAGATACCGGTGTTTTATGTCTGGGACTTAATTAATTAAAGGGGGGGGGGGTGAATTAATTAAAGGGGGGGTGGATTAATTAAAGGGGGGGTGGATTAATTAAAGGGGGGTGGATTAATTAAAGGGGTGGTGGATTAATTAGAGGGGGTGGATTAATTAGAGGGGGGTGGATTAATTAAAGGAGAGGTGGATTAATTAAAGGGGTGGTGGATTAATTAGGGGGGTGGATTAATTAGAGGGGGTGGATTTATTAAAGGGGGTGGATTAATTAGAGGGGTGGATTAATTAGAGGGGGTGGATTTATTAAAGGGGGGTGGATTTATTAAAGGAGGGGTGGATTAATTAGAGGGGGTGGATTTATTAAAGGGGGGTGGATTAATTAGAGGGGGTGGATTTATTAAAGGGGGTGGATTAATTAGAGGGGGTGGATTTATTAAAGGGGTGGATTAATTAGAGGGGGTGGATTTATTAAAGGAGAGGTGGATTAATTAGAGGGGGTGGATTTATTAAAGGGGGGTGGATTTATTAAAGGGTGGTGGATTTATTAAAGGGGGGTGGATTTATTAAAGGGGGGTGGATTAATTAGAGGGGGTGGATTTATTAAAGGGGGGTGGATTTATTAAAGGAGGGGTGGATTTATTAAAGGAGGGGTGGATTAATTAGAGGGGGGTGGATTTATTAAAGGGGGGGTGGATTAATTACCGGTACCGTAAATAAATAAGCCCTACCCTGAAAATAAGCCCTAGTGTGTTTTTTGGGACTAAAATTAATATAAGACCCGGTCTTATTTTCGGAGAAACACGGTAAGAAGAATTTAGTGTTTAGTGAATAAAGGCCAGTGTTAGAATGCACACAGTGATCTTGAGTAAATGTAGATGTCGGAGTGTACAAAAAAGATTGCACTCAACAATGGTAGTTTTCGTAGCTATCTCTAGGGAATTATGTAGCAAAATAAAATATGGAAAAAATAAAAGATGATCTGTAAAAACTCTTATTTATCACGCCTTGTATGTACCTGTTTTCCTTATCGTGTTTGAATGAGAAGATAATTTGAGTTACATCATTATGTACAATTACCTCTTTTATATACCTATTGCATCTTATATTAAATAACACAATAACGAGTGGCATCTTCTGCAAGTATAATGAGCAACTGCTCATCATATGTCTTTTACATTTGTCAGTAAATTGCTGTGTGAGAAATTGTCTTTGTGTAGAAGTGTCACACCTCTTTTTTGTTAAACAAAGGAGATACATTCCTAAACTTTCGGTACGCTGTC
This sequence comes from Pelobates fuscus, assembly GCF_036172605.1. Classification (NCBI taxonomy): domain Eukaryota; kingdom Metazoa; phylum Chordata; class Amphibia; order Anura; family Pelobatidae; genus Pelobates; species Pelobates fuscus. The sequence continues at coordinate 128,408,447 of NC_086317.1, forward strand.
TACCTCTTAACAAAGATGTGCATCAATAAAAGGTGATACTAAATTATTCGCAGATATTTGATATTATTGGTGTAAACTGGATTATTCTGGGTTATGGGAATCTCTTCCCTGCTGTTATTGATATTACTAAAAGCATACCTCCGAGGAGTCCCAGATTTGGAGGGACAGTAACAATTTGTGGCCCCTGTGTCGCTGTTTAAGCTTTGCTTTCCGGTGTCCTTCTTCTGGGCACCACAAAGATAAATCCCCTTTAGCACATTAATCATTCAACATGCTTGAACTCAAGGCACCTGTGTCGCTAGTGCCTGCCCATATGTGCTCCTTTTTTAAGCAGACACCCATGGCTTTGTTGGGATCCGCTCCTCATCTCATCATTAGTGACAAGAATGGCATAACTAGAGAAAGGATTATGGTAACAACTTTTAAAATAATTTAATTATAGTTATTGAAATTTATTGATTGTAACTGGAGTTTGTACATATAAGAGCCTCGCGAGCAAAGTTGTTAATTTTAAAACGCCCACATAGTGTGGCTAAAACATTATCTCAGTGTTAAAATCCTATTAAAGACTTCAGAATTCCACCCTGAGTGCCCAAATCCGTATTTTTCATTTTGGATTGAAGAGAAGGGATTTGCAATTCTGTGTCCTGATAGCACCAATGAGGAGAAAAATAAATAAATAAAAGGAACATGAGAGAGTGCAGTCCCTTTTGCTGTGGTTCTATTGAAGCATGGCAACACTCGCCCAAACACCTGTCCTGCATGTTTTCTCCTAATGTTGGCTAACATGCTAAATGTAGTATTGATTATTCCTACTGATCAGATAGATTTTATGCAAACGATACATTAAAAATATTAATAAGATACTAAAATTGCAAGTTTGTGCAGTGAACCCTTACCAACCCAGGAAGCAAATGATGCATGCTTAACTTTCTATAGCACTGATGAGCTTATCTCATTATGGGCACAGCAAGCGATTGTGCAAACTTTTTTCCCCAGTAGAGAGTGAACAGTTGAAGTAAAGCTTCTGGAAACCTCAGTACTGACATCACGTATGTACAGCAGTTTTTTTATGCAAAATGTAAAGTATGTAGATTGAAAATAAGGACAGAAATTCTGGGCTTATGTAGCAAAACGAGTAAAAAATATTCAAAATAGTTTTTTAATTAATTAATAAACAACTATAACTTAACCACCACATTGTTCCTATCATACGTGTGTACCTGGAGTGTTTTTTTTTTTTTAAGCATTCTTATGCAATCACATATTTTAGCTAAACAAGTGTTAAAAATAAGCAGTAATATGATAACGGTGGACAAGGTCAAATTGCAATGATCTGTAAATTACAAACAAGCAAATCTAAGTGCAGATGATTATTACAGAAATAATTAGAAATGAATAATAACTGGGTAACTCACAAACATAGAGCCAATAATACACTTGGCTCAAATGGTTAGCGCCTCTGGACCTTCTAAGGTAGATCCAACACCCTCTTTTTGTCTCCTCTCGATCTCCTCCTCGTTAACTCAGTAAGCAGGGATGCAAAGGGAGAAACTCCAATTGAAGGTATAAACAAAAATTTATTTGAATAATCAATAAAAGATAAAAGAATAAAAATCGATATAATAATTCATGTAAAATCAGTCCAAAACGCGTTTCGCCAGTAACTGGCTTCCTCAGTTGGTATGATGGTTGCTGTGCTTTCTAGTTCTTTTATATACTCCTTAATTGTAAGATTGCCGGCATCTGCCGAACCGGAAATGAGCTGTGTGGAACGCATAAGTGATAGGCTGGAACGCACGTACACGCTGACGTGCGTGCGTTGATCATGTGGTCCGGCTGTTTTCCTTCCTTATTATTCGTGGAACGCAACATATGCGTTCCACTGCCAACGATCCTCAGTATCGGCTGTCTCACTTACTTCCCCTTCGTGGAACGCAATACCTGCGTTCCACATCCGGATTGTTCACTTACTTCCCCTTCGTGGAACGCAATACCTGCGTTCCACATCCGGATTGTCGCATATGTTGCGTTCCACGAATAATAAGGAAGGAAAACAGCCGGACCACATGATCAACGCACGCACGTCAGCGTGTACGTGCGTTCCAGCCTATCACTTATGCGTTCCACACAGCTCATTTCCGGTTCGGCAGATGCCGGCAATCTTACAATTAAGGAGTATATAAAAGAACTAGAAAGCACAGCAACCATCATACCAACTGAGGAAGCCAGTTACTGGCGAAACGCGTTTTGGACTGATTTTACATGAATTATTATATCGATTTTTATTCTTTTATCTTTTATTGATTATTCAAATAAATTTTTGTTTATACCTTCAATTGGAGTTTCTCCCTTTGCATCCCTGCTTACTGAGTTAACGAGGAGGAGATCGAGAGGAGACAAAAAGAGGGTGTTGGATCTACCTTAGAAGGTCCAGAGGCGCTAACCATTTGAGCCAAGTGTATTATTGGCTCTATGTTTGTGAGTTACCCAGTTATTATTCATTTCTAATTATTTCTGTAATAATCATCTGCACTTAGATTTGCTTGTTTGTAATTTACAGATCATTGCAATTTGACCTTGTCCACCGTTATCATATTACTGCTTATTAAGGTAAACCTTAAGCTCCACTTATTTCTGTTTTACTTGCATGTTTTATTTGTGTTGTGAAGGTTAAGGGGTTCCTTCATTTAAGTGTCAGAGCTGGTTTTCACCTTACTGGTATTGTGTGCACCTTCCCTTTCTTGTGTACAAACAAAGTGTTAAAAATGTGCATTGCTTTTACATGCCATTCTTTACCACTGCCAAACACAGCCAATGCAATTGGTTAGGGAGTTTCAGCCAATCAAGTGCTCCATTCATCACAAACTGCAAAGCAAAGTAAAACGCATTTAGCGTCAGTGCAGTACTTATCACCAAATTATCAACTGATTTCCATTTGGAGAATATCCAAATATACAGATTGGAGCTGTCGCATACCTCAAAACAATGGAGGTACTGAATTGGGACGGAGTGGGTGGGGCTCTGAGCAGGGACGTTTTAGCCGCGAGGCAAACAAGGCATTTGCCTTGGGCTGCATTTTCCAGGGGGCGACAAAAAACGCTGCCTCCAAATGCCCAGGGCAAATGCCTTGTTAGCCTTGCGGCTAACTGACATGCTGGGCTGGCGGGCGGCGCTGGCGGGCGTGCAGGCGTGCGGGCGGCTGGCGAGGGAGCACTTCCTCTGAGCTGTCTGCTCAGCTCCCTCGCGCGCCGCGCGCCCGCCCAGCATCCACTGGGACTAGGGCAGCACAAAACCAGGATACACCACTGGCTCTGAGGGGGTGTCACCTGTGACATGACCCATATACTGGTGATGCCAGTAATGGACGGGCCATTCAGAAAAGGGCCTGCTCACAGGATCATGCAGGGAGCGCTATTATTTTTTTTCTGTGGTCAGTATATATATATATATGTAATACCATGGCATCAGGACGGGAACTGTGAAAAGGGTCACATGAAGGAAAGCCTTTCTGAAAAAAAGCACCTCAGGCTGACTGGCCAGCACCGCACAGAGCACTGCATAGAGCACTGTTAACATGTTCTGCCTGAGGATTGAATGCCCTGACTGGAGTTTGGGAGCACATCTAGCTTGCCTAATGATCCTTTCACACTGCACTTGCTGAGGGCACCAGATGCAAGACATCATGGAACAAACCTTTATCCACGAGCATGTGGATTCTGCATACTGCTGTGCAGCACTTTCAAGTGTTTCCCGATAATAAAAACAAAACAAAATTAAAGGGACACTAAGCACCATAAGCACTATATTAAGATGCAGTGGTTATGGTGCTTAAAGACCTTGACCTGTGAAGTCTGACATGTATAAGCATTGCTGTTTTTGAGAAATGTCAATATTTACATTTGTCACTAAGGATGCCTTTAGTCGTTGTCTTTTAGATAGTCACTAGAGGCATTTACTCATGAACACTTCCAGTATTTGAAAACTTTTACGTTCGGCATGGCAACATTTGTGTATGAGAAGCATCCAACTGGTGGAGTGCGTTGATTGTCATGCAATGCATGCACAGTACATTCTCAATTCTTCTCAATGAGAAGTCATGAATTGAATCAAAGTTGTTTCAGATGGATGATCTCATCGTGCTGAGTGCTCTGGATTACCGGTAAGTTTACAGTCTTTATGTTTTGTTGTGTATGTTCTTTAAAAAGGAGAGGGACATATATGGTATGTGACGAACACTCTAGCATAAAAAAAAATAAGGCACCATTCAAAAAAAGAGGATCCAACAACATTACATCGGTGGACAACACTGTACATTTGGCAACAAAATAAATGTTTCCTAATTAGAGATGCACATATCTCTCTACATAGACCACTCTGTACAGTGCTTACGCTACACTTTATGGGGACAATTCCCTAATGCCCCCATATGAGTACATAAAGAGTATTACCCAGGATGGCAGGGCAGGAACCCAAACTCAGGACTGTTGGCTGGTATGCAAGAAATAAAAATATTTTGTTTGAAATCTATAAGCTGTAAATAGGTAATGGGCTTACCTAAATCCTACACTGCTACACTACACCTAAAAAAAGGTTGTTTTTTTTTGTAAAGTACACATATAAAAATACCATGTATTATTATTCATATAAAAATAACCAAACATGACTTAGTATCATTATCACTCTAGATGCTAGTACTGCCTAACTTTTCAAATGTGAGTCAGACACTCGTTATCCACAAACTCTAGTTATATGTTGGGAAGACCGAGGTGTTTGGCTGTGCAAAAATATGATTTTAATAAATGTCCAAAATATGTGAATGCTAGCAATTCAAGTTTGCCATGTGTATAGCACAAATAGCAAACTATAAGTAATTGCTCTAATCAATGACAGCATATCACTGCCATGTCTGCTAGCAAAGGGTTAAAAATATTTGTTCACTATTTTGGAAAGTAGTAACATACATATAAGAGCCACCATCCTAACTCATTCGAATTTCAAATATTGAGACCACTATATAATAGTCCTTATACAAAAAAAATTGAAAGCTTGTTAGGGATACTATAGGCACCAAAGCAGCTTTAGCTTAATGAAGCAGTTTGGGTGTATAGATCATGCCTCTGCAGTCTCGCTGCTCAATTTTATGCCATTTAGGCCATTTAGGAGTTTAACCCCTTAAGGACCAAACTTCTGGAATAAAAGGGAATCATGACATGTCAGGTGTCCTTAAGGGGTTAATCTCATGGCCTATACAGCCTTAGTCACACATTCCTGCATGCAACTTGCACAGATTACCTAAAAGAGACATCTAATGTTTAACCCCTTAAGGACCAAACGTCTGGAATAGAAGGGAATAATGACATGTCACACATATCATGTGTCCTTAAGGGGTTAAACTTTCTTTAGTGTACATTCTGTTTAATTTAGAAATCAATATCTCTTGCTGTGTCAATAGTCTTCTAGACCCTGCAGGAGGTAAAAACTGATAAAGTTAACATCTGATTAAAAATGAAACAGTTTTTTCATGCATGCTGTATATGAGTCAGGTCAGGGGAGGTGTGGCAAGGGCTGCATAAACAGAAACAAAATTGATTTAACTCCTAAATGGCAGAAAACCGAGCACTACAACGTCAGGGGATCTATACCCTTAATGGAAGCGAATAAGGGATAACAACACACAAAAGGGACTTGGGAATTGTTATAGACAACACACTATGCAACAATGTGCAATGTCAATCAGCAGTGGCTAAGGCCAGTAAGGTATTGTCATGCATTAAAAAGGGCATTCATTCTCGGGATGAGAATATCATTTTGCCTCTTTATAAATCACTGGTAAGACCACATCTTGAATATGATGTGCAATGTTGGGCACCTGTTCTAAAGAAGGATATTATGGCACTAGAAAAAGTGCAGAGGAAGGCTACAAAATTGATAAAAGGAATGTAACATAACAGCTATGAAGAAAGGTTAACACATTTAAACCTATTTAGTTTAGAAAAACGTCGCTTCAGAGAGGATATGATAACATTATACAAATATATCCGGGACCAATACAAACCATTGTGTGGAAATCTATTCACAAACCGGACTTTACATAGGACACGAGGTCATGCATTTAGACTGGAAGAAAGAAGATTTCGTCTAAGGCAAAGGAAAGGTTTTTTTTACTGTAAGAACAATAAGGATGTGCAATTCTCTGCCTGAAGAAGTGGTTTTATCAGAGTCCATACAGATGTTCAAACGGCAACTTGCAAAAACAGAATATTCAAGGATATAATTTTTCAATGTAGCTTCTTGATGCAAGGATTAATCTAACTGCCATTCTGGGATGAGGAAGGAATTTTTTGCTAGTTTGTTGCAAAATTGGAAGTGCTTTTAACTGGATTTATTTTTGCCTTCTTTTGGATCAACAGCTAGAAACAAATGTGAGGAAGGCTGAACTTGATGGATGCTAGTCTTTTTTCAGCTATGTAACTATGTAACTATACAACGAAACTGCTTATTAAGCTAAAGTTGTTTTGGTGCCTATAGTGTCCCTTTAACCTTATTTGTAAAGGTTCACTGGACCAGCACGCACACTTGCTTTCATGCATGCATGTGTATTCACATGCTTGCACAAACACACCACTATGGTGTGTCTTCAGCAGTTCTACTTTTGCTGGAGTCCAGTTTGCTTTGAAGGAACACTCCAAGAACCATAACCACTACAGCTTGCAGGAGTTCAATGATGCCCCCATTGTAAGGAATCAGACCATTTTAGAACAAACTTCTTACCTTTAGGTTTGCCTTGTGCTGCTCCCTGCCTGCACTACTCCCTATGGAGAGCTAGCAACTTTCTATATATGTGCTAAGCCCTGTGATGTAGGACTTATCTTATTGGCTGAGAGCAAAAAGCTGATGTTCTCAGCCAATGAGCAAGCTAGATCTGCATTCCATGGCTTAGCTCTAGAGAGCAAATGGAAGGTCCTACTTAGAAGTTTCTGGCTTTCCATAGGGAGTAAAGGAAGTGGGGAGCATTGTCTGGCACCATAACCTTTACAGCAAGCTATAGTGGTTATGGTGTCAGGAGTGTTCCTTTAACCTTCCATCAGAACGTCAAATAAGATTTTGGTACTCTTGCTCTTCCTAAATGTATCTGAAATTGCCAATGCTAACAATATTTTGGAGAACTGTCCTATTTAAAATGAATATAGGAAATATGCAACAAATAAATATCCTATACAATGTATGTGCTGTAAGTACACAGTTAATTCATATTGCATAATTGTCACATGACACTCAAAACAGGTGATTATACTTAGCTGATTTTGAGTGGGCACACAAACCAAAACATTAAAGTTTTGCACATAATTAATGCTTTTTGCATTTAGAAATAATAGTAATGTAATAATCAAAAAGCTAGTAGATAGTTAACTGCATAAATTTATTCAGAAGCTGGAACTATCACATTGCCTGACCACACAGTCAAAATACACAGTAATATATCATTTCAACATACAATTTTGTGTTAGTGATGTTTCCCCTATGCACTTTTATTTACAATGCATCATAGTAGAGCAATTATTTCCACTATATTGGTTTTTTTACAATAAAGGTGCAAATAAGGAAAATTGCAATGGCCATTATCAAGTTATTTTTCCCCACACATCATTAATTTTTACGATAATTTTTCAGTTGCTGATCTCTATGGTAATGAAATTCATCAAAGATGAATTTCCAAGTGGAATATCTTCTCTGTGTTCTTATATGTTTCAAATACACAGGATTGCAGAATTATTTGGCTATTTACATGCATATTAAGAACAAAAATAGGGATAGTAACTAAGAATGACAAGAGGTCAATTCTGGAATATTGATTTCCCACTATATGTATACTGAGCGTTATACAATATAATTTCCCACTATATGTATACTGAGCGTTATAAGAAATGTCACTCGTTTAGTGAACAACCTATATCCTTTTCCTTTATCACTGTATGATTTAACTCTTTGGGCATACATTTGACACAAGTCATGATAAAACATCAAATGTGGATTCAAAGCATGTTAGAAAACAGGTTTCTATAATTAACTCAGATAATGCCATATTGGGGAGCAATCTGTAATAAAAACATAACACAAACAAACAAACAAACAAACAAAAAACAGCAATGGATTGTTTAGATCTCCATTCCAGCAGTCAAAGTGTTAAACACAAGTCAGATAAGTCTGAGGTTACAAAAGCTGTAGCCGGAACAAACAGAGGTAATGTCAGATGCACGTATAATGTAGCAGTCCCAATCCGTACCAATATTCAGTATTGTGAGAACCCCAAGACCTGAACTGTGGGGGGCAGCAGATATTGTGTTTCTTGCCTTACCCCTTCACTTTCCTGTTGGTTACTTAACATTCAGTGGGTGTATATTATCCTTACTCATTATGAAAGCTTGATTTTCTGCCTTATTAGATACCATTGTTAGAATTGTCTCTTTCAGAAAAGACGCTAACATAGTATGTAGTGATGAACACTTTTTTAGAGTAAAAGATCACACAGCATAGAAAAATATCTCATCACAGTTGCAAACGACTTTCAGTCACAACAGTCAATTGTTAAAAAGATACTTCAATATGAAGACAAGATCATTCTTCTTTAAGTAGTTTTTGGGAATACACTGAGCATTTATTTAAAATCCACTAACCCTTGCTGGTTCCAGTTGACATGTATCATTGATGACTAAAACCGTGGCAACCCATCTACTGTAGACCAGATCAGCTGGCTGAGCATCATGGGATATGTAGTCCATACCGTGACTGCCCATTGTTGTCATTAGTGATATATATCAACTCCATCACCAGCTTAAATTGATGCCACATGGGGCTGCGTTGACACTTATAAGGCATGCATAAGAAATGGGTACCTGGTTCAGATATGGGAAGCTTCTGGTCCGATGGCAGCAGCAAAAAAAACTCTCTGCAAGTTCCTAGCTCCAAACCAGCCACCTGCTTATTGCAAAGATCTCGGACAATGTGGACTGCCTTGTGACACAAGTTTGCATTTTCTCCTGTTGCCGTATTCATTTCCCACACTGCATCCTTCTCTCTTCTCGCTTCTCCTCTCTCTCTGTTTCTCCAACCCCAGCAGGAGTAAAATAAAAATAAAATAATAACAACAACAAAAAAAAAAATCAACAGTTCATATTATAAAGACATACATCTAACAGGAATACAAAAGGTAAAAACTGCACTATGTGGTTGTAGCATCCGTAGAGAACACAGGTATTAAACCCTTCACTGGAGTTCACAGAGAGTCTGATTGTCTTATTGCTTGAGATGTGAGATCTCATTTACTGTTGAGGCGGATCTAGCCCCGAGATCCTCCTACTACATTAAATTGTTTGATTCTCAATTGCTAAATTCTGTTTTTGTAGCAGCAGCAAAGCAAAAAGATTTTAACCCCTGTTATACCTCACATGTGTATACTAAAGCTTACAATAAACCACCGTTCACAAACACTGACCATAAATCCTTCAGCAAGGCATCTTATGAACTGCTGATCCCTGTGCGGCAGTCAATGTTTGTCATGAAATGAGACAATGATAATATTCTGATTAATGCAGATACAGCATGCTTTTTCAAGTATGTGACCATGTATTCCTGTATAGCAGATCTCTGCAGCACGAACATTTTTAATTAGAACTCATAGTGAGCTATTAACCCTCTGAGTACTGCTGGGGAATGCTGTTCCTCTTCCTAGCATTTAGAAAACTAAGCCCCAGGCTACGGCTGCTAAAATGGGTAGTAATTGTAAAACGGTTAGCTTGCAGACAGCACTAATTTGACTTTCCAATTTAGTTTTTACAGCAACCTCCAAATTTGCTCCTTTCAATTGTTTTAGAAAATAACCAGAACAGCCCTGTACTGTGCTACTCTAACCTCCTTGGTTAGTGGAAGTCTAGTCACCCAAATAGCAGCTAATTGAAATCCGAATTGCGAAATTCAGGCTAAAATATCCAAATGCTTTACTATAGCTGAGTTGCATAATTTCTCCATATAAGTTTTTTCCCCCAGATGTTGCCATACATATTTCAATTCTTTATAATTTACGGTTTAGTGAATAGATCCTTACGAGAATAAACCAGCACAGGTTATCATATTATCTTTATATTAGGAACAGTTATATGATGGACATTTGGTGACATGTTCATTATACCTGTACTACGTCAACCAGTGTTTGCCCCTCAGAATTATTCCATCCAGTTTATGCCCCTCAATGTCATGCCATCTTGCCCATCTGTGTCATGGCATCCAGTTTTGCCCATTAGTGCCCAGATTATGTGGAACACTACAGAGGAAAATATAAAAATAGCTGTTTCTAATCGTGGCTATGTGAAATAGCTACTCAGAAGAACAGAAATACCAAGATGGTCTTTTTTCCTGAAGAAATACTGCAGATTTTTAGACAAATCAGAAGCATAATCCAAATTGGACCTGTTACTTTCAGCACCTAAAGGGGCATCAGTTATACTTCACTGGTTTGATATGTGAGAAGCTGCAATGTATGTCTGAGGGTGGTGAATCTCTTATGCCAAGGGGTTCTACCTGGCAATAAAATTAGTGTAATACGCAAACGGCATTATGTTTCTTTGTAATGTTAAATTACTTGAGACCTGCATGTGACCTTTCCTCAGAATAAACTATTGAGCAGCTGCCCATCCTTCGGTGTGTTATAAATGTTCTATTTGGATTGTTTAGATGCATTCTCATTTTCCTCATTATTTTGCACTACATTATTGAAGGTTGGTTGCCAGTTCATCAAAACGTACTGTTTAGTGAATCTACCCTTATGAAAAGCTCTGTCAGAAGACATTGCTGTTTGTTCAGCCAATCAAATGATTACGTTAATGATACAGAACACATAGTTGAACTTGAAAGAAATACGTTTAACCACAATTACCGCTTATGGTTATTGTGCAAGAGTTGTTTTATTTTCAGCTTCTTTTTTCATAAAATAGCAATATATGTGGTTTTGGATTCTCATGAAATGCATATTTAGGGTTAATGGTAAAGTTTGACATCTGGCTAATCTTTGTGAATTGAAATTAATTAAAAATTAAATGTTACAAATTTAATCTAAAATAGAGTAGGAAAATAATCTTAATGTTATGTCCTAAATTTAGCAAATTCTAAGGTTTCTTCATTAATTACTGAATGTTAACTGAATGAAAACTTTTCGGTTGTCCAAAGTTTGCTGTTTTAATGGAACTAACTCAAACACCATAATCACTTTTGCCACTAGTACCCTGGTATGAAAACAATTCTTGTATGGTTTAAAAAGTTACCTGGTACTTGCCAGGAGCCTGTGACGCATCTTCTACATCTGGTCTTGTCCAGCAAGAGAAGCCTCATGTCACAGCTTAGAGAAAAGCAGTCCTGGAATCCTTACATTAATTGTGTTTTAAGCCAATGACATTATCCTGCATCAGCTTGAATTGAACTATAGAACATGACTGCTGCCCCAATACCCACCTCCTGTTGCCCTCCGCAAATAAACACAACACACCATAATTATGGGTAAGGGCAACGGCCACAGCTTTATTGACTTATAACAGACCAGCTTTCCATCAAACTGTCAGCTGTTGAGGGGCTTCCCCAACAGACAGCTTCCACTTCCATATCCATGAGTTCATATCAGCCTGCCTACCGCCATCAGCCCTCAGCAGACTGCAACTCCCCAAGTTGACTCATCATTTTCTTCCATTTCCAATGCGCTGGCCAGGAACACTGCTGCAGCTGTGACAAAAATAAAAAAACAAACAAAACCACAACACAATACCAACAAACCAACACCGCACATTGCACCAAGATATAGGGAGGGTGGGCGGGAAAAAGCCAGGGATCTTTACTCTCCTTCTGACTTCTGGTGAGACCCCTCCCTGCTCACCCCTTTTTATCCCCCTTTTTGCAACATTGTATCCCATCTGACCACCACCCTTACTGCTGGCCAGCAGTCATGCCCTCCCTTCCTTTTAGTCCAGGGAGTTACTGTGGTAGGCAGCCTTCGGAAGTCCAGAGGTTGTGGACTACATCTCCCCCTGATGCTTTCCCAGAACATCTGGAGTTACAAAGGATCCCTAGCCCTGTTATAGAGAACTCCAGATTCCCATGTTGGAGAAGACTGGATGTAGTGGAACCCAGGTAAGTTGTCAAACTTTTCTAAAACCTTTAAAAACATCTTACAATGGCATTGGTGCCAGAGTTGCGGCTGCTATGGTGCTTGGAGTGTTCCTATAATTAAAGATTTGCGACATGAAAGCATTCAGTTATTCACAAAAGGCAAATTTGCATATTTTAGCCTGCACTCGTTTAATAAAACTTACTTAATAGAGACAAAATAAATTGCACCCATAACCCTAATCTTTATAACCCTAAGTTACTCTAACCCCTACTATATAACAATAACCAGGCTTAGTGTCACATTGGTTGGGGACTAGGGTAAACACCTGGTGGTTATTCTTGGCTCATCTTGAACTCTATGTTAATCCATTTAAAAGAAGGTGGTGGGTAACTAGTGACATTTGCTGTCAAGGGCCATCTTGTGAGTCCCCTTTTAATTATTGTGTCATGAGACCCCGTGCTTATTGTGTTTGTTTCTTACCTCTTTGCTTGCTGGCTGCAGTTATTAGGGAGGCAGATTATTTAACAGTCCATCAACTTGTAAAATATTCTGTGTTAAATATTGGTCACATGAACCCTATCAATGATGCACATTCCATAAATTTCTATCCATAATATGAGATGGGATAAATTGCAACCTGTAATTATTTAACAGAGGTGAAAAAAATGTCTGCCACATGTTCCCACATCACAACTAATATACAGTAATTGAGCCCTTGTTGAAATTTGCCTTGCAATAAGAATAGGTCTTGAAGCAGAATAATTTATATTCACGAATGTTATGACTTGTAGTAAGACTAACCAATAACTGATTCATGTAAAGAGTTTGAGAGAGATTAGGAGCTTTTTTTCTGGCAAATCTGACATAATTTGTAAAGAATATTTACAGAACACCTGTGCTGTTGGATGGTAGGATTTTAATATTATTTAAATCAGAGGTGCCCAATTGGTAGATCCCCAGATGTTGTAGAACTACAACTTCCATGATGCTTTGTATGCCTCTCGAATGCATTTAGAATTCCAAAGCATCATGGAAGTTTTAGTTTCAAAATATCTGTAGATATATCTTTTGGGCAACCCTGATTTAAATGGTCCTACCATCCCCCTAACACATTGCCAGCAAATGAGGGATTAAAATGGTTCAAATACTTTTTTCCTCCATCCCCTTGACTGTGGCTTTGAAGACAAGAGAAACGAGAGAACGCATGCATGCTTAGCCAGCAAGGCTGTAGGCAATAGATTCAATTTGTTATGACTGATCCTAACCAAGGGTAGTTTCTTTAGGATGTATTTTGTACCTTTAAGACTCAATTTTCCATTAATTATCATTTTTTATGTCTCTTGATTGGATATGGTCCATGGTCCTGCATTTTATTCTGTTTTGTTTACTGTTTTATACCACAAAATACAAATAACATGGTAATTCTCTGGCATTTGCTTTCTATAGTAACCTTTACACATTTGTATTGTTTGTATTGTTTCCTTTGTCGAAAACTATTTTCAAATACAGACTGTAACAATCCAAAGTAATAAAATAAAAAAGATGTTAAAAATGTATGTAGATGCTCTACATTTCCCGCATTTAACAATGCCCAGACAAATGAGTAGCCCATCAAGATATTTCAATAGCCTTCCAATCACACTATTCAAAGTGTTGATTGTACACCATAAGCATAAATCTCAACAGTGATTCAAAGGGACCAACCTCAATTTAAGCTCCAGTCCCACATCCCAGGTTAGTCATCTGGTGTCCCATATCTGTGAACAGCAGGGAACTGTCCTAACAGCCGCAGAGTGAGCACCTAATTTGACATGCTAACATTGTGCTGAGTGCCGGTGTCAGGGCACTAGAACCATGCAGAGAGAGCTTCTGCAGTGCTCTCTGCATTGTCTGCCCAAAGTGCCCATTCTGGCATACATTACAGGAAAGGGACCATCCACTTTTGGCTAGCAAAAATACATGTATATATAGTACATTTTAATACCTACATGATACTCCACAATGTTTTCTGTGCTGACTGCCAAGTGCAAAGCACAGAGCTTATAACAATGATTGGCAGGGAGCTAACCTGGAGGCGTCCTGTTGCAACATAAAGAGGTGTGGATTTTTACATTTAATTACATTTTTGTCACACCTCAAAATGCATATTTGTTATATTAAAATTCTCTTTAAAAATGTAATATCTCTTTAAAAATCTTGTAGAGATTTCTGTTATTTTTATTTTTTACGGTACACTGCAGGGTAGAACTAGACTGACATTTGATCACCAATAGCTACATCTGTATTTGAAAGCTGAGACTTATTTTGGTGATATTGGCTAATTTACATCTTAAAACCTGCAATTCTGCAATATGCCAAGACCGAATAAAAAATATGCTTTATACAAGTTCACAACAGCTTTTTTAGTTAATAGGGAAGAAAAGCTAAAGTTGCCGTAGGCGCAGAAATGTCTTTGATTTGAGGTGCAATGGATGTAATTCCTGTTGATGTCAAACACAACTACCTACAAGTCTACGCTCTATTCAGCAATATTTTGTTTAATTCGAAGCCAGTAGCCCTTAACAGGGAACTGTCATTTATCTGGAATTTATACTGCTGAATAAAATATAGAAAATCACCTATAAGTTTTTTTTATCCATTTTCTTTCCCATTTATAACGATTAAGGAAATTACATCACAATCCTGTTTAAAGTAGGGAGCCTATAACAATGACTGACTCAGAGTTAAGATGGTGGAAAGCATTGTTTATTTCTCCTTTAAATGTATTTTCCAGACCTCAGATATACATATTTGTTAAATAAACTGATGAGTAAACATAAAATTAAAAAATATGGGAAGTGATATTTCCCCTTTAACTTTTATTGAAAGGGTCACAAATTATGTAATGATGGTGACTCATGCCTTTAGAGTAAAATTACATTCTCTCTTTTGGATTTTGACTTTAAGGTTTAAGCAGGCCAACCATCTTGATTTTTGCCGGACTGTCTACATTTTTTTGGTCTGCTTTATTGGCAGGCAGTCTAGCATGCAGTCACACCAGGCTGACCTACCAGTAATTCTGGTGGACTTGCCCCCTTTCCAGGCATGTCCATCTTTTTTGGGCAGAGTTAGTGACACATGCCCAACTATTGTCCCACTTACTGGGATGTCGTTGTTGAATAATATGGATTAAGAACTATTGGTTCAAGATGGATTAACCCACATGTATGGATTAACCCATGTGTAAAGCAGAACTGCTTATATACACTATAAAATCACAAGGAGTGGATGTGTACAGCATTTTGTTTGTACTGTTGGAGAACCTATACAAAAAAATAAAATACAAACAGGTAGGTAGATTCTGAATCTGAAATATAACTGGCATTTTCCAAATGATTGGTACATTCCATAAACCATTATCTTAATACAGTACATACTAGTACAATATAATTTACAAATGCCTAAGGCCTACAAAGATCGAAATAATGTCAAGGTTCAAAAAAAGATGTAAGGGGTTTTGGCAGAGAAGAGAATGAACACCCTTGATATATTTAATCTGCTTTTTGTATACACTACATATACTAAAGATTAAGATGTAACCCTCTGGCTTGGAAGGGATTGAATTAAATTTTTACTAGACTACCCTATCAACAAATAAGGAGTTAAAAAAACAAAACTGTATTTTCCTGGGGCATGTGTTACCAAGGCAACAGGAGCAAACTGTGTTAACAAAGCATCGATTTGCTGTTAAACATAAAAATATTTATGGCATTTTTAACATTCTGGAGGATTATGTCTGCAATGGCCTTTTGAAAGGGAGTCAATAGCACATGGGTCTCGGAGGAGAGAGAAGGTGATTAAGCTAAACAGTGAATTGTGTGCACAACCTGTATTCTGTGTGAATAACAGCTGCCCCCATTACAAATTCATTGAAATGTGGTTGCTATTGGAGGTCTTAATTACTATGACAGGGGTTAAAAGTGTTGTTACAAGTTGCCTTTTAGAGTAGTGTCTCTTTAAATCCCTTTAAAGGGCACTTTTATTTTGAATCAAACGCATTCATCTAAAATGCAGATGAAAGCAGTTTTGTTTTGCTTAAATAAATGTAACCCTTTCAGAACCAGAGATAGACAAGTCTCTCAATATAATGTCACCACAGAATATCATTGTTCATGAAGGAGTTATACATTTCTTCTATTCTATTCTAAAATTTTACGTAAACAGTAAAACATAAATGTTGTCAGTAAAGTGTGTGTTGAAGTAAAATGTAAGCATTTTATTTTTATATTTATTCAATATAATGCTGTGATGACTAGCATTTTGGCAGAGGCACTGCTGTGGACTGCCTTTCTCATAATATAGGTCATCCACCTACTTACACAGACAGGGGTATTGCTAAATGTTGGTTACATGGAATACAGCAATAATATGGGGCTGTAAATCCCAGATTGTAAACAACTGTTGAGTAGCCCCCGATCCATATAGGATTAGGACTAGTTGCAAACAATTTACCTGCTACCCCTAAGGTGACATTTAAAAAACAGGCTAATGCACACTAGCATTAGCCAGTACTATGATTGAGTATCTCCCTATGCTCTCCACATTAGACTTATAGAGGACAAAAAAATTAATTTTGTTAAAAGAAAAAAGAAAAAAATCGACAGCCTAGTTTTGGCCATAAGACAGCTTTGGCTCATTCAAATTTCGTTAACAAAAAATTAATTAGAGAAACAAAATTACATGAAAATGGACAAATCAGTGTACTGCAAAATATGTACATAATATAAAAATGCATATTTCTCTGCCATTTGGTTTATAGATCAAATGAGAAAAAAGAGGCGGTAAAAAAAATATTGTTTTTCTACATTTATATGATGTACATATTTATTAAATATATTATAAATAAATGTAATACAGATTTTGTTTTTCTGACAATCATAAGATTGATGGAGTACATGGGGTAATCACTTTAACACAAAAACAGAACCGGCACCTAGCTGTTCCCAACCCCTCTGGAGCCGGTGGGGGATATCCACCTGAGAACCGACCTATCCACGGCAATCACATTTAACAGTTTAGACAAAGTGGAACCCTTGTTGCATGTGCTGCAAGATGGCCACTGAAGGGAAGATTTCAATAATGCCATCTTATGCAGTGGGAGCCCCGTTCGAGGAGCACATTGCACAAGCATTTGCCCGATTCTGGCACGCACTTTACCAGCGGACAGAAAAGCCTACTGTGACAGCTGTGGCTCAGCCTTCTCTCCCTAAGTGCATCAATGAGCTTTGAGCAGGTTTGGCAGGTACTAACCACTGCATACAGGGAACACCCTGTAAGACTTGACATTTTTGAGATGCTCTAACCCAGTCAACTAGCCACCACTATTTGACCCTTGTCAGGGTCACTCACATTTTTCCTTCCTCCAACACATGAAATTCAAGAACTGACAGTTCACTTGCTGCCGACTCTATCCCATCCCTTGACAGAAGCCATTGTAATGCTATAATCAATGTTATTCACTTCATCTGTCAGTGGTTTTAATGTTGTGGTTGATCAGTGTATGCTGCCATGGAGATGTCCTAAATAGCTGAACACATAGTACCTGAACACACACTATGATAGGATACAAAAAGGATGCAGGCTTATTTCCTTGCATTGTTGGACTTAATGCATACAGAGAGGTAACAGCACGAGAGAAACCAGAGACAGGCCAATGTTGAGGTATACCACAAGATAGAATGAAAAGCCAATCCAAGTCAGGGATCCCAAAAATCATAATATAACTAGCAGATAAGAGAATCCACTATGTGCCAGTAACCATAATTTGAACTCACAGCTGCGTATGGATTAAAACTGATAGTATGGTCCAAAAGCAGTTCCATCCACCAAAATTAACCATAAGGGCTTCAAGTGTTGATTCCCCAAACCTGTGTATGAAGCATTTGATCTCCAGTTGTTTTATGTTGTTCATTTGTTTTTGTAATTCACTGCTTAGGTAGGTTTATTTTAATGGTTTTCTTTGATTTAGTTTTTTCATATCAAGAATTAATTGTTTCACCGATGTTAATTGGTGCTCTCCACTTTCCTTTTGGGTGGATAACCAGTTGAGTAGGGTATATAATGGTGGAAAATTGATTCTCATCTATAAGGAAGTCCTGTTTTTTAAATTTTTTTAAATGATGAAACATGTCAGATTAGTCATGATGGAGTTTTACATTGCTGTTAACCCCTTAAGGACGGCGGGCGGCATAATACGTCCCCGCCGTCCAGGGGACTTACCTGCTCGCTGGTGATCCCCTGCCGGCGATCGCGATGGGGGGGACTTGCCTGATCCGGCCCTCTTGGGCCATGTGATCGCGAGGTCCTTGCAAGGACCTCGCGATCACATGGACAGAATAGCTGTCCATAGCACTGCCAGTAGGGGGAGTGCCTGGAATGACAGGTAGTCCCCTGCTGCCTAATAAATTAAAATAAAGTTAAAAACAGTGTAAAATAAAATAATATATACTTAGATCATATATATTATCTAAGTATATATATATATATACACTTACACTTACATACACTGTCTAAGTGTATTTTAATATATATATATGCATATATATAAATATACATGTACATAGGGGTTACTGTTTTACACGTGAGACATCGCTGAATAAAAATATGAGTATTTTATTGCAGTAAAAGCAAATAGTATTATGACATTCACAGTGAAAATGTTATACAGAACTAAATAAATTTAAAAAAATCTCAATTTCTCATTTCTTTATTTTATTCATATAAATTATGTTTCATAGCTAAATATTTGATGTTAAAAATTTCTATTTCTCCTGAATAAAATTATATATAATAAATGTGGGTGTACTTAATTTGAAAGAGGTGAATTACGGTTGAACAGACATATAAAATTCCAAGTTTTGTTTACGTTTTATTTTGATCAAAACGTGTACATTTGGCTCAGTCCTTAAGGGGTTAACCCCTTAAGACCGGAGGGCGTACAATTACGTCCTTTTTAAAGCGGCTCGAAACGCCGCCGGGCGTAATTGTACGCCCTCCGTTTTTTTTTTACTTACCCGGTCGCCGGCGATCCCACGCCGGCGATCGCGGTTGGGGGGACACCCAGGGAGCCCCCCGCGGCACGTCCGCCCTCCAGCAGCCCCCCCGGCCATGTGGGAGTGAGGGCCTTGCGAGGACCTCACAATCACATGGCCGGGATAGCTGCCTGCTGCATTGCCAGCAGGGGGACTGCCTGTAATGACAGGTAGTCCCCCGGCTGGTTGAAATCAAATAAAAAAAATTTAAAATAAGTGTAAAAAATGATATATATATGATCTAAGTATATATACACATATACATACACACACATACACTATCTAGGTGTATTTTAATATTAATATATATATATATATATATATAATTATATATATATATATATATATATAGTAATATCAAATTACATGTAGACTGATACTCATTAAATATATATATATATAATTATTGTTATATATATATATTTATAGCTAATATAAAAAATATGTAAATACGTAAAAAATAAAATTAAAAAAATAATTTAAAATAAATTATTAAAAAATATATAGATGTGTTTTATTTCGTTCTAACTGTATTGTGATATTAATATATATATATATTTATATCAAAATACACGTAGAACGAAATAATATATATCTATATACATAAATATATACGTATATATCACTATATATATACCTATATATAAATAAAAATATTTAAAAAAACTATATATATATATAAATATGTGTATACATACACATATGTATATATATATATATATACATATATTAATTCTACACATATATTTATGTAATATTTTTACATAATTAGGTATCCTAATTAATTACAATTAGCGGGACCTGCCTGACAACTCAAAATTGGCGTTTTTTGCATTTTTCACACACAAACAAATACTAATGCTAATTTTGGCCAGTGTTTGTGACCAAATGGCTACTAAAAAAGACATACCCCATTTGCAATACCTTGGGTTGTCTACTATTGCAAATGGTATGCCATTATGGGTGTAAATTTATTTCCTGGGCTATTATACAGTCTCAAAGGCAACGTAACCAATCTGGCGAATGTCAATTTCAAATGTAACACGCTATATTTGACCCTGTAACTTCCCAAAACACCATAAAACCTGTACATAGGGGGTACTGTTTTACACGTGAGACTTTGCTGAATACAAATATGTGTATTTTATTGCAGTAAAAGCAAACAATATTATGACATTGACAGTTAAAATGTCATGTAGAACTAAAAAAATAACAACATTTCTTATTTTCTCCCATTTTTTTTCATATTAAATTATGTTTCATAGCTAAATATTTGATATTAAATGAAAGCCCTGTTTCCCCTGAATAAAATGATATATAATAAGGGGGGGTGCATTTAATATGAAAGAGGTGAATTACGGTTGGACAGACATGTAGCGCAAATGCCAGGTTTTGTTTACGTTTTGTTCTGTTCACAATTTGTACATTTGGCTCAGTCCTTAACCCCTTAAGGACACAGCTTCAGAAGCTTGTCTTACGCTTAATGACACAAGCAATTTTTGCATTTTCTGGCTGTTTGCGTTCAACTGCAATTTGCATCTCTTTAGTTTATTGCAACGACACATATTATATACTGTTTTTTAAAGGACAGAAAGGGCTTTAATTTGATGTAACATATATATATATATATATATATATATATATATATATATATATATATATATATATATATATATGAATGCTTATTTATTATAAAAAAATACAGAAAAATGCAAAAAAAAATGTGTGCATAATTAGTGCAGGTTAAAGAAAGCAATTAAAAATAAATTCATTTAGTTGTTCTGATTTACAAAATATATAATGTGTCTGGGATTTTAAGTTTTTTTTGGTAGTTACAGGTCACAAAGCACAAGGAGTAAAATAAACTTTAATTGTGGAGCAATTTTAGAATTTGGTATGTTTGTCTTGTAAGCTTAATAGCCATAAAAGAAAACAAAATTGCCACACAAAAGTATATATTTATATAAAGTAGACATCCCAGGCTATTTACCTAAGGTTGTTTTGACACTTTCTACGTAGTCATTTCACCGCCAACCTCTGCTAAATATTGGAGAAAATTTTTGTTTTTTTTGGTTTTTGGCACACAAACTTATAACAAAGAACTTCTCTTGTGTATTGTAAAGTTGGTGTGTGCTATTCCTTTACAAAGTTTTATTTTGTGTTCAGTTACACCTGCTGAGTAAAATGACACCCCCTTTGTATGTGTTTGGCACTATTTTGTGAAGCTACAGTGCCATATATGAGACCTGTCCTTTTCAGTATTCACAGTAGATTTTTGAGAGATGGATTTAATGAGCCAATGCTTCCATTTGGGGTATTATAACAGTTTGACTGTTCAAAAAAAACCCCACAAAGGCCTACCATTTGTAAAAGTAGACACTCCAGAGTATCTCATATGGTGCATATTGTGCCTTAACATGCCCCAATTTTTTCACCAATATATGCCAAAGTATGTGGTAAAAAATTATTTTGGGCATTGTTTACATACTGATTACATTTTTGCTGGGCCTTTTGTATATTTCATATGTGCCACTAAGTTCAAACCACCCAAATTATGCTCAGCTAAGTCTTCTAAGTAAAATGACACCCCCATTGTATGTCTTTGGCAATATTTTGTGAAGTTACAGTGCTGTAAAAGAGACGTGACAAGTTTATGTTTTTAAGTGTGAATTTTCATGGAGGGTTTTGATGTGTCCGTGTTCCACTTTGGAGCACTTGAGCAGGCTACATATTACAACTACACCATAAAGGCATACCATTTCTTAAAGAACACATCCCAGGGTATTTCAAAAGGCATATTTTGAACCTTAGTGTGGGATAATTTTTCCGCTAGCTTGTACCAAGTGTAGTGGTAATAAGCATTTTTTCTGCCTTTTTGACACACAAAGTGAGTTTGCACAGTATATTTTGCAAACCTTATGTGTGCTACGACTGTAAAATACTTCATATGTTGCTCAGCTATGTTGGCTGAGTACAGCAATACCCCCGTATGTACCTTTGCCAGGTATATGTGAATGTTGAAGGGGCACATTTGAGACGCAGCCATTCAGTTTTTTTCTAACTTTGAAGTTTTACGCTGTGTCCATGTTCCATTTTGGAGTAGTTTAGATGGTTGGTTATTGAAACTTCACCCCAAACACATACTATTTATTAAAGAATACACCCTGGGGTAATTCAAAAGGCATATTTTGAACCTTAGCGTGGGATCATTTTTTCTCTAGTTTTTTCCAGGTGTAGTGGTAATGAGTATTTTTTTTATGTATTTTTTTACTTTTTAAAACTTTTTTAACTTTTTAAACTAGTTTTTAAACTTTTGTTTTGCTTATTATTTTTTAAAAACTTTCTAAACTTTCTTAAAACTTTTTTTTTACAGATTTAAAATTTTTCTAAGCTTTTTTTTACCGTTAACCCCTACCTAGCAGTAAGCAGCACTAACCGTAAATTCCCCATTTGCCCATAACTCCCACCCACCCCAGCTAGCAAAATATATTATTCTAAAATATTTAAATTAATTAATTAAATAAATTGAACCCCTGAGAGTTAATAAATAAATAAAAGTTAATCCTCAGGGGTTAAAACAAATTAGATCACAGTATAATACTGTGATCTGTATTTTGATCACTGTTGGCAGTGATCGACTGGCAGGGAAGGGGTTAATTTTTATTTGGACTGGGTAAAGGCGGGTGTCTTTTTTATTTTTTACTTAAACGTTATTAAAACTTTTTTTTTTTCCAATTGTATTTTATTGAAGTTTTACAGTTACATACTCCGTACATAGTTACAACTTAGAAAGCTCAGTTCTGTGGTATAGATGGAGTCCCCCGATAACATCCGAGGGTACACCCTATGCATGCGTCATATCAGTATAAAACATAAAAAAGGTATATACAAAAAGAAACAAGACAACAGGTATCCATACATGTCTAGTGACATCAGTTGACAATACTCTTAACACTCATCCTCTGTTGGATCGACATATTTTCTTTTGCCTAACACTGGGCTATAACGAATCTCCCTATGATGTTAGTTATCCTTAACACCTCCTTTTCCCTGCCAGTTTTCCCAATTTTTCCAGGTGTCCCTAAATTTTGCAGTATCTGTGGAAGTGTCTACGGACATTTTCTCGTAAATATAAAACTGCTGAATTTTGTCCTTCAGTTGTTGTGTGGATGGACAGTTGTGCTTTTTCCAGTTGAGCGCAATAAGGTTACGTGCAGCCATAAAAATCAGCAGGAGTAGTTGTTTATGGCTCTCGTGAGTCTCTTTGGGAAACAGGAGGAGGAGGCAGGTCTGGATGTTCAGGGGGAAGCCTCTGATACCCAAAGCCTCTAATATGTGTTTAATGTCTCCCCATAGCGGCTGTATGCCACTGCAGTGCCACCAGATGTGTGAAAGCGTGCCAACTTCGGTTGCACACCTCCAGCATGCGGCCGGCACCACCGGGTAAATCTTATGGAGCCTGTCGGGGGTCATGTACCACCTATATAGTAGCTTACGGTGTGCCTCTATATGGGAATGGCATTTTGTCAATTTTCTGAGGCCGTTTAATGCTGATAGCCAAACCTCGTCAGTGAGTTCTATCCCCCCGTCTGTCTCCCAACGATGTCTGCTTGGTATTGTTTTGTGGGGGGCTAATTCTAACCAGGCTCTGTAACAGATGGAGAGGGCTTTAGGTTTCTGCGGAGCTGTCCAGCATCTGCTGGGTATTAGTCTCGCAGCTAAAGTTTGTGTTATCGGTGTGGTGTGTGAGGTTTTTACGTGTGAGTTAACTGTGTTTTTTAGTTGTAAATATGGGAAGATGTCTCTCTCTGGTACTCCCCATCTGCTCTTCATGTCCGGAAAGTCCATTATTGTTTGGTCTTTGCATATCTGCTTGATCTGGGATATTCTCAGTCTCGTCCACCTGGTGAGGGGAATTGTGGGGTTTACTGCGTGTAGTGCTTTAAGAGGGGCTTCAGGATGGAAGTGTTTCTTCCAGCCTAGGGATGTCATAAATTCGTCCCATACTTTGATTGTCGCAGTCGTAGTGGGATAAAGTTGTGCGTTCGGTCCTCTCAGGGCCTTTGGTGTCCATAGATGGTTTATCAGGGTTGGGCAAGTAAGTTGTTTATGTTCCATATCTACCCACTGTGTTGTGCCCCTTGGGGCGTGCAATAGTATGCCTGTGGCTAGTAAGGAGGCTTTGTAATATAGGCCAATGTTGGGTAATCCAATGCCACCCGTTTGGTACGTCTTTTGTAAGAGGTGTAGAGGCAACCTAGGTTTTTTGCCCCCCCATATATATGTGCTGCATATGGTTTGCAGCGATCTATGAATTGACACCGGTACTGCTATAGTAAGCATTCTGAACTTGTACAGCAGTCTCGGTAGTAGCATCATTTTGTACGCGTTCACACGTCCTAGCCAGGAAAGATGTGCAGATTTCCATTTAAGCGTTTCATTTTTGCACATGTGAATAAGGGGTTTATAGTTAAGCTGTACTATGTTGTCAATAGTGGTGGTGATCTTCACACCTAAATATGTTAAAAACGTTGTCCGCCAATCTAGCTCAAATTTATCCTTTAGGGTTGCCACAGTTAGCCTGGATAGATTTATGGGTAGGGCTTGTGTTTTTTATTTATTCAAACGATAGTATGAGACTTTGCCAAAGTCTGCTAGTAGCGTTAACAAGGTGGGCAATGAACTCTCTGGGTTCGATAATGCCACAAAGATATCATCTGCGAATAAGGCTAAACAGTACTCTGTCTCTCTCAAGGTGATGCCTGTTATGTCTGGGTGTTCTCGTATCTTCCAGGCTAGGGGTTCTAGGGAAAGGATATAAAGCAGGGGGGACAGCGGGCATCCCTGGCGTGTACCGTTTGTAATGTGGAAGGGTCTAGAGAGGAACCCGCCATGGGATACCTTAGCACTGGGTTGTGCATAGAGTGCCAGCATGCCCCTGATTGTTTCCTCGGGGAAGTTAAATTTGTGAAGCACCCTTGTCATATACCTCCAATTCAACCTGTCGAAGGCCTTTTCGGCGTCCAGCGGAAAAAAAAGAGCCCTGTCGGCCCCTCACAAACCGAGATTGATCATTATGCACCAATTTTTGTAGGAGCGGGGCCAATCGTTCACTGAAAAGCTTTGCGTAAATTTTTGCATCACAATTTAGCAGTGAAATGGGCCTGAAATTTTTGCATTGGTCTTTAGATTTGCCTGGCTTAGGAAGGGTGGAGACGTGAGCTAGTAGCATTTCTGTTGGTAGGGAACCCTCTTTCATGCAATGGTTAAACATTAAAACTTTTTTTTTAAAAGTAATTTTTAACTTTTTAAAGCTTATTTTAAAACTTTTTTTAACGTTAACCCCTAGTTAGCCTAACTCAAAATCCCCAAATTCCCCACTAACTTCCACCCACCCCAGTTAGCTAAATATATAATTTTACAATATTTAAATGAATTACTAAAATAAATTTAACCCCTAAGGGTTAAAAAAAATAATAATTAACCCTCAGGGGTTAAAAAATAAAATCAGATGACAGTAAAATGTAATCCCTGCCAATTGATCACTGTAGTCAGTGATCAATTGGCAGGGAAAGGGTTAATTTTTTATTAAAATGGGTAAAGGGGGGTGGGATTTTATTAAAACTTTATTTTTTTTTACACAGTGGGCAGGATCAGCACTGATCCATCTCCCTGCACTTCACACTGAACCCGGAAGTGCAGGGAGGCGGAAGGTGAGTATACACAGCACATGTGCCCGCTCTGAAAGTAAGTGTATTTTGTCATTAAATTGACATGGCTCATCTGCATCGTTTGTCTGATGCAGGGCCGGCCTTAGGCATTTAGACGCCCTGTGCGAAAAATCTTCACAGCGCCCCCCCCCCCCCCCGTCATCCATGTATGCTGTAATGTTTGTGTTGTCTGTGTATGTGATAGTAGGTGTGATGACTGTGTGTGATATGTATGCTATGTGTGATATTTGTAATGGGTGTATTAACAGTGTGTGATATGCGTGTATTGGTTGTATGTGACACACACACACACACACACACACACAGAGTCAGACGGCCATACACACACACAGGAAGACATCCACACACACACACAGGCAGACAGTCAGTCATACACACATACACAGACAGTAATACACACAGACACACACAGAGGCAGACAGTAATCCACACAGACACACACAGTCATCCACACAGACACACACAGAGGCAGACAGTCACACACACACACACACACGCAGACAGTCATACACACAGACACACACGCAGACAGTCATACACACAGACACACACAGGCAGACAGTCATACACACAGACACACAGAGGCAGACAGCCATACACACAGAGGCAGACAGCCATACACACAGGCAGTCATACACACAGAAGCAGTCATACACACAATCACACACACAGAGGCAGACAGTAATACACACACACAGAGGCAGACAGTAATACACACAGACACACAGTGGCAGACAGTCATACACACACACACAGACACACACATGCAGATAGTCATACACACAGACACACAGAGGCAGACAGTCATACACACAGAGGCAGACAGTCATACACACAGAGGCAGACAGTCATACACACAGACACACACACAGAGGCAGACAGTAATACACACAGACACACAGTTGCAGACAGTCATATACACACACACACACACACACACACACAGGCAGACAGTCTCACACACACACACAGACACACACACACAGGCAGACAGTCAGTCATACACACAGACACAGACAGTAATACACACAGACACACACAGAGGCAGACAGTAATACACACAGACACACACAGTCATACACACAGACACACACAGAGGCAGACAGTCATACACACAGACAGTTATACACACACAGACAGTAATACACACACACAGGCAGAGAGTCACACTCACCTGACAATCACACAGTTACCTGTGGAGTTCATTGTGGAGGCAGTGCAGCTCCTGGTGACTGTTTGGTGGGGAAGCAGGGACTCCTTCCTGCTTCCCCTGCAGCAGTTTTCCGGCGCTATTAGCTCCGCCCCCGCCGCACGGTAAGCTCCGCCCCCGCTGCAAATTTTTTTTAAAAACTTTTTTTTGAATTTTTTTTAAATCCTGTGCGCCCGCACGGCGCCCCCTGCTCCATGGCGCCCTGTGCGGCCGCACAGCTCGCACACCCCTAAGGCCGGCCCTGGTCTGATGCACGATAGGACATGGGTTTGGAGCATCCACTCTCAGTCTTGATATCAGAATGACAGGAGCAGAGAAAAGAATGGTGGTCTGCATCAATTTTGACTCCAGAGTGATGTGTGAAGAAGTGCCTTTGACAGCCACCGCTGACCTTACAGGAGCTCCACCAGCATGTTTCTAGGACTCCCACAGTCACAGTTGAGAAGCCCCAACTTCAATTTCAGGTGGCCACATAGTGGGAGTTCGAACCAGCATTAACTGATCATTCTTCACCAATTAGCTTACACCAGCACAACTGAGCCTGAGCAGCAATGGACAACTGTGATTGACCACATTAAGCCTATCACAGTACCATTGCAGGCATGAATCGGTATGGCTACAATGACGTGTGAAATCTCTGCTTTAGTCACACCTCTAGTGGGTGCAGGGATGTAGGAAGCCAGGAAATCCTATTCAAAGTTAAGCAAATCAAAAATGGTTTAACCAAAAAATGGTTTAAAATAAACTCAAAATAGAAAATATTATATAGCCTTGAGTCTCTACTTTTTTAAAATAGGTCTGTTAATTCCGACTACCTCAGGTCTGTAAATTTCACCTCAAAACTACTATGTGTGAGTGAATAACAAAGGGGATAATTTGGGGATCTACCTTTTGCTCAGCCATAAAATCCTTTATCTTGCAATATTTCACACAGGGCCATCCTATGTCCTTCATCAGTCAACCTCCTGACCATCTGTCTACCTGCCGTGAGGGGGTATGATATCACCCCCTGGGTGAGGGATTGCAGGTAAATTTTGTATTTTTTTTAATAGGGGGAGTACTGTGCCAGCAATGGTTACTCCATCTACTCCACCCTGAAACAGTGTTCTATGAAAACACCGTTGTTTTTAGTTGGAGTAACTCTTTAAATAAAGAGCAATCTGTTTCATTGAAATATTTTACTACAACATAAAAAAATAAAGTTGTCTGTTTAAAGTCTGTTTAAATAGGGGAATAGTAAAAAAAAACCACTTAAAATGAACTGGTCCTTCAGTGTAAAAGGAAATTTGTTATCTGGTGATTTTTATTTTATTACTCAAAGTCAATATTTTTTTCTTTGGTATCATCTCACAGCTCTTGCAACTCAGGTCACAGTCTCTGAATGATTTTACTACCCTGTCTATGGTTTACAACTATAATTGGCTTGTTATATTGATCTGTACAGCCATGTGCTGTTCTCAGTAATGATTCCTGAGGAAGTTATGAGAAGCCAGGGCTAGTGCTGGTCATGCTCAGCTTGATGGTACTGCCTAACTATCTAGCTTGGAAAATACAACATCCAGAATCAACTCACATTTCCCAGAGGATGCCCTGCTTGTTTGCTCCTTTTCAGGAACTTTATCAGATGATGTATAGTGTACAAAGAACTTTTTTTAGAACTTTTAACTTATTCAATTGCTCATCTTTATTTTTCAGCTTCCGTTACTTGTCATGTCAATGTTTCTGTCTTTAATAATTTTTATTTATCCATCTGTCTTTATTTGGCTTCTCAAATGTATACTTGAATATGTCTGTATTGGCCAGCACTGCCAAAATATTACCTGTGTTTGCAAGCCATATAACACAATCAATTTGTATTTACTAATCATTTGACAGCAAGGCATATGTTACTAGTCAGACTGAAAAAATGGTTTGTCTAAACCCCTGATATTTGTGCACAGTATATTATATTATAAATGGAAAGAGAAAAAATCAGCGCTAGATTGCCACACAAGAAAATAATAGTAAGGCTGCAATCCTTAAAGGGGAGTCCCCTATAATCCCCTAATGGTAAGAAATGATGCAAAATAGAACAAAAAAAGGTTGCGCCTAAAATATACAGTAAAACATATAAGAGTGTATATAATAAATAATATAAAATAATACAATTTAATATTAAATATTAAATGAAATATAAATGGATAATTGGCAATAGTCCAAAACACTGTATATTTTAGGCGCAACCTTTTTTTGTTCTATTTTATATTATATTATAAGATTTTTTTTTTTTGTTTATAATTTTTTTTCGATATTGAAATAAATAAAACAGTGCCTGTATCGCCACAGCAGCGTCAGCAGGCTCAAAGCATATGTTCACGACATTAGCACGGTGATAATCTGAGTGTACTCATAGTATTTTACAGAGGAATGGCAAGTGAAATACAAGTGATAAAGCTTTTGATTTCTGTTCGATTGGTTACAATGCATTTTAGGACTCAGCTGCTAACATTGAGTAGTTGGCAGTAGTTAACCAAACATGTCCTAAGTGGGTGTATTGTTGATTGACGGTTTACTTCTGCACCTTCAGATGGTGTGGTGTGAAGTGTGTAGAGTGGAGGCTATAAGAAATGTAGGTCAAGTATGCCAGCGTGTTAATGTGTTGGTGTGCTACCTTACAGGGAGGTAACTGGAGTATTCGAGAGTGTATGAGCGTGTATCTGCCTGACATGGTGTTAAAGTTAGTAGTGCAGCTTCGATCGTTCTGGTCACTGTGTTGTGGCGTGGACAGTGCCGTGTTGGGGATGAGAAGACTGCGAAGCAGGCTAGAGGGTTTGAATACGTATGTTGGGTAGTAACTGGGATTGAGGGGTTGGTGGGGTGATGGGGGCAAGGTATGGCCTCTCTGTTTAATCCTTTTTCTCTTTCCTGTGTATTCTGTGTGTTTGTGCCGTTATTAGTGTGTCTTGGGCATTAGGGTGAGTGTTTGTGGAAATCGTGATGGGGGTGGGGTGGGGAGTGGAAGACCAGCAGGATGGGTGTGTTTGGTCGGGGGGTTACCTTCTTTAGTTCCCTTTTTGTGCGTCCTGTGTGTGTTTCCTTAGGCCCCGTTGTCTGGCGATCAGAGCCATGCTAGTTCTCGGCCATGAATGTGTCCAAGGGTTCCCAAACGTCTCGGAAGAGAGCTTGTTTGTGTGTGATAGAGGCATGGATTTCTTCAATGTTCCTGAGTGTGTCTACCCTGGTGATCCACTCCCTAATCGATGGGGCGATCGGGTTTTTCCATTTTACCAGGATAAGCAAATTGGCAGCCGTTACCAGGTGCGTGAGAAGAATTCATTGTGGTTTGGGAAGGGGATGGGGGAGTATCATAAACAGTAGTTTTGTGGGGTAATAGGTAGATGGATCCCTGTTATCGTTTTGATCATTTTTACTATGTTATTCCAGTATTTCTGGAGAGTTGGGCAAAGCCACCATGTATGTGCCAAGGAGGCTCCTGGTTGGGAGCATTTCCAGCAGGCATCGTGTGAATTGGGGAAAAGGTTGTGGATTTTGGAAGGGGAATAGTGCCACCTGGCGATTCTCTTATAGTTACTTTCCTGGAGAGCAGCACATACGGAGGTGGTGTGGGTTTGGCGGAAGATGGTCTTCCATTGGGAGCGTTGATTTGAATACCTAGATCGGTGGACCATGAGTCTGTGCCTTTTGGTAGTGTGTTGTGGTGGTCAGATCCTAGGAGCTTATAGAATGTCGAAAGCTGTTTGGTTTTAACGTTATTTGCCTTGCAATGGATCTCAAAGTCTGAGAGAGTGCGGGAGCCCCCCTGGAGTGTGGTGTTGTTTCTTATGAAGTGAGTCACCTGAGCATAGAGGAGAGTTTGCATCGTTGTAGTGTTGTCGTGTTTAGTCAAACTGGTCAGGGACCGGATGCGGCTTCCCTCTAACATGGTGCTTAACTGGAGGTAAGTTTCATCAGTTGTGTTTTGGAGGTGTTGAAATGTCTTGGCTTGCAGGCCTGGTGGGAAGAGGGGATTGTGCATAATGGGGTATAGGGGGGATGGGTGGGGGGATATGCCCGTTGCTTCCTGCACGCGTGTCCATATCTGGAGTGTAGGCATGATCGTGGGGTGTGTGGTGTGGCTGGGGAGAAGCAATGAGGGGACCGCTTTTTTCCATGGTATCTTGTGTAAGGGGACAGTAAAAACTGAGCTTTCTAGTTGGATCCATTGGTGACTTGGGGGGTGGTTTGACCATTTGTAGATCCTTGTTAGGATGACCGCTTTGTGGTACCTCTCTAAGTGCGGTAGCCCCAGACCGCCCCTGGTCTTGTGTCTAGTGAGGGTGTCGTATGTGATTCGTGGCTGTTTGTGGGCCCATATGGATGTGTACAATTGTCTGAGTTTAGTGAAGAATGTCTTGGGTATAGAAATAGGAATGGTCTGTAGTAGGTACAAGATCTTGGGGAGGGTGTTCATTTTGAGGATGTTGACTCTACAAAGCCACGAGTACTGTGGCCTGTGCCATGAGTTGAGGTCTTTAGATATCGAGTGGAAGAGTGGTTTAAAATTAATTTCGAATGTAGTGGAGAGGTCGACCGGAAGGCGAATCCCTAGGTATGTTATTGCCTTATCTGCTCAAGTGAACGGGAACTGCACTGTGAGAGAGGAGCGGGTTTGGGGGGTCAGTTTGATTGGAAGAATTTCGCTTTTGGCGAAGTTAACTTTGAAGTTTGAGAGTGAGTTGTATAGGGACATTTCCTCCAATAGTGGTGGTAGTGAGACCTTGTATTCTGCCTGTTGTACCCGTATGCCTTGTATGTCTGTGTTATTCCTTATACCGTTCAGGAATGGTTCCAGTATAAGGATGAATAGGAGGGGGGATAAGGGGCACCCCTGTCTCGTGCCATTTCTGATGTGTACCGGGTCAGATAGTTGTCCATTTATTCGCAGTCTTGCGGTTGGGGCGGAGTATATGGACTGCATCCATCGTATCGAATTGGGGCCGACACCTAGTTTGCGGAGCGTGGCAATCAACAGGGTCCAGTCCACCCTGTCAAATGCCTTTTCCGCGTCAATTGAAAGCAGGAGGCTGTCTATGGGGAGGTGTTTTGCTATATATAAAAGGTTTAGTATCTTAGTTGTATTATGTTTCGCTTCCCTGTTTGGGACAAAACCCGCTTGGTCTTTGTGTATCAGAGAGTGGAGAAGGGGTCGTAGGCGGTTGGCCAGGATTTTCGTGAAGATATTCAAGTCTAGGTTTATAAGGGATATTGGCCTATAACTTCCACAATTGGTCTGGTCTTTACCCGGTTTGGGAATGAGGGTTATGTGAGCTTCTAAGGATGGGATGGGAAGATTTGATGTTTGCGTGAGGGAGTTAAAGGACTGTACAAAGGGGTAAGATATTTTATTTTTATGAGTGGGCAATAAATCCTTAACCTCTCCATGATGTTAGGACATTCTATGCCATCCTCCACAGAATGGTCTTTAATGCCTTCAGGATGGAATTGAGTCTCCTAATGTTTTGGTGTTGGCAGGGATGTTATCAGGTGTTGCAAGAGAGCAGGGATGGCGCCAAAGGCCTCTTGGAACTCCGGTGGATCTGAGGAATCAATGACCGATGAGTGAGGGTGTACAAATCATGAATCCATTAGAGTCTCTGATGGTGATACACCTTCCACTGAAGGAGACATTGCAATTTCTTGATATAAGGACAGTCTGGAAAAACTAGGGAGGTAAGAGTCATCCTGGTAGTTTTGCATTAACAAACATATGTGAGTTTTTTTAACGTTCCTTCTTACCAAGGAAGATACTGATCATGTCATTGAATCACTCAAAACTGGAAGAAAACACTATTTACAAGAGAGTACCCAACAGAGTATTAACTCATTAAACACCATCATCGCAAGATGCACTTTACTCTTTTTACACATTTAATGTTATATGCCTATTCAACCTATCCCTGTATATGTTGAATTTCACAATCTTGCTTCCTAAGTCCATCAAATACCCCAACACAAATTATAGCCAACTTTGCTCATGAAGCAGGATATTGAGCTACTAACTAAAATTCTCATAGTTTATCCACATAAAATGTTACCTACTACTCTGATGAACATTTGTAACTGCTAACAGGGAAATACTCTACAATATGAATAAGGAGATTAAGGAGCAACTGTTGTTAGAGTAGCAGATCCTCCTGTCATTATATACCCACCCCTTCACTAATTAGATGCTCAGACCACATAA
This sequence comes from Pelobates fuscus, assembly GCF_036172605.1. Classification (NCBI taxonomy): domain Eukaryota; kingdom Metazoa; phylum Chordata; class Amphibia; order Anura; family Pelobatidae; genus Pelobates; species Pelobates fuscus. The sequence continues at coordinate 128,441,835 of NC_086317.1, forward strand.
TTTGAATCCTGAAATTATTTTGTCAAATTTGTTTGGAAACTGCACAAAAATCCGATAAACGATATCTCTGTCACTATAATGTTAACTTCACACCTCTAGTCATGGAGCAGTCAGTGCACCAGGGATGCTCACTAACCTTTACTCAAAATTTGAATAATTACCCGTAGGCTCCTAAATATTAAAGGTCACGATTTTGCAGATGGTCTTCTGATCTCCATCAAACACAATTTAATGAAGATCATACTTTATTTCATTATCTTGGGTACCAAACACTTTTGTGCCATCCTTTTTGTGGCCCAAACTGCTATGGCGCTTGTTTTATTGGTGAGGTCATTGGGATACTTTGCTGTTTTTAAAGCTCTAGGGGGTGAATTAGCATCTTGTATTTTAAATGTATTGGATGACCCTGCTTACCTTTTTTCTTCTGATCTTCACTAACAACGTATACAAAGAAGAGGCCAAAGAAGCCTGGTAAGCCAATGGTTCATACATGTGCGGAGCAGTGTCGCACTAAAATTATATGGGATAGTAGCATAACAAAGCAAGAAAAGAGAAATACATTTTGAGTAAAGAAGGTCCTCGCTGGATATTAATAAAACTGTAATTGCAATTTATCCCATAATAGATGACAACACCACTAGTATTCTATTCTTTATACTAGAAATCCCACGTTGCAAGAACAAAGTAATTTTTGTGGTGTGGTACTGTTATGGACACTCCACAGACTCATATTGGATTACCCTATGTTAAAGTACCAAAGACGGTTCCTTCGGTATTTCTATTGCTTTTACCCATTTTCTGCTATGCGGACGCCAGGTAAGGGGACCCCTAAACCTGATCCGAGAGCACTGGGAGGGGGAGACCGAGAACGCCGGGGTCCCTATTGTACCATACGTGCCGGAACTAAGGGACCGAATGGAACAATTAGCCTGGTCGGTCCAGGCTAATCTCCAGTCGGCCCAACGGAGACAGAAAGTATGGTATGACTGGGGCGCCCGAACCAGGAGTTTTACCGTAGGACAGAAGGTGCTGCTACTCAAGCCAGTTAAAGCAGACAAACTACAAGCTGCTTGGCAAGGGCCATACCAGATAATAAAAAAGAAAGGGGACACTACCTATATCATAGCTAGTTGCCATAACGAAAACCTGCAAAAAACCTTTCACATAAATATGCTTAAGGAGTATCTAGAGAAACCTGAGAATGTGACCCTACCGAATTCCTGAAGCCGTACGGGCTGGAATGAAAACTGAGATTGAAGAAATGCTTAGGTTAGGGGTGATTGAGCCCTCCGACAGTCCCTGGGCATCTCCGGTGGTTCTAGTCCCTAAGAAAGACAGAACCACCCGATTTTGCATAGATTATCGGAGGCTCAACGACAAAACGGTAACGGACGCTTATCCGATGCCCAGAGTTGATGAGCTACTTAATCGTATAGCCAGGGGAAAATAGCTAACAACCATTGACCTCTGTAAAGGTTATTGGCAAATTCCCCTGGCTCCGGAAGCTATCCCTAAGTCGACATTCGTCACCCTGTTCGGTTTATACCACTTTAAGATAATGCCGTTCAGGATGAAGAATGCCCCCGCTACATTCCAGCGCTTGGTGGATAGACTCCTGAATGGCTTCCAGGAGTTTGCCTGCACATACCTGGACGACATAGCGATCCACAGTGAGTCTTGGGAGGAACACTTAGTTCATGTTGGAATGGTTCTGGATCATATTCGGGCCGCTGGCCTGACTCTGAAGCCAGAGAAATACCATTTTGGAATGGCTGAGGTGCAGTACCTGGGTCACCGTGTGGGGTGCGGGAAACAGAGACCAGAGCCGGCTAAAATAGAAGCGGTCACCAAATGGCCCACCCCCACCACCAAGACCCAGGTGCTAGCCTTTCTGGGCACTGCAGGATACTACAGGCGGTTCGTGTCCGACTACAGCACCATAACTAAGCCCCTGACAGACTTGACTAAGAAAAACCTTCCCCGACAGGTCCTGTGGTCTCCCCACTGTGAAACGGCTTTCCAAGCTCTCAAAACTGCTCTTGTGAATGCTCCTGTCTTGGCTGCCTCAGCCCCTAACAAACATTTAATTGTTCACACAGACGCTTCCATGTTCGGGCTGGGGGCAGTCCTCAGCCAAGTAGGAGAAGATGGAGGGGAGCACCCGATTGCCTACATCAGCCGAAAGCTCCTGCCACGCGAGGTCAGTTATGCTGCAGTGGAAAAGGAGTGTTTGGCCTTGGTGTGGGTATTAAAGAAACTGACTCCCTATCTATATGGACAAGAATATACATTGGTGACCGATCATCTGGTGTGGCTAAATCGAGTCTTTGGAGACAACGGCAGACTCTTACCATAACTTATCGACCCGGAAAACAGATCTCAGTCCAGCATAACCCATCAGTCTAGACAGCCTTAGTCTGCCCCGACGAGGGGTCAGACGGTGTCTGCCAGAGTGTTCCACTAGGAGGGAGCACTGTTACGGACACTCCACAGACTCATATTGGATTACCCTATGTTAAAGTACCGAAGACAGTTCCTTCGGTATTTCTATTGCTTTTACCCATTTCACACGAACTCTTGGATTATAAATTCGTGCATACGAACTCGGACCACCCGGCCCCTGGCGTACGCAGCCACTTAACCTTGTTGACCTCGGAAACAAGCGAACGGGGGACCCCCGGGAGGTTGCGGTTTGCGGTTAACCACAACCTTAATTGACTACTTCAGGGTGGCCTCGTTCGTCGACTATTTTCACCGTATCCAAACTCCCGAATGAGGACCACCTACACCACGGCGTGTGTCTGTAATTAGAACGTGCAAATATTGTGCAAATTGTTATAAATATATATTTTATTCTGTTTTTACATGTTGGAAATGCACGTGGGATTCTGTGCACTTGGAGATAATTGCATTGCCATAACCGTTGGAATCATTATCTCCAAGTTGGGCGGGGACTATTTCAATCGATGCAGTGTATTGTCATTGGTCAACTGTATGCCTTGTCCCTGTATCCCATCAGGTCCAGAGGGGGCTGTCCCTGGACCTGGGCTTTTGCATAAATACCACTAACCCTGTGCCATTAAAGCCAGTTCGTGTTTGACCTTCAAATCGCAGCCTCAACTCGTTTTGTGGGAACCAGGGTATCCTAGCTATACTAGAGCTAGTGGGATTGCTTTGTATTCACAGTACTCTGGTGGTCTGCCGACCGGAACAGCGCTTCTCTCTCTCCACACTCGGGAACCAGGACATCCAAGTGGTCCAGCCTTCAGCTAGCCTGGGGTAACCGTAACAGGTACCATCCACAAGATACATGTTAGTTAAACTCTTATTAGGATACACTGCTATTAACAGGATGGCACATCAACATTTGCACTAAATTTTACTTTGCAGAACTATTTTATATTTCAATTTGTATGTTAGTAAAAGTGCGTACTCATCAAACAGTAGGATATACCTGTCACCACTCTCCATATAAATATAGGATGCATTTTAATTGCAGATCCACATTTCCCATGCTATTAATTTTAATTTGTCCACACAACAAAGAGAAGCTCTTTCTCTTAACATTTTATTGATGCAATTAATTATAATCAATGCAATAAAAACAATACAAATGCAGAAAAAGCACCACCCATATGTTACAAACATGCAGATACACATTTCCATACATCATAATATCAATATAATAAAGGTGCACACAAAGTATGCAGTTGATTATTTAAAAAAACAAAACATGAATTAACACTTTTTTCTTTTTTTTTCTTTTTAACGGGTTCTTTTTTGTTATCATTTGCCTGGAGGCATCTGCATATCAGTAAGAAGAGGATTTGAATAGTATGGAACGAGAAATTGTTATTCCTATAAGGTTTTGACTTGTGTGATAACAATAAATAAAGGATATTTAATGTTATTTAGCTACATGCTTTGTACACATTTGTGAAGGATCGCCTTTTGATTATCTTTGACCAGCCATGAAAGCTAATCATTTTCTTTCACTTTAACTAATTGTATTAATCTTCACTAATGGCAGTCAGTAACTATATGTGTGCCTAGATTATGTATGTTCCATGCAAAGGGCACAGCCCCATTGAGAGTTTTATGAGAATATTAAAGAATGATTAAGATTACATTTAGCTCAAAATGACATTTAAATAGTGGTGCCCAGCAGATAGGGAGATTCCTGTAGTCATGGCCAGTCATTGTCGAACACTTTAGTAATTTAGCCACAAACCTTGTAAGTGCTTAGTTTTATACTATTGATATTTTATGGAAAATTTGTGTATACATGTTTGTATATATGTAACCTATGGTTGGTGTTTTTTTCTGAATTACTCTAAGCTGTTTGTATTGATTAATTGTTGTAACCTATACATTCATTGCATAAATACAATGCAAAATTATTATGCTACCCTGTGCTATGTTTTGTGTATAAATTAAAATTAAACGGGTTTTCACTCAACACTGTTTTTGTCTGGATTGGCAAAATCTGGTGAAATAGATCAAATTCCATTCTCATATTTACCAAAGTCAAATTTGGTGGTAATTTGGTGGTAATCACCCTAATGCATTTGGTGTCCGGATTAAAATCAATTCTTTTACATCCAAATCCTTTACAAATTACATGATACAGAACATGCACAATGCACTGGCTTTACTACAATTCTTAACTATCTACACATGTACAATGCACATTCACAAATTATTCACTTAAACGTACATGAATTATCATTTCAATTTGCCCTTGGGCACAAAAACTATCCCAATTTCCCAGCTTGACATGGAAATAAGCATACACAAGCATCATGTGTCAGACACACACACATACATTTATATATATATATATATATATATATATATATATATATACAAAATACAGAATCCAGCGCACTCGCTTATTCACTAAACAATGGTTTTAATGTAATTAAACCCCCATTATTTTTTGCCTAGGTGAGGTGTTTTTAAATAAAACTACTACAATCTCTAAGCGAGTGCGCTGGATTCAGTATTTTGTATTTTGGCCCCAGCAGCACCCTATAATGTATGCATGTTCAGGTGAGTGCAGCCCTCTTGGTTTTATATATATATATATATATATATATATATATATATATATATATATATATATATATATATATTTATAGTCATGGCATCAAAAGCTGTAAGGAGCATATTAGAAGTAGGTATGTAAGGTTCCTATATGAAATCTATAGTAATATGAAAAAGTTGGTTGTGGTGTGCCGGAACCAACTGTGCAGTGGGCCTGTAATAAAAAGAGGGCCCACCCTAGATAAAGAAGATATGAGAAAAGGGAGTTGTGGAGGAACAAATCACCAGACTGAACAAAAATGGGGAGCGGTCTGGCATCCTTAAGAAGGGAAATCAAGCCCTTCCCATAGCTACAGGCCCAGCCTTCCATTTATGGTTGTGGCATCAAAAGCTGTAATGAGCATATTAGAAGTAGGTATGTAAGGTTCCTATATGAAATCTATATTAATATGAAAAATTAGGTTGTGGTGTGCTGGAACGGACGATGTGGTGGGCCTGTAATAAAAAGAGGGCAAAAAGTGTATACCATACAGAATTATACAGCCTACAAATTAAGCATATTAAAATACATTACATATACATGTTACGGAAGACTTGGCGTATTTAAGAACAGGTTGATGTACATATCTGGAGTAAGAGGAGGCCTCCATTGTCTCAAAGTCCCATTCAAATGTACTGAATATTCCTGGAGGTATGGTTGTCAGCACTGATGTGGAAGGAGTGACCTGCTTAATTACGTGAATTAAAACCTCATCTTACCATACAATAAAAACCTGAGATAAAGTCTGAATTTACTTGTCGTTAGAGTATTGTTGAGTAAGGCTAGTAGGAGCAGATCAGGGGAACCTTGAACAGAGGTTAGGTCGTTATCCAGAATTATTACTGACAGAATTGTAAAATATCATAGTAGTGTTCAAATATTTAAGTAAGAGGTGGCAAAAAAAGTAACATCAACCACTGTACTCAAGAAGCTTGATTACAACATAAAAATCTAACCATAATCGGTTAAACTATGGACCCTCAGCAGAAAGCCTGTAATGGAGAACAAGATAAGTAATCAGTAACAAAGTTGTCAATTCCTGGGATATGGTCGTATATCAATAAAGTAGTAATTAGCAGCTGACCAAGTGAGTATACTCACGAAGTGCATAAGAGAAGATGTGCTTGAGGCACATGTAGATAAGTGAGAAATGCCATAGGTGAGCCAAAACAATTACAGTAAACGACCCCAGAGTTATGACATTGTAACCGAGGATAACTTAATCGCATATTACCAACATAACAGTGAGTACAATAGTTCAAAATAATGAACCAGAGCGTGAGTGAATACACACGAGCACCTGTAAATACTGATATTTGCGTACTACCCAACCGGTATATACCTACGTATATATCTACTTATTAAGATATGTGTGATGTATATTGTGGTTATCTACCGTTTGCAAGCCCGGCATAAAACTGATCCGTTCAGTAGCGACACCTGCTATTGAGGGGAGCTAAGGTGAATGACAGTATAAAAACCGATATGTCTTCGTAAGGGGCTTAATACCGTAAGCTAGATATACTGTGATCTAGATAAGAAACTGAATTGTACTAGTAGTGAAAAATCGCCCTGAATGAAAATAGCCGCTTCTATGTACAAGGAGGGAAGTGGTTCAACCTAAATAGTATCACAATAAGATATATCCCACCTATCTGCGTGGAATTCATATAATCTGGATCCTAATTTACTTATGATGGAGACAGACCGTCAATATCCCATTGGATATCCCAACGTACAGAAACATGCACTGAATATTGAGTTATGTAAAGTATGCTTGAATGTATATGGAGGACCCTGCAAAGATCAGCGTAAGGAGACAGCCCCTTGTAAAAGTCAGAGTTCGAATGTATTTACAAGACGTAAAGAAGAACGGAGTAAGGTCTTGAATTGATATGAACGTGAATGAAATGTATGTTGAATACCTGAAACTCAAATTCATCGGCAACCTACTTTTAGTCATACTGTATCTAACCAGTTAATGGCCTCTACCTGATTGGTATTTGCAATGATAAACCTATACATGTTACTGATAACCAAAACAACTGTGTGTACCTAATATAGTTCATCACGTGATTTTCTAATAAAGTATTATTGTAACAGAAGGAACTTACCAATACCTAATAGTACCAGCCACATAACTTTAAACACATTTAATTTACCATTCAATATAATTATACAACAGGGTAGGTCTCCAATACCAGACACAGTTCGAATACTAAGGAGTTGCCTCCTTCTAAAAGCCTGTTTAGCGGTACCTATATATATGAATATATATATATATATATATATATATGTGATTTGATAATTTGGTGTATATAGCTGTTGCTGGTACCTTGTGTGCCATTCAAAAGTTCTGCTATGGTGCGAGGTATAGTCCAATATCTAATAGAAGAAGAACTAGCCATGTCCCTTGTGTGACGTTGTATCAGACGTAGTAGGAGTGCTGGGCAGGGACAGGATCCTCCACCTTGTGGCCGTCTCTATGCCACCATGCAAGGCAACTAACTATGATTTTGGGCCGATGGGCGCAATACCTCCACGTATGAGTATGGGTGTTGGCCTCACCACTAACGTAAGTCATAGAGGCCTGAGAAAGTATAAGCTATCAGGCTCCTGGTGTCCTGTCAGCCAGTAATGAAACTAACTAAGGGAGGCAGGTATCGAACAAGTACGTGTAATTTGACGTATGTGAGAATGAGTAGTCAGAATGCGGTATGACACAGAAGGTGGATTGGCGCAGACCTACAGGGGTAACGAGATATTGTAGGAATTGTGGTATGTTAAGTATAAGTAGATATCCTGGTCTGCCTAACAGGATACGTAGCAAAGTAACTTACAACCACAAGTAGGAGGTTGTGCAGTAAATCATAGAAACCTAGCACCTAAAGATACGATGATGTAACCTACTGAGTGAGATGTAAGGCCAGCTTGTGAATACAACCAAATCAAACCAGATCTATAAAACCTACCTAATGTATGTAGTATAAGGGGTATTTTAATGAGAGATGGCCGAAGGGTCGAAGTTTATTGGTCTCATGAGAACAGAGTGAAAAGCGGGGGGTAACCCACAGAGAATTGGAAGTAAATAGGGAGAGAGAGAGTCTGTTCCCATTGCCTATATTAGGTTCACATAAACAGTGTAAAAACTGAACTATACTTTAATCATTGGGTAAGAGACACCAATCTGGAAAAAGAAACTCAGCCATAGCTGTCTAACTAGACAATAAGTCAATAGTAGCAGCTAGGGTAGAGGGCATGAAGAGAAAAAATCATAATATAATAAATGATACAGGGGTATATAAAATAAAGAGGAAAAAAGAAAGAAGATAGTGAAAGAACCCTCACAGATTATGAGGGATAAAACTAAAAAGTGTGCTTGGACAATTCCCACCAGTTTGCCACAGTAAGCTGACGGTGAGAAGCCCACACAATGTCTATGTTAGATAAAGTTGTTGGATTCCTGTGTATCAACAGGGGTATACACTGTAGCGTGTCCCAGGTGGTTGAATTCAGATAGTGTCATAAACTGTACTCGTGTCAAAGTGTCAGGGTTTGAGATACAGTACAATGTTTTTTGCGTAGTTCGACTAAAGAGGGATACTCTACAGAAAAAGTACATCTTATTCCTATCACAGCGAGTGCACATGTAGTCAAAGTTGTATGCGGTGGAGTATGTGTCCAACAGAGCATACAGGTAGCTAAATCCGTACTAAGGCGTCATACTGTTTTTTTTTCTGAATGGCAGATGTAACTGCTCGAAATCTCTATACCACGTAATGCTGTTATGGCTAGTGACCGGAGTCTACAGGGTCTCAAAGCTCCTAGGTAGAAATAGTGAGAAAGGGTACCTTCAAGGGTACCTGGTATAGGAAAGGAAGATAAGAAAGTATATACTGCTCGAGAAATGGCAGACTAACGCCTTGATGTATGGAGAGGCTCTAGCCTACAGATTCAGTCGCTGACTCTTATTGCTACCATGGTCGGTGTGTGTCCCTAACTGGTCATCCGCTGCCTCCCCACTACGGGTAAGTTATAACCAAAATAATGCAAAATGTAGGGGGGGAGAGGTGACGAGAGACACAGCAGGCAGAGTCTGGTGAATATAGTGATAGGAAATGTTGAATCGTCGCGCCCCGAGGAGTAGGCGTAATGGTATTCTTAATAGATGTTATGTGCTGCAGAATCCTCCGTCTAAACTGTTGAAAGGTTTTGCCAATATATCGGGCTCCACAACTGCAGGTGATCAGGTAGATCACTCTTGTGGAGCTGCAGTTGACTAGAGCGTTGGTCTCAATTTTGATCTTGGTTTGAGTTGATGTGGTGAACTTTGAAGGTAAACTATATTGGCAAGCCTTGCAGTGTCCACACTTATAAGTCCATTTTGTGTTAGATAGCCAATTCGATGGTGATGTAGAGGGTGCCAGATGGCTGCGGACCAGTTGGTCCTGTAGGTTGGTTGATCGCCGTGCTGTTAATGATGGATATTTGGGTAGTATCTGTTGAAGTTCTGTGTTATACAGAAGTATCGGCCAGTTTTTCTTAAGAACTTGTGACATAGGACCCCCAGCCTTGGTCGAATGTGGCAATACATCGTGGGGCCTTACTGTCTTCTTTTGGTTTAGAGGAGTGAAGGCTGGTATGTCTGTCGATACTGCATACCCTCTGGAAGGCACGTTTGAGGACACGGTTAGGGTAGCCAAGCTCCTTGAATCGATACTTCAATATCTTACATTCGTTGTAGAATGTTTGTTCAACAGAACAGTTACATCTGGCTCGCAAGTATTGGCTAAAGAGGATAGATGCTTTCAATCTATAAGGGTGGTGGCTTTCCCAATGCAACAGACTGTTAGTTGCTGTTGTTTTTCTAAACAGTTCTGTTTGAATTGAGCCGTCTTGTTCAAGTAGAATTTTCAGGTCTAAGAATACCAATTCATGTTCGTCTATTACATGTGTTAATTTCAGGTTAATATAATTTTCGTTGAGAGCTTTAACAAAATCCTCAAACATGGGGACGGAGCCTGTCCAAAATAGCAGCATGTCGTCGATGTATCGATGCCAGCTCAGAATTTGTTCATAAAAGCGGCTGAATTTTGGTGTCATGATGACCTGTTGCTCCCACCACCCCAAGAACAAGTTGGCGTAGGTGGGTGCACAGGCCGTCCCCATGGCTGTCCCGGAGATTTGTAGGTAATAACATCCATCAAACATGAAGTAGTTGTGTTTGAGAATGAATTCCATGGCGGACAGGATGAAATTTTTCTGTTTGTTTTCATATGTGGTGTTCTTCAAAAAGAATTGACATGCCTTTAGCCCGATATCATGGGGAATGTTTGTGTATAATGATACAACATCAAGGCTTGCCAGTTGGGTGTAGGGTGGAACTCTCATGTTTTGTAGGGTTATTAGAGTTGATTTAGTGTCTTGAAGGTAAGAGGGTAGTGTTAATACCATTGGATGTAAAATTTTGTCTATAAATTTATTGAGGGATTCTGTCAAGCAATTGTTGCCAGATACGATGGGTCTACCTGGAGGTGGTCTAGTACCCTTATGGACCTTTGGTAGACAATAAAATGTCGCAATTGTAGGGTTTAGAGGTGTTAGAAATCTGAACTCGTCCTTACAGATCACCTGTTCATCAAGGGCATCCTGAAGTAAGGTTTTTAGTTTGCTTAAAAACTTGGTAGTGGGATCTGAGGGAAGGGCCCTGTAGTGTGTGTTGTCCTCAAGGTGTGACATGCACATGTTGATGTAATCAGGGCGGTTCATAAGGACAATGTTCCCACCCTTATTTGCTGGTTTTATTATCACATCATCTAGTTCTTTTAGTTCTTTTAGGGCTTTGCACTCACAATAGCTTAGCTTCTTTTTCCAGATTGGTGTCTCTTACCCAATGATTAAAGTATAGTTCAGTTTTTACACTGTTTATGTGAACCTAATATAGACAATGGGAACAGACTCTCTCTCTCCCTATTTACTAGTATAAGGGGTATGATGAGTAATGTTGCCCTAAAATGCTGAGTACTCCGTAACCTGTAATAATCATGTTATCAGTAATGCCCTTGATACAAATATCCTCTAACCCATGACCCATATGGAAGAAAAAACAGATACAAGTGAAAGCAGCAGTCCTACTAATCAATCTAAAGATATAATAAATTATGTGAGGAGTATATGCGTGGCCCTGCCAGGGACCTCCTCGAGTGTAGAACAACAGACTTAAGATAAAACAGTAGTGCTGTTAAAGGACATAAACATGGTAATATAGTCAAGATAGTATACTATACTTGAGTCGGAATAATGTAAACAGTGAAGGAAGCCACCATAACAGGTGAATTAGGATAAGGATCATAAACTCAGTTAGATAATTATACACCAAGGCATTAATTAAGGTAACTTACTATACAGAACTAGTGATAACATCTAATCCCCAGTTAAGTGTCAAAGACCGGGTCTCCCTTGAATATAGAAATAGATACAAGAAGTCGTAGTCATACGCAATGCAATAGTAGTAACATAGGTCGGGGTTATACAGTGTTGATGTTGGACATAGGTTAAGAAATCGAGCCTTAGTTACATGAGTATAGGAATGCACCGGGTGAGCATTTAGAGGCTTAGCTGAGCGAAAGCCAAATAGTGTTTATTTAAGCAAACCAGTGTATCATCAGCTTCTACTGACACAGCATGAAAAACGATGAAGAAGCATTGAGTTTGCTTTACCTAAATTAAATACTATCTTCAACAAAACATAAGACCATACTAAAATATTGACATGTGCAATATCAATACTGACCATTATAGGCCGATATTTAACAGTCAGTATTAACCGAAACAAAGAATTTATAAACATTCCATAAGATTACGTGTAGAATATACACATTAAAGACTAGAAAAACGAATGAGGGCCATATGTGGGCCGGAATAAGTAACTACTAACCAAACGCACAGTGAGTTGTCAATAGTAGCAGCGATGGAGCTCTAATACAGAGCGCTCTGTGGATCTGAACCAAATATTAATACATGTAATACCGCATCCGATCGCTATGACATAAATATAATATATATGCAAACAAACCGTAGAAGGTACAGGGCGCCACAGTCACTATATGGGTGATCTCATAAATAGGGTTAAGAAAGAGTAAAAAGTAGAGTGGATAAAATACAAATTTATTGAAAGTATTGAACAATATCAGCACACAATATGTGCAATGGATAAAAGATAAAAAAGCCACAATGGGCTATAGGTCCCTTGAGTATAGCAGCTCGATGCAATAAAGTACAATGGTGCATATAATTTATGAAAAGGTGCAAATGCTAAAGTGCAAAATCAACATAAGTGGAGAGGCAAAAAAGCCCAATCACTAGTGAAGATTAAAAACAGCACTAAATAAAATACAAATGCAGCACAACCAATAATAACCAAAGTACAAAAAAGAGACTGCTACTACCAAAGTACAGGGTCCCAGCTGTTGCTCAATGCGTTTCGTCTGAATGACTTTGTCAGGAGCATCTTCTTTCTTCCCATCTTCTTTCCCTTTTAAATCTGCCGGTCCGCCGGTCTGTCCTTCCGGAATCGTAATTGCCCATGCGCACGTCACGTCACGCGCGTCGACATACGTCAAGACGCACGCGTGACCGATCAGCGCATGCGCAACCACGCTGGAACGCAGAGAAACTTTATTGATATTGTACACATCCACATTATGATCGTTTTACAGCAAAAACGCTCCTATTTCTTGTGGAATGTGTGTACAAACCTGCCTGGCCACCAGCTAACCCCTAACATAAATCACTATCAGCCACAAAAAAAGACAAATGAATATAAATAGGACTGATGGGGTATAGAAATGCATAAAAACAGGGTTTATAAAAAATGGGTAAAGATAGACTTAGAAAAAAGGTATAATAATTAAAACATAAATGGTTAATAATAAAAAGTTAATAATAAAAAAGGAAATAGCAAATTAGAAAAATAGTCCATTTATATTACTGATACCAATAATACATAAATTACATATATCATGGCTATCTATACATAATAGTAATCTAGCTATATCAGAGGATTTAAAGGTGTAAAAACCAATCGTGGAGGTATATCTTTCATAGGAAAAATAGTGCGGTATCACAATAACAAATATATATGTAAATTTGTAGATATGTAAACATTGAGGATCGTAATATATAATTTGGTCATAGATAATAGATAATAAAATAGTAATAAAAGGAAGCAATAATATTAGGCTATAGAAAACCAGAGCCTTCAAACATATTAGTACTATATGACATACATCAATGTTTTGTCTTATTATTATTAGTCTCATTACCTAATAATAAGGGATATACTGAGAGACACAATGAGAAAAATAATAATTAATGATAATAAATAATTAATAAAATGGAGAGATAAAAAATGAGAGATAAAAGATAAAAATGGGAGATAAAAAGGGAGATAAAACAGAGGGGTTAGTACAAAATTAATCAATAAAGGCCAATATATCTAAATCCGTATTGAGTCCTGAGGGGACAGAGGATTTCATTTTGTATATCCATTCTGTCTCCCTCATGGCTAACGTTTTCTCAGTATTTCCACCCCTCCAATGTGGTGTAATTATGTCAATACCAATGCAAATAAAATCCTTAAAATCAAACTCTCTACAAGTGTTACAATTTCTAGGTACACTATGCTTCACGTTCTTGTTCTTAATTCCATTAAAATGTTCCAATAGTCTTACGTGCAATTTTCTAATAGTGCGTCCCACATATTGAACCCCGCATTTACATTGCAGCATATAAACCACATTCTTGCTTTGACAATTAATAAAGTGCTTGATTTTAAAAGTCTCTTTTGTCACCGTACTACAACATTCTGTGACCTTATTTTTTTGGAATTTGCAAGTGGTACATCTTCCACATCTGAAAAAAACATTAGGTTTCTCTGATAAAAAGTTAACTCTCTCCTTAACACTCTCTTTCTTAGGTAAAATACTAGGGGCTAAAATATTCCTCAAATTGTTAGATTTCTTATATTGTCTTCTCTATTAAATTAGCTTTGTTATTATATTTCGTTAAAAATGCAAATTCTGAACAATTCTTGTTATCCTTCTTCCTTTTGCTCACATTTGTTAAAAGGTCTTTTCTTTGAAGGCTCTCTATTTCTCTCTGTGTGTTATGTAAAAGTTCTTTAGGATAATTTCTATCTGAAATTTTTTTATTTAAAACCTGGACCTGCTCTTTAAAATCTTCTTTCTCTGTGCAGTTTTTAAAAATCCTCATATGTTGTCCCTTAGGGATATTAGTTAACCACTTACGATGGTGGCAACTTGAGAACTCAATAAAACCATTTCCGTCAGTGGGTTTAAAATAGGTCTTACTATGGATTTTCCTTTCTTTCACAAACAAAGTGAGATCTAAAAAATTGATACAAGTGTCGTGAATTTCTTCTGTGAATCTAAGGCCATACGTGTTCGAATTAATATAACTTAAAAATTCTTCTAAAAGACCCCGGTTTCCTTTCCAAATAATTAAAACATCATCAATATAGCGTCTCCATTGCACCAGGTTCGCACCGAATGGATTATTATGCCAAATAGCATTTAATTCCCAATCCGCCACAAAAATGTTGGCATAACTCGGTGCGAACCTGGTGCCCATCGCTGTTCCACATGTTTGGAGGTAATACAATCCCTCGAACCAGAAAAAATTGTGGAACAGGATGAACCTAATAAGCTCCAAAATAAAAGAGGCCTGTTCCAAATTCATCTGGGGGTCATTAGTTAAAACACTTTGTATAGCCTTTATACCCTTTTCATGGTCAATCACCGTATATAAAGAAGTTACGTCTATTGTCACCCAAAGATATTCATCCTTCCAATCCAAATTCTCAAACTCTTTAATAATTTGGGTGGAGTCTTTGGTATAGGATCTCGCTAAAGTTACATATTTCTGCAAGTAAAAGTCTATGTATTGGGAGATGTTACTGGTCAGAGAGCCAATACCACTGATGATAGGTCTACCTGGTGGGGACTCAAGACACTTATGAACCTTGGGAAGGTAATAAAAGACTGCCGTTTTGGGTGAACTAATAAATAAATACTGAAACTCATCCTTACTTATTATGCCTTTCTCCATTCCCAAAGTTAAGATCATACGTAATTCTTCTTTAAAACCATAAATAGGGTTACTTCTTAAAATTTTATAAGTGTTAGAGTCTCTTAATATTCTTTCGGACTCTTTCATATAATCATCTCTATTTAAAATCACGATACTCCCACCCTTGTCAGCTTGTCTAATTACTATCTCCTTATTGTCTTTAAGAGTCTTTAGGGCTTGTTTCTCCTTTTTAGTTAGGTTCTCCTTACCTTTATTTTTAGAGAGTCTTTCGAATTCACTCATTATCATGTCACTAAAAACAGGTATATGATCTCCCTTTTCCCAAGTGGGAAAAAAATTTGATTTGTTCTTTAATCCTGAGTGGATTATTTCTGGTGTCGTAGATCCCATTTCAGGTAGTGTCATGATTAGTGAGGAACCATTGATATTATCATTCCGTTCGAGATCTATCTCCTTTTTCTTTTCAAAAAACCTATTTATCGTTAACTTCCTTAAAATTTTTTGAGTATCTATAAATAATTCGAACATGTTAGGATCTGTTTGTGGGGCGAATTTTAGTCCTTTGTCTAAAACCTGTAATTGTTCCATAGTGAAAACCTTATTTGATAAATTAAAAATGCCTCCAATATTATTAATGTCTCTCACGTTTTTCGGTTCGTTTAGTCTGACATTTCCCCTTCCTCTACTTCCCCAAATCCTCCGGTAGCTCCCAATAGTTTCCTTTTCTTGGGGGGTGTATGAGTGGTCTGCAAGGGGGGAAATTTGTTCCGAGGACATTCTGGCCTCGTTGGGGGATCTCTCTTTGACGATTCCCTAAAAAAACTTCATGCTGATCGGGCTTATCCCTTGCTCTACCGTTAGATGTACCTCTCTGGATTTCTTTCCTTCTTACGACCTTATTAAACTCATCATCATTACCATTTCTCATAGTATTTAATCCTCTGCTCTCTCCCCTATTAGTTATTTTGGTATCAGTAATATAAATGGACTATTTTTCTAATTTGCTATTTCCTTTTTTATTATTAGCTTTTTATTATTAACCATTTATGTTTTAATTATTATACCTTTTTTCTAAGTCTATCTTTACCCATTTTTTTTATAAACCCTGTTTTTATGCATTTCTATACCCCATCAGTCCTATTTATATTCATTTGTCTTTTTTTGTGGCTGATAGTGATTTATGTTAGGGGTTAGCTGGTGGCCAGGCAGGTTTGTACACACATTCCACAAGAAATAGGAGCGTTTTTGCTGTAAAACGATCATAATGTTGATGTGTACAATATCAATAAAGTTTCTCTGCGTTCCAGCGTGGTTGCGCATGCGCCGATCGGTCACGCGTGCGTCATGACGTATGTCGACGCGCGTGACGTGACGTGCGCATGCGCAATCACGATTCCGGAAGGACAGACCGGCGGACCAACAGATTTAAAAGGGAAAGAAGATGGGAAGAAAGAAGATTCTCCTGACGAAGTCATTCAGACGAAACGCGTTGAGCAACAGCTGGGACCCTGTACTTTGGTAGTAGCAGTCTCTTTTTGGTTATTATTGGTTGTGCTGCATTTGTATTTTATTTAGTGCTGTTTTTAATCTTCACTAGTGATTGGGCTTTTTTGCCTCTCCACTTATGTTGATTTTGCAGTTTAGCATTTGCACCTTTTCATAAATTATATGCACCATTGTACTTTATTGCATTGAGCTGCTATACTCAAGGGACCTATAGCCCATTGTGGCTTTTTTATCTTTTATCCATTGCACATATTGTGTGCTGATATTGTTCAATACTTTCAATAAATTTGTATTTTATCCACTCTACTTTTTACTCTTTCTTAACCCTATTTATGAGATCACCCATATAGTGACTGTGGCGACCTGTACCTTCTACTTTTAGTTTGCATGTTTTGTTTAAGGTTGGAGTGACCTGTATACAGAGGCTTGCCTGCACTTGGGTCTCACTACCATTCACCCGCCCTTGTCTATTATTTTCTAAATATAATATATACACCCACCTAATTGTTTCTGGAGAGCATAAACTTTAGAGTCGTGCCCGAAAGATCAATGGCCTTAATGTAACTTAAAGGGACACTATAGTCACCTGAACAACTTCAGCTTAATGAGGTTGTTCAGGTGAGAACTATAGCTCCCTGCAGCCTTTCTCATGTAAACACTGTATTTTCTGAGAAAATACAGTGTTTACATTGAAAGCAAGGAACACCTCCAGTTGCAGTCACTCAGAGTGAACCAGAGGGACTTATTATGCCTCCATCCATTTAGATCTGCTGTGCACGAACATCCTGTGATTCAGTATCTCCTCCCACTGCATGCAGACACTTAACTTTCCTCATAGAGATTAATTGATTCAATTCATCTGTATGAGGAGATGCTGATTCGCCAGGGCTGTGTTTGAATCATGCTGGCTCTGCCCCTGATCTGCCTCCTTGTCAGTCTCAGCCAATCCTATGGGGAAGCACTGTGATTGGATCAGGCTATCACATGTCAGCAGACTGCTTGTTTTTCAGGAGTCTAACAGCATGCAGATTTACAGCTTATGGCTTGAATACAGTAAGATTTTTACTATATTTATGGAGGAATGAGGGGCCCATGGGGGCTAGCTGTTTGTGTTAACACTATAGGGTCAGGAATACATGTAGTTGCACTGGTGCCTATAGTGTCACTTTAAGTTAGAAGGTAGATAACCTCCCAATGGTTTGAACAATAAGAACTGGCAATTAACCTGAATAACACAATTGAGTCCCCTACAAAGAGAAAAATGCATAACGTCAGAGATTACTGATAAGGCGTGAAAAAATAATTAACAAGCAAGCGCTTGTTTGACCTGAATTAATCACTTTAAGATATCAAACGTCAAATATAGCCCGTGCAATATAAAAATTGACCTCTAGAGGTCAACATTAAACATGCCGTAATTACCCAACTTCAATTAAACTCCTGTGCAATATCAAAACTGACCACTAGAGGCCGACATTTAAAACATACAGTGTTTAACTGAAACAGTGAAGTAAGACAATTTGTCTGAAAACGTGTGAAACCTACTGCAAAAATAGGGCATTCGGTTATAAATATACGAACGGCCCTTGTGGTTGGCTAACTTTCGTATATCCAGCACACTCGCTTATTCACTAAACAGCAATTTCGAGTCTCACTTAATGTAACAGTTTTATTTAAAAGGACACTATAGTCACCAGAACAACTACCGCCTAATGTTCTTGTTCTGGTGAGTATAATCATTTCCTTCAGGCATTTTCATGTAAATACTGCCTTTTCACACCCCTAAGTGGCCACTCCTCAGATGCATTTCTATGAGGAAATACTGATTGGCCAAAACAGTGTTTGGCCCAGCCCACATCCCACCTCCTGCCACATTTTCTAAGAGGGAGTAAGGGGAGCAAGCCAGCTAAATAGTATTCCATTAAAAACACCTCACCTGGGCAAAAAAAAAATGACTGTTGGGGCAGAGTCTAGTGTCTGACCTGAATGGCTGCAATCCTGCAGAGCTCCGTATAAATAACATCAAATCCATGCAAATCCGGGACCCCTCAGCGCCATTGAAACGCATAACCACCCCCTAGGGTACTGCATGACGACAGGCAAACCACTAATGCCTTTTTTTTTTCTCGCAAACGGGTAAGAAGACCCGACGGAGAACAGGGGCCTACGGCGAGTTCCTAACTGCGAAGCTAGCACTAGAGAGTTTCATGCAGAGACCGAGCACCGGCACCCCACAACAGACCGGTTCAGCCAAAACAGACAGCCACACTATGGGGCGATGGTCCCAGAGCCCCCCACGGGCACTAACAGAGACAGGCTAGATATCGGCACACTGCTCCAACGACCAATGGCGCTCAAGATGGCGGCCTCCCCAGACCGCGAGCCGGCCTCACTAGATGAAGAAGAACAACATGTGGAGATCCCGGAGTGTGTTCCTTCTCAGCCAACAGTGGAGACACCAGCCAGTCAGGACAAACACACCCCGGCCACCATGCAAGACATTGCGGACCTGCTCATGGAAATGAGACAAATACACGCAGCGGATCTTGACATGCTTAAGACCGAAATACAGGTGGTGACCGCATGCATGCAGGTCTCTGAGGAGGACATACTCAACTTGAAGCAGGAGGTACAAGGGCTAAAGGAGCATTTCCAACAAATGCAAACTTCCCAAAATCCCTCACTACAAGAATGGATGTGGCCGATGACCGCACTAGACGGGCTAACATAAAATGAAGGTGTGCCATTCAAAAGTTCTGCTATGGTGCGAACTACTGAACTGCCCAACTACCTTAGATTCCTCACAGCCATGCTTCTATTGCATGCCCAAGCAAAAAAGCTCATGCTAGATGGCTTCTTTCACATACAAAAGTCAAGACAAGCACCACCCACTGCATCACTGGATGTCATTATAAGTTGCCACTCCATTGCCGACAAAGTCAGGCTTCTCTCTGCAGTCAAAGGAAAGACTCCACTTGCTTTCAAGTCATCTGACCTAACCTTTTTCTAACCTCTATTGTGGAGAAAATCCTTGGGCCCAGTAACAAGTCAGCTGCGAGACGCCAACATTGAATATTAATGGACATTGCCGAGATCTCTAACAGTGACCAAGGAAGGCACCACTTTCACTCTCACCTCACTACAGGAGGCAGAACCGTTCCTGCAGGCACTGGGGATCCTCCCGCGACCACAGCAACAGTTGACCCCCTTGACATCGCACTCCTGGGACCTGGAGAGAACAACGTCCTTCGTGCCCAGAAATGCAGAGAGGAGAGGGGCTCCGACCTGAACTGATACATCAACATAAACCTTTCATGTTTTATTTAATTGCCCTAAATACTAATAAGGGGGGGGGGCTAATGTCCTCACCCCTGGCCCCCACCCCTGAATGGTGGGTGGGGGCCCTAAATTAGAATAAGGGGGGGGAGACATGCCCCTACTCACGATATAGCGAGTAGGGGCATAATTTACTAATACTAAGTAATCTTTACTTAGTATTAGTAAATTTGTCTGAAAGACCAATTTAGGTCTTTCAGCCTTTTAGTAGATAGCTCCGTAATACCGTGGAAATTAGGGAGTTATCTACTTATTCATTCCTGTCATTACATTGACTGGCTAAGTAACTTACATTTTATATGAATGTAGGTTACTTGATTGTTGTAAGTGTTGCAAATGCTTACAGCTGAATCCTGGCTATGTTTGTATACTTTTTATTTAAAATTCTACATTCTTCCACTGGGTAAGTATATTAGTTCTTAGGCAATACTGTGCTTTGGAACTTCGGCACTTCGTAACTTTGGCAACTTCGGCTACTTCGGAACTTCGGCACTTCAGCACTTCAGCACTTCGGAACTTCAGCACTTCGGCACTTCAGCACTTCGGCACTTCGGCACTTCGGCTCTTCGACACTTTGGAAATTCGGCAATTCATCTATTCGGTCATTCGGAAGTACCCGAATGTTCAAATTGCCCGAAATTCATCCGAATTCACATTTGGACCGAAACGAATTGCACATGTCTAATACACACACACAGACACACTTTGTGATATATTCACATGCATACCTATACAAGCACACAAATACACAAAGCCACACAATGCCAGATAGACACACACAGTCACAGTGTGTGTTTTATAGGGTGCATCTTGCAGTGAATGATTCTAACAGTGTGGATTGGTACTTGTGAGTGTATGCCTGGGATTGTGTACATATGTATCTGAGAGTGTTTGTCTGACAATGAGGATCATTTTGTATGTCTCTGGGTGTATATCTGTGTGTATGTATATGTGTTTCCAAATCCGAGTCCGTGACTATAGGTTTGTGATCTTGTGTTACTCTGTAATTGTGAACATTTGCATTGTGTGTGAGAGTGCTGCTTGCAGTGTGTTTTGTGTATTGGGGGTGCTTGTTGTCTTGATGTGTCCTTTGAGTTTATGGTGAGACTATTTTATGTGTGAGGGGAGACTGTATGTATAGGAGGGTTACCCCTGGGGCCCGTCTCCAATCCCGCCCACAGGAATACACACACAGACACAAACACACACACTGATACAAAAGGACACAGATACACACTCACAGACAAACATACTGAAACAGACATTCACGCATATAGGCATACATACTGACACACACATACTGAGACATACACACCTATACAGACACACAGGCATACATAGTGACACATACTAACATACATACAGACACATACATACAAACACACTGACATACATACAGACACCGACATACATACACACATACATACATACACACAGACATACATTCATAATGACATACAGACATACATACATTAATACATATATACATACATACAGACATACTGACAGACAGACATACATACATTCATACAGACATACAGACACTGACATCCATACACACATACATACATACATACATACATACATACACAGACATACATTCATAATGGCATACAGACATACAGACATACAGACATACATTCATACTGACATACATGCATATATACAGACATACATACATACATACATTCATACATACTTCCATACACAAATACACACAGACATGCGTTCATAATGACATGCAGACATACATTCATACTGACATACTGACATACATAATGACATACATTGATACTGGCATACATACATATAGACATACATGCATACATTAATAATGACATACAGACATACTGGCAGACATACATACATACATACATTCATACAGACATACATGCATACAGACACTGACATCCATACACACACATATACATACATACATACATACACAGACATACATACATACATGCATACTGACATCCATACACACAGACATACATAATGACATACAGACATACATAATGACATACAGACATACATTACTACTGGCATACATACAGACAGACATATGTACATACATACTGACAAACATACATACATACAGACATACATTCATAAAGACATACATACAGACAGACATAAACACACACACAGCTCATTTCTCAGACACCCTCCTGTTTCTTACCTTTTTTTGCTGGGGGGTGTCTGGGGCTGATGGGAGTCGGCGCGGCTCCCTCTTCACTGGCGCGCGCTCCTCCCAAGTGGAGTGAGCTGGGAGGAAGTAACCACTTCCTCCCAGTAGCACTTGCTGCGCTGCATTTTTAAAATTTTATTTAAAGGGGCCCGGTCACGCTATTAAGCGCCCTCTGAAGATATAGGGCCCATCGGGTGGCCCAAAGTGCATGGGCCACCCGATAGGCCCCATCAGCGTGCGTTCCCCCGTACAACTGCACCGGCGGCAGTTCCGCCACTACATGTGGGGCCCGGGCTTGTCACCCCCTGATGGTGGCCCTGTGTGCGGGAGTGCCTGTGTATTTATGATGGTGACTGTGTGCATAAGAGAGTGACTGTGGTGTAGGTGCCTGTAACAGAGTGAGTGTATCAGACTGAGTGGAGGACTGAGTGTGACAGGGTGAGAGTGAGGGTGATGGGTTTTGGGGGGTGACTGTGTGTGGAGGCTCTATTCCTGTGTTACCATCCCAAACATTGGTTGGATTTTTTTTGCCCCTACCCTTCTTACCTTTTACACATGGAGGGGAGCATTGATCAGGTCCCTGGTAGTCCAGTGGGGCTTGCTTGTGGTCCAGTGGACTGTCAATGCAGATCTGCCATGTAGGCATCTTAACATGCCTTTGTAATACCATATTAGTCTGAGATCATGGTTTTAAAAAATCATTAATAAGGTCAGACAGATCAAGTATATGTCTGCAAATTTCTCTAGAGTAGCATTACCAGGCCTCCCATGCACAACTCCTTGCTGGTGGTGCTACTTCTCCTCTTCCTCATCCTCCATTAGAAGCACTATCCAGGCTGTGGACAACTAACCTGCCTTCTATTACCTTTTTCCAGTGAGTTGCTCTTGCCAACAGGTGACAGGTGTATAATTAACCGATTATGTTTAATATAAACTTTGCAATGTGTGTATGTTTCTTTCTGTTGTAGTTACAGGGCTTATTTGTCCTTTAATTAGTATAACTGACTAATGAGAAATCGTTAGTTAAGCTTACTTGCCCACATTATTAATGTAAGGGAGGATATGTGGTGTTTGTTCTGCTCATGATCAAATACTTATATTTATATAAATATTTCACGGTATTGGTAAGCAGTTAGAAAAGTGTATACATTTGACTTTACAATTTTTTTGTGTTTGTTAAGTAAAAATCTAAACTAAAAATTGCACTCTCTGAACTTTGCTGCAGCATCCAACAACTTGATTACAGCTCTTGCTTTATGTGAATTATACCCTGATATTTAAAACTCAGTCTTTAGCTCCTTGTTGATGGACCATTCCTTTTATGCTGGCTCTCACAAACCAACAATCAGTCTCCATATGATGCTGCTTTTCTAAAGACTGGTGTGGTGACTGAAAGGAGGTGGAATTCCAGGATTAATTTTAAAGGTATGGCTTTCGTTGTCCAAGAGCAATTCTTATACACTTTTTAAATATACTTGTGCATTGCAGAAAAATCATGGTTCAGTTGAGTCACTTCATCCAAAAATAAAATTGCTCATGAGCAGTCCAATAGTCATCAATGTCTGCCTTATCTGAATATCGATAATACAATATATTCTGGAAAATAATTTAGACAAACCAAAAATAACCCGAAAATAGGCCAAGCAGTGTACTGCAATTTATGTACTTAATATAACTATTACCGTATATACGCGAGTATAAGCCGAGTTTTTCAGCACATTTTTTGTGCTGAAAAACCCCAACTCGGCTTATACTCGAGTCAATTGTCTGTATTATGGCAATTTACATTGCCATAATACAGACAATGGGGCTGTAGGGGCTGGCAGCGAGCGCTTACCTCTCTTGCAGCTCCGGTCCGTTCAGCACCTCTGTCAGCTCCCAGTGTAAGTCTCGCGAGAGCCGCGGGGTCATAGTGCGGCTCTCACAAGACTTATAGTGTAAGCTGACAGGGGAGCTGACCGGACCGGCGCAGAGGAGAAGGGAGCTGACAGGAGCTGCAAGAGAGGTAAGCGCTCTCTGCCAGCCCCCCCCCACTGAACTGCCAATGCCACTGGACCACCAGGGAGTGAGAGCCCCCTCCCTGCCATGTATCAAGCAGGGAGGGGGGACGAAAAAAATAATAATAAAATCAAATATTACAAATAATAATAATTTAAAAAAATAATAATAAAAATGGCCACCCCCCACCAAGGCTCTGCATCACACTCTGCATCACACACACACACACTGCACTCATACACACACTGCATTCATACACACACACTGCATTCACACACACACTGCATTCATACACACACTGCACTCATACACACACTGCACTCATACACACACTGCACTCACACACACACACACACACACACACACACACACACACACACTGCACTCATACACACACTGCACTCATACATACACACACTGCACTCATACCCACACACTGCACTCATATACACACACTGCACTCATACATACACACTGCACTCATACACACACACACACTGCACTCATACATACACACTGCACTCATACACACACTGCACTCATACACACACACTACACTCATACACACACTGCACTCATACACACACACTGCATTCATACACACACACTGCATTCATTATATACACACACACTGTAAATAAATATTCAATTAACATAAATTTTTTAGGATCTAATTTTATTTAGAAATTTACCAGTAGCTGCTGCATTTCCCACCCTAGTCTTATACTCGAGTCAATAAGTTTTCCCAGTTTTTGGGGTTAAAATAAGGGGCCTCGGCTTATATTCGGGTCGGCTTATACTTGAGTATATATGGTATATGTGTACCTCACAATACATTATCCCGTCATTTGGTTAACTCATTAAGTAAGAAAATAACCATATACGTCTCCACTATAAATGACCATTAGAGGGTAAAAGAGGAAAAGCAGAACAAGCTATATTATTTATATTAAATATATTATATATAAATATACAAAAAAATATATATATATATTTATATATTGTGACAGATCCATCTGTATAGACTTATATTGCTGGTTCGTCTGTTTGCCTTCATTTCGCTGGATTTCCTGTCCGTATGCCCCTGTTCGTGTGTTTCCCCAAATACCGATTGAAACTACCGAACGGACGGCCACCCAGGAGAGGAGTGTGCTGCTAGTTAACCTATTGGCCTCAATTAGAACATTGCGGTTAACCGCAGACACCTCTCTATTCCATTCGTACGGGTGGTTGTCGTTCGTATGCCGACCATGAGGCGGCGGCCATTTTGGGACACGAGGAGAATCAGCGGTGTTCGGTGCAAATCCTATGGAACTGAAAACGGATATTTTATCTGCCGAACACCGCTGGAAGTCGCCGCCCGCCTTCTATTTCGTCGAAGCGTACGAACACCGGTCAGTTCGGGAGTTTCTGACATTCGTATGGACTTTACCCAGATAGCCGTCCCATGGAGTCCTTCGTATACGAAGGACTTGTGAAAGACTTTGACTCCATGGCGATTGAACTAGGTACATCGGATCTGAGCGCTATTCGGTAGAAATATGCACTCAGATCCAGGCTATCTGGGGATACGTTACACGAACCATATGCATTCGGTATTTCTGAAATTATGTATTTTATTGTATTTTTCTTGTTATGTTTTAAAATGGCGATTGTCTCTATCCTGGGAGATAATTAGGTTTCTTCCTAATTATCTCCGGGATAGAGAAGAAGGATTTATGGGTAAGATGGGAAGGGCTTATATTGAAGCCACTGCGATTGGCTACTGTCCAATATGTCTTACAGTCTTCCACAAGGTCCCCTAGGGGAGTGTCCACCTTGTGGAGACCCGCATAAATACCGGGCAGGTAGCCCCCATTAAACACATTCCTGTTTGACCTTCAAGACGGAGCTTGGTCTCATTTGTGGAGGGATTTATTATTGGGACAGTACTTTTCGTTATTTCTAGCTGTTGAAGGAGTTCGACTGAATTGCTGATCGGGAGTTGCCGCGTTCGTATGCTCCGTTCGGGAGTTTGACGATCGGCTAAATTAAAACTGCATTTCTGGAGAAAGGGGATTATCTACTAAACGGCAGCTTTATCTACCTGGCGGTGAGTGTCGTTACAATTGGTGGCAAGCGACGGGATGAATCCCACCGCCCAGAAGGCCAGCTACAAATCCCAGGGTGGAAATGCAGTATGAGGAATTAAGGCGTGCTACCCTTAAAGATATATTGGAACGCAGAGGACGATCAGCGAGTAATCTCAAGAAAAGAGAGATTATTGCTATATTATTGGAGATGGATGCAGCACAGGGAATGGAGAGAGCTAATATGCCTGGCATACTGGATTTAACACCCGAGGAGATACAATTCAACCGGGCAGTCCAGATAAGGCTGGCACACTTTGGCCCCAACCCTGCAGCAGATATTGTGGTTCAAGTGCAGGCAGCAGTGGCAGCACAACAGGCGCTCAAGGGAAGAGAAGCTGCAGCAGCAGAGGTACCCCATAATAATATTGGTCGGAGAAAGGTACCATTTGCTGCTTTTAGAAATTTTGTTTAAACAGAGGGAGAGATAGACGGGTTCCTGGCTGATTTTGAGAGGCAGTGTGCTTTACACCAGGTACCCGCAGAAGAATGGGTCACCATCCTCTCTGGGAAGTTCTCCGGCCGGGCCAGTGAGGCGTTTCAGGCCATCCCAGAGGAGGAAATTACAAGTTACCGGGCAATGAAGGATGCCCTGTTGGCCAGATACGCTGTTACCCCTGAGGCCTACCGGCGGCGATTCTGGGACACTAACAAGCAGGCTGGCGATTCCTATGTGGAGTGGGCATGCAGAGTACACCGCACAGCAGCCCACTGGATGGCAGGGTGCCAAGCGGTAACTGGGAAAGAGGTGCTGCAAGTATTTTTGTTGGAGCACTGCTTTGATCGTTTACCTGCAGGAGTCAGAGAGTGGGTTAGGGACCGCAAACCCGCTACCTTACCTGAAGCTGCTCGTCTGGCCAATGAGTACACAGATGCACGGAAGCTAGACCAGGCAGCAGCCAAGGTCCCTACCCGAGTGGAGTACAAACCGGCAGCATCTCCAACCACTACTGTATATCAACCCCCAGTGCAACGCACCTCCACAATACCACCAGCGAACAATTATGTTCAGCCAGCCCGGTTCAATGCCCGGGATTACTCCCAGCCTATCAGGTGCTATGGGTGCAAACAATTGGGGCACAAGAGACCGGAGTGCCCATTGAACAATGCCAACCAAGCTCAGTCGTGGAGAAGACCAGCCGACGGAAATCAGCAGCCACCCCAGTCTTCCGCTCACTGTTTTGAGCAGGAAGAATTTTGGAGTATACTACATGAGGCGGATCCAGTACAAGCAACCCAGCAGGATAACCGGCAACAGCACAGGCAGACCGTTAAACTCAATGGCAAAGTGGTCACTGGTCTGAGAGACACCAGAGCCACTATGACCCTGCTCCAAAAGAACCTTGTTTCCGAACACCAGCATACTGGAAATACTGTGGCAGTGAGGGTAGCAGGAGGCGCCGTGTTCCGTTTACCTGTTGCCCGGGTTCATTTGGATTGGGGAGTGGGCTCTGGACATGTGAATGTGGGGGTTATGAAAGACCTTCCTGCTGATGTTTTGCTCGGGAATGACCTGGCCCCTTTGGTTTCTGCTTATGCTCCAATGGGACCTGCTGATGTCAACCCAGTGACTACCCGGGCTCAGACCCGTGCTGCTGGAACCAGCGCACCTGCTGCTGAGACCCAGGTAAGACCCGTTATCCCGACTGATACCCTAGGACAGACCTTTGTTAGCTGGGATTCCCCAGAGTAGTTTGGGAGGGAAACCCAGGCAGATCCGACTCTCCAGAAGTATAGAGACAGGGCAGATACTGGAGAGGAAGGAGTAGATGGGGAGCGGTATGAGTGGGTGGGGGACAGGTTATATAGGATCCTTAAACCATCTCAGAAAAGTGTTACCCATCTGCCGAATCGACAGCTGGTGGTGCCCGCAAAATACCG
Organism: Pelobates fuscus; assembly: GCF_036172605.1. Taxonomy (NCBI): domain Eukaryota; kingdom Metazoa; phylum Chordata; class Amphibia; order Anura; family Pelobatidae; genus Pelobates; species Pelobates fuscus. The sequence goes on from NC_086317.1 coordinate 128,470,072, forward strand.
GCAGGAGATTCTGCGGATAGGGCATGATGTTCCATTAGCTGGACATCTAGGGTCCCGCCGCACAGCCTATAGGATCATGCAGAACTTCTTTTGGGCAAATTTTAATCAGGCTGTGCGGATATATTGTAGTACGTGTGACACTTGTCAACGGGTAGGAAAGCGGGGGGACCACCCAAGAGCTAGGCTTATGTCTATGCCTATCATTGGGGAGCCCTTTGCCCGCATAGCCGTTGACATTGTGGGTCCACTGGCCAGGGCTAGTCCATCAGGTAAGAAGTATATTCTCACTGTGGTGGACTATGCCACTCGCTATCCAGAGGCAGTAGCGCTGTCTAACATAGAGGCAGAGACAGTTGCTGATGCCCTGGTTAGGATTTTTACCAGGGTCAGGTTCCCTAAGGAGATTCTCTCTGACCAGGGAACCCAATTTACCGCTGTGCTCACCCAGCAACTGTGGAGGGTATGCGGCATTAAACCGATACTTAGCTCCCCGTACCATCCACAGGCTAACGGTCTCTGCGAGCGATTTAATGGGACCCTCAAACAGATGTTGAGGACCTTTTCTGACACTTGCAGAGACTGGGAGCGGTTTCTGCCTCATCTGTTGTTTTGTAACAGAGAGGTGCCCCAGGAATCTACTGGGTTCTCCCCCATTGAGTTGCTCTATGGGAGAAGGGTCCGCGGACCCCTAGATCTCATTAGAGGCCACTGGGAGGGGGAGACAGAGCAATAAGTGACCCCCATAGTACCGTATGTCCTGGAACTCCGGGACCGCATGGAGAAACTGTCTCTGATGGTAAGAGAGAACCTCCAGGTGGCCCAGGGGAGACAGAGGAGATGGTACGATCGGGGTGCCCGGCAGCGGGTCTTCCAGGTTGGGCAGAAAGTGTTAGTGCTCAAACCTGTGAAGGCGAACAAGATGCAAGCATCTTGGCAGGGCCCGTATAAGGTGTTAGCTCAGGTGTGTGATACTACCTACCTTATAGCCAGCTGTTCAGATGAAAGGATCCAGCGATCCTTTCATGTGAACATGCTAAAGGAGTATCAGGAGAGACCAGAGAATGTAGCTGCAGTGTGTGCCCCGGCTGCAGATGATACAGAGAGTTTACCCTTGCCCGATTTGTTAGAGAGGGACTCCCAGACTGACCTTACTAGCCTTGTACAGCTAGGGGACAGGTTGAGCCCCACAGAGAAGGGACAGGCAAGACAGCTTCTGTGGGAGAAGCAGGCAACGTTTTCCCAAGAGCCCGGCTACACTACCCTAGCTGTACATAAGGTACAGACCCCTGGACAGAACCCCCTGCGACAACCCCCTTACCGTATCCCTGAAGCAGTCCGAGAAGGAATGCGGAAGGAGATACAGGAGATGACCCAGCTTGGGGTCATCGAACACTCCGATAGCCCTTGGGCTTCGCCTGTAGTCCTGGTGCCTAAGAAAGATGGGACCACCCGGTTCTGTGTGGACTACAGGCGTCTCAACGAGCGGACCACCACTGACGCCTACCCGATGCCCCGGGTAGACGAATTACTAGACCGCATTGCCAGGGGACGCTATCTGACCACCATAGACCTGTGTAACGGCTACTGGCAGATTCCCCTGGCCGAGGATGCTATCCCCAAGTCGGCTTTCGTCACCCCATTTGGCTTGTACCAATTTAAGGTCATGCCATTTGGGATGAAGAATGCCCCGGCTACCTTTCAGCGTATGGTGCATAGACTTCTCGATGGATTCCAGGAATTTGTGCATACCTGGATGACATTGCGATCTACAGTGGGTCCTGGGAGGAACACCTGGTGCATGTAGGGGTAGTTTTGGACAAAATTTGGGCCGCTGGCCTGACATTGAAGCCAGAGAAGTGCCATCTAGGCATGGCTGAAGTGCAATACCTGGGTCACAGAGTGGGGTGTGGGAGCCAGAGACCGGAGCCAGAGGCAGTAGCTAACTGGCCCACACCTATCACTAAGACCCAGGTGTTAGCCTTCCTAGGGACAGCAGGGTATTACAGACGCTTTGTCCCAGACTACAGCACTATTGCTAAACCCCTGACTGACTTGACAAAGAAAAATCTCCCTAAGCAGGTCCTGTGGTCTCCAGCTTGTGAAGCTGCGTTTCAAGCCCTTAAACAAGCTCTTGTGAATGCCCCTGTCCTGGCTACCCCAGTCCCTAACAAACGTGTTCTCGTACACACAGATGCTTCCATGTATGGACTGGGGGCTGTGCTGAGCCAGGTCGGGGAAGATGGAGGAGAGCACCCTGTCGCATATCTCAGTAGAAAGCTGTTACCCCGAGAAGTGAGTTATGCGGCAGTGGAGAAGGAATGCTTGGCCCTGGTCTGGGCATTGAAAAAGTTAAGCCCTTATTTGTATGGACAGGAATTTTCCCTTGTGACAGACCACAATCCCCTTGTCTGGCTTAACCGGGTCTCAGGAGACAATGGTAGACTGCTACGGTGGAGTTTAGCCTTACAACCATATAACTTCACCATCAGCTACCGACCCGGTAAGCAGAATGGGAATGCAGATGGATTGTCTCGGCAAACCGACGTCCTTGCTACCTCTGCTATCTGCTATTCATACTTTTGAATATACTCTGTGTATAATGGGTGGACTCATAACCTAACTGATCGATCTCTTAGTAAGATCATTAATGTTATGTGCTGCCCCAGGGTAATATTAGCCTAAGCTTCCACGGTATAAGCCCCAATCAAGGAGGCTTGGATTATTATATACTAAGGTTCGATACTTAAGGCTAATACAGATAACAGAGCTAATTTGCTGATACATAGGTGCTCTTGTATCCCTTTTATCTTGTAATAGACCAATAAAGTTTTATTTTTTTCATTGATATAAGGATACTTTTTGGCACTTTACCACACAGCATTCAAGTATTGCTCTGTAGGAACGTTTTCCTTACCCCGCTCCCAACCAAATATCGAAATAAAAGTTGCAAGGTGGAAACCCAGGCAGAAGCTGAAGGTGAGTCCTTCCAAGCAATACAGATTTGGATTTAGCACACACAAGTAGCTGATCCTCCCTGAGTGGGATAGCCATGATTGTTGCTTTATTCACTCTATTTTTGTGTTTTCTGGTTTCAATTTAATATTATTTATACACAGTTTTGCACTATGCTTTTTTGTGTTTGTTGTTTTCATATTCAAGATAGGGGATATATAAGCAAACAGGCCTATACTGGAAAACGAACAAATGTCTGGGATGTGATGGCCATGGAACAAGGACGACGGGTTTTCATGCTGGGGCAAACAGAGTTTGCGTTATCGAAGCACCAGCTTTGCAGTGTGCCTTCATGGGCTAGTGGGGAGATCAAAGATCTTCCACACCGGCCCACTGGCACTTCAAGGCACAGAGTGAGGGTAAAGGAGGACTGGGTGCCGAACATTTGTCTTGCGAATTGGGCAATTCTGAGCATTGCTGCAGTTTACCATGGCAACGCTCTGAGGAGTAAACTCAGCTTGCAGCAAGAGGAGCTGCATGCTAGAGTAATTCAGTTCCACTAGACCACCAAGGCTTGCAATGTGCCCACTACCTGGCAAAAGGTAAAAAGAAGAGAGAAATGTTTACCATATACACACTCTATGCCCCCTATTCACACATATTCTCTCTACAGCCCCTAGCCACACACACTACAGACTCTAGAATTCAACTGCTCTCTCTCTTCTGACATTGTCCATGCTGACCTTAAACATGCCACTGTAGTACCTATCCTAAAAAAAAAAACATCTCTCGACCCATACTAACCCTCTAACTATAGTCTCATATCCCGTCTCCCTTTTTCCTCAAAACATCTGGAAAGACTTGTCTTTACCCTCTTCAATCTGGCTTCCACCCCCTCCACTCTCCTGAGACTGCTCTTTTCAAAGTTACTAATGACCTAATTGCAGCTAAATCCAAAGGCCACTACTCCATACTAATTCTTCTTGACCTCTCTGCTACCTTTGACACCATTGATCATGCTCTCCTTCCTCAAACTCTTCAATCACTTAGTCTCTGTGACTCTGTCCTCTCATGGTTTTCCTCTTATCTCTCCCAACACTCATTCAGTGTCTCCTTTTCTAATGATACCAATTTGTCCTGTCTCGGTTGGAGGCCCCCAAGGTTCTGTCCTTTGTCCCCTTCTATTTTCTCTTTATACTGCCTCTCTTGGCAAAATTAGAACCTCATTTGGATTCCACTAGCACCTGTACGCTGATGGCACCCAGAAAAATCTCTCCTCCACCCCTGCTGTCCTGCAGCATGTCACTGCTTGCCTTTCATCCATCTCTGACTGCATGTCCTCCCACTTTCTGAAACTAAATCTCTCTAAAACTGAGCTCCTTGTCTTTCCTCCTCCTAATACTGATTCTCCTCTTTCACTCTCCCTTCAAGTTAATGGTATCCACATCAGTCCATCCTTGCAAGCTCACATTTGAGCCTCACATCCAGCATGTTACCAAGTCCTGTAGATTCCATCTTAAAAACATAGCCCGCATCTGCCCTTTCTTATGCAAGATGCTAATAAGGAGCTTGTCCATGCTCTAGTAATTTCCTGCATGGATTATTGTAACCCTCTCCTAATTGGTCTTCCCAAAAACTGTATAGCCCCGCTACAGTCTGTAATGAATGCTGCTGCCAGATTGATTTTCCTCTCTAGTCGGTCCTCTCACACCTCACTCCTCTATCAGTCCTTACATTGGCTTCCTGTATCCTATAGGAGTCAATTCAAAGTGCTAACCCATACCTATAAAGCATTGACCAATTATAGCCCCTCTTATATCTCTTCACAGATCCATAGGTATGCCCCTTCTTGGTTTCTCTCTTCTGCCCGTGACCTTCTCCTGTCTGCTGCTCGCACGCGTACGGCCAATTCACACTTGCAGGACTTCTCGCAGGCGGCTCCCTTTCTATGGAATAGCCTGCCTACCGCCATCAGACTCTCCCCTAGTCTTCAATTGTCTAAGAAGTGCCTTAAAACCCATCTCTTTAGGAAAGCTTATGGCCTCCCAGAGTAACCTCTACCTCACATACCTGTCTCTTGCTCTCTCCTAAAGGGCAGCACTCTACTCTCTCCTCCAGCTCCGCTTTACTCCCACCTTATTTGATGCTATTTCCTGTCCTATTGTGTTTTACATCCCACCTGCTATAGACTGCAAGCTCGTTTGAGCAGGGTCCACTTCAACCTATTATTCCTGTTAGTTTTCTTGTAATTGTCCTATTTATAGTTAAATCCCCCCTCTTATAATATTGTGGAATCTTATGGAATCTGTTGGTGCGATATACATCGCAATAATAGTAATAATAATAATAGACACAGAACACAACTAAAACTGACCTTTAAACAAAACACAATACAATCAGCTCAACTTACATACATGCAATCCCACAAGCAGCCTGTCCCTTTAGTCCTCTGGTATCCAACTTATGAAGACACCAGAGACAAGTCACAAGCAAGCGCAGCACACGCATGTCATTAAATCCACTTGGGCTCTGCGCATGGGCTGCCCTGGAAGAGAATTGAACCCACATACTTATTTTGTGTGTGTGTGGGGGGGAGTGCTTGTCATTGGTGATAACAGAACACCCCTCACACTAGCCCCACCCCCTTTCTCATTGAATGGATGTGATTAAAAAATGCCCAGGACAAATATTGTTCCCAGTCCAGCCCTGTGAGCCAGTGTATATGCACATATTACACTATGGTTTCTTTTTTGTTTCTAATCTGGATAAATACCATTGTCTGTATGGCTGCTGCACTGAAGTAATATTTGTGTTTATTTAACTACAGTTGTGGAGTTGTTGCATTTGCACAAATGCACTGAAGGTGAATTTGCACAACACATAGTATTTTCTGCCTTTGTTTCACATTAATTGGTCATTGATGAGTGAAGTTTAAATTCTGTAATTACGAGCATTTTTTTTTTTTTTTAGTAACAGAGTAAATGTGTATCTCTAACGGGCTCTTTTCAATAACACTGAGATCAAGAGTTGAATAGAAAATTTAATAATAGTTAGACAGTAGAAAAGGCAAAGCACTTTTCATCTCTGCATCACAAAACTCTATGGAGATTCAAATAATATACTACTAGAGCTCTTATTATGCAGCCATAATTGGTATGGGTTTTATCTACTGCTGTGGAATTAAATGCAACTTCTGCTTCCCCATGGTTCATTTGACTACTGTTTTTAGTAGTTGTGGTCCCTTCTATTGGTCTTGGATAATAATTTTCTTTTCAAAAGCACTGCATTTGTAAAAGCATTCACTAGGTTTTTAATTTCAATTATGACAAATTATTATTCTTGATGTTGCTCAAAAGTAAGCTGTTAGTCATACTGTACATGTTATCCACTAAGAGTGAAAAAAATTCTCAGCATAGAAAAAATTTAAAGCAATATTAACATATTACAAAGCATAAGACATTCTGCTTCCCCACCCATGGACATTATGTATATTACCATCAATACTGTTGATACAAAAGACTAATATTTATTTTTTGCCAATCAGTTTTTTTATTGAGACATGTACAGGTTAGTACAAACATTAAGATCAAATATGTGTCAATATAGTAAGGCAAAATTAAAAAGTAGCATAACATCACCCATACTGTTAACTGTGCCTCATTTTGTTTTTTTGGTAAAGTCGCCTAACAAAAAGTCTCAGTAGCATGAAGGAAATAAAGTCAGACTCATTGCATGAAGCTTACTATCATACTAAGAAACAGGTAAACATATTGTCACAGCAAGAACATTTTAATAAAGCTATCGTAGCTAATTAACCCTGTGTGGCAGAGAAGTAGTGCATCTGGGGGCCTCGTGACCTAAATGGATAACTTAGAAATGTCTGGGTTAGGAGCACTAAAACTTTCACCTAAACATGCTAAGCCAGAGCTGCCTCAGTGCCTGAGTAGAGGGCATCTATCAGATATGTGACATGTCAGCCCTTGCCTTGTAACAGTAACAAGCTCTATTGAGAAAAACATAAAATTTAAAAGCATAAAATTATAGTAAAATGGAACATAACAATGTAAGTGCTTGACAGGTGCTAGCATGAGCGTTAACGATGAGACACAGTGCCTGACAGAAAGTCTCGGATCCCATACCCTTTTCAGCTGATACCTTGTAGGGGCTGCACAAAGTTCCTCCATGGTATTTTCTGTAACAGGGTTGATGGCATTGTGGAATGGAGGTGTTGGATTGCCATGAGGTAGCGTCAGAAGCCCGACATAATCCATGTAAGCCAACTCGTCATCCTTGGAGCTCGGTATATTGATGAACAGGACCTTAATGCACTGCAAAACTCAGGAATGCTGTATACCCCTGTCTTTGCATTGGATACTGGAATTCGCAAACACCTCAGTCAGTTCTTTACAAGAGTGAAGTGTACAGCCCATAGTGTGCGAGACCCTGTTTCAAGCCATTTTTGAGGCTGGGGCCCATGTCTCATGCTGGGACTTCTCAGATGACCCTCGCAGTAAGTTATTATTCTGCCCTTGTTAGGCAAGCGTTTTCTGCTGCTGATTCAGCTTTAGCCAAAACTGGGCAAAGATTTCATCTAGCTTAGATAGAGTGAAGCACATGGCATCCACCACTTTAGTAGAAAGCTCTGGAGTACTCTGTCAACATTTCCATAGCTTGGTGGCTAAGCAATCTCTCACTTGATCCTGAGGAAGGTCCCTGTGTGGACCGAAACGTCGATCTTCTCTTTTCTATTTTCGATGGAATAAACACCATTTATATTTTCAAGTCCGAGAGTGCAGCCTGCTTTACTTCACTAACTACAATTTACCTCCCTGAAAGACTGGCACCCGGCAGGCCTCATAAGGCATATCTGTACATATTAAGCGGTAATGGCTATATTTGTATGCATAGGTGACCAAGGTACCACAGCAGGCACCTTCAAAGTATACAGGTGTGGAAACAGTGCTGCCTGGAGCCATGATCCCACCGGGGCCAGTGTACCGGCCAGCCCTGGTGCACATAATATGAAAGTGGTAAAGTATGGTTGAAAAGAATGAATTAAGCACTAAGCAGGCTATCTCTACCACTCAAAGCCTGTGTGAGTGCCAGTGAGCTAGACAAAAGGAACGTTTTATCTTATTTGTATAACACTTTCCCCCAACAAAGGATTTTCTTTCTACAAACAATTAACAAAAAATATTTAACAACTGCAACTTGGTGATTACAATTGGTGTTATGTGGCAGTGACTAGTATGACCCTGCACTGACCTTAAACAATAGTGTCACAGTAGGAAATATGAAGCAGGCGATCTCTACCAATCACAGTTTGTGTGAGTAGCTATGAATAGGAACTTTTTTCTCTGTTTTTTTTTTTTTTTTTTTAATGAATGAAATACTCTTCCAGAGAAAGGATTTTCTTACTACCAACAGTTATCAAAAGAAAAAAAAATACCAAACATTACTTTGCAAATAACCTCTAAACTCCACATGCATGTACTCTAAACACACATTTCCCATAACCATAAATTTATCCCCTTCCAAAACCTAAACAAACCCATCACTTAGTCCCAATTTGTACACACCCTACACCTAAAAAATACATTTACCTTAATCCTAGGTCTAACACCTGATAAATCGAATCAACCCATATACCCAGTGGTGTATTTTGGATTTGTGCTGCCCTAGGCACGACTAAATGTGGGCAGCCCCAAAATCAAAATTTGCCCCCCTAATTCGTGTCAAGGCCATTTTTTTTACTGACAGACACATGCCCTCATTGATACATGCACTGATATTCACTCACTGACAGCTACACAGTAATTGGCACACACACACTGTTTAACCAACACATACTTTCACTGACAGACACTCTCAAATACACATAAAATTACATACAAACTGACACACCCATTCTCACTCACAGACACACACTGACAGCTACACTCACTCACTCACAATAAGGTGGACAGCCCCAGAACACGAGGCAAACAAGGCATTTGTCTGGGAGCTTGGGTGCATTTTTTGCTGCCCCCCCTGAAAGTGCCGCCCTACGCAAATGCCTTGTTTGCCTTGTGGTAAATACATCCCTGCATATACCCCAAAACTGAATTTAACTCCATATCGAACTCTAAACCCAAAAATTGAAAATCTATATTATTCTACAAATGTAACCCCTCTCAAGTTTTAAATCCTCTTAATACTAAATGCCATGTGTCATCTAACATTGATGTTATTCCCTCTTTAACCTCAAGCCACTTTTGCCCAAATGAATTCTAATATTATATATAATACTGCATACATTGCATTTACACAGTTGCATACACTCACTATTCAAACACAATGCATTATAAACTAAAATATGTTAATCGTACAACCAGCCTTTGACTTCTTACAATGTCTCTGTCCATGGTACTATCAGGACCGAACAAAAACAACAAGGTGACGAACAACACATGATAGCTACATGTTTAAGACATTAACTAAAATAAACTCATTAAAGGGACTCTCCAGTGCCAGGAAAACAATCCGTTTTCCTGGCACTGCAGGTCACCTCCCCCTCCCACCACCCAATCGCTGAAGGGGTGAAAACCCCTTCAGTAACTTACCTGAGACCCCGCCGATGTCCCTCGGCGGTGGTTTCGGGTCGCCGCCGCTCCTCCTCTTCATTAGGTCAGCCAGCTGGGGAGACTGATCCCGCCCGCCGGCTGAGGAGACCTAATGGGCATGTGCAGCAATGCCACGCATGCACATTAGAGTTCTCCATAGGAAAGCATTGAAAATGCTTTTCAATGCTTTCCTATGGGGAATTGAGCGACGCTCTAGCACAGAAAACCTGTGCTATGAAGCAGGAAGTGCCCTCTAGTGGCTTTCTAGTAGACAGCCACTAGAGGAGGAGTTAACCCTGCAAGGTAATTATTGCAGTTTATGAAAACTGCAATAATTACAGCTGCAGGGTTAAGGGTAGTGGGAGTTGGCACCCAGACCACTCCAATGGGCAGAAGTGGTCTGGGTGCCTGGAGTGTCCCTTTAACTCCAAGTTGAGCAGCTATTCCTTAAATAGTTTTAACCCAATTCACAATTAGGTGGAATATACAACATTTATATATTTTAAAGAATGGAAAGTGAATCAAACGTGTTACTTGTTATATTTTTACATCGAAATGCAGTGCTGTTCATTCAATATACAGTAAATATGTTATAAGGAAAATGTAGTCTCATATGGACTAGAATGTGGTTTCTTCCTAAGGGAAGCCCTCAAGTCTGATTAATATGTAAAGATATATCCTCTTTACACATGGAATGCCTTTTGCCTATAAATACATATCTGTGCTTACATTTCTTAAGCATGTTTTGACTGACAGGAGTGAAATGCTCTGGTTTAATTACATGAGTCATTGTTGGAATCAGAATAATGAGAAAATTGCCGTATGGAGTTCTGTGAGTGCCCAGCCCTGGCTAGATTTATTCCCAAGCCCTCTAAACCTTGGCTGTCTTAATTCATCAAGGAAATATGATGAATAAAAATGAGAACTAAGAAGCAGAAGATATTTAGACATGCTAAAGTCTGACATTTTCCACCTGGAGCCAATGATTCGGGAAAATCAACAAGACAAAAGATACTTAATCAGGCCATACATGTTGTTTGAAAAAAACTAATATTGTAAATTGTAGCCTTAATCACCCATCTGCTTCAGTGTGCAATTCTAGTTAGTTAAACAGACTGTATATCTGCTGATGACAGACATTTCATACTCATTATCACAAATGGCAATGGTATGCAGGATATAAAGACAGATTACTAACTCCTGTGAGGTCATATCTAACATGCATAAACTGCATCAATTTAGAGGCAAAGTGCTACATTAAGTGCAATATCCATGGAAACCAAAGAATATGTCTGCTGAAACTGCCTCTATATCTTGCATTGGCCGCATGTGTTAGTGACCCGGTCCATCATTTTTTAACCTGAACTGTTATTATATTAATGATTTTCATGAAGGAGAGGATGGATAAAGAACTTTACCTCTAATTTAGTATAATCACGAAATCCTTTATACATTTCCCAACACTAGGATAAACAGTCCCTTTAACCGCTTAAGGACACATGACATGTGTGACATGTCATGATTCCCTTTTATTCCAGAAGTTTGGTCCTTAAGGGCTTAATCCTATCAATGGCATGCACATACCAATGGTATGTTCTGCTTTGTAATGTATCTACATTTTTTTTCCATTCCTCACACTTGTGTCTCCTAGTCTTCTCCCCTACTCCTTGTTGTTATTCTCACATAGCACATTACCCACATGCTAATAAGTACATATGCAAGATACTCACTGTCTTTTTCATGTGGTTGTCTCTTTTAAATCTTTTTGTACCCAGTAGTGAAAACAAATTTATGAAATGATCCTCCAATGAAATGGCTGATTGCATTACTGTATATGATTATCATTAGAGTTACACAGTAGCAAAGCATTGAAATTTACGCAGGGCTGGTGCAAGGATTTTTGCCGCCCCCCCATATGTCCCGCCCCCCATGTGCCATCACAATGCCCCGCCCATATGTTCTGCCATATGGGCCAATGTCAGTCTTCACAAAGTGTCTTTTATCTGAAAAGCCTGTGTTTACATTAAAAAGCCTACAGGCACAGGCTATAGACACCAGAACCACTACATTATGCTGTAGTGCTTCTGGTGACTATAGTATCCATTTAATGTGAGGTAAATTAGAGATTAGTGCCACTAATAATATATTGGATTGCATACTTACCACCAGATGAGGACAAGAGGCTGATGATGGGCTCAGTCTGGCTCCACAGGTCTGGTGTAGAAGAGGCTCTCTGGAGACTGTTTTTAACAGTGCTCACAACAATTAACGAACAGGAAGCAGCTCCATTTTTTAGGGCCCCTTACACAGCTCAAGGTCTGAGCCCCCAGGGCTTGACCGTGAGTATGCCTAAAATGCCCACCCATAAATACCTACATGGCCCACCCATGAGTTCTCTCACAGGAAGTGGAGTGTATGTGTGTAGGGGATGTTTTATGTGTTATTGTAGAGGATGCAATGTGTGTGTTCTTATGGAATGTAGTGTATAGGGATACCAATTTGTGTAAGGGATGTAGTGTGTTTATAGGGGATGCAGTGTGTGTTTGCGTGTAAGGAATCCATTGTATGTTTCTGTGTGTGAGTGTGTGTGTAAGGGGTGCGAGTTGTGTTTCTGTGTATGTAATTGAATGCAGTGTGTTTCTGTAAGGGGTGCATTGATTGTGTAAGAGATGCATTTTGTTTCTGTGTGTAAGAGAATGAGTGTGTCCTGGCTTGGACGCATCGCTGTAATAAACATGAATATCTTGCCTCGCATCTTGTACCTGTTCCAAACTCTTCCCATACAGCTCCTGCCAGCTTACTTTACATCCATGAGGTAATTGATGATTAAGTACATCTGGGGTCAGAGTACGCCGAGATTTAAAAATCAAATGCTAATGTGACCGAAACTTGAAGGAGGTCCGGCGGTCCCTGACTTTTAACTTCACTACCGGGCTTCCCACTTACAGCGAACGTTAGAATTGGTTAAGGATGCGTAATTAAGCCGTGGAAGGAAATTGAACAAGATCAAACTGGCGGTTCCCTTAAAAGGACTAACATACCGCCCATCCCATGTGTTCCCTATTAAGGGTTAACAAGTATATAGGGGTGTATATAAAAAATACCCCTTTCTGTCTCATTAGAGATATTTTTGCCAGAAGCTCAAGGAAGCAAGGTAAAGGGTCAGAGTAGGACCCATCTAGGGGGGGTCTGCCTTGACGTTGTCAGGCAGGCATTCCCTCCAGTGGTTATTGGAGTAACAAAATGACCTCCATTTGTTTAAATATAAATAGAGAGTAAGAAGAGAGCGCAGGTAACTTTTTTCTTCTTTGGTTTTTACTAATGATAGTGAGTGCAGGACTTTTCTTTCTGGATTTGTACTAACACGGATGAACCTAACAACAGGAAGATGTATTATTATTAAGGACCTGCGAGTCCTACCTTTATGCTGCAACCTAATTGCTGAATGAAACAAAAAAGGAAATCTAATAAGCATCTATTTACAAAAACAAATGATAATTGAAAAAAAAAGTATTTTTTTATTGTTAAATGCAGATGCACCGAGTTTGCCATCTGCACATTGGAAATGGCCATGGGGAGAGAATTAGTGCAGCACATTACCCCTCCACCCTACAACTCAGCATTGCACCAGAAAAAGTGCATTTGTCAAGTCTAATCACTGTGGGTCATATCAGAGGAAAACGATTGCTTCGAGCTACATCCAATTATAAAACGTTCAGATAAAAGGATCTTAGTGTCTAGGTATAGAACAATACATTTACACAAAGCATAGAATAACCATAGCAGCTGTCCTGAAGTTACTTTACATGTTGTGATAACTTCTCCTGAGGTGGCAACTGAAAAGTGCCATTAAAAAAGGTAAAGATACATTTCCTGTTAGTGTAATCACAGACCTTCACTTTAGAGAGAGCCATTCCTTAGAACCGTCATAATTAACATTTTGACAATGTAACATTAACTATTTCCCAAGATGCTCAGTCATATGGTACATGGGAGAAATATATTGCAAATTTTTGACAGCTCATCAAATGGGATAAAATGAAATGCAGTTAGGAAATAATTCAATTCATAGGTGTATGGCGCTGTAAATACAAAGGCAAAATGCCTTAAATAAAACCAAGCTCTGTTTTATATGTTAAGCTCTAATGTAAGTCACTGAACTTTATGATTTGACTACTGGGAAGTTGGAAGTTGACAAAAAATATTACATAATTAGTCTGATTTAGGGTTCACTTTAAAAGTGATTGTTTTTTTTTTAAAAAAAAGTAAGCCATTGTTATTATTGAACGCCAGTAAAAATACTGACTAATTCGCAGCCCCCTGGTTCAACTTTTGCAGCCTACAACTTCTGACCCTACAGATACCATCCACACCTTAGCATTAGCCTATTAGCAACTCAAAGGTAAAGCAGTACCTTTTAAAGTTATAGCAACTGTAAGTACATGCTATAACAGGCACATACAGCGCACATACACTTCACCTGTGCCTTAATGGGATAGATGCAGGAGATAGGGAAGGGTGGTTGGAATTGGAAATAGATGAGTATTTTTGAGTAGGTTGTGTTAGCGCTGCAGTTCAAATTTACTGGTCAATATAGGCTGTTAAGTACCCACATACACATTCCCTAGTTAGGGAACAAACATCAGCCAGTTCACACCTACAACACCTCACACATATTCAAACACACGGTTTGTTTTCCAATCTCAGATCACATGACACACACAATACTATATTTTAATAATATTTATTTTGTTCTGTTTGATTCCCAACCATCCTAATCCTGTTTCCCATCTCGTTTTTTTTTTAAATTTGTATTTTATTGAGTTTTCTCACACAAAACACACTTGTATCACATTATGAGAGAAATATAGTGGTAAAGACAGTGGTTTAACAACTGCTTAATCCAGTCTATTCATATAGTATTACATCTATGTAGTACATCTTTTGGGGTTGTTTTAGTAAGGGTTCTTGTGGCGAGCTGTGTCAAAGGCTGGTATATGTGTAGGTTGCTGTCAGCTTGGCGTCTCCCCTCCTAACAGGGTCTGTTACTTGGTGGTTGTATGTGGCTGCGACCAGCTCCCCTCTGGAAATAGGGTTTAAACACTAAGTATATACAGGATACCATTTCTACATTGGGCTTAAGCTACGGGGAAGTATGTCAATCATGTGTCGACTGGCCCTTTATGGTCTTACCCTCCCCCGTCAAGCGAGCTCTGTGTCAGGTATCTTTTGAATAGTCTACCTGGAACCTGTGTAGATACTGGGTGTGTAGTGTACCAGCCGTGTGGCGTACCCTGCTCCCCTGGTGTAAAGTGTTAGCGTTTTGTGCTGATCTTGGCCTTTGGGCTGGCACTGGATCAGTTCTGGACCCTTGCAGGCTGCGGAGGAATGCCGCTTGGTCTCCATGGGGGGTTAAAGTAATTGTTTTGCCTTCCCTTTGTGTGACTAGGTAACCCTCCGCTCCCAACTTATATTTAATATCTGCCTCTCTCAGTTGTTTTGCCACAGGTGCTAGTTGCCTTTTGTCCGCCAGCACCGCGAACGGGAGATCCCCATAAATAGCTACAGTCGATCCCTCAAATCTGACACTTCTGAGCTCTCTAGAGCCTGACATTATAATGGACCTAGCCGCAGTGTCCTTAGTTATGGCTATAATGTCTCTGGTGGCTTCCTCTGGGGCGGTTGCAGCCTTTCTGATCCGGAACGCTGCTGTCACCAGCTCCGGGTCAGTGTCTCTTTTGGCTCCCATATGGTGCAGCAGGCGGTGTAGGAAGGGCAGGAGTTCCTCGCCCGAGATCCGCTCTGGCACTCCTCGAAGTTGGATTGTGGCGAAACCAACTTCGCCACTGTGAACTGGAGAAGCCTGGTTGCTCGCCTGCTGCCTTTAGATTATGGACCGGCAGCTAAAGGGTTAATTTTGCTGTGCAGAAGGATTTATTTCTCCCTTTCTGCACAGCAGTTCGGTAGATTCCATCTACCGAACAAACAGTCGTTTACCAACCTCCCCAGAGCCGTGGGAAGCCGGCCGGCGCTGTTAATTGGCCACCCAGAAGCTGGAGTGTGCCTCCTATTTACCTCCCTGAAGCTGCGGTTAACCGCAGCTTAATTGCTTGTTACTGGGTGGCCGCTGTTACACTTAGCGGCCGCTAGGTGGCAGTGTTCTGGAGCTCCCCGGGCAGCCAGCGCTTTTCTGCCCGGCTTTCATGCACCAAAATCGGACACTTTTACGTGCAGGCACCGCTGAACCTCCAGCACCTGGTTCTAATTCGTATGGATTTGGTGAATGCAGGGAAATTCGGTAGTTTGTTTTATGTGAATGTTTTAACCCAGATAGCAATGCCATGGAGCCTGTTCGTATAATTAAAGACTTTAGCTCCATGGCACTTAAACTGTATTCGGGTGGTCTGGGTGCCATTCACCTAATAATGTGCACCCAGACCTGAACTATCTGGGGATATGTTACATGTCTGTGTTTTATGTATAAAATGTGTCTTTATGTATTTTAAAGTGATATACTGTTTCTGTGTCACCACGTGTATAATGGAGTCTTGCCTTTGTCCTGGGAGATAATTGAATTACTTCATTAATTATCTCCAGGACAGAGAGGAGGAAACCAGGATGCATTGTGGGAAAGTATTGGGGATGTGTGTACGAAAGTGTTACATGTCTGTCTGCTGTTTCAGTCTTCCATTTGGTCCCTTAGGGGAGTGTCCACCAGGTGGGAGACCTGCATAAATACTGGGCAGGTAGCCCTCAGTAAAACAGATTCTGCTTGACCCTCAAACCGATGTGTCGTCTCGTTTTTGGGGGTATTGGATTGTATGCTGACTGCCAGGAGTGTAAGCGGATTGTATGCTTTTCCTGTTTGGCTGATTCCAGGGTTCGTGTGTTTCCAGTTCGGGAGTTTCCAGAATTCGTACAGTTTGCAGTTCGGGAGAGTGGTGCTTACAGTCCTTGCTGGTCTAGGAAAAAGGGGATTATCGCCTAAACGATTTTGATCCCCTTTTGAGCAAAACGGTCCGTTACATGGATGCTCTTCCATCTGTGCCTTGATTCTAGTACTGTCACGCTTCTGGTGAGTATCTGGACTTGGTGGGTGAGCTTGTGGATCTCCTTCTGTGCGGTCTGCAACTTTTGTTCCTGTCTCCCTCTCTGGCTTCCCCGTCCGCAACCCGTGTGCGCAGGGTCCCCAGTTCAGCCTGTGTTGCCCGTAAGTCTGCCTTCCAGACCCGCCTCATTTCCGAGAGAAGGTCTTTTATGTCCCTCTTGGTCGCCGGCGAGGATTCGTCATCGGAACCCGACTCACTGTTGGTGCAGCCTGCAGGGGTAGTCCTGGTGGGTTGTTCCGTCTTTCGTGATGCCTCAGAGGCCTCGCTTCCGCTCAACTCCGCAGGCGCCATCTTGGGAGCAACTCGTGGAGTAGGTCTTTCGAATTAGAGCCTAATGTCGGGCGTATTGTGAGTCTTCTGCATGTGTTTTTTTTTTGTTGTTTTTGCGCCCCATCATGTTGGCTTTGTGGGAGGTTGTTGCTTCCTGCTTTTTGGAGCTTTTTAAAAGGTTTTGTCCACTATTATTTTGTTTCTTTGGCGGAGCTCCATCCAAGCATGACATGCTCGCTGCTCAGTCAGCCACACCCCCCGAATGTATACTCCTTTTTTTATAGAAGATGTAACATAGTTCTAGCTAGTTAGATTAAGAATTAATTGTAAGATAGTTGACAGTGTACATATGAAACATAGAGTAGGAAAAAGAGGTGCAGGCAGTGTTAGGTACACAGTTACAGAGATCTGGTCTCGTGTTGGGGGCAACCGAGAGAGAAGAGGAAGGATAGGAGGAAAAAACTAAACAAAAACACCAGAAGAGTGGAAGTAAAATGTGAATCAGAAAGGGATAGGTTGCATGAAGTATAGTAGGAATAGGTCAAGTCTGTGGGAAAATTGCTATTAGATCCAGTTAGATCTCAGAAGACCTGAGTGAGGGGGCTTCTAGTGTCTAATCACAGTGAAGGTGTAGGCGGGAAGTCACAGGATGTAGGGCCAAACCAACGAGTTAGACATGACATTTGGGTTTTACTAATAAATAAAATTTGTGCATTTTTAACTAAAACTGAAGCCATCATATAAACATATTCTACATGTTACCTCACCCATAATGTTCAGAGTTCTACATCTCTACAGAGAAGATCTGCTATTATTATCTAAAATACAGAAATATTATCTACATTTTAAAATGTCAGGAAACCTTAATTGTCATATACATTCAAAACAGACAAAATGAGTCATTGCAAAGATTTATGTTACTAATGCTCTTGGGATAAGCTCATTTCACAATCTATATATATGAGATTGTTCACATGTCTGATTGAAATGTCAATATTATAAGTAATTTTAGGGAAGGTTATTATTTAAAACTCAATATATTTTTAATAAAACTTAATGTATATGTTTTCCCAGTTGTGAGGATGGGGTTGATGGATGTAATATAATATTCCATATGAATGATACTTTTTTTTCCAACAGATTTCAATACAGTTTTTATAATACAAAAAAAAATGTATGTCCAAGTTAAACACCATGTGCTTAATTTTCTTACCAGACTTTACCCTGCTTAATACTTAATTGCAATTTTCCCACAGACTTTAGTAGGTAGAGTAAACTCTACTAAGAGAAATCAGCCTCATGTTTTTAATCTGAAACATTCACAGAACTTATTGATCTTTACTTTGGAGGTTCATGGTATTGCTGAAGATATGGACTTCATGAATTGGACCTCACATCAATATATTTAAAGGAATACCTTTAAAACTTCTAACATGTTCTTGATGTTCTATGTTCTATGTTTATTATATGTTTTATAATTTATTGGGTAAATAAGACTTACAAATGTAAATGCTTTTTAACTGGGTAAACATTTATTTTACCATCCAAAAACAAAGACCACAGTGAGAATCGGTGGGTCCTGGGACATAACATATAACTAAGGAGTGTCCCCATAATCTCGGTCTTCAAAGAAACCTGCCTTATTTGGTTAGTGGAGACCTTTCTAGATTCAATTGTCACAGGTTTTGGATTATTACCAATATCTAAAAAAAACTGAAACCTCCCCTAGACTGTGTGGCTTCTACATTTGAATAAATATTGTCTACTCCTGTTTCTTCCTGGTGTATTACAGTGAGTATGTTAGTTATAATGTTCTTTTTATATGACTGCATTCAGTTTCTTTGTATTGCCTATAACATAGTTCTATAACACAGCCTTGAAGGCAATAGACAACTGAGTGAGCCACACCTACATTGTGTTGTATAAGTATTCAACTATCTTTTGATGTTGCAACAAAAAAACAGAAAATATGAGAACACATAGACAAAAGCTGAGAGGAACTCAGCAGCTTGTCCTTCTGTAAATCCCCACTCAGGTCTCAAAATAGTTTTTCCTCACTTGTGTTATTACAGAGAGAACCAGTTCCAAGCTATATCAGACTGATCCCACCCATAAGGACAGTCCTGAAGTCAAATACCAGCAACTTCTTTGGATGTTTTACATTTTGCAGTGTTACAACCTTGAGTTAAAATTGATTTGATGTTAATCCACATGATGCTTGGAATATTATTTTACAATGACATACAAATGTGTTAATCAAGACAAAAACACATACATCTCAACATTGGGAGCTATGAAATCAAGACACGGATGGGTGAGCCCTGAGGGATGTTGCCAGTTATATGATGCCCACAATTAGTGGACTTTCATGGAAAATGAGTGGGCTTGCCCACTGAAGGCTCATGTCAGCCTGGCATCAATCCAGGATGACATACAGCCTCCTCACTAGCCCCAGTGTAGAATACCATGCAGAGAGTACTGCTAGATCTTATGATGCATTTGCACTGCGCTACCTGGGGGTTTTGCATTCTAATATTTGGAATGTCTGTTTTCAGGCTACCACAATATGCTTATAGTAAATGAGCCATGGTCAAATACTGACTTTTAGCTTAAATTATATGATGTCCTCAAATTGGCACTTTAGACTGTTTAACGCATTAAAGTGTTTTTGTCCTTATAAAAAAAAAATATACAAAAATATCAAAATTGTTTTAAATGATGAGATATATACATAAGTGAAAACATGTTATTGAGCAAAATGCATAGAAGTTCAAGAAATAGTCCTGAAGGATACAATGCCCTTTCAAAGGAGGGGAAAGTCAAAGTACAACTTTGTCATCACTTCTTGTAAAATACTCTACTGATTTAGTCACTGCTGAAAACAACATCATTCTTGCTGTTACTACAATTACAGCGCATTAAATCAGAAACAGGAGGACAAATTACATGTCGCTCGGGATCAGCAGTAACAATTTCTTGCTGTTTTTAAGATGCTGTACCTATGCAGGCACATTTTAGCGAGTTTATACTAAGAGTAATCAAAAACAGTTATGTTTAAGATATGATAACAAATAAAAAATATTGTTTTAAATTGTATGACTTCTTTGAACAATATGTTGCTTCTGCAAGTTCAGAGAGAAAATTGAAAAAAGCCTTAAATAATCTTTTTAATAGACCAATAGAGGCGAATACAAAGTAGAATAAAAATTATTCTGTTCTTAGAGTTTTAAGTAAGAAGCAAACTGCAAATAGAAAAAGGAAATAGATAAAATGTAAACATTAAAAAGAAAAGGGAAATCGGTAGCCGAAAAACGCATGTGGCGGAACCCACCTCGCCACTGGACATTGGAGGGGCCTGGCTGCCTGCCTCTTACCTGCTGACTATGGCCCCTGGAAAATTGGTACACTTAAAGATTTATATTTGGGCATATTGTACTGTATATTGCTGCTACTGGCCCTTTTAACAGCATCTATGGACACATTGGGACTTTTGGGACTACTGTCCCTTTAAGACTGTGAAGCATGTTCTAGTGTGCTGCCTGTAATATTGTATATGTATTCATGTGTTAAGTTTAGCCTGGGTGATATGTATGCAGCATTCATCTGATTGTTCGGTATAATCACTCCATTCATTATATTGAGTGAAACTACTGAACAACCAGACCACCCAGGAATAAGTGTGCCTCCAATTACAGTTTGCAACAATGTTGCAAACGGGTAATTGGCAATCAGTGTAATGTAGTCTTTGTCCTCTGGGTGGCCGCCATTCGGGAAACAAACACGTGGCGGCGGCCATCTTAAACTACCGAACAGCGGTGTTTTGCCGTCGAGTGTCTGGAACTAAAATCGGACACTTGACTAGGCAAACACCGCTGAGACCTCCATACTTCCAGAAATTCGTATGGAAACTACCGAATGACCCGCCGTTCGGTAGAAAGAACCCCATAAACAAGGGAATTCATTCAAACCCTCTCCAGGCTCTATAACACAGGCAATTCGCCTGTTTTCATTCCCTTGTTTGTGACCGACCGCAGGGCCAAAATGCATGGAACTGTTTTCGGATACTTTACCCATGCGGTCGGTCAAATCTTTGGAACCCCATATCTCACGAACCATGCATCCGAATTACTTGAATTTTGGATATGTTGTCCCCCTGAATAAGGGCTATCCAGCGATGCTGGATTTAAAGGTGTACCCCCTGTTTTTGGGGTACATCCAGAACTTGGCTGAAAAGGTGTACCGGATAATTGGGTTTAATGTTATCTGAGGGGAGGGGATGTGTGGGCGGAACCATGTATGTGATTGGTTATTTTATGCCTCCCCCTGGGTGTGGCCTGTATGTGGATTATTGTAATAAAAGCCAGGCTGGATGAGCCAGTCCAGAGTTCCTGTTTTACCCTCAAAGTGATGTGTCGTCTCATTATTGGGGGAAGGATTTAATGTATGCTGTTCCAGTTGACTGCTAGGAGTACAAGCCTATTCGTATGGTTCCTATTCAATGGTCTACAGCATTCATACGCTTGGGAGAATTTAAAGGTTTCTCGGATTCGGTGATTATGGTGTCTGCCAGAGTGCTTGGAGTCCTCAGGAAGCGCTAGGAGCATCCATTAACGGAGGTACCAAGTCGGGGTGCCAGGTGATCCGTTACATTGGTGGCAAGCGGTGGGATGGCGTCCTAGTGCGAGGTAAAGCAGCTCAGAGACACAGTTCGTTTGGATTACAAATTGAGGGCAACGCTAGCAGTCGTGCAGCGCCCCTGGGAGCAGACAAGTATGGAAGGTTCTGGCTCTGGAGATGATTGGCTGGCCGAGGTGAGGCAGCGAGTGGCCGAGTATGGGGATGATATACCCATGGAGACACGCCGGGTGATCTGGAACCAGGTCATGGCTGAGCGAAACACAAGGCTGGACCGAGAATTCCGGTTGGCGAAAGAGAGGAAGTATGCTCAGCAGCAGGAGCGTTACAGCAGCCGAGTAGAGGCTGCATCCGAGGAGGTTAGCCGTCTTTCCCTGAGGCGGCGGGAGGAACCCGAAGTGGGGGTCCTCATAGACTGGTCCTGTGAGGAACCACAACAGGCAGGTAGAGATGGGACCAAGGTCTCTCCACCGGGATGCTGGGCAACCGGCCCAGATCCCCAGCAGCAGCCAGAGTTGCCAGGTGGGGAAGCAGGTGGCCCTTACTCACAAATGTTGAGGGGCCTCACGGGTTGGTCCTGGGAAGACCCACAGATGGCAGGTGGAGATGGGACTGCAGTCTCTCTACCGGCCCTACAGGGATGCTGGGCAGTCGGCCCAGATCCCCAGCGGCAGTGTGAAGTGCAGGGAGAGGAGAGCAGCGTCCTCCCTCCCCAGCGGCAGGCTGAGTTACAGGGGGCAGAGGTAGTTGGTCCTACCCCCCAGCAGCAGCGTGATTTTTTGGGAATAGAGAGCCCAGTCTCCGTTCCCCAGCAGCAGGACACTGAATTGGGAGGAGAGACAGTCGGTCTCCCTCCACAAAGACTGAAAGTAGGCATGGGAGAGGAGATTGTTACCTCCTCTCCCCAGCGGCAGATCATCAATGGGCAGAGTGTTCTAATGGGAGAGGAGATTGTTACCACCTCTCCCCAGCGGCGGATCATCAATGGGCAGAGTGTTCTAATGGGAGAGGAGCTGGTTACCACCTCTCCCCAGCGGCAGCTTAATGTACCAGGGGGAGACTGTAAGCCCCACACCAGCACAGATGGGACCGTGGTCTCTGTGCCCAAGTTACAGGGAGCTGAAGGGGCCGTCCTCCCTCCCCAGTGGCAGTGTGATTTGTTGGGAATTGGGAGCCCAGTCTCCATTCCCTGGCAGCAGAACACTGTATTGGGAGTAGAGACAGTCGGTCTCCCTCCACAGAGTATAGAAGTATGTAGGGGAGAGGAGCTTGCTACCACCTCTCCCCAGCGGTGGATCAGTAAAGTGCAGGGAGAGGAGAGCAGCGTCCTCCCTCCCCAGCGGCAGCCTAACACACCAAGGGGAGACAGTAAGCCCCACACCAGCACAGATGGGACCGTGGTCTCTGTGCCCAAGCTACAGGGAGCTGAAGGAGATGTCCTTGCTCCCCAGCGGCAGTCTACGGTTCAGGGAGAGGAGGTTGTTATTCCCTCTCCCCAGCGGCAGCACAGCTCACCAAGGGGAGACAGTAAGCCCCACAACAGCACAGATGGGACCGTGGTCTCTGTGCCCAAGTTACAGGGAGCTGAAGGAGCCGTCCTTGCTCCCCAGCGGCAGTCTACGGTTCAGGGAGAGGAGTTTGTCATCCCCTCTCCCCAGCGGCAGCTTAGCACACCAAGGGGAGACAGTAAACCCCACAACCGTGCAGATGGGACCGTAGTCTCTGCACCTACACCACTGGGGATAGGGACAGTCGGTCCTAGTCCACAACAGCCAGACAAAATATCGGAAGGGGAGACAGTCGTTTTTCCCCAACAACAGCTGTGTTCAACCAGGGGAGAGGACACCCTGGTTACTTTTTCCCCAAGCCTTGGACTTACAACTGGACACGAGTGGCAGGGGGCCATCTGGACAACTACCCCCTGTAAGGACAGCCAGCCGACTATCAGAGCCCCAGACCGACTGGAGGTCTGGAGTCTGGATAGTCTAAATGGGAAAGGGGAGAAATGTGGCGGAACCCACCTCGCCACTGGACATTGGAGGGGCCTGGCTGCCTGCCTCTTACCTGCTGACTATGGCCCCTGGAAAATTGGTACACTTAAAGATTTATATTTGGGCATATTGTACTGTATATTGCTGCTACTGGCCCTTTTAACAGCATCTATGGACACATTGGGACTTTTGGGACTACTGTCCCTTTAAGACTGTGAAGCATGTTCTAGTGTGCTGCCTGTAATATTGTATATGTATTCATGTGTTAAGTTTAGCCTGGGTGATATGTATGCAGCATTCATCTGATTGTTCGGTATAATCACTCCATTCATTATATTGAGTGAAACTACTGAACAACCAGACCACCCAGGAATAAGTGTGCCTCCAATTACAGTTTGCAACAATGTTGCAAACGGGTAATTGGCAATCAGTGTAATGTAGTCTTTGTCCTCTGGGTGGCCGCCATTCGGGAAACAAACACGTGGCGGCGGCCATCTTAAACTACCGAACAGCGGTGTTTTGCCGTCGAGTGTCTGGAACTAAAATCGGACACTTGACTAGGCAAACACCGCTGAGACCTCCATACTTCCAGAAATTCGTATGGAAACTACCGAATGACCCGCCGTTCGGTAGAAAGAACCCCATAAACAAGGGAATTCATTCAAACCCTCTCCAGGCTCTATAACACAGGCAATTCGCCTGTTTTCATTCCCTTGTTTGTGACCGACCGCAGGGCCAAAATGCATGGAACTGTTTTCGGATACTTTACCCATGCGGTCGGTCAAATCTTTGGAACCCCATATCTCACGAACCATTCATCCGAATTACTTGAATTTTGGATATGTTGTCCCCCTGAATAAGGGCTATCCAGCGATGCTGGATTTAAAGGTGTACCCCCTGTTTTTGGGGTACATCCAGAACTTGGCTGAAAAGGTGTACCGGATAATTGGGTTTAATGTTATCTGAGGGGAGGGGATGTGTGGGCGGAACCATGTATGTGATTGGTTATTTTATGCCTCCCCCTGGGTGTGGCCTGTATGTGGATTATTGTAATAAAAGCCAGGCTGGATGAGCCAGTCCAGAGTTCCTGTTTTACCCTCAAAGTGATGTGTCGTCTCATTATTGGGGGAAGGATTTAATGTATGCTGTTCCAGTTGACTGCTAGGAGTACAAGCCTATTCGTATGGTTCCTATTCAATGGTCTACAGCATTCATACGCTTGGGAGAATTTAAAGGTTTCTCGGATTCGGTGATTATGGTGTCTGCCAGAGTGCTTGGAGTCCTCAGGAAGCGCTAGGAGCATCCATTAACGGAGGTACCAAGTCGGGGTGCCAGGTGATCCGTTACATTGGTGGCAAGCGGTGGGATGGCGTCCTAGTGCGAGGTAAAGCAGCTCAGAGACACAGTTCGTTTGGATTACAAATTGAGGGCAACGCTAGCAGTCGTGCAGCGCCCCTGGGAGCAGACAAGTATGGAAGGTTCTGGCTCTGGAGATGATTGGCTGGCCGAGGTGAGGCAGCGAGTGGCCGAGTATGGGGATGATATACCCATGGAGACACGCCGGGTGATCTGGAACCAGGTCATGGCTGAGCGAAACACAAGGCTGGACCGAGAATTCCGGTTGGCGAAAGAGAGGAAGTATGCTCAGCAGCAGGAGCGTTACAGCAGCCGAGTAGAGGCTGCATCCGAGGAGGTTAGCCGTCTTTCCCTGAGGCGGCGGGAGGAACCCGAAGTGGGGGTCCTCATAGACTGGTCCTGTGAGGAACCACAACAGGCAGGTAGAGATGGGACCAAGGTCTCTCCACCGGGATGCTGGGCAACCGGCCCAGATCCCCAGCAGCAGCCAGAGTTGCCAGGTGGGGAAGCAGGTGGCCCTTACTCACAAATGTTGAGGGGCCTCACGGGTTGGTCCTGGGAAGACCCACAGATGGCAGGTGGAGATGGGACTGCAGTCTCTCTACCGGCCCTACAGGGATGCTGGGCAGTCGGCCCAGATCCCCAGCGGCAGTGTGAAGTGCAGGGAGAGGAGAGCAGCGTCCTCCCTCCCCAGCGGCAGGCTGAGTTACAGGGGGCAGAGGTAGTTGGTCCTACCCCCCAGCAGCAGCGTGATTTTTTGGGAATAGAGAGCCCAGTCTCCGTTCCCCAGCAGCAGGACACTGAATTGGGAGGAGAGACAGTCGGTCTCCCTCCACAAAGACTGAAAGTAGGCATGGGAGAGGAGATTGTTACCTCCTCTCCCCAGCGGCAGATCATCAATGGGCAGAGTGTTCTAATGGGAGAGGAGATTGTTACCACCTCTCCCCAGCGGCGGATCATCAATGGGCAGAGTGTTCTAATGGGAGAGGAGCTGGTTACCACCTCTCCCCAGCGGCAGCTTAATGTACCAGGGGGAGACTGTAAGCCCCACACCAGCACAGATGGGACCGTGGTCTCTGTGCCCAAGTTACAGGGAGCTGAAGGGGCCGTCCTCCCTCCCCAGTGGCAGTGTGATTTGTTGGGAATTGGGAGCCCAGTCTCCATTCCCTGGCAGCAGAACACTGTATTGGGAGTAGAGACAGTCGGTCTCCCTCCACAGAGTATAGAAGTATGTAGGGGAGAGGAGCTTGCTACCACCTCTCCCCAGCGGTGGATCAGTAAAGTGCAGGGAGAGGAGAGCAGCGTCCTCCCTCCCCAGCGGCAGCCTAACACACCAAGGGGAGACAGTAAGCCCCACACCAGCACAGATGGGACCGTGGTCTCTGTGCCCAAGCTACAGGGAGCTGAAGGAGATGTCCTTGCTCCCCAGCGGCAGTCTACGGTTCAGGGAGAGGAGGTTGTTATTCCCTCTCCCCAGCGGCAGCACAGCTCACCAAGGGGAGACAGTAAGCCCCACAACAGCACAGATGGGACCGTGGTCTCTGTGCCCAAGTTACAGGGAGCTGAAGGAGCCGTCCTTGCTCCCCAGCGGCAGTCTACGGTTCAGGGAGAGGAGTTTGTCATCCCCTCTCCCCAGCGGCAGCTTAGCACACCAAGGGGAGACAGTAAACCCCACAACCGTGCAGATGGGACCGTAGTCTCTGCACCTACACCACTGGGGATAGGGACAGTCGGTCCTAGTCCACAACAGCCAGACAAAATATCGGAAGGGGAGACAGTCGTTTTTCCCCAACAACAGCTGTGTTCAACCAGGGGAGAGGACACCCTGGTTACTTTTTCCCCAAGCCTTGGACTTACAACTGGACACGAGTGGCAGGGGGCCATCTGGACAACTACCCCCTGTAAGGACAGCCAGCCGACTATCAGAGCCCCAGACCGACTGGAGGTCTGGAGTCTGGATAGTCTAAATGGGAAAGGGGAGAAATGTGGCGGAACCCACCTCGCCACTGGACATTGGAGGGGCCTGGCTGCCTGCCTCTTACCTGCTGACTATGGCCCCTGGAAAATTGGTACACTTAAAGATTTATATTTGGGCATATTGTACTGTATATTGCTGCTACTGGCCCTTTTAACAGCATCTATGGACACATTGGGACTTTTGGGACTACTGTCCCTTTAAGACTGTGAAGCATGTTCTAGTGTGCTGCCTGTAATATTGTATATGTATTCATGTGTTAAGTTTAGCCTGGGTGATATGTATGCAGCATTCATCTGATTGTTCGGTATAATCACTCCATTCATTATATTGAGTGAAACTACTGAACAACCAGACCACCCAGGAATAAGTGTGCCTCCAATTACAGTTTGCAACAATGTTGCAAACGGGTAATTGGCAATCAGTGTAATGTAGTCTTTGTCCTCTGGGTGGCCGCCATTCGGGAAACAAACACGTGGCGGCGGCCATCTTAAACTACCGAACAGCGGTGTTTTGCCGTCGAGTGTCTGGAACTAAAATCGGACACTTGACTAGGCAAACACCGCTGAGACCTCCATACTTCCAGAAATTCGTATGGAAACTACCGAATGACCCGCCGTTCGGTAGAAAGAACCCCATAAACAAGGGAATTCATTCAAACCCTCTCCAGGCTCTATAACACAGGCAATTCGCCTGTTTTCATTCCCTTGTTTGTGACCGACCGCAGGGCCAAAATGCATGGAACTGTTTTCGGATACTTTACCCATGCGGTCGGTCAAATCTTTGGAACCCCATATCTCACGAACCATTCATCCGAATTACTTGAATTTTGGATATGTTGTCCCCCTGAATAAGGGCTATCCAGCGATGCTGGATTTAAAGGTGTACCCCCTGTTTTTGGGGTACATCCAGAACTTGGCTGAAAAGGTGTACCGGATAATTGGGTTTAATGTTATCTGAGGGGAGGGGATGTGTGGGCGGAACCATGTATGTGATTGGTTATTTTATGCCTCCCCCTGGGTGTGGCCTGTATGTGGATTATTGTAATAAAAGCCAGGCTGGATGAGCCAGTCCAGAGTTCCTGTTTTACCCTCAAAGTGATGTGTCGTCTCATTATTGGGGGAAGGATTTAATGTATGCTGTTCCAGTTGACTGCTAGGAGTACAAGCCTATTCGTATGGTTCCTATTCAATGGTCTACAGCATTCATACGCTTGGGAGAATTTAAAGGTTTCTCGGATTCGGTGATTATGGTGTCTGCCAGAGTGCTTGGAGTCCTCAGGAAGCGCTAGGAGCATCCATTAACGGAGGTACCAAGTCGGGGTGCCAGGTGATCCGTTACATTGGTGGCAAGCGGTGGGATGGCGTCCTAGTGCGAGGTAAAGCAGCTCAGAGACACAGTTCGTTTGGATTACAAATTGAGGGCAACGCTAGCAGTCGTGCAGCGCCCCTGGGAGCAGACAAGTATGGAAGGTTCTGGCTCTGGAGATGATTGGCTGGCCGAGGTGAGGCAGCGAGTGGCCGAGTATGGGGATGATATACCCATGGAGACACGCCGGGTGATCTGGAACCAGGTCATGGCTGAGCGAAACACAAGGCTGGACCGAGAATTCCGGTTGGCGAAAGAGAGGAAGTATGCTCAGCAGCAGGAGCGTTACAGCAGCCGAGTAGAGGCTGCATCC